>NC_090922.1:1314712939-1315962939 GCF_040938575.1 Ambystoma mexicanum | reverse complement strand
CGAGACACGCACTCGCGAAATTTACCGCAATTTGCGATTTGGCCCGATTTCTTCATCTGTAGAAATCAGCAGCTTTTTGCTTCTCTTTGCTAAAATTCGTTTGCAATCTGCTAATCATTCATAGAGTATTGTTAAAGTGAGCCTGAACTAATATAAAGTAGCCATCACCTACCCTGAACCTCTAAAGGGAATTAAAAGCAATTTTAGCACCTTTTCACTTCCTTGCAAACCACATTAAAGAAATTCGCCTGTGTTTAAAACTCATTCCTGTTTTCCCTAAGCTTGCTGGGGGAGCTCGAACTGTGTATTGCATTATAAAGTGTGATTTGTTGGGATTCTTGAAGACTGTGTGCTCTCCTTCCATTTCTTGTATTGCATGGGGGGAGTGAATTGTCAAAAGAAAAAGTGATCATATTACCTTTTGCTAAAATCATAACAAGTTATTTCTGTACTGCATTTTATTCCACCTTGCGTTTCCTTGAACCATATAAAGCATTCTTTCCCACCTTATTCTTCTGTTCCTATTCATAAGTTATCTCTTGCTGACTACTGCTCATATTCATTCACAAGTGTAATTTCTATTATCAATTTATGTATAGAAGTGTGATATATATATATATATATATAGTTTAAATTTTCAAATAAACCTTTTAATTTGCAAAACAAACCTACTTCTTTGCTCAGTGGGGTCAGGGGGATTCTAAGAGGGGGGCGTTATACAAGGGTTGTCATCCAGAGTACTGAACTGGATATAAAAATACATCAATAAGGGTTTTCCTCAGCATCCCAGACTAGGTATTGACTTAGCTGTAGTGTTGATTGAATATCGCTTACAACCTGAAGATCCCCATTTCCACTCCGCTGCCCTGCACATGCGTTTAAGGGCAGCCAGATCAGAGTCGTACCAAGAGTTGCACTTTTTGGCAGGCTTCAGTTGGACCTCATGACAGGGGCAAGAATGTTAAGAGTTTTAGAGAGGAAACAATAAAAATTAGAGAGGGCTGTATCAAGGTGGGCGTCAGCCACAGGAGTAGAAGGAGGAGAGTAGGTGGAGGCAAAGGCAGCCACTGACACTCTTTTCATTGTTTGGATGACCTTGAAGGCAGGAGGTGGTGTAGGGTGTGCCAGTGCTAAAGGAGAAGAGAGCTTCAAGTGAGAGGAGAGAAGAGAGTAATCAGTCCATGAGAGTGAGGTAGTGAGAGGAATAGAGTGGGACGCCTGTGGAGATGAGAGCATCCAAGGTATGGCCAGCCGTGTGTGTTGGACCAGGGGTTAGAATGGAAAGAGCAAGGGAGTCACACAGGTTGCCGAAAGGTCCTGAGGAGTCCGGAGAGTCAAGATGGATGGTAAGAACTCCCAGCAGGAGGAGTTGGGAAGAGAAGGAGCGGAGAGAAGAGGACAGGTAAGCCCATTTCGAGAGGAAGAGGCAGACTGGCCCGGTGGCCGATAGAAGGTGGCCAGAGTAAGAGAGGTGACAGGGGAGAGAGAGAGCCTGCAGACGAGGCTTTCAAAGGAGGAGTAGACCTGAATAGGAATAATGGAAACAGGGATCCACTCAGGAAAGATCAGTGCTACTCCACCTCATGGCCTGTTGGGCCTGGGCATGGAGAGGGTCTTGTAGCCTTCAGGGAGAAGTGTGTCAAAACTTGTGACAGAGCTGTCCTTAAACCATGTCTCAGTCAGAGCAGGAACATCAAGATCTAGGAGTTCAAGGAGGTGGCAGATGTCAGAGGAGTGCTTGACAGCAGAGCAAGAGTTTAGTGTGGCAACATGGAGCAGAGCAAGTTGCCACTTTTGAAGGAGTTACGGGGCTGCAAGGGACCCAGGTACCCCCATGAGCGGCAAGAGTGCCTGAGAGATAGTGGTAGGGGGAGGCAAGGATGACAAAGGTGTCAGTGAAGAGGTTGCAGGCAAGGGAGCCTGTACAGTTGAGTGCAACAAGGGGGCAGTTGTGGGGGAGGTGGTGAGGTTGGTATAAGGCAAGGTTGACAAGATGGGCATAGTTGGCAAGATAGCCTGGGTGGCAGTAAGAGCAGGTGGCAAGGGAGCCCATGAGGAGGAAAGAGGAAAGTTGATAAGGCGAGGAAGGAGCCTATCAAAAAGTAAGAGGTTGAGTTGAGGCCCTTGTGCCAGGATGGTGACATACTGATAGACATTTATGATGACCCTGGAGGTGGAAAAGGAGGCAAGAAGGGCCTCCCAGAGGGTGCCACCATTTATGTGTGAGGAAGAGTAGGGAGAGAGCAGAGCCTCTTTGGCGGAAGGACTGACGTAGGTGTCAGCGATGGGAAGGCCTGGGTTGGAGGCAAGTATGTCCTTCTTGAGTTTCATTCTGCAAGACTTAGTGTGTGGTATACTTAACCAGGCAGGGGAGTTAAGGTAAGTGGGAGGAGGTAGGCAAGGAGGGAGCAATCGCTCAGGAAGACACAAACAGGATAAGGACAGAGACACTGGGAAATGAAGAGGGTGAGGAGACAGATAGATAACAACAGAGGGCAGAGAGGGGGTGACAATCAGCACATTCACATGAAAGCAGGAATGTGCACGCACCTAAAACCACTTTTGGAAACAGTAGCAAAAATTTCAGCAAAACCAATTCAGGATGTGTTAGCAAAGCTAAATTTGATTTTTGCAATAAGCAGCAAAACCAATGCAGGATGTGATGTGAGCATAGCTGAATTCGATTTTTACAAACAGCACAATCAATGCAGGATGGGAGCACAGCAAAAGTTTTTTTTTTTCGACAAGCAGCAAAAACAATGCAGGATATGAGCACAGCTAATTTCGATTTTTACAACAAGCAGCACAATAAATACATGATGTAAGCACAGCTAAATTCGATTTTTACAAGTAGCAAAACCAATGCAGGATGTGAGCACAGCTACGGTCGATTTTTCAACAAGCAGCAAAACCAATACAGGATGTGAGCACAGCTAAATTCGATTTTTACAACAAGCAGCAAAACCAATATAGTATGTGAGCACAGCTAAATTTGATGTTTACAACAAGTAGCAAAATCAATGCAGGATATGAGCACAGCAAAGTTTGATTTTTCAACAAGTCTCAAAACCAATGCAGGATGTGAGCACAGCTAAATTCGATTTTTACAACAAGCAGCACAATCAATGCAGAATGTGAGCACAGCTGAATTCGATTTTTACAACAAGCAGCAAAATCAATGCAGGGTGTAAGGACAGCTAAATTCGATTTTTCAACAAGCAGCAAAACCAATGCAGGATGTGAGCACAGCTAAGTTTGATTTTTCAACCAGCAGCAAAACCAATGCAGGATGTGAGCTTAGCCAAATTCGATTTTTACCACAAGCAGCACAATCAATGCAGGATGTGAACTTAGTTAAATTCAATGATTTTTTTGTTTTTGTTTTAGTTCCACAGGTATAGCAGCACATTTGCAGCAATATTAGACAGGGTTGCATATTTGCAAGTCCAGGAAGTCTCGAGACTAACAAACTACTTGGAACATGTCAATCTGGCTTTAGACCGCAACATGGTACCGAAACTGCCCACGTTGACCTCGAAAGCCAGATTGACGATCTAAAGATAAAGGTAGAGTGGCTATCTTGCTCCTCCTTGACCTGTCGGCGACCTTTGACTTGGTCGACCACATGGTACTCTGTGACCACTTCGCATCGGCAGCCCATTTCAATCATTCCTTGATGACAGGACCATGCAGGTCTTCTCACCCTCGGCAGCTGCTGACCCCATTCCCATCACTTGCGGCGTGCCACAAGGCTCATGTGTTTTGCCTACTTCGTATAATATCTTTACAAAACCCTTATTTGATAAACGGGACCATCTGGGTGTCACCTTTACTAACTACGCAGATGACACCGAGCACTCCCACCCCTATCAGGTACCTACGACACAGATGTAGCCCGGATCAATGAAATCTACACTATCATTCAGGCATGGATGGTCATCCATAGCCTCTGCCTGAATGATGATAAGACCGAGATTCTCTTGGTCGGATCACACACCAACCTACAGAAACCTAGCCCTAACTACACTAACATCTGCATAGACAGAAATAACATACCCTCTGTCAAAAATGTCAAAACTGTAGGATTCTACTTTGATGCAACTTCCAAATTTACTAAACATGTAAATATTAACGCATCAGCTACCGCCTACACAGGCAAGTTGATCAGGGCGTGCAGACCCTTACTATCTTCTAATAGCTGTCTGATACTAGTCATAGCACTTATGCAATCCAAACTGGACTACTGTAATGGTCTCTGCCTAGGTGCAAATAAGTCCATCCTGAACAAACTGCAGATACTGCAAAATAATGCTCTCAAAGGCGCCCTAAATATACCTAGAAGAGAGCACATATCAGCAAAAACTAGAAAACTCTGCAAATGGCTCTCCATAAAAGATCAAATTAACTTGAAAACTCTCTCCCTCACCCATAAAGCCTTGAACCACAAAGCCCCACCCTACCTGACTGACAAATTGATAGATTTTCCACCTGTTCCACAAGATCCTCTAACACCTCCTGCCTCCTAGTACCAAGATTCAACCTCAAAAGAGCTCAGTTTCCCTGTCCTGGCGCCCAACTATGGAACACACTCCCACAGGACATTAAACACATCCAAGTATTCAATAAATTCAGTAGCGGTGTTATCACCTGGCTAATCAATAAGAACTAGCCTCATCTCCATCCTAGCCTCTTGCACCTAGCTTGCCTATATGTGTCCTCACTTGTTCATGTATGGATTGAATGTAATTCCTTGTATACTATGTCCTATGCTCTATCCTGTATGATCCACTCACATTGAGTGTGACATCTGTATTTTCAAAATGATTGTGACTTGTGTTAAGTGACCTCTGTACCTTTCTAAAGGTCTGTAACATGTAACTTGTGACAACTTTCTTATCTTCAAAGTGCCCAGGTACCTAAGGGTCAGGTGCGCTATATAAATAAAATAAACAAACAGTGCAGGGGTGTAGGTAGTGGAAGTGTAAACCCTGCAGGGAAGAAGTGTTATAGCCTGGTACTTAGGAGAAAAATAAGAGCTGCCTTTAGGGATAGTTGAGAGAGATTGTCAGGAGTTGCAGAGGTGGCCGAGGTAAATTACGCCGTGATAATTTGCTTAGGAAAAAATCACCTCTTTCAGGAAGTAAATATATGTTTTTTAAGGGTTGGGGAGTATAGGGTCGGTTGGGGTGGTGGGGGTAAGGGTGGTAGTGAGGGACGAGGGAAGCATGAGGGGTGAACCCCCAACCCTTTAAAAAATGGATAGAAATTCAAAGTGATTTTTGGCTTTTTTACCACAGAGTAATGTACTTCGGCAAAACAATCTGGAACCGATGTGGGTGTCTCTAGTATCTCTTAAAAAGAATTTATTAACATCACCATTTTTGGGTCCGTGTTAGCATGATGCTGTATATTATTTTGCCACTAGGTGTTTGCCACAGTGGTGATATTTATCAAGGGCCTGAAAATCTCTACTTCTTTCAGTGGCCAACCTTCGTATACAATGCACATTGGGCCTCATTATGACCCTGGCGGTACAGTATGGACGGTGCTGGTATGGCACTGGCACCGTCCATACCGTACCGCCTTATTCCGAGTTTCCTTTGCGGGTTCCTGACAGCACAGCTGTGCGGCACCCGCAAGCAGAACTCGTGATTGCAGCGCACCGTTATAAACGATGCCGGTGCAACCATGCTCTCAACCCCCCTTGTGCCCTATAATAAAATAACACAATGGGCCTCATTACGAGCATGGCGGTAGCCATGCCTGTATGGCAGTCACGGCTACCGCCATGCTCGCTACCAGCACCGCCTCCCGCCATGCTCGTAATGAGGCCCATTCTGTTATTTTATTATTCTTATTAAAAGAGTTAGAAACCCAGGAAATATTGCCTTTACATTCTTTGTGGGTGACAGGCATGTTTATTTCATCGACAACACAGACACCAACACAGACCTCACAAATGCGGGCACACCTGGAAGCAGCTGAAAGGTTAGCACATTTGGGTTTGGTTTTGAGTACATTAGGGGGATTAAAGCAAAATGTGCCCCGGGAAGCTGTAGCATTTCCAGTCTGTTCTGACATGGCCCACGGGGTTCCCTTGGGTTTTTCCATGGCTCAATCCATGCCTTGAGAGTAGAGGTGGATGTGTGTCTAATTTGGTGGACGCAGACTCGAAAGGAGAGTTCTATATGGGAATCAGAGGCTCTGAGCCATTCTTTATAAAAAATAGAATGATGGCCTTTAAAAGTACAAACTTGTTCCTGCTACCTTTTTGGGTTGTGTATAGCGGTTGAATCAGGAATGGGCAGGACAGGCTCACTAATTAGAGGAGTTTGGAAGTGTTTAGGAGTGTTGTGTTAGTTGTTTGTGTGATTGTGGTGTTTGTGGATCCCTGTTTGTAACTAAACATAATGTCCTTAATCAGTAACATACAAAGGATGGGATGCAGAATAACTCTTACATCAAATAAGAAGACCGACTCAGGAAGTTGGCAAAGTCTCATTCAACTGTTTTAATATCAATTGTTAAAAAACAGGGAGTTACAACAGACATCAAATCCCGCTCGAGCTCTCAGTGCATTTTACATAAACACAGTCTTTTATACTAAAACTTAATCATACATGACGCCATACTACGTGGCAAATAAGAAAACACAATGGGGGTTGTGGTTGGCTTAAGGGGAACATCTAAATATACTTTCTATACAGAGTGGTGTTGTAATTGGGTCTCTACAGTCACGTGGACAACTTATGTCCACCCCGAGTGCAAGTCATCCTCAGCACTTATTAAGTACACAGAATACTATTGGTTCTTCAACTATAAGGCCCTTCGTTATATGGCCTTTTACAATTGGTTGGCGCACTTGTACCCTTCTGGAACATTCAATTCACTAGCAGCACGTAAGCTCAGACCCCAGATGCTGGGAGGTGGACTTGACTGTGTCTCCCCTCCCAATTAGCCATACATCCTTCACCACTCATGCCTTCTACCATGAAGATTGCCTTTGAACTTGGCCTTGCAGTAGTTTCTCTTCTCTGGGAATATAAGTGAGTACGGGTACATGCTTATTACAGTTCTGGTCTACATGCCCACTCTATTTCCATCCTTGGTTCACGTGAAAGGAGACCGCATTTTGGCTCATTTTCTAGCATTTAATTGTCTTGAATTTATAAACTTGCCAGTCATGGTGTTCTCTCTTTGCAACTTAACAAGGGATGATTCAGTGTCGTACGTTCACTGTTCCTCAAGGATAGATAACCAGTTCTTGACTGCTGCAGCCTTTGACACCAGGCCAGACAGCCCTTCTCGGTCCTTCATGATTCTCAGCTACTTTTCTTGCTGCGACACAGCTTCAGCTTTCTTCTTCATGGATTTACTAAAATTGTGACATCGAAGTCCAGATCCTATATAATGGCGGCACCGTCTGCAGTCTATTAACTTCGTATAGCCAGCCTTTATGATTACTTAGTCTACTTGCATTGCTGCATCTGTACAGTTATTAAACGGCTTGCATTTTCTGCAGTGCTCTTTACACATGCAATCTTCATTGGGCACATGAAGGTTTACTCGATTCTTTACTTCGTCATGCGATTCCGAAAGGTCTAAACATCCTCTTCTTCAGCCCATCTTCTCAGTGCGACACGCTCATCTTTTATGATGTCACCAGCTTCTCTTTCTCTCATTTTCATATTCCTTCTGGGATATCTTCCAATAAGGTTTTCTTAGTGGATACCTTTTCTCGAAAAGACTCTCTGCAGAATAATCACAACTGCTGGTGTCAAGCATGGCACAACTTCAGTTTTCCAACATATCGGTAGTAGGGGGCGGGACTTCCTGCAGAGGCATTTGGCTGCTCCTCTACACTCCCCCCTTTAGTTGATCCATCAAGCACACCTTCAAGGGTCTTCATATCTTGGCATATTCTCTTGAAGAAGTGCTTCTTTGGAGTCCAGATCTTCATTATTCCCTTCAGGGATCCTGCTGATTTTACATGTTCATCAACACTCCAGGTCATGTAACTGCACTGTCCTAGGATTGCAATAAACCCATTGTCCTACATACTTCTTATGATTCTTTGGATGCAGGAACTTTGTTCCCTCAGGTGCTATGATGCTGGCTTCTATATATTTTCTGATATCTTTATCTGTCAACTCCTGGGGTCCAAACCCTGATTTAACATCGATCATGATCTTCATTCCTACTGCCTTCTTTGCTATCTTCTTGCACTGTGTGATCATTGTCCTGATTACACAGAATTGAAACATTATCATCAGCAACATTGCTCTAATAAACTTGAAGATGTTTGCCATCCACTGTGAAACCCATGAGTCTTCTGTCTCATCTTCCATCTTGTTGTGCAAGCTTCTCAGCAACGTTATGGCCTCTGTCAAGGTTCCATTCTCGTCATCATGAGAAGGTATGAACGTGCAACATGATGGCCTGATTTTGGCGCAAACTCCTCCTTCCATTGGTGTGATCATATCTAGGACATATCTGTTCTGGAGGGTCATTAATCGTATGGCCCTCAATTCTTCCCTGATAGCATTGAATCCCTTTATGGTGGTGTTGATTGTCTATAGGAGCTCCCCGCGAGTGATTTGTAACCACTTTGCATTGGTCACTGTCTGGATTCCAGGCATAAAGATAGTCATGACGATTGAAGCAGTTTTGCTGAACAACCTATGCTCTTATGCATCTGTTGATTTTGCTGAGAAGTAGTTCTCTCTCTTGGTTCGATTGAGAAATTCGAGCAATCTTCTCCTCAAATTGGCATCTGCTTTTGGAAATTCTCCAATGTTCAGGTGACTCTAAGGAATCATTAACGCTGGAACATAGATGAGTACTAAGGAACACGTTCCTCCCCAATCTTTGGGCAGCTTCATGTAGGCTCTGGACCCACAAGCCCAACATCAATTCACCAGGACGGCTGTTCCTGCTCCCATTTTAGTAACATCAACTGTAGTCTTGCAGCCTATGTTTTGTCCCACATGATTCTTTCATTCTCTTCTAAAGCATAAGGTCACATTTGCCAATGGGATCACAAACATTGCACCTGATTCATCTTCTACCCATGTCAGCAGTTTGGCATGTTCGGCCCATGACTTCAAACACCCATCATTCACTTGTTGTATTTCTTGCACGTATTCTGACTTCAATAGATAAGCTGCACATTACATCACTCCTTCTTCCCATCCCTTCTTGGTTTTGACTCGTCCATAGACTAGCAGCTGAGATCGCTCCCAGCATCCAGGCGCCAAAGCTGTTTCTATTCAATCAGGACAGTCCATTCTCTTAATTTATTTTATGACCACTTCATCCTAGCTTGCCCTAGGATACGTGAGCATCTTGATTTTCCATGTAGGCTCCTTTTCCATCTGTGTAGTCTTAATATAATCATCCTGGAATGGAAATTACCATTTCGATCAACATCGCAGAGTGGCCCAATTTTCTTGGAAATGTCCTCGAGTCATGCATGCAGCAAGTTGAACAAGACATCTAGCATCGTGTTCTGGAATTTCTCTGGAGATAAAAGTTCTGGCATAAGGTATGAGAGCACAAATGTAGCAACTGTCCTTAGATGTTCTTTCCCCTACACTTCTCATTTGTTGATACCACATGTTGTGACCCAATTGTGCTGCATTATCCAAGTATGTATTTACACCCTCATTATATTCCTCTACGCTTCTCTTGTGTCTCCCTAACATAATGGTTGCAGCGCATGGAAACAAATGGGTAAATCAACATCAGTTCCTGGAGTGGGGAGGACCAAAGTAGTCTCTGTTTTACCAGGAACATCAATATAATAGGGAATGGTAAACAGGAGAAACAGAAAGACACAAAGTAAAGTTGCACATACATATATCAAGAACCAACATAATAACGCACACCACTTGTGGCATTCTGGAATTGGTTGGGCTTGCTCATTTCCTAAAATCGTGCTAGCTTTGACATTCCTCATGTCTACTGTAATCAATTAGAGAAGGGAAAACACTTTTACTCCTGCCGTTGCATCACCTCCTCTATTATTGCTATAAGCAATCTTCTGATCACAGGACCATTCTTAGGATCCTGTAAAAAGTGTCAATATCAACACCTCATCTAACAAGACCAGGATAAGCTTGAAGGATACATATAAAAACAGCCAATATAAGTCTATGGGCATCCCTGTTTGGTAAGACGATAGATTCAACCAAATAGAAACTCAGTAAGAACGAGTCTGGAAACTGCTCGCATTTCTAATCGTCAAATTCAAATTCAAGGTCAGGCATATTTGTGACACATCAATAACTTTCTAAAGTCCAATTTCAAAAGATTCCTGTCACTCTCAACACAGGTTGCACGCCTGCTATAATATCTATAAGGAGTGTTCAAAGCAAGTCACAGTCCCAATGCAATCTGCATTTCTAATAGCTAGTAGTTTTATCCACCTCCTTCTTCATCATCGATTGAGTCTGCACACGCTGAAATTCTTCTTCTTGTCTTGCAACTCAACAGTCGGGGGTGGTGCGGTCTCGCTGGTGTATAACTTCACGTTGTTTAAATGAATCAAAGCTCATCTGCCTTGTACTTTTACTGCTGAGGGAGTGATATTTTCAACAATGAATGGGCCATTAAACTGTGGCTCGTGCCACCTGCGGGCAAACTTTCTAAATTAGGATACAATTGCCAGCAAATAATTTGGGTGCTGATAATAGTTCAAGAGATCCAGTTTCTGAAAGTTTTTCATCTGGGTTCTGAGACCGACCCCCCCTGGCCCTTGAGTTGATATGAAATGAGAGAGGTGCTAGAGGTCATACATGTCAAATATTCACATAACTCATTTCCTAATATTGTTGCTGTACTCTGGCATCACTTCTACTCCTCGATGGAGGTGTAAGAGGCGTTCTCATTTGCCTCCCAGTCACTAGTTCATGGGGTGTGAGGTGGTGGTCCATACCAAGCTGTTTCCTTAGGACATATAAAGCTAAGGGCAGGCAGTATAGCCATCCCTTTTTCAATGTCAGTTTGAGTTTGGCAATCCTTTCTTTAAGGAGGGTGTTGGGTCTCTCACATATCCTGTTCGCTTGCAGGTGATAAGCTTAATACTCAAAAAAAGCCCTATCTGTTCAAATACTTCATTGACACAATGGGGCCCATTATTACATCTCAGCCCTTCATACACCCCATCTTGGGAAGACTTCACATACTAGAAACTTTGCTGTGCAAGTGACATCAGGGTGTGTACACAGATCTGCCTCGATCCACCGAGAGAAGGGAAACACCACCACTATCAGGTACCTGTATCCACTACACCCCAGCAGCATATCAACATAGTCAATATGTAAATGCTGAAAAGGACCATTTGGTCGACGAAATGCTCCTCTAATCGTTCGCAGTTTATGCCCAGCTGTAAACTTTTGACATACGATGCAGTTTACTGCATAAAATACAACGTTTTATAACAAATTTGGAATAAACCAGTCTTCCGCAATCATTGCAGCAAGACTTTCCCTAGTTACATGCACAGGGCAGTGCAGCTGTTCAAGCACTACCTTTAACAATGCTGACTGGCATCACCGGCTTTTCATTGCTGTCTTGTCGCCATAGTGCTTCTGTGGGGGATAAAGAACACCCTTCGTTTCCATAATTCCTTCTCTTCCTGCGGTGCACTCCCTTGAATATTTATTAGTTGAACAATTGGTAATTTATTAAACCCTTCTTGCATCACCATAACTGTAACTACCTTCTCTTTGCCATTCAGTGTATCAAAACTTGAAATATCTGGGGAATATGCAACCCTTTTAGCTTCTGCATCTGCGGCTTTGTTTCCACAAGAAATAATGTCTGTGCGCTTAGTATGAGCGGCGCATTTAATGACCGCCATGGCTACTGGGAGTTGTAGTGCTTTAATAAGCCTGTCCAATAAGGATGCGTGCTGCACTGGAGTACCATCCGCACGGAAATAGCCCCTCCTTTTCCAATTTCCAATTTGCTAGCGCTGCGTGTACGGTTGATGTCACGTAGGTGGAGTCACTGTACACCATCACTTCCTGCCCTTCGTGTTTCTCAAGCGTGACAATGAGTCCTACCAATTCTGCTGCTTGCGCCGTAAAGTGAGACGGTAGTCTGGCACTTGCTACAATCTCAAACTCACCATTTGCTCTATGCCTCACCACAGCTGCGCCAGAATGCCTTTCTGCACTAGATTGATCAATTTTCAAAGACCCATCAATAAAGAGAATTTCCCCTCCTGGCAAAGTGTTTTCTTTGATGCAAGGTATATCATCATAAAATTCAATGTAATTTGCACAATAATGCACTTGGTCACCCTCAATTATTGGCTCGGCTATATAAACGTGGGAGGATTCACTATTTTACACCTTACAATTTTGATTGCTGGGTTTGAAATCATCACTTCATAGGAAGAAGCTCTCTGAGATGTCAATGTGCCTTTAGGTTTCTCTATAATGGCAATCAAGGCATGCTCCACGAAGAGAGTCATAGAGCAGCCCATCACAATGCCTGTAGATTTGTCATTGCGAATATGGCGGCTGGCAATGATTGTTCACAAGGAAAGTGGCCTTTCATAACTGGGTCTAACATCCCACTGTAATACGCTATAGGTTTGTACCCCAATGTGATCCTCTGTGTAAGCACTGCTGTCATTACTGTCCTATTTGTGTGCAAAAATAACAAAAACTCTTCAGCATAATTGGGAATCCCAAGAAAAGGAGCTGTACAAATTGCTTTTTTCAACTCTTCAAATCCTTCTTCCATCTCCTCAGTCCATTCTATTGTAACTTTGTTCACCTATGCTTTCTTTAAAGCCTGCAAAAGGGATCTCTTATATGAACTGTAATCAAACACCCAGGCTCTAACATAGTTACTTAGTCCCAAAAACTGTTGCATCTGTTTTACTGTGTGTGGTTCTGCAGTTTTCATAATCGCTTCAGCTCTAACAGGTGTCACCTTTTTTCCCTCATGTGAAATCAATTGCCATATGTATAACACCTCTTCTTGACAATACTGTAGCTTCTCTATGTCTACCTTGTATCCCTTGTCTGCTAGAATAGCCATTAACTGAATCGAGTCTTGCCTGCACTGATATTCTCTAGTGCTACAAATTAAAATGTTATCTATGTACTGTATCACAGAACTTTTCTAATCAATATTGCCTAAGTCCATCTGTAAGACTGTGTTAAAGTTCGATGGAGACTCACAGTACCCTTGGGGCAGCCTAGTATGTTTCAGATGAGTCTGGCATAACGTAAATGAAGTCAAATCTTGTGAGTCCTTGTGCAACGGGATTGAGAACAACGCATTTTTCAAATCAATCACCGTGAAATATTGTGCTTTCACTGGGATGCTGCATAGTATCATCGCCGGGTTAGGAACTAAAGGAAACTCTGCATCTACAATCTGGTTAATCGGTCTCATGTCCTGTATGAATCTCCATGACCCTCCCTTTGATGTTTTGATAGGATACACCGCTGTGTTGCACAAGGATTTTGACAGCACCTGAATACCTTGTTTCATCAGTGCTGAAATTGTCTTAAAAATACCTTCATCGGCCACTCGAGACATGGGGTACTGTTTTGCTCGAGGTAAAATCGCTCCTGGTTTCAGCCTTATTTTGACTTCCCCTATCCCCTTTAACAGTCCTACATCATAAGGGCCTGTAATCCATAGGACGCTTGGCACCTTGTCCAAGTCTTCCTCAAAAAATGCTGGGCGTTGCCACATTATTGCCATTCGCTGTGGGGCTTCCCTTTTCTCTATTCTAATCCAATATGTGATGTTCATAAAGAACACTACCTCATCTTTTGTTGGGTCATCTCTAAACATGTCACCATCAGTGATGTCACTCAATATACACCCTTCTTCAATAGCTATCACTGTCCTCCATTGTTAGGCAGAATCATATGCAGTACCCTTTGGGAACACCACACACAATTAAGACTACAAGTGCAAGTACAAATTCACCTTTGGTACACGCCTGTACTACACAGTAAAGTGAGCAGCCAGACTTATCTCAAGAGTAAAGTGAGCAGTATCAGAAGTTACACAAAGGACAGCAATTGCTATGGTTCAAACAAACACTGACTCAAGGTTTCTGAGTAAAAAAAGACACATTTATTTACACCATCAGTTATAAAACAATTCACTATTATAAAGCAGCAGAAAATCACAATCTTAATATACTACACAACACCCAATGAATTCTGGACAAGTTAAGCTCAAAATGAAGTGTGAGCAAGATGGCACTCCAACAATTTAAAAAGGGAGGGAAAGACAAGGTTATTCAAAATCAAGCAGCACCAACAAGTAAGTAGGCAGGGCAATCTAGAAAAGGCTTACTACAACTAGGATTCAAATCAATAGGCCTGGGCCAAGGTTAATGGATCAGAGTCTTTTGCAGAGGATCACACGGTTCAGAGTAGTTCACGGTTAAGCCTTTGCCAAGAGTTCGAAACGAAGTTGGTCGGAAGAAAAGTTACTTAAAAGAGTAGAGAAAGACAAGCCCTCAGATTACCAAAAGATTTAAAACACTTTCACTGCGATCGACGGAACGAACAACTGGGTTTGAACAGTACCCTAGAAGAAGAAGAATGCTGTAGCTGAGGCAGAAGTTCCTGGCAGGTCTTGCAGGCTCACGGTTCCTGGAGCGACTGTCGGACTGACAAGAAGGAGGAAGACTGGAGGGTCCTGCACTGCCCAGGGAAGAAACCAGCAGCAGAGCAAAGCAACAAATAAAAGGTGCTCTCCTTAAAACCCAAACAGGGTCCGGTCCTCCTGGCTATCCAGTTCACTGCAGCGATGCACAGCAAATTTGACCAGGGGAGCTAGGCCTTGCTTGGTGTTTGGCAAACAGGTTGGTCCCACCAGCTCAAGGGAAGAAGATTCCTTGCAGATCTTCTCTGTTGTCGAAGTTCAGGAGATTCGGACCCGCAGCAGGGCTTCACTGAGAGGTTGAGTAGTTGCAGCAGTCCTCTTCCTTCAGCTTCTCTTTGGTTCTCTCGATCCAGTGGCGACTCTGCCTTCCAAGTCCGAGAGACCTGCTTTTTATGCAGTTTTCCCCCATTCACACAGCCTGCTGTCAATCACACAGCGGGGTGGCTGTCCTGGCAGTACAGTCACCTAGCCAATCAAACAAGAGTGCGATTTGGGTCTCCAAGGAGACCCTGTGCAGGGGGCCTAAAACCCCTCCCTCACATCATGTCTACCTAGACTCTTAGGCGCCTAAGGAGGGCTTCTGTGCAGAAGCCCGCCAAAGGACGGCGAACAAAGGAACCAAACCTGGTTTGGCGCATAGAGTAAAACAAGGGAAAGACCTTTACTAAAACAAATGGTGAATAAACCCAGCCAGAACCAAATAAAAGTAAATGGGGTCCAGCGGATTAAAGTTCGAGGCTATTAACATAGCCTAAAACAGCACCAAGGCTATTTTCATAGACCGCGGTAGGAAAAATATGGTAGATACCACTGCCACCAGCCAAATCTTAAAGAAAGGGGAACAAAATAATGTTCCATGAGAAACAGACAAAAAGGGATAACTATTAACCCTTTCCAGTACTCTATGGAAGATAGTTTGTAACTGGGTCTGTGAATTTAAAAAGACTAATAAAGTCAATGGCAACTTTACATGTTCCGGGAGACAGTAGTCAGTCCCAGAAAATAGAGTTTAGTGTGGGAAGTCTGAAAAAGACAACCCTGTGTCATTGCCCTAAAGGTGCTGTGTGATACACAGTAAGAAGATGATGCCTATGGAGTAGCTGAGGCTCCACAGTCTATGAGCACAACATGTAAAACACACAGCAAAACACATGTAAGAGTGAGAAAAGAAGGCTCACACTCTTACCAGGTGAACAAATAAATCCTAGAAATCCAGCAAAGCTGCTGAGGGACTCAGTAGGTAAGGGAAATTAGCCATTCTGGAGAAGTCTCCCTAACATCAATGATCTACCTCTGTCAACCGTTCCTTCGAGCATTGCCATTTCCATTTGTACTATGGCTGCTTCTCATTCTATAGAGATTGTCTGTCCCCCCCTCTTCGTCCATAGGTATTTGTGGTCTGAACAAGAATTTGTCAGGTATTCTCATAGTTCTTCTCACTAAGCCAGGTAGCCATGTTAATAGAATGCTCACCCCATAAAGAAAAATCTCTGCCTCTACTGGAAAGCCTTGCAGAGCCACTTGCCCTGTGAATGCCAGTATAAATTCACCCACATTCATACAGTGTATTCCAGGAGTGGAACACACTATTCCTTCATTAGTGAATGATATTGTCATGTTAGGTTTTGTCATTAAATCTCTCCCCAAAATGTTAACTAGTGTCTGCCGAGAATACAACAATGGGACAGGCATGTCACACTCTCCTATAGAGACTGTTAATTCATCAGTAAAAGGAACCTGTAGCACCAGAGAAACCTTAAGCATTCATGCCAATTTCTGACATTGGATATTTTTCCTCTCGTATACTTGAGCGAGTAGCACATCAACCCTTGCTTCCACTTGGGGATCTGGTGTCACAGATAGTACTGAACACATCAAGTCGCCCTGTGGGCTGTCCTATTGTGGGTACATGCATACCCTTGTACCTGTGAATGGATTCCCTCCCACTACAGTGACACCTCGTATTCTAAGTGTTAATAATTTTCCTGTGTTTGCATACTGTTGTGTCTGCATTGGGGCGTGCTGCGACTGCCCTTGCAGTGGATTTATTTGCACTTGCTGTGGCTGCTGTGTCTGTTGCATTTGTGGCACTTGTGTCTGATACACTGTCTGATCTTAGGCAAACCCTTCCCTAGCTTGTGACCTATATGATGGAGAATAAGTTGTCCCCCCTCTTGGGAATTGGCCATTCTGTACATTCCCTTGACTCTCACATATGCGCGCAATGTGCCCTGTCATCCCACAAGTCCAACATACAGGGGGAGGTCACCTGATTAGTCCCCCTTGTGACCACGGCATGAACATCTTTTCTGCCGTGCCCTTCACCCATTGCGCACTATACTGTTTGAGCTTGGGCATGTGCTTTGGCAGTGTCTTACATAAATGCATCAGAGGAGTGCCTCCCATTGTGACGAGTCTCAATTGACTATCAATACTTACCAGGCTTTGTTTTAAGTGTCTTTCACCGCTTTTCACAGCTTTTTTTAAAACAATAAATATTGGCGCACTCCAACAATCGCCGCTCAAGCCTCTACTTTTCCAATGATCTCTGTCTACCTCTAGATTGGATAGATAATATAATTCCTTGACTTTTATGTCACTTCTTTCACAACATATATTACTTTTTAGACACTTTTCCTTCAAACATATATACAAACAGACTAGCTGACTTCACACATAAAAACCTTGGTGATCACCTTCTTTCTCCTTGCCCCTAATTAATACTCTGATCACAGAGTTTAGCTTGTCTTCTTATATGAACCTGTTATACATAGCCTAGGGAACCAGCTGGGGTGTAAGACAACCACTTCTGAATAGGATTCTCGGGCGCTATCTCTCTCTCTCTATTTCTAGACAATATTTCCTGTTACACCCGTTACTTTAAAATTACCACAAACCCGTGCACTTAGTTTGCCATTCCCCTCAAACTACTCACAATTCGGTCGTTTGACTCAAGGCCTTCGGTATCGTCTTCTCCTCCAACTGACCACTTTCACCTTCCATCCGCAAAGCGCCTGTGGAAACCAGGTAGGGATTTCGTTAAAGAGGGACCCTGCCCACCGTCTCGATTTTCTTGCAAGATTTCTGTTCGCCCGCTCTCTACAGGAAACCCTGCGATCTTCTCGCTAAGTGGCAGAGGATGCCCGATCGTCTGAAATACTGGCGTTAACAGGTTGACAGGTCTTTTTAATCATCTGTCATTGCTACCACATGCACATAAGTTCCTTAATCAGTAACATGTCATACAAAGGATGGGATGCAGAATAACTCTTACACCAAATAATCAGACCGACTCAGGAAGCTGGTAAAGTCTCAATCAACTGTTTAACATCAATTGTCTAAAACAGGGAGTTACAACAGACATCAACGGACATTCGCTCGAACTATCAGTGCATTTTACATAAACACAGTCTTTTATATTAAAAATGTGTCATACATGACGTCATACTACGTGGCAAATAAGAAAAACCTACAGGGGTTGTGGTTGGCTTAAGGGGGGCATTGAAATATACTTTATATACAGGGTGGGGATGTGATTGGGCCTCTACAGACAGGTGGACAATTTATGGCCACCCCTAGTGCAAGTCATCCTCAACACTTATTAAGTACACAGAATACTATTGGTTCTTCAACTATAAGCCCCTCGTTATATGGCCTTTTACAATTGATTGGCACGCTTGTACCCTTCTGTAACATTCAATTCACTAGTGGCACGTAACCTCAGACCCCAGGTGCTGGGAGGTGAACTTGACCGTGTCTCACCTCCCAATTAGCCCTACATCCTTCACCACTCATGCCTTCTGCCATGAAGATTCCCTTTGGCCTTGCAGTAGTTTCTCTTCTCTGGGAATATAAGGGAGTACGGGTACATGCTTATCACAGTTCTGGTCTGCATGCCCACTCTATTCCCAACCTTCACATGACAGGAGACCGCAATTCAACTCATTTTCTATCATTTAATTGTCTTGAATTTATAAACTTGCCAGTCATGGGGCCTCATTACACGGTAGGTGGTAGCCATGGCCTAATAGCGCCATGGCTACCCCCTTACCGCATTCCGGGTCCATGTTCCCGGAATAGGGACTTACCGGGTCATTACGACCCTGGAGGACCCGGTAAGTCCCCATTCCGGGGACCATTCCCCATTCCCATTTGAGCCCCCATAGGGCTCAATTGGAATGGGGAAGGAGTCAATAACGGTACCGCAATTTGCAGTACCGTTATTAGCTCTGAAGTCCCTTAGCGGGTCCCTTCCGTAACGCCTGGTAAAACCAGGCGTTAGGGGAGGGACCCGCTAAGGGACCTCGTAGTAGGGCGGTAAGGGATTACCGGCACAGGTGCCCTTACCGGTGCCGGTAATCCCTTACCACCTACCGTGTAATGAGGCCCATGGTGTTCTCTCTTTGCAACTTAACAACTTAACAAGGGATGATTCAGCGTCTCACGTTCACTGTTCTTCAAGCATAGATAACCAGTTCTTGGCTGCTCCAACTTTGACACCAGGCCAGACAGCCCTTCTCAGTCCTTCCATGATTCACAGCTACTTTTCTTGCTGCGACACAGCTTCAGCTTTCTTCTTCATGGACTTGAGCTTACTAAAATTGAGATATAGAAGGCCAGATTCCATATAATGGCAGGACCGCCTGCAGTCCATTCACTACGTATAGCCAGCCTTTATGATTACTTAGTCTACTTGCATTGCTGCATCTGTACAGTTATTAAACGGCTTGCATTTTCTGCAGTGCTCTTCAAACGTGCAATCTTCATTTCGCACATGAAGGTTTACATCGATTCTTTACTTCGTCATCAGATTCCATAAGGTCTAAACATCCTCTTCTTCAGCCCATCTTCTTAGTGTGTCATGCTCGTCTTTTGTGACGTCACCAGCTTTTCTTTCTCTCATTTTCATATTCCTTCAAGGATTTCTTCCAAGAGGTTATCATCTCTTCGGGGATACATCAGATAAGGTTTTCTTAGTGGATACCTTTTCTCTGAGACTCTGCGGAATAATCACAACTGCTCCTCTACTTTTTCAAATTAAGTTTTACTGTTCCTATACTTTTATTTTAAAAAGGAACCATTCCGGAATGGTTTTGTTGTAAAGTTACAGTGTCGAAAGCTGTTGAACTTGCACTTCAGTGCACTGCCCTTAAACAGCAGGCACATATATATATTTTTTTTATTGTTCGTGGGTGGGGGTGTGGTAATGGGGTTTGTGGGGAACGGGGCAGGCCAGCAGGGAACAAAGTTCCACTACTTCTTTTCATGCACTTCGACCACTGACTGTACATGACATTTATTAACTGAGGATCCATGACAAAGCTAGCGCGATAAGTATTCTTACGAATCTAGACTGTCCTACACTGGAACCAGTTTGCTCATGTTTTCTTATTGTGGCAAGCACTTTAAATGGCCAATCCAACAGGCGTATGTTCTTACATAGGAGTACTGGCAATTATTGGTAGAGCCAGCTTTGACACATTTTTTTATAGTATCATTTTATAGTATCATTACTGGACGGTATTCTGGCTGCAAATCGGAATTACCATTACTGCCACTCGGTCTGGCGGGATTACCACTGGATAACAAGCGCTGGTGGTGGAGTTAATCCCCATTTTTATAGAGTCCATTGGACTCTACGGGGCATTTTTGCAGAATGACTGCCTGTGGAATTACCACCGCAGTAATTCTTCAAATTTTGCTGATTTTCTGCAGAAATCTGGAGAATTTACCTCCACCATGCTGGAGGTAAATTCCCCACTCCAGGGCCATATTTTTAGTATGGTGGTGCAGGGAAAATGATGGCAATTCCGTTAGCGCCTTTTTCTTTCCCGCGCCCCCATACTTGTAAAGAGATCCCATGTTCTTATAAGGGAATACTTACTGGCATTTGTTGGTGGAAATGTATGGGCGCAGCCAGCTTGAAAATGGTTTTTAAACTGGCATATATTGAGGGAAAATGCATTGGGAAATGTTCCTATGCACTGTTGGTGACTTGCATCTATTGGATTTTTTCATGGAGTACCGAAAAAAGCAGACTGCAAACTGTCTGGCTTTTTACCAAAATGTTCAAAGAATCTGTGCTGTATAATGCACCGGTTTAACCCATTATTAAAACAATTCTGTGTGGATTCGGGCCCCCTTGCTACACTCTGTTGCTCTTGCATACTTGTAACAAAAGTGTGAGGCCCTCCAATGAAAACATTCACCAGCCGCCATTGGTGGTTGGTTCATTTGGGTGTCAGGGGCCAGGCACCACCCCTTTGTGCATATGCTAGGTGAAAGAATTAAGCTTTGATTAAAAAACATGATTTATTTTATCGAACACAGCGTGCACATGCCTCTGCAGCAGAAAATCATCATGGACATTATGCACGCATGGTGGCCCTGAGTGTGGCACGTTCCATGCTTTGTTGGGGGCTTGGTGTGGAGGGGCCCCATCAGCATGGCTCAGAGGGGGGTTTCCAAAGCTTGCGTTATGCCACTGGGAGTCGGCCATGTAGGGGCATTGAGACTTGGGGCAGTGCTAGGGGGTCACACAAGCTGGTGAGGGGCGTGCCAGGGAGGATGTGGCTTGCAATCATGGAGAAGGTACTGCAGCTGCAGGGACACTCAAAGAGCTCCTGCAGAACATGGGTCACTACATCCACCATGGACCATGTGGGGTGGAGGAGGTACTCCCATAGCAGCAGGGTTATGTAGGTAGCCACAGAGGGGGACAATGTGCAGCAGCGCAGTGAGGTGGTGGTGCTGCAGGAAATTGAAACGCAGCATGGAGATGAACCAGAGATGGTCAACTAGCAGAGGGCTCAAGAGCCACTGCACCATTTCCTGCCTGTGCAGAGGTGGCAAGGATCAGGATTTCTTTATGAAGGCGAAGGCAGGTCAGACGGAATTCCCACCCATGTCATCAGCACGCATCCTGTCAAGGGCGTGAGATTACTTAAACTGGCCAGAGGATAAACCTGTCAGGGAGTAGGCATAGTAATATGCAACCCCTGCCAGAATTCAGCAAAGTGGTGTAACCCTCATTGATTCACAAGCGCAGCAAGGTGTGCCACATCACATGCCACAAACTACTGCATCACCCTCATCCACTGATGACAGCTGCAACAAAGGAGTGTTGGATGGCACTCTGATTTTTCACCGGTCATGGTAAACAAGCACCTCTAATCTCCCCTGCCACTGGTCCAAAGCAAACACCTCATCAACCCACCATGTCTGGCCCACTACAGCCTGAACTACTGTCACCACCAACTAACTAGCAGCCACTTTACCACCACTGTCAAAGCAGCCACAGGTGGTAGAGTTCGGGGTGTGGTGTCATTTGGGCAGGACAGGGCTGGCAGTGTGATGAGCAATCGAGGCATGTTTTGCCTCCATTCCCTGTTGTCTGCGAGTCAAGGGGAGCAGGATCCTGTGACAGTGTTGGATGCCATGGAAAAGCATAACCTCCCGCACCACCCACCCTCTCGAAGGTGATTGGGCAAGAGGACAGAAAAAGGAGAGACATGCAAAAACGCAGAACTCCAAGTGTGTGAGAAAGTAGTGCAGTGTTGCATAATATGTCAACAATATTGCATAATATGAGCAATGCCGCATATGGTCTATAAAGCACTTGCAGAGCAGTGTCTGCTTTATGTGTATGTGTGGGATTTCTAAAGGACCAACCTAGTGCTGTATATAGGGGATCCAGGGGCGATCCAGAGGGGGAGAAGTGGAGCTGAATGGAGTGATGGGTAACTGGCCAGATGCTCTGTAAAGAGCAGGGTCTTCGGATCCTTCCTGGAGTGTAGGCTGCATAGAGACAGTTGTTGAGGCGGAGACTGAAAGAAGAACAAGGCACCAAAGAGAGGCAGAGGCCCAGCTGCAGATACATCTTGTATTCGTAGGTTGCTGCTCCCCAGTATGGGAACTGCACTGTGTCCTGCAACTGCCGTCTGCCAGTGTTGCTCCTGCC
The DNA here is from genome assembly GCF_040938575.1 of Ambystoma mexicanum. Taxonomy (NCBI): domain Eukaryota; kingdom Metazoa; phylum Chordata; class Amphibia; order Caudata; family Ambystomatidae; genus Ambystoma; species Ambystoma mexicanum. The sequence goes on along the minus strand of NC_090922.1, from coordinate 1,315,940,327 downwards.
TTCCCATGACGCACCGCACAGAGAGCATTCAAAGGGCATTCTCCATGCGGTGAGACACTAGGGGAGCCATCAGTGTGCTGGCCGACAGCACATGGATCTACTGACAGGTCCCGCGTGGCCTAGGTGCCAAGTGGGACCCCACTACACACCTTCGCCCTTAACCAAACAAACTCAAAACAAAGTCTCTGAAATTAAATAGAATGCATCGTATCCGTGCTCCCCGGCCAATATCTTTCCCCACAACCCATCGCTCCACGCCACTGTCATCTTCATCTGTTGTGTCATCCTGGAGCTCACAGCCTTTACCACTGAGCTCCTCGGCATCACTCCTCATTGCTTGGACACTCCTTGTTGCTTGCTGAGCACAATCTCCTCTTTCCTTCGCAAGCGACTCTTTCCCACCAATCATATTCCCATTCACATCCACACCAGTGGTACCACCACTGCGGTCATTCTCATCAATTTGAGCATCATGTGGCCACCCCTGGCGCCTCTCCCTACGCACATAGTTTCTCTCTTCAGTTTCATAACACTTGACCACCTGCCTCAGGATCCATTTCGTTCCATCCTCCAACAGTACCCCAGTGCCTAGAACATTCACAATCCTCTGTGGAGGAGACAAATAAGGAACTCCTCATACCCTCAGCCTCGTGTTCTTTATCCGAACTTTATGACCAACCTGAATCAGTACAGACAGGTCTCATACTTGGAAACCGCATTTATACTTTTCCGGACACTTTTCTGCTCCACTTATCAATTCCTCATGATTCACTTTGATAGGATCAGACGTCCCCAACAACTCAGGTGTTAACTCACAAATAGGTGTACTGCCTCTCAAGGTTATGAAGGGTGAAGCACCTATGGTGGAGTGGGGAATCATCCTGAAGGCCAACACTATGCCATTGATTAGACCCTAAATGCAAACATTCGACATCTTGGCCAACTGGAGCGTTCCCTTCACCACTCTGTTGAAGTGCTCTACCATACCATTTTGTCTCGGAAGTATAACGCTGTTGTCTAATGGTGCACAGACACTTTCCTCAGGTACTCTAAAACTACTCCTGAACAAAACTGAACCCCATTGGCGGTAAGCAATACAGAGGCAAACCCTTAAGCTCTGAACACTCCAGCCAAGAACTTACCGACAGAGGTGGCCATGATGTCATCGGACCACCCCACGCACTGCCACTTCGAGTGATAATACATCAACACAAACATATACGCTATCCCATGGTAAAACTTCAAGGGACCAAATATATCTATAGTTACCTTCTCACAAGCTTTGGCAGGGATTTTCAACCGAACATAAAGGGCGAGCCAGAGTTAGATGTGACTTGTCACTGGACGCACATGGCACGCAGTGTTTCTCCAACGACTCCACCTCGCCATCCATGTTGGGCCAATTTCCCTGACCCTTCTCTTTGTTACATTTCTCCCCAGTTGCCTGATATATATCCTTCCTCATTCCTTTAGGCGGAACCACCTTCTCATCTCTACATAGAATGTCGCTACCCATCCACAACTCATTTTTCACTAGTTGAAATTGTGCGCTAATATCAGCTGCTCTCCTAGGCCAACCTTGTTCTAACAGCTGACTAATCTCTGCACTCCTTGCACCACTCTTCCAAACTCAAAACCTCTCCTTGGGTCACTTGAGCTATCATCGACCCCTCACACTCATTTGTAACCACTTGCCCTTCTAGGGGAAGTTGTGAAAGTCAATCCACCACAACATTACACGACCCTGGAAAATATGCAACTGCAAAGTGTTATTCTTGCAGTGCCAAAGCCCAGCGATTAATCCTAGGTGACCCACTCACACTTCCCTTCTGCGCATGAACCAACCGCTTATGGTCAGTTTTCAAAACAAACGGTAAACCACACAAGAAAAACCTGAAGTGACTCACAGCCCAAAAGCTGGCTAAAGGGTCCCATTCCACTGTAGAGTAGTGCGTCACAGCTCCCTGTAGGGCTCTGGACGCAAAGGCAACCACTACTTCACATCCATCCCTGATCTGAATGAGAGAGGCTCCGAGTCCCACACCACTTGCATCAGTCGTCAAAACTGTCTTGCCACATGGATCGAATATGCCCAACGTGGGAGCTCCTAAAATTCTCTCTATAATTAAGGTGAAAGCCCTTTCACAATCAGAACTCCAAACAAAAACAAAATGTTTCTTTAGGAGCTTCCTCGGTGGGGCACTCATAGACACAAATATTCTTATACATTTTGAGCAGTATTCAGCCAATCCAAGACATGCTCTTAAAGAATCCTTGGCTCATGAAGCCGACACCTTCAGCACTGCATCTACTAAGCTAATTTTAGGCCTAATGCCCTTCCAATCAATCACATGCCCAAGATAAGACACTTCCATTACTTTGAATTTACATTTATCCTTTTTCACAATAAGACCTGCCCTATCACACACACTCATCATGATGCTCAGAACTAGATACAAAAACAAGTATTTGTCCTGAAAACACTTTAAATTTAGTATATCTCTGAATAACATTTCCATAACTCTGAAAAACCGATGCAACAGAAGCAAAGCCAAACAGCATCCTCGTTAACCTATATGAGGGCTCCAAATTCACAGTACTTGGCCAAGCTTCTTAAGGCTGCTACAAAAGCATTCACTTGCTCCCCAGTTTCTTGGGGTTGTGAGAAAAACGAATAGCCCTCCATAATCACATTAATACAAGGCCCAAATTGACTCAGTAAGGCTAGTCCGGTGCAATCGAAGACATCCCGGGCCTTCCATTCCCCTTCACCAATGGTATGCATTGGAAGGGACTCGGAAAATCCTTTCCCCCTCTACTCCTAGGCTGTTAAGCAAGATTGCCTGCTTCCTTTCATGATCAAACAATTTTACTTCCAATTGCTATGAGGTATGGGACAAATACTTCTCCCGCTATGTTCATACAATGGTTGGTTCATCTGTGGTGGGCTGAAAAAATGGCAGCGCGTGTATTGTGGACTCCATGTCCAGGTCTGGCAACAAAATAGCTTTTTAATCAAAGGCAGCTAATTCTGCTTGTGCACAGTACAGCTCCCGCTTGGTCAAATTCAATTTTAATGACACTGAGCAAAGTCCCGCTCCTTTGCAATCGTTACTGGAAGGTAAAATGCTTTTAAGCCACCAGGGAGAAACAAATCTTCCAAGACTCCCAGTAATTCTTACTTGAAAGTAAGATGCTACCTACGAGCAGTTCCAAACATGGATGCGAGCTAATAAGCTTGCATTCAACGACTTAAAGACAGAACGTATGGTTCTGGGCACCACAACGCAGTTGCGTAAGCTTAGCCTGGAATATCACCTCTTTAAGGTTGCAGGCAGTAGTATTCCTACCCAGTTTAAGGTCAAGATGCTGAGGGTCGCATTAGACCAAGAACTGTCCATGAAAGGACAAGTTAACAGCCTTGTTTCCAGTACATCTTATTACTTGAAACTGCAGGCCCAGTTATGCCTCTTCCTTACCACCATTAACTGCGCCACTATCGAAACATGTCATTATAGGAGCAAAACTGGACTACTGCTGTAGCCTACTGCTTGGTACATCTAAACATGAAGTTACTCGCTTGCAGGTTGTTCAAAATAATGCTGTTCGTATTGTTGAGGCTTTGCACAGAAAAGACCATGTCACTACGGTCAGGAGATCCCTAAACTGGCTCCCTGTCCGCAGCAGGATCACCTTCCATGTGCAATGCATCACGCACAAGTGCTTAAATGTGCAGGTGCCTAAGTATTTGTCTAACTGCATTGCACTGTTGCCAGCCCGAAGAGCGTTGAGGACCAACAATTCCTGATTTTTGGAGATACCTAGGACCAGACTCTCGTATTTGGCTCAGAGATCTTTTCCTGAAGCAGCTCCTCGGATCGGGAATGCTCTTCCATTGGATCTGAGATCTGGCCATTTGTTTGCTGTCTTTAAACGAAGGCTGAAAACCATCCTGTTCTCCTGAACTGCTGTGTTATCGCTGTTCCTTTTCTTCTTCTGTGTTTGATTTTTGCTTGTTTACTGTTTCTATGTTTCTGTCTTAGCTCCTTCATGCTCCTGGGCTGTGTTACGCACTTCACAAATAAATAAAATACATAAATGCTCTTCCACCACTATGTGGTAGTGGCCCTATCACCTCCTCAGCTCTCCTCTGTGCAACTCCAGGAAGAGGGTATGATACTGCCTTGCAGGTTGGTACGCTCGTCGCCAATATGTTGAGGTAGAGGTTGGCAGAAGAACAAGTTGCCAAAGAGAGATGGAGGCCAAGCTGCAGGTAAGTCTTTTATTCGTAGGTTTACGCTCTTCAGCATAGAGCCAAACTGTGTCCTGAAACATCCGTCTACCAGCACCGCTCCTGCCTCCCCATGTGTTCTCCGCACAGAGAGCATTCAAAGGATGCTCTCCATATGGTGATGCATGAAGGGAGTCAGCAGCACACCGGCTGACAGCACAGACCTTCTGACACATTGCACGTAGCCTAGATGCAATGCGGGACCCCACTACAACAGTCTTATCTGCATTGGTAACTTATTCTAGAGGCAGGGTGCAAAGCAGGAAGCTTTCTGTTTCTTAGTTTATTCCCTTGTGCAGTTGCTTGGTTCGATCCTGGAGATTACATGATTGATTTTTGCAATTGGAACTAAATTGTATTAGTACCCGGCGGGGGGCGGAGGGAGAGTGTGGTAGCCTCTCAGCCAATGAGGAGGCTCGGAAAGGGGGCATTACCTCCAGGGAATGTTATGTTATGTTACTTGGCATTTATATAGCGCCTTATATATCATTGGTATGACCTCAAAGTGCTGGTAGGTTGAATGCCCTTGGGAACCGTAGTTCAAGTCTGTAGAAAGAGAGAGTGTTGTATGGTGCGTGGGTGCACCGGAATATGTGTGCATCTGGTGTAGTTGTCGGATGATAGCTGTTTCTGAGCAATAGGTGTGGTGCTGAGAAAATCAGATGGATGTGTTCAGTCTGGTGGGTGGACGCCCAGACTGGGTTCTGCCTGTGTTAGGCCTGAGAAACGCCTAAGCTAGCCGGAATGTGCTCAGCTAGCTGTGTTTTATTAGGGTGATGAGGTGTTCATGGGGTTGTGTTCTAATGTGAACAGCTAGGCCGAATTATCAGGGGTATAGCTGTGTTCTAGTTGAATAGTGGTGTATAGAAGAGAGTAAGCATAGTGGTGTGATATGGTGGTTATGAGTAAAAGTGCCTGAGACCATCGGTAGCATCCGCACTGTCCGTAACATCCCCGCCGTCCGTGACATTCGCATCATCCGTAACATGCCCATTATCCGTAACATGAGCACCATCCGTAACATCTGCACCATCCGTAACATCCGTACCATCTGTTACATCTGCATCATCCACACCATATGTAACATCCACACCATCCGCACCATCTGCAACATCTGCAACATCTGCAACATCTGCAACATCCGCAATATCTGCGCCGTCCATAAAATCCGCACCATTCATAACATTTGCACCATCAATAACATCTGCATCATCCGTAACATCTGCACCATCCGCACCAACCGTAACATCTGCACCATCAGCACCAAGAGCACCGTCTGCAACATCCGAACCATCCACACCATCCATAACATCCGTACCATCCGTAACATCTGTAGCATCCACACCATCTGTAACATCTGCACCATCCATAACATCCTCACCAACCGTAACATCCACACTATCCATAACATCCACACCATCTGCACCATCCGTACCATCCGTAACATCCGCACCATCCGTAACATCCGCACCATCCATAACATCTGCATCATCTCTAACATCTGCACCATCAGTAGCATCCGCACCATTCGTCACATCCGCACCGTCCGTAACATCCGCACCATCCGTAACATCTGCACCATCCGTAACATCCGTAACATCCACACCATCCGTAACATCTGCACCATTCGTAACATCCGCAACATCTGTAACTTCCGCACCATACGTAACATCCGCACCAACCGTAAAATCCTCACCATCAGCACCTAGCACACCATCCGTAACATCTGCACCATCTGTAACATCCACACCATCCATATCATCCACGCCATCCTTGAGATCGCACCATCCGTAACATCCATAACATCCATAACGTCTGCATCGTCCATAACATCTGCATCATCCATAACATCTGTACCATCCGCAACATCCGTAACATCCTCACCATCCGTAACATCCGTACCATCCGTAGCATCTGCACCATCCGTAACATCCACACATACATAACATCCACACCATCCGTAATATCCGCATTGTCCGTAACATCCTCATCATCCGTAACAACTGCATCATCCGTAACATCTGCACCATCCGTAACATCTGTACTATCTGCAACATCCGTAACATTCTCACCATCCGTAACATCCGTACCATCCGTACCATCTGCACCATTCGTACCATCCGCACCATCCGTAACATCCGTACCATACATACCATCCGCACCATCTGTAATCTCTGAAACATCCGCACCATCCATTCCATTGGCGCTATCCGTTCATCCGTACCATCCGTATCTTCCACACCATCCGTATCATCCGTAACATCCACACCATCCGTAGCATCCGCACCATTTGTAACATCCACACCATCCATAACATCGACACAATCTGCAACATCTGCACCATCTTCAACATCTGCACCATCCGTAACATCCACGCCATTTGCAGCATCTGCAACATCCATAACATCTGCACCATCAGTAACATCGGCACAATCCACACCATCCGCACCATCCACAACATCCGTAACATCCACTCCATCCGTTCCATCCACTCTATCCATTCCATCCGTTCCATCTACTCCATCCACTCCATCTGTTCCATCCACTCCATCCGTTTCACCCACTCCATCTATTCCATCCACTCCATCCATTCCGTTCATTCTATCTGTTCCATCCACTCTATCAGTTCCGTCCACTATATCTGTTCCGTCCACTCGATCCGTTCCGTCAACTCCACTCGTTCCATCCATTTCATCTGTTCCGTCCACTCCATCTGATCCGTTTACTCCATCTGATCCGTCCACCCCATCCATTCTATCGCCTCCATCTGTTCGGTCCACTCCGTCCGTTCCATCAACTCTAACTGTTCCATCACTCCATCTGTTCCATCCACTCTATCCGTTCCATCCGTTCCATCCATTCCATCCACTTCATCCGTTCCATCCGCTCCATCCACTTCATCCGTTCAATCCGATCCATCCATTCCATTCATTTTAGTCATTCTATCCATTCCATCCACTCCATTTATTCCTTTATTTTCTCTGTTTGATCGACTCTGATTTTCTGTTTACTGTGTCTATTCACTCTGTTTCCTCCATCCAGCCACTCTATTCACTACAATCATTCCCTCTAGTCCATCCATTATGTCCTATCATGTGGGTGTGCACCAGGTACGACAGCTTCGTTGTGTGTTTCGTCATTCGGTTGCTGGGGCTGTGGACACATTTTGGGTGGTCAGCGGTGTTATGGGAGCGAGGTTCCATAGAGTGGGGGCCAAGGCTGAGAACGAGGATCCTCCTATTCTGACTGAGTTGGTGTTTGGTATCACTAAAAGGAGGGCGGAGCTTGATCCTAGAGTGCGAGGTGGGTGGTAGGGTTTTAGCTTGTCTTGCAGGTATATAGGGCCGGTTTTGTGCACTGCTCGGTGGGTGATGGAAAGGGTTTTGAAAGTGGCCCTTCATCCAACTGGGAGGCAGTGGAGAGTTTTGAGAGCTGGAAAGGTGTGGTCTCTTGGGCCCAGGGCTAGTAGCATTTAGGCCACAGCGTTTTGTGCTCTTTGTAGTTTAATAAGTTGGTATGCCTGGACTGCGAGATAGAGGGAGTTAGCGTAGTCCAGTCTCGACATTACAATGGACTAGACAGTGGCAAGTCTGTTAGGAAAGAAGAGGTAGGAAAAAATGTGTCTAAAAATTTTGAGGTGGTAATGACAAGACTTACATTGATTAAACAGCTTGGTCAGTGCTTGTGCCAGGACCGATTGGTACTGTTTGAAAAATTCGGCCATTTAACCATCTTCACCCGGGTCCTTCCCCACCTTCACCTTCAACCTTCAACCTTTTAATGGCTCCACCAACCTCATCTTTTGATTTCTCCCCTTCCAAGGCTTCCTGTTCTAATTCCCTAAGTTTAGGGAGAGGATGATCCTCAAGATATTTTCGGATGTTCTCTAAAGACTCATCCTCTTGTTTGGCGTTCAGTTCCCTATAAAACTCTGCAAAGGACTCAGTTATATTTTCTGTCTTCGTACGTATACTGCCTGCCTTGTCCCAAAATCCCTCCACCCGCCGCTCCACCCTATTCCCTCTTGTCCTGTGTGCCAGCAAGGTCCCAACCCTGTCCCCCTTTTCATAGTACCTCTGCTTCATGTACCACATTTTTTTGACCACTTCCCCAATTAGTACTGCATGCAGATCCTGTCTCTTCTCCCTCATTTCTCCCAGAAGAGCCTCGTGGTCCACATCCATTTTGGTGAGACATATTCTCATGGCCCGCAGATCGTCGCAGCACTTGGTTTCTATTAGTGCCCTTTCCCGCTTCCTTCTCAAACCCTCTGCGATGAGGAGGCCCCGAAAGGAGGCATTTGCTTCCTCCCATACAATAGCTATCGCCGTTTCCCCAGTGTCATTTGTCCCAAAATAGGCCTCTAATTCTTTTCTCAGAAATTCCTTAAACACCAGGTCCTTCAGGAGAGTGTCATTACAACGCCACCTGTAAGACCTCGCGGCCCCCTGCAATCGCCAGTCCACCACAAGGAGCTCATGGTCCGACCAGGTGATGGCTTCCAATCTCGGAACCCCTATCACCCCTCCTTCCTCCCCCGATATCAGCAACAGATCGATCCTTGTGTATGTTTGGTGGGGGGGATGTGTACCCCCATAGGCCCTGCCAAGTCTTTCGCCACACATCCACCCAGAAGTATTCCTGTAAGAGGTCTTTCATGGCAAGGTTATCTTTTGAGGGCCCCACCCCTTTTGCCAACCACCAGTCCAGTCGGGGGTCAGTGATGAGGTTGAAATCCCCACCCAGGATCATGGCCCCTTCCGCCCATTCATCCATGACCCTGGACACCCTGCGTATACATTTTATCTGACCCACATTGGGTGCATAGAGGGTGGCCAGTGTGACTTGTGTGCCTTGAGATAGCCCCTTAACTGCAATGAACCTACCACCAAAGCCTCTCTTTACCTCAACCTCTGTAAGTTGTATCGATTTACCCAAGAGAATGCCCACCCCTTCTTTTTTAGAGGATTTATGCGAGGCCCAAAAGTTCCTACTGATCTCCTTCCCTTTTATTGTTGATTCGGCCCCCCTCCTGTAATGTGTTTCCTGTAAAAAGAAGACCATCAATTTCTGTTTAGGGAACATATTGCTTGTGAGAGAACGCTTGTTCTGCAGATTTAGACCCTTAACGTTGAGCGTACCAATCCGACCATCAACCATGGTCATTGCTAGCCCTGTTCTTTAAGGTTCCAACGTGTCTCGTTCATTCTACAACTTTCAACAACTTACAGGTCCATGGCTCGATGTTTCCATATCCCTTTTCCCTCTCTTGCCCCAAATGATACCGGATCCCTTTGTCCTGAAACCATCTGGTAAGGGCACCACATTTCTTTCTCATCTGCAATGTGAGGGCCGAAAGGTCCTGGAAAATGGCTACCCTGGAGTTCCGATACTGTAATTCTCTGAGATTCCGTGCCCTTTCCAATATCCTGGCTTTATCTTGAAAGTAGTGCAGCCTTGCCAGAACCGAGCGTGGACCTCTCCCACCCCCACTCATCCAGTGGACCATGCCGATCATAACCAATTCTCCAGAATCCGTTCCCAAGACAATCCTAATAATGTCCTGCACCTTGTCCTCCAGGCCCACCTGGGTTTTGCCCTCCGCCTCCACCAGGCCAAAAACCCATAAATTGTTCCTTCTCTCCCTGTTTTCCATGTCATCCACCATGAAGCGAAGCTCCTCCTCGCGGCGCTGCATTTCTGCAAACCTTACCTCCATCTGCGCTTCTAAGAGGTCAGTGGACGCCTGGTTATTCTCCACCCCTCATCCCGATCCTCCAGCATGGCGACCTTGACAGTAAGGTCGGCCAACTTAGCCCCCATGTTTCATCAAGGATCATCTCGATGTTCTCTGCATGGCATTCATGTCTGGTGTCGGCATGTGTGAGGCTCGGGCTCCCTCTCCATGTCTCGGGTCGTGAATTGAGACTTCGCCAGTGTGACTTTCCAGTTTATGGGCAACCCCGCTCCTAGCGCACTTGGTCCACCTCGGCGTGCCCAATATAGTTCCATCAGGGCCAGGATCCCAGTCCTGCCACTACTTCAGCAGCTATGGGGCTTGGTCACTGCGAGCCAGGATTGTTGTAGTGCCTCCGTAATGGTCCAGTCCAAGCAGTACACTCCCACTACATTGAACATCAACATGGTGCAGATGACATGAGATGGTGGGTTGTTGATGTCATTACCAACAACACCAACACCACCAATGCCCTTAATCACAAAGAGGCTTGGTGGATTTTTAAATTACAAACCACCACCAGGGGCCTAAATGAAATGGCACCTATGACATTTAGCTAAGTATCAGACCTCTCCATTGTGACTCTTTCTTGGAGCCCCTCTATGTGTAGATACTTATTTATCAGTCATCACAGCTCCTCTGAACCATTTAAGGACTGATCCACTGTCACTCTGCACGTTTATCTTCCAGGTATTTACCACGCAATATCATGGCATTTATATTGACAGAGTTTTCTAACATCGATGGGACTATCATTAGTGTTTCGATTGCCCACATGTGCATGACCGTTTCCCGTGTCATACACGTTGTTAATAATTAGCTGAATAGCTTAAATAATGCCATTGGTCACGACACGGTTCAATAACAGTGACGTTTTTGTAGTTTCCATGACCACCGCGGTGTCCAACATATTTCCGTTGGATACATCATGATTATTCACTTTACGCATGCGCAGAGCCTAACACGCTTTTCTGTGACGCATGCGCGCGAGTATCTGGCTGTTCCATGCACATGCGCGTTGACCATTTCCTGTGCATATAGCTCATTTTTAAACACCACTGAATCTGGCTTTAACGAGTCATTTGGTGCCGGTTCGCAGTTGAAATAAACACTCTGCCACTCACGCAGCATCATTTAAGCTGTTCGAAGTTCGTCCAACTACAGGTAACTTAATTTCCTGTCCGCCTAGTGTCCATACATTTTTCAAGTTAGGGCTTTCTATAATCTTAGGCCACTGGTACATGTGCATTTTCTTCTTTCTTGCACAGAACTCCTCCTTCAAGCCAGGGTCACATTACGATTGTTCGCCACTTCCAACATATGAATTTATTAAAGCTCTGCTGAAGATTTACAAGAGCACCGCTTGTACAGAGCCTGCATTATGAATTATACCTACACTATCAGGTAATTTCATTTGCGGTTTTTGCCGTTAGTCTCTAAGGCCCTGCTTTCCCAAAAGAAGCGCTAACCAAAGCACCTGGTCTTTAGCTTTGGTCTTTCTCAGCACTAGTATTTACCATATTTATATGGTCTTCATCCCTTTTTAATTAGGTATTGCACATGAAGACAACACAAGCCATATTCACACTGGCTACAGAGTCCTCATTTCATCCCCAAATAAAGGAACCTGAATCCTTACCTTCAATTTCATCCCACGCAGGTCAGTTTTGGGTTGGAACACATTTTGGTGTTGGTGGGGCACTGTACTTTCTGCACCCCTGCCTTTTTAAAATTGTTTTTTAATTTTTAAAAAAATATATTGTTTGTATGAGATACTAAGATCAGTTTTGCTGCACAACACGACATTGATATTTTTTACATATCATTTTTCCCCATAGGGAGACTGGGTCATTACCCTTGAAAAAGGCGCTTGCCGCCGAAACGTCCTGGGACCACTTACCGCCTGGATTTCAACAGTCTGTCCCCTTTTCTTGTTTGATTAACATCTAGACGTAGGGCCATAGACTTGGTTACCTCCCGCAGAATATTTTGTTATATGTGTATCTGTAAAAAAACCTATCTTGGTTATCACCCACGATTTCACGTTTTTTCTCTAATGACAATTTATGAATTAATTGTTGAGTTTTCATGTTATGTTATCGCAAATCGGAATGGCAACTAATTGAATTATGTTTCCAATTTATTTTTTGCTTTGCTCCTATTTGATTATGTTTGCAAAATAAGTGGGCATGTGTTGTTCATATAAAACTATTAAATGTTATGGTTGATTGAATTCATTCCATTCCTTTTCTTTGACATTTTAGTTGAATTAAGCAGCCTAAAAGTCAATTTCATCATTCTACGTGTATTTATTTCTCGTCTAATTATGAGTTCACAAACTTGTTGATACTTAGTATGTCAGAATGGAGCCTATCTCTGCAGTAAATAAAGAAAGCAGGGATTGTTTAATGTAAATGTGGTAGGACGCCCTCCCCTTTGTTCCTATACAGTTCAGCTCTATAAAGCCCTACCACTTTTTGGAGCAGCCCCTTCAGTTACGTAACTTTAGATATAGCTATTGCTATAATAGGGACACCCAGACTTATCCTTTTAAGTTCTTGACCTTTCCTCAGAGTTTAGACATCCCCACCTCCCCCACACTGTGTTCTAACTAGCCTCATACCCAAACACATTTCTCTTTAATTTAACATGGAACAAGTACTTAGCTTCACGGAGGAAGAAACCTCTGAGATTATCCAGGGCCCCACCCTTTTCAATCTAGATGGAGCACAACAACATATAGCTACTACAGCATCTGGCGACGATTTACTTAAATTCAAAAAGAAGTGTTTTCGGACTGAGGTCCATGGCCATTTTTTAAGAGAATATCTAAGAGTAAATATGGTCCCACAGGGACTGATTGTCCGAAATGAACCGGCTTTGTTCTTAGAGGATAAAGAATACATGCTTAGTTTCAGTAAAATATCTACCAAATGTTCAAGAGACCTTATGGTACTAACCATCAGTACAGCGCAAAGAATTCATGTAAAAATTAAAAGGGACTTAGCAATAGAAGAAGAAAAATTCCTAGCGAATGAAGATCTACAGAACGCTCGGGAAAAACTGAAAGAAATTAACACAAGCCTAGACCAATTTATGGCCTCAACATTAGAAAAAAAGCACAAAAAATTAGCCAAAGACATCCGGAACTTCAAAATTGAAAATGTTTATCCCTACCTAGCACCAGATTACAAGGATAAAAAAAGATCGGGAAAAAGCAGCTAGTTCAGCTGGTCCCAGTAAAGGAAGAAGGAAGAGGGTCACATTTACAGATACCTCCAGTTCTGGATCTTCCGATGAGATGATCCAAGGGAGACAACAACATGAAGGACAATTTGGTCCACCACCCCCTCAGGTTCCTTTTTTAGGACGAGGGGGCCCCAGAGGGCGATACTGGGGTCCACCACACCAATGACAATGCCTTTTTACCCCCCCAATTACCAACAATGGGGCCATCCAATGCGGAGACGACGCAACCAATGGAGACACTAGATAGTATTCCAATTTTCAACATATCTGGCATAGAACTCTCCAGGGCTGAGACCACCATACTTGCCAAAGGTCTCTCCTTCGTACCATCTAATAAAACAAACTGGTTCGTTCTCGATCAGGAATTGTCAACTTTTTTCAGAACAATTAGACGCAAATTTTATTTCAAGGATAAAGAATCAGTAGATCAAGAGGAAGACTCAGGGCTTAGGTTACCCTCCAATTTCAACCCTAGAGAAAATGAAATATCACCTTCTATTGTTACTTTTGAGAAATGCATTAGGAGAGAAATGACTAAACTTCAAACATCACAGAAACAAAAAAGACCCAATCTAACACCAGAGGAACATATAGCGTTAAAAAACCTTTCCGCTAATAAACAGATTGTTATAAAAACAGCAGATAAAGGAGGAGATATAGTCATCCAAAACTTGGAACAGTATAAAAACATGGTTAAAGATCTCTTGGACGTCCCCACAAACTACAGGAAATTGAAAAAAGATCCCACTATGGAAATAAAAAATAAAATCCAGGAAACCGTCAGCTTTGCTGCAGAACATGGTTGGATCACTGATAAAGAAGCAATGTTTCTAACTACATCAGAAGGCAGAACACCTGCCTTCTATGCTTTACCTAAAATTCATAAGAACCAACACCAACCACCAGAAAGACCGATTGTATCAGGGTGTGGCTCGGTACTCGAACCTATCAGCAAGTTTGTTGATTATTTTCTTAAACCATTAAGTCGGGCAACTCCTACCTACCTACGTGACACAATGGCTACTATATCTATTTTTGAGAACCATCCTTTCTCTCAAACAGAGGAACTACTAGTGACAATGGATATCACCAGCCTTTATACAAGTATACCACAAGACTCTGCCATAGAATGCATAAGACACCACCTCACGCACAATATGAATCAGACTCGAGTACCAACAAATTTCATAGTAGAGCTACTTGAACTTGCTCTACGGAATAATTTCTTCTTGTTTGATGAAACATTTTACCTCCAGATAAGCGGAACCGCCATGGGTGCTGCCTTTGCACCCAGCATGGCAATCATTTTTATGTCAGAATATGAACAACAGTTCATTCTTAACACTAACAACCCGTTCCATGATAAAATCACACGATGGTTCCGGTATATTGATGACATTATTTTCATCTGGCAGGAGAATGAAACATCCTTAGACAACTTTTTGAAATGGGCTAATGACCAAAGGAATGAAATCCAATTTACACTAGAGAAAAGTAATCAAAGCATCAATGTTTTGGACTTAACTATCACAGCAAAAGAGGACAAATTAATCTGCTCCATGTTCAGAAAGGAGACTGATCGGAATACCCTCCTCCATTACAGAAGCTTTCATCCTGGCCACCTCAGAAACAATTTACCATTTGGACAATTCTTGAGAGTGAGACGGAACTGCACAGAACTAGAACAATACAAGACAAATACCTTGATATTACAGACAAAGTTGAGGAACAGAGGATACCCCAAGAAATTATTTAATAACACGAGGAAAAGAGTCCAATATATACCACGTGAAACTCTTCTTTCACCAAAAACAAAGGACCTAACTATGGAACAACAGATGATCTGTGTTACCACATTTTGCCCTGACACCACCCACATTAAGGCCACCATCAAAAAGTTCTGGCCATTGATACAAATTAGCCTCCCAGATGAACCCCTACCTCGGATGGCACTAAAACGGGGAAAAAATTTAAAAGACATACTCACACATTCTAGACTAACTAAAAAATCACAAAGGTCGAATTTGTGGAGCCTAAGAGAGATCACAGGCCACTATCCATGTGGTATTTGCAATGTATGCAAGCTAACGAAAAAAAATCACATCCTTTAAAATTGGGAAACAAGACTGGAAAATAAAACATTTTTCCAATTGTAAAACTGCTAATGTGATTTACATTATTGAATGCCCATGCCAAATGCGGTATGTGGGTCAGACGAAACGACCAGTGCATAAACGTATAGGGGAACACAGGTCCCGCATCCGTTGCAGGACACAAACAGCACCCCTGGTCTCCCACTACATTGAACATCAACATGGTGCAGATGACATGAGGTGGTGGGTTGTTGATGTCATTACCAACAACACCAACACCACCAATGCCCTTAATCACAAAGAGGCTTGGTGGATTTTTAAATTACAAACCACCACCAGGGGCCTAAATGAAATGGCACCTATGACATTTAGCTAAGTATCAGACCTCTCCATTGTGACTCTTTCTTGGAGCCCCTCTATGTGTAGATACTTATTTATCAGTCATCACAGCTCCTCTGAACCATTTAAGGACTGATCCACTGTCACTCTGCACGTTTATCTTCCAGGTATTTACCACGCAATATTATGTCATTTATATTGACAGAGTTTTCTAACATCGATGGGACTATCATTAGTGTTTCGATTGCCCACATGTGCATGACCATTTCCCGTGTCATACACGTTGTTAATAATTAGCTGAATAGCTTAAATAATGACATTGGTCACGACACGGTTCAATAACAGTGACGTTTTTGTAGTTTCCATGACCACCGCGGTGTCCAACATATTTCCGTTGGATACATCATGATTATTCACTTTACGCATGCGCAGAGCCTAACACGCTTTTCTGTGACGCATGCGCGCGAGTATCTGGCTGTTCCATGCACATGCGCGTTGACCATTTCCTGTGCATATAGCTCATTTTTAAACACCACTGAATCTGGCTTTAACGAGGCATTTTGTGCCGGTTCGCAGTTGAAATAAACACTCTGCCACTCACGCAGCATCATTTAAGCTGTTCGAAGTTCGTCCAACTACAGGTAACTTAATTTCCTGTCCGCCTAGTGTCCATACATTTTTCAAGTTAGGGCTTTCTATAATCTTAGGCCACTGGTACATGTGCATTTTCTTCTTTCTTGCACAGAACTCCTCCTTCAAGCCGGGGTCACATTACGATTGTTCGCCACTTCCAACATATGAATTTATTAAAGCTCTGCTGAAGATTTACAAGAGCACCGCTTGTACAGAGCCTGCATTATGAATTATACCTACACTATCAGGTAATTTCATTTGCGGTTTTTGCCGTTAGTCTCTAAGGCCCTGCTTTCCCAAAAGAAGCGCTAACCAAAGCGCCTGGTCTTTAGCTTTGGTCTTTCTCAGCACTAGTATTTACCATATTTATATGGTCTTCATCCCTTTTTAATTAGGTATTGCACATGAAGACAACACAAGCCATATTCACACTGGCTACAGAGTCCTCATTTCATCCCCAAATAAAGGAACCTGAATCCTTACCTTCAATTTCATCCCACGCAGGTCAGTTTTGGGTTGGAACACATTTTGGTGTTGGTGGGGCACTGTACTTTCTGCACCCCTGACTTTTTAAAATTGTTTTTTAATTTTTAAAAAAATATATTGTTTGTATGAGATACTAAGATCAGTTTTGCTGCACAACACGACATTGATATTTTTTACATATCATTTTTCCCCATAGGGAGACTGGGTCATTACCCTTGAAAAAGGCGCTTGCCGCCGAAACGTCCTGGGACCACTTACCGCCTGGATTTCAACAGTCTGTCCCCTTTTCTTGTTTGATTAACATCTAGACGTAGGGCCATAGACTTGGTTACCTCCCGCAGAATATTTTGTTATATGTGTATCTGTAAAAAACCTATCTTGGTTATCACCCACGATTTCACGTTTTTTCTCTAATGACAATTTATGAATTAATTGTTGAGTTTTCATGTTATGTTATCGCAAATCGGAATGGCAACTAATTTAATTATGTTTCCAATTTATTTTTTGCTTTGCTCCTATTTGATTATGTTTGCAAAATAAGTGGGCATGTGTTGTTCATATAAAACTATTAAATGTTATGGTTGATTGAATTAATTCCATTCCTTTTCTTTGACATTTTAGTTGAATTAAGCAGCCTAAAAGTCAATTTCATCATTCTACGTGTATTTATTTCTCGTCTAATTATGAGTTCACAAACTTGTTGATACTTAGTATGTCAGAATGGAGCCTATCTCTGCAGTAAATAAAGAAAGCAGGGATTGTTTAATGTAAATGTGGTAGGACGCCCTCCCCTTTGTTCCTATACAGTTCAGCTCTATAAAGCCCTACCACTTTTTGGAGCAGCCCCTTCAGTTACGTAACTTTAGATATAGCTATTGCTATAATAGGGACGCCCAGACTTATCCTTTTAAGTTCTTGACCTTTCCTCAGGGTTTAGACATCCCCACCTCCCCCACACTGTGTTCTAACTAGCCTCATACCCAAACACATTTCTCTTTAATTTAACATGGAACAAGTACCTAGCTTCACGGAGGAAGAAACCTCTGAGATTATCCAGGGCCCCACCCTTTTCAATCTAGATGGAGCACAACAACATATAGCTACTACAGCATCTGGCGACGATTTACTTAAATTCAAAAAGAAGTGTTTTCGGACTGAGGTCCATGGCCATTTTTTAAGAGAATATCTAAGAGTAAATATGGTCCCACAGGGACTGATTGTCCGAAATGAACCGGCTTTGTTCTTAGAGGATAAAGAATACATGTTTAGTTTCAGTAAAATATCTACCAAATGTTCAAGAGACCTTATGGTACTAACCATCAGTACAGCGCAAAGAATTCATGTAAAAATTAAAAGGGACTTAGCAAAAGAAGAAGAAAAATTCCTAGCGAATGAAGATCTACAGAACGCTCGGGAAAAACTGAAAGAAATTAACACAAGCCTAGACCAATTTATGGCCTCAACATTAGAAAAAAAGCACAAAAAATTAGCCAAAGACATCCGGAACTTCAAAATTGAAAATGTTTATCCCTACCTAGCACCAGATTACAAGGATAAAAAAGATCGGGAAAAAGCAGCTAGTTCAGCTGGTCCCAGTAAAGGAAGAAGGAAGAGGGTCACATTTTCAGATACCTCCAGTTCTGGATCTTCCGATGAGATGATCCAAGGGAGACAACAACATGAAGGACAATTTGGTCCACCACCCCTCAGGTTCCTTTTTTAGGACGAGGGGGCCCCAGAGGGCGATACTGGGGTCCACCACCACCAATGACAATGCCTTTTTACCCCCCCCAATTACCAACAATGGGGCCATCCAATGCGGAGACGATGCAACCAATGGAGACGCTAGATAGTATTCCAATTTTCCACATATCTGGCATAGAACTCTCCAGGGCTGAGACCACCATACTTGCCAAAGGTCTCTCCTTCGTACCATCTAATAAAACAAACTGGTTCGTTCTCGATCAGGAATTGTCAACTTTTTTCAGAACAATTAGACGCAAATTTTCATTTCAAGGATAAAGAATCAGTAGATCAAGAGGAAGACTCAGGGCTTAGGTTACCCTCCAATTTCAACCCTAGAGAAAATGAAATATCACCTTCTATTGTTACTTTTGAGAAATGCATTAGGAGAGAAATGACTAAACTTCAAACATCACAGAAACAAAAAAGACCCAATCTAACACCAGAGGAACATATAGCGTTAAAAAACCTTTCCGCTAATAAACAGATTGTTATAAAAACAGCAGATAAAGGAGGAGGCATAGTCATCCAAAACTTGGAACAGTACAAAAACATGGTTAAAGATCTCTTGGACGTCCCCACAAACTACAGGAAATTGAAAAAAGATCCCACTATGGAAATAAAAAATAAAATCCAGGAAACCGTCAGCTTTGCTGCAGAACATGGTTGGATCACTGATAAAGAAGCAATGTTTCTAACTACATCAGAAGGCAGAACACCTGCCTTCTATGCTTTACCTAAAATTCATAAGAACCAACACCAACCACCAGGAAGACCGATTGTATCAGGGTGTGGCTCGGTACTCGAACCTATCAGCAAGTTTGTTGATTATTTTCTTAAACCATTAAGTCAGGCAACTCCTACCTACCTACGTGACACAATGGCTACTATATCTATTTTTGAGAACCATCCTTTCTCTCAAACAGAGGAACTACTAGTGACAATGGATATCACCAGCCTTTATACAAGTATACCACAAGACTCTGCCATAGAATGCATAAGGCACCACCTCACGCACAATATGAATCAGACTCGAGTACCAACAAATTTCATAGTAGAGCTACTTGAACTTGCTCTACGGAATAATTTCTTCTTGTTTGATGAAACATTTTACCTCCAGATAAGCGGAACCGCCATGGGTGCTGCCTTTGCACCCAGCATGGCAATCATTTTTATGTCAGAATATGAACAACAGTTCATTCTTAACACTAACAACCCGTTCCATGATAAAATCACACGATGGTTCCGGTATATTGATGACATTATTTTCATCTGGCAGGAGAATGAAACATCCTTAGACAACTTTTTGAAATGGGCTAATGACCAAATGAATGAAATCCAATTTACACTAGAGAAAAGTAATCAAAGCATCAATTTTTTGGACTTAACTATCACAGCAAAAGAGGACAAATTAATCTGCTCCATGTTCAGAAAGGAGACTGATCGGAATACCCTCCTCCATTACAGAAGCTTTCATCCTGGCGACCTCAGAAACAATTTACCATTTGGACAATTCTTGAGAGTGAGACGGAACTGCACAGAACTAGAACAATACAAGACAAATGCCTTGATATTACAGACAAAGTTGAGGAACAGACGATACCCCAAGAAATTAATTAATAACACGAGGAAAAGAGTCCAATATATACCACGTGAAACTCTTCTTTCACCAAAAACAAAGGACCTAACTATGGAACAACAGATGACCTGTGTTACCACATTTTGCCCTGGCACCACCCACATTAAGGCCACCATCAAAAAGTTCTGGCCATTGATACAAATTAGCCTCCCAGATGAACCCCTACCTCGGATGGCACTAAAACGGGGAAAAAATTTAAAAGACATACTCACACATTCTAGACTAACTAAAAAATCACAAAGGTCGAATTTGTGGAGCCTAAGAGAGATCACAGGCCACTATCCATGTGGTATTTGCAATGTATGCAAGCTAACGAAAAAAATCACATCCTTTAAAATTGGGAAACAAGACTGGAAAATAAAACATTTTTCCAATTGTAAAACTGCTAATGTGATTTACATTATTGAATGCCCATGCCAAATGCGGTATGTGGGTCAGACGAAATGACCAGTGCATAAACGTATAGGGGAACACAGGTCCCGCATCTGTTGCAGGACACAAACAGCACCCCTGGTCTACCACTACATTGAACATCAACATGGTGCAGATGACATGAGATGGTGGGTTGTTGATGTCATTACCAACAACACCAACACCACCAATGCCCTTAATCACAAAGAGGCTTGGTGGATTTTTAAATTACAAACCACCACCAGGGGCCTAAATGAAATGGCACCTATGACATTTAGCTAAGTATCAGACCTCTCCATTGTGACTCTTTCTTGGAGCCCCTCTATGTGTAGATACTTATTTATCAGTCATCACAGCTCCTCTGAACCATTTAAGGACTGATCCACTGTCACTCTGCACGTTTATCTTCCAGGTATTTACCACGCAATATTATGGCATTTATATTGACAGAGTTTTCTAACATCGATGGGACTATCATTAGTGTTTCGATTGCCCACATGAGCATGACCGTTTCCCGTGTCATACACGTTGTTAATAATTAGCTGAATAGCTTAAATAATGCCATTGGTCACGACACGGTTCAATAACAGTGACGTTTTTGTAGTTTCCATGACCACCGCGGTGTCCAACATATTTCCGTTGGATACATCATGATTATTCACTTTACGCATGCGCAGAGCCTAACACGCTTTTCTGTGACGCATGTGCGCGAGTATCTGGCTGTTCCATGCACATGCGCGTTGACCATTTCCTGTGCATATAGCTCATTTTTAAACACCACTGAATCTGGCTTTAATGAGGCATTTGGTGCCTGTTCGCAGTTGAAATAAACACTCTGCCACTCACGCAGCATCATTTAAGCTGTTCTAAGTTCGTCCAAGTACAGGTAACTTAATTTCCTGTCCGCCTAGTGTCCATACATTTTTCAAGTTAGGGCTTTCTATAATCTTAGGCCACTGGTACATGTGCATTTTCTTCTTTCTTGCACAGAACTCCTCCTTCAAGCCGCGGTCACATTACGATTGTTCGCCACTTCCAACATATGAATTTATTAAAGCTCTGCTGAAGATTTACAAGAGCACCGCTTGTACAGAGCCTGCATTATGAATTATACCTACACTAACAGGTAATTTCATTTGCGGTTTTTGCCGTTAGTCTCTAAGGCCCTGCTTTCCCAAAAGAAGGGCTAACCAAAGCGCCTGGTCTTTAGCTTTGGTCTTTCTCAGCACTAGTATTTACCATATTTATATGGTCTTCATCCCTTTTTAATTAGGTATTGCACATGAAGACAACACAAGCCATATTCACACTGGCTACAGAGTCCTCATTTCATCCCAAATAAAGGAACCTGAATCCTTACCTTCAATTTCATCCCACGCAGGTCAGTTTTGGGTTGGAACACATTTTGGTGTTGGTGGGGCACTGTACTTTCTGCACCCCTGCCTTTTTAAAATTGTTTTTTAATTTTTAAAAAAATATATTGTTTGTATGAGATACTAAGATCAGTTTTGCTGCACAACACGACATTGATATTTTTTACATATCATTTTTCCCCATAGGGAGACTGTGTCATTACCCTTGAAAAAGGCGCTTGCCGCCGAAACGTCCTGGGACCACTTACCGCCTGGATTTCAACAGTCTGTCCCCTTTTCTTGTTTGATTAACATCTAGACGTAGGGCCATATACTTGGTTACCTCCCGCAGAATATTTTGTTATATGTGTATCTGTAAAAAACCTATCTTGGTTATCACCCACGATTTCACGTTTTTTCTCTAATGACAATTTATGAATTAATTGTTGAGTTTTCATGTTATGTTATCGCAAATCGGAATGGCAACTAATTCAATTATGTTTCCAATTTATTTTTTGCTTTGCTCCTATTTGATTATGTTTGCAAAATAAGTGGGCATGTGTTGTTCATATAAAACTAGTAAATGTTATGGTTGATTGAATTCATTCCATTCCTTTTCTTTGACATTTTAGTTGAATTAAGCAGCCTAAAAGTCAATTTCATCATTCTACGTGTATTCATTTCTCGTCTAATTATGAGTTCACAAACTTGTTGATACTTAGTATGTCAGAATGGAGCCTATCTCTGCAGTAAATAAAGAAAGCAGGGATTGTTTAATGTAAATGTGGTAGGAAGCCCTCCCCTTTGTTCCTATACAGTTCAGCTCTATAAAGCCCTACCACTTTTTGGAGCAGCCCCTTCAGTTACGTAACAAGCAGTACACTCCAGCTGGTCAGGATCTCGGCCCAACCCTTGCCTGGTCTCCTATGGGTCCCCATGTAGGCCAGAACCTCCCGGGCTCTCCAAAGCCCCATCTCCCCTATACTGCAAGAGTGCCGGGCACCCCTTGCACTGACCCCAAGGATCCAGGTCCACGGACCCCACCTACCCCGCTGGCTGCCTTTCTGTCTCCTGATTATCACCTTCTTGTGCCTCTGTGTCTTTGGTGGCCTTATTACAGGTGTCTTTGTCATAAAGTCCCAAATATGAGCCCTGGCGCGGGCCAGTCAGAAGAGGCTCCTCCAGACTTCAAGGTGCGTCCTGGGAATGGTATGGCAACCTCCCCAGGGGTTGTCCCAGAGGAGACATCACTGGGTCCCCTTCCAGAGGGGCAGACAAGAAAAAACCCAGCGGCTCTCTATTTAATATCTGTTAGGGTGAGCAAGCGCCACCTCCTGTGGTGACTGGGGGGGCGGCAAGGGCCACAGGCTGTGTCCTTGATGGGTGGGGGGATTCACGCAGGAAGGCCCGGCAGTACACCGTATCTGGGGTGTGCCACTGTGTTGTCCTAGGTTTCCGAGTCCTCCAAGGCGCGGGGGCCGACCCCGGCTGCTCATGATAGGACGGGAAAGGGAGCAACCACAACGCAGCTGCCCTCACCTTTGGCTCTGAGATCCTCATTGGGCTGCTTCCCCAGGATCTCGGTGTGCCGCAGCCTCCTACTTCCTGGCCCCGGGCGCGTTCCAGCTGCAGCCCGGGCCAGGGAGCCACACGGCATGTGGTCTGGGGCCGCCTCTCAGCTGGCACGATCTGCCCTGTGAGCGGCCTTCTAAAAGCATTTCTCGCCCGCCGTAGCTCGGGGCACTTTCACTTCGGGGGCGCTCTGCACAGCCTTCTGCATCTCTGCAGCATTGGCAGGGGGGGCAGTGGTAGACCCGTCTCACCATCCCATCTGCACTCCACCAGTTGTGCCACAGGTTGCTCTCTGGTTGCTCTCTGAGCGGACCATCGCCCGTCCCCCTGCAACCTTGGGTCTCGCACCTCCGGTCAGGCCTCAGGACTCCACGTTGCATGGAGAACGGGGAGGGGGGAGGAGCGGTGGGCTCGCAGTCCGGGTTG
The DNA here is from genome assembly GCF_040938575.1 of Ambystoma mexicanum. Classification (NCBI taxonomy): domain Eukaryota; kingdom Metazoa; phylum Chordata; class Amphibia; order Caudata; family Ambystomatidae; genus Ambystoma; species Ambystoma mexicanum. The sequence continues at coordinate 1,315,916,356 of NC_090922.1, read as the reverse complement.
AATAACTCTGGACAGGGGACACCCCCAGATGTCGGGGTTTCGCCCTCGATTGACTTCAGTTCACTTCATCTGCGTGTCAGCTTTTAACGAGGAATGGCTTCCTCTCTCCACTGGATCTCCACAAGTTTACCGGGGCTGAGGACGGAGCTACAAGTTCAGGCAGCCACATTGCCTGCGCCCCCTGGTGGCCTCCCGGCGGCCATTTTTATACATTTTTTCCGCCAAAAAATCCATTTAGTACCCTCGTCTTCAGGGCCGGGGTACTAATAGCAATTAGCTTTGCTCGGGCCTGAACTATATGGGCCCTGGGGCATTACCTGACTCGCTAAAGCCCCTGCGGCTCGGGGCTCATTGCTAAAATAAACAGCTGAAGGTGCATGCAGCATAGGAGTTGGTCTTGGTTTTACATTTTTCTCATTTATTTTCTTGTTTCACACGCGCCACACTCAGGCATTTTTGTAGCAGCTCTTTACTTTGGATGGTGGACTCTCCTGCAATCAGTCTGCTCTTTGCGCTCTCCTCTTCTCCCTTTCGATCTTATATCTATGCGTGGTATGAAAATATCCTTTATTAGATTAAGCGCTGACCAAATGGCAATTTGCACCCTTCCCTCACAGAACATGCGAGGAGGCATCCTATTCCTTCACTGACTAAGGAGGTTTAGTTCAACATTAATCACTGCAAACCCCTAGAGGCAGAACACCTTTCCTAGAGGTGCAATAAGAGTGCTCAGAAGGGGAAATAGGTCGATAGCATAATAAAGTGCACTGGAAAATGATTTGATGTGCTTCATCCTGTGTAATTTGCAGTAGACCCCTTCCCTGCGCTCCTCTGACATTGCGAAAAAAAGGAAACCCTGTACAGTGTGTCCACACAACCTTACGGGGAGAGCTAAAGGCTGTTTCTCGCCCCAATCACTATCACGCCCACTCATTTCCTAGTCCAGCACTTTGGAGCAGGCAATGTCTGAAAGGCCTGTTCAACCTGTGGGACAGTATTTTGGCTAAAGTGGTCCAATTTGGTCATTACTGCACTGTGGAGCTGGTCATTTTGACAAATGTTACTGGCCAAATGTGGGCTACATCTCACCTACCTCACTTGGCCTTGAACAGCTGATATTAGTCTAGGGAGGATTCATGCTATTGGCTCAGGGAGTACATTCCCTCCTCTCCATCATTAGTGTCCTTTGTTGTACCTGCCACTTCTAACTCAGTCACATGTCTGGATCTCACCTTCTCCGCAGAAACATTGAAGGGTCATCTGCCACCTTCTAGTCCCAATGTATCCTGTGCTTTCGCATGCACAAAGGTCAAAACCTGCTCCTGTCTCGCTTATTTTTGCCACTGTCAATCCATGCACTGCTCAGTTATGCCGTGGTCCACCTCCAAGGGTCAGCGCCAATTTCATAGGGTGGGAAACCAGAGTTGCTGCAGCCAAATAATATAATGAGCTGTTTCTATGTTAAGTGCTCCTAAAGAAAGGGGAATGGCGTCTTGCCCCCCCCCCCACAGAAGCATATTTCCTCTAAGCACCATAAAACATGCAGGGGTGGGGGAAGGATAGCAGTGGCCAGGAAGTATCTTAAGGGAGAGCGTGCTCACTGAATTATTAACCCTTGATCTAGGAGACGTAAGCCATAGAACAGGTTAGTAACATGATTTCACAAATATATTTGAAAATGAAGGAATACTAATTCTTTCTTCTCTGAAGGCTCGCTGTTCATTAATGCCTTTCTGGATATAAGGTTGCTAAAGCTGGTTCGGACAGGGGAAATATTTTTCCCTAGTTTCTAATATATGACATTTAATGTCATGCCAAAAGTGTTTATTCTTCATTTTTATAAGGCAGGTTAGGCATTGTTTACACATCTGAGATTTCTTTTGGGGACGTCGATTTGAATCTGCTTTCTTAAGCATGTTGGAACACCTGACCAATATGCTCTGAGGGTCAGGTACGGTTGCTTAGAAGGTACTTGAGTATAGTAGCTTAGAAGATACTTCAGTATAGTAGCTTCTAATGTACTTCAGTATAGTAGCTTAGAAGGTACTTTAGTATAGTAGCTTAGAAGGTACGTCAGTATAGTAGCTTAGAAGGTACTTCATTGTAGTAGTTTAGAAGGTACTTCAGTATAGTACCTTAGAAGGTACTTCAGTATAGTAGCTTAGAAGATACTTCAGTATAATAAGCTTAGAAGGTACTTGAGTATAGTAGCTTAGAAGATACTTCAGTATAATAAGCTTAGAAGGTACTTGAGTATAGTAGCTTAGAAGATACTTCATTGTAGTAGTTTAGAAGATACTTCAGTATAGTACCTTAGAAGGTACTTCAGTATAGTAGCTTAGAAGATACTTCAGTATAATAAGCTTAGAAGGTACTTGAGTATAGTAGCTTAGAAGATACTTCAGTATAGTAGCTTATAATGTACTTCATTGTAGGAGTTTAGAAGGTACGTCAGTATAGTAGCTTAGAAGGTACTTCATTGTAGTAGTTTAGAAGATACTTCAGTATAGTACCTTAGAAGGTACTTCAGTATAGTAGCTTAGAAGATACTTCAGTATAATAAGCTTAGAAGGTACTTGAGTATAGTAGCTTCGCAGATACTTCAGTATAGTAGCTTATAATGTACTTCATTGTAGGAGTTTAGAAGGTACGTCAGTATAGTAGCTTAGAAGGTACTTCATTGTAGTAGTTTAGAAGATACTTCAGTATAGTACCTTAGAAGGTACTTCAGTATAGTAGCTTAGAAGATACCTCAGTATAATAAGCTTAGAAGGTACTTGAGTATAGTAGCTTAGAAGATACTTCAGTATAGTAGCTTATAATGTACTTCAGTATAGTAGCTTAGAAGGTACGTTAGTATAGTAGCTTAGAAGGTACGTCAGTATAGTAGCTTAGAAGGTACTTCATTGTAGTAGTTTAGAAGATACTTCAGTATAGTACCTTAGAAGGTACTTCAGTATAGTAGCTTAGAAGATACTTCAGTATAATAAGCTTAGAAGGTACTTGAGTATAGTAGCATAGAAGATACTTCAGTATAGTAGCTTATAATGTACTTCAGTATAGTAGCTTAGAAGGTACTTCAGTATAGTAGCTTAGAAGGTACTTTAGTATAGTAGCTTAGAAGGTACTTCAGTATAGTAGCTTAGAAGGTATGTAGAGGTATTCCATGTTCAATTGCAATCCTGTCATGGGTTTTCAGAGGTGGAGTAGCATGGCGGTCTTGTCGCATTAATCCCAGGAAAAGTTTAGCTGTGCCATTGCCAGCCAGTTGCAGCTGCTTTTTAAGTGCTTTTTCGGGTCCTGGGCACTTACTATTACAATAGTGCAAGCTAGACAGTCCCACAACCCTAACAAGTTGATGAATTTTACAATGGCAGCGGGCTAGTCCGACAGCTCACTTCCTGATTTCCCGGGCCAGGGCATCATCGAACTCCTGCTCAATGTCCCGGAGACGGTCCTCTTCTAAGGCCCTGAGGGTTCGCAGGGACGATGACATCTGGACCTCCAGGTCCCTGCGAATTGCCTCGAGGCACTCGGCCCACCTCAGAGCCCTTTGCATGGAGATCTCCGCCCTGACCATCGTGAGCCGTGCCTCTTCCGCCCGCTGCCGCTCCGCATCTATAGCATGGCCTAACCGCTGCCACACGGAAGACACTTCCCATCCTGGGTCCTCCTGCTCTCCGGCCGATGCCTGCCCCTCCGATGTCAAAGGCCCCGAGCCATCATGGCTCCCACCTTGTTGCTGCTGCCGCTGTGCCTGTGCCCGTGCCCTGGCTCCTGCTGCCTGCACATCCTCCTCCGGCTGGGGTGCAGTTGTTGAGGTGGCCACCCCTGCTGGACGTCTGACTCCCGACTGTGGCAGGGATGTGTCCTCCACCAGCCTGGCCGCACGGTCAGAGGCAGCTCCACAGGGTACCCAGGAGATACATGGGTGGGAAGATGGGACAGAGGACGACTGGCGCATAGGGGGTTCAGGTCAGGAGTGGGTTGAAGCAAGGTTCAGCAAATGGAGGAATCTGGCCTGGGTGACCTGTCCCAGTAGGCTGACGTGGTCAAAGAGCCATTCGAGATGACGTGCAGTCTCCCCATGAAAAGACTGCAGGTCACCTCGCATGTCCCGTTGACACAACGCCACCCCACCCAGGACAGGCTCAACCCGGTCCCGGATAGCCACATCTGCAGGGAGAGGAAGGCCAGTTGTTGTAAGCGGATCCCCTCCCTGAAAACGGGTCTGGACATAGGCATCCCTGCTGGTGCGGGATGATGCAATCACAGGATCGGGGACAGGATTACACACAGGCACATCCGCGGTGGCCTGTGCTGCCTCCTGTCCCTGCCCCTGCACTGCACCACTGGCACCAGTGGAATCCCCACCTCCAGACCCCGTCTCTCTCCCTTGCGCGGCCTCCTCCTCCACCAAACCCCCCACCAACCTGGATGACTCCGTGCCATCTTCCTTCGTCGGACCCTGTGGGATCTCAGCTGCCCCTTCTGCTGCCGAGGAGTCCAACCTCGACCTCCACCTCTTGGACCTACCATCGGCAGCTGCGGCCTGGGACGTGGCACCAGACTCCTCACTCCCTGACGAGATCACAACCTGGGAGGGGAGCCGGGCCTTGCGTCTCCGGCTGGTGGTGTGATCCCTGCCGCTGTGCTCCACAGCACCCTCTCCGCCCTCTTCATCAGTTGATGCTGCAGACAGGGAGAGATAGGAGACAGACATCAGGCCACTGTACAATGGACTGATAAACACATGCCAGTTGCACATGAGTGGCAGTGTCAAACTTCAGACATGACATCACAATCCCCAACACACATGGCATGTCAACTCACACACATGAGCAATTTCACAGTCATATGGCAACAGCCAGCACCATCCATACACATGCAACAGCATGAGCAGCCAAAGGTGAGCCAGACATCACATGAATCACAGGGAGTGCACTAGACATGCACACACGCCACCACACTTACATGCATGTGTACACCTCCACCAACTGTTGCAGTGATGAGATCGGCATCCATGTCACATCTGGCAATCAGTCTTCTACATATCAGTGTCCCAAGCATCCATGTTGCATCACTGTTGCACCCTTGTGAAATACACATGCATGCACATGTACACGCTGCAGATACATGCAGCTGGAACCGACATCCATGTGTGACACCACAACCATGCCAATTTACATACACAGTCATTCAAACATTGTGTGCTCACACATCTGCATTTGGCATGCAAGCTCACACACACATGCACCATCCATGTGTCTCACACATGAGAGGACTTGCATGTATTAGCCTCACGGCCCTGTACATACACATCCATACATGGCCCTACAAAACCACTGGCACACCCCACACACACAGCTTACAATCAGTATGCCTGTACACTTACCGCTCGACTCCTGACGGGTCTGCCTCTCAAGGACCTGGACGTGGAGCGCTGGGGATATGCGTTCCAGGACCCTCATTTGATGTTCCGACATGTGGCCCCGGCGCCCCTTAGCATCCGCTGCCTTCAAGAGGCGCCGGGCCTTGTTGAGGGTCCTGGACCTGAAGTCCTCCCAGTGGTTCTTGACATGTTGGAATTTGCGGACTGCCACCCCCTCAGCGTTGATGGCAGTCACGATGTCTGTATTGATCCTGGTCCATCCTTCCTTGTCGGCGCGCAAACTTCCCAGGAGGGCATCATACTGCCCCAGGACTTGCTCCACCAGGACACCAACTTCGGTGGCAGTGAAGCTGGTGGCCCTCTGCCTCTCTGGCTGGGGGTTGCCAGTGGTCTCAGATGGTGGTGTGCCCGTCATGTCAACCCCAGAGGCAGGTGTGGGTGGGCAACTGGGTCCTGGGGCTGGGCTGTGGAGCGATGGTATCCCAGTCGGGAGTCTTCAGTTCCAGCAGGGGTGGTCACACCAACTGCACCCTGGCTGATGTGCAGGCAGCAAATAGCAGGGTACGTGGGCAGCAGGCAGGCAGGCAGCAGCAGATGGCAGGTGGGAGCGTGCTCGGGGCTCTTGGGGGCAAGAAAATGACCTTCAGGGCAGGAGCGTGCTCTTCCGTGTGTTTTGGCGTGGCCAGCTTTATACGGAGTGATTTGGCACGTGAAAAAATTGCACGTCAGCGTGTAATTCGAGGAAAGGCCCTTAGCGCGTAAGCGCGTCAGCACAAGCACGCGATTCCATTGGACCAAAGGCCCTTAGTGCGTAAGTGTGTCTGTGACGTATCGCGCACAGGCTTTGCCCTGGCAGGGCTTTAAGATCCCACTTGGATTTCCATTGCTCTGTACGTGCTTTCCGTGGGGTGGGGTGCGTGTGTTTTCCAGGCGTTGGGGTTCACACGCTATTACTTCACAGCGGGTGGGGGTTGGTTACACGTTCTTCTACACGCAAGGCAGACGGTGAGTGGTAGCCCACTCGCCCAGGCCCAATCGCGTGTAAAACTTCCCGCGCACCCCTGATATACACATACCCTGGTGAAATTGCGTGTAAAACTTCCCGCGCAATCCCGTAATACACGTACCCCGCTCGCACAGGGCCCTTTCGCGTGTAAAACTTCCTGCGCACCCCTGAAATACACATACCCTGTTGAAATCGCGTGTAAAACTTCCCGTGCACCCCGTAATACACGTACCCCGCTAGCACAGGGCCCTTTCGCATGTAAAACTTCCCGCGCACCCCTGAAATACACGTACCCTGCAGAAATCGCATGTAAAACTTCCCGCGCACCCCGTAATACACGTACCCCACTCGCACAGGGCCCTTTCGCATGTAAAACTTCCCGCGCACCCCTGAAATACACGTGCCCTGCCGAAATCGCGTGTAAAACTTCCCGCGCACCCCGTAATACACATACCCCGCTCGCACAGGGCCCTTTCGCGTGTGAGACTTCCCGCGAACCCCATATTACACGTAGCCTGCTGAAATGGCGTGTAAGACTTCCCGCGCACCTCAGGAATATTGCCCTTGTGCGAGCGGGGTAAGTGTATTTCAGGGGTGCGCGGGAAGTTTTACACGCCATTTCAGCAGGGTACGTGTATTTCAGGGGTGCGCGGGAAGTTTTACACGCGATTTCTGCAGGGTATGTGTATTTCAGGGGTGCGCGGGAAGTTTTACACGCGAAAGGGCCCTGTGCGAGCGGGGTACGTGTATTACGGGGTGCACGGGAAGTTTTACACGCGATTTCAACCTGGCTCTTATGGCCACTCAAATCCCACCCCACAGCACCCCAGTCCAAACACCCAACCAAGCTTTACATCCTCTCCAAATTTAAATCCTCATTACATGATAGATCACAAATAAGCAGTATGCGCATGAGTACAAGTCTGTCCGACCCACACAATGGCAATACATGACTGAGAAAACCCACATTGTGACATGCGTGAAACCAATGGGTCATGCCTATCACATGCACGCACTGCACCGTAGTTTCATCCATCTGGCCTCGTACACCCCAGACACAGTGGATACAAGGATGAGTTGGCTGCATCAGTGAATCTGAACATTGTCACAGACATGTGTCATGCATCCATGGCATTTACAAGTCACAGACACGCAAGTCAGACACACAGACATGGACAACATACATGTCCATGACTGCAGCACCCATCTCTCACACCCCATCCATGTCCAATAACAGAGACAGGCATGCATTAATGTGTGCATTCCGCATGCTGCTCCGCATGTTGCATTGTAACACATGCACCTACCATGTGGTTCACATATTACTGGTCCCACATGCATGATCATGATGTCCCTGCACACACACATACGTACATGGCCTATGTCAGACATACATGCAAGTATCAGACAACCAGCACCCTGCAACATGCCCTGTCTCACACAGCAATGCTTGGCCACTTACCGCTCAACTCCGGACGGATCTGCCTCTGAATGATCTGGGTGTGGAGCGCTGGGGCTATGCGTTCCAGGACCCTCATCTGGATGGTACTCATGCTGCCCTGGCCCCCCTCCACGAGGCGCCGGGCCTTTACGAGGGTCTTGGACCTCAAGTCCTCCCAGCGCTTCTTGACTTGCTTGATGTTGCGGGTTGCCACCCCCTCCGCGTTGATGGCAACCACAAAGTCGTCCCAGATCCTATCCCGTCCTTCCTTGCTGGCGCGTGATGTTCCGAAGAGGGCATCATAATGCCCCAGGACATGCTCCACCAGGACACCAACTTCCTTCTGACTGAAGCTGGTGGCCCTCTGCCCCTCTGGCTGGGGGTCACCAGTGATCTCAGATGGTGTTTACTCCGACATGGCGACCCCCGAGGCAGGCGTGGGTGGACAACTGGGTCCTGGGGCTGGGCTGTGGAGTGATGGTATCCCAGTCGGGAGTCTTCTGTTCCAGCAGGGGTGGACACAGCAACTGGACCCCTGCAGATGGCTGATGTGCAGGCACCAAATAGCAGGGCACGTGGGCAGCAGGCAGTCGTGGGAGGGAGCGTGCTCGGGGCTCTGGGGGCAGGAAAATATCCTTCAGGGCAGGAGCGTGGTCTTCCGTGTTTTTTCCCGTGGCCAGCTTGATACGGAGTGATTTGGCACGTGAAAAAATTGCACGTCAGTGTGTAATTCGAGGAAAGGCCCTTAGCGCGTGAGCGCATCAGCAATTTCATTGGACCAAAGGCCCTTCACGCGTAAGCGCTTCTGTGACGTGATGTGCACGGGCGTGCGCGGGCGTTTCCCCCATGACGTGGGCATAGTGGATTAGCGCGTGCGTGAAAAAAATGCACGTTCCCGTGTGAAGGCGTGTAATCCGAGGAAAGGGCCTACGTGCGTAAGTGACGTGACACGCACGGGCGTTTCCCTCAGCATGGGTTAAAGGTGAATGGGGCCAGCAGTTCGCTGTACGTGCCTTTCGTGGAGACCGATGTGTGTTGCTGCTTCGTGTTGTTTCGCGCGCCATCAGAACTTCACAGCTATCAAGGATGTATCTCTTCTTTTGGCGGGGGTATTGGCTACGCGTGTTTTTCTGCATCGCGCTAGTCAGACGGTGAGTCGCGCACGCTATTTTTCCCACTGCGGGTGCCCCTGTGTATCGCACCATTTTTGATGTCATAGTAGCCTGCGTGTCCCACGCGTACACGTTTTTCGTGTTACTGGGTGCCACCGCGTACTGTGGGAGATTGATTCATTGCACGTAGGCTGCAGGGTTGCGTGCACGGTTCTCCAGCAGTTTGGGGGTGCCTGAGCGTTGCGTGACCCGTCACTACATCACCGGGGTCACATACAGCCTTGCAGGTGCAGGGGGGCTGTTAACATCTTGCTTCCCACCCCCTTCACCCCAATTGCCCAGGTCAATTGTGGTGTACCCCTCCCATTGGCACTACTCCATCTGTGCCGGCACTACTACATCTGTGCCATGGTTGGGAGTACACCAAAGGTGAGGGGCACCTTAGCTGGGCGTCCTCCTCATGGTGGGGGCGTGGTCAGGGACGTGGCCGGGGTGACCAGGGAATAGGGGGACTCCAGGGTGTCCAGGGCAGCCGCAGAAGGGGAAGAGGCAGGGGTGCGCCACTTGAGCACGATGTTGTGCCATGTGTCGGTGCAGTCATGCCACCACCCCCTGTGGTTCCGGGAGATGCAGCTTCTGCATCTGGCACTGGCACCCGTGTGACCCGGCAGTCCGTTCCATCGACTGCCACGGTTCCAAGGGTAGTGGTAGCTGCAGGTGCAGCTGTGGACACCGCCACCCAGGCTCAGGGTCTGCCAGCGCAGCCTGCGTTGGCACTTGAGGAACCCTTGGAAGATTTCCAACAGGCCAGGAGGGAAACCGTAGGGGCACGCAGGGCTGCCCTGACCAAGACACGTGTCCCTGGGGCAGTTATGTCATCTGCTGCCACAAACAGCCGGGTGTTGGCAAGTGCAGGGGCAGATGCACCCAACAACACCCCGGTTGTGAGTCTGCCAACCAGGACAATTGCAGTCAATGACCCTGCCACAGCGTATGTTGCTGCGCAGGGTCCATTAGAGGGCACCCAGCTGCCACTGACAGAAGTCAGGCCTTTGGTCGTCCCTCCACCTGCCACTCCCTTGGCTCAATCCACCAAACCCACTGGCCATACTGGTCAGAGCGGCATTAGCCAGCCAGGGTCTGAGCCACAATCCAAGAGGAGGAAGGTTGCACCTGCAGCACAGGCTGGGACCTCACACACAGCCACGACCTCCTGCATGTCGAGGAAGAAGCCTTTCTGCAACCAGGAACTGGACTTCCTCGTGGGCTACATGCGGGGCCACAGCCGTGACATGCTAGTGGGTGCCAATAGTCAGACTACGGCTGCCCAACGTGATACCCACTGGAGGCATGTTGCGGAACATGTCAGTGCATTCGGCCATGAGGTGCGCACGGCGCAAGAGGGCAAAAAGCGTTGGAATGACATCAAACGCAGCGCTAAGGCTAAGCGTGCCTCAAATTACAACTTGACTCTGGTGACTGGCAGTGGGCCTGCACCAGAGGAGGAAGTCCTCACTCCGCATGAGTCACTCGTTGCAGAGTTCATACCATCTGAATCAGTCGAAGGAGTGGGAGAGATGCCGGACTTTGATGCCCAGTCCAGTGAGTGTTGATGCGTGTTTGTTGAGGACGTGTGTGTTTTACTTGTGGGATGTGTTGTGCATGATTGCCACTACATGTGACGTGTACATGTTTCGGATGTGCAAGTAATGCAATGTTTCCGTGATGCACGTCTGCTCTGCTGGATGGTGGACATGTGGAGCAGACGGGGACTGTCAGCATCAACACTATTGCACTCTACTCACATGCTAGTTACCAGTATGCCCCTCCGGTCCAAGTCCCAGCTCACTGGCCCTTCTGCATGTAGCGTGGGGTGACCTTCCTCTCAGCCCAGGCACAATGTCATAGCATTACTGACGTGCATGTGTCCTCTGCCTGCATGCGGGTACTCCATGTAGGCATGCTCCCTTGCCCCTCCACCCCCCGCTCAGCACCCCAATTCCACCTTTGCACTGGTCCGCTTCAATATTGCCATTGAGTACTTCCCTGTTAATGCGTCCTGTGTACATGCTAACTTCCCGCAAACAATCTGCCAGATATATGCTGTGTGGTACAGCCTTGGTACTTGATGCAGGGTATCTCACTTGTACTGTGCAGAGGTCAGATGCCCCGCAGGGACATGAGTGCCCATTCATGCTCCATGTGCATTGCACGCATGCCCCTATGTGTCCTTGACTGGATGATCACTGTAATACAAGTCCTGGGTGACATACATTGCATGGCATTTCATCAGCCTTCCCATGTCTACTGTGGCTCAGTACTGCGTTGCACACATGTTTAGGGCCTGACAATTTGGGTGGGTCACAGCCTGTTTAATGGCCAATGACTCTGTCCAACTGGTGTAGTGTCTTCTTCACACGTGGGTGGCCGCCAGACGTTTCATCATGTGTCCTGCTTACTGTCCCATCATCATTTGCAGTGTTGTCACTTGACTCACATGAAGCTGTTGATCCTAGTCAACACTGCCTGTCAATGCACAGGTCTATGGTCAGCCTTTTGATAACATGCTAGGCATCCATGCTTTTGCACTTGGATGGAGCGGTGCTTTGCTTGTAGATATGCTACCCATTGAATGCACATTGCACGTGATGCCTGAATTTGACCTTGCACTGCCTTCACATTTTCTGACACACACCATGAAGTACTTGTACATGTAGGTAGTGAGTAACATACACATTGGCTGCACTGCATAGACCCACTTCAATGCAAACTGCCACCTTTCAACAGGTCTGATCACAGAAGCAATTCCAAGTTGACCCAGCATGCATGCCAGGTTCTATTTTGTGTGTCACATGTCTGCCTGGTGTTGTCAGTGTGTGTGTGTGTTGTGTGCTTCTGACATGTGAAGTGACCTTTTTTCTCTCTATTTTTCAGATGATGACGCAATGGAGCCAGAGGATGGTGTTGTCAGGCCAGGCACAGGGTTGGTATCATTATATCAACCCGGCACAAGTGGGGGTCGTGGGGTGGCAGGCCACGAAAACCCCCAAGTGCTACAGTCCATCTTGTCTCTGGCTGCCTATGAGTCCAGCCCTGATGACAACTCTGACGTCCATGTCGAGTTGGATGAGCATCAGGTCCATGTGTCAGGGGTGAGTGATTCTGATGTGGACACTCCTCTGTCCGCGACACCTGCACTGAGGGGTCAGACAGTCTTGGAACATCTGCCCGTGGTGGATCGGGACGCAGGGTCACCCTCCACACCAGTCACTGATGTGCCTGGGACATCACGTCGACGGGGGCATGTAGTCGTGCAGCCGCGGGCGGTGCCAACACAACGAGGACACCCGGTCCTTGGGTCCCGTAGGGGTCAAGCCCAGCAACGCAGTCGCAGCGTGCAACCGCTTTATACTGAGTGGGAGCAAGACATGACTGCCAATTCAGAACGGCAGGAGGCAGCAATGAAGAACATCGCTGAGAGCATGGAGCGTGTGGCCCGATCCGTGCTCCCTCCTGCTATGCAGGAGGGAAACCTATACCTGCCGTAGACCTGTTCGTCAGGCATCCCAAAAAGGCTTGTCCGTGGTTAAAAAATGCGTGCCCTGGCTATTCTCCTCCTCCTGCGGTGTCCCACAATCAGTGCTGCGACAAATGGGGCATTCATCGTAGCTGTATATACGTGTTTGTTGTTTGCGCGCCCTTTTATACTGTGCGCTGGGACGCTTCCGCCTGCCTTCGTGTGGCGGACGCATTCACGCCTGTGTGCGTCTTTTGCCATGCACGGGTTTCCTGTATTCGTATCAATGAATACGGGTTGTTCGCGTGTGTGTGGGCGTTCCGTGTAGTTCCCTGCAGTACTTCCCCAGTTACGCCTTCTTTTTCACCCGTTATTCCCCATTCTGTGTGTTACGCCCACTGTTCTGCCTACTTTTGTTGTGTGCGCTGCGCTATGTGCGCTTTTGCTGTGCGAGTAGCGCACGCCGTTTGATGACGTGTGTGCCAGCGTGCGACATGCACCGATTTGGCGCACACCCAGTGTGAAACAAGCGCAGCGCATTCCTTGAATCGCACGCGTGAGCGTGCGCTTGCTTTCTCACGCTTGCGCCACCTTGCGCCTGCTTGTGCTGGGATTTTCAGCGCACGTTTGTTCCATGAATCGGCCCCTCCTGGCACTTGAAAGTTGCATGCCAAAGAAAATTGTGGCTGTGTATGTTTGCCATAAAGACGCTATTGCAAAGTACGTTTTTCATAAAATCTACATGACCGTGAGCATTTGATGCAAAGTAAATAGATCTTTTTTCAAGGAAATGAAAAAATATAGTAATAGAAATGTTCTAGCGCGCTAGAAAATCAAGCCCAGCAGTTCCTCGTTGAGCCTTTGTTTATTAAAAAATAAACACACGCAGTCTTCCCTCAAATGATATCCTTGCAGCATTGGTGGTTAAAAGAGAAGAGCTCCAAAGCAGCTGCCTTTCCTCTGACACGCGTTCTCCACGCAAAAGCAACTCCACCACCAACAGCGGCGTGGTCAAAAGCCAACTCTCCCAGTCTGGCTCGATTTGGGAACATTTGTGGTGATGTTGGGCAGAGTGTTGCTGTTGCAGCGGTTGAGCAGTTGGTAACGACCCAATGGCAACTGATTTCTAAATTGGGGTTTAGCCCCCATGTGGGGGGAGGTCTAAACATCTGGAAAGAAAGCTTTTCTCAATCATGGTGCAGCCGTATACCCTGGTGAGAGGTTTTAAGGGGGTAGCCTCCTGGAACGTCATGTTCTACTTGTCGGGCATTAACCTCTACAACACCTTGAGGGTTTGAGTTTCCCAAACCAACATTATTTATTTATTTATTTGTACATGTATAAAGGGCACAAAAAACCCTCAGGCATCATGGCGCTGTTACAACCAGTTACACTCAAGTATGTTAAGAGTTACATTTACAAGGTTAGGGTGAGGTAAGCATGCTGGAACGACAGGTGTTTAGGCAAATATCCAGGTTTTCAAAGCCTTCCTGAAGGTCCATTAGGTACACAGTGATCTGATTCCCTTGCACGACTGGTATGTGGAGTGCTGTTACACTTCACCTTCTTGCATGTTTGCATTTTGTCCGCTAGATGTCCGGTGATCCCTTTGATGAGATATGCCCCCATTTTGGAAAGGGGCTCTGTGTTGTGAGTTTTTAACATTATTGATTGATGGCAACCATTTTGTTTTCTAGAAGGCTCTCAATATGTAAACACTACTTTTCTGCAGTGGTCATTAGCAGCAAGCATATGCCAGGCTTATGCAGCCCAAACATGCACAACGACAGGCCCAGTCAAGATGGATGAGGGAGCATTGAGGTGGTGCAGCCAGGTATGACTGCCCAACCACAGGTGGAAAGAGGGAGGCAGGGCCACACACTGCTACAGAACATTGCAGCCCCAGCCTTGAAAGGGGTCACAGGCCAGGTGGGCTGCAGCGGCAGCTGTACTCAATGCAATGCAAACTTGCTCCTGCGTGCGTCCGTATGATTGATGGAATTATGGATAGATTGGTAGGTCAATCCCCCTTGCTCCAGTTGGCATAGTCAGCCCACCCCTCCACGAAGGTCTGGAATGTCAATGGGAGCTGGCACCCATCCTCAGGCCCTCTGTGTTTGCGCCCATTGTTCGTGACGCTTCAGAGAGGCTAAGGAGACCGGAGCCGCTTCACGCTTCACCCCGGGGTCATTGAGAGGGTCCAAGATGTCTTTACATGCATGCTTTGGTGGTCACTTGTTTGTGTGTATCTTGACGAAGCTTTGCTAACAGGAGGTCTCGAAGGACCATCTCCTGATTAATTACCTTTCTCCAAATGCAGAAATTGTTTGCTTTTATGCACACATTATTTTCCATGTGTGCAACTGACTAACAAGGTAAATCAGTTTGTGAGCATGGGCAGTTTCCAATACGTTGGGTATAAAAAGAAATGCTTTAGAGGTGGTTCTAAGAGAACTCATGGACCAATATAAGACTTGAAGATCTGCCACAGTATCTAGCAAAAGCATTCCTGTGCAGAGAAACATACATGCATTCACAGAAAGCAAGTGTTGTATGCTCCGTGTAAACAATGGCTTAAGCTGGCCATTTGTTGAAATACTGCTTGAAAGCAATGCAGAACATGTTTTATTATATTATGTTAGAGAAGATTGTAAAAAGAATTATAGACCATAGTTCGGGGGCAGTTTTCAGGGCCATATTTGACATGCTGTTGCGTCCCGGTGCTCTAGAACCAGACGATTGCTTGATTAACAACATAATATCCTCAGCACCAAAAGGGAGAGTCCATTTATTCTCTGTGTAATGTGCGTGCCTCAATTTATTTGCGTTTCCTTAAGCATAAAGAGCAGCGAAAGGGGATGTACAGACAGGATTTGATATCGGATTAATCGGAATCTCCAAAGGTGATCACTGTAGGCTATTAGATACTGATCAAAATTGTGAATCAAATTTAGCAACTAAAATACCTAACATGGTTTCCCCGTCATGCTGTAACACAAGGTGACAACGGTGTAGAAGTACATTTTTACAATTTGCGGCCTCTCTGGGCGTTCCTCACCAGCTGCCCAAATTCCCTTTTTTCCTAATGGACGGATTTGTCGTACCCGTGGGGTTAGCGAAACTTACAACCACCCCCTTTCAAGGGGAGTCTACCTAGATGTCCTTGTAGGAATACACTAAAAAGCGTGAGCGACATTAATGTACTTGTGTTCGTCTCTCAGTATCTACCAAAGATTTCTGTAATGATGTGACAAATTTAATGAGATTTGGTGGCCTCCAGTTAACTTGAGATGCCAGTGGTTTAATTTTCAGCTCTTCGGGGTCCGGTGCTCTTTGCATATGGTAGCAAAAAGCCCAATTCAGCAATCAAGAATGAGTGGTCGCTCAACTCAGTTTTGTGGATATAGAATCGCAAACATTTGGTAAACTATATGTCTGTCACGAACATATAGTCAATACAAGGTATAGATTCACTGCTGTGCCATGTGTCTCCACCATCGAAGTCTCCCTCAATATTCCCATTAAGCATATGTAGAGCCTTGTTCCTCAAAAACGGAGACCATAAGTGTCCCGCAGAGTTAAAAATGTTAGAAGAACAAATATGACAGTCATCATTAACATTTTCAAAGGCTAGACACTTAGCATTAAAATCAACCCCATCAAAATAAAGCCATTTGTGGTACTAGCGTCCCATTCGCCCAAAATACATATTAATGTGCTCTGGATCGCTTGAATGGTTAGCTTCTGTGGGTTCCAGTATATGTTTAATATTAAAGAAAGACAAAGGTCTCCATTATGAATTGGGTATTTCAGCTTAAAACTGTGGTAATCCGGTGGTAAGAAAGTTGCAGCCGCATTTCTGCAACATTACCGCACCACCCAGCCATGGTCTTAGTGGTGGGGAGGAGGAAAACTTCCAGCAAAATGTTGGAGGTAATATCCCACCTTACCGCCTAAAAATGTACATTTTGTTAGAATTGCATCTGGCAGTAATTATTGTTTTACATTTTTTTTTTATTTGTATATGGTTTAAGTAAACCTTTACAAAATTTAGAACAGTAAAATGATTTTAAAAAGTCTATATAAAAAATAGGAACAACATAAATAATACATTATGCAGTGAACAGTCCTCAATTAAAATTGATAAAACCACCACAATTTCTACATACTCAAGTAGTGTTCAAATAATATTGCAAACATCTTTCAAGAATCAAACAACCGCTATCTTCAAAGGTATACCATAGCCATGCATCATTTCCCACCATAACATTTCCGATAACACACGCGCTATAGAGTTTATAAATGTAGCAAAGTATTTGATTCCTGCTGCCATTAGTAACTTACATTCTAGCAGGAGATGATATAAAGTTTCAGAGTCAAGCAGAGTCTTTGGAGTCGCTGGTGCCTGGTGCTTGGAGGACTATCTTTTCACTTTCTACAGTGCTGTGCGAGTGCTCTGCTTAAAACCTGACTCGTGCTACGGAGCGGCCACGGAGTCAAGCGGAGTCTTTGGAGTCGCTGGTGCCTGGTGCTTGGAGGAGTATCTTTTCACTTTCTACAGTGCTGTGGGTAAGCTCTGCTTAAAAACTGACTCGCGCCGCGGAGTCAAGCAGAGTCTTTGGAGTCTCTGGAGACTCTGAGACTGGAGACCGGAACCTTGGTGACAAGCATGGCTGCCCCCCGTGCCCGGAAATACAAACAGAGTGGTCCTCCTCAACCGACACTTGTCCCCACTTCTGCTTCAGCTGTCTCTGCTCACCTAAAGACGTGTGCCCAATCTCATCGTGACCTTTTACTGGGAGAGGAAATGCAAAGTCATGGCGCGAACGAAAACAAAACTGACATGGAGGAAACCGTAAAGGGTTCTGCACAAGCACCGTGGACAACGCCTTCCTGTCAGTGTCGGCAATGCGTGATGTCAACTGTATCGTCTCCTCCTCAGGCCTTGCAAGTAAGTTTATCTCGGTCTTTGAGTGCACCTCCTTGTGGCCGAATCAGGTCACTGAAATGTATTGCTCTGACTATGCTTTCCTGTGTTAAAGCCTGCGCCAAAGTAAATGAGTCTCTTAACACGAGAATAAATCCTGAGGTTGAAGCGGACGAAGCGGCCCCTCTGCCTCTGCCTCTGCCTCTCACCTCTACCCATTCTGTGTATTAATGTAAAACTAATTAAATACAGCACTTTGTTCCAGACACTATTAAGCACTGAGCAGTAACCGAGCCGATAGCAATGTTGAGACCTGATATAGGTTATGAAGATGTCATACCTTACACCTGTTGGAACAGTACACCATGGAGCCCCACCTTACCCCGCTTCAATCCACAATTGTGCCTGTACAACAAGAAACTACACCTCCCACAATCCACGGCGAAAATGTGTTAGAATAACTAACAACAGGAATCCGCAACGTACGAATGGCTGACCATCTGGACTCCTATAACAATGAAACTCTGAGTTAGTTGTAACTCTGAGTTAGTTTAAGCCTCGCTATTGGAATCACCGTCCTTAATCGGAAACAACATGAGAAGAAACTACATCTCCCAGCATACTTGGGACATCTTGGTAGTTGGCGAGTGCTGCGCGAATGAGATACTGAATGGAGCGAATTCCCAGCGCATGAGGAGGTGACAGTGTGCTGCAATCGGATGGCACAGTTGTGTATTAACATGAACCACTATGCCGGGATTCAGAGAGAAAATTTAGAGTTGCGTTACACGAAGCCAACGAATCACTTGAACGGAACGTCGGTTCATAAACAACGAGCGTTTCAAGATGGCGCCTTACACGAACCGATAGACGATACACGGCGTTCACAAAGAAATTAAGGTGAGCCAAACACATTTTGGGGAAGGCGGCTATACACCAAGAGTAGAGGCCAGCATGCCAAGACAGGGAAGTGCTACAAGTGCAAGCGCCATCAGCGGGAACCATTATATTTTTAAACAAAGCTGAAGGTAGTTTTCGAAAATGGCATGGATTAGCAACATAGACTGACAGGCAAATGGTTTTATATATTGAAATGTTTTGTGAGACATGGACAAAAGATAAGCACCTAAGGGACCCTATGTGTGTTTTTATTAATAGGAGCACGGCTACAAGGACAGAAGAATCGATCCTTCCACTGTGCGCATTTTTACCAGTGAAGACAGGTGAAAACCTCTTGCCCTGCTATTTTGATTTATTGTGGTTTTAGGTTTCTGTTTGGCCACAGTATAGTTCACGGCCAATACATGGGTAGACTTTTAAAGCACAATGCAAATTAACATCAGCATTGTCTATTGATTTCATTTGTTCACAGATTCCATTCTGGAACTGACTGAATTGAGCGTTCGATCGGCTCACCATAGAACAGGCAGCAACATTAGAAGATTGCCCTACATAGGTAAGAAGTTGCTTACCTTTGAATTGTATGGACATATATATCCATATAATCACCTAGAAAGTACTCATAGACTGACGAGGGTTCCATTTGTCTTTTTTGTCGTTTTATCCTATAGGAGTCAGGGATCCATGCATTAAGCCCACTGGACACCTGAAGATATCCTCATAATCTTCACTAATACTGAAGTTGACATAGAGAATACCATAAATAGAAGTATTCGTCCTGAAGAAAGCGGCCAATGACTGAATCCCGCTGAAACCGGTTGACCTATCTTTAAGTGGTACTGGACTGATTATCCAGACCCCGATACCCCATATATACAGACATAGGGGACGTATATAAAGAAAACACAATCAAATATTTCGATCTAACGTAGAGTTAGACAAACAGAAATATATTGTTTTATGTCCTTTGCCTAGTGGTCAAAGGGAAGTTATTTTACTTTACGTTATAAGCCATACACATTGGAGGCGGCAACATTAAAGGCTGAGACCAACCTCCATCACGTATGCACTTAATTTCAGAAGACAGGAAAGTGATGAGAGAGGAGAGGGAGAGGACCTCGACATCCCATTTGTAGTCGGCACCTTGTGCTAGGGCTGGCGGAATGGGCTATGAGGTTACTTACCTGTAGGGCTATTTAGTTACTGCTATGGACTTAGCTTGAGGAATACTTTTTAAATAAATATCCTTCTGTCAGTTTTGTGATAACAATTGTTGTATAGACGGAAGGTGATTACCTTTCGACTCCCATTTGTTGTTACTGCAGGGTGCGCACAAGACAGACCGAACAAACAGATAACATAACAAAAAAAGTCTTGCATGACGTACAACCAATCCTGATGTCCACCAAGGCAATAACAATATCGCCATTTATCAAATTGTACGAACAAATAAATGACAATATTAAAGATCTATCAACATTGGTGGCATTGATACACTCTAAAGTGGTAAATCTCGAAAGTGATAATACACTATTTAAATATACCTACCACAAAATGAACGCCAGAATTGAAACCTCACTGACTAGTCTAACGGACCAGAAAAAAAAACTCCAATGTGGAAAAAAGATTGTTTTCTGAAGTAGCAAAAGAAGCCATGACACTCCTTGGAATGAAAAGAGCACTCTATGGTAAACAAAAGCAAATCGATAAATGAAAAAAACACCATCTCAGTCAAACAACAAAGAAATAATGTTGAAAGAAGGGGTGAGAGCAACAACTGGAAATGAAAACACAGAGGCATCACAAACATTAACTAAGGATGCTCAGATCACACAGACAATAAGTAGTCACATGGTGTCGACGAGGCAACCAATCAATGAGATGCCATCTGATACTATTGAAGAACTCGATCTTCTAAAGAAAAATAAAGACAAAGATTTTACCAAAAATAAAATCAAAGAGGCTGATGCTCCGTCATCGTCCCAGATGGGATCGAAAGACTCACTCCACATGGAACCAGTCTCTACCGCAACAGTTATTACTGAACTTTTAACCATGAAATCCTCATTTGCCTGTGCTGTCCAAAGCTGTAACAAGGCCCCGAACCCTGCCTCACGTGACCATCAAACTTCAAATACCTGAGGAGATCTAGAAGGCTTAAATAAAACAAACCTTGAAGTTATGTTATGTTATGATGTTATGTTATGTTATTTTGCATTTGTATAGCGCCTTATGTACCATTGGTATGATCTCATGGCGCTGGTAGGTTGTACGCCCTCGGGAACTGCAGTTCGAGTCAGTTGAGAGAGATTGTGTCGTAAAGTGGGTGGGCGCACCAGGTATGTGTGCAGCTGGTGTGGTTGTTGCATGATAGCTGCTTCTTAATGGTAGGTGTGGAGCAGAGGAAATCAATTAAATGTGTTCAGTCTGGAGGGTGGACATTCAGACTGAGTTCTGGCTGCGTTAGGCCTGAGGAGATGCCTAATATAGTCGGTGGGTGCTAGCTATCTGTTTTATAAGGATGATGGGTAGTTTGATGGGTAATGTTAGTATGAGAACAGCTTTACCGAATGTGTCATAGTACTGCTGTGTTCTAGTTGTATGCTGGTGCATAGGAGAGAGTAAGCATAGTAGTGGGATATTGTAGTAATCAGTAAAGTGTATGTGAACAGGTGCACTCAGTGAAAGTTGGGAATACCTACTAAATTCATTTCTACTAAAGTGACACTATTAGTGCATACTTAGAAATTCAACTTTAACACAGTGACGCTATTGGGCACACTTCATCCGCTCCATGCACTTCATGCATTCCATCTGTTCCATGATCTCCCTCTGTTATATGCACTCCAGCAGTTCTATCTGTAACATCTACTCCAAGTTGATGGGTTGAATATCCTCAAGGATATAAATACACCTGAAAATTATTTGATCTTTAATAAAACTGCCTCATCCTCAAAGCAAGTCACGACAAAAAAGCTCGAACAAAAAAAACTAAGAATCAACAACGCCTGAAGAATCAACGAAATTGTAATACTTTGAAGACATTTTTGTGTAACTTAAAAACCGTTAATCTAACGGTAAATACAAATGGGGACGCTATATACAAGGCGAAAAAAACAACTGATGCCGCAAAAACACTGGATAATTGTCGATCTGAGGAAATGGTCGACTGTGGCGATTCTATAAATGACCTGATGAATATATCCACATATAATGACATCTGCTCAGACATTCAGGTAATAGCAACACTTGTTGAATCTATAAAAGCAGATTTAACAACCATACCTTGACTCCCCGAAACACGGAGGCGAACCAGATGAAACCACAAATAACAAATAAAATCCGAAGTGTGTACGAACATACGAATAACTCATTAATAGAAAAAACAACAATTATTGACCAAGGTCTTGAAATAGAAGTTGCCCCTGCTGGTAGAACCTGTATGGTGGCCCAAACAACGCCTGATATATGGATCACAGAAGCTGACAGCAATCAAAGTTCTATGACTCTGAATGCAAGATGGAACAGGCTCGACAAACATCACAGACTTCTGCACGACGACACTCTCTTAAAAACAACAGAATCTATCAAAGAGACATCAATCAGTCAAGTACCTTTAAAACAACTGTTAATAGACCACTCGGAGACCCACAAAAGAATCGAGAGTGGCAGAACTTGTACTTTGATCCAACCAACGCTTGTTACATCTAATATCATTGTAACAACAAATCCTAAGTTCATGACGCTGAATGAGAGATGGAATAAACTTGAACAGCAGCACGGATGTACACAACAAGATGGATCTAGATCTTGCCTGACTGTGGACATTCCTCACATGGCAGCAAGCCCAACGTTCTATGGCATAAAAAGACCGAAAGTAAACTTTTCATATCACTCACAAAGTTGGAAGCGACGGCAAATATGAAGTTCCTATACCTGGCAAATAAGACTCAAGGAAAATAGAATCCAGGCAACACTATACCTTAAAACTAGGTTTGGAAGGACTTGTGAGTACTGATAATCTCATCCTAAATCAGCAGAATGTGTTACATCTATTACATCACATCCCTAGCCTTAGAACGATTGTGTCTGACGACTTGAAAATAGTAGAGTTTACTGGAGAGGCTGAGAATGACAAAGTGATACTACATCTAAACTCTAAAATCATCTATAACATACTCCTCTAGGCGACTGGAACGCTACTATCAATTGGCTTTGACATTTTCAAATTTATTGACAAAACACCCAGCTTGAGAGATTGTAAGCGAAATCTAGATATGGTGAAAAGCGACCTGAGTACAAGCCCAAAACCATTCACACAAACACATTTGAAGACTTCAATAAATGATGCTGCAGCCAGGCCTATAGTCGCCACAGAAAATAAACGTTTAACCATTGGGGCCCAAACACAACTAACGACTCAGCAATTGAACAGCAAATTACAATAACGGTTGGTTGTGACATAAGCCAAAAAGAAAGCTCTGAGCGATAGCTTGACGACTGGTCTTGGCTAGCTGAAGCTCTAACAGTGAAGAGGTCGAATAAAACTTCATCATAATGTAAAGTTTCAAGGGAAGAGTTTATGTTTAAGTTTGGTACGTGGAATACAAGAGGGTTTAAACACCTCTTTCAAAAAAATTGGATGACCAACATTGATGTAATATGTTTACAGGAAACATGGCTTCTGGGGAAGCCTGTGTCAGACGAATATGAGATTGCCTTTAATCCAGCAATAGGCAACTCTAAGGGAAGATCGCTGGCTGGTCTATGAACATTAGTTCGAAAGGCGTCTGGCTCTCGAATCATTAAATCAAGAAATGTATCATCTTATGTACAAATGATCGAGATTCTACATCAAACAGAGGGACCCTTACATCATTCATTTATATTGGCATCACATAGCTGCAGGATCAACGTCCTTCATCGACCAAGTCACTACTTTGATCGATGAAGCCTACGAGGAATCATCCAATGCCAGACTTCTTGTCTGTGGTGACTTGAACATTAATTGCATCAACTCAAAAAAATACGACTCTTGACGAACTTGCAGACAGTTGGTGCCTCGAAATGGACCTGTGAAATATTCATATGCTAAACGGCAATACCAAAGGCGATATGCCTGCTCATTACACCTGGAACCGACTAAACCAACTTTCAGTTCTAGATTATATATTTGTGTCTGATAGCATACACAGAAAAGTTATCAGTATGACTGTTTTAGAAGGATTCCCAAGTGATCACAAGATGTTGGAAATGATCATGCAGGTGGGAACAACAACAAAGAACAGCTCCTGGCATTGGAATGTCTATGTTGAATCAAACAGAGTGAGACTCTATCTCTCTGACATCGAGATAAAATCAATCACAACACAACTTCGTGTACAACATACCGAAATCGAATACGGAGCCTTGCTATTGCAATGTACTGAGAAGAAGCAAGATCTGAAACATCATACATTTTCGTTGAAACACGTGTTCGATCTAGAAATATGCAAACTGAAGAGACTGATGCGTCAAGACTTAAGAAAGCTTCACACAGAAGACCCAGTTGAATTCAAGACAAAAAAAAGGCAGTGAAACAAAGGTACAAAAACTGGTTAATTTCACATCGTCAAATCATGCTCCAAAACGACTCAGAACTTATGATGACTAAACTAAAGAACAAAAACTCTCCTGACTTTTGCAATTTAATTAAGAACGAGAATTAATTGGAACGAGAGCGGAACACAAGCCTCATTACAGGCCAATATAGTTTCTGAGTCTGATTGGGTTGATCATTACAGTGCGTTGTATAGCAAAAAAGGTGCCTTTAGAGAACCAGACTTGCCTGTTTTAACACACTGGAATCTTGAATTAAAAAAAGTCGATATTATGGGCATTCTAAAAAATAAGAGTTCCTCATGGGCACCAGGGCCAGACGGCCTCACAAACTATACTCTCAAACAGAATCCTGACGACTGGGCTGAAATATGCTCGATCCTATTTGAAAGGATCAACGCCAAATGTGAGTCACCGATGTCATGGAAAAGTGCAGTGGTCGTGCCCATATTCAAAAAAGGAAACAGGGCAGACCCCAACAATTACAGACCAATAGCACTTTTGGACGTCCTAGGGAAGGTGTGTGCAAATATGTTGCAAACAAATTTACTCACCTTGATCTCTGAGTCAAAACACATCGACCTAAGACAAACTGGATTTGTGAAGGGAGTAGGATGTGGGCTAAACTTACTAATCCTAAACATCCTGAAAATGGAGGCCATAAGAACAAAAGTAAAAGTCTATGTGGCATGGATTGACTTCTCGTATGCGTTTGACAGCATTGATAGAGATATTTTATGGACGAAAATGAAGAGCTGGAATTGTCCACCTGACTTATTGGCAGCCATTAAAGACCTACATACCGGAACAAACATAAGGATTCGACTAGACCAAACTGGCACACTATAAAAGCAATTCCCACATTTTGTGGTGCCAAACAGGGGTGCCCTTTGGCATTGATTATCTTCAATATGTTTATATCAGACTTTGGCCTCACCATCAAAGACGTGTGCTAATTTCCTCCTAGAATACACGGCAGTCACGTGAGTTGGCTGTTGTATGTTGACGACTTGCTACTCCTTGACACCACTCCCATTGGTCTCCAACGGAAACTTGATGCTGTAGAGAAATATGCTGAGAACAATAATCTTTGTTTCAACATGAACAAGTGCAAAATTTTGGTCTTGCAGAATTTGAAAACCAAAATGAAAGGGAGAAAATTCAAATGGCACCTAGGACTAGAAGCCTTAACATTATAACCAACACCAGATATCTGGGGATGCAGATCAATACGAATATTTACGGTAGGCCCTGGGTGGCTAATGCAAAAACAAAATGCAAACAGCTTGCATGTCAAGCCATTATCATTAACAACAAATATGGTACATTCTCATTAAAACCAGTAATAAACTTCTATAACCAAAAAGCAATTCCGGCATTACTATTTGTTGCCGAATGTACCTTGGGGTGTCCGTATGAACTTTGGGCCACCCTAGAAAACATATTTTGGTCAAAGGTTTTGAAAATCCCGAAAGGGACATCCACAGTAGGCATACAATATGTCTCATTCGCCGTCCTGTTTGGCGTTTGTATCCGCGTTGGCGGCTACGCGCTGGAAGGGCGAGCGGAGGTTCCGCTACGTGATTTCTCCTCAGCGCACCCTACGGTCTAGTGGTTTTCCAACATGGCGCCGCTGGGAAGTATTTCTTTCTTTCTCTCCCAGCGATCTCTGCGTTGCAACCCCCTTCACTGCGCTAGCTCTCATCTTTGGGTCTATACGCTAGTTTTCCAGTCTCGACCGCTCCGTTCACTTCCTTGCTTCCTCGGTCTGCCTCCCTCGGACCACCTTTCCTTCTCTCTCCCTTTCTACCCCTTCCTTGCCTCTTCTTCCCGCTCTCTCCTTACCTCTCGGCTTGTTATCTCCTGCGGTGCGCGGCTCCTCCGAGTCCGCCTTCTCTGCCTTACATTCGGCTGCGTTCTCTCCCAGCCGCTTCGGTTCTCTGTTGCTCCGGAGAAGTTTTTCCCGCTGGTTCTTTTTCCGGTGGCTCTCCCTCTCTCCGATTCCTTCTCCACATTGGATATCCGGCTTCGCCTGCTCCCATCAGCTACCTACCTCAAGGATGCCACTTCAGCTGCTTGCTCCGGACCATCTCAAGCTGCTTCTCTCAGCGGAAGGGTTTTTTCTGCCTGAACAGGCTTTTTCCCTTCGCTACTGTCTGATCGCGGGAAGGAGGTCCCAGGTTTGCTACACTTTAGCGCTCACTGTGGCTTCCTCTCGAGACAGATACGTTCTACACAAAAAGGAGAAGGACTATCTCTCTCACAGGCTACTGCAACCGGAGGACTTGGAATATGGTGAGGAGAGTGGGGAGGAACTGGAGTTGGCGGAAAGCATCAGACGGGACAATATGAGCTGGGACTTCTCTCGTTAAATGCACAAATTTGTTGGAATACTCCTGCACTGTATCGCAAGACTACAATTCAAGATGCTGCTCCTCAGTTCTCAATTTTACATCACCCAGGAAACGGCAATTCAGAATCCCTCTTATCTCAATGGTCCAAACGATGCAATGGTATACTGAATGACTTGGACATAGACCTTTCAACTCTACAATGTAAACCAGACTCAGTCAAAAAAAAACTATGGATGCTTGACTGGATAACAACTGACTCAAAGGCTGATGAAACATGTTCCGTTCGAAGTCCGTAGGTTCAATCAACGCTCAAACTATGTAGAACATTTTCCGAATTCTCGCCACAGATTAACATTTTTGTGTTTCCGCCTCAATGTGTTCAAAACCAACGAAAGACTAATCTTCTGGGCTAAAAATCACAATCAAGATTTAAGTTGTAGATTTTGTTCTCAACATGATGAAACTTTAAAACACCTGGTTCTGTCTTGTAATGCTATTCATGCTACTAGAACAAAATGCCTGTCGACATTCAAACACTCTGCAGTGAGGACTGGTGGTAGATGATGTTCTACTGACAAAATCAAAAAATAATGTATGCCCTACTGTTTTTTTAGAAGATTTGAAAGAGCTATTGTCCAATAGACCTAGTGGATTTGAATAATTGACACTACATAGATGATAGAGCACAACTAAGACTATGTGGAATGTTTGGACAAAGAACAGAAGTGTGTTTGTTTCTCTACTCTTTCATGCATTCAATGTAGTGAGGACATTTTTTTTTTAAAGGTTTGACCAAACCAATAAAAATAAAAAAAATAAAAAGATATAAAGTTTCTTTTACTTCCGGCTCATGACAGAACCTTCAGAGAAACTCGATTTTATATGTTTCTCTGTGATTGCTTCTAGTGCGAATCTCCATGATTTTGCTTGTGTTACAAACATTGAAGCGGAATCGCATAATCTCATAACGGTGAACTCGACTGGGGTATTTTTGGAGATACGGTTCTGCAGCCCCCATAGCCTTCTGGTGGGTAATTAGGTGGGAATATAGTTTAGAATTAGCCACCTTGGTAATAGTATTTGACCAGTCTAAACATTGGAGTAGTTTTTTTTTTAACATAGATCAGATTTTTAATCAAAGTATCAGTATCCACCCCAATTTAGAGAGGGTTTCCCTATTTGAAGTTTTTAATTTGACCAGTTGGTCAAGACCGGACATACCAGCTTTAAGACCTTGTCCCAGAATTCTGTAAAGGTTGTCTCCCGAGTCATACAATAGTCTTCTATAAAGGGAGAATCTGTGCCACCTAATCCAGAAATTCCAGGTTAAAAGTCCCAGTTCATAATGTAATACTTCAACAGGGATAGATTTCAGGAGCCAGTACATACAACCCTTTAATACTTTTGATTCAATTTTTCAATTTCCATCATCATAATTTCTGGAAAAATGTCTACACAATAGACGATTTGTTGATTAACCTTTAGCCTTAAATAGCAAAGCAATGAAAAGATAGAAAATTTACCAAATTTTGTGTCTATTTTTTTTTTGTTGTGCTATCAAAGGGGTACCTTTAGTTCGAAGATAGTCTTGATAGTACCCTTGATTATTTTTGTTCAGGATTGGGAAGCCAAGATATATCATTGCCGATTGAACCTGCACTTTTTTATTGCTCAGGCACCAAGGATAGACCTTCCCACTTTCTTTAAGGTCTTATTTGAAAGGGTAACTATGATCATTTTACTAGGGTTGATTTTAAGGTGCTTCACAACCGTATATTCATGAAAGGCCGTAATTATACGTTAAAAGCCTTTAGGTGACTGATCAATGAGAAGGAAATCGTCGGCATACGATACCCAGGGAATAGGGGTCACACCAATTTTTAGAGGAATAAAAGAGCTTTCTCCAGACAGATACCTACTTCATAAACATATAAATTAAAACGTGTTGGGGCAAAAAGACATCTCTGTATTAATCCATTCCCAATTTCCAGAGGGCCCGAAAGAAGGCTGTCCAAATTTAACCTAATCTGCACTCGAGAGTGCAGATGAAGGTGAATAAGAATGGACAGCAGGTTTTCGGCATCCCCAAAATTTCAATTTACCCCAAAGAGTATCTCTATCCATGCTGTCAAAAGCCATGCTAAGATCAATGGCAGCCAGGTAGATAGGACCAGCATCCCTTTTCCAGGCCCTAGCTTGAAGAATGGTCAAGAGAAGGCCTCTCACTTCTGTCCCAATGCCCTTTCTAAACCCATATTGCAAGGGTGAAAGGATGGATTTTTCCTTCATCCATTGATTAATTTCCTTTAATATCATTCCAGCAAAAATCTTCAAGTCCGCATCAAGAATTGCAATCGGGCAATAACTCTTAGGGGAATTCCTATCTCCTTTTTCAAAGATTAGGACAATTTATGAAAGATGCCAAGAAGTTGGTATAATTTTGGTTCTAATGACATCTTTAAACAGAAAATAAAGAATCTTCGCCCATCCTCCAGCATTCCTTTTAAATGTGGCGTTCGAAAGGCCATTGGGACCTCCAGCTCTCAAGGAGCTAGCTAATTTTATTTGCACTTCTATATCTGTAACAGAGAAATGTACTGACCATGGAGAGGATAAAGTGGCGCTCCAGCTCCTAGCTAACGTCTATTTTTTATATACTTGATTCAAGTGCCCAAGCCAAACCTGCTCCAAAATAGGATTAGTTTGACAGGTAACCTGATGTGATTCTAGATTGTTGATCACTAGCCAGAATTGCCTGGGGGAACGAGGAGTGAGACTAAAAAGACTACATCAGTAGCTGCCGCTCAACCCCCTCACGTTGCTCAGCCCCTCCCAATCCCAGCACAGCCACAGGCTACATCAGTAACTGCACTGCCCACTAGCCAGCCAGCCCGAGTGTTTTGCAATTACCACAGCCCCAAAAGATATCTCCCACTCTCACTGCCCCCTCTGCACCTCCCGACCAAGAGGGTGCCACTGTTTCGACCGCCCCTCCCATGAGAGGAATTCAGCAAAATGAATGTATGAGACTGACTCGTAGCGCGATCAGCAAGAAGAGAAAGCGTGAGCTGCAAGAACAGGCAGAAATGTATATAGACGAGAATGATGGGGCATCCACGTTAGGGTCACTATATGATTTCAGAAGAAACAATGAAAGACAGGTATTGTTGGAATGCATGGGGGAATATTTGTCGGGACAATGGAAAAAGTTAATTGTGAAGTTACCACCGCAACAATTGTTGGATTTAAATGCATTAGCCCATTGTAGAGGGATAGATGAGGAAATAGATGAACATGTGAAGCGACTGTTTGAAATAAAGAATGAACTGGATGAAGAATATTCTGAAGTACTCGCCACACCGGGGAATAGGAGAAAAAATATTGAGAGGGGTAGACAGCAGCGATTCTCGTCACCAGCAACGCAAATTAGTGCAGAGCTAAAAGTATGTATGCGGGAGGCACTAAAATGGATTTCAGATCCCAGTATTCCCACAATGGAAATACATGGAATATTTGATGAATACAGTTTATCAATGAAAAGGAGAGCATTACAGACAATGGTTGAATATTTGATAAACAAAGATATAAGCGAGGAAAAGGTGAGCCCTCCTGAATTGTTGGCGGTATGTAAGAGATCAATGGAACGGGGAACAGGAGAGACAGCTTTATCCCTCGACCTGGGAATATTGTTGCATATGAGGGAAGGGGGAGGAATAGTGAGTGTGGCTTTCGCCAAGAGAGAAGTGCCCCCTACTTTTGTACCAAAGGTAGAGACTCCCGCAGTAGGCAATGCGCCACCTGTGGTAATCCCAGCACATTACACAGCCCAATATGTGCATGTCCCTTCTCTAGACAGGAAGTGAATAATATAAAACAAACAATCCCTGACATATGGAAAAATCCGTCGGGTTTTTATAAAGAAGTGGAGTCTTTGTTACAGTCCTCGGTGTTCACTATGGGTGACATAGATCTAATATTCCCCGTGATTTTGCCAGCGGACATATGGAAACGAAAAAGAAAGGTAGATGATGAGATAGTCTATGGCGCCACGTGGGAAAATTTAATACTGGAGGATAAACTAAAGAGGTGGGTGCACAGCCAGGGGCGAATATGTTAGCATTACCGGCACGAATAGTACAGAAATTGAAAGAATTGGTCCCAGAGAAAAGAATTCAATGGGACAAGATGACTGCGTGTTTTCAAGGTAAAGACGAGTTGGCCACAGATTATTTCAACAGATTTGAAGAAGTATTTACAGATTTCAGTGGGCAGGATGTGAGTACGGAAGCAGGAAAAAGGTTATTTGTGGATAAATATGTGAGGGGATTAATACTCCCGATTCAAAATTTAATAATGACATCAGAAAGTGCATTGCAAGCAAAAACGCTAGGAGAAGTATTACATATGGCCCAATATTATGAGAACTGGGTAAATACCGAAAAGGAAAGAGAAGCGAAGGACAGAACAAATTTGAAAACATGGGTGTTACTCCAGCAGGTAGCAGGACACAACAGGGGAAGGGGAAATGCACAAAGCAGGGGAAATTTGAATATGCATGGAGGACCTTTGGGATTAAACCAATGTGCATATTGCAGAGAGGAAGGACACTGGCGGGCACAATTTCCGCATTTGCAAAATAGAGGCGGATATAGTCAGAGAAGGCCTCACAGAGGGCACCCGGGAACAAATGGTCACAACAGAAATCAGATGTCACAACACCAAAATAATCAAGGGAATGGTGCACAGAATCAAGGTCAGGCTCCGAATCAAATTACTCCTACTCAAAGTCAAAATCAGCAGGGTATACAAACTGGACATAGAGGAGGAGGGGGGAACATTTTTGATACTCGGACAGGTGCATACTATAATAACAGTGGTGATTACACTTCAGATGATGTGTTGTTACCCCAATAGGACAGCCCAGGACAGGGGTCAGAACCAGTGTCAATTCCCGTGAATCAGAAAGGACCCTACGTAGAGATGAAAATCAGGAATGAAGAGCATAGATTCCTTGTAGACATGGAGGCACAAAGGTGCTCGATAGATCATCATTTGGTTCCAGACATACCTCTATCAGGGTGACAGAATATCTCAGTAGGGTTCGCAGGTACCCCAGTAATAAACCCCGAGTCCAAATCATTAGCAGTGACAATAGGGCCTGTTACTGAACATTGTCAATTTCTTTTAACAGAGCATTGTGGGGAAAATCTTTTAGGATTAAATCTTTTGAAAAAACTAAGCACAGTTATCCATTGTACATCAGATGGGGTATTTTTGACTATTTCTCCCTAGACTAGGCAGACTTCTGAATTTGTGACGAAACCTTTAATAGGGGAATTGAGTGAGGTACCAACTTGCATTTGGGCCGTGAATGACAATGATGTGGGATGCTTGAAAATAGAGTCAATACAAATTGCGTTAAAAGAAGAAGTAACGCTACCGTGTATTCCGCAGTATAAAATTTCAGCAGAAGGAGAAAACGGATTGAAAAGTATTGTTTCTGATTTGGTAAAATTGGGAGTGATTGAAGAAATTACAGGTAGTGTATGTAACAGCCCCATCCTTCCGGTGTACAAGGAAGGGGGTAATGAGGTACCGTACCGTTTCATAATTGATCTCCGTGCACTGAACAAAGTAGTAGATCCCCAATTCCCGTTAGTGCCAGACGTCACTACGATTTTGACAATGATCCCTGCTTCGGCAGAATACTTTAGTGTTATCGATTTGAAGAAGGCTTTCTTCAGCATTCCAGTACATAATGAAAGCAGGTATTTATTTGCTTTAACTCTAGGAGGACGATCATTCACATTTACACGCATTCCACAAGGCTATACTGAAGTTCCGAGCATATACAGTAGGGCATTGAAAGAACAGCTAGACATGTTAGAATTACCAGCAGACTGTGGGCCTCATTCCGAGTACGGCGCTAACCAATGGCGCTATTAACGCCTTGGTTGACGCCGTACCCGGACCGGCAGCGCCTTGGTGGATGGCGGAATCACCGCCCCATTCCAAGGTTGGCGGGGCGGTAATTCCCCATTCACCAAGGCTCTTCCCCATTCCCGAATGAGCCCCCATAGGGCTCAATGGGAATGGGGAAGATGCAAATAACGGTGACCGTTCATTACGGTCACCGTTATTGGCTTGGAGGCCCATTTGCGCCCTCGACTTTAACACCTGCTCAAAGCAGGCGTTAAGGGCGAGGGCGCAGAGGGAACTCGGAGTATGGCGGTAAGGGATTACCGCCACCGCTCTCGTTACCGGTGGCCGCTATCCCTTACCGCCATACTCGGAATGAGGCCCTGTGTGTTGTTACAATACATTGACGATTTACTAATCGCTGCTGACACGGAAGAGATATGTAAAAAAGGTACTGTTCTATTATTGACTCATCTGGCTAGACAAGGACATAAAGCAAGCCTAAAGAAATTCCAGTACTGTCAGAAGGAAGTAGCTTATTTGGGTTACCTACTTTCAAAGGAAGGGAGAAGATTAACACCAGAGAGGATAGAAAGCATTTCTGGTATGCCTGTTCCAACGACACAGAAAGGAGTGAGAGTGATAATAGGTATGGCTTCATATTGCCGTCAATGGATTATAAACTTTGCTTTGATTGTGAAACCAATGGTGGAATTGACAAAAAAGGATGCTGTGATGCTTTTGCAGTGTAATGAAGAATGTCAGAAAGTATTTGATTCGCTAAAAACCATTTTGAGTTCTGCTCCAGTTTTGGGCACACCGAATTATGAAAAGGTTTTTAGACTATTTGTGCATGAGAATGAAGGATGCGCGTTGTCTGTTTTAACACAGGAACACGGTGGAAGAAATAGGCCGTGCGGTTATTTTTCTTCCGCGTTGGACCCTGTAGCGCATGCACTACCACGATGTTTACGAGCTGTTGCAGAGGCTGCTGCGTCATTGAAACAAACAGAAGGTATGGTATTGGGGCACACTTTCATTTTAATGGTGCCACATGCCATAGATGTTCTACTCAATAGAGCGCAGACACAACACTTCACTTCTGCTAGATTGACTGGATAGGAAATTGTATTGTTCACGCCCCACATCCAAATTATGAGGTGTATCACTTTGAATCTAGCAGAATTAATGCCAACGCCAGGGGAAAACATTGGTGGGACTGAATGGCCTCCCCATGATTGCTTAATGGTTACTGAGGAAGAAACAAAAGGGAGAATTGATTTAAGTGATATACCCCTTAAAGAACCAGAAGGGGAACTGTTTTGTGACGGCTCCTGTTTTAAACTACCTGACGGCACATCAACTGCCGCATACGCTGTTACGACATTAAAAAGTGTTGTTGAGAGTAAAAGAAATCCTTATAACTCTGCCCAAGCAGCAGAGATAATTGCTTTAACAAGAACTTGTGAAATTTCGGAGAACTTGAGCGTGAATATCTATACTGATTGCCAGTATGCCTTTGGCCAATTATGGGCTGAGAGAGGTTTCTTAACATCCCATGGGGCTAGAATTCAACATGGCCCTCTGATTGTACGATTACTCTCTGCATTTACGTGTTCAAAGCACCTGGCAATAGTGAAATGCGAGGCGCATCAAAAGGTGACATGTAAAGTGGCAGAAGGAAACGCATTTGCAGACAAAATTGCGAAACAGACTGCCACTGATTTGAATACAAAAATGCTGACAGTACAATCAGAGGAAGTGCCCTGCATGATAGAGAATGGAATTGCAACTGTTAAAGAGATGCAGGCGGAAGCTACTGCCGACAATATACAGGGATGGGCCAAGGGCTCTGCAGAACTGGATTTGGAGGGTTGTTGGGTGGACAAGAAAAGTGGGAATTGGATGCTGCCAAATGCGTATGTAAACGCAATGGTTACAATGGGCCTCATTACACGGAATGCGGTAAGGGCTACCACCTTACTACGAGGTCCCTTTGAGGGACCCGACCTCAATAGTTGGTTTTACCAGCCGTTAAGGAACGGGCTTGCAAAGGGACCTTGGTGCTAATTACGGTACCGCAATTTGCGGTACCGTAATTAGCTCCTTCCCCATTCCCATTGACCCCTATGGGGGCAAAAATGGGAATGGGGAAGTGCCTTGGTGAATGGGGAATTACCGCCCCCGCTCACCTTAGAGAAGCGCGGTAATTCCGCCATCCACCAAGGCGGACACAGTAAAATACCGGCGGCAACCATGGCGCTAATAGCGCCATGGTTACCGCATACCGTGTAATGAGGCCCAATGGCTCATAGTCCCACACACATCTGTGCGAAGAAAATAGTCCAACATTTAGCCACAGTCTGGAAAAATCTACTTATAAAAAAGAATGCCGAGAGGCTGGTACAAAACTGCATTACATGCCTACAGCACAATGTGGGAAAAGGAACAGTGATTCCAACAGAACGTTTTGGACCTCCCTCTATGCCATTCGAAGTGATTCACTTTGACTTCATAGAAATGGAGAGATGCCAAAATCTGAAGTATGTTTTGGTGATCATATGTGCATTCAGCAAATGGATGGAAGCATATCCATTGAAAGACTGCACAGCCATGAGCACAGCGAAAGTAATGCTAAAAGAGTATTTCTCTCGCTTCGGTCTGACCCGTGTCATATGGTCGGACAATAGTCCGCATTTTGTAGGTGCAGTGATTCTGCAGATTTGTGCAGGGTTACAGATCGATAAACGATTCCATTGTTCGAGACATCCGATGTCGGCCGGTCTTATTGAAGCCACAACAGAATCTTGAAGTCCAAAATCAGTAAGATCTGTGCAGGCAGCAAATTAAAGTTGGGTAGATGCATTACCAATAGCGTTACTGTGTATGCGAACATCAGTGCAGGCCAGAACTGGGCTCTCCACATATGAAATCATAATTGGGAGACCGGCGAATGTGTGGTGCGCACCTCAGCCGAAGAGAATGAGAGAGGTAGAATACCCTGTACTCAGCATTTTTTGTAATTTGTTGGTAAAAAAACTGTGTTTGATTCATCAGCAGGTGCAGGAGGCCTTACCGGTGAGGTAAACTGGCCCAGGACATGCATTGGAGCCAGGAACCTGGGTATTGATCAGGAACTATGAACGGAAAACATCGCTGGCACCCAGGTGGCGTGGGCCGTACCAAATACTTCTGACCACGCAGGCAGCGATACGCGTGGGTGGACAGAAGGCGTGGATTCATGCCACGCACGCCAAGAAAGTCCCATCACCATTTGACACATCAACTGATCGGGACAAAGACCAGAAAGAGACAGCAGCGGTTCCAGAAACAGAAAATGCCATTGCCAATCTCTTGCCACAGAAGCTGCCTGATCCTGAAACAAAGCCTGATGAGATTGCTATAAAAGCGGAAGGGCAAAGAGTGCCTCAACTTTGTCCAGCAGATGCTGCACCCCTGCTGGCGGACATCAAGCGCATACCTCTATGGCGCCCACCATCTTCTGTTGCTCCACAGCCTACATTGTCGCCTTGGCACCCATCATCAACTGCCATTGTGCCCCAGGCTGACTCCAAGCTTGAGACCGGAAGTGCACCCGCACTATTTGTCGATCACACGATACCAGGAGGAAATCGGTATAACCTGCGGAGCAGAAAAAAGGAGTGATCACATTTTCATCTCTTTGTGATTTTCTTGCCTCTGTTTCCTATTTTTGGATGAAGTGGGAACCGGAGGCCTAGAGGAGGGTGGCGTAAGAGTTGTGCAAGTCACACAGCTCACCAAACGCAACTCCTCGGTGCTAAATCCATGTGTCAGGAACCCGAGCGAATAAGCGGGGCGCACGTAGTACAAAGGCAGCTGCTCTGAAATTCTAGAGCAATGTGCAAAATGTACAGAGGCCTTGCCAAATGAATAAGCAATCCAGGCAGATAGCAAACTGGCATAGAAAGACTGTAGACATTGATTGAACTCTTTCAACATCCTGAGAAGCACATGAACAAAAGATATTCATGACAAGCACAGCAGAAGAAGAAGGACGAGAGAAGAATGTCGGAAACCAGCAAATGCCCCCTCCTGCACCAATGACCATATCAGTATTATGGTACCTAGAAGAAACGCACCCTCTTGAAGTAATTTTGCCTATTATGAACATTTTCACAACGGAAAGCCCAGTCCATGTGATTTCCTATACCTTGTCCCCAATGGAAGAGAAACATAGGGAAGGATATGGGAACAACACATTGCTGTTAATAATGAATATGACACACTCAATCCTAAGAAGAAATAATTGTTGGGTTTGTGCCCACCTGCCGCAGCATGGTAGTCAGGGAATAGGATGGTATGTACAGCCCCTGCCCTTAACTTCTGCATGTTATGCTTCTCTAAGTGCCTTATACTATGGGAAATGGAACAAAAGTGAAACTGGTCAACTAGATAAAACAAACATGAATGAATTCGAGGAAGTGATTATGAAACCAGTGGGTTGCTCCATGTTCCATAAAAGACGATTAATTACACCAGCAATAATGCCACAGGATAGATTGTCTGTACCTTATAAAACGTCTGTGATCACGTTCCACATGAACCCACAGGGGAATAAGGATGCGGAACCCCCTTCATATACAGTGAATTATAACCCTCATTCTGTCCCATTCTGTTTAAAGAAAAAGGGTTCTTTCCAGGTAGGAACATTTACCAGATGCAGGAACATAGCATTCCTTGATAGAGAAGTGGAACCAATATATGTGGGAGATCCTGTGTATTTCATATGTGGAGAAAAAGCATATCCTTGGTTACCTAGGAACTGGGGAGGCACGTGATATTTGGGATTTCTGTTTCCTGGGGTTTTTCTTTTAAAAACATCAGACATAACCAAATTGACCAGGTCACAACCTCACCGTAATATTGAAGACGGGTTGATTGTAGGGGACATAGCAAAATCATTCATACCATTTTGGGGCCAGGCGATAAACTCTTAGAACATAAGACGACTGTCTAGGATATTGGAAGAAACAATAAATGGAACCACTGATATACTATATAATATGACTCTTGAAGAGAAAGGAATTAGATTGATGTCACTGCAAAATAGAATGGCCCTTGATATAATCTTAGTTGATCACGGCAGTGTTTGCAATATCGTGGGATCAGCGTGTTGCGTATTTGTAAGTGACTCGTCCCCCACGATTTTTGAGGCAATAAGAAAATTGCATGTATTAAGTTCGGATCTCCACTCCCCTGAAGGAGGCTGGGAATTGAACATAAGCTCCTGGTTTTGGGAAGTGTTACGATCCTGGGGATGGAAGCTATTTGCAATTCTAGTAGCAATCCTAGGAATATTCGTGACATGTTGTTGTTGCATACATTGTCTCCCTATAGTATGTACTGAAATTAGTGAAGAATGTGTACAAATGATGGAACGAAAAAACATTACTAAATCAAGCACTCACAATAGTAATGAATCTAAAACCATTAAAGAATTCATGGCAATCGACATTGATAATAATGAGGAGGAGACCACAAGTGTATACGAGTCAGAATTTGAATCAGATTCCGAATCTGATCCAAATACTTGGTCAGAGGAGGATGCAATGTATGGATGAAGCATTTGGCATACGGCCAAGAGGAGGGTTTGTCAGTCCAGAAATACTAAACACCCCTTGGACGGAAGGAAATGCATGATTAATTGGTTGGCCGAAGACCAATCGCCTCATTTGCAGTGTTATGAATATATACTCATTAGTTATTACGTAGCTATTAGTTCAACTAGAGTGAGGCCATTTTAAAATGACCAGAATCGCCATTTTGTTTTCTCTCTGCTCTCTCTAACGTTGCCACTTTGCCTCATGTAAAACTGCTTTGCTGTAGATATTATTTCGCTTCAATGACCCAAGGCTAAGAAACATGTTGAAACATTACACTGGAAAGGCAGATAGAAATGCCCGATTCCCTCACTCACATATCCTTGAAGGCAGGGAGCAAGGCATTTTAATCAGTACACGAATGCCAGCAAGTCTCCTGAAAGAATAGCAATGTATGAAACTAGCATTTAAAGAGTTGAATTATGTTCTTCTTTACGGCCCCCCTTTCTGAGCACGGTGAGGCCCCGGAGAGTGGGCTGACCTCTAGAGCGAGAATCGAGGCTTGGTATGTGCCAGTCTCCTATGCGCAGTTTGCCTATGAAAACAGAAATGCTGTGTTCTCGCAAATAAAGAATGGTGTCTGTAAAATTGGAGATTGCAACCCGTTACTAAATATGGTGGTCTAAGGTGTCATATTTGTCACAATGGTCAATCATCGCCTCTAATTCAAAGGGAAATGAATTGGGGGCTGCATTGAATGTGTCATACTATGTCATTGCTAATTGGAAGGTGATCCTTTTGTATATATGTAACTGATGTACGTCTCTCACTCTCTTGCATTCCCCGAGGTCTGTGAGACACACGTCGCAGGGCGTGGGACCATTTGGCCAACTGGGACTAATTTTGTATTGCAATAAACCCTAGATTTTGGGAACAGAACCTTGTGTCTGGCGTATCCATTTGTGTGTGGTGATTGTGCCTTGTTTCCACATCCGAGGGTCTCTCAGGGGCCCCTTCAGATTGGCACATGCCGATGACAGTCCCCAGTCCAAAAAGAATCTATACCACAGTTTCCCAAGCTTATGTTTTTGGCTAGTATTGCCTAGTATATTTGTCTCGATATGTTTGAAGGATTCTAATTCACACCCAGGATAAGGATCTGAAGAAATATCTGTATTTAGATCTCCCATGATCATAATTTGGAGACCTGGATAAACCAACATTTCTGTAGACACATAGTTGTTCAATGTTACAAGGGCTTCTTCCAAGTTGCCTTTTACAGACCAGTACATATTAC
This sequence comes from Ambystoma mexicanum, assembly GCF_040938575.1. Lineage (NCBI taxonomy): Eukaryota > Metazoa > Chordata > Amphibia > Caudata > Ambystomatidae > Ambystoma > Ambystoma mexicanum. The sequence goes on along the minus strand of NC_090922.1, from coordinate 1,315,877,311 downwards.
AATTAATATTAAAGTTTTCCCTGTCTGCTCTGTCGTCTCAATGAGGACAGACAGAAATCCTGTTGCAATCCGTTTATAATTACAGACCTTCAAACAACCCTTAGTGTCCACAGCCGTTAAGAGGCACCCCGAGGGACGACCCAGAATGCCCTGGGTATCTAGTTCCTGAAAGCATAAATATCCATCCATCACAACCATCCCTGTCATCCAAGTTTCCTGCAAACACACAACCGAATATTGGGTTAATTTTACACATACTTCTGTAGAATTCAAAAGCTGAGAATAGCCCCTGGTATTCCATGACAGCACTGAAAGGTCATTCACATTAAAGGGAGACCTTCATATCCTTTAGTTGTGCTATGGAGTCTCTCAACGAGAGGGCTAGCCATCTCCAACTAGAATCCTCATCTGGCAAATCACCCGGCTTGGCTTGTTCAACATTTAGGCCAACGCCGGTAGTCTTTTTTTTTTGTCTGGTTTCGTCCCACTCAAGGGTCTACAATCCTTGGGAGGAGGAAGGCTATCAGATCCCATTCTATTAAATTCCTCTGTAGCATCCAGAAACGCCTCTGACAATGCCCTTGTGTAAAAACACCAAACGGACACAATCATAGCGATCTGGATGAATGAAATCTACCAGTTTGATGTCTGCTGAGGACACTGTCCTAAGTGCTTTTATTTCATTACACATTGCTAAGATTCTACCCCTAGTTAAAGAAGTATCAGAATCCTGATCAAATAAATCATACAAAATTACACTCATATAATCTGTGAAGGAAGCCCTTCTCCTGCGTGTCTTCTCCAGATTAGACGTAGACAGAGAGTTAAAGTAATTAAAAGAGGGGGTTTATTCTCATACTCAGCATACTGATTTTCCTTCAGTCGTTTAATATATAAAGGGTCACTACCATCCCTCGACTCACCCCAGTTTACCCCTCGAAGAGGAAGCAGGAGATTTAGCCTGGAGTCATTTTCCCTTTTCACCTTTTTATATGTTTAGCTGTGAGGGATAGGTTAGGATTTGGACACAATGGTGAAATTTAATTTTGGACATTATGACACTGACAGTTTCATTAGTTCGATTTGTTGAGGCAGGGAAACTCCTCTTAGAAGTAGGGAATGTTAGGATTTCCACCACCTCACACCAGTGAACACTTTCATTAATTTTTTTAATAACTGTCACCATTATTTCTGCAAGTTCCGATAGTGATATTTGCATCTAAGGTTTTGACAACTTATATGGCCTAGTATGGCTAATGTAATTATAGGATCTAAAGGGCTAATTCAACAATATTGTGCCATAGCGGCATTTGCAAGCCTCTTATTAATTGTCTGGCCTTTAGACCAGTGGATGCTTTGGGGGGGTTAACTTTGTTTGGCCGCTAAATTATGGATTTTAGAATCATGCTGTCCTTTTGGGACCAAGATGTATTATGTCTGAGTACGTGTATTCACAAATGTTATAATAGCAGCTATATGCTGATTTCCATTGCATTTTGGAGCAATGCTTTCGTGGGTAAACTATATTTGCTAAATTGGACTAACATTGATCATTTAAAGAAGGACATTCTAAGCCCTAAATTTGTTTTGTATTGGTAAGAAAATGTTTTTTTGCGCCCGTGAAAATTAAAAAATGAAATTAATCAAACAGATTTTGCAACAGTCAAATGTTTTTTGTTTTTGATTGCAAATACATTTTTTAAGCAAGTTATACGTATCTTCATAGTGAAGTCACATATTTGAGCCTGAATTGATAAGAATTGTCATGAAAAAATAACCACGGATGATTCTGGTGGATTGGTGAACAATGTATTAGTAGAAAACGAACAACAGGACAAAACAAACCAACAACAGTACAAGACTTCAATGAAAGCAAGAACCACCCTCCCTCCAAACACTGTTAAACTCTTATACCCAAAGGAACACATGTTTTTCAATGTAAGGGATGGGCCAGACTGGACAAGGAATCATATTGAAAGAATGTTGGAAGCAGGGAACACAGCCCCACTATACAGATCTTTAATAGCAGCTGTGTTCTTACATGTTCATCAGTGTTATTAGTAAGGACAGCATAAACTGATAGAGTTAGTGAAGGTGAATATTCTCCTCAAAGATTCACACAACTCTGAGGCAGGCTAGAACGCTTACAGTATGATGACTTCCATCTATTAACATGCTTCTCCTAAGAAAGAGGGAGCATAAAACACGCTTACATATGCCAAAAGGGAAACATGCCAGAAGCAAGAGATGCATAGTTACACATTAAGCGAAGAGAATTCATTGTGAAGACATGAGCAGTAAAGACTAAGGGCCTCATTATAAATATGGAGGTAGCCATGCTGCTATTAGCGGCATGGCTACCCCCATACCGGGTACTGGGTACTCGATCCAGCTTCCCGGAATGGGGAGGTACCGGGCTATTCCGACCTTGGAGGGCCCAGTAATTCCCCTTCCCGGGAACCCGGACCCAGTACATCCCCATTCCTATTCGAGCCCCCATAGGGCTCAATGGGAATGGGGAGGATGCAAACAACGGGCCCGTTAATGCTGGGCCCGTTGCTTGCACCCTGCTCTGCTTACGGGACCCGCTAAGGACGGCTGGTAAAGCCAGGCGTCCTTAGCAGGTTCCGTGAGGAGACTATGTAATGGGGCGGTAGAGGGATAATGGGGCCGGCATTCCTACTGCATACCTCGTAATGAGGCCTTAAGTCACAAGCAAGAAACTGTTGTAGACATGGCAGTTTGCAGTATCTCCTTAATTTTATAATGCAGTAATATGCAAGTGGAGTACATACAATTTTCAATTCCAAACTTTCAGCCACAGTCCCCTCCTATGAGATCTTCACTCCAATCGCATTAGAAACATCTCTAGAGGAACACACATTACATCCCAGCATGTCATAGCAGATTATTACTTCAGTAGCATGACAGGAAAGCAATTGGGCAGTTTGAGAGATTTCAAAACAATTGTTGGATAACCAATAATAGACACTTAAAAACCATCAACAGACATCACAGACTTAGAATTATGACTAGCGCTATGATTACGATCTGACAAATAGACACACCCAGAGTTCCCAATAAAACTTCAGCCCAATACCCAAAGGTCCAGAAATACTGTGGAGTATTGTTAAGGAGGCTTAGAGTGTGATGAATGTGGGTGACAATATCAGTAATATTGCTTGAGTAATTTGGTTTGAAAGTACAGCACTCACTCTTCACGACGCCACAGACACCCCCTTGTGAGGCCAGAACAATGTTTAGAGCCGTATGATTCTGAAGCACCATGGTTCAGATGGCTACTTGTTCTTGGGATATTAGAGTGAACGAGGACACAGTGGCATTTGCAATATCTTCCACTAACTATGACAATTGAGTCAAATGGACTAGATGTATCTTAATCCCAAGTGTTGGTATAAAATAACCCACCCCTGCAACAAGGTTTTCCCAGGCGGTGTTTCTCCCGAGATGGGGCTGAGTGGGAAAAGTAGGGAGTATAGTGCACTGTGGGCAGAATACTCCCCATTTAACAACTCCCTCCGCAATTAATGATAAGCCACGGATAAACTTTGTCTCCAAAGATGAAATCCGTTCCAGAATAGGTAGTGTGCCCAGACTGGGAAATTGAAAACTTGCTATCAAATGCAAACGTAACATTATTCATCACTACACGGGAACTGATGGACAGATAATAATGCAATTTGTTTTATTGTGCATTTAGTTATTTTAAAACAATTATATGAAGCACATAAAACAAGTAGAAACACATGTATAAATGCAAATACAAATATTAAATCAACATTAGTAAATTTCATCATAAAATATATTAAAGCATCTACATATATTTACATTACTGTTCCGCTTTCTACTTAATTGTTGAACTTGGTCAATTCTCCTTGAGGCCTCCTTTCATACCATATAATAATGACATTTGCTGGTTCCCATGAACTGAGGGCCTGGGCTGTGTAACATATAAGACCACTTGCTGGGGAGGAAAGGTGAGTGCTCCTGACTTAGTGTGTACTTGGTCTGGGGTGGGTAACGTTCTGAGGACTGGTAAACCCCAAGTGGTAATGCCTGTACCTAGAGGGTCCTGGGCCATGGAACAAGGTAACCAACTTGAGATCCAAGGAACCAACCCCCCACAGAAAGGGAATGGGTGCAATAGAGCACCTGGAGGATAAATCATGTGACAAATTGGCACAGATCTTTCAATTTGTGAGACTGAAAATGCAGACATACTGCCAGGAGAAGTGCATGTGTTTTCACTGTGAATCCAGGGATGTGCAGAGGGACTGTCATTTTCATGACAGATGGTGCATAAAAGCATCAATTGCGGTGAAACAATAACATATCAATATTCTGACGATCACAATAGTAACAGAAATATACCCAGACATATACACTAGGCTCAATATCCAAGTTCAGGAACCAGGTCCTGATACCGCCACAAGAGTTTGTGGCTTTAGGACACATTTTTGTTTGGTTCATCAAGGCAGGTAAGGTGCAAGATACATGTGAAATAAGTTTGCTAGACCAAAACCTCCAGGTAAAAGTTTAAAGGTTCCATGAAGTTGCCACAATGTGCATATCAATGTTCAAAGGTTCCATCATGAATCAGGTACTGAACAAAGGGTTCTTTAATCCATAGTTTATGATCGAAAGTTCCAGCTAAAAGTTAGAACTACAAGTAGCCCAGGTACTAGAGCCACATGCATATGAGGGTCCTTGTAGAATAAAGAATGACCAATAGATGATACCAGGAGGGCCCATAACTTGCAGGTATTGGTGAATCAACAGTAGTAGCTTCTACTCTCTGCCAGTGCACTGCCACCATAGGGGTATTCATCATCATTGAGGGGACAAATCTAGGGGCGAGTGACTTGGCCAATTAACAAGAAATTCATTAGGAACATGGGTCCATTTAGGGCCACTGAGTGAGCAAGGCCACCTGCTAAATCATTTCCTTGGGCTGTGAATGACTGAGAGGGGTCATGTCCTCTGCATTTGAATATAGATTAAACTTTGTGAACTGGAAGTAACAATGCATTCAATAAAGCTGATACAATTTTCCATTTACTGTTGGGGTGCCCATGGAAGTTAAATTTCCACATTGCTTCCATAAAACTCTGAAGTCATGGACCACCCTGTGTATCTGGAGTCAGTGTAGATTGTAGTCGATCTAACTCGGGCCAGAGCACACACACGGGTGAGAGCCATCGGTCTGGTGACCTGTGCTGATTTTGCCATAGGTAATGAATATGCTTATTAAACAGCATGGGGGTACATACAGAATACCCAGAAACCAATGTCCCACTTTTTGGCACACGGGTACAAGACCTGTCAACAAAAAGAATCAGGTCAGGATTCTACTAAGGTACATCAGATAGATCAACAGGGGGTGACACAGCGTCTCCACAACAACCTGACAGTCATGCGGCTCTATGACCTCTGGGGTCAGTAACAAAGAGGCGGTTTCAGGACTGCGAATCGATTCTAAGTTAGATTGGTGGCAGAAATAAGCAACTTTTCATATCGGGTGAGATGGGAATTTGACACATGCTGTGTCTTCCCATCACGCAATAATGACAACACAGCATGGTGAACCGCAATCGTGTCAGGATATCCCTGCACAAGGCAGTCAGCTTTCTCTATCAACAGGGCAGCAGCTACTGGATCTAAAGCTACGCTATGGTAGGATATGGGACGGTGCTTATTACTGTGTAAGTGAGACAACACACCTTGAGCAAACCTGTTGCGCTCATCACAAAACAGCACAGAGGGCTTACTGTAATCCAGCAAACCTAGAGCTGGATCCATTTCTACTACTTGCTTAATGGAGACAATGGCATCTTCTTGTTCCTGAGACCATGGCAGAGGCTCACGGGTCAAACTATGCATGAGGTTCTGAAGGAGCTTAACTATGGATACATATCCCAGGACCCACTGGCTACAGAAATGTACCATCCCGAGGAACCCTCTCATCTGCTTCCTGGTCTAGGGTTTAGGAACTTTCTTGATTGCTGCAATCCGATCCTGGGACAAATGTCTTTCCCCAGCAGAAATCTCATGGCCCAGGTATCGCACACGGGACAGACACAAATGTAATTTGTCTTTAGGTGCCTTGTGACCCTTGTCAGCAAGCACTTAAAACAGAATATCTGAGTCTTCCTCACAAGCTTCCATGTGGGGGAGGCTAGGAGCAGATATTCTATGTACTGCTCCAGCATTGATCTCTTTGGAAACTGAACTGAATCAAGATCTTTCTTTAAATTTAGGACGAACATGGTAGGGCGTACTAAGTATCCCATTGGAAGCCTAGTGAGAGCATATACTGAGTGGATTTATGGGTGAAGGAGAACTTGCTGTCAAGATTTATAGGTTTGGAGTGAAATGCTGAAAACAAATCTACAACCATGAATTATTTTGTTGTATATGGAATACATGACAAAATGGTAGCCAGATTGGACACAACTGGAAAAGCCGGTGATATGGCTGCATTAACTGCGTGCATATTCTAAATAAAATGAAAAACCTCTTTGCATGGCTTCTTAGTGGGAAAAATAGGAGCATTGCAGGGACTGCGGTTTGGTACAATAATACCTTGTTCGAGAAGGGTTTCTATTACAGGGCTATTACCTTCTTAAGCCTGTCAGGAAATAGGATACTGCGGTAAACATGGCAGGGGCTTCGCAGGATTTAGAGTAATTTTGACTGACTCAGCATTACCATATTACCAGTGCCATTTGCATGGGGTGACCATCATTTGACTGGGACTCAGTCCAACAGTTCCTGCCAATAGGGAATGTCAGCCCGGTCTCCAGGGTTTAAATGAGTAATTTCCTGTAATATTGCCAGCACTCATGCTTTTTGTGAGCAGGAATATCAAGGTATACATCATCAGGGGAACTGTAAATAGAGCAACTTAGTTTATACAATACATCTATTCCAAACAAATTCACAGGAGAACAGGGACTCAGCAAGAATGTGTGTTGTTCAGATATTGAACTTATCGTGACCATACATCGGATAGACACAGAATGAGGTATCAGAGTATGTCCTATACCTACTGCGTTAATTACTTCATCAGAATTAATCTTTTGTGAAAACTCAGAAGCTTTTAGTGTGGCGTGTGGTGCTCCAATGTTAACCAAAAAATAAAATTGTTTGTCCATCAACAACACAATCAACATACAATGCAGTGGGATCAGTACTGAGGGAGTCGGAGGAGTGGAGGCGGGTGCCAGCATCCAGGGGGCAGGAGGGAAATCAGCCTTCCTACCCCGAATCCATACAGCAAATGACCATACATTAATATCAACATAGCACAAAATTATGTAGTGGTCAGGGACACATGCCAGCGGTCCCAGCAGCTGGGCCGGCCTATCAAGGGGAAGTGATGATGTGCCACATCAGCGACCCTCCACAGTAGCCTGGGGGTAGGGCAGCAAATACATTTCTGAGGGGCTCTGCAGTGTGAAGGTGTGTCAACTTTTACTTTACTTTTTACTTTGCTTTCAAACATTTATATAACGCATCCATGGACCCAAGGGCGTTAGGGTGCAAAACAAGACACAGAGAACAAATAAAAGAGCCCTTTTTTGGCTTAGAGACTTCTCGAACTACCCCAAAAAAGGGAATCAGATAAACAACCATGTTTTCAGTTTTTTCTTAAAACAAGCAAAGGACTCCTTAATAAACTAGTTAAATAAACTAATTTTTCGAGCCAAAATGGGCGGACTTTTGTCCTCCAACTGGCACCATTTTTTTCTTCAGGCTACCACCAAATGTCAGTTTAGCCCAGGGCTGTCCTAGAGTTTCCCCAGTTTGAGTGACTGGTGGTTGTCACTTCCAAAAGTTGCACGTAGGTGTCCCAGATATATTGTCTAGTCTGACGAGTGTGTGATATGTCTTTCTCTTGGTCATTAAAAGTTTCAAAAGGCAACAGTTAACATGTAGGTGTCCCAGAAATCCCTTGTGGCTCCTGTTGGGGGAAGCCCTCAGCCCCCAACTGTCCCTTGAGCCATAGTAGAACCCTGTTTGGCTAATTTTCAAGTATTGCCAATGCCTTTATTTCTTTATTTTATTTTATTTTGTTCTGGATTAGCAGCAAGCATGTTGAAATAAAACATCCCATATAGGTTTCCCAGAAAATCCCCTTTACATTGCTACATTACACTTCTAAAACAGATATTTTTCCTTATTTGCAAAAGCGTATTTTAATACATGATGAAGTCTGCTGGGCTGACCATTTTGAAAGGTTTTCTCTTCCTTCTGACTTCCCAACATTGTTTTGCCCTAGTCAGTTTCACTTATACAGCAATCTGTTTAAGACACAGGTCCACTGAAATTGACATATGCCCTTAGAGCTAGGGTTTCTTCTGAAGCAGTGATTTTTGAACTTTTGTAGCCAAATGTCAAGCGTTTTTCCATGCAGCTGAAAGTAAAGCTTCTGTTGATTTCCTGGATGTGGTCTGATACAGCCTGTTATTCAGGGATAATGCTCTCTTCTGCTGGGGCACAATCTGAATATGGATGGGCATGGCAGGGCCTCACTGATAAAAGCAGAGTAATGTAGAACAGATGAAAAGAGCCACAGAGCGGCATCATTTTAAATGTAAAATATTTCCCTTTTTCAATGGGAAACTTTGGGCTAGCAGCAAAGCAGTGCTGCTTTTTCACTCCGCTTCTATAGTACACACGAGAACACACTCTGGCAGCCTTTCCCGGTGTGATCCCTGTTCCAACTTGCACAATGGTTTTTGGAAAAACAGTGCAGCCATCCTTTTTTAGCTGCAAAACCCAATTTTGATGCAAGGCAACGCTGCTCAAAGGAGCCAGTACAGCCATTCTGCTGTTAACTGCTGAATTGCAGCTTGGTTATGGATGGGAATTTTGCTTGTTTCATCTATGTTGCCATTAAAACTAGAAATAAAAATGCTCAGACTGAACTATAGGGCTGTAGTAATTTAGTGGACTTCACCAATTTGATAATTGTTACTAGCTTGAGGAGGTTTAAATGCAGCACTTTGCACAATTTACCCCCAAAATGGGCCTCCAGATACTATTCATACCTTTTATTGCTAAAATGCACACAAAAAACGTGTACATGTGGGCCACTTTTCTTTTGTTGGTGGTGCTAGATTTTGCTCAAGTCCAAACTTGATGGTAAGTTTAGTTTGTTTGTTTGTTTTAATATTTGTAATGCGCGCCAGACCCAGGGGTATCAGGGCTCAATAAGCATCAAGAAGATTGTTCAGCTTAGGTTACAATGCTGTATAGGAATATGCATTTATACAATAATATAGGAATATACATTTATACAATAAGTAACTGGTGAGGAGCACACAGTTAGGACAGCATAAGATGAGGAGCAGGTAAGTGGGTAACACGTCTAGATAGATACACAATGCACAATTTACAAATTTACATAGTATGTACAAATGGTGAAAGCATACTGGGATATGTTAACAGTCATTCGCCTTGATCCAACGGGTGAGGTTGGACCTGAAGCAGAGGAAGGGTGCATCTTCCCTCAGGAGAGGGGGGAGGGAATTCCAGTATTGAGCAGCTTTAACCGGAAAGCTGCTACCGCCAGTCTTAGTGCGTTTAAATCTGGGCACCATTAGGAGGTTAGCATTAGCAGTTCTAGTGGGGCGGCTGGAGGACTGTATTGTAAATCAGGCTATGAGGTAGTGTGGTGCGGCAGAGTGGAGACATTTATGTGTCAAGGATGCTGTTTTAAGGAGGATCTTGCCTTTCGTCAACAGCCAATTGTTAGCTCTTCTAATGTCGGAGATGTGGGCTTTTTTTGGGAATGCTTAGGGCTGCTCTCAAGGCATTGTTTTGGAAAATCTGGATCTTGTTAGTAATGTATTTGTTACACCCTAAGTATAGGGCATTACAATAGTCCAGTTTGGACAAAACCAGGGCTCTAGCTAAGGTGATGCAGTTATTAGAAGAAAGGAAAGGTTTGGCTGCTCTGATTAGTTTGCAGGTGTAGGCCATTGACAAGGCCACAGCGTTGACTTGTTTTTTAAATGTCAGTGTAGAATCTAGGTAGAATCCAAAGGTTTTGACTTCCTTGGCTACAGTGATAATATTGTCATCTATTCTGGAGTTGGAGTAGTTATGACCTAGTTTGTTAAGGGTTGCAGGGGTGCCAATGATGAGAAGTTCAGTTTTATCATCATTCTGGCATAGACCGTGTGAGGCCATCCATGCCTGGATGATGAGGTACACTCTATTTACAAATGCCAAATCCTTGCTGTAATCTCCCGTCAGCGGGATGAGGATCTGGGTATCATCAGCATAGTTAGTGTAGGTGATACCCAGGCCATCTAGATCGTCAAAAAAGGGCTTTGTGAAGATGTTGTACAAGGTTGGGGAAACACAGGAACCCTGAGGCACCCCGCAGGTGATGTGTATGTGGTCAGCAGCCGCAGATGGGGAGAAGACATGCATGGTCCTATTGTCAAGGAAGGATTGGATCCATATAATTGCTTCCTGAGAAAAGTGGACAGATGAGTCCAGGTGGTTACATAGGATTTTATGGTCCACTAAGTCGAATGCCGCTGAGAGGTCAAGTAAGAGCAGTAATGCTGCACTTTCCATTGTCTCTCAGCACGTCAATTTGTGCCTTGAGGTCGATCAATGCAGTTTCTGTCCCGTGTAGGGGTCTGAAACCGGATTGACGTACTCCTAAAAGGTGATTATATTCCAAATATTGTTGAATTTGAAGGTAAGCCACCTTGTCAAGAATTTTAAGCAAGAAAGGGGCTGTGGTGATGGGGCGGTAGTTAGTTGGAATGGAGGGGTCAAGAGTTCAAGAGTTTGCTTTTTCAGGAGTGGGAGGACCCAGGATTGTTTCAAGTTATTAGGAATGGTGCCGGTGGAGAAGGAGGCGTTGATGAGTTTGGAAATGAATGGAGAGATATCACGTACCGCATCCTTTATAATTTGGGCTGGACAAGGGTCGCTGTGGCAATTAGAGGGTTTAAGCAAGAGGATGACTTTTTCCACCTCTAGGATGGATACTTTATTAAAATTAAAGCAGGGTGGGGGTTGATTAAGGTGAGGCGAGGGCCGTAGCACAGGGGGGTTGTTGTGTTTGGGGGCAAAGTGAAGGGTTTCTTTTTTGTTGTTGATTTTAGTTTGGAGAGTAGTGACCTTGTTGGAAAGGGCGCTCTGAATGTTGGTGCACCATAACTTGTCCTTGAGGCAAGTGTCAGGGGTAAGGATGGGCGTTTCTAACTCTTTAAGGATAGTGAACAGTTCTTTGGTGCTTGAGTTGGCTTGAGTGATACGTAGGTTAAAGGAAGATTGTTTGGCAAGAATGATTTCTTTTTTGTAGAGGTGGCTGTTTTGCTAAGATTGTTTTTGTTAGTGACAGACGCTTCAAGACTCCAAATTTGTTCACTTTTCCGTTTTTCTAGTTTTATGGCTTTCAGATGAGGTGTGAACCAGGTGTTCACATGATTTTTGGGTTTACTCTTTCTAAGTTTTAGGGGTGCTATAATGTCTAAGGATGAAGTCATTATCTTGTTGTATTCCTCTACCAGAGTAAAAGCGTCTGTCTGGTCTGGAAGTTTATTTCTGGTGGGAATAGCGGGTGCTATGCTATTGGCGGTGGGTGATGCCTCTACCGCGAAAGAGATCAGATGGTGACCGGACCAAGGCTGTCGTGTTAGACCAAGGCTGTCGTGTTAGGAGGTGATAGAGGTCTGAAAGTTGTAAACTGCAATCCAATCAAGAGTCCTACCTTTAGTGTGGGTCGCGCCCAACACTTTTTGTGTGAAACCTAGTTAAGCCAGGGAGTCGTTAATATGTGTAGCGTTTTGGTCTGAAGGGTCGTGGAGTCCTAAGTTGAAATCCCCTAAGAGAAGGCATTGTGAGGTGTTTTTTATGTTGTCTGATAGGATATTGGGTAGGTCTTCTTCAAAGGATCCTAAGAGACCAGGGGGTCTATAAATAAGGTGGATAGTCAGGGTTTGGGAGTTGGAGATCGGGAGCTTGGCTGTAAGGGATTCGCAGGAGTCAAAGTTTTGAAAGGGGGCGAGTCTCAGAGCTAGTCTGGATTTAGCAATTATGGTGAGGCCTCTGCCTCGGGATTTGGTGCAATCTATTCTGAGGAGTGTGTAGTCCTCTGGGATAGCTAGCAAGACTGCTGGGCCTGATGCTGGGTGAAGCCAGGATTCTGTAATGGCGAGGAAGTCCATGTTCTCAGTTTGGAGTAGGTCAGCTATTTCCGTGGTGTGGGCTACAATGGAGCGGGCATTTATGAGGGCTCCTCTTATGCTAGTCTGAGTAGTACCTGCTGGTGGAATCTGGGTGTTGTGATGATGCTTCGGGACGGGGTTATGGTACGGAGTAGGTCGAGAGCTAGTGTGGGGGCTGTGTGTTGGAATTTTAGTATTGTGGACTTTGACGCGAGGGCTGTTAGTGTATGTCAGAGGTTCTCTCGAGGTTCTATTGTTATTGGTTGAACAAAGAATAAGGGATTTGGTGGTGGGTTCTAAAATTTTGGGCAGTCTGACACGAAGTTTGAGGTTTCTCTGGAGGAGACTACATGGTCTGGTATCTCCGGTTTGGTATGAATGGGGCAATTATTGTGGTAGGTCGCAGACAGGTTAGTTGTGGTGAGAGGTGGAGTTTCGGTCATGATAATGTTTGAAAGGCTAGCTACGTTTAGGATAGTCCTCAGCTGGACGGTGTAGGTAGTTGGTAAGTGCAAAGTTGACACGAGTAAGGCTATTAGCTGGCTACTGGGGCGCCAGTGCGGTTACAAAGGCACCGTCTGATGATGGGGGCTGATAATGTACTAGAAAGTCACGAGCATTGGAGGCAATCGAGGGTGCACTAAAGGCTAGCAACGTTAGTACGTGGATGGTTACTGCCGGGTGGAAATGCAGAAGGTATAATAGAGCAATGTCATACCCACATTACTGGAACGTTTTGAAAACATGTCTGGAGAGTAATACTTTCATTAGACATGTGCAGGATGATGATGCAATTAGGTGGAATAGGGCTCTGGCTTTGTGACAAAGTCGATGCTCTTATGTAGAGGTTAATGTTAATATGGAACAACAATCAGAGCAACAGGTAATAGGAGGCCCAGACTCCAGGAAATGGTGTACCGGTGGGCATTTCCTCACGGGTGAGTAAAATCATTCAACTAATAATAAACAGTATAGTGGGGATCAATATTAGCAGAAAATAACAGTATAATGTAATTTAGAACAAAACAGTGTCAAGCGTTTGCCACTAAAACAAGAACATTGCCAAATCATTCAACTGAAAATAAATAGTATATTGGCGAGCAATATTTGCAGATAATAACAGTGTAATGTATTTAGAACAAAAACAGTGCCAAGCGTTTGCCACTAAAAGGGGCACAGAACAGTTCAGAGCAAAGAGTGAGCGCGGCTGTGCACAGGCACATGAGGCAGTTGCTGCAGCTGAAGCAGACGTTCATAAAGAGCAGTATCGTATACAATCGTGGGCAGGCCGCCACAGTTGGGTATTGGCTCAGGGAGCATATAAAAAACATTAGTGGGGAACGAGCGCTCATATAAGAAAGAGCATGGGTAATGCCTTTAGGCGCACCTAGGTGAAAAGAAAGAAACTGCATAGAGGCGAGGCAGGCTGCACTGTACTGCGACGTTTCAGTAGTAATATGGCAAGGCAGCTATTAGGAAAGGTGCCGAGGCAGCGCACAGTGACGAAGCAAGTCATCCGTGCAGCAAGGCAGTTGTGAATGATGCCGAAGCGGCGTGCAGTAGATAGAGGATTTCATTGAACGTACACTCAATTGATACAAGGTGCCGAGGTGCTGTTTGCATTGCGTGTATTCAGTGTTCAGACCAACAAACTTTCCATACATTGGCATTTTAGTGCTGGGATAGCTAGTGCAATTAGTGGCCCGGCCCTTAATTACGCGTGTGGCGTCTGGATTTCTTTTTTAATTGCCTAGTGTCAAGCTAAAGATATGCTGTGAGAAGTCTAGAAACATTCACATGCAATCAGCTGTAAAAACACTGCAGCTCATTTTGGACTCGGCGTAGCGGGTATCCGCAGCATAAAAGCCTTTTAGATCATTTGTATTGAGGAGAGGAGGGGTGTACACAACTTGCATTTCAGCTGCCTCTCTTCCTCACTGCAACACACATGCACCAGCATTTACGCCGGCATGCATGTTTATGCCGATGCAAAGGCTGCTGATCCCTAACGGGTCCCTCGGCTTTATGTGGCAGCAATTAGCAAGCAGGTCCCCTAGTGATCCATTGTAAACGCTGCTTGCCATGCGTACATGACAGCTGGCTTTTGCTTCATTTTCACATCGGAGTGCAAAAGTGTGGGGCAAAAGGCGGCGTACACGCCTGTACACCACCTTTTGCCCTGCATTATGCACTGTGCCATGCAAGTGACCAACATTCAGCAGTGGGGACCTGCCTACGTGTATGTCTGCACATAACTACGCGGCTCAAAAAAATGAGCCCCACTGAGGGGGGGGAGTACTTAAGATGTGTAAAATGCACAGAGGAGATCACCAACGTGTGAACGTATGTGCCCTTGAGTGCCCTGTGTATGTTTTTCAAACTCTGTACTACAACATGCAAACAATGTGTGTTATTCCTTTCAGATCCATTTGCACGTAGATCTGTTTACAATTCGTTGTGCAAAGAAATGTACATTCCTTGCACATGTCATGCTTTCGGGCAGACTCCTACAATGGATCGCTATAAAATCCGTCTAATTTCAGCAGATGCTAATAACAGGTGAATTCCTTAAGAATCCCACGCATTAAAGTCAGTCTGAAAATGTGACTCATGTGCTAATGGAAATGGGCAGGCGAAAATGATTCTTTTGTTCCGCGCACCAGCTTCTCCTATCAATAAAACAAAAATGATCTGGAGTGCGAAAACAGGATCAAATATAAAGCCAGGTGTGCACCTTTTATGCCAGGTATTTACGCCTTTAAAGCCCTGTGATATGTGAGAAGTAGTTCAGGAAATGTATGTATTCCAATCTTCAGTTTACATCTTCAGTTTACTTCATTACAGCAGCAATGTCAACAGCAGAAGCTACCAGACTACAACTTGTAAAACAAGAAAGGGCCATATCCAAACCTGACCCAGTCTGAGCCACAGGACTTTGGAACAACCTCTACTTCTAAACCAGAAGGATTCTCTAACGTTCTATAGATTGTTTGTTCTGTCCGGTTTCTCTGTCCGATTCCAGAAGGACAGGACACATGTGACAGGATAGGGAGGGGCAGAAAAATTTTGAAAAATAAAAAAGAATATGCATACCTGTGATACTGGTATGGTCTACGTTATTGCATTATAAATTACTGTGTGAGCGACTTCAGTCTATGACACACAAGTGAGGATACCATAATACCGACGAGGACGGAGCCGACCCTCCAAACCCGGTCCGGACGGCCTGCTCACGGGGATCCAGCGTAATTGATCGGTGACGGATAACAACTGCGGTGAGCCGAATTCAGAGGTTTGGTGTCGTCCGATGTCAGTGAAAGGTGTGCCTGTCCTGTGAGGCAAGCCAGAAGCTATCCACTGTGCTGGAGTACCACAACACTCCGTGTTTCATGAAACCACGTTGATACGGACTAGGATCGGCCCGGTACCCACCAGGCAGACACAGCAAGGCCCACAGGTGAGGGCCTGCGGCACCGTGCAGCCCTATTCATTATTATATATTCACTACCATCTACAGGACTCTACGTGGACAACACTGCTGTGCCACCATGCTGTTCACAGATACCCACCAAAAGGTTCTGGGACATCTAAATGTGCTGAGGGCATTTCATATCAGTATTACGTCATTCACAGTGCGAACATAGAAGTGAAATTATTTGGATAATCTAATAATACGCAGATAGGTTCCAGTACATCCCAAAACAAGGCTTTTGCATGGCAGAAGGTGACCACAATTTCACCCATAACGCCAAGCGGCCCGGACGCCGTTCATGATAGCATATAAATACAAGCAGTAGTGTCATTCGACATCGCTGACACCAGCAGCCTGGGGCCACGATAGGCGTGATGGCGGAATTATTTTTATATATACATAGATGCAATGGGCATACGTGATGTAAGACAACTGCAAGGCATACTGATGCCTTCCTTTGGACCCACATTACACTATATCATCTATGAAAAGCCGGAGAATGACGCCAAATACATTCATGTGTGTTATTGACCCCCTAAACACGTATTTTGCTCCGCACCACAACTTTGATTATGAAAGACATATCTTTCATACAACCACCTGAGAGAATGGAGAGACCCTTTAGTCTCGGGAGGTTAGCTGAGGGGCAATGCGCTCGCCTTGGATGCAAGACACACGGAACAACACAGGTTCGATCCCCGGGTCTGCGCTTAGAAACCTTTGGGTATTAGCGTGCTATAAATAACCAATCCCAATCACCTTTGATATGTTTGTCATGAGTCTAAAAAAAAGGGTCAAATACTGTGAGTTTGATCATTATTCCACAGATGAGGCTCTCTGATCGCAAGCAATAGCGGGCTGTGAATCTGCAGATTTTTGCAAGAAACTACTACAGAAAATGAGATTTTTGGAAGAGCTAATGTTGCCGGCATCACGAGCTGATATGACTATCAACATGCAAGGTGAATCCATGGGTAATATTACAATGTCTCAGGCAACATAAGCATCGATATGCCAAATACAAGCACCAGGGAAGGAGGTGAAAAAGGAGCAGCGGGAGTGCTATAGAAGTGGATATGAGTTCCCACATGTAGGATCGTACCCTGCCATAGGTCAATAGGTCACGCGTGTAGCTGGGAAAATCACTTTCTGTCCATGTGCAAAAATGTTAAGTATGGTCAGCAGAATAGTGACAGAAGAACATGGAGGATCTTGGCGACTTGTCACCACTCAAACCGAAGATCACGAGTTGCCCAGAGAAGAAACTCACAAGAGAGATAGCCAATAGCCCTGCAGCAACCCAGAAGGAGGTCCGGCAGATGCCAGGAAGATCGATGAACGTCCAGCCCAGATGAACACACAAAAAGGGCAATGCATCAGAAAATACGCTATATAAAAGTATCCCCTAGGCATCAAGAAATATCAGAATCCTCCTCAAGTCGAAACAGGAAGAGAGGATATGTCTATGACATAGGGAAGAGAGCAGCAATTGAATATAGTCCGATACTACTACTACAGTTGACCGGGAGAGCTTGGGAATTCTTAATTGATACACCGTTAATGCAATGAATGAAGAGACAAATGACAGCCTGTATTATGCAGCGAAACTGTGGTCATCTGGCATTGACATAAATCGACGACACCCCTTCCATGCAAAGGGATATTTTAAGACAATGTGTTCGATCAAAGATAAAGTGGAAAAACTGATTACATATGTTGTAAAAGGAGACGCACCAGGAGGAAGCATCCTTAGCTTCAAATCTGCAATGAAAATGGGACTTGTTCACATTATTTACCAACTCATGTCTGCATACACCTCAAGCACCAAAGACATGTATGTTAAGTTATTTCCCACGCTATTCAGAGTTTTAGGGAAATTGAAGGATAGACAAATCAAACTGCATATCAACAAAGATGTCAAACCTGTGGCACAGCACTATCGCGGAATTCATTTGAAGATTCAGTCACAGGGAGAGGATGAACCACAGTCATTATTAAAACAGGACATCAAAGGTCCCATACTCTGGGTTTCTCTGATTGTGCCGGTTCTCAAGAAAGAAAACAGTGGTAAAATGTGCTTATGTGTGGACATGCGGACCCCAAATCAAGCCATCAAGTGAGGACGACAACTGTCACCAAGAATGACAGACATGGTGAACCTGCTGCACGGATCAAAGGTGTTCTCAAAGCTGGACCTAAACAAGGGTTATCACCAGTTACAACTACACCCCAAGTCTCATTACATTACCACATTCACGACACACTGGAGACTATTTAGGTGCAAAAGACTTAGCTTTGGAGTCCCCTCAGCTGTGCACATTTTTCAATATGAGATACATCATGTCATTCATTAAATTCCTCAGTGTCTAAATTACAATGACGATAACCTAATCTTTAGGGTCAATCAAGAAGCTCACAATGACATTCTACAGCAGCTGTGCATGGAACTTGAAGATGCCAATTTGACTCTCAATGCTAGTAAATGTGAATTTAGCAAGTCGACACTGAAGTTCTTCAGTCATTTTTCTTTTTCCAGTAATGGGCTTCAAACAGAAGCCTGCAAATGTACAGGCACCAATTGCTAGGCTTACCCCTACGTCCACCTCGGCTGTGCCGTTATTCCTGGGAATAGCTAGTTACTGTAAACAATACATACAAGACTTCACCTCAGTCAGCGCACCAGTAAGACTACTCACAGGAAAAGGTCAAGAATTTGCCTAGTCTCGAGAGTGCCAAGCCACGTTGAAGAAAATCAAGTCACGCATCTCCTCAGCGACCTGCATGGCATACTATGACCCGGAACTAGAAACAGAATTAGTAGTGAAGGCAAGCCCTGTTGGACTAGGGGTTATATTGGTGCAATTCAAACCCGGATCTCAGTCGCCCCAGCGCATAGTATCCTACGCCAGTAGAAGCCTGTACAGCACTGAGTGTGCATATTCACGGCCAGAAAAAGAGCCTGACTGTGGTATGGCCGTATGAACATTGTCATTTATTTTTATATGGTAAGAATTTCACAGTTGTCACGGGCCACCAGGCTCCCACAACAATTTATGTCAAGCCCAATGCGAAAATGCTGCCACGTATTACACAGTGGGGTGTACGTCTGCTGGAATACTGCTTTGATATTGTTTACAAGCTGGGGGAAGGACGAAAATCTCACTGATTTCCTCTCAGAATACACACTAACCCCGGTAGAGAATGCTCACACTTTTAAGGCTGATCAGTACATTAATTACATTATTGATAATGCTCTTCCGAAAACCATGAACATCAACATCATTAAGGAATAGTGCAACGATAAGT
Source organism: Ambystoma mexicanum (assembly GCF_040938575.1). Lineage (NCBI taxonomy): Eukaryota > Metazoa > Chordata > Amphibia > Caudata > Ambystomatidae > Ambystoma > Ambystoma mexicanum. Next base: position 1,315,858,315 of record NC_090922.1, on the reverse strand, counting down.
TCCTTGTACGAATGAAACAAACTGTGCTATCTGGGAGATGGCGTGACTCCTCTCATGAGGACACAGGACTTTCTGATGAGGAGCGGAAGATGATGCAAATGTTTGCTCTCATAAGGGACAAACTGTCTGTATCCCCTCAAGGCCTTTTGTCAAAAGAAAACAGGGTCATCATTCCCCTATACCTACAAGATCAAGTGGCAGAACTTGCACACATACGTCACCGAGGGATAGTATCCATAAACAGACGATTACAGACCAGGGTATGGTTCTACAAGATGGATGCCAAAATACAGAAGGCGCTCGAAAGATGTGTTCTCTGCAAATTGGTGGCACCACGCACGTTCCCGCAACCCCTTAAGATGACTGCTCTACCTCTAAGAGTTTGGGATGAGGTGGCCATTGATTTGTTTGGGCCACTGTGAAATGACAAATGTGTACTGGTGGCCAAAGATGCAATGTCTAGATACCCCGAAGTACATCTAGTGTCTTCCACTGCCTCCCTCGTTTGCAGACCATGGAATTTCCACCATCGTGAAATCGGATAATGGTCCTCCTTTTAGCGGACAAGACTTTGTCATATTTGCTGATTAACTAGGATTTCAACACAGGAAGATCACCTTGCTGTGGCCACATGCATATGGTACAGTGGAACGCTTCATGCCCAACATTAAATGGACTTTACAGATATGCATCATCCCAAAGCGGCCTTTCATGCGAGCCATCTGTACATTTCTAAGGGACTATCGAACCACTCCACGTAGAACCAGTGGGGTGTGCATCTCAGAACTCATGTTCAGCAGGACAATTCGTACGAGGCTGCCACAAGTACCGGAACACTTGGTCAAGGGAGAAGTGGCTCAGTGTTCCAGGAAGATGGACAAGGACAGGAAGCTGAAAACGAAAACATATGCTGGTGGGCAACGAAGGGCTAAAGAGTCAGATATTCAAGTCAGTGATTCAGTACTGGTACGTAAAAACCAGGTCAAAACTAGTCGCAGAAGGACTTGACATCGTTCAGCCCCCATCCATGGAGTGAAAGGATCTATGATCTCTGCTGAAGTCCAGCGTTGCTCGTCACCAGGAATTCTTCATTCTTCAAAAAACGTGCAAAGGAAACTGTTTCTTGTTGACGAGTTAAACGTTTCAAGCTTCTAAGACAGTTGTTCTGATTATATGCCTCGAGATGTGGACACAGCGGGTAGCAGCTGTGGTGAGGCGGAAGAAGTGGAGTTACCTCGAAGCCCATCCCAGCGAATTATCAGGAAACCGTCGAGATGAATCGAATAATGTAGAACGTGTCCATATACGTGTGGAGGAGATGTAGCGTTCTAGTGTTTGTTTGTTCTGTCCTGTTTCTCTGTCTGATGCGAGAAGGACAGGAAAGATGTGACAGGATTGGGAGGGGGTAGAAAAAAGATTAGAAAAAGAATGCATGTGATCCTGTGTGGCCTACGTTATTGCCTCAAAACTAAAGTTATTGTTTGAGCGACTTTAGTGTGTCACACACGAGGCCCTTATCCCCAGTCCAGAAAAAAAGTTGAAAGGCCGTCTTTCAAATAATTCTTGTGTCAGCAGCCCTGAAAACGCATTACATTTCACACCGAAAAGACTGCCACCTTTACTCCTTCAACCTGCTTCCCAAACCTGATCCCATCCCCCAACTTGCGCGCATAGCCCCCTCCTATATCTCTTATTAGCGAACAGAGAAGCGGTTCCCCGCTGCTTACCGAAACACCATAACTCCACCAAATAAATCGGGCATAACATTTAACTCTCTCGTATTTTTATGTTTTTTTATTTAGAATCAACTTTGTCACTCTTAATTTTCATCCATGTTGCATTAACCATAACTTCTCCTCGACATCAATGTATGGGCACTGACGCGACAGACAGCACATGTGCAACAAATTCGGCCGCCTCTCAACTTACATTGCTTTTTAAGGCTAACAGATGTTTTCAATGCTGCCTCAACATGTTTGCAGTTATTTTCTGCATATTAGCACGTTCTTGCACTCGCCACAGTAAAAGCAAAAGGCATGTACATGCCCCCCTCCCGCCACTTGCACCGGCCTGCCCGTTTGGGACTGCGTTGAGGCACTCGAACCGTACTCATTTCCCCCATCTGAGCATCCTCGAGCACTGGTGCTAATTATACAGTGAACGCTCGTCACGTGTACGCGAGCTACATTTGCTTTTCATAGAGCAATGGCGCGTGTTTCGTAGTAATGCAAACATGAGTTTGTTTTTTAAAGGATACAATGAAATGTGTTTTTTTTTCATATTGAACTTCAATGAAATGTTATGTTGTTTTAATGTGGGTTTATAGAGCAGAAGCACTAGACCGAGTAGCATCAAGGCGCTACCGAACAGAATGGGATGCATTCTAAGATTACCGCTATGAACTGGTCTTGGAAGCAAGACCACACAGAGAAAGCTCCGAATCCCTGATCCTCCGTTAGAAACCGAACTCAGGTATGGTATTAGGCGCGTTATAAAAAAAAAATATTACATTAAAAAAATTGCATTTTCACTTAAGCTTAAATGATTAATTTCATATTAATTCCATGTGTTGGTTGCCAGAACCGAGACAAATTTACCCCCCACCACAGGATTTTTTAAAGTTAGGTCTAAACTTAGGTTTGGCCAATGAAAACTGAACTGTGAAGTCAGCTTTCTGTTCATCCCGCTGAGTGAGAGAAGTTGGAATAGTGTCATGTAGAGATGTGTGCATTACACATAATGTTTGACGTCCACAAGGCACGCTGGGCTGTTCCCGTGGGAATACAGCCACACTCATTTAGCATTCCTGCCACCCACATAAGCAGTACATTGCCCAGATTAAGAGTGGCATTGAGGGGGTGGTAGTCCCTAAAAATGGAGTCCCATAGGAGTCTACTGGCGATCACGAGCCTTTGCCCCTGGCGGCTATTCTGACTGCAGACAATCCTGCATTTTTGGGAGGTAATGCAGAGGACAAACCCTCAGCCACGTCCTGGAGGATTTCCCGCCACACCACCTTCCAACTTGGAATACGGCAGAAGTAAAACTGGCAGAAACTCTGTTACAGGCACTTTTCTACCGTCCCGCCATGCTCTGGAGGGATGGAATCAAGTTCCAGTCCATCATTACATGTTGCATAACCACACTGAGTGGGGATGGTACAAGCGTGTTTACCCAGTAGCACAGGCAAGGCTCTGCATCCATTGAACAGTGCTTGGAATAAGAACTGAGAGATGTAATGGGGCTGAACAGATGGATACTATCAGCCTGAGGAAGATCGTTAGATCGAGCGGAACGCGTGGCGTCTTCCACCCTGTTGGCTTGATTCACGGAAAGACTCAGCCAGTGAATACAGACACTACCCCTCCAACTACCGGAACAGCCGCTACAGCATCTACAACCCAGAAGACGTCGCACCACCAGGGTTTTATTCCCCAGAAAGTTTCCCTGGGGGTTCTGCACTCCCTGTTTCTGTTTAGCAGAAAGGGAGGCGCAGAGCTGCTGGGGAAATTCTTTAGTGCTGCCTTCACCACCACCGATTCAGTGTTTAATTCATTATTCTGGGCTCTGGATGAAGAGAATGAACTTCTCAAAACGCATCAGCCACAATCAAATGAATTGAATCCTTCCTGTTTCACGCGTTTGGAATAAAGAATCTTCTTTTACATTGGATGTCATTACTACACTCTTTTTAAAAAAAATTGTATTATCTTTTGAAATCCACTGGAATATATATCTAATTTATTGTGACAAAAGTCAATCTCAAGGCGTCATATTGGCGCAAACTTAGGGTGTGCAAGGGACGGGAGGGTTCCAATTTTGGATCCTCTTTTCTCTCCTTTTTGTACCTTTAGTAACCCTGTGCCAGGGCTACATTTCCTCCCCTGCACCCCAAAAATCCTTAACTATTGACAAACTGCCATATGAATCAGTATTTCTAGAAAGTTAGTGTGTGCACCTTCCACCCTCCTCTTCGGGATGGAATCAAGTGCCAGTCCATCATTACATGTTGCATAACCACACTGAGTGGGGATGGTTCAAGCGTGTTTACCCAGTAGCACAAGCAAGGCTCTGCATCCATTGAACAGTGCTTGGAATAAGAACTGAGAGATGTAATGGGGCTGACCAGAAACAGCACCTGAAAGCGAGAGCAGAGTGCGACATGCGCATCACCCGTCACCTGTATCCTTGCGCAAAGTGCACCCATATCCATTCGCAAAGATGCTGAGCGCAAAATGCCTTACTGGTAGGATGGGTGCAATCAGATCTGTACAAATAAATGTCAAGAAATATGCAACCTGCATTTTGCACGCACAAGTTTGCAATTTGTACAAATTGAAAGAAGAAGCAGAGTGAAACCTGCGGAACTGGCTCCTCGCCGCAAAATGCACACAAGGTGGTAATTCACCAAGAAACAGGTCACACCGTTTGAATGTATGTGGCTCTATGGAGGCTCAGTAGTATTCACCCCATGTGTGTAGTACAGAAATACCGAATGTGAAAACTGTAAGCGTGCAAATCATAGGCCACCACTCAGTTCGCTTTAAAAAAATGTGCTAACACCAAATTCAGCCAAACAGGAACCTCCATAAACCACAAAACATACAAATGAACCATCAAACATGACACAAAAGAACCAACCACCCACAGCATATGGTGCTACTCTAAATACATGACACATGTTCCTGCCCAACTCAATATGCACAATAGTGGACCAAACCTCATGGCATAAAAGCTAGTCAGTGTACAAAGACATGTAGTATGTAAACACATCCTGTTCATGGTCTTGGCATGTTGTCTTGGTGTCCAGATGTGCTGGGGATATGGCAGGTGCACTATCTAACTGGGCCTTGAATGAATGTCCATTGTTTCGGTCACGTGGTGAGGGACCGCTGTGCTAAAATCATTTCAACCATTTATTGGGATTTCCCTACTGTTCTAGATGTGTGCGCTTTCCTTCAGTGGCCATTTGGGGCGCTGCATGTTTGTTGTGGGATCAATTGGCATGGTAGCTATCTGCAACTGGTATTCACTGATGTTTGTATTTCTCACTGCTTCTAACTGAATTTAATTAACATTACAATTGTATGCTGTGTGCTCTGGGAAACGATATCTTGTGCGGTTTTAGCTCATCAAGCAAACCTCCCTTCAGCGTACGGACTGGTGTTGCTGTGCTGTATGAGCTTCATGAGGCCTGTTAAACTGATTGCTAAGCAATTTATGTCTGGATGTAGTATTTCAGAATTGAGGCCCGGCTAGTTTTGGTCTGAGTAAGGGTGGCACTTCTGTTTCCTCTCTGCCATTTTAGTGTTCTTTGTGTCTGATGTATATTCTTCATGTCTCCAGCATGTGTACCCTATCTACGTGTCCTGGAACCTTCTCCTTCTAAACTACCTCATGCCTTACTTGTGTCGCACAGCATCTCCTACTCCTAATTATGGCAAGGTGATTTTTAGTGTTTCACTGACAGTTCACGGCACACTTTTTTAGTTTGTATCTTCATTCATAATTGGGAGCAGATGGGGACATGGCCAGGTGCAACTCTCATCTCCATTACCACAATAGCCATTACCTTGTCAGTTATGGTAGTAGATTTGTATTTTCTGCACGTTTGATCAGTGAAAGGCACTTCTACCCAAGGGGTTCTAAGTATGCGACCCAACTGCATTTGCAAGAAAAAGGAACAAGAGGAAGGTGCAGATCAAGATAGATGGGTGTTTAGCTTTTTATAAAAAATAAACAAATTATCTATCAAACGGATATCATCCAGGAGAGAGTCCCAGAGCTTAACAGCTAAAACCACACTAAATCTACCAAACACCCTAGAGCATTTGAAGCAATAAATAAACATGCGATTGTGAGTGGGTGGTCTTTGAGGGCGCAAGAAAAAGTGGCACTTGAAGCACTTCATTTTTGCAGCAATTGGATGTACTACCACAGAAAATGCACGTATAAAATAGAACAAAAAGTGGTAAAGCCAAGGAGGCTCTACACTCTCTTTACTGTAGTAGGGGATGTCCACTAGTTAATGGCGTCCACCTTCCAGTTGTTCATGTCCCCTCTTGATTTAAGAAGAAACCCAAAGATTCAACCTCTTTCACATAGTGCAGGCTCTTCTGAAGTTGGGTGTTACGGTTGTTCTTTTGCAGCTGAGGTAAGACCTCTCCCACGTGATTGATAGGCTCTTCGAATAGATGACTAAGTCATTTATATAGACAATGGCACTGTTGGGTGTCCTGACCCACATTTGGACTATTATGCTGCAGCATTTGGTGCTGTGGGCTTAGAAAATCCAAGATGGCCGAAAAAGCCCACATTGCGTCAGAATCCAGGAAAACCGCGCAGTTTTGGCGCACACCAAAATGTTCCCCTGACCTGCCACCCACCAGTGCGAGCGTGATGGGCCAGGAGTGCCATGGGTGAAATGTGTGCCAAAGGAAAAACAGCAGTGCCGGTTGGCTCAAAAAGCACTTTGAAATCACCTTTGTTTCTCTGAATGCAAGCTCAAAATGCCTATTTTAAACATTGCAAGATATTCAAAAATCTCACTGAACACCAGCAGACATTTGGCAGAATGTAGTCTTGTGTGCATACAAAATCTGGGAAAGGAAAGAGCCTAAAATAATGTTCATAATGAAACTGGCTGAGCTGTGGATGTCAGCAGCCTAAGTTAAATTGGACTGAAAGACACTAAAATCTAAATGTTTAAAATAAATGAGTGACCTACTGTTGAGTGTCACATAGTTTGCAACTGTTAAATGTCCTAGTTTTGAATTTAGAATCAGCATTCTAGCTGCATGTGTAAAAATTGTAAGTTTATTTGGATGAAGAAAAACTGGGAACAAAAGTGACATTTAGCTGAAGCCTGGCTTAAAGAGATTGAATTCTGCCCGGCAACTACCCCCGACAGGAGTTGAAACTTGCTCAGCCACTCTTCCAGGGCCTGGCTGCATTCTGCTGCCCCCACCAAAAGGAGATGACACCTCCCTGATTGAATAAGGGGAGGAGCACCTAGGACTGGAGGGGAACAGAACAATGAGCCTTCCTTGGCTCAGGCAAATGTTAAATTAGGAGGGGTCGTAAATGGCTTCCTCTTGAGAGAAACGGGGAGGGGCAGTGCCTCTGTGAGCAACTTGAGTAGGAGGAAGTGGACAAACCAGAAATTCCACCATGTGCTTTGGGAAACCACACCCCTCTGGGCCAGAGCATAATTTTAAAAAGATGGATAATTCATAGTACGGACTGGTCAAAATTATATAATTAATATCATTATTCTTGTGATTCTTCTGTGCACATTTTAAGAGGTGTTAGGAATCTGTGGTATGTTCTTGGGGGTAGTAGTGGAAAATAAGGTATTACTCCAAATGTCTGTATGTTAAAAATCTGACACTTTATCATCTGATGCCCATATTCCTTGTGCATGTTTGTGTAAATTCTGGAAAAGTTTAGAGGTTGTGTTCTTGATGAAAAGGGCAGAATTCTGTCATAAGTGGATACGACATCTTACAAAGACAGGGATCGGATGGTTTGGTGCTACAGAAAATATGTTAACTGGACATATAATATTAGAAAAATTGTACGTAGATAAATATGTATTTGGATCAAGAATAGATATGTGTGCAAATTGACCAGGGGTGGATCCTCTGACCCATAAACTACATCATCACGATGACACTCCATTTCCTTCCCCCAATCAAGGGAGAGAGGAAAACTTGGCCAATGATAAGTTGCGAGGGGCAGGCTTAGCTATGCCAACACACACCCATTTTCTAAAGACATAAAAAGAGCCACTGGAAGCCAGACAGGGACATTCATTTTCCAACCTTCAACTAAATTCCTGCGCAGCACGCTGACGGAGAACTCCAGAATCCAGAACTCCAGAGATCCAGGCTAACTCCAGAACAAAACCTCCAAAGAGCTGAAATCTTCAGCAGGCCTCAAAATCTTTTGCAAACTATTCAACCGCCGGGCTGTGCAGTTTGCTGCTTGCTAAGAGTCCTGTGTATCCAGAACAGAACCAGTACCCAGAAAGCAGTGCTATATCCAGAATCCATTTGATGCAGACCAGCAGAACCAGCGATCCGTGCAGTGCCGAGTGCCAGACCAGACCGCTGTATCCAGAACCACAGACCAGACCCAGACCGCTGTGAGCAGAATCGGTGCCTGATTGACCCGCCGAGCAGAGAGAACCGCAGCTAAACCTATTGACCAGATCAGTGACAAGGCCATTCCGTTTAAATTTATAGTGTGAGTATCTCGCCAGAACTGTGCAGAACCAATCTCTTAGTTTAAAATAATCTAATTCAAACTATTTTAACCTATTGAGAACTGCATCATAGTAATCGTGTGTTCATTCTGTCATTTCAAAGCTGCAAAACTGTCATCTGTCATTCTGAGCTTGACTTTTATTTTGAGAATCTACCTTCACAAAATCGCCTGTATCTCTTGAACCGTTAGTGATAGAAGCGATATTTAACTTTTGTCTTAAAGCTGTGATTATAAGCTTTCCAACAAGCTCTAAACTTCATCCATAATTGCACTCGATGCACGCGACTAAATTGCCGCGATTTGACATTTTGCTTCATTTCAGCCACGTGTAAAAATATTTGTCTCTTGCTTCCATTACGGAATTCCGTTTTCAACCTGATAACCATCCCTGAACCGATTTAAAGTATCTCTCACTCACCCTGAACCTCTAGAGGGAATTAAAAGCATTTTTAGCATATTTTTCACTTCATTGACACCACATTAAAGCATTTTGGGCCTGTGTTTAAAAATCATCCCTGGTGCTCTCAGCTTGCTGGGGGGGAATTGAAACGTTGTATTGCATTTTTGTTGGTATTCTTGAAGACTGTGTGCTCTCCTTCCATTTCCCTATATTACATAAAGGGGGGGAGTGAATTGTCAAAAGAAAAGGTGATCACATTATCTCTTGTCGAAATCATATCAAATTATTTCTGTGTTGCATTCTGTCCCACCTTGTATTTCCTTGAACCATATAAAGCATTCTCTGCTACCTAGTCCTCTGTTCTTATTCATAAGTAACCAAGAACTGTGCCACTGTAGGATTACCTATTGCTGATTACTGCTCATATTCACAAGTGTGCTATCAATTATCAATTTATTTATAAAATTGTGATCTATATCTATTGTTTAATTTTTCAAATAAACCTTTTTAATTTGCAAAACAAACCTACTTCTTGGCTCAGTGGGGTCAGGGGGATTCTAAGAGAGGGGCGTTATACAAGGGTTCATCATCCGGATTATAACTTGTCATAAAAATAGATAAATAAGGGTTTCCATCGGCATCCCAGACTAGGCATTGATTTAGCTGTAGTGTTGAATTGAAGCCGTTAACAGCACACGCATTTAACTGTTCTCTGAGCATGCCATTCATAAAATGTAGGAAGGCGGCGGGCGCATCAACTGATATTGAAAGAGACTGAACTTGGTAAGGAATGCTTGCTTCCATTCTTGCCCTTTCTTCACACATACCAGGTGATGGGCTCTCTGGAGATCCATCTTGGTATATATTCAGGTGTTCTTCAGCTGATCCAACAACCCTGGAATAAGAGGCAAGGGATACTAGTTCTTAATGGTTACCTTGTTCAATTCTCTCCAGTTCATAAAAGTGCAAAAGGCTCCTTCCTTCTCCGGTACAAAGAAAAGAGCTGATGCAGCAGAGGATTTGGAAGGCCTAATGAACTTGTTTCCCAAATACTTGCACAGGACCTTGCACAGATGTTCATGTTCTTGTGTGATAAGGGTGCAAATTCTACTGCGGGGTATAACTGCATCTCAAATTAAGTCTATTTGGCAATCATAAGGCAGATGAGGAGGTAGAGTATTCACCTTGCGCTTCTGAAACATGTCTTTAAACTCCTGATACTACTCTGGTAGACTACCAACTACTCTTAAAGTGGTGAAAGACATGGGGCCTAATTACCGCCATGGCGCTCCCGTAATCAAGGGTGCTGGTATGGGACCGGCACCTTTCATTACGGGACGCTCTATTACGAGGTTCCCTTGCGGGACCCGGTAAGGACGCCTGATAAAATCAGGCATCCTTAGCGGGTCCCGCAAGGGGACCAGGGAGCTAATAACGGGCCCGTTATTAACGGGCCCGTTATTAGCTCCCTCCCCATTCCTATTGAGCCCTATGGGGGCTCAAATGGGAATGGGGATGGGTTTTTCCAATGAGGACTTACCGTGTCCTCCAAGGTTGGAATGGCCCGGTAAGTCCTCATTGGAGGAACCCAGCATTTGAACCCGGTATGGAGGCAGCCATGCCCTTGGCTACCTCCATACTCGTAATAAGGCCCACAGTGTGTATAATCAAGACATGTACTTTAGGCTTGCTGTTCAGGTAATAGCAATTCATATTGCACTTGGGGGGGACTAAACATTAAGGTCATTAAGCTCTAGTCCATTTGTCGGTTGTGCTTATGCAACCAAGGGATTCTACATATTAGCTGTAACTGTGGTGTGTCAATGTGATCAAAGCTCCATACCTTCCAATGTTTGTCTGCACAGAGGAGTCCAATATACTGGGTAAAACAAGGGGGGTTATGGGAATCCCTCTACCAGCACAAACACAGTCCATTGACCTGTTCGTGGGTGCAAGCAACTACTGACCCTGGTGTTTACATGGTCCCATCTACTTCATATACATCCCTGGGTTAGGCTTTCTTTTGAAAATACCCTCAGTTTTGCGGCATAGGAGAGGTCAATAAAGTTACATGTTGCCCCAGACTCTATGTACACTATCCCTTTGATAGTTAAGTTTCCAAACCATAAGGTAATTTAAAGTAAAAAATGCAAGGTTTTGTACGATCGGACCGAAAAAAAGGTCCAACCGTAAAAAAAGACTGAAAAATGCTACCACCAAAGGTTCGAACACCAAAAGTTTGAACCTTTGGTGGTAGCAATGCAGGTAAGTAAAAACAAAAAAAATTAAAAAAGACTGCGGGGGCTGCTGGCATGTCCCCCGCAACATCCCGCTCACTATACTGTGTATAGTGAGCGGGGTGTTGAGGGGGACACCCCCGCAACACCCTCAATAAAAAAAAAAAAGAGAAAATAAACGGGGGCTGCAGGGTTGTTCCCCGCAACTATACAGTATAGTGAGCGGGGGTTGCGGGGGAAACCCCTGCTGCCCCTGTAGTATGTAAGTGTGTTCGCATGAGAATGGTGCAAACCTTTGGTAGTTCGCACCTTTCTCATGCCTTGCGCCTAGTTCTGAGTGATCCGGCCGCGACTGATTTTGCAGCGGCTGGATCACTTAGAACCAGATGCATGGCCTATGCAGGAGTCCTTTCTGATAATTGACCACCCCTGTTGTTCGTCTCAGTAATTTCCCTGATCCGGGATGTTGTCTTACGACCCTGCGACCATCCTCACAGTCTTGTGCCTTGTCTTGGTTTTGTTGGGCAATCCCACAGAAAATAGCCATATTTCCCACAATGCAAACGCAACTATAGGTTCATTCTATTGCTCCTTAGACAAGAGGCCTTTCAATCCTCCTAATTGCATGGGCTCTGCACTGGGTTCCACTGCTCAACCGACTGATGATTCTACCTTGGCTTTTGCTTAAATGGGTCTCGCATCAAAGCGCACCAATCAAATTTCCTCTCCAATGACCTGTGATCAAGCTGTACCACCAGGTTGATATACTCAGCACAGGTAGTTGGCAACCGCGTGAGCTAGAATCGCCTTCAGATCATTGCATAACTCTCTGTAAAACAAAGACATCTGCTTTTCAGTGAGCTAGTTTATTTCTACTATTAGAGGATTGAAAGCTGCTATATAAGCTAGTAGGTCTTGGGAACCCTGGCGAAGTTCGTTATGTTGTTTTTGCACATGAGCTTCTCAGGCAGGCAAACAGCTTTCCCATTTATTCCTTGAAACACCGGAAGTCCTGTAGAATAGGGTTCATGTTTTGGAAATTGACCAGTTGGCAGCATGCCCACCCAGGTATGACAGCACAAAAGCCACTTTGGTACTATCATTTGGGAAGGCCTCCAGATGACAAGAAAGTGGAGTTTGCCTTGGTGCAGAAATACATGATATTTCAAGGGGTCTCCCAGAAAAAACACAGGTGGGACTTCGGGAAACGGTACCTGGTTGAGCACCGATATTGGACCAACTGTCAAAGAGGTGGGTGCATAGGATGGCATGTCTGCACAGAGGAGTCCAATATACTGGGTAAAACAAGGGGGGGGTAGGGGAATCCCTCTACCAACACGAGCACAGCCCATTGACCTGTTCTTGGGTGCAAGCAACTACTGACCCTGATGTTTACATGGCCCCATCTACTTCATATACATCCCTGGGTTAGGCTTTCTTTTGTAGATACCCTCAGTGTTGTGGCATAGGAGAGGTCAATAAAGTTACATGTTGCCTCAGACTCTATGTAATTTATCCCTTTGATAGTTCATTTTCCAAACCATAAGGTAACTTAAAGTCAAAGATGCAGTGTTTTGTACGATCGGACTGAAAAAAAAGGTCCGACCGTACAAAACGACCGAAAAATGCTACCACCAAAATTTTGAACACCAAATGTTTGAACCTTTGGTGGTAGCAATGCAGTAAGTAAAAAAAAAAGACTGCGGGGGCTGCGGGAATGTCCCCCTATATTGGACCAACTGTCAAAGAGGTGGATGCATAGGATGGCATCCCCCTAGTCAGATTCGAGGGAGTTAGCCATGCATCAGAGGTCAGGAGAGGTGAATGAATGGCTTAAAGGGTGTTAAACTGAGTATTTAGGGCCATGGCTTCTGTTTGAGCAGCTACTACATCTCGTGTAGCACCGTCTACTTCTACACAACTGATTTGCATCCCTGCTCTCAGATATCTGAATAATGTATCCAGATCGTCTAAGGTGCTTTGGGGAAGGAAACTCATGGACTTAGCATTCAGTAACACTAACCTGGGTCTCTCAATAAGTTGGCTTATGAGAACCCCTCACCAGAATGGGTTCTGAAAAGCACGGCTAACAAGTGGTGGCAGCTTGGTGGGATGGGTGATGGCTGGACTCAGTAAAGTAATCACAGAGCTGTTAACTCACATAACCACACATTTTTGAAGTATTACTTGGATGACTCAAAGAAGCTGAATACTAAGACGGCGGGAGTAGCTGCTGACATGTTGGTGTGCCGTACTGTAATACATATACCAAAATGAAGCATCAAAGTGGACCATCTTTCTATTTTATTGGTTGTGCATAAATTGCAATAGATTATTATTTATGAACACGAAGGAATCAAGTCAGTGAAACGTCATTTGATGAGACTGGCTTATACATTTTCATGCTAAAAGATGTCAATAAGCCCTCCATGCATACAAAATTATCTGATGTTCTGAGTTGTCTTGGTAATGCTGGATATCTCGACAGTGAAACCTCTCAAAAGCTCATTTTTCGGCTTAATAATTGTCCACAATACCTGCTAATATCATGGTTCACAATCCCAAGAAATGAAACTCAAAGCTGTAATTTAACAATGCCCAGAAATATAATGGGCTTTGTGAGCCAATACTATTAATGATTTTAAAATCATTATTGACTATAAATCCACAACAAACTCACTTAGACACAAACAAAAAAAAATGTTATCATCATGAGACATACATCTATCACATGACACCAAATTCGAATTGCCTAAATTGCCTAAATTGAATAATTTCTATTAATAACTGTATTCAAAATGATCATAAATATTCATGCAACATACCCACACATCCATTTGGGCTGGGGGATAACATACATTTGTGTTTCAATAAAGTGCCATATTGCTGTGATTAATTAAAAAAGAAAAACTGATTTAGAACTAAAAATTACTCTGAGCAAATTGGCCCCCACCTTTTTCATGTTCAGATATATGAACATCTGAGAGGTGTGTTAAGGCAGGAGTGCTGCCCGTTGGATAAGCCAATGGGAGACATTGACAAATTAAAAAGTCTGACATAATCATGACATAAGCATGGGAATATTGCCAATTATAAATGCAGAAACACATAGGGAGAGATCTGACTCTGGAATCAAAGGCTGCACAGAACAGATATCACCTGTTCCAAATGATGTGTGCGGCACATGGACATAATACAGAGGAAAGGGCCCTACCCAAGAGGAGAATAATACCTGGAGCAGACTCTTTCCAAGAGGGAAGAGTGGCTGACTGGGAGTTCTTTGTGAAGGCACATTGTGGCTCAGCATCTTAAAGAATATTTTAAAGTGAGTATACAGATTCCCCAAATGCAATTAGAAAGGTGCCCTAGAATCATTGCCCTGATAAGTCCCTGGACGCAGAGGGAATGGGGAGGTGTATTCTGCTAGGGGGCGCACATTCCAAATAGAATAGTTTGATATTGTTGTGTGCAATGCAGCAGTGCTTTTTCACTATATTTAAGGCTGTGAGAATTGACTGCAGAAAACATATCATTTTCTGCACACAGAGCGCAGGGGCGATACATTATTATTAACAGAATGATAATAAGATATTGTAGCTTTCTAATGTGAGTTATATCCTTCTTTCACTGTGATAAAGCTATGGAAGATTTCATTTAAAAAAGAACAAAAATACTTTTTCTCTGCTGTGTCTGCAGTGAAGAACAGGGAGCACTTAGCAGCCCTGACAGTTTAGCATTTTTGCAAGTGATGGATAAATTGAATCTGCAGCATTTACAGGTCTAGTCTAGCTTTGTGTGCTGTGAATCGGTGGCCAAACTGTGTTGTCTAAATGCAGATTACTTGATAATTTGCAGCCTGTGAAAACCACAGATATTAAATGATACTAATATAAAAACGATTCTAAGTCATTTTATCGACTGTTGTAGGTCGCCTAGCAAAAAGATAGAATTTTGCAGCCGATTTTAAGCAGCCTCCAAAAATCGAAAAAAAGACATTCCTTCACCCCAAACCCCCACCCTCCACCCTCTCTTGCAAGATTACTTCCAAATCGGGGGGTTTCGACCCCTGAACCTCCTGCCCCCATCAACCGCAATCTCCCTCCCCACCCAAGATTCCCCCTCACCAAAACACACACAAACATGCAACACACACACACAAACATGAACACGCAACAGACACAGAAACAGGAACACGCAACACACAAACACCTGTTCTTCCTCGATGGCACTTCAGGGACCTGGCATGCCTGTCAGCCCCTGTACACAGTCGTGTGACCTAATACCATAAATACATCCGACTATTTGTCGACATGACACAGTATGGAAGGGTTCTGCACCTGTGGACGTGAAGTTGGGGTCGAGGGGATGCTCGTATTAAAAAATGATAAAACCATTTTCCTATATTGGCTGGGTACTTATATACTCATATACACAATAAATAAATATTGGGTGGGTGAACTAATATCCTGTGCACTCTAAGTTGATAGCACTGCTATCCTCCCTCAAACCTGCAGAATTAGATGAAACTCATCACAGATTATTCTCAAATGGAATGTACATTCTTTAAAGCCACAACCCACGTTCACACAGAAGGGGCGAACAGTTGTAAATATGTGTGCATACACGCCAGTTTTCTATTCAAACTTTCTCTGATACAATACTTTCATTTTGATATTCGAGAAAACAAAGTGCTTAATACGATGTCATAAAATAGCAAGTGAAATGCAATGTTTGCATTGGAGAGAAAGCTCTGGATATACTGACTGATAAGTGCAAAGGTTGTCATAGAATTGACGATGTTGCTTAGAGGCAGCGTGACATTATTCAGGACTGACATGTTAGAACTATATTCCTAGACATTGTGGTGATTGAATGTCTGTGTGCTACCGCATAGCGAGATTGCCACAGGCAGGCCAACTTTAATTGTGCAAACTGCTCCATGTTAATATATATCTGATATCTTGCAGAGACGTCCCCTTGCATAAGGTAAAGGGCCCACCTTTGGTTTTCGTTTTATTTGCATAAATGTGAGTCTTAAACATAAAACACAGCCTGTTTCTAGTAAAATTATTGCGGGGTGGCTCTGCATGCTGGCGAATGTTAGATTAGTGATTGGCACTTAATAAACACATCAGGATATCATATCAACAAATACCAGGCCATGCTTCAGAAGCCGGTGTTACTCCAGCAGCACTATTAAAACTCAATGAGAAATGCGGGGGGCCCCTTGAATGGTTCATCAACAGGCAGTTGAAGTGTAGGAAATTGGTGTGGGCCACTGTTGACAGGTGCGATGCCAGCGGGTGGGCAATAGGCAGGATGAGAGTATATTTTTAAAGGTCTCCCTTCAAAATAAAGACTGTTCGCAAACCCCACAAATGTATTGTTCAACACGAAGGAAGAAAATCATGGACTGCTTAGGGAGGTACATAAGCCTTCAAGGTTTTGACTTCATCATTGCGCATTGGCCTGGATCCTCTATCCTTGTCCAGGAAGGATAACCAAATGGAAGAGTAAACCCAACCCGGGAAGGATTAGATCTATCTGTCCGTAGTCCGGCGAGAGAGGCGAGTGTTAGGAAATATTACTCTTTATGAATCTTTCCAACATTGACTTCAATGGGCCCCAGAATACCTGTCATTTGATTATGACTAGGAGTAGCTGAAATGGCAGAAATGCGCTCAGTGGAAAAATAATTCAGGGCAAAATGTGCCCACTTTGCCAATTTCACCAGTGGAGCGAAATGGGCCACCTGAAATTTCGTTTTTGTCATGGAATTTAATTTTTTATGGGGTCCACGAATCGTTTTGCATGTTAATAAAAATATTTCTTGCACTAGACAAAATTGTGGATGTGTCAATGCCTGAAATTTTGCTTCTTTCACTAAATAAAATGTTTTGGGGCGCAAAGAATGAAATTTGTAAAAAAAATATGATGTCACGGAACCACAATGTGATTAAAAAATGTCAAAGCAGAAAACAACCTGCTACATGGGACACATGGAATTGGAGGCAATTCTGCCAATTTCATTTCACCAGTGATAATTTCACCCACCACTATAACCGCGTTTTAGACCTGTTTAGCCTCACTCACCTGCTCAACTCATTTTGTTGGGTAGTCATTTAGCCTCCCAGTGCAAGGAGAGTTTTTCACATTTTTTTCCCCTTGTTCCCATTTCATTACCATGTGCCTTTATCTTTTACTGGGATAATGCCTTCTTGAGTACCATATGCTCAAAATGGTTGCCCCTAATGGTTCAAACCCTATCATTTGCGCTATAAGGCTTGTTGGCCTCCCTCCTTCCCTTTTAGGTAGGAGATTGCCCTATAAGGGCATTCACTTTTGCTGGAGCTCTGAACAAGACTCCTAGTCCATGTGTCTGAACTGGATGGAGCTAAGGATTGAGACTGTCTGGTCCAAGCCACCTGCTAGACAGAATATGTTTGGTTGCTTGGCAGATTGCGGGGTAGATGACTGTCCATAATAGAACAACATCTTCCTTTTTGAATGTTTCAGGCCCATACCTTCTTATGGAAATCAGGCTAAAGAAAAGATTTTGGAGCCATTCAGAAGAGCTGACCAGAGGATCCAAGCATTTGACGTCGAAGGGCTGCCAGGGAACCACCAATGGATGGCTGCTGCAGTCAGTATTGCCTGAAGCAAGCCGCTGTGTTGCATACCGCTCCCTTCAATTGACTTGGAAGACCTGAACTGTGCTCCTTCCTTCCTTAGGCTGGTGCTACCAACGAGTCTGATGGCCGGCTCTGCATTGAATGCCTCACTGATGTCAGAAGAGCTGCCGGCCCTGCAATTTGCCTCATCTTCAAAAGTAGCCACACCATCAGACAAAAGCAGATGGAGTCTGGTCATACGTTCTTTATACAGTCACTTAGGACATAAGGACTGGTGGCCTACATTCTCCAAAGCAGGAAACGCTGACTTTGAAGCGTTTTGCCACTTAAGACATCTATTTTTCCTAACTTGAAGACCTGCACAGTATAGGTACTTTTCTAATACTACCAATACACAAGTGGTGTGTTATCCATTTGGGGTTACGAAACTATGAATGTATTTATGGTTACAGTTCCTTACCCTAATAGCGGTTTTAACTTGATGCAACCTATTTATATATATATGTAGAGTATTTGTGTACTTACCTGTGTGGACCTCCAATCCTCCCCAGTCTTTGCCGTTGTCAGCTGTACTTCACACCAAGCCTTCCCTTTCCTTAGTCTACGCCTTAATGCACGGCTATAAGAGTGTTCCTCTGTTTGTGTCTCAGATTCCCTTACCAGCGGAGTTTCTGAAAATCCCTTTTAACACAGATGGGGAGCAGGAAACCTTTGGGTACCATTGCAGATAAGATCAGCGGCATCTAAGATAAGAGTTATATCTGTTTTTAGGCAGAAATAGATTCCTTCCTTAACTAACTCACCCTTACTCACATTACTGCTCAGTTGTACTGTCCTAGAATGCCTCTTTGTTCGTGTTGCTCAGCAGCTCATCCGTTTTGCATTAAGCATACAAAGCCTCATTACAAGTATGGATGTGTGATCAAAAAAATTGTGTTAATTCCGTAAAGGCCCACCTCGCTGAAAACAAAACAACTAAAACAGGATTTGTCTAAAATAAAAAGACTCCTCACCCATTGCTAACAAAAATAGAGCATAGCTTTAATCAAATTCTTAAAACCATTTTTGCCACATATTTTTTGTAAACACTTTTTGTCATTTATGAAGTCCACAGACAAGTGTATAGCACCTCCAAGACAATTAGACAGACAGTTACCTTACATCAAATACATACTAAAAAACTTTCACCACACCCAGTGACATAGTGAATACAAGTATACAGAATAGATCCTTCAACAGGTGTGCATGATCCACTTCACACTGCTTATAGCCCCAACAGGATTCTGTTCCTAATAATTTAGAACATTCTTCAGGGTGATGCTTCTTGAAATAAATACTCTTAATGGACTTGTTCCATTCACTGTTCAAGAATTGTATCGAATGGTGTGCATATACCAAAATCTGTCACTGATACTCCTAAAACGGAGAAATCTGATATAATTATAATTCTTCTTAAATCCGGACTGCCCGCCTCAATTAAGCATGATCATGACATAGCAAACTTCACAGATGTTCCATATATAGCCATCATAGTTTCAAGGTTGCATCTTTGTGATTTCCACGAACACACCAAACAATTTCTAATGGTGCAATTGGACCATCCTGTGGTTTCCCATCAAAAGTAGAGCCCGGTGGCGGACATAGTTTTGTCAATACCGCGCTTGACATCCTTCGTTCAAAGCGTGTGTGTCATTGCGTTATAATACATTATTTGGCGGAAACTGGATTTCTGCCATGTGTAAAGCACCACCAGAATATAGGTTTGACCTCATATACGAGTACTTACTTACCTCTAGCACTGTGCTGAAGGTAAATCTTCCCTGTGGGGTCAGACAGTGTCAGATTTACATAGGTTTTACAGGGGGTGGAAATACTGCATGTGGTCAATCTGCCAAAGTCCCAATCGAGTCCGATGGACTCCAAAAATATTTATCAACACTACCATGCCACCACCTGTGATGCAGCGTTCAATCCGCTGGACCATATGGCATAGCGGTACCGAAGTTTGGTGATGTGATGTTCCATGGAAATACCACAAGAATGCCACCTGATGGTTTACAGTTTTGAAAGATATTACAGATATGCCTGAGCTTTTTTAACACAACACCTAAAGAGGGTTTTTTAATCTCTGAGGTGGTCTCATAATAAATGTGTACAATTGCTTTGGGTGCCTGAACTATGCAATGATGATGGCATGTTGTTCAAAACGTACAGACACGTGTCTTTCATGGGGAGTGTCTCTGTTCAGTCTTTTGCAGTCGCGTTGCACCTCTTTAATTGTATGAACTGCAATTACTCTGCCATGAACCTTTTACATATTCTTATACAAAGATAGTATGCATTTAAAGTATAATTATGGATCTGACGTTTTGCTTCGTTTGGGTCTATTGTTGTCATGGAGAATCTAAGGCCCTAATTAAATATGCTGTGATATTTGTGTCAAAAAAGCTCCCATGCAGTAAATACTGTTATCACATGGGGTAGGTACCCTGAGGGGCAAGGGTTAATTATGATGAAACCACTGCCAGCACGGTAATGCAAATATCACATAAGCAGAAAATTCTAAATGCAGAAAAGCAATACCGCATGCACTAAAAATACCATATGCAGTAATTGCCATGTCAGCCTTATGCTAAAACAGACAGCATGGTGTCATGTTGGGAAACCCAAAACATTGCCCTCTGTGGCCATCTAGGCAACATATCTGCAGATTGTGGTGCTGGACGTGATAGGTGGCAAAGGAAAGTCTAATTGCCAGACTAGGAGCCCAGCAAACTAGTTGAGGATACACACAGGGGAACAACCGGCTTTTAACTCGTTGCTAGAGCAACGTCATAGAAAAGAGATTAGAGCTGGATCAAGGTCTGTGGCAGGACTCGCATCAGCAGTTTGGAGAAACGCTGGAATGACCTGCAGCAGTGCGTGGCTTGGCATTGCTGGGAGGCCTATGCCGCAGGGTGTAGGGTGTGGCTGCTGGCCCGTCCTCCCTGGTAGGAATGCAGCAAGGATCTTCCATACTCTGAAGGACCCTAGAGGGCATGGAGTAGGTGCAGACTGTGGCAATGTGACTGAGGCACGAGGGCTCCAATCCCTAGAGCTCTGTCACCCCTACAGATGATTACTGCACCAGCAACCCAAAAACAGATGTCATCTCTGGCAAACGGACTCCCCCTTACACTCCACTGGGTTCTGGCGAATGGGGCAATGAGAGATAAGTTTGGTGTCTTGCGTTGGGAGATCAATTAAAAAAAGGACCACTTTCTATAGACCGCCCCAGAGCCTTCTCCAGTGGGAGGGATTCACCTGCCTATCTACCGCCCCACCCCACCCCACCATAAGCTTGCTCCATCAGGGGGAGTTCACACCCAACAATCATCTAAACCGCATCAACACACACTACCACTGTGGTCAGTGGAACACCACGATTGTCCCCGGACCATCCACGCCCCCTGCTCACATTCTCTGGCCCCCTCACACACCAACTGTATCTAATGCCCACTCCCCACCACGGCAACCATGGTTGCGCAGGATGTCGATTCACATCATGGGGTGGCGTGCTTTTTTGATGGGCGTAAAGACCCGATACTAGGAGATACAAAGTTATGGCTCAGAGGGGTGTTGGGTTTTAGATTCAAGGGAGCATTTATTTTTTTCAACACACATACACATTCTGGTGTCAATGGTATCATTTTTGGCTAGAGATAGAAAACAATTGTTTTAATAAATGTATATAAGAACGTCTTGTCATGTCAGGACATTTCTAGACTAGTCCCTAAAAATCCTAGTTTATGACATCCTGACTTGTGAGTGGCCCCTAAGCACTGCTACACCTCTTGCTGCAGGCCACCAGCAGGTGCTTCATGCTCCAGTTAGGCATGGAATCCTGATACTTGTGCTTAATATCGTGCAACGTGCAGCACAGGATGACAATGCTGCAATCCTTGTCTGGGCTGCACTGCAGTGCACCGTTGCCATGGTGCAGGCCTCAGAAGCGAGCCTCCGTAAAGTAAAATGCCCACACTAAGGGTGCACAGATCTGGATGTGCACCTGGCTGTAGTTGCCTTCATGCTAATTTGTGGGGTCCTGAATAGGCACAACGTAGCATACTGCATCAGGAGTGGGCATTCTGAGCAGAGTTATGGTCACATTTAAACAGATATGTTATGTGGTGCACAGGCAACTCCTGCACCGCAGGTACATTGGACATGCAGTGACTGTGCATACATCCTTGCCTTTACCTTGGGTGGTAAGTGTGTGAGGGAAAGTGAGGCGGAAGGATAAAGGCCATGCAGATCAAAGTGAGTTACTTGCGTGACATAGCCAGTAGGCATGTCTGTGTTGGAATCCACGGCCCGGTCCCACAGGATAATGACGTAACTGGTGGATCCTGGAAATCAGGCGCACCAGTGTGTGATGCAGAGATTGGCATCATATGTCATCTGTGTATTGTGTGCATGATGCTGCTTCCTGTTTCTTAAAACATGTTCCCTTGCCTGGTGAGGGCGGCAAAGCAATGCGGGTATAGCCCCAGGCGTCTAGAGTGTGGGATGACTCACCAATGACACAGAATCCTACTTTAGTTGTGGTGGGAGGTGTAGAGGGAGATACTCCTATGGGCAAGGGGCAAGAGCGCACCTGGACAACAGAGAATGTTTGCTGCAACATGTCATGGGCCTTTCAAGCCATACGCTGCAAGCTGTAATTGGCTGAAAATTATAAGACTGCCAACATCTTGTGGAGGAGGCTTATGAAGTGAGACTCTGGATGCTGTTCCTATTATTTTCACACTGTAGGAGCTGAATGATAGAGATGATGCTCTATGTCGCCACCTGCAGGGAGTGAGTTGTTACTCCCTGCTGAGCAGTGATATTGCCATTTAGGAGCTAGCCATATACTAAGGGGGGCTGGCTGCGTGGCAGAAACACTGATGGAGATACCTTCTGCTAGCCTGGCCACCTGTGGGCCTATAGTGCCTCAATGCCCCACTTGACCTTACTAACCTGCACTTTCGCGATCTCAATGTCACTTGACCTAGTAAGATCGTTGTCTCTGTCCTCCCTCTGTTCTCCCTTCCTTGCCTTGTCGTGCCTTGAAACACTTGTGTATAGGTGCGTTACAAATGCCATATCATATCATAACCTAAAAGCGGCTATGCCTCTGTGCCCTCCACCTTACCAGCTTTATTGCTGCTGGTAGGATAGACTAGTAGTAACACTTCATTCGGCTTTCGCCATAGCGACATAAATGCGATATAAATACACAGTACATTTTCAATAAAATACATCCATACATTCCACTTTCAATTTAAAATGTGAGCCCTATGAACACATAACCAGTTAAAATATTCAGATGACTGAACTTCTAATAGTGAATTAAAAAGTCCTACCCAGGCGCTCAAAAGCAGCGTTAATGTATTTGCACATGTTGGAAACACAGCAGCTTTCAGTTCAGGACAAAATAAACTGCATTGCCTGCGAGGTAGTTCTAACATTGTGATGGGTGAAATAACGCAACCACTGCCTCCTTAAGTCCAACAGCAGCCTACATGTTAGCAGAAAGTGGGGTAAGCCCTCAACAGTCGCACATTCACAAGGGCAATACGTGTTCTTATAAAGCCAGGACATGTCAGCTCTCAACGGCAGGATGTTTAGTCTTACCATCGCCATTATACCCAGATGTGCGAATTGAGCAAACTGATGCAACAATAGATGATGCATTATGAACAGCAGCTAGGTATCTCAATGAGCACACATTCGTAATGGTATTCATGGCCTGGACAAATGCCAAATCGGTGCCTATCCTTTAAAGCTGTTGTTTATTTAATGCGCCTTTTTTTGAGCTGTTCTTTTTGCCCCACTGTTTACATGTAGAAGTATAGTTCTTCATGCAATGGTAGATATTCTGAGAAACCTTTAATACTAATTCACCCATGACAATTTTAATGTTTGGATTTTCTGAAGAGCCTGAAAATAATTTCCGGCAAAAATTCCCAAATCTTAATTCAATTAACCCATTAATACGTGGGGGCCTGTTTCAAACCTTAAAGCTGCCCTGGTGGCGCTTGGGCCCAAACACAAAACCTTCTCAAGAAACACATGTTGCATACAATCCAGGGCAAAACAGTTCATAGTACCCTAAATGTTGATGCTGTAGAGGGTGGCCGAATTTACCTTGGCCCCCAGAAACAGAATACATTAGTCGAACCGGTTGCCGCCAAACTTATAATAAAAACTCACCAAACCGCACAAGCCCGCGCGAAGACGACTTTCCACCAGCTCCAGGTTTGGAGACCAAGAACAATTGCCCCAAAAACACATCAAAAAACACCCCCAAGTAGCAATAAGTACTCATTACTTCTATGTTGATTTAGTCAGCCCAGTGAGTTTGGGTTTTTTGCCACCAAAAGCCACTATTTTGGTTTTAGCATTGTTTAGGTTCAGACTGCTTTCCCAGAAGTAGCTGGCTGCACAACACAAGCAACAACCAAGTCCCTCCGGAGTCAGATCAAGTAAAATGACTCCATTTAAAAAGGGTAGAAATGTTGCTCCCAACTGGGAGCAGGGATTAAAATCGGATAAAAAGATAATAAAAAGCATGGGGTGGAGGGCAATTGGGCAGCCATGCCTTACCCTGATATTGCCTGTAAATTATGTGGATGCCCCATGTCCTGTACTTGTAGCAGTGGGGCTGTAGAGGATTTAACCTGTTTTTATTTATCTGCACAAGACTTTTAGATTTGAGACGGCAATGGTTGAGAAGACATTTTATTGGTAATAATATTAGGTCCGCTCTTCATGCAATTAATGTTGCCTTGTCTTGTGTTGATGTATGCTTGGTCAATTACATATGTGAGTACATCACTGCCTTTTTTAAGCGTATGGAAAGAAAATGTTCATCACATTTTTATTAGTTTCGATCATAACAGTTTGTATTGTATATTCTAACATGATTGTTTTTAAGTATGTTCTACTAGTGTATTTTGTATTGTATGTTACTCTGCTAGTAAAAGGTGAGAAAGCAAAATAAAGTATTTATCTGTCTAGCCCCATGTCTTGGTTGGCTGGTGACAGAGACCTTTGAGTAAAGGCAGATAATCAACTGTAAAAGAGGGGGCAGCACACCCAATTTCTTGAGTTTACCCCACAGTAAGGCACGATCCACAGAGTCGAAAATGTCTTAGCTAAATCTAAAAAGGCAGCCTAAACACGACCGCCTCTTAATAAAATGGACTGTTCGACTTTTATTTTAAGAACGAAGGCGTGATCGACTGTGGTAAAGCGTCTCTGAATCCTGCTGGAAAAGGAAGTAAAATATCGTCTTCCGCTGCGTAGAAGGCGAGACTAGAAGCCAAGCAGCTGGTGAAAATCATAGATGCTCAGTCTAGCAAAGATATGGGGTGATAGCAGTGGGGGGGTCGGTATGTGAACCCTTTTTAAACACAGGGGTGATAACACTCTTTTTCCAAGAAGCAGGAAGAACCAGGGAACGTGCAATCACAATGAAAGAGTTTCTGTAAGATCGGGGCCCACCAGCACGGAAACCAGAATAGAGAGCAATAATTGAAAAACTAAAAATGTGCCCTCCATCTATTCCTAACAAGGGGTGATTGAGATACTCGTATGAGAGCCACATGTGTACAATGCCAAACCACTGTTAAGCACATTGATTCTACCGCCCCACCTGCCTTGCACACTTCTATTAAAGTATCTATTATATTACACCGTCCAATAGAGGACCTCACACTTTGCACGTTGTATCAAGTTGAATCAAGTCAACCTGACAATACTCTAAAAATTAAAGAGGATATGCTGAAGCCAGTAAACACAAAGCTGGCCAATTGCATTCTCAATTACAGTACTGTCATCATCATCTACGTTGAGCAACAATCTGGACACAAACCTTGGGAGACCCTTTGTTATAAAAGTCTTGCCTAGTTAAGAGCGAATGCCAAAGCATCAACCATTTTAAGTCGTAACCTGAATCATTAAAAAGGATCTTTATTCCTGAATGGGACCCTAACCTAGACTGTACAAACTACGAGGAGAGAGTCCTGCCAGAGTGTCTCCAAAATATATAAATATAAGGTTGGAATTGTCTCAAATAACAATTGTTTTAAGATCTTTTTTAATTTGTCTTTACTTGTAATTAGATTGCTTTAATCTAATTCATCCAGGTGGTTAAATCATTCCTGCTGCTTTTGGGACTTTGTGAACAAACCTGCTATTGTTGATTCCATTGTCCTTTTTTGTGTTATTTCAGTTTAGCTGCTTTCACGTTGCAGTGCATCAGAAACAAATAAAAATACTTAGCAGTGCAGTAATACAATATGTGGCCTTGTCTTTCCTATCAAATAAGAAGTAGCCTCAGATGAACAATGTTAGGACTCCAGGCATTTATCTATTCTTGTTACTTTGCAATGGTTGCTGCAGAGTGGCAAAGAAACATTCTAAAACGGCTTTTTCCTTCTCCTGTTCACCCTTCGTTTTAAACGCGTGGCTGGATGCCCTGTGGGATGTACCGAAGAACAGGGCTGGACTGGGAACCAAAAGAGGCACTGGAATTTCTTTTCCTAAGTGGCCCCTTATTTCACTGAATGAGCGAGCACAGCATGTGAGCTCAACCCTTCTATGAGGGGATTGGGAGTATCCCCTAAGAAAATGTTGAATACAATTAGTCAAAATTAGGCATTCCTCTCCCCTGCTGATTTCCTGTCTGATACTGCACTGATCAATGGATACCCTCTGATTTTGGGCCCAGGTCCCTGTCTGCCCAGTTTCACACCCGCACTGCCTCCTGGCAACCGTTGCACTTAGGTCTGTATCTGTAACCCTACAGCCCCCCTACCTGCACTTTTGGACACCTGCTGTCTGCACTTACCCTTGCACTTGCCACCTGCTGGCCGCACTTCTTGTCATTGTTTTAATCCCATGTACAGCACTGCCCCCTGCCCTTTCCCCTGGCACTTGTCCACTCCCCCCTCCCATGCACTTGCGGGATCTCAATGTCACTTGGCCTAGTAAGATCATTGTCTCTCTCCTCCCTCTGTTCCCCCTTCCTTGCCTTGTCGCGCCTTGAAACACTTGTGTATAGGCGCGTTACAAATGCCATATCATGTTTTAAACATATATGGATTAAAAAGTCATGTTTTAAATAACACTGTACACCTCTCCCCAGCTCCTCTATCACATACATTCTCCCAAGCGCTATACACCTTTAACCATGCTTCCCTCCTGCTCCTGCGCCACCGATATCCCACACACCACACATGCCCCCTTACACATTACCTTGCTTCCACACCACCCATAATATTGCTCCATGCACTGAATACGTTCTCCAGCATCTTTCGAGTTGTCCCTTGCAAAAGTCATCTTGAACCCCCTCAAAGACTTCCACTGAATTCCTTCCGCTGCACGTGTTCTCCACTCCCATGCCACCAATACCACACAATAACTACACACTTTCCTATGCACATTTCCTCTTTGTCCACCTCCTTGTCATACATATTGCCAGACATCCTTCTTGACCTGTCTACTTTCCCAATACCACAAACACCCCCTCACGAACGACACACCACAACCATCTGCTGCATACTGTAAGTGACTCCAATCAAGCAATCCCACTAAGTCAGTGCCTTGTCTGGGATGCCCAAGGGAAGCCCTTATTTATATATTTTTATGACAAGTTATAATCTGGATGATGAACCCTTGTATAACACCCCTCTCTCAGAATCCCACCGACCCCGCTGAGCCAAGAAGTAGGTTTGTTTTGCAAATTTAAAAGGTTTATTTGAAAAGTAAACAATATATATATATATCACATTTATTTATTTATTTATTTATTTATTTATTTATTGTGATATAATTTAAATTATAAACTTTACACAAAGCAAAAAAAATAAAAATATATCATAAAATTAGAATATACGATAAAAAACAAACATAAAATATCATCTTCATGAATCCAGTATAGATCATACAGTTATCTATAGTGCAAATATTAGCATACGATTATTCAGTCCGTGCAATTATTTAGAGTGTTATGTCCAGTCTGACTTCAATCCTCAGCATGATAGTATACAATGCTGTCAACAAACGCATGCTGTTAGAATTAATACAATGGTTCCAAAAAAGATTATCCTTAATATACTCATTGTCATAAACATATTTATCCAACAGGGGTTTAAATGTGCTGGCCATCTCGGTGCATTCAGTTAGGAGATGCTTTGCCGTTTCCAACAGGTCTTGAACTTTACATAGGCGGCATGATCGCAGTGTAATAGCTATCTTAGCCTTTCTTCCCATAACAGTCAGCGTAGGCAGTTGATCCAATCTAAGTAACAAGATAAACCATCTAAGTCTGACTGATGGACAGATGTTGAGGTATCTCTGTGGTTTCTTAAAATCATAGAGTCTATGTTGCACGAATTTGTAGCTTCTCAACTTCCCTAGATGTTCAAAATTCTCAATCCAATCCCAGAGATCTATACGTTTACACAGAGCCCTTTGAACTTTCTCTGAGTAACCCCCCTCCTTATTTTGTCACCCAATTTCAGAATACAATTTAGTCATTTGGTCAATAGTTGTGGTACTCGATTTCTCCCTGGCCATTTCTTGATGGACTGCTGTTAGTAATCCATTACTGGTATCACGAGTCATTTTTAGATATATTGATGCCCGCTTCTTCAGTACGAGTGCCTTAAGAGAGATCAAGCCCAGTTCTAATCTTATTATGGCTATTGGTATACAAGGCCAAGGATACTGCGCCAAAATTTCCCTTCGATCACCTGTAGCCAGCCTAAATCCATCTCCAATAGGGATTCTAAGCCATAGATTATGGCCGGAGAGAAAGCCTGTATATACAGCTGCCGAATACCCCACAGCGTAAAACCACACTGCTTAATGGTGAACCTGTGGAACAGGGCCGTCAGTTGTGCCGCTCTAATTACGCGCACTTGTTTACAGGCCACATAGTCGCCAGTGATTTCAAAGTCTATACCCAAGTACCGATATTGGGGAGCGTAGGTAATATTCACCAAGCCTACCTTAAGTGATACACGCGATATTCTCTTCTTTGTGTATCTCATGACCTTTGTTTTCCCCAAATTAATGCTCAGGCCATTCACCTCTGCATACTCCCAGAGGGCCGCCGCAGATCTGCGTATTCCACTGATGGTATAGTCGAAAATCACCAGGTCGTCGGCATAAGCCAGGACAGGGCAGGAGGCTTTGCCAATTTTGGGCGGGCAATTGTTTACGGTGGCTATTGCTTCGGGAATATCAAACACATATAGATTGTATATTAGGGGCGCTGTAACACAGCCTTGCTTAACACCCCTATTTTATAATAAATTAATGTTTGATAGCACACTTGGGAAGATGATAGTGATCAACAATGGATAATATTACAGTGGTACACTCTTTTTGATGGCTTAGAAGTGATACAGAGAGGATAAAGTAGCTGAGAATGCTTTTATGGCTTCAAGGACAATGCAATGATGAATGAAAATGCAGTACAGAAAATAAACTTGATATGGCTTCAACAAAAGACAATGTAATCACTTTTCCTTGACAATTCACTCCCCCCCTTTATGCAATATAAGGAGATGGAAAGCAGAGCACACAGTTCTCAGGAATGCAATCAAATACAATACGAAATTCAGTTCCCCCCCAGCAAGCTTAGAGGAAAACAGGTAGAAGTTTGAAACACAGGCCCAAAATGCTTTGAATGTGATGACAATGAAGTGAGAAATGTGCTAAAATGCTTTTAATTCCCTCTAGAGGTTTCGGGTGGGTGATATCTAGTTTATATTAGTTCAGGCTCACTTTATCAATGCTCTATGAGTAACTAGCAGGTTAAAACAAATTTTAGCAAAGGAAAGCAAGGAGCTGCTGATTTTTACACGTGGCTGAAATTGTGCAAAATGTTAAATCGCGGCAAATTTAATCATGCGTGTCGAGTGTAATTACGGAGGCACTATAAGGAGTAGCAAGTCAGGATTGGCTGGACTTCTGCTAGCAGTTCTTCACAGCGGTCTGGTCTCTGGTTCTGCTCTCAGCACTACACAGTTTCTGGTCTCTCTGGATCTCTGGTCTCTCTGGATCTCTGGTCTCTCTGGATCTCCGGTCTCTGGAGGTTGATGGATTTGAAGTCTGGAGTCTCCCGGCAAAGCGTCCCGCAAGAAAGTGGAAAGTGAATTCCTCTACCTGGGTTTCAATGTTCCTTTTATGTGTTTTGAAAATGGGTGTGTGCCTGGGCCTAGCTAAGCCTGCCCCTCTCACTTATCATTAGCCAATTCCTCCTCTCTCCCTTGATTGGGGGAAGGAAATGTGAGTCAGAGTGATGCTGTAGGTTTTATGGTCCGAGGATCCTTCCCCTGTCAAATTGCACACAAATCTATATTTGATCGAAACACACATTTATCTATGTACCATTTTTCTAATATTATAGGTCCAGTAACATATTTTCTGTAGTACCAAACTATCCGATCCCTGTCTTTGTACGATGTCGTGTCCACTTTTGACAGAATTCTGCCCCTTTTCATCCAGATAACGACCTTTAAACCTTTCCAGATTTGACACAACTCTACACCCCCCTTCTACACACATTCCAGTAAATTTTCATTTGTCTAGCTTAAACACAGTGGCCCTCATTACGACCCTGGCGGAAAGCGACTGACCGGAGCGCCACAGCGTAAATAGCGTTTCCGCCATTGCACGAAGGAGCAAAGTGCGGCCCATTCCGACCCATCGGGCACGAGCACCACGCCACGGCGGAAGTGCAAAGTCCGCGATGGCGGAAATGACCCCAAAACGGCCCACACCGCCGCCGTACGGCGCCCTAGGTGCAATACCGCCACCCCTCTTAGCGGTCACCGCAGTGTGCGCCTACCGGAAAGTACGGTGCCCGGAAATATACGGAAACGGAAGTTAAAACATGGGCCCGGAACGGGAAACATCCCGGCGTACACCTATAAAAACACTAAAACCACACAACCACTAAAATCACTACCCTGAAACACACCCCAACCCGTCAACCACCCTAGCGAAACCAAGAAAAATGGGAAAAGTAGCGAAGAAAGCGTGCGACCGCAAGCGGCAGGTCCACTTCTCCCGTGAGGAACTCACCGTGCTAACAGAGACCCTCCAGGAGAATGCTGCCGTCGTCTTCTCCACGCAAATGACCAGGACGGCACTTGCAAACAAGAAGGCCATATGGGCTCTGGTGGCACAGCGGGTAAGTGCGGTGGGGACCGCACCCCGCACCCCACAGCAATGCCGCAAGCGATGGGACGACCTGCGGATACGCGTCCGCAGCATACTCTCTGCCAACCGCAACATTGCCACAGCCACCGGGGGAGGTCCTGAATCACCCATCAAGTTGACCCCCTGGGAAGAAATCTGTGCCTCCACCATCGGAATGGAGAGCATAGAGGGAGTCGGAGGGATGGAGAAAGGAGTGCAGACATCCGAAGATTCAGGTAGGTGGGCCAGATAAAACAATGCCAAATCCACACAGTCCATCCATGTGAAGTACCATGCGTCCACATAGTGCAACAGAAACACATGTCCAGGAGAACGTCCACACACATCGGCCTGAAAGCGCACGTCAAAACCCACAATAAATACATAAATAATTAAAAACCCCTAATACACGCACTACACGTGCAGCAGGCACACCCTAACTGCAGGCTGCCAAACAACTGCACCCTCACTCCACACACAAATCAAAGCACCTCCAAGACCCCGACCCAAATCACCCTCAGGTACCACCCCAATGCATGTGATACAATGCCATTCCAATTCCCACTGACCCATCAATAACCCTCGCCCTCCTTTACTCCATCACAGGGTCCGATCCAAACGACGAGCTACAGGACACCCCTACCAGCACACCTGCAAAGAGGGCCAAGACCAACGGCCAGAGACCCTCCACCTCAGCTGCACGCATCAAGACACGGCAGCAGCACAAATCAGGTGGCAGCACAGAGGAGGGAACATCAACAGGCACCCCAGCAGCCAGCATGCCCACAACACCACCACCACAGGTCCCCCCAATGGATGCCACAGAAGGCACTGCCTCTGGTGGCAGCAGCACCATAGGTGACACCCCATTGATGGCAGCATGCTCGGACACAGAAAACGGGGATGCCGAAGTCAGATCCATCCATGACCTGTCCCAATCCCCCTGTCTGTCCCATCCCGTACAACATGAGGATACCACGCAGGGGCACCCACAAGACGACGACTGGCCATCCCCCACAAGCCCTGTGGCAAGGCAACATGAGGACAACAGCCCCTCTGTGACACCCCCGCAAATGTCCATGGCCCAGCAGAGGCAACAGTCCCTCGACCAGTTGATCGAACAACAGCAGCAACTGGCCACACTCCTCAAGGACCATGCCGATGAATGTGGGGGCACTAAGGCAGACATAGAAACATCAACTGAGACACTTAGGGCAGAAATGGAGAGAGGTACAGAGACGCTAAGGGCACAAATTGAGAGAAGCACCGAGAGCCTGAGGGGGGAACTGCATGCGACGTCCAAAGACGTATGTGCCGAACTTGCCGCAGTGCGCCGTGTGCTCACTGAGCTCTCGCAAACCCTTAGGGACATGCATGGACGTGAGCAGGCAGACACATCATCCGTTGCAAGTTCCGTCCAGGGCAGCCCCCAACGTAGATCTGGAAGGAACCTGCGCTCCACAGGCAGGGGTGCCCCTGATACCCGCAGAGGGGGCATGCAATAGCGACAGCCCACTGACAATGAGCATCTTTGGACACTGGTGTTCGGGGGGGAGGTAGGAGGGTGGAGGGGGTGTGTTGGGCTCACTTGGGTGGCGGGTCGATAGGGTGTTCAACATGATATCACATATGCCATAAAAAGTGCACGATCAACCAATGAGAAGTGTGGACATTGATATTTGTGTACTAGGCCATCATAGGCGTACAGTCCATATTGTGCATGTCCCAGACACACGCAGTGCCACGAGTCCCGTGTCCATGTATCAGCCACCAGGCGTGAGTGCTAGAAGCATACATCAATGAGATGCTGACGAATGTCACGGGCCTCCGGAGCCTCGCAGACTCCATGAGGTGCTGCCACATCCCCACCCTCATCATGACCATCATCAGGTGCTTGCAGTTCAGCGTCAGGGGGCATGGGCACATTTCTACGTACGCACATGTTGTGGAGCATGACACATGCCATCACCATCTTTGCAACCTTCTCATGGCGGTACAGGAGTGCTCCGCCAGACCTGCTGAGGCAGCGGAAACGGGTCTTCAGTAGGCCGAATGCCTGTTCAATGACTACACGGGTACGTGAGTGGGCATGGTTGTAGTCCTCCTCATGCTGGTCCCGTGGGTTCCGGACTGGTGTGAGGAGCCATCTCTTCAGTGGATATCCAGCATCACCTGTATGTGGACGAGAAACGTATGATGTGGAATGCCATTGATACGTACGCCCCCCCTCCCCCTTCCTGGCAGGTCATTGCCAATTCACATACCCCACATCATCATGCATGTAATGAGACTCACCGAGTAGCCAGGATCTGTTCCCTGCGTGTCGCTCCATGTAGCGTGGTATTGTAGAGTTCCTCAAGACCATAGAATCATGGGTTGATCCAGGGAATCGGGCACAACAATGTGTAATGATCCTGTTGGAGTCACACACCATCTGTACATTCAGGGAATGAAATTGTTTTCGGTTGCGGTACTGGGCCTCCATGGCATGTGGGACGACCAATTCAACATGGGTGCAGTCGATGGCACCAATGCAACCCGGTATGCCGGCAAGTGCATGGAATCCCACTTTTGTGTTGGTTATTTCCTGCTCCGAGCGTGGTAGAGAGATGTAGTCGTCTGCGTGCTTCAGGAGGGCATCGAGCACTTGCAATAGTGTCCGTGAGAACAGTGGCTGAGAAATGCCATGCAACTGTCCGACTGTGTGCTGGTAGGTGCCTGTGGCCAGGAAATGGAGTACAGACACCACCTTCAGTAGGGGTGGGATGGCGGTTGGGCTATCTATCATGCTGACAAGGTCAGCCTGTGTCATGTCCACAATGGCGGCTATGGTGTCCCGGTCCAGACGGTAGAGGGTGTGGATCTGCTCATCAGTGAGGTTGAACGGATGTGCTCGGAGGCGTGGAATTGCGGGCTGCCTGCGTGGTGGTAGTGGCTGTGCTGGTGGGCCTTGCTGGCCCTGCCTTAGCCTCCTCCTCCTCCTGCGTCTCCTCCGTGCGGCTGGTTGTAGTTGGTGTTCGTCTACTTCTTGGAGTCGGAGCACTTGCAGTGCTATCAGGTCCCCCAGGGCCAACATCGCGAGTCCTGCCGGTAGCATTTCGGTGTGGTTGTGGGAGGAGACTGGCTGTGCAATTTATGTGTTTTCAGGCTGTATGGCCTCCACCTGTGGTGATTGATTCCACCTGTGCAAACTGCTCTCCCCTTTGGCCGAGCACGTCCCGCGCACAACGCTGCAATTCGGGGAATTGTATCTTGCTATTGCAATCATGTATTTGTACCCGATGGCCGTGTAAGATTGGTTGATATGTTCATTCTGCTGTGGTCCCATTGTTTCACATACTATCTGTGCAGTCGCGAACAGACTTGTGAGGGGTCAGTGGGACGTAGTACTCGAGTAACGGTGGGCCCTCATGCATCACTGTACCGAGTTGCAACGACGGGCGGGGCGTCCCAATCGTGGGTGAAGGCAGTTGCCATTTTCACACACAGCCGCACTCGATGGAATAATTAGTGATTTCAAACGGCCACAGATGCCTTTTCGACGTGATGTTGCAAATGAGGAATTCGAAGGGCGGCGCTTTCGGTTTCCAGCTAGCGGCGAGGAGATGCCCACAGGTCTGACTGCAAATGTAACGTTCTATTGTTCTATGTCCTTGAGACAGGGCCCATGGCGAGGGAGCAATGATTGATATGAATAGTTTGGGATGCGCAATAGCTACGTGGGCGATGAGGCCGTCCGTTCCCAAATACATGTTACTTCACAACACTGGAATTACGGGCTGGGGCACTGTGGATTTAGCAGGCTGCATAACGCACAGACTCAATGGATGTTTCTAATGTTATGTGAGTAATTATTCAGGCATTTTGATCCCGGGATGAGGGAATGATGGATGGATGCATGGGCAGGTGATTTGATACAGAGTTTGCCATGTACAGGGCTTCTTGGGATCTATCCGCCTCCCCTACGCTATGTGATGCAGGGCTGCCATAGTGGGACCATCGTCCATCTGGCCTTGTTGAGCCCTCCCTGTCTCGAGGCGCCCTCAGACACTCGTTTGTGATGGTGTTTGCACCTCGATATAGATGGTTATGAGTCGCAAGTGGTTTTGGGGTGGTGATGTTCCTTTGGAGTGGGCTAGCATGCATATGGCTGTGGATTTCGTGTGATCATTGAAGTGAGTTGTTGGTATGTAGTTCTGATGGCCATTCTGTTCTTTTTCTTTTCTTTTGGTTGACAGGTATCTCCTCCCCTTTTGCCACTGCCATCTGTATGCCACTCCTGCAGATGGATTTTACTCCCGACACCTGCTGCTTCGTGTTAATCAGTGGAGCAGCATTACGATCTTATGGGACGATCGCCAATGGGCCACATGCCCTTACGCAGTACTGGTGGCTCGGAGCAACATTTCGGCCTTTCAGCTGGACTAGTGCCTCCCCATTGGGACGGCCCTGCGGTTCTGTGCGCTTCCATGTTGCCTTTTCGTACGTGCATGTGGCTCTGTGTACCATGGGGGAACAGGGCGACACACAGGTAGTGGCTGGTCATTTCTTGCGGAAGCAGCCCACAATGGTGATTGGTGTTTTGGAGTTCATGGCCTGATGGCTGTATGGGCTTGGTGATTTTGATGTGCATAAAATTTCTATTCTGATTTGGCCCGTGTAGCGTTTTTCTTTGCAAGTGATGTGGCATATGCCTATTTGGGGGGCGATGTATTGTGAGGAGATCTGCATTGGGTTCCAGCTTCGGGGTTTAGTTGCGTGGTACTGTGCTGTGCGCGTTTGCCTACGAAGCCCAGTGAGGTCAGGGATGGGGGCTGCCAATATGCCAGTTTGAAAGTTGTCATGCTCAGGGGCGGGGGATTGGGTTTTGTGTAACAGATGCCGGTCAGCCAGGTGGACTGGTGGAATGATGTGGTTTTCGGAATATTGCTGGTCACAGGTGCCTGTGTTTGCGTGCGTTTCTTGGTGGGGGACTGTGGTCATGTCCATTGGGATGGCTTCTGTATTCGTGCCATCTGTGCCCTGCAGCTCCCATTGGCCCCTCTTGTGTTTCTTTTGTTCGTTGGCATGCATGGGTGACTTGTACATTTCAATGGTTGCATTGTGGCTTCATTGCACCTACGGGGAGTTGTACTTTGTGGGCAGGGAGCGGTGTACAGGCACTCAGTGGGGCCGTTTACGGTTGATTCGCGATGCCGTACTTCTCGCCATGGCGGAATGGTACATTACGCCGTGCCTGATGGCGTTGGGTACATGTCCGCTAGGGTCGGAATTGGCGTACCGTTGCACCATGGTGGTGTTTGCGGTTTGGCATGGCGCGCGCGCGCGTGCTTGGTGCAGTTAGCGTTGGCGTTCACTACGGTGTCGCTAATGGCTTCGTACTTTGCGGTGACGGGTCATAGTCGCACCGAGCGCTATTCGATGGCGGTATTGCATTTCCGCCATCGTTTTTCGATTTCCGCCAGGGTCGTAATGAGGGCCAGTGTCTGCAATATCAATAAATAGCGGGGTTCTGCCTCAGAACATGGGACAGAGTCCTAACGCCTTTTAAAATGGGCACGGAAAAATGCCAAGAATAATGATTCTATTTATATAATTTTGACCAGTCCGCACTATGAGTTATCTATCTTTTTAAAATTATGCCCTGGTCAAAAAGGGGTGTGGCTTCCCACATCACATGGTGGAATAACTGGTTTATCCACTTCCCCAAGCTCAGCTGGCTCTCACAGGCACTGCCCCTCCCAGTTTCTCCCAAGAGATAGCCATTTTACGACCCCCCCAATATAACATTTGCCTGAGCCCAGGACAGGGCTTTGTTCAACTTCCTGCAGTCTGCAGGTACCCCTCCCTTAATTCAATCAGAGAAGTGTGATCTCCTTTTGGTGGGGGCAGCAGGATGCAGCCAGGCCTGGGAAGAGTTGTTGAGCCAGTTCAACTCCTGTCGGGGGTAGTTGTCAGGCAGAATTCAATTTCTTTAAGCCAAGCTTCAGCTAAATGTCCTGTTTGTTCCCAGTTTAAATCAAACTTACAATTTTTACACATGCAGCTAGAATGCTGATTCTAAGTTCAAAACCATGACATTTAACAGTTGCAAACTATGTGACACTCAAAAGTAGGTCACTCATTTAATTTAAACATTTCGATTTTAGTGGTTTTAGTCCAATTTCACTTAAGCTGCTGACATCCACAGCTCAGCCAGTTTTGTTATAAGCATTGTTTTGGGCTCTTCATCTTCCCAGATTTTATATGCACACAAGAATACATTCTGCCAAATGTCTGCTGGTGTTCATTGAGATTTTTGAATATCTTGTGATGTTTAAAATAGGCATTTTGAGCTTGCATTCAGGGAAACAAAGGTGATTTTAAAGCGCTTTTAAGCTAACAGGCCTGTTATTTTTCCTTTGACACCACCTTTCACCCCTGGCGCTTCCGGTCCATCATGCTGGCACTGGTGGGTGGAAGGTTAGACAACCATTTTGTTGTGCGCGCAACCGCGCGGTTTTCCTGGTTCTGGGATGGAATGATGGGCGGCGACAGCTCATCCCCACATCCACCCAGTCTATTGATTTAGTTTTGTTCTGGGATAGAATGATGGGCGGCGACAGCTCATCCCCACATCTACCCTGTCTAATAATTCAACATGGGTCAAAACCCTTGACAATACCACTAATACCCCACATACTGCTGCACACCCTACAATCTTCTCCCTTGCCTCCACACTACCAATAACTCAAAGCGCACTATACAAGCCCTAGTGCCATCAATGCATGTTCAAAAACCTGACATGATCTCCCACACCCCAGGAATCCCAAAATGCATCCACATCTCAAGTCCCGGAGAAGAGAGGCACACTTCACAAACATGCGCATCTTAACATCATTGGTTTAGATCGGCATACTGTCATCCAGGGCATCCATCTAGCACTCATAGTGGAGGTAAGCACACGTGGGCAGTGCGAGAGGCAGGAGGAGAAGAGAAGATGGCTCGGATCCGGGGGGAACTTTCACTGTATGTGGACATGATGGGCCTGTTTCACAAAGAATTGAAAACGCTTTGGGAATCAGGCCCAGCAACCATGGGTTGATATTGCACTTGCTTTCGGAGAGGGAAACCAACACCAGCACACACATACACTGCCAGGCTCGGACAGGCCTATAGGGCAATGCCGGAAGTGAAGGTCAATCATGCTGGTGTGTGCCAGCAAGTGGTTTACACTAGTAACACTAGCGTCATTGACAATATTTCTTAAGATGCATAATTTGCAAGACCGTTTACCACAAGCTCCCTAAACAGGTACTACAGGAACACTCTGTCACAAGAGGAATTGCATTTTGCGACTGTGGGCCACTTTCTGTTTGTTGCTCGGGCCCTAACCCAGACCGACCAGGGCCAGGTGTGCACAGGAGATGCCCTAATCAGAGTAACTAAAACCCGCTGTAAGCAAG
The DNA here is from genome assembly GCF_040938575.1 of Ambystoma mexicanum. Classification (NCBI taxonomy): domain Eukaryota; kingdom Metazoa; phylum Chordata; class Amphibia; order Caudata; family Ambystomatidae; genus Ambystoma; species Ambystoma mexicanum. The sequence goes on along the minus strand of NC_090922.1, from coordinate 1,315,820,091 downwards.
TAAAGAAGAGACGAGAAGCATTAAAACCGCTGCCACTGGTGCATAACTGGGGCTCATCCCCGCAAGCCGCCATTATGAGAACATTGGGTGTTCCAGGGGCCCACGTCCCATATTACCCAGAGACTCACCTGAAAAAGTGGTTCAGAGAAGCATGTCTCCCTAGTATTAATGGTCCCGGAGGGGCACACTTCCCCCCAGCATTAATCTCTCAGGATTGTACACATGTCACCCGAAAATAATACTCAATGAGAATAAATGTCTCACAGGCCCCCAACTGGGTCTAAACTGATCACAATGCGCTAGGGCCTCAACGATTATGTGAAGTAATTGTCAATTAACCATTGTGAAAATGATGTGCCTTGGGAAATCGCAGAAGACAAAATGATCATGGAATTCTTACAGATCGAGCACTGGCACTAAATTAAGCCCATACCACAGATTGAATTTGGGGGGGGGGCGGTCATCGAATAAAATGTAACCCATTCTGCAGGGTCCCTCATTTTAAATTAGATGGGGAAGATAGTGGCCTGGCCCTGAGGTCAAACACCTGCTTCTAGGCAGACAACGTGGGTGCGCGTAGCAGATGTTTTTATTTTAGCTAAATTCTATCACCGTCTTCACCCAGAAGAATGACAAATGGCAAATACTTACCCCTCCACCCTCCCACGATTGCCCAGCAACTTGTTGTGGCTCATTTTGCAAATGATTTTTCCCCTAAAGTGCGCAACTTTTTGCAGCAATTTTCCCGAGTCAAAGAATGTGTGCTTCGTTTGCGTTTCCATAATTACTGTAAGATTATTTGTATGGTAATTAGGGTAACTGTTTGCCCGGAGACTGCGCCTACAGCATATACAGAGAGGGGCAAAAACAGGGGCACATCAATCGACACAAGAAAAGTGCAGTCTTTTACTTGAGCACGCTATTGAAGGCCACTTTTTTACAGAAAGTGACAGCTGTTGGCCCAGTCAGAAAGAACCAATAAAACAAAAAAAGTAACCTGTCTCAATAAACATGTTCACTTCATAAATCTAGTAGCATGCTGACTAAAGTAGGCCTTCCTGGCGTACTTACATATAGTACCATAACTGTTGTTTTAAAAAAAATTGCGCTGTTTCACAGAGCATTTTCTACTGGGAGTACACCATTATAAAACGCTTGTGAATCAGGCTCAAATATGCAGGGCACCAGCACTGATCAGTGTTGCCAATCTATGCCTGTTAATGGCCACTTAACTACCCCGAGCCTTATGCGCCTCCTAATTAGGCAAATATAAACCTAACATGCTGCGCTCTGCAACTAGTCTGGCATTTTATTAAGTAATGGGCGCTGTGCACAATTATGCAAGGCACAGTGCAGACTGCTACTGCCCCATCTCCATTTTTTAAATACTGGCACTGGGCTCCTTCCACAAACTGACCGTCATTCCTCCTTCCTATGATTGCACCAGCCCTGTACATAAATCCAGTGGCACCCAGGTAATGTTTTATCCTTCTATTAGAACATCAGCGTGCAGGCAGCCGACCTGGCAATAGCAGAGCCTCTAAATGTATAGTCCAAAATAGAAAAATATATGCGATTGCTAAATAGATTATATATTTAGCAATCGCACAGATTCGCACCTCACCTGAAAATCAAATGATTTTAGCTGGCCTGCCGCCTGAACACTCTGCTCGCATCGTCTGAGCACTAACAGAGACAGGGTCAGCACTGTCACCCGGGCTGTGCTCTGCTCCTGCGCAATGTCGACATCATATGATGTGAGCGCAGACAGTCTGTGGCTGCAGCAGGGGCACGTGCGGTTTGTTGTTTTCTGGGCTGTACCCTCACAAATGCGCAGGCGCGCAGCAAGCCCGGCCCTGGCAGAAGAAAAGAAATGCACCAGCCAAAGCCAGTGTGTTAGCGAACTACCCAGGCTGACCTAGATGTTCGTTCGTCATGTATCCTTCCCCAAAGACCAGGATGTCACAACAAGCTAGAAAAGAGGCCCTATTCCCCGAGGCCTATCGGGGAAAGTCCCGGTTTCCTGGTGGGCCAGTACAGCCCTGCCGAAGAAGTGAAGGGCTGTGTGGCTATTTTGATCTTGTTGGCCAATAGTGTAGCAGCTCGGATGTCAGAGATTTCCGCAGAGGCCTGAGAGAGAAACGGTGGTAGGTAGGGATGGGTAAAAATAGGTCATTCCATTCAGCAAGAAAATTGCAGAATCCTTTTCAAATTTTGCACAATCTGTCAATTACGCCTGCAGAGCAAAATTGGCAGCCCCACATTTCTTTTTCCAAAATGTAGTTTTTTTGATGGGAATTGTGGAGTTTTACCCCTTTAAATCCTGTTTTTTGCCAAATGTCTTTTTTGTGTGGTTTGGGCCACACAAAAAATGAAGTCTTGGTAAAAACGAAATGTCTACCGCAAAGAAAAATTGCCAACATGGTGCTAAAAAAGGTGGAAATTCACCCAGCTGGTGGAATGGAATTGTTGACACATTTTTCCAAATCCGTTTCGCCAGTGGGATTTTCACCCGCACCTAGTGGCTGGATGTATATCCATCAGTAGGATATATGCCGCGAGAGCCAGGATGTATTGTGGAGGTGTCCTTAGAAGATGGGTCATGTCACATGCTGTAGGTAAATAAAGAGATCAAGAAGGGAAAATCATGGCACACATTTAGTGATGCAAACACACACAAACATGCACCCGTACATCTACCAGCTAGAGGAGTGATGCTCGCTATACAGGGGGGCTTAGAAGAGAGTTTATCTTTTGGTACTTATACATTAGCATTTTAATCCAGCCGAGACTTTGTGTAAGGGTGCCATCTTGGGTATGGTAGAAGATTTTAAGGGTCATTTTGGGGTATGAGAGTGTGAGTCCAGAAATTACCCTACCAAAGCATAGATGGTATATTATGTTGGCCGAAAACCAATTGCATCATATGCCCTACATCACCAATAAAGAATCGTCAACATAACCATAGAGCGTCCATTTTGGGAAAGGTCCGCCATTTGCTCTCTTTGGCCTCTTTGCCATTCTGTTCAAACGCTTTGCAAAATGTATTTTATTCCATTCTGCTCATGCACAGAGCAAGGCCAAAAGTTACATGTTGAGAGACCGGCCCAGACAGAAATGCCAAACAGTACAGAAATACATTATTTTCCTCCCTCACAAGTCCTTGAAGGCGAGCAGAGAGGAATTCAATCACCAAGCCAAGAGCCAGCCAGTCTCGCTGAAACTGTAGAAACAGGCCGTTAAAGCATGAATTATACTTTCTTAGCGGCCCCCCTTTAGGGGCCCTCTTAGATTAGGCTGACCCTTAGTTCATGAATAGAAACCAGAAGATAACATGCCTTGGAATGTGTGTCTCCTACGAACACAGCTTTCTCGCTAAACAAGTACTTTATTTTCTTCATGACAAAGAACTATGTCTGCTTACTGCAAATTGTAACTGTTGCTAAACCAAGTAATATAGATTAAGAAAGAAACGTGTCATAAAGTGTCATATTTGTCATAATTGTCAATTATCAAACCCCAGCTCAAGAAGATACATTATGGGCGGTTTTGATGTGTCACAAAGAGATAATATGTTTGTCTTTTCATATATATGATACTGTTGTAGAATGTTCGCTCTCTTACGTCTCACGAGGTCTGGGTGATCACACGTTGTGATACGTTAGACCCAGTCGGCCGACTGAGAATATTTGCTTTGCAATAAACCCTAGTACTTGGAAATCGATCCTCGTGTCTGTCGTATCACTGGGTGTATGGTGATTGTGCCTTGTTTCCATAGGCGAGCAAAAAATGGCGCTCAAATACATTGAATCTGAAGAAGGTGAAAACGAATAGAAGACTAGGCCGTCGAACCGGGATCGAAAGGTGTTCGGGCGCCCCTGTAAAAGTGATGAGAGACTCCTTTGCCGATCTGTACACAGCCGATCCCTGATCGACGAGCAGCGGCCAGAGAGCAAGAAGGCGAGGGTCCCGAAACGAGGCAGATTGAGCCACATACGCAGTCACAACGATTCCTGATTGATTCTGTATACAGACAATTTGCGTCTTGAGAGACAAACTGATTGATCAGGTGAGTCTGGCCCCGATTCTTAACAGCCCTGATATTGGTTAAGTGTTGCTCTTGCAAGATCAAATGTCCAGGGTAAGGTACGAATAAGATCAACATGCCTGGGAAATTGTCTTCCTGTCTAGTGGGATTTTTCCACTGTGGTAGACAATCATTGGAAACTGGCCAGGTTGTGCCGCCCATAGGGTCACTAGTGTTTGAAATGTATGTGAAATATGGAATAGGAGCGATAATGTTTAATGAAATGTGGCATAGGCAGATCAGACATGTAGTAGATTTGTAGTGGCCGAAAGATGGTACTTTTGAGATGGCCCGAATAGAGCACTTGGAATCAGTATTGCTGTGCAAGAATGCACGCCCTGCGACGTTTGACGTCATAAGAGAATGGAGGAAAGAAGCAAACCTCTGTTTAAAAAGTAGGGAGAAACATGCACGAAGACATAAATCAAACACAGAAAAAGCGATAGAACTAGAAGAGCTAAAATGGGAAGAGGATTTTAGAAGAGGGGATAGGAGAATCCAATACAAGTAGGCATACAAAAGATATACCCACAACAAGAGTTACATGCATCAGAGGAATTGATAAATACAATTTTGAGTGAAAAGAGACAAGAACGCCCTAAAAATAATATTGACACGATTGCACCAGTAACCATTGCTCCACCTCAGTTACCACCCCCATTCCTGTTGTTCCAACTGCACCATCTGCCTCTGCGCACGACATACCATTTCACCCATCGCCGACAGAGCAGGAATTAGCAGCTGCAAGAGAAGGCAGCTCTACAGAGGCGGGGCCTGCGGAGAGAGGAAGCAACAGAGTAACCCGTAGTATGGTTAGCAGGGAGAGGAGAGAAGAACTTAAAGAATGGGCAGAAACGTATATTGAAGGAAATGACGAGGGATCGACGTTGAGTGCAATGTATGACTATCAGAAGCTCGGTGAAGGACGGGTATTGTTAGAACGCATGGGGGAGTATCTTATAGACCAATGGAAGAAATTAACTGATACGAGAGCACCACAGAAGTTACAGGATCTGAATGCTTTTTCGCATATGAGGGAAAGTGCGGCAGAAATAAAAGAGAACGTAGATAGGCTATTTGAATTTAAAGATGAACTTGATGAATTGCATAAAGAGATGAAAAGAGGGAAACAACAGGTGGTACCATATGTCGTGCATCGATTTTTTCCACCGTCTAAACTGGTTAGCGAAGAAATGAAAATATGTACACGAGAGGCAATTAGATGGATTACGGATGCTAGCATTTCTGTAATGGCGGTGCATGATACGTTTGATCAGTATACGATAGAAATGCAGAGGAAAGTATTGCAGATGATGATTGATTATTTGCAAGATGAATGTTATGATAAAAAAAGTTGTTGTCCCCCTGAGTTAATGACAATGTACAAGAGAGCGTTTTCACCTGACACTGGAAAGACTGCCCTCTCCCTCGACTTAGCTATAGTGCTTAATAAAAGAATGAATAAGGAAACGGCCAGTTCGATATTTCCCATGAGAGAAGTCCCTCTCACTTTTGTGCCAAAAGTAGAAGTTCCTGGTGTTGATGGAGCACCTGCACAGGTAACAGAAGCCCATTATACAGCCCAGTATGTGCATGTCCCTTTCTCTAGACAAGAAGTAAATCATATAAAACAAACAGTCCCTGATTTGAGAAAGAATCCAGCAGGATTTTTTAAAGAAATTGAGTCGTATTTGAGATCGTCCATTTTCACAATGAGTGATATTGACCTATTATTTCCTGTGATTCTCCCAGAAGATATTTGAAACAAATTAGGAATGTAGATGACATTGATATTTTGGATGATACATGGGAAAATTAGATAAAAGAGGACACGGACAGAAAAGCTGGCGAAAAGCCATCGTCAGCTCTGTTAGCATTGCCAGCGAGAATAGTACAGAAATTAAAGATTCTGGTACCTGAAATGAGAATTATATGGGACAAATTAACGGCATGCATGCAATGTAAAGATGAATTGGCCACTGACTATTTTAATAGATTTGTAGAAGTACTTGAAGATTTTAGTGGCCAAGATTTAAGCACTGAACTCGGGAAGAGATTATTTGTTGACAAATATGTGAGAGGGTTGCAACCGAAAATTCAAAATGTAATAACTTCTGAAAGTGAGTGGCAAGCCAAATCACAGAGTGAAGTATTAAACATGGCACAATACTATTAGAATAGAGTAAATACAGAAAAAGAGAAAGAGGTGAGGGATAGGGTGAATCTAAAAACAAGAGTATTGATGCAACAGGTAGTGAATAATAACAGGGGAGGAGGAAATGCACAAACAAGAGGGAATTTCTCGAACATGCCCGGAGGTTCAATTGGACTGAATCAATGTGCATATTGTAAGGAAGACGGCCATTGGCGAGCACAGTGCCCACATTTACAGAATAGGAATGGAAATGCCCCAAGAAGACAGAATATAGGTCGCCCGGGAACTCAAGGACAAAATAGAAACACAAGAATGCCACAAAATCAGAATAACCAAGGAAATAATAACCAGAATCAGAACCAAAACCAACATCAGCAAAATAGTGCAGGAGAAGGAAATGTTTTTGATACTCAGTTGAATTCATACTATGCAGGTGACTTCACATCGGAAGATGTATTATTTAACTACTAGGACAGCCCAAGACAGGGGTTGAAACCAGTATCTATTCCCGTTGATCAGAAATGGCCCTATGTAGAGATGAAAGTAGGGAATAGAGAACACACTTTTCTAGTGGACACAGGTGCGCAGAAATGCTCGATTGAGCATCACTTGGTTCCGGAGATACCACTGTCAGGGCAAAAGAATGATTCAGTAGGGTTCGCAGGCACCCTAGTAATCAGTCCAGTGTCACAATCAGTACCTATAACACTAGGTCCATTCACCGAGTCATGCCCATTTCTTTTGACACAAAATTGCGGTGAGAATTTATTGGGTTTAAATTTGTTGAAAAAACTAAGTGTGGTTATTCATTGTTCTCCTGATGGAGTGTATTTGACAATATCACCACAAAAGATGCCAGTATCACAATTTTTGTCTAAACCATTACCAACTGAATTAAGTAACGTGCCGACTTGTATATGGGCAATGAATGACAATGATGTTGGTTGTTTGAAAATAGAACCAGTGAGAATTATTTTGAAGGAGGGAGTTACATTGCCACGTATCCCACAATATAAAATTTCGATGGGAGGTGAAAAAGCATTGAAATGCATTGTTTCAGATTTGATTAAACGAAGCGTGATAGAAGAAATTACTGGTAGCACTTGCAACAGCCCCATAATACCAGTTTATAAGAAAGGAGGTAATGAAATACCATATCGTTTTATAATTGATTTGCGCGGATTAAATAAAGTAGTTGATCCCCAATTTCCATTGGTCCCAGACGTCACTACCATTTTGACGATGATTCCAGCTTCTGCTTCACATTTTAGTGTTGTGGATCTGAAGAATGCATTTTTTAGCATTCCAGTACATCCTGATAGTAGATATTTATTTTATTTCATGTTAGGAGGGCGTTCTTTCACAATCACATGAATTCCACAAGGTTACACTGAGAACCTGAGTATTTATATCACAGCACTAAAATAACAGCTAGACATGTTAGAATTGCCAACGGGTTGTGTACACATTTGGCAGCACATGGACATAAATCATCATTAAAAAAATTCCAGTATTGTCGAAAGGAGGTGGCCTATTTGGGCTACCTACTTTCGAAAGAGGGAAGGAGACTGACACCAGAAAGGATAGAAAGCATCTCTGGTATGCCTATTCCAAAGACACAGAAGGGAGTCAGAGCTATAATAGGCATGGCTTCATATTGCAGTCAGTGGATTGCAAATTGTGCGATGATTGTAAAACCTATGGTGGCATTGGCAAAGAAAGATGTTGCTTTGCCTTTACCATGGAGTGAGGAATGTCAGAATGCATTTGATCTGCTCAAAGTTGCGTTGTGCTCAGCTCCAGTTTTGGGCACACCAAATTATGAAAAGGATTTAAAGTTATTTGTGCATGAAAATAATGGTTGTGCTTTGGCTGTTTTGACTCAGAACAAGGAGGAAGAAATAGACCATGCAGTTATTTTTCTTCTGCGCTGGATCCTGTTGCATGCACTTTGCCATGCTGTTTGTGAGCTGTTGCTGCTGCTGCCCCATCAGTAAAACATACCGAGGGAATGGTTTTGGGTCACACCTTAACTTTGATGGTGCCTCACACAATAGACGTTCTTTTAAATAGAACACAGACACAACATCTTACATCAGCTAGACTGACAAGATACGAAATTGTCCTCTTTGCACCACATATTGAAATTTTGAGGTGTTGCGCTTTGAATGCTGCAGAGTTAATGCCCCCTCCTAATGAAAGAACGGGTGAGAAGGGACGACCAGCTCATGATTGTATAATGGTTACTGAACAAGAAATGAAAGGAAGAATTGACTTAACAGACACCCCACAGAAAGAGCCAGACAGAGAACTGTTTTGTGATGGTTCCTGTTTAAAAATTGCCCTTTGGCACATCAACTGCTGCATATGCCATCACCACACTAAAGAGTATTGTAGAGAGCAAAAGGATCCCATATAGTTCAGCACAGGCTGCAGAGATAATAGCATTGACAAGAGCATGTGAGTTTTCTGAAAATTTGAATGTAAAAATATGTACTGACAGTCAGTACGCATTTGGGGTGGTACACAATTTTGGTCGACTGTGGGCTGAGAGGGGTTTTCTAACATCACATGGAACCAAGATTCAACATGGTACTTTAATAGCAAGGTTGTTGTCTGCACTGGCGTGTCCTAAGTGACTAGCAATAATGAAATGCGAGGCGCATAAGAAAGTAACATGTAACTTTGGAAAAGGAAACGCATTTGCAGAAAAAAATTACGAAACAAACTTCCACACACAAAAATGTTTATAGCTCAGTCAGAAGAAGTGCCCCGCATGATAGAAAATGGTATTGCCACTGTTAAAGATATGCAAGCGGAAGCAACTGCGGATGAAATAAAAGCATGGGCTGAGGGCTCAGCAGAATTAGACATGGAGGGTTGCTGGGCAGACAAAGAGAGTAGAAAGTGGAGGCTACCCGACTCGTATGTAACTGCAATGGTCATCATGGCCCACAGTCCCACACATACATTTGCTAAAAAGATGATTTAGCATTTGGCCTCAGTATGGCAGAACCCACACATTAGAAAAACTACTGAAAGGCTAGTCCAGAATTGTATGACTTGTTTGCAAGATAACATTGTTAAAGGAACAACCTCTCCCGTAGGTAGTTTTGGCTCCCCTTCCATGTCCTTTGAAGTCATCCATTTTGATTTCATAGAAATGGAAAGATGTCAGAACCTTAAGTACATCCTGGTGGTAGTTTGTGCATTCAGTAAATTGGTGGAAGTATACCCGCTTAAGGACTGCACAGCAATGAGCACAGCGAAAGTGATGCTGAAAGAGTACTTCCCTAGATTCGGCCTGCCACGGGTCATATGGTCAGACAACGGCCCACATTTTGTTGCCGCTGTGCAGGCCTTCAGATTGATAAACAATTCCATTCCGCCAGACACCCGATGAGTGCCGGTCTTGTTGAGCGCCAAAACGGCATCTTAAAGAATAAAATAAGTCAAATCTGTTCAGGGAATCAATTCAGGTGGCCTGATTCGCTGCCCTTAGCTTCGGTCTGTGCAGGCAAGGACTGGTCTCTCCCCATGCGAAATCATCATGGGGAGACCCGCGAATGTCAGTGCGCCACAGCCGAGGCGCTTGAATGAAGTAGAATACCCTTTGCTAAGCACTTATTGTATCTTGTTAACGCAGAAACTCTGTTTGATTCATCAGCAGGTGCAGAAGGCTCTTACTGTCAGATACACAGGCCCAGAGCATTGTCTGCAGTCGGGCGAGTGGGTCCTGATCAGGAACTTTGAGAGAAAGTCCTCGCTCCAGGTTGAGGGGCCCGTATCAAATTCTCCTGGCAACGCAGACTGCAGTCCGAGTGGATGGTCAAAAGGCATGGATCCATGCCACCCACACGAAAAGAATTCCATTTCCGTTGAAAGAGCTGCCTGATCCAAACAATAAGAAAGAAACAGCTGCCCTTGACTCGAAAGACACAGTCGCCAGTTCTCTGCCACAAATACTGGCTGAGCCCGAGAAAAAGCCTGTAAAGATTTCAATGAAAGAGAAAGGGCTAAAAGTGCCCCAAATTTGCCCAGCTGAACCTGCATCATCGCAGGCTGATATTAAGCCTGCTTCATCACTCATTGCATCACAGGCTGACACTGAGCCTGCATCTGGAAGTGAATCTGCATTTTTCATTGACAACACAGTACCTGGAGCCATAAGGTACAACCTACCTTCTCAAAATCGGAAGTGATCTGCGCTACATGTTTTGTTTTGCCTCTAGTCCCAACAAGGATGAATTGGGAATCGGAGGCCTAGGGAAGTGGAGCATGGGAGTTGTACCAATCTGCATCAAATTGGGAGCTCTGGAACACAGCTTCCTGGTGCTATCTTTGAAAAAGTGAATGACATATGTTAATCACCCCATGAGGACAAGTGGGGCACATATGAGAAAAACACAATTGATGCCTGCTCTGGAGTCTTTGGAACACTGTGCAGAGGCACAATAATCTTGCCACATGTTTAGCAATTCAGGCTGCCGAGAACTGGCCTAGACGCTTTGCTGACCTCTTTGGACGCTTTGCTGTTTCTACGGGCGCTGCTGAAAAGAAAGTATTCACGACGAACATTGTTGGAGAAGAGGAATTGCACACAATGCCCATACTCGCTTCTGTTCCCTCCTGCACCAATGCTGATGACGTAGTAGATGTGGAGACTATAGAAATATCAAGAAGAATGTACTGTAGAAAATTCATGATAATGATTATAATACTACTTTGTATTCTGAGTACACTGATCCCAGTACTATGGTATTTGGAGAGCGTGCATCCATTAAGCTCTCTTTTGCCATTTCCCACACACAGTCCAGTCCATGTACTCTCTTATACTCTCCATCCATTAGAAGAAAGACACAGGGAAGGTTATGGCAATAACATGTTGCTTTTACAATGAATATGACTCACTCTATCCTGAACAGAACGAATTGCTGGGTCTGCTCCCATTTACACCAGCATGGCGGGAAAGGAATGGGTTGGTATATACAGCTATTACCCCTCAATACAGCATGCTATGCATCACTAAGTGCACTATTTTATGGGAAATGGAATAAGAGTGATACAGGTCAGTTAGCTAGAACAAACACAGATGAATTCGAAAAAGTGGTAATGGAACCTATAGGTTGTTCCATATTTAACAGAGCAAGAGTGATAAAACCAGTGGTAAGGCCAGTGGACAGACTGTATGTGCCTAAATAATCTGTAATTACATTACACATTAACCAAGGAGGGAACAAGGATGTAGTACCCCTCTCGTGTACAATAAATTACAATCCTCGCACTGTCCCATTTTGCCTATGAAAAAAAGTGACCCCCTAGTTCACGAATAGAAACCAGAAGATAACATGCTTTGGAAAATGTGTCTCCTACGAACACACCTTTCTTGCTAAACATGTGCGTTGTGTTCTTCATAACAAAGAACTACGTCTGCTTACTGCAAATTGCAACTGTTGCTAAACCAAGTAATATAGATTAAGAAAGAAACGTGTCATAAAGTGTCATATTTGTCATAATTGTCTATTATCGAATGCTAGCTCAAAAAGATACATTATGGGCGGTTTTGATGTGTCACAAAGAGATTGTATGATTGTCTTTTCATATATATGATACTGTTGTAGAATGTTCGCTCTCTTGCGTCTCACGAGGTCTGGGTGATCACATGTTGTGAGACGTTAGACCCAGTCGGCCGACTGAGAATATTTGCTTTGCAATAAACCCTAGTACTTGGAAATCGATCCTTGTGTCTGTTGTATCACTGGGTGTATGGTGATTGTGCCTTGTTTCCATACGTGAGGGTCTTCAGGGCCTAGTAAGAGGGCACATTTGAAAGTCATTTTACGGTATATGGGTTTTATATAGTGTACCCTTGACATTTAAATGATGCGGGGGAGCTAAGATGTTACAAAATGGTGTATGTTTGGTAGTCACATTCATGATTGCAACGGGTTATAATGTATTGTCTTTGAATCTCGAAGAAAACATGGGACTGAAAATATGATCAGGGGAAGATGTGTGGTTGCTAAAAGATATGGACAATGAATTGCCAAGGTTTTGGCGGTGGCAACAAAGCAAATCCTGAAGTTGTGGAAGAACAGGAAAAAGCCCTTGGTGGAAGATTAGCTGTATGATGTTCAGATTGTGTCAGATTTTAAGAACATTTTGTTTTGTAAGTGGTATAGGGAAGACCTTTATTTGGAGTTTTGGACGCCCTTTAATAATCTATATGGTACGTAGGGATTATTTCACTTTGCGTAAGGTTTGAGTTAATAGTGTACATTCTGGGTGTATTGTGTGGTTGAGTGTATGGGGCTGATTCATGGAATATGTGCGCTGAAAAACAGGGATTTGTGTGCCATTCTGCCCGCAAATCTTCATTTGTTAAACAGGGATTTGCGGGCAGAATGGCGCACAAATCCCCGTTTTTCGGAACACAAATTCCATGAATCAGCCCCTATGTATTTTTGTGTGAGTGTCTTTTTGTTTTATGTGTTACTAAACTCATGTTTGGGAATGTTGTATTTTTGTATTGGCTTGTATGATGTTACTCTATTTGCTGTTATATTTTAAATATGGTTCTTTATGATTTCTTATGTGAGTTGACAATATATTCAGTCATTGCCGAGGGGGTTCGCTGTCGGGGGGGGGTTTGTTTCAAATGTAACATAGTTGATGTTGTACTTTGTTTGATATTGTGGACTCAAAAGTCTAAATAAAGAGTTTGAAAAAGGAAAAAATGATCAGATGCCCAGGGCAAGACAGAACACTTGGCTGATTAGATGGGCCACTGTCAGTGGTTTAACACCTCTGTGTCACTTTATCTTCTAGTTATGGATGTATGAATACATGCAGGGAAACGTTCACAAACAGTGTTTTCTTGGTCATAAATGCATACCTAGTCCATCAGCAAGAAACATGACGCTCGCTCTGATCCCACACCTCAACGGAGTGTCCTTCCCTTGGCACTTACCATATCACACATGGAGAAGGAACTTGTTACAAGGTTACAAATAATAGTGCACGAAACGTTACATCTGATGCTCACCAGGTCAGAGGCGGGCTAACTCTAAAAAGACGGTGGTGTGTCGGCTGTCCAACACTACCAGATGGATCTGGTCAAAATGTGTCTGGTCTATGTTGCCAATGCCAACATGACATCAAAGCGTTGCAGTAATGTCCCCTTCTTCGTCTACTGTGGATGTGGAAGGCTATCTCAATGTATTGTTTTCTAATTAATTTTTATTGCTCAACGAGCAATGATGAAATGAGAAGAAGACAAGTGTATTTTGCACCTTTATTTCAAGATGAATATTTTCATTATACAATCAGTAGAAAAAAGACTTGTCCCTACAGTTTCAGAATGTCTGTTGCATCAGCTTCCGTTACCTAGAAATGTTTAAGCAATGATAATGGAAAATAAATGTAACAATACTGCGGTCACAACACTGTGCTCACAATACCGTTTCCACAGCAATATGTGAAAACAAGGCTCATTTCTGTGTCTTATTCCTTATTTTTCTTTTTAAACTTTTATGCATTTTTTTACATTTTTTTTTATTTTCTTCCCTCCATTTTTACTTTTAGATTTCAAAACACATTCGCATATCATGAAGAAAGCTTTTCTGATGGCCAATAATGTTGGAGACTGAAACTCATTGACCAAACTGGCAACAAGTAAACATTTCCCTAATGAATTGTTGCCTCTGATAAATGCACAATTGTCGAGTCTGTCATCTTTAGGGCCTTATTTACTCAGAGCTGCTGGTTCTGCCACCATTGTCCCCTCTCCAGTAACAGATGAGGTTTGCATGGCAATCAGCTACACGTTTGTTTCAACTTCATTGATCTCAATGGTGCAGTGGTCCTTGTCGTTGGATACCTCAATGTGGTTCTCCTCCGGGGCACCTTCCGGCTCCATGTCTATATAATGACAGTCTTTCACTGTCTCCTGCCCGTGATAAGCGTTCATATTTTTCATACAGCCGTTTCTCTGGTACGCCATGATTTGGTGGATGCTAAAATTTTTCGTTTCACAGATCAGTGGAACCTACAGGATAAAGGAACACCGCAATATTAGTTCACCTACAGAGTTTTCAGACATCAAATAAAATAAAAATATGTTTGCTTTTTATGAGTTAAAATTCAAAATACCAAGACCTGGGTTTTCAGTAATGGTGATATCATGTTCTGTATTATTTCAATACGTTCAGATGAAATCAAACTATATTATATATTAAAGCAAAATATTCTTTATGAAAAATAGCCAGTCATATAGTGTCGTTAATAATGATCATTTCAAGCTCTAGGTCAGATGTACAAGTCCTGGAAATTTTTTAGAATTGTGTGCTGTTCTTTACAAAGGTGTGCCGACACGGTATTACATCCTTTTGCCGACACCCGTTTTTCCGAAGGGTGTTTTGCCATTGGAGTTTTGTCGAAAATGTCCATTGAAATTTTTTGGGGGGTGGGAAAGGGTAAATAAAGGGTTGGGAGGGAAGGGAAATAAAAAATAATTAAATGAAGTGGGGCTTATGGGAGAACCCCGCAAAAATAATTGTAAAAAGAATGTGATGAACTTTTTGGGCAAAACTCCTGCAGCAAAACACCCACCGGAAAAAAGGGGTCAGCGAAATGACATGGAACCGCCAACACAGTTGAATAATAATAGCACAATAATATAACTTTTTTTCGACATAGCGCTTCACACTGGATTCTTCCCACTATGCGCTGTAATAATTACCGTTAATGTTTGCCAGTTTGAAGGTGCTCCATTTTTCAACCACGGAAGAACAGAGGCAGGAGTCAGTTCTGCTGGGATTCTAAGGTGTGACCAGGGACGTCATTTCACCAAAATGCCAGGGGTAGCGGAAGTGACATCACACCACCCTTGACCCCCTGATGACATCACAGGAAGTGATGTCATATGACCCCACCCCAAAGTGACATTGCGGGAAGCGATGGAATACTGACATTGCCATATGTATCGTTAAGATCAGTGTGTATAGGCCCATATTACCAAATTACTGTGAATGCAAGCAGACGTCCATGACCAAATGATAATGATATGTTATTATATAGCACTTATGCTTAAGCGCTTTACATAGAAAAAATATACACCCAATATCACCCCAACCTGTGGGTGGTACTCATTTATCGACCTCAGAAGGATGAAAGGCTGAGTTGAGGCGTTTAAGAACAGACCAAATCAGTGACTCACCCCCTGAAGTGGGCCTGAAATAAACCTTTAATGAGTCTAGCAATTATTGTAAAGAATTCCAGAAAGACACATTATTTGGTATTCCTATTCTTTCTTATTTAGGGTCAGTGTTGAAAGTGCTAGACTTGGCACTCCTGTTCTTATTTTTCTTCTTTTTTTAAGGGGCCCTCAACAAGAAAGCCAGCTACTCCAGAAGTTACGAGCCACATGGTGCTGGCCACAGCCCAGGAGCTTGCATTACAAAAAAAAAAAAAAGATTTTTTTTTTAGAGGTCGCAAGGAAGACCTCAGAGGTCGCAGTTGTGACCTCTAGCGACCACTGAGCTCTCGTTGGGGCTTGTTCTGCGTGATCAGCACTTTGCATTTTCGTCTGAGAGGATTTTCGTCTGAGAGGCCCCTGCCTGGGGACTCTTGCTTTGCGTCCTACCTTGGCCTAGTTTCTGGATGGCGGTACATAATCCATAATATGGGGGTCATGAGGGGCGACAGAGCGTCACAAGCAGCAGTAGATATAAATGGGGTGGCATCTTCATAGGGATAGGTAGTGAGAAAGCATCTGCAGGCATATATACATGAGCTCTTCAGGCGTCTTGCATTTCTGCGGTGCTGTAGGCGGCCTATGTGGAAAATAACAACGATGCGTGTCTGTGGGTGTATCAGTCCTCTGCGTCATAGCACTGAGTATGTTCTTCATGTGGGTTGGTGTGTGAGTGACCAGTGTGCATGGTGGCACATGTGTTCTTGTCTGTTGGCTATGTCGTCATGGCATCTCTAATGATGATGGTGTTTGTGGTTGCTGTCTAATCGAGTTGATCCATGAGGTTGATGTTGGCTTCACCATAGGTTCCCGGATGTGGATTTATTAATGGGCAGTCTCCCCGGGCGTGTGGGGGGTGGCCACAGTGGATCTTGTCATCTGGTGAGGAAGTGAATGGGTCGAACTCCTCTCGCAGGGGTATCTTGGGTCTTGATGTCCTGGGCCATGGTTTGGATGAGAATGGGGGGAGGGTATTTTCCCATTTTTCCACTTCAGTCCCCCCTCTGATCGACTTGTCGACGACAAAATTATCCACTCTCTTGTCTCCGCGTACTCTCCATAATTTCATTATTTCCGCCAGGTGTCCATACTGGTTCACGTGATCTTCAAATGACCAGTACATGTATACGCATTCACCGCCAGGCTTGCAATAAACCCACTTTCCAATGTAACTCTTCGGGTTCCTTAAGTTCTCTACCTTCACTGATGGTGGATATATGTCTGCTTCTATTATATGCTGGCGTAACCGTTCCCGTTCCTTTATGATGATGTCTGTGTGTTTGTCATCTTCAGCTGGCATTAGGGCGTGCATGCCGATCATTTCCATCATTTCATCAGTAGTACGCGCTGACCTCGCTCTCCATAACTTCATTCCCAACAGGGCGGCCATTCCCAATATTATGCATCCTGCCACAATTTTAAGACAATCTGACAGCCACGATGGCATCCATGACCACAAGTAGGAAAACCAGCTACTTTCTTTCTTCACTCCCTTTGCTTCTTCTTCCATCTTGGCGTGTATCTTGGCAAGTTGTGATACTGCCTCCGAAAGCGTGCCATTGTCTGCGTCGTTGGTAGGGATAAATGTGCAACTCGAGCTCCCAATTTTCACACAAACTCCTCCTTCCATTGCTGTTAGGAGATCCAGCACATATCTAAGTGGTCTTTCCCAGCACCCTGGTATCCCAGCAACTTCTCTGGCGTGCCATTCGCATGGTAGGTAGTTCAATGTTACTTCCTTTGTGTCTCCTTTGTCAGGTCCATCCGTCACATATTGGAGCCCTTGTGTATGCTGCCAGTAGTTGTCGTACGTGAGTAGTGTTTTGATGAAGTTATTTTCATATGGGTATGTATCCCTCGATTTCCATTTCAGTGTTGCTAGTTTCCCTTGAAATCACCCTCTTGTTTGGAACAAGGCCAGGTATAGCAGACACTACACTGATGTTGCAGGTACCTCAGTTGCCACAAATGTTCTGGATGCGCTCATGGCATATGGGATCAATGAGCACACATAGCAGTTGTCCTTAGCTGTCCCCTTACCAATTTTGGACATGTGCTGGTACCACATGTTATTTGAGATATGTGCGGACTCTGTAAGTTATGTGTCTACCACTTGGTTATCAATAGGAACACTATGTTTATCCCTCTTCCTGTTTCTTCTTGGGTTACTTGTACCACCTGACACCGTACCTGTTGCAGCCGTGGTGGGGGGATGTTAGAAGAAGGTGATGCCATAACATAGGAAGCATAGTGTGCCTGCCAGACAGTGGCAGTAAGTAGACCAGTGATGAAAAATATGCCTATCATCTTTATTACAATTGCTAATATCACTGGCATATCTCTCTTACCTTTGCTGCGGTCCTGCAGCTTCTTTGCTTTTAGATGATATAGATGCCCGCCTGAAAATTTCTCAAAAATGTGCGTTATTTTGTTAGTGTCTTTTATTCAAGCCCTCCCTATCAAATAATCATTCAATGCCCAGGCGAAAAGCTGTTCCCACACTTTCCTCACCGTCCTATTTCTTAGGGCGGGTAATGCTTCGTGGAGATGTGGGAAAGAGTGTTCTATTATCAAAAGGAACATGTTGTAATACACACATATTCTTCTTTTCTTTAAGTGTTTTGGTCTTTTTATAACGTACACTAATTGGTGTGACAATGTGTCTGGGGTGTTGTCATCCGCGGGCAGCATTTACCTCTGGGCAGTGACGTATGCGTTAGTAACCTATATTCAACTCTTTCTATATATAACAGTACTGTGCGGTACATGCATGTGTGAGACAAAAAGGAGAAGAGACCATGCAGATGTCTATACAGTGTGGTGTAAATTTGCAAATTATTGGACAATGTTCTTTATTAGGGATTGGCTTGGGCGGTGTTTGCTTTATTTTGGGATCTCGTGACCATGGGGTGGGCTATTGGTAGTTTGTCGTTTATGTCTCTTGGGGGGTTTGGTGGTGATTTTGTTGTCTGGGCAGCGTCGTTGTCGTCGTTAGTTGTCGTTGTTGATACGTTGGCCCTTTCATTGACACTATGGGGGGGTCTGTGCTTTGTAGGGCTTGATGTCATGCAGTTGGGTGCAAACCTTTTTATCCTTTACTTTGACAGCTCTATGAGCTGTTTTTTCCACCAGGTGGGGCCCAGTAAAACGGGGGCTGTTCCACCGGCGATTACATTTTTTTAGAAGCACCTGGTCCCCCTCTTTCACTGTCCACTGTGCTACTTGTTCCTGTTCTTCATTTGTTGTTTCTTCTTGTTGGGTGTTCTTTGACCCGCCCCGTGTCTGTTCAATCTGTTGAGAGATAAAGGCGACACTATTAACCAAGGAAGAGACATTTCGTAAATTTCTTCACCAAATACATTTTGTGAGGTATGGCAATCTGTTATGGCTCTTGATGGTGGTGTGAGTGGAAGGTGCATTTGGCGTCCGGTCACCACCTCGTGGGGTGTGAGGTGGTGGTCCTACCCTGGCCTATTTCTTAATTTGAACAGAGCTAAGGGGAGGCAGAAAAGCCAACTCTTTTTGGTTGTTTGCTGAATCTTTGCTATCTCTTCTTTTAGGAGGCCGTTGAGGCGTTCACAGACGCCATTCGCTTGCGGGAGATACGCACATGCAAACTTGTACTTAATTCCCAAGAGGGCAGTTATATGTTGGAACATTTCATTAGCAAAGTGTGGGACGTTGTTGGACTGCAGTACTTCACATACCCCCACCTCGGGAACACCTCCCTTACCAAAAACTTTGCTGCTCTGAAGGCGTCTGCATGGGAGCATGGACCGACCTCTATCCACCCTGAGAATGGGCATACTACTAAAATCGTGTACCTGTATCCTTGACATACATTGATCATGTCAATGTAGTCGATGTGTAGGTGCAGGAAGGGTCCTTCGGGCCGGGGTATAGTACCTTTGATCACTTGCAGCGTGTGACCGGCCATAAATTGTTGACATGTGAGACAATTGCTAATAAAGTTTGCAACGTTTGAATTTAGCTCGGGACAGAACCACGCCTCCTTTATTCGTGCTGGAATCACCTCTTTTCCTGTGTGTGTGGGGTGATGTAGTTGGGCCAAGGCTGTTTTCAATAGGGCTAGGGGCATCACTATTTTGCCTGTGTTATTCTGTCGCCATAGTGCGTCTGTGGGAGGCATTGAGCATCCTCTTTTTACCCATAGCTCCTTTTCTGCCATAGGTGCTGCTGCCTGTAATTCCATTATTTGAGTTTCAGGGATGTGTGTGTACCCATCCTTCATCAACATCTGTCTTGCCCCCACCTTCCCCTTATCTTTTTGTTTTTCTGGGAGGGTCCATATCTCACCAAAGTACGCAGCATATTTAGCATGTGCGTCTGCTGTTTCATTACCCTTTGAAATTGGGTCATCCCCGTTTGTATGGGCCTGACACGTTACCAGGGCTATTTCTCTAGGGTCTTCAATTACTTCAATTAGCTCGGCAAGTAGTAGAGCGTGCTGCACTGGGGTGCTGTCTGCTCTTCTGAACCCTGTTTGTTGCCATTTTATTAATCCTGAGTGTACTGTTGATGTGACATATGCGCTGTCAGAATATATGGTCACTCTTTTGTCATTGCTCTCCTTTGCTGCTAAAATTAGGGCCACTAGTTCTGCTGCTTGAGCTGAATAGTGTTGTGGTAACTGAACACATTTTACTTGGACATAGGTCCGATCATCTCTTGGTCGTACCACTGCCGCTCCTGTCCTTCTCACCCCATCACTCTGGTCAATTGTTGAGGACCCCATCAATGTACATTATCTCTCCCCGCTCTAGGGCATTTTCCTCAACTTCTCTTGTGCTTGAGTAAATTTCAATGGCCTGTGTGCAATCATGAGCGTAGTTGCCATCTTCTACTACCTCTGCTATAAACCTTTCTGGATTTACATTACTGCACCTCACAATTTTAAATTCTGGTCTGGACAATATTATTTCATAACTTGATGCCCTTTGGGTGGTCAATGTTGATTTTGGTTTTTTCAGTATTGCAAAAAGGGCTTGATCCATGTACAGTGTGGTGGGGCAGCCCATTGTTATTGAGGATGATTTTTCTACTGCAAAAGCTGCGGCGGCCAGGCTCTGTTCGCACGGGACGTGACCCAACATTACAGGGTCCAGATGTCTACTGTAAAATGCTACTGGCTTGTGCCCCATGCTTGTTTTTTTGTGTCAGTACTGCTTTCATTACTGCTGAGTCACAATGTGAGAATATGTAAAATTCTTCTTCATAGTTTGGGGTGGCTAGTACTGGTGCAGTTGAGATGGCATGTTTTAATTCATTGAATGCCTCTGTCATTTCTCTTGCCCATCCCAACTTCTTCACCCCCCTCTGTGCTTCTCTGAGGGCCTCAAGCAGTGGTCCTATGTATGAGCTGTAGTCAAAAACCCATGCCCTGCAGTAGTTTCATAGGCCCAAGAATTGCTGCAATTCTCTCACTGTCTGTGTCTGGGGTGTGTTTGTTATGGCCTGCGCTCTTTGTGGTGCAATTTTCCTTCCATTTTGTAAAATGAGTTGTCCTATGTAGAGCACTTGTTCTTGGCAGTACTGCAATATTTCTTTGTTTACCTTGTACCCTTTCTCTGCTAGCACTGTGAGCATCCTTACAGAGTCCTTCCTGCACTTTTCCTCTGTGGTGCTGCAGATGATGATGTCATCTACATATTGTAGAACCGTGTTTTCCAAGTCAATGTTACCCAAATCCATTTGCATCAAATGGATGGTGACTCGCAGTACCCTTGTGGCAGCCTTGTGTGTTTCCAGTTTCTGTTGCGGTGTGTGAAACTTGTCAGATCTTGTGTGTCAGGGTGTAGAGGTATCGAGAAGAAGGCATTTTTGAGGTCGATCACGGTAAACTGTAATGCCTCTGCTGGTATTCCACATAGTATAGTGGCTGGGTTAGCTGTGATAGTGTATTCTGCTTCTACAATGTGGTTGAGGAGCCTGAAATCCGGGATGCAATGCCAAGAGCCTCCCCTTGCTTTGTGCACAGGGTACACAGCAGTGTTGCATGGGGACTATGATAGTACTAGTATTCCTCTGTTTATTAGGGCTGTTATTGTTTCATAGATCCCCTCATCTGCTTCCTTGGATAGTGGGTACTGTTTTACTCTGGGCAGCATTGCTCCTTTTTTCAACTTTATTTGAAGTCCTCCAAACCTTTTCATACATCCTACGTCATATGGACTGGTGGTCCACAGGGATGCTGGTACTGCTGCTAAGTCGTCCTCATAAAATGGCACCTCTAGTGCCATTGCCATCTTTTATGCTACCTCCTTGTATGTCACTTTCAACCAAATGTTTACGCTCATCTCAATCACCATCTCCCCTCTCCATTATCGTATGAGAAGAGCTCCTCATCTGATACCTGTGTTAGTCGGCATCCCTCAGCTAGTGCTATTACTGCCCTCTATGCTCTCCCCTCCCCATCTTGGGCATGCACTGCAATGTAGTCTGTTGTTGCCACAATGCTCTAAATGCTCACTGACATCATGGCCCCTTCCTTTTCACTGGCTGGTGTTTCAGGTCTGAAAAGGTAAGCTGCTGGTCTCCTCCATATTTTCCCTTCAATTCCTGGTAGCCATGCTATTGCCATGTCTGTTCCATATTGGAAGATGTCCCTATCTACTGGTTCTGCCCTAGCCACTGTCCTTCCACAATAAGCCTGCACTATTTGGCGTGCTGTGAGCATGGTAATGCCTGGTGTGGAGCATACTATTCCCTTTTCAGTAAAGGAGATGGTCATGTTCAACCTGCTCATGATATCTCTCCCTAGTATGTTTACTGGTGATTGTTTTGAATACAATAGTGGGAGGGACATGTCGTGATCTCCTACAGATAAGGAGATGTTATCAGTAAAGGGAACCAACCCTCGAGCCCCAGAACATCCTTGAGTGCGCATAGCTTCGCCTGACAAGTTGAACTTTCCCTCCCTGATACAAGACCTAGTGGCCCCTGTCTCAACTAAGAAAGAAAATGTTTTGTCCTATCGCCACCTGTATGCATGGTTCCTCCGCAGGGTTAGGTGTTATCGATAGGATGGGACACATCAAAGACATCTGTGGGCTGTCCTATTGTGGGTATAGTGACTGTCCATTCCCTGTGTAAGGGTTGTGACCCAATATTGTCACCCCCCAGCTGTGTTTGTTTTGTAGGTGTGTCTGTAGACGATATTGCATTGTCCTGTATTTATGTGAGCTGCTGTACTGTTTGGACCTGTTGTTGTTGTGTGGTAACTGCCTGTTGCTGAGGTTGTTGTGGCGTGTATGTTTGTATGTGCTTGCTGTACCTGTTGTTGTGGTTGTTGTTGTATTTGTGGTTGTTGTGTGTACGTTTGAAGTTGTAGCTGGGGCTGTTGCAGTGGTGCTTGTTGTTGTGGTAGTGGTTGCTGTGTTTCTTGGTGTTGTTGGCAATATTGTTGTTCCCCATTAGGCCCCTGTTGTCCTTGTTCTCCCCAAGCTGCTTGTGCTGGTCTCATTCTGCAAGTGCGTGACATGTGTCCCACCATTCCACATATCCAGCATATCGGTGGTCCCTGGCTTGCCATGGATATCCCCCCGTGTTATCTGAGTACCCTTGCTGTCCATATTGGTTGTAACCCCGGAACCCTCCCCCTTGTTGTTGTGCAGGTGGGCCATATCCTCTCCCTCTCATTTGTCCGCCCCTCCCTCTGTAGTTGTTTGAGTACCCATTTCCCATTTGCATAAAACCCCTCCCGTGTGTGCTGTGTATGATGGGGGCGGAGGCATCTGCTGTGTCATTATTAGTGCTGGCTGTAATGGTGATATCTGTTGTTGTGTTCTATCTTGCGTTACTGTTACTTGTGTGGGCGCGGGTGCTGTTATCAGTACTCCTTCCATAGTATATTTAGATAGTTTCTTTTGAACCAATTTCACTTCCTCTGTCTTTCTATCTTCCTCCTTTTGTTTCATCTTTTCTTGCCACATCCTGCAGTGGTGTACTATTGTCAGTCGTATTTCTGGCCATGCCTTTGCTTCCATTCCCACTAATTTTTTCAACTGCCTCTGCACTTGTTCTGAGAGCCTTTGTACTGGTATGTGGTAAAATATTGCTAGTGTCTTGTCCCACGGTTCCCGCGTTTCTAGGCGCCACTTCTCCTGGATCTCCTGGATGTAATCAACAGGGTCCTCATTCTCACGCATCTTGCGAGACGTTATTGCTCCTATGTCCGAGGTGTCTAGGTATCGGACCCTCAAAGCCTGCCATAGAGCGTACCTACAGTTAGCAAATGGCACTCCATCATGTGACGTGTCACTTATTGTTACCCCTGGGAATCCCGCTGTCCTCGATATGTCGTCTGTAGCATCCCCCAGTATTGAAATCAGTAATCCCTTTACATCACCGACCACTAACCTTTGACCCGCAGTGTGTTTTTCCATTTCATATATCCATTTCCCGGCTCCCCCACTGAGAGATGGCAGTCTACATTTAATATTTTCTTTATTTGCATGTTTCCATGGGACATATTGTGGTCTGGATCCCCCTCTCTCCAGTATTGGCATTAAATTGTTCTCCCTCACTTCCCCTGGCGTTCGTCTGTGTGGGGATATGTTAGGGTATTCGTCAACTTCTTCCATGTTAGGTAACTCTTCTATACTGTCAATGTTAAAGTATGTTGCTCTGTCACTTCCAATGTTCTTGTTCCCCCTCCTGTTACCTTCCTGCCCCATTCTATGAGTGTCCACTCGCTCCTCTTGCTTGCGCCCTGGGAGGTCCCTAAGTCTGTTAACATATGGCGTGTTTGCTGGGGTTGGTGTTAGTGGGCGTGGTGTTTTTCTGTTTACTGGTCTATTTTTCATGTCTTCTGTGTTTTGCTCTCCTCGTGTCCCGCATTCCCAGGGAGACCTGCAGTCAGTGCGTGTTATGTATAGTTTACCTAAACTGTCCCTATTTTCCTCACTTCGTCCTCTGCCCAACCCTTACTCCTTGTCGCTGCAAAACCCATCTGAAAATGTCAATCCCCACGTGTTTTCCTCCCACCGTTACTGTTTTTAAATCTATTAAGTCTAAGTCTGTGTACTCACCTCCCTTCTCCGCGACCCCTTGTGTTGATGTTGTTGCAACTTCCTTATCCTGACGCGTATATTTTTTCGCCCCATACTCCATCCTCCTCTCTCCTCTTTCTTCATTCTTTTTCCTTACTACCTCACCACCTATTTCCGCTCATGCTCTGCATAGTTCATCCATTACCGCGTCGCTCACCTTTCCTAATATCTTTTCCTCCTCTTCCTTGCTACCCCATAGTCCCCCCTCCCTTTTCAATATGCTTTCTATAACCGTCCCCTCTTCATACTTCCGCGCGCTCTTTGATATTATTTTCTTTTTCCATAACCCCATTTCCCTGTCATTCTCTTCTCGTTCCTCCTCCCTCCTTCTCATCTCCTGTTGCTCCATGCATGTTACTCTGTCCGCGATCGCTCTTATCCATGCTGCTTCCTTTTTCCCTTCTTCCTATTGTACCTTCACCTTCGCTTCTTCCTCCTTATTTGCTTTCCTTTCTTCCTTACTGCCCTGCGCTTCCTTCTCAAACTGCCTGATCAGTGCGCTCTGTACTTCCCTTAATTCATCTCTTCCTCGTCCTGTGAAAATTTACCTGTTACCTTGTTACTTACCCCGTGCCCTGTCTGTAGCGTGTCCTTCTCTTCCTTGTCTACCTTCCTCACCACTCCTTCCTCCTCCCCTGTTAGCGTCACCTGTGCTGCTATCCATTCATCTGGCCCTACGTTTGCAAACTCTCTCAGTATCCGTGCTTGCTCTCTTATTTTTGTTTCTGCGGTGCTCTTCACCCCCGTCTCCTTTTCGTAACTATCCATTGGCTCGTATGGCGGTGGGCTGTATGCAGGGTTGGATTATCCCTCAGCTGCAGTTAGTTGTGGTCTGGCGGCTTCTCTTAATTCTGTTAGTGGATCCAAACCTCCTTCCTCCTTCTTTACTATTGTAGCTATCGGTATTTCCTCTGCCCTTTCCTTCTTCACCTTTACCACTGATACCGCGAACGATCCTTCTGCCTCTTCCTCACTTTCTTCAGTACTGGGTGGGTTTTTTGGTGCCGTACCCCCGCCTCCACCGGCCATCTTCTCCCCCTTTTGCTCCTTCTCCTCTTTCACCCCTTCTCCTCCTTTATCCCCTGCACTGCGAACATTCCTGGGGTTCCTGGTGTACATCCCTGGAACATCTTCCAGAGATCGAAGATCTCTAAATGGCTTGCTAACTTCTTCCCTTTGTATGTATTATGTAGATATGTCAGCAGGTGGTGTTGATTAAACGTGTCGAAGCTGCCGTTGGGAGGCCACGGTACCCTTATTTTGTTGTCTGTTCCTTGTGTCCACTCAATGCTGTATTTTACAATTTTTTCTTTGTGAGGTGACAATGTTGTGCAGATGTGTTGGAGTGGTGTAGTTAAAGCGCTTGCTCTTAGCCCTAAAGGCGCTCCTGTCCCCGACCCGTAGTACGTGCCCATGTTACAATTTTACTTTTCTCGAAGTCAACTTTTTACCTGGCCCCGTAAATTGGGGGCTTCCGACCGTCCGCTGAAAAGGAAGGCAATTTCAATTTTACAATGCTTTTACTCTTATCTCTCTCCCGATGTTCAACTATGGCACCCTTCGGCCGTGGCACACGGAGCACCCTGCGGCTGCGTGTCCTGTGTGGCATGCTTTTGAGCCGCCCCACCTTCCTGTGCTGCCAATACTTGGCCCACCTTCAACTTAACTCCTCCTCCTCTCCCCTCACCGTCGCGCTACTTGTACTTCCTGGCCCCCTCCCGCCCCTCTTGTCGAGGGCAGGCCAGCATTTTTCGTGCGCGGATGCCTCTCCCCCTTCGCCCCTCCCTCACCGCGGTTCCTTCTCTCGATCACCCCTGGATGCGTACGAGGTGATTATCTTGTCCTATACAAGCCTTATGGGTGACGTCACCAACCTCTACAAGCTACTACCGGTACGTACAATTACACAACCAATGAACGTGTGATATCTTTAACACTCTTATTCCCCCGTGAACCCCACAGCTGTCTTCCCACTCTGTCTATAGTGGAGTAATCAACAATCAATTAATTATTACAATCGGACTGCGCACGCTGCGTCGCCTTGCGTGTGATACGCCCCCTCTCTAGGGGAGCTTAACCAGCCAATTATCTCCAATTATCCGCGCTTGGGAAACAATCTAACTACCTCCTGTGGGAATACATTATCTACCCACCGAGCTAAAATGCTCAACTAGTAAGGATCCTCATCTAATCATTGAACTACAACGTCAATTCATAGGAAAGCCACACCTCCCTTACACAGGTGTCTGCGATCTAGACCAATCAGCGCGATCTGCCAGTCATACGTGGGTGCTTAAAGCCCCACCCAACTTACTCCGTGACGCTACAGGGGACTGTCCTGCTGCACCTCACACACCTATCGCTGCTTATTAATCAAAATCCTTTTCAACACCCTGTGACAACCGATCGCCACCCTTTTTACAATTCCTCCCCCCTCCCGCACAACATTACATTGCTGGTTGGGTGTGCCATACTCACATCAAGTCCTCGTGTGCCGGGGCCGCTCGACTACGGGCACCCCTCCCAATCAGCTCGCCACCTCCCCTCGTCTGGACCACGTCTGGACACTTGCCAACCGCAGGCGGGATACTTCTCAAGTCGGCTCCCGACGGCCAATGTCCGGATTGCGCTGTCCAGTCTTCTCGCAGTTCCGCGATGGTCCTGTAGTCCTCAAAAGGGGGTAACCGCGGAGGGGGCCGCGCTGCCCGGCCACCTTGTCGCAAGAGGCCTTGTAGTTGTGCTCTTAGGTTAGTTAGACCTCAAACAGATCTCAGCAGTGCCTCCAAATTGTCGGGGTGATTTCCCGGGGGCCGGCAGAGCTGTCCGCGGACCTCCGGGGGCTGGGGAGGCCCCAACTCGTCCCGCGTCCCAAAAGGAGTATGAGGCACACACAAGAGCAAGGTAGATACTGCTGTTTATTATAGTAACAGCAGGGATAACTCTCATACTGCATGCATCCGGAGAGGCTCTCAGCATTAGTAGGGCTCGCAGGCCCTTTTTACCGTGGTATGATGCGCTACTTGCGTCACCTGGGAAAACTGTCCCAAAACCTACCGCCACTTCGGGTTAGTATGGTTACCTATAGGAGAAAGGGTTATTTGATAAGGACGGGTCAGGTGGTACACTTGGGCTGTCCCTAACAGTTGCTACACCAAATTTGTTACAAGGGGACACTTGGTGATTGGCTAGCTAGAATGGCGTCAGTGATGGGCCCCTCATATTCTGGTTGGTTCACCCGCGAGCCCCCAAGCCTGGGACCATCGCTGTTCCCAGCTCGTGGTGTACCTGGTGCTGACAACAATGTGCAACTATGTGTTAGTGGCAGACAATGGACAGATCTGTCTAGTGGATGATGTGTAGGTCTTTCCCATCGCTGTAGGTGTCGAACTTGTCACTTCATTGTTGCAGACCGCGTCCCGGACGTGGGACCCCAGCGACTTTCTGTCTCATAAGCTTGGCATCTTGTCAGTTCGGCTTGGTCACGTGTGGAGAGACCGTGGCTGGAGCAGAATTATGAGCATTTGATTTGTATTTCGGCTCTGAGGAGCATTTGGCATTGGCAGGTGTAACATTGGCGGGGGGAGCGCATCATGTAGATGGCAACATCGCGGCCTTGGCTGTGAGCTCTCGTTGGGGCTTGTTCTGCGTGATCAGCACTTTGTATTTTGGTCTGAGAGGATTTTCGTCTGAGAGGCTCCTGCCTGGGGACTCTTGCTTTGCGGCCTACCTTGGGCTAGTTTCTGGGTGGCGGTACATAATCCATAATATGGGGGTTGTGAGGGGCGACAGAGCGTCACAAGCAGCAGTAGATATATAGGGTGGCATCTTCATAGGGATAGGTAGCGAGAAAGCATCTGCAAGCATATAGACACAAGCTCTTCAGGCGTCTTGTGTTTCTGCGGTGCTGTAGGAGGCCTATTTGGAAAATAACAACGATGCATGTCTGTGGGTGTATCAGTCCTCTGCGTCATAGCACTGAGTATGTTCTTCGTGTGGGTTGGTGTGTGAGTGATCAGTGTGCATGGTGGCACGTGTGTTCTAGTCTGTTGGCTATGTCATCATGGCATCTGTAACGATGATGGTGTTTGTGGTTGCTTTCTAATCGAGTTGATCCATGAGGCTGATGTCGGCTTCACCAGAGGTTCCCGGACGTGGTTTCATTAGTGGGCAGGCTCCCCGGGCGTGTGGGGCGTGGCCACAGTGGATCTTGCCGTCTGGTGAGGAAGTGAATGGGCCGAACTCCTCTCGCGGGGGGTGCTTGGGTTTTGATGTCCTGGGCCATGGTTTGGATGAGAATGGGGGAAGGGTATTTTCCCATTTTCCCACTTCAGCACCCAAGGGCAAAACACAACAGATGGACCAGACTGCAAAGCGAACGATAAGGTTGAGACAGGGATGAGGCTTCAGCACCAGAGGCATGAACGAAAACTGCAGCCTTCAGTTAAAACACATGATCAGTGATCGGAGAGGCAGTTCGCTAGGCAGATCACTTAGTCAGGCAACACTCATGACACTCCTGCCTGACTCTAACATGGCGGTGAAACAAACTAAACCAGCAGAAAACGTCCCCCAACTGGTCAAGGCCAGGGAAAACCATGACACATCAGGTCAGGCAATCAGGGACCTTTGTGTCCTGATCACTGTATTACCAACAGTATACATGGCATCCACTTACTACTAGCTTTGGGGGGAGAGAGGACAGTGTTCCTGAGAGCTAAGTGTTACAGAGTGCCAGAAGAAGTAGAGAGATTTGGGGAGAGGTGAGAGCAAGCAGGGCTGAAAGAGAGAGGTTAAATTAGAAGGGAGACTCGGAGCAGGAGGAGAAAAGAGCAAAGAGAGAAGAGGAGAGGTTGCAGGAGGTGAAGGGGGAGCCCAGGCAGGAGGAGGAGGATTTTAAGCACTGAGAGAGGAGGAGGTGAAACACAAGAACTGGTGGAGGATTAGGAACAGGAAGAGGAGAAAGACTTGCGCAGGAAAGTAAAATCCGTAAGTATCACCTGGGGGCAGATCCAGGGTATGAGAGAGGCCCACTACCTAGATGTAAAATACAGAATAAGGTAAGATGCCCGTTGAGGAACTGGGGACTGCAGCGTTAGGGACCAGTCAGAGAGAACTAAGCAAGTTGAAGAGAGCCAGGGACGTTGCTGAGCCAATCAGTGGTGCTAAACCCCATTTTCCAGCAATCCTAGAAAGACTGGGTGGGGTTCAGACTAGTTTGTGAATGAGCAAACCATCAACAAAAACCTGAGACCATAGAGCTTGTGGGGGGATTTCTATCCAGACCAACCATACTCTTGAGCACCCAGGTAAGGCTGCGCCTTCCACCCCGATCAAGCATGCAAACAGTCAAGCCTTTGGTCACAAAGCAAGGGTTGTTTTATTCTTAACAAATCACCATCTACCACATGCGCCACTTCTCCCCCTTTTATAATTCTTGTATAAACTTTGCTATTTGGAAAATTGTTCATGTCTATTTTCACTACATTGGTTCTTACCACTGAAGGTGGCAAAGCTTGGGTCTAGGCATACACAATCTCATTATCACAAAACGCGTTTGTGCCATAGAGAAATGGTTGTAAACGTGTAAAGCCCACCAACGTAACTGTGACCAATACAAGATTGAAGCAGTTTATAACTAACCTGTTTCTTCTTTCCACCTGTCTGTTGGCACTGGGATTGTACACATCCATTCAATGAAAATCAATTGCCATGTCATGCAAAAATGCCTCAGTTTCCAAGGAGCAATACTGCACACTACCCCATAGTATTCTATTTTTGGTTCCCCCTTACAACTAAAATCACTTAGCAGAAGATCACCTTACCCGTGGAATGACCTCAATATGCAGCACCTTGATCCACTAATGACAGTAGGTTTCAGAGACAACAAAATGCATCTATAGAGAGTTGATACTAAATAATGCATAGTCCAGGTTTAACATAATAGATATATGAATAACAGTTCAGAATAACCTCAGAATCACCAAGTTGTGACATGACCACTATCTGATTACAATATAATACAAATGGCTGGTTTTACATCATCGCATTGCTCTGTCTAACTAAATTTACGAGGGAATGATTAAAGATTTATCAGATCTTTAAATGAAATTCATTCTCACTACTTTGATATTTCAGATAATCACAACAGGTCTTTCTTTTTATTTGTTTTTTTGTTTTTTATAAAAAATATCATACTCTCCAAATATACATTATAAAGATATTTAAACTCATTGGGGAGTTTAGAGCCTGTATAAATCACTAAGCCGCAGAACTCCTCAGTGACTTTTGATATCCTTGTAATGTAACGCTGAGGGTGTATTATTCTATGGTTATCACAACTTCTCCCAAAAGGCTCCTCTCACAAGGCTTTCACTCTCTATTTGTGTCAATATCAATGCTTTTGGTAGTTCACATTGACATCTCTGCTTCTTTTTTCAAAATATGCATTCATCTGTGATTTTAATGACAAATGTACTAACGAAAACATTTTAACGAACTGAAAATAACAAAAAATACTGATGTTTGTAATTGGGGGGGCCAGGTTCCCCCAACCATCATTTGCCTAGGTTTATAACCCCACCCGAACCCCTCCTCATCAGTTGTAATCCTTTTCCCCACTCCCATACATATTTTTACTAAACATTCTGTGATTTTCGATATTTTTGTTTCATACAAAAATGTCTTAGTTATTCTCTATTCGTTAATATTACTGGATTCCTTCCCAGTGCACGAATCAGGCTCATAAAACCCATTAATTAGCAGAGACTTCCACACCAGTAAGAGGCTGAACGCTAATACATTGGGCCCCATTCCGAGTTTGGAGGCAGCCATGGCGCTGTTAGCGCCATGGCTGCCTCCAAACCCGGGTCTGTGTCCGGTCTGGTTGAATGGGGACTTACCAGGACATTCCGACGTGTGTGGACCCGGTAAGTCCCCATTCAACCAACCATTCCCCATTCCCATTTGAGCCCCCATAGGGTCCAATGGGAATGGGGAAGGTGCTAATTACGGGCCCGCTAATTATTAGCACCCTGGTCCCTTTGCGGGTCCCGCTAAGGGAACTCGGAATTGGGTGATAAGGGTTTACCGGCACCGGGTTCCTTACCGGTGACCGTTAACCATTACCGCCCAACTCGGAATGAGTCCCATTGCCTCTTAAGGTCTCTACTACAGGTACCCGCGGCCCCACAATGATGACCTTCATATCTTGGGTCACAAATACTTGTCAATCAAATTTATTTTGGTCAAGCTGCATCCCAAATGAATCTCAGATGTTAACGGGATTATACCTTAATGACACAGGTGGCCTCAGCCATTCTATGGTTGGCCACTGACACTCAAATGACTCACTCAAGTCAGGTTGGGACTGTGGCATAGAATTGTCTCAGGCACCAATGAAAAGGTGGCCCACAGTTTCAAATGCAAATTAATTCCTTTTGCAAACGACTGAATAGTACCAACGGGGGAATTTTGGATACATTTTTGATAAAATGTGATGCAATTTGTGCAATTTTAAAAATATGTATTCACTAACAATGGTCAAAACTACTAGCCACATGGTAAAGTAACTTATCAAACTGGTCCACATTGGCCACAAAAGTGGCCCACTTTGACCAAAAAGTGGTTTGGACATTGCCCTATTTCCATATAGGCCAGTCTGAGCCTGTTGGCAGTAGATAAATGCGATTCCACTTCAACAAAATACCACCCGATGCCTGCCAATAACTGAAATAAGCATTCCCAATAATGTGTGTTCAACATACACCACTTGAAATTTAGAATAATGCAGTTTCATCCACTTTTTTACCCCAAAGTCTGCAAGAAAGCACCGCAGGATCCGCACTGCAAGTGTGAGAGTGTGCGCCCAAGTTCTTCCTTTGTGACAGGGCCAGTGTGCACAGCCGCCCTTAGACGATTCTCGTGAGTCGGCCATTCCCCTCCCAAAATGTACACTGCAAGGTGCACTTTGCAAGGGTCACTGCCCAAACGAGTTACATGCAGCGCGTGTTCCCAGTGCCTTACTAGCCATGCACCTGCTTTCGCTAATTCAGTGCAACAACAGGGAAACACCCTGTCACTTAGAAGATGTTTTTCCCTTACTCATAAATGCCTCGCCCACAAAGCGCCAGTTTATTTGAAGGAAAGGATCAGGCCCTCCTGTATCCCACGCTCTCTCCGATCTAGTAATTCGAATGAACTGGAACAGCCCCGTTACAAACGGACTCATTTTGGTGGTACTAGGATCCATTCCATTGCTCCTCGACTATGGAATTCCCTTCCCCCGCGGCTCCGTATTTTTTCTTAAACTCTCTCTTTCAAGGGATCCCTTAAAACTTTTCTTTTTAACTCTAATGATTAGGGCTACCCTCTAACTCTGGAGTCTCTCGGATTTGACTCCTGCTGTCGTGCTGCGCACTGAGGCCTCCAGCCGAGTTGCGCCTTAGAAAAAATACTTAACATTAACATTAACCTTATTTGCATGGGGCAGAATGCTTTGATCACAAACCTCGCATATGTCCTAGCAGTATTACAAATGGGGCACAGCTGTCACACCATACCAAATATTACCCCCTGCAGGGCAAGAGGTGGCATGTGCACAGGGCCACACATTCTGTAAAGTAGTCTCTATTAAGTCACAAACTACCTGGTAGGTAAACGATAGCTGGATCAGATTGTGACATTTAAGGAGATGCATACAGTTTCTGGGTTATGTCTGGTTATTTACTCACCCATTGTCTGCCCATGTAAATGTTAATCCTTACGGCCATACGCACCAATTACCTGCCCGTCCCTGCCAAATACACATCCTACTCGGATCTCTTTGATCTAGCTCTGTCAAACAGTAACATCAAACGTTGGCTTGCCAGTGTTATTTTGGTGCAGTCTATAGAAAGTTAATGGTTTATGATTACAGCTGTAAAACTGCTACTAGGGTAATTAAGATGGCAGTCCGTTCATTATTGCACTGAAGCCCTGTTAAATACAAGTATGATCAAGGATAACAGTGTTGGCCTGTGTGTAGGTATTTGCCAGGAGCTGCTATCATCTGTAGTTAATCACATGTTTAATCAATAACGTTTCCTGAAGCCAGCAGAAGCAGTTTTCTCTGAGGCTGGATAAAATATAAAAATCGCAGATGAAAGAGTTTTTTTTGGGGAAAAAGGAACACATTTGAAAAGAAATGCTAAGAGATGAAACTGCTATAAAAAAAATGTAGAGCATGCAGTATTGCAGCAGGCAGAGCAATTGACTGCTTACATTAGAAGATATATGCTTCCAGACAATATCTATTGAGAAAACAAACTATAATATCTGCATGAGTTAAGAGCTAACTGCAATCAGGGCAGAGAAGGGGTATTTCTAGAAAGTTCAAACTGAGAGCACCAGACAGCCCATCTTGGAATGACAACCGTCCTGAAAAATTTGAAAAATGTACCACTTCCTTTTTTCGTGGAAGTGATAATTAGAAATAAACAGACACAGAGTGAGACAGAAAGCGAGAGATGGAGAGAGAGACAAAGAGAAAGAGCGGGCGGGAGAAAGAGAAAGAGAGAGGGAGCGAGAGAAAGCTGGAGCGAGGGAGAGAGAGATAAAGAGGGAGGAGAGAGAGAGCGAGAGAGAGAGAAAGAAAGAGCTGGGGAGAAAGATAGAGAGAGCGAGAGAGATAGAGAGAGAGTCAGATGTTTGTCATCTTTCATAGTCATCTGAGGTTGTTCTATGTAATTCACATGTCCCACTATTACTCAGAGCTGGTTTTATCTTCTAATCTCTGATTTATGTTCCCTCTAACGTGTCCTGTCAAACGTGTAGTTCCCCATATTGCCAATTAATAGCATGTATAAAGTTTGAGTTATTGATGGCACCAATGCACGTAGAACTCTGGAAGAATATGGAAATGTTGTCTTGCACAAGTTATGCCTGATTCACAAAAGCATGAAAAGGGGCACATGTGAGCAGAGACTGTGTAAACAAAGTATAACTACGTCTTAATGTTTTGGAGGGCTTAGCACCTTTAACAGCCACATTGCATGTGCAAAATGGGTGTGGCTGGAGGACTGTCAATGGCCGGGTAAGTCTATTAAGGGACACAATTACACATGCAAATGAGCATTGATTCACAAAAAAAGAGAAAGTCACTTGATGCTGTACCAATTTGGCCCTTTTCCAACCGGAATTAAGTCAGATTTTGGAACTCAGCAAATGAATAAAAAACATATTTTGCTCTTTTTAACTTTTTTCCCTGAACATGATTCAATTATACAGTTTTACACCACTGTCAGGAAAACATACCAAAACCGATTTTTACACTTCTTGTCTTTTCATGTTAATGCTCACTTCGACTGCCTATTTGCCCTTTTTGTTGCAAAACATTTGTGCATTTAAATTGTTGTAGGTGTAAACTGTTGGAATCTTTAAGAATTGCCATGGATGGGCAATTTCCAGGTGCTTGCGGCTGTAATTTGCGCTTGGTGCCCTTTTGCATGTGCCTATGAATTTGTTTGACAATTGGTCATAACGTTTTTTTTTTAGCAAAAAGGATTTTCCCAGAAGCAGACATTTTCTTAACAAATAATAAAGCTGTGATGAAAACCCAGTCTCTAAATTGAATCAGCAGAGCGTTGCTCTCTAAATTCCTTACTGGATAACCCCTACACCCCATAATCGACTTACCAACCACCCACAACGGTGAGGACAGGCCAACTATTTACACAAACATGTATGTATATATTGTCTATTTTGAATGTTTATACATTATCTGATTGCAGTGAAACCACTTCAAAGCACAGGCAAAAGGGTGCAATGCAACATCAGATCACATGCACATTCAAGGATCCGAGGGGAAAATGTTACAGTGTGAAACAATAACAAACAGATAATGTACAGAATAGGGGAGAAGCGGGGGGGGGGTTCTTTTAGGGTACAGTTATAGACTGATATTTGCAAGAATTTGCATGGTTTGCATTTCCAAGATTTACAGATGCAGAGAAGGGGGAGGAGCCAGTAGGCGCAAGAGATGAATTACAGTAAGGCAGTATCCATCACGCAGCCTCCTACTTTATTATTGTTATTTTTTTATTATTTATTTATAAAAGCGCACAAAGCCCGAGGGCATCTAGGTGCTGGTTACAGAGAGGATAGAGGACCACAGAATTAGTTGAAATTAGTTAAACAGGTGAGTGTTGAGTCTTTCCTGAAAAGGCAGTAGGAGGGTTCAGCGCAAAGGGCAAGCGGGAGATTGTTCCAATGGGTGGCAGCGCAAACAGGGAACTTCATGGCAGAAAGGGCAGAAGGAGATTTTGCTCCTGATTCCGTATGGGAGGATGTTTTAGTATTTAGTGCCAAGCACAGCAAGGAAGCGGCCACCATATTTGGTTCTGTAGTAGTTGAGGGTTGGGGGTGTAAGGAACCAGGCCCAGCAATCTTGAAGATCCTCCGACATACCTCTTTCTTTATGCTAAAGCTTAACA
Organism: Ambystoma mexicanum; assembly: GCF_040938575.1. NCBI lineage: Eukaryota > Metazoa > Chordata > Amphibia > Caudata > Ambystomatidae > Ambystoma > Ambystoma mexicanum. Next base: position 1,315,784,057 of record NC_090922.1, on the reverse strand, counting down.
ATAGTTCCCCGTAAAAAAGAACATGTCCAGTCATACAAAAAACAGCACTAATCATACTAAGCAAGCATCTCATAGGGGGTCATTATAAGGTTGCCGGTCCGACAAACTACGAGTTCTGTGAGCGGGTGCCTTGCAGCACGGCACCCGCTCGCAGATCTAGGCATATGCACCGGAGGCATCATTCATGAATGGGGCCGGTGCATCCGTCCTCCCCATTTCCATTGTGCCCAATGGGACTTGAATGGGAATGGGGAGTAATATTTTCCAGCAACGGGCAATTACCGGGACCGCCGGGGCCGTAATGCCCCGGTAAATCCCCATTGCCGGGTGCCAGAAAATTCATGACTCCGGCACGGCTACCGCCAGATTCATAATGAGACCTATTGTTTATTTGGTATTGGCATTGGGCAAGCATTCCAATCACACTCGGATCACATGGGCAGTTACTCATACTGTTTGCATCGGTTCTGCTATCATTTGCAAGGTAATGCTCTGGTAGGTAGGTACTTCATATGACAGTATTACAATGGTATAGTACATTTTGACATGGTAACCACCATTGCCAGGTGTCTCATAAAAATCCTGGGTCCTTGCATTATTGGGAATGATTTCCATGAGAAGACCAGGAAATCAAACTAATGTCGTACCCCGGGCACCAGCATGATGAACGATACTTGCACCATGTGCCATATTTTGCATTCAAATGCACATCCACTCACACAAAGGTATGCCCACCTAGCATACCCAGGTAATTTATTCATTAAGCCCTAGCAGTAGATCACATTCACATTTCAAGATGCCATCCAAACTCTTTATTAGTATAATTCATTCCACCCACTTAGAGCAGCATAGTCAGAATCTATTATATACATTTAGACTATCAAGACAATAGTCTATTGGTATCAGGTAATGTTATCCCCACCAAAAATATTGCCGTACATATGGTCGGCGGGAACGGCCGTGGGCGATATTTTTAGTGGGGATCATTTTTGAGGTTATTGGGAGCGGGGTTTGCAGGGGCGTCCCCCGCTCCCTTTAAAATAATATGGGGGTTGCGGGGGTGTCCCCCACAGGTTCTATGCCTTAATATCACAGCAAAAATATGGCGATATTTTTTTATGGCGATATGTTTGCGGGGATATTAACACATGGAACCAGTCTATTGTGTCCCATTCTCATATCGTGGCCAGATTCCAATATGTCAAGCTACCAGATAGGGACTCATTTGACATGGAAGCTAAGTTACATGGCGAAGACTGAAGTTTGTTCACACTTGCATGTCCATAACCCTCTCTAATACATTTTGATTGTTTTCAGTTAGGGGTTTAAAAAAGCCTCCCTACCAGCATCAGAATGATATATAGGCAAATATGCCGGTGAGCTGGGGTCAGAGTCAGAGTGGACATTAAGCTCCGTCCCATAGCCCTGTGCAGAAGGCTTGTCTATGCTTGTAAACTGCATTTGAGCCTTTTTCTACAGCCATTAGAATGACTGCAACAATGGGTAGAGCCCAGCATGACTGGTCTGCAGGAGGTCCACCAAGCACAGCATGTCCTGTGCACCTTAAGGATATTATCTAAAAATTATCACATTAAACCAGTGATCTAAAACTTTAAAACATTGTCCAAGACCTTGTTCCTTTCCCTACCAACTCTGGAAATTCCCTATTATCCTGCCAAAATAAATCCATCCTATTACCTTAAATATACCCTCCCTGCACTGCTGCTTGATCACCAGCGCCAGACACTTGAACCCACCCTGCGGTGACTTCACTGCAGAACTGCCCACTTTTCCTTAATGCATATTCCCGGCAGGTTGCCTTTCCAGAATGGCAGCCTGCTGGGAGCTCATGCACACATTCACTCTAAAGGCCCAGAAGCAGCAGTGGTGGGCTGACACGATAAGCAGCGGGTAAGGTGGTGGGTAAGGCTTTCTAGATGGTGGTTGATGCAGCAATGGGAAAGATGGAATAGCGGGCACAGTGAGTGGGCCCGGTGGGAGACTGGGGATTGCAGGGGTATTCCTGGCATGAGAGGAGAGGGTTGGGTGGCTCGGCGAGCCCCTGGGAGTTTCAGGGGTGCCTCCAGCAGGAATGAAGGGGTAGGGGACGAGCATAAACAGCAAGGTGTTTTTCCAGCAGTGCCGAAGCCGACTTGGGGAAAGACCCATAGATCCTTCACTGCTACACCTCGAAACTTGTATTGTTCACATGATAGCATTCCTCTTACCAGACCATTCCACCGCAAGCACCCTCCAGCACATACATGTCGAAAGCTTCACGTATCTTGAGCAACAGAAAAATGGTTTGCCTGGAAATGCTCAATGTCCATAAAAGAAAGAACCAGTAACAGTTTGTGTTACGGGAATGACTCACCCAAACCGTAGTTCACAATGTCAAAAGCTGGGAGCAATTTCCGATGAAGCTTTGAAAGCAGCATTAGGAAATATTATCTCTCCCGTCTGAAACACATAATTGCTTGATCTCCAGAGGTCCCCAGGCTCACCATTGATGGGTCAATCGTTAACACATGGGTCAAACACTTAATTAAAGTTTACATTGGAATAGCCAAAAAGCATGTGGTTAAACTCTGAAGGGTGAAACATGCTGGGTTGAGGTTGGTTCATGGTTAGATGAGGGACCGCAGCATTATGCAAGTGGGCTCTGCAAATTAGGCATCACTTAACTTCCATAGTCAACCAATTAGACCCCTCACACTGCTCTTCATTTTAATAAGACACTCATCCAATACAGATATTGCACAGCTCAAACTCTTCTTGAAGGACACATGTCTTTCTCACCTCATCGTTCTGGTTTTCAAAGTCCTTTCTGCAGATGTGAGCCATGATCCCAGCAGCTAAGGCATCTCCCAAGACGTTGATCATTGTTCTAAATCGATCTCTGCAACAGAGAAGAGGGTTTAGAAAGACTGTTATTTGGCAATCCCCAGATTCCCCAATTGTATACTAATTGACCTTTTCACAATTGACCTCAGGAGAATTGACCCCGGGAGAATTGACCTCATTTAGAAGGTCAATTAGAACATATATGCGGGGGGAATCCCCTGCAACCTCCCACCCAATCCAAACACCCCTGCAACCTCCCACCCAATCCCCTTATATTATTTATAATCCAAAACCAACCCAATACATATATAAAATAACTAAAATAATATAAAGGTCAATTGTGCAGAAGGTCAATTAGGCCCATTATAATTAGGTCAATTAGGACAAAAGGTCAATTGGGATAATACCGATTCCCCAAGGCTCCCTTGGCTCACAGTGAGCTGCCATCACTACCCGTTTGATTGGTATAGTTAGGTCATCAGAACCATATTATTAGTATTCATATACCAAACCATGTCTTTACGCCGGCACGTATTAAAGGTAGATTCATCTACTGAATCCTGTTTTATGTAATTGATTTAATTATAAACAGTGCATGCTTCATTGCCAGAGGCAGCAGTGTTTTTCCTGATATGACGACCCGAAGAAGTGAATAATCGGCATTAGCTGCCATTCAGGTGAATCAACCAATGGCAAGGCAGGCTTTTACTATCGCCGTAGGCCTGCGTTCTGAGAATTCCCATGGCTGCCACAGCCACTACCTCCACTCTTTCCCTCACTGCCCACCATCTGCTGTCACACACCTACCTGCAGCCCGCCTTCCCCTCATCGGATATTTATATTACGTTCACAAGGGGCCTCATTTAGAGTGTGACCGAGGCTGAAATCTGCTGTCATTCCGCCAGCAGAATGAATGCTATTTAAATACGGCACTGAACCAGCTTTACGCCGGTTTTCCACCGGCGGAGGCTGGAGGAAAAACTGCCGGTGAAGTTTGTGGAGCGCTATCTTGAGATAGCCTTTTATTCCACCGGCAGAAAGCCGGCAGATTTTAGCTATCCACCACACACTAAATAAGCCCCAAAGTGGGTTCTAGGGGTGCTGATGCTAGTTAACCCCTGAGGATGGTCAGCAGCCCGAGGTAATTCTCCTCATGATATTGCAATGGCAGGCCAGTACCACCAGCATGAAATACATGTCAAGGAAAAAGGAAACGGTTTGACACATTTCAGATTAGGTAACAATATGAATTTACATGGATTATTGGATTGGCAGTACGTTTTTAATGATGGACATTACGAGCATGGGGTTGTGGGAAAAAGTTTGCAGTAACGGAATTACTGCCACTTTTCTTGCTCTGCCATACTACGAATATGACCCTGGAATGGGGGATTTACCTCCAGCAAACTGTAATTCTACCAAACATGCCCCATAGAAACAAATGGACTCACAAAAAATGGGGATTTACTCTTCCACTGCAATTTATAATCCAGCGGTAATTCCGCTGGGCCACGTGGTGGTACAAGTGATTCCATTAGTTGGTATTCTGCCAGATTTACCACCGGAATACCACACCACTCGTAATGAACCCCTGTGTGCTTTAAATGCCTTTACCAAAATGCATTGGTTTTAGTGTTATTTAATGTTGACGTTAGATCAGGTAGAGGTAGACTTGATTTTAAAATCATTGAACTACTGAAATTGTGACCAAAAGTAGATGGAGACTGTTCATGTATTATAGCTTGTGATGTCAATGTTCAATATGAACTGTTCCTATCGCGTACTGATGTATTGAGGAAGATTCTCACCTTGGAGGCTACCCCAAATGCTAATAGGGTTTCTGGAACTTGATTTTAGAGCTAGTAATGGTCAATTAGAGGGACATCGCCCAGCAACTCTTACTATAACAATTGCAGAGAGGCAAAAAGAGGTTGATCTTCTCTTTGAAAAAAAGACTTATAGACAACCAGACATTGGGATATTTTTGCCTCTGAACCAAAAGTATGGGTTCCAATCTTAACAACCTTTTTCAATGTGGTAAATAATGAATAATGAAGCGGGAACTCTGGAGAAATTGATAAAGGCCACTGTAGGAATGGACACTGGCAAATCATCTAGGGTGAGGTATGGTTAAGGGAGAAAGTACAAAGGGCGGGGCAAGTGTGTGTCCTTGTGCCGTTTCTAATTTGATTTTTACTTTACATTAATGAGTTCCCAATGACAATAGAGAACTTGGATTTTGATACTCCGGTTGTCGGTGGCAGGAAGTTTAGAATTTTATTTTATGCAGTAGAAGTAGTCTTTGGGCCTCATTACACGGAATGCGGTAAACCATGGTACCATAACGGTACCACCATGGAGAAAAGGGGAATTACCACCCTATTCCAAGGTTGGCGGGGTGGTAATTCCCCCATTCTCCATGGCCCTTCCCCATTCCCATTTTTGCCCCATAGGCCTCAATGGGAATGGGGAAGGGGCTAATTTCGGTACCGCAAATTGCGGTACCGTAATTAGCACCCAGGTCCCTTTGCAGGTCCCAACTTTAACGGCTGGTCTACACCAGCCGTTAAGGTCGGGTCCCGCAAAGGGACCTCGTAGTAAGGTGGTAAGGGTTTACTGGTACCGGTGCCCTTACCGGTACCGGTAAACCCTTATCACCTACCGTGTAATGAGGCCCTTAATATCTAAAAACGCCTATGGGAACTAGGCAGCAACTGTGTCATCATCATACATGTTGTGCTGACGATACCATCTTGCTGGACCAAACTCCCATTGGTTTACACCATTCTATCGTGCGTTAGCTAACTATACTACCAAGAACAACATAAATAAGGGTTTACTGGTACCGGTGCCCTTACCGGTACCGGTAAACCCTTATCACCTGCCGTGTAATGAGGCCCTTAATATCTAAAAACGCCTATGGGAACTAGGCAGCAACTGTGTCATCATCATACATGTTGTGCTGACGATACCATCTTGCTGGACCAAACTCCCATTGGTTTACACCATTCTATCGTGCGTTAGCTAACTATACTACCAAGAACAACATAAAGACAAATATAACCGAGACAAAGGTTATGATCATTAGCAATTCCAACCGCAGAAAAAGAAAGCTTCTGTTAGATATTAAGGGGTGAGAAATTGAAAGTAGTTTCTCCTTCTTGGGTAATTATGTCCTTCAGAAAGTGACCAAAAAATGGACGGTCATAAGAAGCTTTCTTATCAGGAAGGGTGGATACGACCTAGAAGATTTAATTGACACCTATAGGACTAGCATTGTGCCTTAGCTCCTATACGGCTTGGAGACTTTGCCTTTGCATATGTTCATGTTGTTGAACCATATCGAGGTCAAATTGCTTCGTTCCATACTTGGGATCCCGAATGTAGTGCCCGTAGAGGCACTGAGGTGCGAACTTGGGGTACCTTCCTTACAAACCTTGTGGTGGATCCACTGCACCAAGTTATTTGTTGCACGCTGTAGAGCGCATAGCGAAACGAACACTGCTATATTCTTTCCTTAGCAATGATATTAATAATGCGCTGCACAGAATTGGCTTTAGCAGGACTTGAAGCAGTCAGTAATTTCTCATTTTAAAAAAATTTGATCTTGCTCTCCCAGATGAAGTGTCATTCCCTATATTACCCCAGGCATTGAAAAATTAAACTTTGGTATGGGATCGAGCACAAAACATTTACCAAATTTGGTAAAGCTGAAGTAAAAACATTGCTGGGCGGATTTGGACCAAATATGAAACAACTTGGGCATGAAGCGTTGACTTAATTTCAGGCACAGGTTTGGCATACATCTGTCCAGTAGTTTTTAAAATATTCAACAGGGAAGTTGGTGCCCCCTGCTTCAAAGACATAGTTATATCTCCCATGGTGCTCTGCAGCAGAGAGCCTGAGAGGCTTTTGAGAAATGCCCACATAACAGAACAAGTGATTACAACTGTGGGTCCCATATGGTGGCTCTACCACACATTTTACTAAAGTGAATGAGGGAACCAACACAGAACTGCTTGGTGACAGTGCTCTTGCAACTCTCCCTAGGTGGGCTTGAGCCTGCCTAGGGTGGCCTGCAGACTTTCTAAAGTTTTGTGTCTGATGACGTGATGATGACCATCTACTGTCCTCAGGGATACAACCAGATGCTTCCTCTGCACCAATGGAGGTTACTGTGGAAGCTGGGTTGGTTGGTGGGATGTGAATATTGCTAGTTGCAGGTTATGTTTTGCTAAAGGTATCCATTTTTAACTTTTGCATGCCTCACTGATTTCTCACAGAGGTTTCACATTGTACCTACTAGCACTAGCTTCCCCTTTGAGAGGTAGTTTTGTCCATGATCATGTGACAGGCCTTATTGAGGCAGCCAGCTGCCCTTTGGTGCCACGTGCATCCTCCCACTATCATGGGCCTAAAGTCACAGCCTCCCATTCCACAGCTCCTGCTCCCCCACAACCAAGAACTCCTGCGTCTTTGTAATTGAGGGTAGCTGATGTAGCCTTGATTACCTCCCCCCTATTGTTCTCATGCTACTACTATTCCTGCAGCTGTCCACAGCCACCCACCATTCCTAATCCCCATCTTGCACACTTGCAGACACTGCTGTCTCCTCTTCCTCTACCTTCTGCTCAGAAATATCCTGCTCCCTTACAAGGCTTTTCTTTGTTTATTCCTCCTGCAACAGCACATCAGCCCTCCACATCCTTAGTTCCCACATTATTGAGATGCCATCTCCACTGCTTGCATCAACGCAGTGTCTTCCTCCTAAACAACCAGCATAGCATCCTCCCCCTCCAACCCGAATTTCAGCTTGTGCTTCCCCTCTTCCTCCTACTTTTGCTGTTTCTGCCACCCAACCTTCCTTCTCATTGACAACAAACCCTATGTGACAAAGGGCCTCCATATATTGACATACAAGCACATGATAGAGTACGTATCTGATGTATGAAGAGCCAGAGTCTTGCAAAAACACAGACAGTCAATAATGGAGAAGAGAAAATACTGATAGCTGACCACCCTACTCCAGGGAGAAATGAAAGTAAATCCAAGATGGTAACCCTCCCTGGATCATGTGACCAGTGGTCAGCGAATGAGCATGCTGAGAATTAAGGAGAGTCAAATACCCTTCTGCTAAGGAGACCAATGTTAAGATGTCATGAGATGCCCCACAAATGGGATGACAACATGAAAGGTACGAGACAGAAAAGTGACACAGAAGAGGGAGAGAAGCTGTGGAGAATTGGCCGATGCCATGTGGAGAGCTGACCTAGAAACTGTGTGCTGAGGAAGAGGAGGCACTCAGGTTTTGCTGGAGCTGGACCCAGGCGGAGGGCTGCAAAAGAAAACACTTTTTTGTGGAGGGGTTATAGGAGGGGTTTCTGTGTTTTTAAGCCATCAGCTGGAATTTGAGAGCCCAGGAGAGAGCAGCTTCATAAGAGTAAGGGACCCTGGAAACCCCATCACAGGTGACTGGAGATTTCCCATGAAGGCTGGACAAACATGTCCGATATCTGGAGATCAGAGTGGTATGCTGTGAAAAGCCAAAGAAGCCACTAACATTAGTAATTGGAGGGAGTAGCTGAGACGGAAAGCGTGGAAAAATGTGGGCAAGGGGAAGTGGAAGAAAGACCCTGGAGCTTTGTGTACACAAATTGAACCAGATGCTGCATTCTAGGAAATGTAGAGAAATCACCAAAGCATCCATAAGACATTATGAGAAAGAGAGAGCCCCAGCACAGCATTGTGGGAAATGGAGTGAGAGTATCAAAGGGTACAAAAAGAAATCTGAGCTAGAACCCTTATGGTGCATTCTGAGAAATGTAGTGAAAGTCCTAAAACAGCAACAGACATTGGGTCTCATTATAAGTTTGGTGGTAATTTAATGGTATTTCTTGAAAATGATTGCCAGGCCTTACTGCCACTAAGTCCCGTGAATTTACAGTGGGTTATGAGTGGAGTAACGGCGGTGAACTTCCTCATTTAGGATTTTAGAAATGTTGAGGATATTCGACGGCAGTCGTAATTCGACGGCAGTCGATCTGCTGATTTTTGTCATTGCAGTGAAGGATTTGCTGCAAGGCATATGCCGGAGGTAAATCCTTCCCTCCAGGGTCAAAGTTCTGAATTTGGCAGTGTGCTACATTTTGTGGTACTTCCATTACCCCAAAAAGTGGAGATAATGTAATCACTGGTAAAAACGTACTACACATCCAAACTTGTAATGCTTCCCATTGTGAGAGGGCTTCACATTGCATACTGGGAACTTGATAGAGTATTCCCAAAGACATACCTATTTCTTGGTCATTCTGATGCTGATTCTATTCTGACACCTTAAAACTAAAACTTTTAAAAAGAAGGTAAACAACTTTGTTTCTGGACCTTGCCACGCCTTTTGACAAGAACCTCCACTGCACCCAAATTCTCAAGCTCTTCCCCATCCTATAAACTGTCAAGCTCAATGATAAAGCTTTGATGTGCCTCCAAAACAGTGACCACCCCAGATCTATCTCCTCCTCAGACGGCGAGGACGACCAGGAGCCAAACAACTCCCTTAAAATCAATTCCTATTCCATCTTCCCACCAGTCCATGTATCCATCTTCCCACCATCCCCCAATTCTCAAAAGGGAAGGGTGAAAATCAAAGTGAATTAGGACATATGTTAAGGGTAAGTCATGGGAATACAATGGGTGAGACAAAACTGAATATAAAAGAGGTCTCACTAAAGTAAAAACACACAAAAATCAACAGGATCTTACGACAAAACAATGTCACAAAAATATAACGACACATTTCCCAACTACAAAATCACCTTCTCTTTAGCACAGTGCTCTCCTCGGATACCTCTGTGTGAGCTGCAGTCAAAGATTTAAATCTCGGTTGGGTTGACTAAGCCCATCCTCGTTCAGAGGTCCATATATTCCGTACCTTTAAATTGCCCAACAGTAACATTGCTAGAGTATCCAGACCTCTTGTTTGCGGTGCCAAGTCTATCCCAGATGGTCCACCCCCTATGTGAAACCCTCCAACTTTGGAGGGTCCAGATCTCTGCTATTCGATCAGGAGTCCAAGTGACTAAGAATTCACACAGGAATCCGTGAGTGGCCTCAAAACTCCAAAGTGGCAGTTGAAAGTCGCCTGCCGGCCTGTTTAAGGAAAATCACCCTGGACTATTCTGTGGACAATCCCCTAATCATCCCCATCAATTCATAGAACAGGGCCGGCCTCTTCACCTTAACCTGCAGAACACGCATGACCACATTGAACGGACGACAATGCAACAGTATGTTGATAGTTACCAGTTACCTTTTCTTTGAATACAGTTGCACGAAATCATCTACACAGTATTTAATATTAAAGCCTGTTTTTTTCTCTCCAGACAATCAGACACCTGTGTTTCATGCTCCTCCTTTGTTCATTGCATTGTTTACATATCTGTAGCCAATCAGCAAGCTTGGAATGGAGGCTCTAACAACCTGTAAAGTTTGTATTCCAAGCTTTCAATTGTGAAGTGTGCACACTGGGCAATGCTTCCCTGAAATAAATGTTTGGCGTCCCAGAAATAAATATTATGGCAGCAACGTGCCGGCACCCTTTTCGGACCACAAAACTATAAGTATGCCGGTAGGGGCACTTAAGTACTGGCAGGCCTGCCCTGCCGGAAGTTCAGGCCTCTACTGGCAAGTTTTTCACTGAAGCACACTACTGGTGCTTCAGTGTCCCCATTCCCATGGAGTCCTATGTGACTCCATGGGAATGGGGATTTACTGTACCACCGGTACTTGGGATATCACAGTAGCACCGGGACGTCAGGCGGCAGTAACAGTGTTACCCGGTTGCCGGTAACCTGTCGCTATCAGCTGGTTTTAATGGCAACGTCGTAATGAGGTCCATGGACAACCTCTACAACGGGAGGCTTATTTTCCCGCTGCACATGTTCTCATAGCTTTAGTACCCTTACCATTGGGCTCTATTGTGTAGTAGATGACTTTCACCCTTGCTAAAGGACCCCACCTTAGGCTTGGGACCAATAACTTGGCCGTTGGTCACCTACCACACAATCGTGCCCCTCTGGTGCAGGCTCAAATGCTTCAATATGTTATGCTGGATTAATTTAGGTTGCAGAGCGCTATACAAATACTAAAATAAAATAAAGTTCAAGTGTATCACATATAAAAAATATTGAAATCACTTACAGTGCCCAGTCCACAGCGATGATGAGAGTGATGTCATCGGTAGGTAGCCCGACTGATGTGAGCACGATGACCATTGTCACAAGGCCAGCCTGTGGAATGCCCGCTGCTCCGATACTGGCAGCTGTTGCTGTGATGCTGTCGACAAACAACAACAAAGGAAACAGAATGATAACTTTTGCCTTAAACACGCATGTTGCTTTCCAGCACAATCATGGCACGGCATAGGTATGCGGTACGAATGGGTCGATTAGGATTTACAGGGGAAGCTTTTGCCAGAGCGCCGGTCCATGTTAAAGACAAACATATGTGTAGCTATGGGCCTCATTCCGAGTATGGCGGTAAGGGATAGCGGCCACCGGTAACGAGACCGGTGGCGGTAATCCCTTACCGCCATACTCCGAGTTCCCTCTGCGCCCTCGCCCTTAACGCCTGCTTTGAGCAGGTGTTAAAGTCGAGGGCGCAGAGGGGCCTCCAAGCCAATAACGGTGACCGTAATGAATGGTCACCGTTATTTGCATCCTCCCCATTCCCATTGAGCCCTATGGGGGCTCATTTGGGAATGGGGAAGAGCCTTGGTGAATGGGGAATTACCGCCCCGCCAACCTTGGAATGGGGCGGTGATTCCGCCATCCACCAAGGCGCTGCCGGTCCGGGTACGGCGTCAACCAAGGCGTTAATAGCGCCATTGGTTAGCGCCGTACTCGGAATGAGGCCCTATGTCTTGATTAGGAGGAGGTCGCCTGGCTTAGCAATCACCGCTCAGCCTAGCAATGAGCAGGAGGCAGTAGACTGTGTAGGCACGCTAGCTGTGGTGTTTTGCACGCAAGATGTAGGCACTGCGGCCTCATGCATACTGATTTCTCTGCCAGGAGATGCAGTGAGAGAAATGAGAAAAGTAAGGAATGGGGCTAACTTCTTGGCAACTAGGCTGTGCTCGAGCTCTGCTTGAGCCGCGATTGGGACCTGTTGCACCTGATTCACACCTGCTTGTAAACGGATCTTACCATAAAGTGCAGATGCATTTGAGGAGATATGCCACGAATCTGTGGGTTGATATAAATGTTGGGGTGTGTCCTCCCCGAGAAAGGGAATAGCGTCTGGCACTGCACAGCCTGTGAGTCAACGGGTCGCTGGCCTGCTCCCAAAAGCTTCAGAGTTATGGGTGTAAGCAAGCACTGGTGTGCACTGGATGAGTTTGTGAGCACCACGCCTTACGCACAATCTTCTGCTAAGAATGGTATTACTGTGGCAGTGTCCTATCGGGTGATTTTCATCGAACCGGGCCCTTAGAGTTTTTTTTGCAACTGTTGATTGGCAAATGGACTAAATTGGAAGGTACCTTTGGCTCACTCAGCAACACTATTATAAATGAAGAATAACCTTGCTTGAGAGTGCAATATAATACCGTTTTAACCCTTTTATATCTTAGGAACATTTTATGAAAAACAACTTATCAGAAATAGGGTGAACTTTCAAAAACAAATAAAGGAATATACAATACCAAACAATCCTATTACCTCCAGGTCCTCTCTTCTTCGTACCAGTACTTGCTCTATGAAGGCCATTGATCTTCTGACAGAACTCATTACCAAATTCTCCTTGTCTTCTTTGGCCCCTCCCCCTCATAGCCTGGGGGTATAAACAGCTGACCACACCTGTTTTCCTTTCGGTCCTTCCAGATGGTGAACCTGGGAGAGGCCTGCTGGGCTGGTCTCTTCTCTTCCGGAAGAGTTTTGCCCTGCTGCTGGGGTTTGTGGATCTTAGGATGCTGATATTGGTTACCCCTCAACCCCTGTTGCGCTTGGACATCAGGACGGGAGGGCAAACCCAGGCCTGGTGAGTATGGCGCATGCCAGGACTCTCTGCTGGGCTGAGAATAAGGGGGGCATGAGGGTGGCTGCAGTAAACCAACCGGCTGGTCTCTTGTTTACAGAATCTTCCAACCTTTTGCTGGCTTCGGGGTCTAAGTCTGCTGTTTGTTATTTCACCCCTCAGTCCCTACTGGACTTGGCCTTCCGGAGGGGAGCACAGTCCCGGGCCTGGTGAGTATGGGGCAACCAGGACTATCTACAGGGCTGAGAATCTGGGGTACCCAGATTTGTGGGTGACTGCAGCTGCCCATCTCTGGGCACCCAAATGGTGGGCACGGGGACTAAACGGCGGAAGTCAATGGAGGACAGAGAGCTGCATGAATCACAGACACCCCTCGTAGGTGCAAGGAGATTGCAGAGAGTGGGAGAGAAGAATACGGCTGCGGTCATGGATTTATTCTCGATATCTCATGTTGCTGGCAGTTGAGCCACGTCATAAGACCTACAGGCTTTGTGGTAATATTGACTTGAGAGAAACCACGAAAAACCTGGTGATGGGTTGTACTGCCTTAAGGGAACCTAGAGTTAAATACTTGGGCATGGCTATAGGGAATGAAGCCTTATGGTCGAGTTTGATGGGAGGTGCTTTACAGAGCCTGATACTGGCTCTAGTGAACTACTGGGTATAATTTCCAAAAAGCTTGAGCAGCTAAACTTAGAAGACGTAGCAGTGTGATTGCATGCCTCCTCTTACACCCCCTCTCTTTGCTACTAACCAGATGATCTTGAGTCAGAAGCAGAAGTTTTTATATTTAAGAAATGTGTGATAAGTTTCTTGATACAATCAATTTTATTTAGACTATGTAGGAATGTATTTCTTTTACTATGTGCTGTTTCTTCTTTTTTTGTTCTTTATCTCTTTTTTTTACTGTCTTTTACCTTTTGTGAAAGGTTTTCATTTCTTTGTATATGGAAACCAAAACACAATAAAAATATATTTATATATATATCTCATGTACATGGATGCTATTCTGTGTATGTGAACTGGCGGTTCCCCACTCTCGAGTTTGCACGCAAGCCTTCTTGCAGGTTCTGCTGGATTTCCAACTTTCTTTCATGGCACTGCTCCATGTTGCAGGCAGTAGCAGCTTGTGAATGGCATAGTGGCTGAGCGACATTTTGTGGATTTCTACCACAGCACAATAAACAGGTTGCTGATGCTTCTGGGATAACCCTGTGTGTGCCTACTCCAAAAGTGATAGAAGGAGCGCTGCCTGGGGTTACTTAGACTGCAGATGCCCCTACAGGTAGCCTTATGGTCACAGAGAATAGGGGAGGAAAGGGCTACTGTTACTGGGCCTCATTAACCGGACGGCGGTAAGGGTTTACCGGTACCGGTATTTTACCGGTACTGGTAAAACCTTACCGCCTTACTACGAGGTCCCTTTACGGGTTGGGGAATTTAACGCCTGCTTTTAGCAGGCGTTAAAAACCAACCCATAAAGGGATCAGGGAGCTAATTACGGTACCGCAATTTGTGGTGCCGTAATTAGCACCTTTCCCATTCCCATTATGCCCTATGGGGCAAAAATGGGAATGGGGAAGGGCAATGGGGGAAGGGGGAATTACCGCCCCACCAACCTTGGAATAGGGCGGTAATTCCCCTTTCCACCAAGGCGGTGCCGGTATTTTACCGGCATGGACCAAGGTGCTAATAGCACCTTGGTCCACCGCCATCCGTGTAATGAGGCCGACTGTGTTCTTCTCTCTGCCTCCTAGATGTTGCCTCTAGACTGTGTTTGAGGTTTGATGGCTCTCCATTCTCAGGTTCACAGCCATGGCCTTCTGCAGAGTCTGGTGGGCTTCCCTTTTGCTCCATGCGGGTACAGATTTGGATGTTGCCCCCTCCTGTCGTAATCAGTGGCAAGTGGCCTTTGAGGTGATATGTGGCTGTTAAGCAGATTGGGGGGCAGCCAGTAGGGTAGGAAAAAAAAACATCACCTGCCCCCTCCCCGAAAAGGCAATCGAAAATATGTTATAATTCGGGTGGTGCTACCTTAATGTAAGGGTTTGGCAGGTGGGCTCACCTGAAAGTTTCCCTGTCGGCCTGTGTTGTGTTACTTTTTCATACGTGCAGAAATCAGTCTGTCCTCCAACAGAATGTTTTAGTACCAGGCATGAAATATTTATGAAGGAATAAGTGACTGTGATGGAAACATTAATGTGTAGAAAAGGTCTTGCTTCTGTGAAAACTGTTGATTGATTGATTGATTGATATTTTGTTTCTATCGCGCTCGTACACAAGTGTTTCAGAGCGCGACAAGGCAAGGGAGGGGAACAGGGGAGAATATAACAGCGATCTTACCAGGCCCAGTGACATTGAGAACGCGCAAGTGCATGTATATTATAGTTACATTGAAATTGGAGGTAAATGTCCATTTACGTCCCTATTCAGTTGCAGTGTTAGTAGAATATGCATAGCAGAATGATTAAAGTGTTTCACTATTATCGCCACAGTTGAGAGTTCAATACCCACCCAGGGCTTAATCCCAGGAGTGGGTATTCTACTTATCCTACTTCGTTGTAGAAAGAATGAAAGACACGGCAGGAATGTATAGATGTACAGCAATGCATACCCTACTATCAAACGAGGAATGCAGAGGTATTATTGATACATGGCCACAGTCCCTCTTACAATGGGAAGGGTCTTTGGGGCTCCAGCTGTTCTCTGGCTGTATCTCCATTGCAAGGCATCATGTTTGGAGATAATTGGTCTCTGTGCATTTTGACTGGTGAGACAACACCGGGGAGGTTGGCAGGATGGTCTCCCCTTGTTGGCTCCTGTATCTTGCTCCTCAGTTGTCACATGTCTTGCAGACTGGTTCAAGGCATTATGGCTAGGAGTGTAGTTCTGGGTCTTTAAAACCCCCATGTTCTGGGTGTGTGTTGTTGGTACATGCTTAAACTGAGGGCCAGGGTGATGATTCTGTTTTTATGAGCCCGATAGCCCTTTGGGTAATCCCTAAGCCCCTGGGACCTGGAGTGTGTGGATTTAGCAGGCTGCAGGAGATGTGCACATATGCACGCGTCTCCTGCAGAGTGCTAAAACCACACACGTGGATGCTGAATTTGCGCCTTCATGGTTTTCAGCTGTGACAGGTTTGGCGCCTCTGGGAATTTTGTTGGGTATCAGCTCTGCCTTCTTTCTTTGTTGGCCCAGGCGATCCCAGCAGGTGGGCCCCCCTGGCTGAATTGTAAGTTGCAGTGAGATAGTTGGCACCACCTTGAGTTCTCTCTGTGTTCCGCCTCCTGCCCTTCTGGTCACCACAGTGGTTGGAGGGAATATTTTCCTCTCCTTCTCTGGTTTGGTGGTGGCAGATTTCAGGGTGCTGTTTTGATGGGATTAGACTACTAGTCTCAGCCCTGACAGGCGATGGGTTGACCCAAAGGGATGTGCCTGCCACTAAAACACCAGTTTTCCAAGTGCCAGGATGGTCCTATTGCAAGCATGAGCCAAGTAGAGGAAAGAGCGGTGCAGACAGCAGTGTTTTCATTCCCCTGCCTTCATTGCTGCGTCCCACATAGTTCCACTTGAGCAATGCATTAATCTTTTAATCACTGTCTTACGTTGTCACAACCGTAAAACACAGGGATGGTCATAGAAAGATCATACTGCCAGTCAATGCTCTTCATGGCAGGTCACTTGGAGGACGATGCATAGGTGAATGCATGGAGGAGCAGGAGCTGGCTGCAATCCACTTGCACTCACATCCAATACCTCTCGTGTCCCCTATTCAAGTCTACTCTGTGAATCCAGGCGCTTGTACACAAGAGTTGTTAATAAAGTTTTATAGTGATAAAATCGAAAACAAAAAGGTCGAAAGTCGATTTTACGTTTACGTTTTTTATTCGAAATGGGGGGGTTCCCCACTAACCCCCCCTTTTTTTCGCTTTACCCATTTTTTTTTATTCCCGGACCCCAAAATAAATATATAATAAAAAAAAAAGGAATTCGACTTTTTTTTCTTCAACTTTTTGTTTTTCGATATTATGGGCCTCATTACACGGATGGCGGTGGACCAAGGTGCTGTTAGCACCTTGGTCCATGCTCGTAAAATACCGGCACCGTCTTGGTGGAAAGGGGAATTACCGCCCTATTCCAAAGTTGGTAGGGCGGTAATTCCCCCTTCCCCCATTGCCCTTCCCCATTCCCATTTTTGCCCCATAGGGCTCTATGGGAATGGGGAAGGCCCTAATTACGGTACCGCAAATTGCGGTACCGTAATTAGCTCCCTGGTCCCTTTAAGGGTTGGTTTTTAATGCCTTCAAAAAGCAGGCGTTAAATTGCCCAACCCGCAAAGGGACCTCGTAGTAAGGCGGTACGGGTTTACCGGTACCGGTAAAATACCGGTACCGGTAAACCCTTACCGCCTACCGTGTAATGGGGCCCTATGACTTTCAACATTTTTGTTTCGAAATTTTGACTGCACACCGTTAATAAACAGGTTCCGACTCGTATTTTGGGTGACGGGGGGGACTCCCAGGAGGTGTAGCCTAACTACAGGTGTACTTAGGCCATGCTCCCTAATGGAAGCCCCCCCCCTCGCAAAAAGGGGGGCTGATAAAAGAAGTAGAGCTGGTGCGCACTGACAATATTACCTTCGATGCTCCCACCTCCTCCTTATGAACAAAAGAACAGGCTGGGCGCACCAAAGGTGTGATACCAGGGTGCCCCATCTCGCACGCAGCAGGCAGCCCTTCAAATTAAGGAGCAGCGTGGTAGGCAACGCTTTAACCACAGGCTCCTTGAATGAAGGTCTGCATGCTGCTGATGTCAGTGCACTCAGAAAAAGGTGAGGGCTGGACTGCCCAGCTCTCCTTTTGTTTCCAATTAAATAGTCATCACCTAGCATGAAACAATGGGGCTTCATGCTGGGTGATAACTATTTACTCGGAAACAAAAGGAGATCCGGGCAGTCCAGCCCTCCTCCTGTTTGAGTCCATAGACATCAGGCAGCCCACACTGCACGGTTACACCTGCTGCTTGCAGGTGTCGGTACTTGGGTTTAGAAAAAAAAGGTAATGGAGGTCATTCTAAATTAGGCGGTAGCCATGGTGCTATTAGCACCATGGCTGCCTCCCATACTGGGTCTGGGTCCGGTCTGGTTCACTGGGGATTTACCGGGTCATTCTGATCCTGGAGGACCCGGTAAGTCCCCATTCAACCAATCATTCCCCATTCCCATTCGAGCCCCCATAGAGCTCAATGGGAATGGGGAAGGCGCTAATAACAGGCCCGCGAATAGAAGGCCCGTTATTAGCACCCTGGTCCCTTAGCGGGACCCGTAAAGGACGTGTGGTCAGACCACACGTCCTTTATGGTTCCCACTAAGGGACCTCGGAATTGGGCGGTAAGGGATTACCGGCACCGGTCTCCTTACCGGTGCCCCGTATCCCTTACCGGCCAACTTAGAATGACCCCCAATGTCTTTTCTTTTTTTCTAATCGGAAGAGCTGGCACCTACAGGCAGCTCGTGTAACATGCAGCCGCTACACAGGCTGAATTGTCGACATGGCTGGGGCTCTTCAGGGGTTGGCCCCGGCAGGTCCCCGGCTTGGGAGCCCTTTCTGGAGACTGCCGGGTTCTCAGCCCCAGCCCACTTAAAGTCCTGTGTAAAGCCATTCTAGACATTCACCGGAGGCATGATCCAAAGTGCTATTATTAGGTTGATGACATGCAGAAGTGCATCTCTGTTCCGTGCATCCCTCAGGCTGAGTTCAGCCCGCTGCGGTCTTTAATCAGATAGTCCATAAACTAAAGAAGATGGAAAACTTGAACATGAGATCCATGTGGTTTTGATGTTTTTGAGATTTTTATTTCAACACTTTCAGCTGTAGCAAAGACTTGGCATATGTACTTTTAGAAACTACAGGAACGACGTTACACATGGAAAATATTGTAGGCAAACAGTTACAAGAAATATGGCATTGTATATGTAACAGCTAACTAAAGAGACTGGGAGAGGGCAATACGTCATGTGCCCAGGGTTAGTCTTACTGGCAGTAAAGTAGGAGAAGGAATTCACTTCTGCATAAGAGGATAGAGAGTTTATTCAAATGTTACCACAAAATGTGTGTGTGAAATTACCCTCTGCCCATAAGGCCCTTTCATATTTCCAAACCACTCTACCATGGACACCTACTCTTCTTTTAACTCACTCCACACCGTTCAGGGTTAATAAACAGTACAAAGACTTTGGGAAGCATTAGATTAACTTTGCACCACTATAGGTGCAAATAGCTAAAGGGCATATATAGTGCTAGTGCATGATACATGAGTCCTGATTCTTGGAATTACTTGCATGGTACAAAGTGACTATGCACTGCCAACAAAACCCTGATTCACAGAGTGGTGCAAAGTGACTTTGGACTGACTTTGTACAGGTGCGTGCAAAGTCAAGTTTCACTGCAAAAATACACTTTGCACCGCTCTGTGAATCAGGGTGTTTGTTGGCCCTGAAAAGCCACTTTGCTCCATTGCACAGCCACTTTGCACAGCGCTAAAAATTCCATGGAAATCCAGGATTCTGGGTATACGATAACATGACAGATAGTGTCAGTGAATGAACAATGCAATTATGCACAGTGAGCAAGATCCGTGAAAAGTGAGGCCTTTGAGAAACTAAGTAACAACTGGACACTCGGCAAAGAGCCAAGCTTTTACTTTGGCTCTAAAGGTCGAGAAGGAGGGTTCTGTTCTAATGGCTGGGGGTAGTGAATACAAGCATCTGGCCGCAACTACCGGGAAGCTGGATCCTCCTGCAGTCTTTACTTTGTATTTCGGGATAATAAGGCAGTTGAGAGTGATCTGGTGGGTCTGTCTGACTGTATCCTTAAGAATTTGTCTGTGAGGTATTTAGGAACCGTATTTGAGAGGCATTTGTGAGTGATGACTAGAGAGCGTAAGGTGATTCTGTCGCGCACAGGTAGCCAACGTGCATCCCGTCTGAAGGCTGAGATATGATTGTGACGCGGGATATTCAATGCTGATCTTCGGGCATTCTTCTGAAGTACTTGTCGTCTATTAGCCCTAGTCGTAGCCCTTTGCAAAATGCATCGGAAGAATATTTTTCTTGCACAAGGGTAATTTTTACTCCAGTGCTAATTGCATTTACAACGATGCAATGCTTCTGTAGTACTACCCACAGTTGGAAATGGTGTCAATGTAAAGCAGCAAAGACTGTGTGCCATATGTCACTATAACAGCGGAGCACAAGACTGAGCAAAGCCGCCTCCTAGGACACATGGGATGGGGTCAGGAAACAGCGACAAGAGAGGAGCATCGCTTGATTGCGGCGCGCTAATGTTTGTAGATATTCAGCTGGTCGAAATTGGCATGCGATCATGATCAATGGAATGTAAGAAGATGGCATGATAATGCTTGTTTCATATTTGAAAATGGCCCTTCTTGCAAACCTGAAAAATGTTTGACTCATGTTGGACCAGGTGAAACCAGAGGAAGTATCAAGCGCCAGAGGCTGTATGGAAAGTCACTGCAAGGATGGGCCAATGGAATGGAAACCTAAGAGTTTAAATTACCTACTAGTCATATTTGCAAGAGACAGGTAATAATAATAATAGTGTGTGCATAGCTCAACCCGCTATTCAAAAACTTGATATGTAAACGATATTAGCACCCTTGGCGGGTGTGTTAGCCAATCAGGTTGCTTCAAACCCAGGCAGAATCTAACGATGCAAGCCCGGGTTTGGAGCAACCTCAGTGCTGTGCGCATCCACCATCCACCTGTTCCCGCCCCAATGTCCAGCGTAGCTCCACCTTCCGTTTCCATGGCAATTCTGACTCTCACTGACCGCTCCTGCAAGTGAAGCAG
The DNA here is from genome assembly GCF_040938575.1 of Ambystoma mexicanum. NCBI lineage: Eukaryota > Metazoa > Chordata > Amphibia > Caudata > Ambystomatidae > Ambystoma > Ambystoma mexicanum. The sequence continues at coordinate 1,315,763,314 of NC_090922.1, read as the reverse complement.
TGCAGCTGTTTTTTTTTATTTTGTACTATTGCTATTAGCACCTCAAGGGTTTGCCTCGCGGTGCTAATGGCAATGACAATGCGTTTAGTGGGCTTCACAAAACAGCTAAAATAAAATATAATCTAATTTATATATAATTCTCTAAAGATTTATATGTGTTGAGGACTGGGTCTGGGAACCGCAACTCATCTCTTCTAATATTGTGGTTCAATTGGGCCTTCTGTTCCAGTGCAAGCAAGACAACCTTGGGCCCCAGTGTAGTGATACATGTGGCAGCCATTTCATTCTTCCATCCATATCTGCCCAAATGAGTATATATTATTGATGGTGACAAACACTAGAATATTAGGTTCAACACTGGTAAAACTGAAATGAGCACAAAGTCGAATGTGAACTATGTATGCAGTGATCCAAGTCTCTAACTCTTTTTATCACAAACATATTTTGCAAATATAAAGATCTTTGGTTATTCTTATGGTCCCAAAATGTTCCTTAATGTTATGCAAACCAGTCAGGAATCCTCATTACTGCTATTTGTCCCCTTCCTCTTTCTCATAGGGATACTTTGAAAGAGTACAATAGGCGTGTACTAGACTGTGCATCTAGAAATGACAAACTTCGATAAAAAATGAATGTATATCGTGAGTAGCAAGGTAATAATTAATTTTAGGTTATGGACCCTAATTGGTTGGCAGTGCTTTTCGACCTGGACATTACTTACAGTATGCACAAACACTAACAATTAACAGAATAAATAAATTAATAAACATAGTGTAGAACCTCAAGCGTGGCTCTCTGGCCCCTTTCAAGGTCAGTAAGAAACCCAGAACCCACATCAGAGCCTGTATGCATCCCTAACAACCCCCTCTCCAGAGACAATGGGCCTCATTACGAGCATGGCGGTAGCCGTGCCTGTATGGCAGGCACAGCTACCGCCATGCTCGCTACCGGCACCGCCTCCCGCGATTGGTCAATAACTGGCCCATTCCGATATGAGTGGGCCTGTAATTGCCCATTCGCGGGAGGCTATAATGCCGGACTCCCGATCCCCATTCTGCCCCATAGGGCAGAATGGGGTGAAGACCTTGGATGCACTGGCACCGTTAACAACGGTGCCGGCGTCATTACGAGTTATGCTCGTGGGTGCCGCACTGCCCCCCAGGTAAGACTTGGTGGGCTGTCAGGAACCTGCAAGCAGAACTCGTAATGCGGCGGCCCGATATGAACGGTGTCGGTGCCTTACTGGCACTGTTCATACAGCGGCAGCCAGCCTTATAATATGGCCCAATGTGCCCTCATGCTGGTCCACACCTTGGCGGAGGGCTCCATCGCAGCTTCTCTCATTCTAATTCTAAATCGAAAATCACAACCTGCCCGACTCCAGTTATCTGGGGTTTTCTCTAGTTGTGTTGCTGTCAGGAACTGCAAAGTGGGCTCTTGTAAACTCACACCTATCAACGTGACTCTTGTCCACTGAAAAGAGAAACAGAGGAGACATAAGAAGAGTTGGGGGAAGGGGCTGTTTTCATTGTGTGGGATATGTACGGATCTCCAGATGAGTCTCCAGTCTCTGAGAAAATGCAACTGTTTATGGAGCACGTCTTTCTAAACGCTGACAAAACTCCAGCTCTCTCGGACACGGGAGTTGCATAACAGCTATCCAGTGGGAGTGGTTGCTACCAGAAAAGTATCCAGAAAAGCCCAAGCGTGCAGGGAAGAAGTTGCATGTCCCTAGAGCATGCCTGCTGGCTATGGTAGAGATTTGAAGGCGGGGAGAAACCTGAAGGGCTGCACAGCTGTGAAGGATTCTGTTCAAGTAAGCTGTCTGCTTCTTAGTTATCTCTGTAGAGCAGTAGAGGTGGTCACCCTAGAGAGAGCTCTACAAAGGGCAAAACGCCTGTGTAGAGGATCAGCTACCTGCTTCTGCAGGAAATCCCACCTCCCTACCTCCTATATGTTGCAAGCCTGAGAACGTGCCATGCTTGACTCCAGCAGTTTTGCCAATTCCGCAGCGTATATTCGAAAGAAGGTGCCCACTGAGATACCCTATCAAATGTATCTCTGAAGAACCGACAATCTGAGGGAGGAGCTCCCCAAAGGAATATGAAAAGGAGCACGAGAGGAGATAGTCACGTCATGGAAGACGAGCGTAACACCCTGACAATGCTGGCTGAAGAGGACGTATGGACCTCATAGACCTTGATGATTGAAGTTAAGAATCAAGTGAACTTTCATTTGCAAAAATAAGATTGCACGTGTGAGAAGCACTGCAGCAAATGCAAGCTGTTCAATTACTGTACAGATACTGTAATGCAAGTAGATTAAGATATCTCAGAAGCTGGGTATAGGTAGTAAATAGACTGCAGGTGAAGCCGCCATTATATAGAAGCTGGACATCGGTGTCACAAATGTAGTAAGCAGGACACATGGAGAGAAAGGCAGAGAATAGTGTTGCAGCACAAAAAAGCTGAGATTGTGGAAGAGTCTCGAAAAGCTTTCTGGCCTGGTGTCAATGCTGAAGCAACCAAGACCGGTTATCTTTTCTTAAAGGTGGTGATCGTGAGATGTTGAATCATCCCTTGTTAAGGTGCAAAGAAACAACACCAACTGTGCCAAGTTTTATTCATTTGGGACATTTAAATGCTGCAAGATGGACCAAATTGTGGTCTACTGTCATGTGAGCCAAGGATGCAAATAGAGCTGAGCGTGGAATTCTAGAACGATAGTGAAAGCCTGTACTCCCATATATTCCCAGAGACAAGGATACTTTGCAAGGCCAAGTTCAAAAACAATCTTCATGGCAGAAGGCATGGGTGATGAGAGATGATGGGCTAATTGAGTGGGGAGGTGAAGTCAAGTCCACCTTCTGGCACCTGGGTCTGAGCTTACGTGCTGCTAAGAGAGCTGAATGTTCCAGACATAGCACAAGCGTGCCAATCAGTTATAGAGGGCCATATAATGAAGGGCCTTGTAGTTTGAGAGCCAATGATATAACCTGTACTTAATAATGTTGAAGATGGCATGTTTTAGAGGCAGGCATGAGTTGTCCACCTGACAGTAGATAACCAATCACAATCCCACCCCTTATAGAAAGTATACTTAGATGTTGGCCTTTGAACCTATCTCAATTTCCGAAGGTTTTTCTCATTTGCCACATAGTATGACGTCACGTCTGACGTGTTTTCTGCATACAAGGATATTTTTAAAGAAATGTATTGTGAGCTCAAGCAAACGTACCTTGATGTCTGTTGTAAACTCACTGTTTTGATAATTGTTAATAAAACAGCACCTTTGCCATCACCCTGATTTGGTCCGATTATTTGGTGTCAGAGTTATTCTGCATCCCCATCCATTGCATGCACAATACCCAAAGGGCCTTATGCTCACTTGGCCCTATCGGCCACCTGCCAAAAGACTCTACCAGATATAGAGGGCAAATGAAAGGGCAAACCTGAAACTAGACCACAAGTTGAGGCAACTCTTACTTACTTGCCAACTCTACTGATTTAGGCAGTAGGCTACTGCTTTTTAAGCAGTCCTTCCGCCTACAGATTTGGAAGACAGATTCTACTGCTTTTTACACGGGCCGGTAATTTATGTGACTCTAAGGGAGGCTGCTTGAGACCGGCCCAGGACATAGCATGCAACACGTTAGTTAGTCTGTCTGTGCAGTGGGCGGGTAAGTGATTACACAAACTGGTGGGTGCAAATCAAGGGAGTGCTCAGCCCACTTCCAAATAGGATGAAATTAAAGCAGGAGTAACTTTCATAGATCAAACAGTCCATGCAGAGAATCAAAATCAAGTAAGGTTCACCAATGTTCAAAGGACATGATTCCTTAGTTTGTCAGATAGTTGTGTGGACATCCATCGTATGATTCCCAGGATCGTGTTGATCAGGTCAATGTCTTTAGATGTTTCGGCGATTTGTCATTGATTTGCCTTTCTCAGGACCCAAAACATAGTTAAAGTGGACCTCCTGTCAAAGTTAAATTACAGGATTGAGGGATTAGCTGTTAGTGAATGAATCTTGTACTGTGTAGTGCCCGAAGAGAAAAAAAGGATTTGCTCACCCGTCAGTGTGTTGTGGGATTCATAGCCCCACAGGGAGGAACCACACATGTCCATTAGTATTATTAGTAGCACTGATCGGGGGGTATTAATATCCTAAAATGGAGTATACTAATTAAAACGTCTTGTCAATGCACAGAACGAGGATGTTCGTTCAAGAGATGACACAAAACACTAGTGTAAACAAATAAGATGTACACAAATCAGTTACCTTGAAAGGTGTAGCTGGTTTACGAGAGCCTAGGCTGGATGCATAGGGTGGATATATAGGGTGGATGAATAGGATCGAGGCATAGGGCTGGTGCAATGGGAGTGGATGCATATGGTGGGTGCATAAGGTGTATGCATAGCGTGGATTCATAGGATTGATCCATAGGGGGATGCAAAGGGTGGATGCATAGGGTGGATGCTTATGCTGAATTCATAGGATTGATCCATACAGGGATGCATATGGTGGATCCATAACGTGGATGCTGTTATGGTTTGTTACACAGCACACACCAGCCAGGGAACTCATTCCCCTACGCTGAATGTGGCACACAAGACACTTTCTTTTAATGTACTACGAATTCTTTTTGAGTAGGCCCCCAACCGTCTTGCACCCAACCTCCACAAACACCCTGTGTCACAATGGACTAGGAACCAGGACGGAGTGTATTAATAGGATTCATTTATTATTTAATGAAAAAGGAAAATAAACCAATCACACAGCCACCAATGTTGTGGCAACGCAAAATGCAATCATCTCTACAAAACAACCAGGTTTAAGATATACTATTACAGTTAATTCAGTTTTTTTAATGGCAGAACAGAAAAAGGACAATGTACCACAAAGTGATAGCACCTATCACTTAGGAGTTAAGCACTCCCCCCAAGCAACACTCACCCCCAAACATCAATTGGACTTGATTCCTTTGAATGGAAGGCAGTGGCAAGGAGTGGGAATATAGAGGGAAGATCGGTTTTGGGGTGAAGCCCACCACTGTAAAATGGGAAGCCAGCAAAGAAAGGGAAAACATGCTTTTGGAGAAAAATGGAAGAATGGGTTTTTACTAGAGGTGTACTAAAATTCGGCTTCGAATATGTATTGGGCGGAATTCCTGCTGAAAATCCTGCTGAAAATTAAGTATTTGGCTTCGTATTCGAATTTCAACAATCCCCATCCGTGAAATTAAATGGAGGAGTTTATTGATTTACTTACAAAAATACTAAGGATTTACACTGACAAATAAGGGGTTTTCCAATGAGGATATGCTAACATGCACAGGCAAACCAGAGATTCTTCTATGGGGAGATGACTGAACTACACTGGCAATTAGGGTTTTCAATGGGGAAATATTGGATGCACTGATACAAAAATGAAGCGCTTATGCAATTTAGGGCTGGGGATATTACTACTTATATAGCAAGCATTTGTTTAAGATTCAGGAAAGCCAGCTGGATCTCAGGACACTCTGGAAAAATAGGACAGGGGGTCTGGTCACTCCACTCTCAAAGATGTTAAGTTTCAGCAGCTCTCTCTCTGTCCTCCTTTTTCTGTCTTCCCCGGTTGTTGTGTGCTTCCGTCCTAGTACAGTCCCCCTTATATAGCAGAAATGACATCACTAATTTTACAATCTTGGGGAAGTAACCTGCCATAATCCCTGGTGCTAGGATTGGACTGTTACCCCCTCTCTCTCTCTCTGCCTCCAGTCAGGATTGGTTTAGGGGAGGGGAGCACCATCTGTCTTTAACATTTGTCATCATCCTTTGTTCTCCTTACAACTTTTTGGCAAAAACGAGTTATCATAACTTCATAATTGTACTAGTAACTGCCATATGAAACATATGTTCTGTTTCAGCTCATCATGGGGAATTAGATAAGCTGCCCGCCAAATCCATACGATGTAACATGGCCATGTGTCACATTTTTGTCATTTTCATAAAATGCAAAACAGTGATGAATATGTAAGTTATCAAGCATGTTCCTAATATCATTTTCCATCTTTTCATCAACTCTCATAACTGTCACATGTTCAGATCAGTCAGAAACCTAATCTAACTGGCCATTACAGTTCCCAAAGTCACAGGTAGATGCATTATATACCCCCAAAACCGCCTGGAAATTAGATGAACAATGGCATAAAAATGAAATCAATCCTCAGTCTGATTGTTGCTCAAAATGCCTAAAATGAAAAAAAGTCTTTTAAATTAATTGGGAGTGTCTCCTGTTCAACAAATTGGAGGGATGCTTCATCCCCCAAAGCCATCTGTCTCCTTGGGCTCACCTGTGACTAGAGATTTTTATGAGTCTCTATGAAGTCAGGTTGGGCTCTTTTGAAGTGGGTGCAACAAGGGCTCACACCTTTTTGTCATGCTTCAGCCACGGATGGCTCTCTTTGAAGTCCCTTTTTTAACTGCATTCAGTGCCAGCCAGTCTGGGGAACAGTGGCTTTCAACACCTGCAGAAGTAGATTCTATTGCAGGTCGTCATTAGAGGGGAAATGTGACATCCAGGGCTGGAAGTGGGGCTTTTCATTATGAAGTTTTGACCTCAGCCAAAACAGGTTTTTCCTGAAGTAAGTGTCTCTTCACGTGTTACTGGAGTTTTGTGGGTGAAACATAATATACATTTGCTTTGGTCACCCCACACATCAGGTTGTGCTTTTCTGACATTTTTCTGTGAGCAGTGATATCTTTTTCCGTTATGGCTTTTTAAAGCCGTCTTTATTTGCAAACACATGTGCAGGCCGTTGTTGCTTTTAATGTTTAAAAATCCCGTTTTCCATGTTAAGGAATTCTTTGATTCCTCCTTCTTGGGCAAATTAACTGCTGCTTGTCCATTGATAATGATAGGTAGGCCCCTTTCGACATGGCTCTCAAACTTTATATGAAACAAAAGAAAAAGCCAGGCCGTTTTTGTTGAATTGTTTAAATGCCTGCCATTCAGGGACTTCTGTTTGGGGCCTTGAATGCACCCCACCATGCATATGGTGGGTGCATAGGGTGTTTGCATAGCGTGGATGCATAGGATTGATGCATAGGGGGATGCATATGCATAGCATGGATGCATAGGGTGGATGCATAGGGTGGATGCATGCATAGGGTGGATGCATAGGGTGGAGGCATGCATAGGGTGGAGGTATAGCGCGGGTGCATAGGGCAGATGCATATGGCAGGTGCATAGGGTGTATGCATATGGTGGGTGCATAGGGTGAATGCATAGGGTCGATGCATAGGGTGGATACATAGGGTCGATGCAGTGGTCACTGGATGACTGCAGGAGTAAATAGTTAACAATGCAGATTGAGTGGCTCACTCCATGTAACAAATAATGATAGACTGCTTAGTTAAAATGCAAAAGGGAGGTTAGAACTTCCCCAAAGCGTGAAGCTTAACGTCTTGCATATTACTATTGTTGACCAATTTAAACATTTTTGGATATGTAACGTAAACCTAGTTATCACCCAACAAAGCACTTGGTAATTTGGGGTTAACAGTGGCCGGTGGAAGGGGAGGTAACAGGTCACAGTCGACTGGATATCACATATTGTTGGGCTGGCATAGGCTTAGGAGCAGCAAGCCCCATGTGATCCTTAGGACTGCTCAGGATCTCTCAGGACAAATGTTAAGTCGCCACCAATTAGCAGTCCGGTATCGGCATGTTATTTAGGAACACCAGCATATTTTGCATTTCACCGGATTGTTCAATTCACTCCACAAGATTATTCTGCATTGATTTGATATCTCAATATATTCAGCATACGCTCTATTACTGAGTGACTGAACGAGATCACTTATTAGACGCACACTACAAATAGAATGTTCTCTTTCTGCAGCCATCACTGCACTAGGAGACGCATGTATCTGCGCAGCCTAGGCACCTAAAGCTATTCATGACCCATTTTCATAGCATGGCTGGATCTCTTGGTGTTGTGGTGAGACACTGCTTATGGTAAGGAACTCAAGCGAATTGCTGTGCCCTTGCAGTGGATCTGTGCCTTAAAGTTGTTCCTCCACTTTCTTGCATCATCCTGGTTATGGGGCAAGGTAGCCACCACACTCACATGAATGGCAATGACCCCCCACAGCGTGGTCCTGACTTGCGATGCAGTCCTCAGTGCATCCATGGCTCTCCGGAGTACATGGATGTGCAGTGCTCTTGGACTGTGGGTGGTGTGCTTTTCAGTAAGTATGCAGACACCAATGTGCAGGCAAGCGGTGCATCCTATATATGTCGTGGGTTGTTTCCACTGTCCTGTGTATTCCCCACGGACATTACATTGACATGCATACTATCTGGTGCTTTTCTGCTGCAAAGGTCGAAATTGACTTGCAATGACCCAGAAACAGGCAGACCTACCAGTTGTGGGGTCAGCTAGGGCATTCTTTGTGGCCATCCTTTGTCACTGGAATAAACCTCATTCTAAATACAATAATCATTTTCTCACTAAGAGGGGACACTTTGGATCTCATGAGAACTTCGACTGTGAAGGCAATGTTTGGTGTCCATTCCATCATCATCACTTTTTTGGTGGTATCAAAATTAACATCAGTTTTATGCACCTCTGAATTCTGCCTTTAAATGGGAGGTGGGGGATCTACCTGAAGTACATAGCGTGTGGCAAAACCTCCACTTTACCTCCAAAAATCATTGGATTTACCGCATCATAGTTACCACAAACAGTAGATCAAACAAAATCCACATAGAGCTCTATGGACATTAATACTGCCTTCTCGCAACTCGTAATCCTGCTGTAAATCGATTGGCCTGAGTGGTGGTGATGGCAGATTAATTTCTGTTGGAATTACCGCAAATGTCACGATGAGGCCCACTGAATGGAATTGCAATACTTACACTTTCCATCAGTGAGCGAAACAGAGATGCTGACTGCCAGCTGAGAACCAAACAGAAAGGCACATTTAGTAATTGACTGAAAAATATGTAGATCAGTCATTATAAGGCAGTTTATTCATTATTACCTCATTGCTTGCTAGAGTGAAAATACCAAGAAATCTGCCTTCTTACAGAGTATGTAATCCTGTGAAGAACAACACGGGTCTAATGCCTGATGCTGGCCAGACATTCTAGCTGAATGCCAAACACATGGCGCTGCAAGCAAACAAATGGTTTCAACGTGGAAATGTAAAACGAATAGAAAACAGCCAGACACTAAAGCAACAGCAGCAGAAATAAGATCTTGCCCGAAAATTTCCTTTGTTGTCCAACGAGGAAAACATGGAAATAATTTGCTGAAGTAAAATAAATGTAGTGTTATCCATTGTGGGAACAACAGTCAAACGATGCACGCTTTAAGTGTCAGACTATTATGCAAGTCTATGTGAAAAGGACGAGCATGCTTGTCCTTGGCACTTTGGACTGCTACCGAGATGTGGGACCGCTGAGAGGGCAAGGGGGCTTAAAGGATTTGCAGTGGACTTTCTCTTAGACAGACCACCATCTGCATGTTAGAATAAGGTTAGGTGGTGTCCACAATTTAGTGACCAATCGTGGTCAAACCTCTCAGCCAGTGCTTAATTCGTGAGGGTGTGTGCCAGGGCTGAGCCCAGGCACTTATTTCTGAGAACCAGCACTTTTCGTCTCAGACTCAGCTGTATTATATTATGACGCTTTGGCGTCTTAATTTTTTTAACTGCCAGTTCGTTTTCGTCACTCAACATTCAACAACAGTGTGAGCCACACCGGTGATGCTGTGCTAGTTATTGCGTTTCATGAATAACATTGGGGTTTAGGGGCCAGTGCTGGACAACAGTCATAGTCAAACTCGTTGACTCGCAGCACTCATGCAGAAGGGTGAGTGGCTTTGGTGTTTGTGTGCTGCGTGCCGCCATGGTACCAGGTACAGCTCACTAGTTCAGAAGCCAGGCTGGAATGCAGATGTATATGTGCCAGTTTCAATAGGACTCTAGCGTTGCTGCGCCTCTGCAGTTGGGGCTACTCAGTGTGCACGTTCAGGGCCTGAGAAATACTTGGGCACTGCCACTTACTTATTTACAAATAGATCACTGCCATCAGGTTGATGTAATGTGGTGTCGTTTCCCCCAAAGCGGACATTGCATGGAAGTAAAGGACTCTGCATTTTTGTGCAAAAGGGTCCCCACAATTCAACATTCATCATCCTGTACATAGTGGGAACACACATGTAAAACCCAGCTGCTCCAGGATGACCTTTTAATTGAATTTCTAAAGGATTTTCATTTAGACGCATGGTAGCATTCACTTTAAGTTTAGTTGAGGTATTTCTTGAGTGATAACCTAGCTGTGGGAAGCAGCTCGGTGACGTACAGGAATACGTCCATTAGTTATGGAGAAGTGGGGCAATCTTTTAAACAAAGCATTTATTGCTGACATACCACTGTCTTCTGTCCATAAAAACAGGTGTGTAATAGGTCACTCAATGAAAGCGAGGAAACATGATGCCAAGTGACTTCTGATATAACAAAGGGACCTGTGATGTGGCTCTTTCATGGCTCAAAGTACAGATGTTATCTGATGAATGCGTTTACACGCTGCCAGGATACGTAAGGTATAATATAGTCACTTTGGGACGATAAAAATAATAATATTTGCTATGGTTCTATGTTCTTTTGAGGGGTTTTCAATGATTTTTTTAACAAAAATGTTTGATCGAAAAAACTCATCAAAATGTTTCTTAATGTTTGGGGGGTTCCCCCCAAGCTCTCCCTTCCCTATTATGTAAACCCTATCCCTAACCGCCTGCCCCTTTTATCCCCTTACCCACCCACCCTTTATTTTTCAATGAGTTCTTTCGATTTATATTTTTAGTTAAAAAAACTACTCGAAAAGAAAACCTGGCGGCAAAACAACTGTATACCATTTGCTCTAGTACCTTGTGTTACTTTTATGATGGTCTGTCAGAACTTTGATCACTCATTGATGACTGAGAACGATTGGGAGTAGTTTTGCAGTCACATGGATTAGGAAAAGTGGCAGCAAAAGTGGTGGGAAACTTCGCCCTGGATTTGGCAGGTGGATTTGTGAAGCAGAACGGGCATAACACCGTTTTTCAAATCCACCTGCAATATCCACCAGCTTTACAGCCAGCATAAAATATCCACGCTGGGGGCAAACCATTGGATTCCAAAGGATCCCCGTTTTTTCCACTGGATAAAAGCAGGGGGATTCTAACGGAATCCATTGTGTATGCCTCCTGCGCTTGTTATCTGCTGGAGACACCTTTTCTGAAACTGAGTGCAATAACAATGCTAACCTGTGGCATGGCTGACCTAAACTAAACGAGCTGGAGACCCAAACACCCATCCTCCATCCAGGGTAGCCACTAGCACTCCTCTCCACAGAACACACTTTCGATCCCCAAAGCTTTGGGGAGCGTATTGCAGATCATGTGGGACTAACACCCTGAAAGTTCATATCCACATAACTATAGACATCTAGACAGTATCAAGTCACTGCCCCCCATCCTTTCCAACATCTCCATCTATTTTGGTTCCACTGGCCTTGTGTTCCTCAGCATACCAGTTATGGTATATGCCCTTGATAGAGAATAGTAATCATAATTTGTTTTTCATATGCCACTTTACATTACACATATTTACATACATTACTATTATTACACAATCGAAATTGGTAGTCTTGACCTCAAATGGATGAAAGGCTGAGTTCGCCTTGCCAGGATTCGAACCTGCAACCAGCACATCAGCCACAGATCACAGCTACGAGCGTTTAACCAGCTGAGCCATATTACGGGCAGAATCGGAAGGCACCTTGTGGAATCCCATGTCCCACCGATCCAAAGTGCTGTAGGAAGTGGAGCAGAGCCTGCTGGCTGACTACACTATGGAGGAGGAACTGTAGCTGGAGGCCTGTGAGGCCAGAAAGGAGGTACTGGAAGTGAGAACGGAGGCTGCTGCAGCTTGGACTGAAATCATGGCTGCTCACTACATCTCTCTGTCTGATGCAACTACTGGCCCAGGAAAAGAGACCCATGCCATGTATTTGTCGATCGAGAAATATGCTATCCCGACCCGGAAGTATAGCTGTAACTTCGATGCAGCCTGCTATAAACCTCAAAGCCCTCAGCGCATGTGCAAGGCTATGTGCTGCCTCCCAATTCTCGCACAGTAGAAAACGGGTCTGTTCGTATGCAGCCCACGGCCAGTTAATTGAGGCTACTTGACGTTCAGGAACACTCATCTGCCTTCCTGTGTACTACTGTTGAGACGTTCAAGGGGTCGGACTGCACCTCAATCTTCTTAATGCCGAGGTATTAGTGACCCTTCGCTGATGGCATGATGCAACACTTGACTGACCACATACATATGTGGAGCGCCCCAGGGGTAATAACCCTTGCTGGGGGGGAAGGAAGCACCAGGCTGCTAAAAAATCTCAGGCTATTAGACCATACTTCATGGGCCAATTCAATGAGGACTAAGAAACCACCAAAGCAATGGCAAATGTAGAGAGAGCAAGAGGAGCCCCTTATACACTGCCCCTGTAAACATACATTGCATATCCATCGTGATATTTAAGGAAACTCCTGGCAATAAACCTGACGTAGTGACAATACTATAAAGTAAGAGAGCCATCTTATACTGCAGCAGATCAGAGGTCAGGACTCAGTAGCAACCAACAATGACAGCTCCTGCCATGCCTCCCAGTGATGTGATCCATGGCACGGAATGCCCAATGTCCTGGGCCAAAGCTTCAACCATAACACCTACGCTGTCGTGCCAGGAGCCAACCGTGGACAGGCAACTAACTCCCAGCCCCATTCTGATGGTAGAACCCTATCACCGTTGCTGTCCCGTCCTCGCCAGATCCGAGTGCTCAGTTCAGCAATTCTGGGACAAGCCCAGAAGGCCCTCATCCTGGGTACACCACCCTACCACTCTGAATTGCCCCATGACAAGGAGGCATGTACATGTGAACTGTCTGGATTACGGAGGAGGGAGAGTTGTTTTTTTAAGCTTTAGATTTTGAACTTTAGTGCTTAGGGCCTGGGTAGGATTTTTTGGAAGTGGGCCTTACGCTTTGCTTTGATCAGGAGGTGGTGGAGAGAGATTATTGTGACACTAATTCTTGTTGACTCTGTTCGTGATGCAACCATTGGCATCCAGCAACCTTTGTGGCATGTGTCACACATGGCATTCATCTCTGTCATCCTTCTCCTTGTCAACGTCATAAAAGATAATTTCTTTTATAGATGAGCGAAAAAAGGTTTATTACAGACTGTCTTGCAAGACAAATTGTCAGCATGGAAGTGGGTGCAAATGGTCAGTGGAGCCTGTGGCCGGCGCGGACCCTTTTTTAGAGAAGAAAGAAAGTGTATTCTGGGCTTTGCTATCTGCGGTCTTGCCGGTGTATGCTGCCCCGGTTTATAGACATAATTCCGAATACAAAAATCTCGAAAGTCAAAAAGTAAAAAAAAAAAGTAAAAAAAAAACATTTCGCATTTTTTTTTGTTTTTTGTTGTTTTTACCTATTTTTTTTATATAAACTAGAGCCAAAAAAAAATATCAAAAAAAAAAATAATTCGACATTTCTTTTTTCGACATTTTTGATTCGACTTTTTTGTCTTTCAAAATTTTTCATTCGAAATTATGACTGACACCCGCTGCCCCTTTAAGGATCCAGCTTTGCATCAGCGTTACCAGCGTGACGTTTTGGAAGGAGTTTCTGTTTCCACTACAAAACCCTACTTCGAGCGCAGAGCGAGCACGGAAGTGGGTGCAAGTAGTCAGTGGTCCGTGGGACAGAGGGGCAGTGGGTCAGCGATCTTGAGGTAGCAGTTTAGTCCCAAAGTCCCATGCTTAACTAATGCCAGTAAGCAGACTTAAACCACCTCTGACTGTTTCACGCTCTTCCTGTTAATGATGCGTAACATCTTGATAACGGTGTGCAAGGCCTAACTGTTACTGGTGTAAGGCTGCAGCTCGCTGCGACTCTGGTCAATTTGGGGTGTGATCATTGGATTGGCTGTTAGGGGGATTGATCTTGCCATTTGGGGCCAACCAACTGGATTATACTATTCATTGTGGACTAACTGACATTACTCTATTCATTGTGCATCTCTAAGACTCCCCCACAAATACCTTGTGAGCTTCTGGAAACTGGTAAATTGTAGGAAACCGGGTCTTGAACATACTACAGGGAGCGTGATGCGGACGAGAGGGAAACGGGCGCGAAGCCCACTCATGTATAAATCTGAACGGGGAGCTATTCCTAGTAAGAAGAAGGTATCAGCCCTAACTATCCCATCTGTTCCTTTTCGCGCTCAATCAAGGATAAAATCCTTTTCCAATCCGGTAGTGACTTATATTGCCGACTCCATGGATCATTTAAATATGGCCACAAATGCCAAAGCCCTGGAGGATGTCGACTCAGACTTTACTTTCTTCTTTTTATGTCTGGATTTTACTCTTTGATCGATTTTAGTTTCTATATTTCTTCTTGAATTTGATCTTAATGGAGAAACAAAAGTTTTGTATTAAACTGTATGTTTAATAAAAACATTAAAAACATAAAAAAAACTATACTAACCATATGAATTATTTTCTGATAGAAGGTTATCATTCCAAGATGGACAGTCTGGTGCAGTGCTATTGTACAATTTCAAAATACCTCCATGAGAGTGGGAAAGGGGACACATAGCACCAATAAGTGTTCATGTCGGCTTTGCATTCAATTACAGGGCATTTCAGAAATATAACAGTAATCAGAGATCTCTATATTTGAAAAACAAGTCTGTGATAAAAGGGTCGTATTTGTGAATCTTTAAATAAATAACAGCCATATGGTTTGGTGCTCACATCACTCTTCACACCACTCACCCTAACATTCAAATGTTTGTAACCATGATCCATGATACATACTCATTCAGACAGCTTACGTGAGAATAACATGGCTGCAACATCAGCCACTCAAATGCTTTTGCTTCTTATTTCTGAAGAATTTTAAATGAGGAGAGGCTGGATCTCAATGTGAGCATACCCAGCCCCAATACAAAAAAGTATTTAGGGAATAATATCTATAGACAGGAAAGGATAACCTTCAAGAGACACCCATTAAACATTGCACAGAAAGGAGGATTATTTTTGAATGAATCTCCAAGCAACGCCTTTATTAATTTGAGCTACATACCTACAGAATCTCTACTGCTGTGACCACAGGCTTCAATGATGTCAGGGCAGGGATTGTGACTGGGGCAGACAGGGCAAAGTATAGTGTGATCCTAGCAGATCCTATTTACCAGAACGGCTATGAGGAAGTGGGAGAAAGCAGTTTCAAAGGTCTTCATGTGTGAATAAAATCAACAGGGCTCAAGACCTAAAAAACATGCGGGCGAGGTGCTGGCTGATTGATATACATACAGGAAGAAAACACCTCTTAAAGTTTAATCTGCAAATTTAATTGAGTTGGTCCATTTAAAAAAAAAATAAGAAAGTGCAACAGACAAATGATCATTGGCCTTTCAGAAAATTCATCACTACCTGAAAAATAATCCAAGAGAGATGATTTGCTTATAACGTTGCTAGCAAAGTATAAAAGGTGCGCACCTTTTAAACAATCCAACCATTTATATTGAAATATTCCCTGGAAAGAAAAATCCCAAATATAAGACATACTTTGGTGACACTTTCATGTGGTCTTGTGGGTCTGCCCTGGGAATGTGATGACTTGGGATCAAATGCTGGTAGCTGAACACACTCTTATTTTATAATGCCACTGCAATATAATCCAAGGGGGAAGGCATCTGCCCTCTGCAAAAAGAGGGCAGAAACTGTCCTCCAATGTGTACCCCGACTTGTGCCTTGAAATCAACATGGTGCTGTGGGGCCAGATCCAGGGAAAAGAACCACTCCACCATCCAGGCCAGCAACCTTTCTTACCACATCGCAAGCTAATGATCATGACTGACATGTGCTTTCCTCTTTGACCCACCTCAACCCCATGTTTGGCTTTCAACAATACTCTATTTTATAAAGGTGACTTGAAAAGTACACACATTATAATCAAGTAGACCACATACAAAAAGACCGTTCTTTTGGACTATGATAAGAAACAATCAAGCAGTGAATCTTGTATGTGATTAAATAAGTCACACTGAAAGCTGAGTTGAGTCTTATGTGAAGCCACAACAGAAAGAAGGATTTTGCAAGGCAATGGCAAGCAGGGCCAGGGATAAAGGACTGGGGAAGTAGAGGAGGTCGAAGGGGAAAATACAGGAGGTACTGAAATAGGACAGATCATTCACAAGCAGTAAGTAAATACGCAAATGATGTTTGTATGTTATAAACTGAACTGCCTTGAAATAAATTGGCTTTTCGACAAACCTTAAATGGGCTATCATATCATAATTTGAGCTGTGCCTCCCAAGGGCGCATTCCGCTCAGTTTGGATGCACAGAACATCCATGCCAAACCTATTTGCATAGATGCTCTCCACATCCACACATTCTGATGCCCAGGGCATGGGGTAAGCCTGTGCTGCTACATGCGTCATCCACTCAGGCAATATGAAACGGCACAGGGGCTGGTATGAACTGTGACAAATAAACTTCTGGGGCACCAGTGGTCCAGGGATGAATATCGGTTTCTAAACCATCAATCAACCCCACACCTCTAGAACACCAGAAGGGATCCGAACAGATTGGAATACAAGTGAATTATAAGACCTCCTTGTACGATTTTTGGTAACGTGGACGGAACGACAGGCTCATCTCCGCTAGGTTGTGGATCGTTGGTTAGTTGCAACACAGCAAAAATACAGTTGTTACCCAATGATAAAAGGGACTGTCCAGTTAAGGTTGTATACAAATATCTACTGTATTATTACTACAACAGACGGTTCTAGCACACTACAAATACAGCCCACACTGTAAAGGAACACAGAGGACAGCCAGTTTCGCAAAGGAAAGGGATGCACTCTGGATACTGACAGGAGGGTAGTTGGTAAAGCAATCAGTCTTTCTGTTCAAGATTATTTGGTTTCAGCAACAAAGGGGCAAAGGGTTTTAACTGCCTCTAGGGGACTTCAGCGAAGGAGTGGGGGGCAGAACCACAATGTACCTGGTATTGAAGAAGTTCTTGGTGCTCGACAGCATCAAGGCAGTTCCAGGGCGCTTTGCACCCTGTGAGACAGAGTTAGTGGAGGGAGACAGCTGTGGGTACCAGGCGGCAGGCAGTTCGGCAAGCAAGGCTGGGCCGATATCTGCAGGCTGTCCGGCGCGGCGCCTCAGGGCTAAGAATCATTGTCTCTGTGCTGGTTGGTGGATCTGGAATGCTGGTCAAGGCATCTCGGATGGCTCTGGCGACAGCAGCGTGGTAACAGTCAGCAGTGCAGCCGGATGCAGTTTGAGGACTCGACTGCCTCAAAATTGTCCTTAAAAAGATGGACGCTGGATGATTCTTGTGTGGCACTCCTCCTAGTTTCTTTGCAGGGCTTGTTTCCTTTCATGGCAGACGGCGCAAAGCTCAGGAGAGTGTTAGCAGGCAATGCCCTTGTACTTTGTCGAGAGACACTGCATTGCTTTACCAACTATGAGACACTGCAGCACTTCCCACCTAGGAAGCTTCTTGTCAGAACCTAGCAGGCACACTGTGTGCTGGCTGGGTACTGGTTCTGGAGCTGAAGGACGGGTTCTCTGAGTCCGGCATCTCCACCTGTTCCCTGGGAGATGTTTAGGGGAGGGATCTTGCTTCCCTCTTGGATCTCCTGGCCTTCCTTCACTGGTGGAAGATGTAAGGTAGACTGTACCTTCAGCTCTGGTCCAAATGAGTCCTTCTTCTTACTCCTTGCAAAGTCTTCAGATGATCTGATTAGTGAAGGGCTCAGCCCTCTATTAAAGTCAAATGCTCCCAGGGATTGGTGTAGGCCAAGCCTAACTTGAGTGAGCCAATTCTGGGTCTCCACCAAAAATCTTCAGTGATGCTTCAGGTCAGAAGAGCCAGAGTGGGCGGATCCAGCTTCCCATACCTCGCACCTACTCATTGGAACACCCTACCTCCCACTATCCGAGGTGAGGCCTCCCTCAGCGCCTTCCGCAAAGCCATAAAAACCACCCTCTTTACATAAGGTGCGTCGCACCAGTTTGAATACCTCTCATTTGACCCATTGCATATGCAGGAATGTTATGACCAATTATACCAGTCTTAATATCAGTATTATGCCTTGTAGTAGTACTCAGAATGTGCCATTGAATGTTACTATTCCTGTGCCCTTGTAACTAAGCTCTTGTACGTAACAGCACCTCAATACCCTTGGGCTGTTTGCGTGTTATATAAATATAAATAAATACATAAATAGAAGTAGGGCACTTGGCAACAGACAGGGGAAGGATGACAACATATACTGCCTGTTGCTGTACATCAGAGTGTCTCCCTAATTAACTGAGTACTATGAGGGTCTTGATCACAACATGCTCCTCCTTTGAAATAATGGGTTGCAGGCAGACTTTCATCTCGTACAATTCACATACTTCCCTACTCTGAAAGGAGTGGTTCCAAGAAGGACATTCACTACCCTTTCATACCAAGGAGGGGTGTTAGTACCAAGTTGACACAGCAGGAAGAGGGCCTACAGTGGGTGGGCTCAGAGAGAGTGGAATAGACAGAGCTGGTGTTCCAATGAGGAGGATCTCAGTCTTACTGGCATTAAGGCAGAGATCATTGGCAGGTAACAGAAGGGACTGCTCAGGAGAAGTGGTAGGACTTTAGAGCTACAAACATTTGAAACAAAATGGTGGCGTCCTGCCACATACATTTACTTCAATTTGCATTTTAATTTTCTGCAAAGATTATCTCAATCGACATGCTGAATATCAAAAACATTGTATACTCATGATTAGCCGAGGTATAAATGCAAAAAGAATCTCAAGGTTGACTTTTAGCTTATTTATTTGACTGAGGTCAAAGCACAAGAGGAAATAGGCCAAAGACTTGGTTACCTCCCTCAAGAACTTAACACACCTTGGAAACAACTACCAGGATGCTCTTTGTAAAAACCTAATTCTGGTTTACTATTCACCGTTGCATGACCTATGTGATCATAATTGCTGTAACAATTGCCCTGCTCTTATGTTCATGCACTAGCAATTCTAGGACCATGTACAAATAACTTGAAAAGTGTGTCTTAAATTTGCTTTTTGTTTAGTTCGATTTTCAATATGTTTGCCAACTTGAAGGCAAGTGTTGTTCATAAAAATTCATAAAAATTACTAAATACTCAGGGAAACTGAACCCCTATTTCCTCTTGTGCTTTGACCTTAGTCAAATAAATAAGCTAAAAGTCAACCTTGAGATTCTTTTTGTATTTATACCTCGGCTAATCATGAGTATACAATGTTTTTGATATTCAGCATGTCGATTGAGATAATCTTTGCAGAAAATTAAAATGCAATTTGAAGTAAATGTATGTGGCAGGACGCCACCATTTTGTTTCAAAAGAGATCATTGGCAGCACACCATTTCTGAATTGCCATCAGACAGTCGGGAATGAGAGAAGGAGAAGAGGCGGCTGAGGGGAGACTGAAGGAAAGCTGGATGTCATCCGCATAACACTGAAAGTTGGAGAAGAAGGAAGCGATATGGTGGGCAAGAGGTGCCAGGTATTGGTTGAAAAGCCAGGGAGGGAGCCACAAGTGGACAGAGAGATAGAAGAGAGGAAAGACCCCAGTTAGACCTGGGAGAATTGGTCAGTTAAAAAGGAGGTCAGCCAGGCCAGGGCCTGGTCAGTGATACCCTGTTTATCACAGAGACGATTGAGCAGGATGGCATGGTTGACCATTGTAGAGGAGGTCCCAAATAAAACCTGCACTCCAGTCGCCCATTTTGGAGTACCAGGAACGTTCACACCAAAATATGTGACGTATGATGAGCAAATAAATCAGCAGAGAGACGCAGTGGGGCTCTGCCCACTGCCTATCAGAAGAGCAACGCCTATTTAAGTACCGATACCCAGAAAACCATGGACAGTAAGGTATCCATTAAGGAAACCCTACCAGCAAATGAAACAAAATGAAGATTGCCTAAGTACTGTCAAGAAGAAACCAAAAAGTTCTTAATGGAAGACGAATGGTGACATCACGAGGACCCGGACAGACTCACAGATAGAAGAAATGACGCCCCGAGAATGACAAAAAGAGATGAAACGCCATGAGTAAGGATATCGTGAACTTATGTCAGAATCGGAAACTACCACCCCCGAAAGCTCCTCACCTGACTCCTTAGAGGAATCCTCCTGGGTAGATGTCTTTGGTCTTCTTCTCCCCTCCTTCTTGATCTCCTGCGGGTCTTCGTCCGTCTTGGTGCTCTTCCTTCCCTTTTTGTCCTTCTTGCGCTCGTAGAGATAGGGACGAGCTCCGCTTGAGGCCACCCTGACAGTGGTAGGAACAAGCTGTCAGGTGGACCCAGGGGAGCCAGTCCCGTAACGTCAGGGAAAAAGCCAGTGACGGCAGAAAAAACCCTGTTAGATGGCGAGTCCTTGCTGGCAGGGAGTGTGTCGGAAGTGGAGGAGGCCGGTGAATGGTATACAGTAACAGTACTTGAATCCAAGTATTACCGGAAGAGGTAGGCTGATGTCGAAAAGGATTGTAAGAGAGTCCAATGCGATCCAAGGAAGGCAAAAGCGGAGGCTGCACACGAGCAGTCAGGAGGGAAGGTAAGGCTATAATGCTGGTAAGAGTGAGAGAGGGAGAGAGAGAGAGCTGGTACAGGAGAGCGAGAGAGAGTGGAGAATGAGAGAGCGAACAGAAGCGGGAGCGAGCAAGGAGGGGAGAGAGAGAAATAGTAAGGGAGAGCGAGCGGGAGCAAAAGCGGGTGAACAAGAGTAAAGAATCTAGCAAAAGCGAGGGAGAGAGCAAGCGGGAGCGAAAGCGGATGAACAAGAGTAATTAATCAAGCGCCAGGGAGAGAGAGAGCAAGCGGGAGCGAAAGCGGATGAACAAGAGTAAGGAATCAAGCGCCAGGGAGAGAGAGAGAGCAAGCCGAAGAGAAATAGCGAAGGGGCGCGAAGGATAGCTTTACAGTACGGAACCCCGTACAAAAGGAAAGAGCCGAGAAACAGGGAAAGCCGAAGTGGGCTGAGTACTAGGTAGGAAAGTATCAAAGGACCAAGCTCAAGGAGCGGCACTGCAGGCGAAGTTAGCGAAAGGATGACAATGCGAGTTGCAACGCACAGCGTTGTGGGCGTGGCTACCTTTTAAAGGAAAAGGACAAAAAGACTAGAACGGTAAGGACCGCAAGGTGCCTAAGTAAGCCTCCATCTTTTCCACAGTGTCCAGGGTCGCGTTGTGACAGTATGCCCCCTTCTCATCTGGGGTCCCCCGGGCTTACCCGGATGAAGGCGGTGAA
The DNA here is from genome assembly GCF_040938575.1 of Ambystoma mexicanum. Lineage (NCBI taxonomy): Eukaryota > Metazoa > Chordata > Amphibia > Caudata > Ambystomatidae > Ambystoma > Ambystoma mexicanum. Next base: position 1,315,741,913 of record NC_090922.1, on the reverse strand, counting down.
AAAGACGTAACAAGCGAGGGGCATGGATGTGGCTTCTAGGTTCCCAGGTACGCTCTGCAGTGGAGTACCCCTTCCAATGTACCAGGTACTGAACTGTACCATGTCTGTAGCGAGAATCCACCAGCCTCTCCACCTCGTATTCCTCAGGTTCTGGATTATCAGGAATTGATGAGCGTGGCACTGTCCGACCATGCGGATCTGATAGACAGGCCTTGAGAAGGGACGAGTGGAACACAGGATGGATGCGCTTCATACTGTGAGGAAGTTTCAGGCGAAAGGCCACCGGATTAATCTGTGCGGAAATGGGGAAAGGCCCAATGAATCTGGCAGAAAACTTCCCTGGGTGTAACCAGCGTGGCAAGAATTTAGTGGACAACCAAACTTTAGTGCCAACAGTCCATTTGGGGTTTTGAGATCTCTTCCTGTCAGCGTACTTCTTTTGGAGCTCCCTGCTAGTCTCCAAGTTCTTCTTAGCCTCCCCTTGTATACGTCTTAGTTCACTAAGCCTTTGGTCAACCGCAGGGACAGCAGTCGATGGTATTCCGACCAAGGGGATATGCATGGGATGAAAGCCATAGGAGAAAAAGAATGGACTGGTTCCTAGGGAAGAGTGTACTGTATTATTGTAGGCGAATTCCGCCGTGGAGAGAAAAGACTTCCAAATCTCCTGTTCTTGACCACAGAAACAACGAAGGTACTGTTCTAAAGTGGAGTTCAGACGCTCAGTTTGTCCGTTGCTTTGGGGGTGATAACCAGAAGAGAGAGCTCTACTGATTCCCAGAGTCTTGCACAGTGTAGACCAGAAACGAGAAGTGTATTGAGAGCCTCTGTCGGAAACAATAGTTTGGGGTAGACCGTGAAGCCTAACCACATCTCTCAGAAAAACCTCAGCTAATTCTGGAGCCGATGGTAGGCCAGGTAGAGGAGAAAAGTGTGCCATTTTACTCAGGGAATCTACGGTAACCATGATGGCGGTAGAACCCATAGAGAGAGGAAGATCCACAATAAAATCAGTAGAAATGTGTTCCCAAGGACGTGCTGACAAAGGTCCTTGTTGAAGGAGACCCAAAGGGCGATGCGTAGAGGGCTTACTGGAGGCGCAAATAGGACATGCGGCTACATAAGCCTTTACATCCTTGGCTAAAGTGGGCCACCAGAAATACCTTGATACCAAATTGGTCGTGGCTCCTTGCCCCTTGTGGCCAGCAGAAGGTAGATCGTGACACCAAGACATTGCTTGAATTTGAAGCTCTTTAGACGGAAGGAACACGGTGTCCTTGTAGAAATACACTGTCCCTCTTTTCTCCAATGAAGACAGACGGTCGTTGGGTATCTGGGTAGAACTAGTTGTACGTTCAACCTCTTGTAGAAATTAATTGACCGCCCCTAATATCCTTTTCCCCGAAAGAATCTCTTCAGGTTTGTGTCCTTCTACTGGACATTCTTCTCTTAGGCTTCGGGATAAGGCATCAGCCAACACGTTCTCCTTCCCTGGAAGATACGTGATGTCAAAGTCAAATTGGGAGAAGAAATATGCCCACCGGGCATGTCTGGAATTGCGACACTCCATTTGTTGGAGTACCTTAAGGTTCCTATGATCCGTTCTCACCAGAAATGGATGGGCAGCCCCCTGTAACAGATGTCTCCACTCGACACAACCCTGGCGGATGGCCAACAATTCCCGTTCCAATACCGAGTAGTTTCTTTCACTCGGGGTGAGTGTCCGGGAGTAGTATGCCACCGGGTGTTCGATACCATCCTTACCAGACTGTAATAAGGCTGCTCCTATGGCACCTCCAGAGGCGTCCATTTCAACCACAAAAGGAAGGGACTGATTGGGTTGAATGAGGATGGGCGCAGTGGTGAAGGCTTCTTTGAGTACCTGGAAAGCTTGTTCTGCCTTCGAGTCCCATACAAATTCTTGACCCTTCTTTAGTAGATTGGCAATGGGTAGCACGATCTCTGAAAAATTTGGGATAAAGCGTCTGTAAAAATTCGAGAGACCTAAGAACCTTTGTATATCCTTAGGGCTGCTGGGAGTGGGCCATAGAAGTACCGCCTTCACCTTCTCGGGATCCATCTGAACTCCTTCTTTGGAGAGAATAAAACCTAGGTAGGGAACAGACGAGGATTCGAAGATGCACTTTTCTGGCTTTAACAATAGATGATTCTCTTGTAGTCTTCTTAACACCTGCTCAACGTGTCTGTGGTGTTCGGCCGGAGAAGAAGAGAAGACAAGAATGTCGTCAAGATAGACTACTACAAAAGAGTATAGCAGGTCTGAGAATATCTTGTCCACAAACCGTTGGAAAACCGCCGGGGCGTTTACCAGTCCGAAGGGCATCACTCGATATTCAAAGTGTCCCAGAGGAGTTCTGAAGGCGGGTTTCCACTCATCTCCCTCCTTGATTCTCAACAAATGATAGGCACCTCGAAGGTCGAGTTTGGTGAAAATGTTAGCCCGTTCAACTGCTTCCAGTATTTCCTTTATAAGAGGCATGGGATATCTGTCTCTTATAGTCATACAGTTCAAACCTCGATAATCAATACACGGTCTCAATTCGGAGGTCCCTTTCTTGGGTACAAAGAACATAGATGCTCCGGCAGAGGAGCGTGACTCTCTGATGAGACCGTTCTGAAGGTTTGCGTCCAGATATTCCTTAAGGGCCCTTCTTTCTGGGAGAGACATGGGATACATTCGGCCAAAAGGAACGGAAGCACCTGGTTTTAACTCAATGGAGCAGTCTTCAGGCCAATGAGGAGGTAAAGAGCGTGGTAGTTCGTCTTCAAAAAGTTCGGCGTATTGTTGGTAGCAGAGCGGCACCATCTGCACCACTGAGGCGGACTTAGGAGTAGGGATTCCCTTACCAGGAACCGGATTGGTCTGGAGAATGCAGGAAGAAGTACAGAAAGAAGATGAAAAGCATATAGTGTTGGCTGACCAGTCTATAGTAGGATTATGCTTACGTAGCCATGGTATACCCAGTATTATTGGGAAGTGTGCGGCTCTTATCACATCGAAAACAATCTGTTCCTGGTGTTGAAAAAGAAGCATAGTAGCGGGTATGGTTTCTTGCACAATGGGCCCGGAGGAGAGTGGAGTTCCATCCACTCCTTCTACGGGTAAGGAACAGCTCTTTTGTAGAAAAGGCACCCCCTGATCTTGAGCCCACTGGACATCGATGAAATTACCCGCAGCACCACAGTCTAACATAGCCAAGACCTCAACGGTGGGATTGGGCTCGAAAGTGAGATGAATGGTGAACACCAACGATCTGTTATCATCTTCTATAGCCTTCTGACAAGTAAGGTTGCAGGGATTGATTGACACTCTGCCCGGTTCTTATCCCTGCTCAAGACCGAGGAGAAGCGTTTCCCGAACGTCTTGGAGGTACTTCGGGGCAGTTCCGGAGCAAATGCTTAGAAGATCCACAGTACATGAAGAGACCCAGATCTCTACATCTCTTTCTCTCCTCTGGAGTCAGGGGGGCCTCTAGTAGTTCCGATCTGCATCGGTTCTTCAGTCTGGCTCCGATTAGGAAGAGGAACTGGAGTAGTACTGGCAGAAGGAAGGTTTCGGAACCTCCTCCTTTCTTGTCTTCGCTCTTGAAGTCGGTATTCCAGCTGAAGAGTCAGAGTCACTAGTTCTTGGAAGGAGGTCGGACGAGCCACTCTGGCTAGCTCGTCTTTGAGATCGTCATGGAGTCCCCGGCGAAAGAGGGTTTGTTGAGCAGAGTCAGGCCATCCTGCATCCTTTGCCAGTCTGATGAAAGCAGAAGCAAAAGTTTGAACATCTTGATTCCCTTGATGAATGTCCAAGAGGGCTTCATAAGAGGAAAACTGAACCTCAGGTCTGTCGAATCTGGCTCTCATCTGTTGGGTAAACAGGGAATAATCGTTGACTGCTGGATCGGATTGGGATATCAACGGGGAGGCCCAAGCCAAGGCGTTTCCGATGAGATTAGCAACAAGGAAATCAACCTTGGACCTGTCTAGTTCGTAGGCCTTCGGTCTAAAAGTGAAATAGACCATGCAAGCATCCAGGAATTCCTTCAAATGCTTTGGATTGCCATCATATTTTCCAAAAGAGAATGACTGTGGAGGCAAGTCGCCCCGAGTATCATCTCGTACTGCGATCTGTTGTCGTAGACTGACATTTTCGGTTCGGAGAGTCTGTACTTCAGTCTGAAGGCCTTGGATAGCAGCTACCATCTCCTGGATCTGTTCTAGGGAGGCCATGTTGACTTGTGGGCGTTGCAAACTGTCAGAATCGGAAACTACCACCCTCAAAAGCTCCTCACCTGACTCCTTAGAGGAATCCTCCTGGGTAGATGTCTTTGGTCTTCTTCTCCCCTCCTTCTTGATCTCCTGCGGGTCTTCGTCCGTCTTGGTGCTCTTCCTTCCCTTTTTGTCCTTCTTGCGCTCGTGGAGATAGGGACGAGCTCCGCTTGAGGCCACCCTGACAGTGGTAGGAACAAGCTGTCAGGTGGACCCAGGGGAGCCAGTCCGGTAACGTCAGGGAAAAAGCCAGTGACGGCAGAAAAAACCCTGTTAGATGGCGAGTCCTTGCTGGCAGGGAGTGTGTCGGAAGTGGAGGAGGCCGGTGAATGGTATACAGTAACAGTACTTGAATCCAAGTATTACCGGACGAGGTAGGCTGATGTCGAAAAGGATTGGAAGAGAGTCCACTGCGATCCAAGGAAGGCAAAAGCGGAGGCTGCACACGAGCAGTCAGGAGGGAAGGTAAGGCTATAATGCTGGTAAGAGTGAGAGAGGGAGAGAGAGAGAGCTGGTACAGGAGAGCGAGAGAGAGTGGAGAATGAGAGAGCGAACAGAAGCGGGAGCGAGCAAGGAGGGGAGAGAGAGAGAAATAGTAAGGGAGAGCGAGCGGGAGCAAAAGCGGGTGAACAAGAGTAAAGAATCTAGCGAAAGCGAGAGAGAGAGCAAGCGGGAGCGAAAGCGGATGAACAAGAGTAATGAATCAAGCGCCAGGGAGAGAGAGAGCAAGCGGGAGCGAAAGCGGATGAACAAGAGTAAGGAATCAAGCGCCAGGGAGAGAGAGAGAGCAAGCCGGAGAGAAATAGCGAAGGGGCGCGAAGGATAGCTTTACAGTACGGAACCCCGTACAAAAGGAAAGAGCCGAGAAACAAGGAAAGCCGAAGCGGGCTGAGTACTAGGTAGAAAAGTATCAAAGGACCAAGCTCAAGGAGCGGCACTGCAGGCGAAGTTAGCGAAAGGCTGACAATGCGAGTTGCAACGCACAGCGTTGTGGGCGTGGCTACCTTTTAAAGGAAAAGGACCAAAAAGACTAGAATGGTAAGGACTGCAAGGTGCCTAAGTAAGCCTCCATCTTTTCCACAGTGTCCAGGGTCGCGTTGTGACAACTTAAAACAAAAGAATGATGTCCAAATGTAAGAAAATTAAGCTGTAAGCAATATGGAGACAGTCGACCATTTTACACCTGTAAATATGATTCGAACCGCAAGAAAGCTAAGGAAACAGTGCGGCTTGCTATGCTAAGGAGAAGAGTAGTGCGGCAAGCGCCATTATACATAAATCTACCTCAAATGAAGTACTTTATTATAAGTATATTTCCACTTCTCAAACGAAGCAAAATCAACCCAGGTTACTAAAGGCCAAATGAGCAGAGATTCATATTTAGCAAAATGAGAAGAGACGGCTGAATCGAAACTCGGCAGAAGCAACTTGTGCCAGGGAAGCCAAGGTCATACCAATAGACGAGGTGAACAGTAGCTACATTTAATTGAAACTAAGAACAGAATATCCTGCCTGAAAGGTCGAGATAAGAAGACGTAGGCAGGTGTGGGCTAAATAAGAATCAAATACACAAATTGAGAGAAACGAGACAAATTCACGGTGTGGGAAGCACGTGACCAGCCGAGCAAGAAGAAGCAAGGGTTCACACCTACGCTTGGCACCCGACCAGGCAGAGATAACAGAACTTTTCCAAACAGAAGATGCAGTTTCGAGGCCAACCATAGTGAACTAATTGACACATGGCTACTAAAGTGATGATTGATTGTAACCATAATCAGAGGAAGGCTGGGTAACTAAGGGGCACCCCACACCTGGCCGACCATTCTGCGTGCTGCTAAGCGAAGTGGAAAAGTATGCATGGGGTTGGTGCCAACCCAATCACAATGGACCAAATAATCTAGGGTCCTATAGTTAGTAGAACCAATGAGACATCATACTTTTAGTGACGTCTACAGTACTCATTTTTGAAGGAAGGGCTTAGACGCCCAACTGACAGTGTTTACCCAATCCCCTCACTCCGTTACCATATACAGATATAGTACCTATAGTAAAGTTACCTTTTCCTAACCAATATAATTGCATGTTAACTTTTGAGTGTTAGACATCAATTATGATGAGGTTTGAGTATAAATGTTACAACTTGTATGAAGTTCATTGGAGTTGAAGCGAAAAGGACAATCGCATCACTGCTGATATCCATGGCTCCCCGTCTTTTGTACTTGTCATTAAACGGACTCCCTTTGCCAAACCATTGAAATGTCCTTATTGATTGGTGTTCGAGTAATAAATCTGCACCCCATCCATCCCAAGGGTGCAGCTATCTCGTAAAGTACTTCTGAGCAAACCTCGGCTCTATGGGCTGGCCAGGGGTCTCGGAGTACACTTGGTAACAGAGATTGATGCTTATCAATCATCAATTATTGATTAGAATAAGACACCCATTGACCATCAACATAAAGTAACTCTAGGTCCTTGGCAATATCACAAGTCCTTTGCCATTAGGCTGAGTAGACCGTGAAGTTCCCCGTAGACAGTGGTAGTGTAAGAGAATGAAACCTGCAGGACAAGGTCTGAAGGAACCTGTGATTCCCCATGCAACCGCTTCCCATTTCTACGGGCAGCTGAGCGGGAGAAAAGCCGAAGAAGGCAGTAACGAAGGCGGTGATCCCGAGGGTCCAGAGAGGAAACATGCAAACGGTGAGTGAAAAAGATTGAGTGATTTGGCAAAAGTGCATGCTCTAGAACAAATAAAGGGAAAAGGTAACGGAGGGAGGTGGGAAAACAAAATATAGTTAGAAGTAGAGAAGAATGTATATATCTAAGGGGAAGGGAATGACTCGAGAATAATTAAGCAAATAGAGAGAAGATACTGGGGAGGACACCTGAGAAGAGAGAGGTTACCGGGGAGGACACCAAGAAGTCAGAGGATTCGCCTTATTCCTACGCTTGTAATATAAGCGGTTAGAAGAAACATGTATCCATAGTCCTAACTAAAGGGGAACAAATAGACTACCACGGCAATTAAAGACGCTGTGAAAGGGATACGTTTAAACTCCAAGTCGGGGTAATAATATTTAGAGGCAGAGATACATGTGACCAGCTGGTGTTCTTCTAGTCTGTTAAACGTCTGCCTTACATGTTGTTTGTTCTGACGTCACAAGTCAAAAATATTTCCTAGAGAAAACTGATTTCAATTTTACACGATTGAATAGCCGAGATAATATTGCATGCAAATTGATGTTTTTGAGTAAAATAGAAGATAAAAAAATTGTGAGAAAATCGGGATTGGAGCTTGCAGTGTTTGCTGCTCGCTCATATTGTTGGAATTGTTTAAGTCACGTAAAGCTTTGACAAGTGCTATATAAGGAGAAAGGGAACAGATACAAACATGGAAGACATAACTCCATTAAGACACCTATGCAAACAGTTGCCGAAACATGCACCCAAACTGAAGAAATATAGTAAAGACTCGGTTAAAGTAACTGCCCACAAAATGTTTATGCCATGGCCACAGGGCGGGTCCTTATCTAAAGCTGTCTTGCAACACATGACGACATATTTGCACGCCACATAGACGGGCAAAAAGTTAGACAAACGCCTAGCTGTTTTAGAGCTTTGGAAGATGTATGAACAGGAAAAGGGAGAGGAGACGCCAATAGATTGGATACTTAATATATGATCACAGGGGGGTGAGACGCCTACTGCGCCACCCTCCCCATCCGAAACAAAGGTTGAAGAAAGTAAAGACGAGGGACTGTACCCAATAAGAGAACTAAAGGCATCCACGGGGTATAGCAACCCGGCATATGAGTCACCTACGCAAAGTAGTGATGAAAATTAAGGGAAAGATAAGGATAAGGATATCACCTCCACGGTCCCAAGGGACAAGGGGAGATATGATGACGAAAGATGGGATCAGGGACAGACAAGTGCATCTCTCGACAAGGAGAGAGAAGGAAAAAGATGGAAGGGAAACGAAGATAGAACTGATGAGATAGCATTCGCAAAAAATGAATGAATGGGACGGCAAATTCTATTGAAACTCGATGGCAAAGGCATTGATGATGTGAAACAAAAAGAGATCCGAGACAAGGTACAGAGAAAGGGGAAAGAGAATGAATTGAGAGACGAAAGAATAAGAAAGAAAGACAGGCAAAGGCGAGAACAGCTATATCGCAAAGAGCAAGAAAGACAGCTGGATCGCAAACAGAGAGCAGCCAACAATCAAGATAGACAGAAGCAGCAAAGGTCAGAGGAAGAGCAAAGAATACAAGAGAAGAGAATAAAGAGACAAAGGGATGAGGAAATCCAAAGGGCTGATGAACGTAGAAATGAAAAGAAAAAGGAAGAATATAGGGTCAGAGAAGAGGCGAGGAAGCGCAAAGAATTTGATGATGATGTAGAACGTAAGCGAAGACAGAGAGCACGTGATCTTGAATATCTGGGGAGAGAGGTTAAAAATCCTGCTCCAGTAGTAGATTGGGAAGACATCGAAGAATTCTTTCTTGCGTACGATTCAGTACCAAGCACGTCTAGGGAAAATATGGAAGATGACTTCAACACCAGAAGCATCAGAGAAACGATCAATAGAATATATTATGAAATGGGGCTAGAACAAACACCCCAAGGGGAAGGGGAAGACAAGCGCCTGGAGAGCACCCAACTTTACGACACTGAGGATGTTTCCCGAAGTAGTGGGAATAGGGAACTATTCCTGGACAGATTAGAAATAAGTAGGAACCAAGAAGACACAAGAAGTTGCAAGACTTGGGGACAGACAATGTCAGACACAGAGAGGGAGGAACGCAAGGAAATTGAGGAAGAGAGACGGAGCGAAAGATGACTCCCAAGAGAGAAAGGAATAAGATGGTCAGACACTAGCGAGTCTGCACCAAGAGCATCAGAACTAGCCACGCAGTCAGACCGACATGAAGAAGTATCTCACGGTCAGAGGGGGGTGTCTCCACCGCCCTATATAGACAGACTAAGGTCAATGCCAGGCAGGCGGCGATGCTGGAACATTAACCCTGCCATAGATAGAAGAACCACGAAGGAAGAGATAGAGAGCTATACATCCAAATTTCCGTTACTCGAAAAAGGGGGAACAAGACCACAATATATTCCATGGCCATACATGGATCGAGAACATTTGAAAAACAAGCTTCCAATCCTGACATCAGGAGCCGGAAAGTGGATACACGAGTTAGAAAAAATGACAGGAGGGAACACGTTAGCTATAGGGGATATCATGGGTCTCCTAATCGCCATACTTGGTGAGAGAGCAGACATGGGCCTGATCACGACTTTGGCGGTTAATACCGCCGGCGGTATTAGCTCTACTGCCGAACTCCCCGGCGCTAATAGCGCTGGATCACGAGTTTGGCGGTAATGTAATTCCCCATTGAGCCCATTCGGGAATGCCCCATTCCCCATTGGGCTCAATGGGTAAAATTCACACTCTTACCCCCGGTGGATTTCCCGCCGGCGGTAATAGCGCAAATTTTCATCGCAGATTTCCCCCCAGCTCAGAGCTGGGGCGAAATCCGCCAAAGTCCTGATTTGGTGGACCCTTAAATCCGGCGGTAATAGCGCTACCGCCGGATTTAAGGGTTACCGCCAAAGTCGTAATCAGGCCCATTATAATGTGTGGACATGGGCAGATTACCCGGATGTGACCACAATCAACACTGCACATGACGGAATGCACTACGAGTGGTATACCCAGACACTTCCGATATGGGAGCTATAATGACACGAAAAATGAAGGAGTCTGAGGATCTGTTGCTTTATATACAGAATTTCCAAGATGCATGGGTACTCGTAAATCATGAATCTTGGGGGAAATCTATACCTGTATTCTACCATATATTGTGCCAAGGGCTGCCAGAACCGGTACAGAAACAGCTCAAGAAATTGGTAGGAATCGAAGCCAAACCTTGGTCAGAAATACAGCTGACCATCGCACACTATTGCAGATTGCTGAAAGAAAAGAATCGCAAAATGGAAGCTGCACGAAAGGGTGAGGAGGCGAATTTGGTGCAGAAAAAATGGTCAAAATATGCTCTTGAGGGAGCCGTGATAACTAGCAAAGCTGAATCAAGCATGCAACAGGTGACTAATCCACAGCAGAATAATCAGAGCCATACTGGGTTTTACCCCAGGGAAGAGGATTTAGAGGAAGAGGATGGCAGAGCAATCGGGGGTGTTTCCAAAATAATCAAGGAGGCTTTCAAAATATGCAACATGGTAATCAAGATATGTCAAATGGGCAAATGGTTCGACCACCACCAGTATGCTGGTTATGTGAAATGACAGGGCATTTAGCGTACATGCAGAAACCAAGGAATGGTGCAGAACGGCCAAGGGACAGGAGCAGGTACGGTGAATCCACCTGTATTCATACAACAAGGTGTTGCACAGAATCACATGATGCAACAACAAGCGCCAGAAGCGCAACAAGGCGAGCAACCTCAGAATATGGGGAGTTTTCCACAAGGACAGTCCCAACAGGCACCGATGCAGCTATCACAGACAGTGAGCACAGGACAGACCATGAACCCTGGAATGGGAAGTAACAATGGGAATGGGGGAATGGATGAATGGGGGTAGATGTCGTTAAAGGGGATAAAGAAAATTCCTTCTTAGTTGACACGGGTGCAACACGCTCGTGCATACGTGAAGGTAGGTTTTCCTTGTCCAGCGAGGCCATAAATACTCAGAGTTTCACAGGAGCTACAAGTCATGTTCCCTTCACCAATGCACTTCCATTTTCTATAGGAGAATGTGAAATGAATGTGCCTTTATTATATTCACGTCAGACCCCAGTAAACATTTTGGGTCGAGATTTAATGACAAAGTTTAAACATGACAATCTCATTCACGGAGTATGTTCAACTCCAGGAATGCACTTTTCAAATGTATGCAAAATGATCAGAGCATACACAGGACACACAGCTATGAGGGCTATACCATTAGAGCCAGAAATATTTGCATATGGTATGCGCATACTAATGGCAGGGCTGCCAGGCCTTGCAGACAGAATCATGAGAACCCCAGATGAGTTCCTCTTTAGACCAAGAATACCAATGCACGAGGAGAAGGGACAAGTATTTCCCTTGATGATACACACAGTTGCAGTACGAGGGAGAATGGCCTTTATTGATGGTTATGACGACGAAGGCCGACAATGGTGCGCAGTAATCGCCATTGAAGAAGGATATCGATTGGCTGACGTCACTGATGACGACCTGTTTGAAGAACAAGCAGATTTGGGAGAGACAATGGTAGAAGTGAGTCTCACCTTTTGGGAGAAAATGATCAAAAGAGAAGTGCCTCAAAGAATGATGTTGGCATGAAACCGTCCTGAATATTTTGATGACGAAATGGCCCAGGTGCCTGTCTCAGTATGGACTACAGGACCCGATGATGTAGGCCTCTTGAAAGGGGTTGGAGAAGTGAATATTAAACTGAAACCAGGAGCAATTCTACCAAAAGCCCGACAATATCCCATGTCCAGAAAAGCAGATGAGGGGATTTTTAAGACAATTTCGGCTATGATGGAGCAAGGCATCTTAGTGACGCCAGAGTCGTCATGCAATACTGTGGATTATCCGATCAAGAAATCAAATGGAGGGTCTTGGATGTTAATTCAAGATCTGAGGCCAATAAATGATATTGTTTAGTCCGAGTTCCCTTTAGTTCCTAACTCGGCTACAATCCTATGTAATATACCTGTTGAGGCAAAATATTTCACGGTAATTGGCTTGAAAAATGCATTTTTCTCAATCCTGTTGCACCGTGACTCACAAGATCTGATGTCATTCACGTTCAGACAGATGCATCTAAAAAGCACGAGGCTATCACAGGGGTATTGTGAGTCTCCTTCTATTTTTAATAGAGTCCTGCAGATAGACTTAAGCAATATTGCATTAAAAAGTGTTGTCCTGCAATATGTGGAGGACATCTTAATTTGCAGCACGACAGAAGAGCAATGCAGGCACGATTCTCTTCAGCTATTGACTATACTGGCTGAGAAGGGATATAAGGTTAACAAGGAAAAGCTACAATATTTTCCACAAGAAGTGCTGTACATAGGCCAGCTGATCTCACATGAGGGAAAGAGAGTGACCCCAGAAAGGGCTGAAGTCATGCTGAACACGGCTAAGCCACACACGATAAAACAGGTGCAGAGCTTTGTAGGCCTATGCAACTATGTCAGGGCATGGGACTTTGACTATAGCACTTACACTAAGCCTTTACTTCAGGCCCGAAAGAAGGCCCAGTGACGAAAGAAAAGATTGAATGGTCTGAGACCATGGAGGAAGGATTTGATGAACTCAAAAAATCTATTTGCACAGCACCTGTTCTAGGGATTCCCAATTATGAAGAGGAACTTTACCTGTTTTCACACACGAATGGCAACGTTATGACGGCAGTGCTCACACAGAGAACCACATTGGGGTACAAGCCCCTGGCATACTATAGTGGAAATTTAGACCCAGTAATGACAGGTCATTTCCCGTGCAAACAAAGGTTAGCTGCTGCAGCATTTACCATAGAGAAGGCTACAACCAGTGTAATGGTTTGCTCAATGACGTTGTACGTCGAGCACTCTCTTTTTTCCATTCTAGAGAAACCGAAGGGCACATTGACATCTCAGAGAGCTTCTGCTTATGAAGTGATCATATCAAAGCCATCGATTAAGGCAGTCCGATGCTAGATAGTGAACCCAGCTACATTTATAGCAGAACCAGTCACTGAAGGAGAGCCAATACATAACTGTGCAAACTATGAAGAATTCTATGACGAAATTCCCAAGGTGAAAGAAAATGCCTTGGCAGAAGGAGAAAGTGTCTTTATTGACGGTTCTTCAAGAATCGATCAAAATGATGTTCAAAGATAGACAGACGTTGCTGTGATGAAGCACACAGCAAATGGAGGATTACGAAAATTTAGTGCACAAATACCATCTGATTATTCAGCACAGGCTGCAGAATTATTGGCGTTGATACTCGCTATTGAGAACCAAGCACACCAGGAAATAATGGTGTACAGTGACTCTGCCTATGTGACATCGACACTGCCGGCAGACCTAGCATGCTGGAAAAGGAGGGGTTAGCTCCGAGCAGACGGCACACCAGTGAGCCTTATTGGACAGGCTCATTAAGGCACTACAGCTCCCAGTGGGCATACCGGTCGTGAAATGCGTCGCCCACACAGTAGAGGGACAGATTTTATCTCACGCGGAAATCAAGCAGCAGACACAGAAGCCAAGTGTATGGCATCCAAAAGTGAGACGATCATGGAAGTGGAAGTTATCCATAACAATGAGAGAATGATGGTTGTACGAACGACACCTGAAGGCTATAACAATCTTGGGCAAACACAGTTGATGGAACTCCAAGGGGAGGCACCACAGGAAGAGAAGAATCTTTGGAAACGACAAGGGTGTTCTTTAAACCCCTCTGACAGCTTGTGGCAACAAGACAGCAGTGGTAAACCAGTGATGCCTGTAGCCCTATTAAAAATATCACTGGAGCAGTTACATTATCCGGCACACATGACAAAAACGAATTTAGCAGCAACACTCGCAGAAGACTAGTTCATACCGAATTTAACCAAGCACGTTGCATTTTTCTATAGTAAACTATATACTCTGCCAACAATTCATGGCTGGGCACACATTAAAAGTAATGAGAGGAGTCATTCTCAGGCCAAATGGGCCTTTTCACCACTTGCATGTTGATTACGTTGACATGATTGAAGTATGTAATGGGTACAGATACTTAATTGTTGTGGTGTGTCCATTCTCTAGATGAATTGAGGCATGTACACACCCAGACTGTACCTGTGAGGCCACATTTTTAGTGAGAGAAGTGTTCCCCAGGTGGGGGGTGTGCGAGGTCATGAGATCAGAAAACAGAGCTCACTTTGTAACCGAGACATTCGAACAGATTAGCTTGCTGCTTGGTATAAAGCACAAGTTCTTGTTGGCGTATCATCCGCAAGGTAACAGGATCTGTGAGAAGCTCAACAGCTTATTAAAGGAAAGGATAGCCAAGCTTACTCTAAGAAAGGGATGGCTGCACTGCCTTCCTTTGGCACTGTATGCACTTAGGAACCCAGCAAATACAGAACGTCTAAGCCAACTCCTAAATAAAATGGTGATCTTAGTTGCACTCCACGCGAACGAACAGTGCAGACATTGTTTACATTAAAGAGAAAGCATACAATCCTGTCACCAGAAGACAGCAGGTTGGCACACAACTACCTCTTTTGTCATGTCACTGACTTTCCAGAGCTAGTGGGAAGACCGATCGATGTTGACGTCCTCACATTCATCAGGCATCCAGCTAATGTTGCACAGATGGGCATGCTCTTGCATGGAATCGTACTGCAAGTAGAACTCTCTAACCATCAACAGAACTATCTGAGGAGATTCTAAAAGCTTTCCGCTGAGGGACAGATCGAGGAAGCAGTGTCAAGGGTTTCACATTATTCCATTTGTTGTTATTTTGTCTCTATTCTTCTTACTGACCAGGATACAGCATGTCTTCGGGACTGAAGCAAATCCGAGGCATGGACTGGGAGCTGACCTACTTTGAACTTGCACAGTAAAAGGACTTGCTGAAGTGTTATTTGATTTGATTTCCTGAGATAAGAGACAATTCACCACCCGCAAGAGCGGGGACACTTGTGGGACACCTGAACCTCTTAAACACAGAATCCAAAAGACAATATTGTTTAAAGAAGTATAGTAAAAGGTAGACATTTGGTGAATGATCGAAATTGGGATCCAGAGTAGCACTCTTGTCCTCCCGCAGGAGGAAAGAAGGCCGTGTTTCTCTGGAAGTAAATGCTGCCGCCTGACCTACAGGGGCATAATGTATTTGTGTATCATATTCATCATTGTTTTACTGTCATTATCAGAACTGCATTTTTTATTGGTGCACAAAACGTTCCAATTCCAGTGCACCCACCTAATGATGCACGCATGAAACCCACAAAGGCACCCAGACCTTAAATAGTCATTCCAGTCCCTAGAAGATCTGATGGTGGAATGAATGAGCTTGAAATGGATGTGATTAGCAATGACACACACGCACTTGTGGTAACAAACAAAAAGAAATGCCGGAGACAGGGTCGGCAAGGAATGAATGATGAAAGGTTACTGACAACCACACGCATGCAAACACTGAATGCACACGCAACAAGCATAGTGTCAATGACTACAGAACCACAATCGAAAGCATTAGAGAAGAAAAGACTGCATACCATAAGAAACTCCACAACAGACATTGTGTAAAGACAAGAGGAATTGGAGAAGAAACCAACAGAAATGATAATGATAAACACCCCTGAGACAACACTGATGGAGACAAAGACAAACTCAAAACTGATCTCAGAATCACAACTAATAATAGACGCAGTATGGCCGTCATTAGCCAGAGAAAGGAAAAGACTAGAGGAGCTGAAGAATAAACACCCAGAGACAGCAGTAACAAACATATATGTTCCAACGAAACGGACAAGTACAAGTTCCACAGTACGACCATACACCAGACCAATGTCAGTATGGATATGAACATTCCTAGCCAGAAAGAAAAAGTTGTATGAGGACCAGGAAAGAACTGCCAGAATTTGGTCTACTCAAATGGCGCAGATGAGGAAACCTGCACCATGGACCGGGATACCTGAGAATCCTCCTGCAAGAAGGAGCCATACAGATGCATTCAGGGATGTAGCTATAGCCAATTACAGAAAAACACTAAGAATCAAGAGAAGCATGCATGGAGATGACAACAAACTAAACGACTACCTGGATAGCACAGCACATCTGGGAACACAACATTTGGTACCAGCACATGAAAGAAGTTGGAAGACGAAGTTCAGAAGGGGAATGCTTTGTTTGTGCACCCCTACCATACAGCATGGGGAAGTCCAAGATCTTCTTAGCTGTAGAAATCGATGTCCAGACAGCACACTGGGCCTCATTACACGGAAGGCGGTGGTCCAGGGTGCTATTAGCACCCTGGACCATGCCGGTAAATTACCGGCACCGCCTTGGCGGAAAGGGGATTTACCGCCCCATTCCAAGGTTGGTGGGGCGGTAAATCCCCCTTCCGCCATTGCCCTTCCCCATTCCCATTTCTGCCCAATAGGGCTCTATGGTAATGGGGAAGGCGCTAATTACGGCACCGCAATTTTGCGGTGCCGTAATTAGCTCCGAGGTCCCTTAGCGGGTTGGTTTTTAACGCCTGCAAAAAGCAGGCGTTAAAACACCAACCCGCTAAGGGACCTCGTAGTAAGGCGGTAATGGTTAACGGCCACCGTTACCATTAACGGTGGCCGTTAACCATTACCGCCTTCCGTGTAATGAGGCCCACTGTCTTTCACATGTAGCCATGTGCAAAACTAGAGGCCAGTTCATGGAAAGTGACGCTTCCCTAATATGGGCAACTTCAACAGCTTATCCCGACGAAGATGATTATGTTCAAGACATAAGGACAAAAAAAGAGCTCATACTAGAAACCATGTAATCCAGTACGAGAAGCCTGGAGTAAAGGGAGCAGAAATAAGATGGGAAGTGAACCCAGAATAAATGTCCAAGGAAAATCTCCAGAAGAGGCTCAAAGTTGGAAGAACAGAGGCCAAATGCAGATTTGGGGAACAGTGCTTTCACCAGTGCCTGTCACTGACTGCCCCACGCTACCTATCTGACAAATTCTCTAAACACAGCACTTCCAGACCTACCAGAACTCCCTATCTGCACCAACTAAAGATTCCCAAATTCAATCTAAAAACAGCAGGAGGCTCTGGTTTCCCTGTTCTTGCAGCTCAATGCTGGAATGCACTCCCTCTCGCTATCAGATCGGAAGCTTCCTTCTGGCCATTCAGAGCCATGGTCAAATCCTGGCTCTCTACCTAACACGCTGCCACTCATTTACGCACATTCCTGTCTCCACCAATTTGTACCGTACAACTTAACCATATCCTGAAACGGACTATCATGTAACCCGGTCCTCGCGCTCTATTGTATTTGCTACTCTCACTGTTCCCCTCTTTGTAACATTGCATGTATGTACTCTTTTTTTGCTTCGCGCAACGCTATGTAACTATGTTGTCCACATGATTATGCCCACAGCTACCTCAGGGTTCGGCCGCGCTCTATAAATAAACAAACTAAACCAGAAGGATGGGAGAAAGGAGTAGTAATCTGCAGAGCCTGGATGGTCACTGGTCGTTACCAAGGTACCATCGACATCGTACAGAATGGATGCAAGCAAGCCATCATGGCCAAAGCTTACAAAACTTTTGACATGGGTCGAAGACAGAGGAGGAGCCTTGCAGATAGTGCCACTGGAAAGCCCAAAATTCTGCTTCAGAAATAATGGCACAAGAAAAATGGGAGAGAATCAGAACTGTGGACGAGTTTTTGATGCTCCAGGAATGGGACTGCCGTAATTATGGATCATTATTGGGCATGTGGATCCAAAGCATGCATCAGACTGCCAAGAGACTGAGGAGGTATATGCACAATAGTGAATGTCCACGTTCCAGCATTAGTGATCCTGAAAAGTGACCTGAATATTGACAGTTTTCCGAAAGCAGATGCTCACCTGAGGAAGAAGAGATCTGTGGAACTGCTAACTCGAATGAAGAGAGAGAATTACTTCTCCGCTAAATCAGAAGAAGCCTTTCATGGAATCCCATATGAACAAAGGCTGTTAAGCCTCACCTCATCAGTGTTCACAACGATTTTTGTGCCGAGAATCCAAGTTGGAGCAAATAATAAATGGCTACAGATAACCAGATGGGAGTTACTACAGACCATCATCACCACCATAAAAGGATTCAATGCAATCAAGGAAGAGCTAAGAGCCATCCGACATATGACTTTCCAGAACAGATATGTCCTTGACATGATCACAGCTATGGATGGAGTAGTTTGTGCAAAAATCGGAGAATCATGTTGCACATTCATACCTTCTCATGATGAGGAAAATGGAACTTTAACAGAAGCTATAAGTATGCTGACAAATCTGCAGAACCAGATGATCGATGAAGCTGACGAAGTTGATGATGACAGCTGGTTTGGATCACTGTTTTCATGGGTCCCACAGTGGATGGCAGACGCAATCAAGTTCTTGGGAACCCTGCTAGTGATGATATTACTAGGATTTTGTGTTATCAAGATAATAATTTCTCAGTGCCAGAAAACTGCGAAAAAAGCCATAGGGATGAAGATTATGATTGATGTCAAGCCAGATGGAAGCCCAAACCTAACTGATAAAGAAATAAGAGACTTTGTGAAGACCAGTATTCACACACCAGAAGGAACTAAATTTCTCTATCCCAGGAAGCACAGAAATTATGTGGGAAGATGGATTTACTGCAGCCTAAATGTATTATGTCAATTGATGACATGGAATAAAGACGAACATGTAAGGACAGCAGGAAGCCTGAAAGGAGTAGTACAAATCTGGACTCCAAAGAGACACTTCTTCAAACCATCAAGTACAGATCCGGAGGACGAAGAAGAATGAACCCAGACGATGGAGTGAAGATGAATACAGAAGGACAAACACGGAGGTGAAAGTGGTCAATGAATCACCCAGAGGGGGGAGTGTAGAGGAGGTCCCAAATAAAACCTGCACTCCAGTCGCCCATTTTGGAGTACCAGTAACGTTCACACCAAAATATGTGACGTATGATGAGCAAATAAACCAGCAGAGAGCTGCAGTGGGGCTCTTCCCAGTGCCTACCAGAATAGCAACGCCTATTGAAGTACCGATACCCAGAAAACCATGGACAGTAAGGTATCCATTAAGGAAACCCTACCAGCAAATGAAACGAAATGAAGATTGCCCAAGTACTGTCCCGGAAGATGAATGGTGACATCACAAGGACCCAGACAGACTCACAGATAGAAGAAATGACGACCCGAGAATTACACAAAGAGACGAAACACCATGAGTAAGGATATTTTGAACTTAAAACAAAAGAATGATGTCCAAATGTAAGAAAATTAAGCTGTAAGCAATACGAAGACAGTCGACCAGTTTACACCTGTAAATATGCTTGGAACCGCATGGAGATAAGGAAACAGTGCGGCCTGCTATGCTAAGTAGAAGAGTAGTGAGGCAAGCACCATTATACATACATCTACCTCAAACGAAGTACTTTTTTATAAGTATATTTCCACTTTGCAAACAAAGCAGAATCAACCCAGGTTACTAAAGGCCAAATGAGCAGAGATTCATATTTAGCAAAATTAGAAGAGATGGCTGAATTGAAACTTGGCAGAAGCAACTCGTGCCAGGGAAGCCAAGGTCATACCAATAGACGAGGTGAACAGTAGCTACATTTAATTGAAACTAAGAACAGAATATCCTACCTCTGAAAGGTTGAGATAAGAACGCGTAGGCAGGTGTGGGCTAAATAAGAATCAAATACACAAATTGAGAGAAATGAGACAAACTCACGGTGTGGGAAGCACATGACCATTCGAGCAAGAAGAAGCAAGGGTTCACACCTACGCTTGGCACCCGACCAGGCAGAGATAACAGAACTTTTCCAGACAGAAGATGCAGTTTCAAGGCCAACCACAGTGAACTAATTGACACATGGCTACTAAAGTGATGATTGATTGTAACCATAATCGGAGGAAGGCCGGGTAACTAACGGGCACCCCGCACCTGGCCGACCATTCTGCGTGCTGCTAAGCAAAGTGGAAAAGTATGCACGGGGTTGTTGCCAACCCAATCACAATGGACCAAATAATCTAGGGTCCTATAGTTAGTAGAACCAATGAGACATTGTACTTTTAGTGACGTCTACAGTAGTCATTTTTGAAGAAAAGGGCTTAGGTGCACACCTGGCAGTGTTTACCCAATCCCCTCACTCCGTTACCATATACCAATATAGTACCTATAGTAAAGTTACCTTTTCCTAACCAATAGAATTGCATGTTAACTTTTGAGTGTTACACGTCAATTATGATGAGTTTTTAGTATAAATGTTACAACTTGTATGACTGCTGATATCCATGGCTCTCCGTTTTTTGTACTTGTCATTAAATGGACTCCCTTTTCCAAACCATTGAGTTGTCCTTATTGATTGGTGTTGGAGTAATAAATCTGCACCCCCATCCATCTCAAGGGTGCAGCTATCTCGTCTTAAAGTACTTCTGAGCAAACCTCGGCTCTATGGGCCTGCCGGGGGTCTCGGAGTACACCATATCAAAGGCAGAAGGAGATCGAGGAGAATGAGGACAGAAGGAAATTTAGAATTAGGTTTGAGAGCAGATCTTCACCAGTGTTCAGGAGTGCAGTTTCCGTGCTTCTGGCATATCTGAAGCTAGACTGGCGGAGATAACTAAAAGATTTAGTGTGCATATTAAGCTGAGAGATGGGCAGCTTTTCCAAGAGTTTGCCCAGGAAAGGGGGGATGGTGGTCTGGTGATAGTTAGCCAGAGAGGAAGGATCAGCAGAGATCGTCTTTAGCAGGGGGTGCACAAGGGAGTGCTTAAGTGGGGTAACGGAAGGTTCCAGTGGCAAAGGAGTGATTGCACAAATCGGTAAAGGCTGGAGCAAGGGTGTCAATGTGGTCTTGATGGTTCTGGAAGAACAGGGGAGAACCTGTTTTTACCAGCCATTCATAGATCAGACTTGTCTAGAAACATTGTCAGGTATGAACAAGGGAAAGGAAGAGAAGGGAGGAGGAGAGACGGCCACAGGTGGGACAGGAGTAGAGGAAGAGGAGGTGGAGGAAGAGGAAGAGAGGGTGGGCAGGATGTCCTGAGTTTTAGTGATGAAGTGAGAAGCCAAGGCAGTACAGAAGGCCTGAGAGGAAACAGGAGAGGTAGAGACTGCAGAAGGATTGGCAGGATTGGTCAGCTCCTTGTAGATTTTGAAGAGTTTGCCCGAGTTGTTAGATGCCGCAGAGATGCAGGCTTGGAAGTGGGCTCTCTTCTTGGCAAGGACAGAGAGTCTGTATTGCTGTTGGAGCAGGTGGAAGGCCAGTTTGTCAGAGGGGATCACATAATGCCCTCCAGTTCCTCTCAGCCACCCTGCACTTACATTTGAAGGTGACAAGGTCCGAGGCGTACCAAGAGTTGCACTTGGATTTGGGCTTCAAGCGGATCCTCCTGACAGGGGCAAGTACATCAAGAGGGTTAGAGATAGAAAGATGAAGGTTAGATAGGCCTGTGTCAGGGTGTGAGTCTGCCACAGGTGCAGAAGGAGGAGAGAAGGTAGCAGTGAAAGCCTCAGCTGACCCACGCTTCATGGGTCGGATGACCGAGAAGGTAGGTGGCAGTGCTGGAGTCGGCTTGACCTGAGGGTTAGAGAGAGTCAGAGGTGGGAGGAAAGGAGAAAGTGATCACTCCAGAAGAGAGGAGCGGTGAGAGAGTTGGAGAGGGGGAGGTATGAAGAGATGAAAACATCCAGGCTGTGCCCTGCAGAGTGAGCCGGACCCGAGGGACAAATAGAGAGAGAGAGAGTCCTGGAGAAGGGCAGGTAGCATCCAGGTGGATGTTAAGGCTTTTAGGAGGAGAAGTTTAGAGGTAGAGGTGGGGGGAGAGCAGTAGAGATCAGCCCTCTCAGAGAAGAAGGGGGCGTCCCGGCCAGGCGGCCTGAAATTAGTGAGCACAGTGAGAGAAAGGCCAGGAAAGAAAGAGAGCCTGCAGACCAGGAATTCAAAAGAGGAATAGTCCAGCATAGGAATGATAGATGCAAGTCCACTCAGGGAATATCAAGGCTACACCTCAACCTGGGTGGTTGGTTCTGGGTTCGGAGAGGATCTTGTATTCATCAGGAAGGAGAGTGTCAAAGCTCATGACAGAGCTGGCTGTGAACCAAGTGTCGGTCCTACCGAGTAAATCCAAATTGAGTTCTTCAAAGAGACGAGAGTTAAGAGTAGCAATGTGGAGCAAGTTGCCCCCTTTGAGGGACTTTGGTGGAAGGGTATGGGACCGAGGTACGCCCTGCAGAGGTGTTGCAGGTGCCCGAGGATGGGCAGAGGACGAAGGAGGAGAAGGCAAGGTAGTCATGGAGGATGAGGTTTGTGCCAGATGTATGGCAGAGGAAGAAGGCAACAGGATGGCCAGAGAGGCAGCAGTGGCAGCTGTAGAGGTGGTAGAGGAAAGAGGTGTCAGAGAAGCCAGAGAGGAGAAAGAAGGAACAGCAGGAGAAGAAAGGAACTTGATAAGGTGCGGGAAGCGTCTATCAAAAAGGAGGAGGTTGGCCTGAGGGCCTTCGACCAATACGGTGCCATTTAGGTAAACATGGTGCCATTTAGGTAAACATTGATGATGATCTTGGAGGAGTGGAAGTGGGCCAGGAGGGCCTACCATCGGGTGCCACCATTAATGTGTGAAGAAGAAAAAGGAAAGAGAACAGAGATCTTATGGGAGATCCATAGGCCTGGAGAGGGAACGACAAAGTGGATGTCGGTAAGGGTATGTCTGGAGGAAGCACTGGTGTAGGTTTCAATGATAGGGAGGACTGGGTTGGAGACCAGGATATCCCACTAGATCTTCTTCCTGCCAGACTTAGTGAGAGGGATAGGATAGTCGATAGAAAAGCAGTTAGAGAAGATAGGTGAGAAAGAGAGCACCATAGAGGGTGCAGAGAGGAGGGGGAGAAAAGAGAAGGGAGGGCTAACCCAAGCAGGGAAGGGGGGCAGTGCCGGGAAGCAGGCAGGCAGGGGGGAACCACTAGGGGAGGACATGGAAGGGGGGCACACAGAGGACAGAACACTGACAGAAAATCAGATGCAATGTATAAACAAAGTCAATCACCAACGAACCTAGAAGTAAGGAATGAACACATAGTAAGGCAGGCAGATCAAAGTAACCAATCAACCCTGAAGAAACAAAAACAACAAGGAACAGAACAATCACCAAAGGAACCTAGAAATAGGGGATGAACACAGCAGGAATGCAGGCAGTACAATTCAAGCAAACAACCCCGGAGAAACAAAAATGTCAAGAACAGTACACAAAAGATCAGGTGGGGGCTAAGACAGGGAAGGGAAAGGCCCGCAGGGAAGGCGGGGAGCGGTTAATCGTGTCATTAACACTTATGCATACTACTGGTATATGTGTTCGCTTAACCATTCCCTCCCTGCGATAGGTTTTACTATTTGCCACGTGGGATGATGTCATAGCTGCCATACATCGAGTCTTTGTGTAATGGAAAATAATTCAGAGTGAGTGAGCGGCAATTCGTATGGTCACCAGATTTCCCTACTTTATTTGAGCTGACAATAAAGTAGTAATTTTCCATATTCCTTGAGTCTGTCCAGTTATTTGGGACTGAGATTGTTTATTATGGTGATTCCATTCTGCGCATAAAATACACCCAAACATGCTCATGCACACTTTGGTAGCAGAGGATGGTTCAAGATCCAGTTACCTGGACACAGATCTAGACTCTCAGACAATTGACAACTTTCACCATTAGCCAGAAGATTGCAGAGCTTCCTGTGGAGAGCGGCAAACATAACACACGTGTGAAATGAATTGTATGGCAGGTGCCCCTTTGAAGAAATTCCTGTCCAGTCCCTGCAGCTGCTCCATGAAGAGTCATGCTGAGGGACTCATACTGAGCAACGGATTTAAGTAGAACAATGAAAATGGAAAATAAAGGGGAGGGGCTATAGTATAAATGTAACCAGATTGTAACAGGATTTGTATTTAAAGAAACAGAGAGATACCTCAATTCCTGGTTCCATGGGGGCAGAAAAACACACATTAAACTCTAAGCAGAGTATATGATAGGGATTCCTGAGGCAAGCCCCAAAATGAAGAATGCGTGCACCTTGCAAGTAAAGTACCTTGTGGAAGTACCGCTGGACCCGCTGGGACCCGCTGGATGCTCTTTCTTTGTGTGGACTTCTGCTTCCAGAAAGCAACTTGGAAAGTTTGGTGTCACGCCCCTGGAGGGGCTAAACTGTCTTTTTTTTCTATAAGACGTGCTCGCACGCGCACCAGCACGTGCGCACCTTGCAAGCGAAGTACCTTGTGGAAGTACCGCTTGACCCGCTTTGCACGTGCTTTGAAGCAGTGGAGCGGTGCTTGTTCCTTTTGACATGCGTAGCTGCTCGGTGAGACTTGCCCTTATAGTTAAGACACCATCCTCCAGATTGTATTGTATATGTTCCCTAACAAGTTATATTCTCTCACCACGTGTATGCCGGCAAACTTAAGCGCATATCCTAAGAAGGCCGCAACAAACAATCCAACAGCGCTATGCACGTCGCATACCTCCATTACTTTGACACCATTAAGGCAGTTACCTAATGCATCGAATGGCAATGTAAATTACGTACCCTCTAAAGAAATGCCAAAATCTTTATCTTGGGGAAATAGTAATTCAACATGTTGGCAGCCTCAGTTACGTGCTTTTCCACAATATCCTTCCAGGGCTTTGGGGTGTATTCATCATGCGGCTCGGGCCAGATCATTTTCACAGAATATTCCCTTGATGCCTTACCTCTTATCTGATACTACACTGCTATGCACCGAAGAGGTCAAAACCATCAATATGATTTCTCCTGTGAAATCACCTGTTCCATCACACATGTCGAGCATTGGTTCCCCACAAGAGGACCATATATCTTTATATGCAAGCCAATGTAAATCTCAGATTACAATCTATAGTGAGTATTTGACCTCACAAGAATGTTTAAATGATTCAATTGCTTCCTCAATTTGTGGTGACACTTCAGTATATGTTCATCCGACTCCCCGCCATTGTCCAAATCCATCTTCAAACCCTCTTACTCTACACCCTATGATATTAGAAGTCATTCT
Source organism: Ambystoma mexicanum (assembly GCF_040938575.1). Classification (NCBI taxonomy): domain Eukaryota; kingdom Metazoa; phylum Chordata; class Amphibia; order Caudata; family Ambystomatidae; genus Ambystoma; species Ambystoma mexicanum. The sequence continues at coordinate 1,315,716,817 of NC_090922.1, read as the reverse complement.
TTCTGCTATTAACACAACCATTTTAAGTCTGTTCATGTTACTGGAGAGACTTAATGAAAAGGTGTCTCAACAATCGTGTCAAGTTGAGTCTATCTATCAATGGATACATTCAATCCAATCCATTGATGTTCCTCAATACTCTAATTTTACAAATGATGCCATTTCAGCACCAACTGAATCATTAAGCCCTTCAGCATTACCCTCTTTTCCTAACATCATTTGTCCACTTGAATCTACTGAAAAGCTCACCGCTAGAAAATCTAATGATGACTCCTGGTTAGTCTTCACCAGGCTAATGAAAACATCGATACATCAGTGATTGTACCACAAATAGTGGTTGATTTAACCCAAGATGTTCGTCCTAATTCATCGCAGTTAAATCACGCAAAAAAACTCATGAACAAAAAAAGAGCACCACCGCAAGCTTTGATTAAAAAAAAACATGCTTGCTCTAAAAATTGCTAAAAATGTAATATCCTCCTTTTTTAAATATGTAGCTACTGGGCCTAAAACGACAGTGTCGCTCCAACAACCATCTCAGAATGTTTTCCATCAAGCATTCCAACCATAGTGGATAAAAGCCCTCAGACAGACTCTATCATAGAGAATGATATTTTAAAAGTCTCAATTACTGATGCTGTTCCCACACATCCATTGCACTATTCTCCTTTAAATACATGTTTACATGTCATGGAACTTTCCAAGGCTGCAGTGAAAACGAAAGATGTTTTGTCCACGCCAGTCATCTCTAATATTCACAATGATCAGATAGGTTCTACGCCCCCTGATATGAATGTTGCCATGGCTGAAATAAAGAAAATGGTGGACTCCTATCTTCATATGAAGACTGTAACTGATGATAACATTCTTCCTAGTAGTTTACTGCAGAGAATATCAACCACAAAATTTGCCACCACACATGGTATGGCAGCTTCTTCTCTACTTACACAAGGACCATCTGATAACATGCAAGGCCCATTGATCCCCAGCTTGATTTCACCTCTGCCGATAATGCAAAAAGACTACATTTAATGCATATTCTTCTGAATGCTTGGCTGCTGGAATGACAAATGTGAATTTTGCTAAGCCTGGTATTTCCTCAGTTGCTCCTAATTTTAATCATAACTGGCAGCCTAATTCTGTTCAATCTACACATCAAAACCCCCCTCAATCCAAATTTGACTCTTATTCATATATGCATGACTCCCTTGGTGCTACTTATCCTCATCTACCAAAATCCCACTCTGATGTATCACATGGGAATATTAGTAATGACAAACGAGCATCTTGTGCTGTTAAGGCTAGCTCTAGATGCCATTCTCTCATAATGAATTGCAGAGGTGGACAGTTCAATACGTATGATCTCAATAGAGCTAGTATCCTCAATATCTTTAATGATATTGTTGATCTTGAGGATATTACTACTAGAGATATTGAACTGGTCGAATTTGTAGCAGGGAGAGATTTGACATTAGTTCGCTTGTGGATCCCTTCGGGGGTTGTGTGAAACACCATATGGAAGGCGAAAATGTCTCTCTTTGGAATGGGTTTTCTTGTTCCTCAGGATCCAGAACGGTAAAAAAATCACTCAGATCGGGGTTTGAACTTTGCACCTTCCACTTCCATATTTTCGACTCAGGTGCAACCTTCCAAATCCATGATTACTGTTCCTGTTAACGCATAACTAACGAATGCACAAGCTTGCTCAACTTTCTCTCTCTGTTGCTGGAACACTAGAGGACATTCCCATCTCCAATCCTCAATTCATGATTTTTCTGAATCTTTTGATATTTTATATATTCAGGAGACATGGTTACTATCCCCCACTATTTGGGATAATTATGAACTCTCTCTTCTTCTAGCACAAAGAGGGTTAAAGGGACGACCATATTCTGGTCTCTTGGTAGCTGCCAAATTGACATCTGGGTTTACCTTGGTACCTTGGGCAATGTATAGCATCTTCTTACAATTAGTAAGACTGGTGAGTCCATACGGCAACATTGACCTATTGAACATATATCGCAACCTCAGTTGCATCTCAGACTCTTAATTTATCCTGATATTACAGCAACTATTTTGGCAGGCGATATTAATATCGATTGCTTTGCAGACAGAAAAGAATATGGCTACCAAGAGGCCCGCAGATGGTCCGACTTTATAACAGAGAGAGGCTTCAAAATGGTAAATGGAGCCATCATTGGAGACATACCGGCACACACCACTTGTTATAGAGAGAGTTTGTCTAGCACTATACACTACATTTATGTGGATGCCATTTTGTTCACGCGAATCTCATCTTTTGTGGCCATAAACAAAGAATCAAGTGATCATAATTTGCTCACATTAACAGTCCAGAGATCACAGTTTCAAGAATGCCCACCTAGACATTGGTTGTCACAAACATTAGCTGTCAATGGAGTCGAAACACGATTCTCTTGGTCGCCTCATCGACTTGATGACCTTAACAAGACCATGAAATGGCAATCATTTCATAATCCAACATTTCAATATACCGACGTTCTGAATTACTTCAAAAACAACATTCTAATTATAAAAACACAACCATCAACTCATAGACATATATTTGATTCTGAGCTGAGAATAAGAAGGGCAGAGTACTGAAAAGAGAGAAGGTTCATCATCCTCTCTTCCCTCAATCCCCAGTTAACACTCTGCTCTGCAAAATGCAAATATAGGAATTGGATACGAGCACGGCGCTCGCTCCTATTCCAACACAACGGCGAAATAATGCTTGGTATGTTAGCGACAAAATATTCTGCAGAGATATGGAGGTTACTTAATATTCAAACCCCCACGTTCCAAATTGAAGTCCAAGCAAATGGAGTTCTCGAACATCAGTGGCTTGTCCATTTTACGAAGTTATATGCGGACAAACAATTTGATACATTTATATACACAATGAAAACAGAGTGTGGCTGGACCCTTGATTGCCCTGTGACAACCATTGAACAATACATTAAACAAGCAAACACATCCAGAGCGGCAGGCCCTGATGGTCTTAACAACAACATGCTAAAAGCAAATCCCGAGCTCTGGGCTAACATTTTATTTAATCTCTTTCAATGCATCCTTCGCACTAAGACCTTACCTCTTTCCTGGCAAACTTCGCTAATAGCCCCCATTTTCAGGAAGGAGACCGGTCCTTACCAACTAACTACAGACCTATAGCTTTTCTGGATACACCTGGAAAGATTTTTGCAAAGTTTGTACTAAGAGATTTTAACAACTGGACACTGTCACAGAAACATCGTGATCCCCAGCAATCTGGTTTTGTTGCTGGGATGGGCACTAGTGTAAATTTGTTCTGTTTGAATGAACTAAAACAACAATGTCAAATTATGAAGCAACAGTTTTTTTTTGCATTTGTGGATTTATACTATGCCTTCGACTCAATATCAAGATTACTTCTCATGTCAAAACTTACACGGGATCACTGTCATCATCTTTCTGCAATATTATTTACAGTTTTCATTCAAACACTTCTATTCGTGTACGTCTGAATATTGCAGGTCTCCTTTCTGATTCCATTCGCACATCTTGTGGGCTCAAACAAGGCTGCCTGTTAGCATCTGCCATTTTTAATTATTTCATACATGATGTAAACTATGCCTTTGACCTTGTACAGTCTGATTCTCCTCGAATAAATGGTCATGCAATTAAAGCACTCATGTATGCAGATGATTTAGTTTTAATATCAAAGACTCCAATTGGTCTTCAAAAGCTTCTGACTGCATTTGAGGTATACATTCTAGCAAATGAACTTAAAGTAAATACATCCAAAACACAAATAGTACGATACATACCCAACGAACAAGGTCTTATCCTGAGGAATTGGTTCATTAATCAGGCTAGCCTGCTGGTTGTTCCAAGTTACACCTACTTGCGAATGATCTTTGAAGGGATACTCAAGCCAATGAAACATTTAGCTGGCATTGATCGTAAATTGGTCTCAGCTACATCACAAACAAGAATCATTCAGAATCATTTTGGGAAATTTTCACTTGCTCCAGTCCTAATTTTTTGGAAAATGAAAATTGTACCGTCTCTTTTATATGGTCTTGAGACTGGTCCTCCTCTTGCAACCCATACATTAGATAGATGGGGAGCAAAATTTTGGAGGAACATCCTACAATTACCCCAATGCTTCCCAGTCGCATGGCTTCGATATGAGCTGGGCCTCACCTCCCTCACAGCCATTTATCACTGGAGACTGTGTGCCCTATTGCATAAATTTCTAATATCTACTGATATGAACGTTATGCTGAAAACTATCTATTTACTACCGAACATCGCTTTGTGCAGTCATGGCTCAATGTAACTCATCAAATTCTGATTCATGCTGTGATGAACATTGAACTATTAGTAACTAATCCAACTAAGGCAAAGCTAAAAATTTATCAAATGGATTGGATTGATAACTGCACACTATGCTTAAAATACAAGTACGCCTCCTTTGAACGATTTCCACCCAAATCAATGGGTAATATGGAGAAGTACTTGTATCGAAGCCCTTCTATGCTTTACAGACATTCTATTTTATGGTTTCATTTTCTGTTATGGCCAACTAGGGCTTTACTATGTTCTCGTAAAATGTTACCTGTAAATCAGAACAGTTGTCGATTCTGTAACAATATGGCTATTCCCGAAACTGTGGAACATCTCATTGTACAATATCCAGTATTGAGGCCTTTAAGAGAACGTCATTTTATGAAACACTGTTGTTATTTGGGAGGCATGGAAGAACATCAATGTTGGTCTTTTCTTATTAATACCTCCTATATTCCAATTCAAATCGCGACTGTACATTTTTTGTATGCTCTGAATCTTATAATAGACTAGATTGGTAATTGTCTAGGAAATCATACTCTATATCAGAAATTAATTTGTAGGTTATTTATCTCTGTTTTCAACAATGTTTTTCTTATTTTTATGTTTAGTACAATTTCTTGTAATGTATATAGAAAAGATTATTTATATATTAATTTTATAAATTGAAAAGTTGATTAAATTCAGCAAAATCAATTTTAAAAAAAAGAATGTGTGTAACAATCCAAAATGAGTAGGAATTGAGATGAGATACATTTACTGAGAGAAAAGTAAAGGAAGCTAATCACAGAAAAAGAAAAGTGCACATTTATTTGAGGTTAAATATGTCAGTGAAAAACTATAAACTAAGAAATATAAAACAATAGTAATAAAATTAATTGATTATCAGGCTTTAAGAACACACGATTGACGTTAATCAGAGAAGGATACATGTTGAGAAAAAAATAATAAATTAAATAAAGGTTCTTGCAGTGGCAATAATAGAACAACAGGCCATCAAGAATTGATAGAATTATAAACAAAGAAATAAAGAGAAACCATATTAGCGATTGATAGTGCTTGCCCAAATCAATTTTTGTGTTGTGAGAAATGTAACAACCTGGTAAGTATTGGCAGTCAAAATCGACTTGTTATAATGGGGGACACTCCCCTTTTACATCTATGCAGGACACTACCAAGAGATACACCTAAAATTAGGAAATTTCATTCATGGTTGGGTAAAGGGCATGACTAATAAAACACTTATACCGTGGTCTCAAGAAGGCTCATTATCAAAAACAGTATTGCAACACATGACAATGTATTTGCATACTACATATACGGTGAAGAAGTTACAAAAAAGGTTAGCTGTTTTAGAGCTATGGAAGATGAATCAAAGTGAGAAAGAAGACCCGCCTGGGAAGGAGTGGATGCTCAATCAACATAAACCAGAGGATGTAATGCCCTTGGGGCCTCCTAAAAAAGATAAGACGACGGAAGATAAACAGGGAATGTATCCTCTAAAGGAATTAAGGCAGTGGTGGGGTATGTTAATCCAACATACACACCTCGTGCTTATAATAGTGAAGACAGCATGGAAGAAAGTAAGAATAAGGAATGTAACTATATGTCAACCCGCGATGAACAAAAGGAGCGTGATGAGCAAAAGGTTATACAGATAGAAATAGAAGAGGAAGCTAGGAGACAAAAAGAGGAGAAGGACAGAGCATAGGAAGGGACCGTAGTGCAGAATGAATGGATGGGAGGACTGATATTACTCAAGTTAGACGGAAAGGGCATTGATGGTGTTATAGAGAGGGAAGAAAGAGAAGAATCGGAAGAGAAGGAAAAGGAAAAAGAAAGAACATATAAAGAGGAGCAGGAAAAAGAGAGGAAGCAAAAGGAAGAACAAAGAAGGTATGAGGATCAAAAGAAAGAGAAAGAGAGGATAAAGGAGAAGAAACACAGTAAAATAGAAGCCCAGAGAATGAAAGAACATAGGTTGAAAAGACAGAGAGAAGAAGAGACAAGAGAGATGAAGAGAAGGGAAGAAGAAAAGAGAAGGAGCAGGGATAAAAAAGATGACAACATATACTATCTTATTAACAGATGTAAAGTGCCAGTTGAAGCATGAGAATGGTGGGAAGAAGAGAAAGGCTCACAACAGTCCCATAGGGAGTTTCAGGGAATACCAAGAATACAGACATGGGCTGATGAGCATGAGGCGGAAGGTATAGGGAAAAGGATAGGGGATTTATATAGGCAAATGAGGTATAAGGATGGTTACAAAAGCAAAGGGAATATCAAAGGTTCTCAATTAGAAGGAACAGGAAGTAGTTTGGATGAGATTATGAAAGACGAGCATAGAGCGTTTTCCTTGAGTGGGTTAGATCTTGAAGACGAGGAAAGGGACGCGAAGAAAGGGGACACAATGAAAAAGCACAGAGAGACCCTCTGTGTTCATTGGGTACATGTGGTTTTTCGATAGACCCGAGCATAGAAAAAGGGGTAAAATGGTCAGATTAAGAAAACCCTAAAGAGAAAACACAGGAACTGACACCATATTCTGAACGACCGTCAGCATGATCGCGCAGTGCAGGGGATATATCCCTGCCATACATGAGCTCGTCTCCAAATGTAGTCAGCGCTCTCTAATAAAATGGCTGCTAGTAGGCCTTGTATGTCACCCACTGCTAACGTCATTCCCGCTGTCATTCTTTCTAAATCATAAATCCATTTTCCTGCACCCACAGTCAGACTAGGGAATTTACATTTCGAGTTTTCTTTATCCATTTATGGCCATGGTATATATTGCAGTCGTCCTCCCCCTTTCTCTAACAATGCGAATTGTGTATACTTTTGCCAATAATCATACCCACCTACAATTCTCATTCTCCAGGTGGGGCTAGCTTCGCCCATTTGTCTTCGTACTGGCAGCGACCTTAACCTGAAGCAAATAAGCACAAACACCGGGGCACACCTATGTTTTGGAAAAAAAAATATTTTAACAAGATGGGTTTATGATAACCTTTTAGAGATTTAGGGTTTGTTTGAGGTGCGGGGGACCAAAACTCAACCTTGGCAACTAGGTTGGATAAATGAGAGAGCAAAATGTGGTTGTTCCTAGAGATTTAGGAACTCCCGTCCCCTGCACACTATCTAGTATCTGTGGAGCAGATCAGTAGTTCAGTGTTATTTATATATAATTTCACATTAACAATTTGCTGCATAAAATGCAGTCCATAGTTCAGTTGGTGGGGCAGTAAGAGTAAATACCCAGCTCACAAGATTTCATGTAAAAAACAATTCATAAATGTATTTATACAGTGTTTTTAGGCCCAACGCGTTTCGAGTATAGACTCTTCTTCAGGGGCAGAATCATATTTCACAAAATTCTAGAAAAAGATAGAGAAAAGTGCATCTTAGTATAGCTGCATATGTAGTGTGCATTACAATTTCATTTTGATCATTAATTATTCGACACAAAACAACAACTAATTAAATGTCAGGTGTATTCAACAAGAATGGTAAAGCTAGTGAGAAACAGTCAGGTATTTGTAACTGCAATAGAATTACTTGTAAGAGGGTCATAGACATGGCTTCTAACCAATCTAGTCTGTAAAAAGAGGGGTCCTAGCAAGGCAGAAAGAGCATTTTGACAAAATGGAGGAAAGATTGAACAATGTAATTTACCAACTATGGTGGTCACATAGTTGAAAAGAAGTATCCAATGGAACATAAAGTAGAAGCTCTGGAGTGATTATTCGTCTCAACGCTAAAGAAATGAAACATGTGTAAACCCAAGTAGTTAGAGGAGTAACGCTAAGGAGAGAGAAGAAAAAGTCTCTACTTACAACAAGTTCAGAAAAAGTCCTGAAGGACGGATCAATGTAAGATAAAGAGGGATCGTTCAAAAGATAACACTCAGAAGGCGGTACTTCAAATGAGTAAAGTCATCTAAAGGGGGAGAAAAGGATAAGCAAAAGCTTATTAAGGTGAAGAGAGCGTACTGGTAAGACAATCAGTCAATGCACTTACTTGATATTGTTCAGAGAATCCGTGCAAGCGATCATGGTGCGCCGCGTTCCACCAGAGGAGGATGCGGTACACTCAATGAGCGCCTTCTTAAATACCTGATACTTGAATGACGTATGCAAAAAACATGCGCGTAGGGAACCATCTCTACGCGCATGCGTATCACCAAGACTTAATGATTGGGCCACGTCATGGATCTGACGACACGGAAAAGTCGGCGTCAGAATTCTATGACAACAAAATAACCGCGCAGATCAAGGTGGATATATTTTTTGGCCACGAGGCAGAGGGAATGGGCCTAGAGGCGGACGAGTGGGATTTCAAAATTCCCAAGCAGGAGGAGGTTTTAATGGAGGATAGCAGAAGCAATGTTGGAATTGTTAGAGGATAGGAACCATAGCCCGAACGCGTAGAAGTAGAGGGCGCATGCAGCAGAACTGGAAGGCTCCAAGAGGGGGGATGGGCTATTCTCCACAGTATAATACAAAACTGCAGAAATATTATGCCCAAGATCACACACAGAATCAGACACACGCCCTGCAAATACAGCAGTCACAGCAAAGCCCAGCACAAGTTTGCAAGCATCTATAAAAACACAACAAGTACAGAACCAGCAAGCAATGGAACCACAACGGAATGTGAATGCAAGGGTCCCACAAGCATCCACACCCAGGATAGAAAGTGTGACTGTGGTAGGAGGAAATTCTTTCAAGGGTACTGGGATGAATTTATACCCACAATAGGACAGTCCACAGAGCAACCTGATGTATTCAGTACTATCTGTGACACCGGAGCCAAGGGTCAGAATAATGATAGGAGGCAAGACATTTTTGTTTCTTGTAGACACTGGAGCGACTCATTCCTCTGTTTGAGAGGAAAAATACCCAATGTTTGTCATTGCCATGAATGTTCAGGGATTCTCTGGGGCTACAAGTTTAGTTCATTTGACTGATGAGTTACCAATTTCTATAGGAGAACATGATGGGTCTATGCCACTAATGTTTTCTCGACAGACACCAGTTAACATATTGGGTTGTGACTTAATGACAAAACTAAACATGACAATGGGCCTCATTACGAATGTGGCGGAAAGGCAACTAGGGCGCCGGTAGTGCTACCGGCGCCATTGTTACTTCTCCGCCACATTGTGAGTTCTGCTTGTCGGTGCCGGACTGCATGCATGGTCGGACCAGGCGTGCAGACTGGCACCCACGAACAGAACTCGTGATTGCACCGGCACCGTTATTAACGGTGCCAGTGCAACCATGCTCTCGACCCCCATTCTGCCCTATAGGCACGAGTTGAATGGGCCGATAATTGCCCATTTGCGGGTGCCGGTATATGGCCCTATAGGGCAGAATGGAGACGGGAGGCCGGCCATACCGGCACCCGCAAATGGGCAATTATCGGCCCATTCAACTCGTGATGGGCCGGTAATGGCCCATTCGCGGGTGCAGGGGCCGGTAGCGAGTTTGGCGGTAGCCGTGCCCTTATCAAGGGTACAGCTACCGCCAAACTCGTAATGAGGCCCAATATCTTTCACTGATAAAGGGATTGTGTGTTCCACTCCAGGAATACATCTTCTGAATGTAAGAGAGTTAATATTGACATTTGCAGGCCAGAAAGTATTGCGAGGGTTTCCCCAAGACCCAGAGGTATTTTTGTATGGAGTAACTGTTCTATTTTTTTTCTTTTTTTGTTTAGTTTATTACAAACTTTTAAAAACAGAGAAAATCAGCGTGAACAACCACCTTCATATCATATAAAAAGAAAAAAGGGTATTGCATATTTTTTTTTTAAAAGCAAACAAAGAAACAAAGAAATCATCAGGTTCAATCCTGCGGACTGGTTGGCTGCAACACTTTGCGTCTGATCACTCCTTTACCACTGCCATATTGTCCAAATTTGGGTATTCACATTCCTTCTCCAAAATATTGTTCACATTTTTCAAGCTTTTCACTATATATATATTAATTTATTATTTGCACCATTGTGCATCAAGGTCCATCACTCTTCAACCGTCCGTTTGGCATATTTATCCATCTTCTCACCCATGCAGCAAATACTTGAACTGTTCATCTTAGAGCAGAATCGGACTAAGTGTTTTAGTGATTCATCAGCGCTATTGCAGAAGCGACAATAGTAATCTTTCCCACTGCTCCCATCGACTCGATAGGATGTCTCTTTAGTTTCCCAAGCATTTAATCTAAAGTAGAGAAAGAGTTGTCTCCTCCTCTTGCACGGGAATCTAATCAAGTACTTGGGGAGGGTTATAGGTCAAATGATCGAAAACAAAGGATCGAAACACAAAAGGATTGAAACCAAAGGATCGAAAGTCAAAGGATCGACAACCCATACACATAATGTAAACGGGTCATTCGATCGAAACAAAAGGCTCGAAAGTCAAAGGATCGACAACTCATACACATAATATAAACGGGTCATTTGATCGAAATAAAGGCCTCGCCCATTGAAATAGTAATGAAACCAAAGAAAGGGTTAAAGAACATGATGGCAAATAAAGAGTAAAGCACCTTGTTTTAAAACAATAAGCACAGCTAATGGTTGAAAACAAACTGTCAGTGCGTGAGGAAAGTGACAGAGAGAGCAGCTGACAAAAACAATCGAGTGAATAACGTATACGTGACTGAAATGAAAAAAGCTATTGGAAATGTAAGGATTACAAAAAATTAAACTGCAACGGCAGAGCTATAACTGAAAGGGAGAATATACGTTTAACTGGTGAGCATAACCATATGCCGGACAATACCACAGTTTTAATAAAGAAAACGCTAAATGAATTGAAACAAAATGTGGAAATGAATAAAAATGAGCAAACAAGCTCACTCATAAGCAAAACGGAATGTGAACAGGCAGAAACAACAAAAGGAAAACTTACCAATGGCACCACAAAGTTATGTAAACATGATTGTACCAGACATTTTACAAAAAACAGAAAAGGGAGAGCAATTTCTGTGGAAAATGTTAGATATGAGCAATGAGAAAATATTAATTTTTACAACTTTACGTAATATAACACACTTGGGGGATTCAACAACATGTCATGGAGACGCTACTTTTAAATCATGTCCGGCACCATTTCTTCAGTTTTACAGCATTCATGGGACAATCAATGGGACAGTTATACCTTTAATTTACGTTTTAATGCCTGGAAAATCGGAGGAACTGTACAGATGTATATATAAATTAATTAAACAATCATTGCTGGAAAAAATACCAAAAACAATAATCATGGATTTTGAACAAGTACCAATAAAAGCATTTTCAAAAATATATCCGTAAACACATATTCAGGGCTGTTTTTTTCATTTCAGACAATCATTATGGAAAAAAATTCAGAAATTAGGATTACAGACAATGTACATAGAGGACACAGAATTCCAACACCAAATCAAGAAATTATGTGCGTTAGCTTTTGTAAAAGAGGACATGGTTGTGAAATATTATGACACTTTGATTGCATCAGAATACTACACAAATCATGAGGAACAATTAAGTAATTTAATGGACTATATGGAGTGCACGTGGATTGGACAACTAACAAGACATGGGACCAGAAGAAAAGGAAAATATGAAATAAACATATGGAATTGCTATACATCGGTAAAAGAAAACTGGCCTAGAACAAACAACGTACAGGAGGGGTGGCACAGCAAAATAAATAAGGAATTCAACACCAACAATCCAAATTTGTTGCACTTCATCAGCAATCTTAAATCTGAACAAAATAGGCAAGAAATAAAACTATCACAAACAATATCCCTGGAAAATCAACCAACAAGCAAAAAAAAATACAGAGACTATGGGCCTCATTACACGTTGTGCGGTAATGGAATACCGGTACCGGTAAAGTTTTACCGGTACCGTTAATTCCCTAAGCCAATCACGACCCGGACCCACCGCTATCTGCGCACCCGTTAATTACGGTGCCACTAATAGCGGCAAGGGCGCGGGCGCGCGACCCCCAGGCCGGAATTAGCACCATGGCGCTAATACCAGGCCATCACAAGCCATGCGGACATGGTATTAGCGGCATGTAAAACACCCAAAAACCCCTTACCGGCATGGCGCTAATAACGGCATCGAAAAGCACCCGTTAAGAGACCTGAGCAGTGTACCCATCAACTACAGGTGGACACAAACAGCACAGGTGCATGCAATGGAGACAGGCAGCACAAAAGAGCACACCACACCCCTACCCACACCCCTTCCCACACCAAGATGGCCCCAATAGCAGCAGCATGACATGACAGCCTTGACTACATGAAAGCAGTGCAGCACCAACAACAACAGGCCACACCAGAGGTGACCCGTAACAGGTACCCATTCCTCACACCATACAGGCAATGACAGCGATCCACTGAGGAGGTGGCTCCCAACCCCTGTACGGAACCCACAGAACCAGCAGGAAGAGGACAACAATATTGCACATCCCCATACCTGCGTCGTGATAGAGCTGGCAGTCAGACTTCCAATGACAGTGCTCCGCTGCCTAAGCAGCCTGTGTGAGGCACTCCTGTACAGCCGTGTCAAAGTGGCAAAGATAACCAAGCCATGTGTAGAGCACCAAAAATGTGCAAATGACGGAATGTGCCAATGCCACCTGAAATTGACATGCAACCACCAGAAGAGCATGATGGGGATGTGGATGAGTACGGGTGGAATGCCCCGGCAGGACATGCAAGAGGCAATGCCAAGAGGGCACAACGATGTGCGTCAGCATCTGATTCTGAAATCCCATCAGGCACAAAGGTGAAAAAGCATGGACGGAGATGGATATTGTTGCCCTGGCGCATGTTTGGAGTACCATAAAGGACCCTGTCCGAGATAAATGACACATACGCAATGATGGAGACCACGCTTGGGTTTCAACTTCAGAACAACTGTGTATTGAACAGAATGTGATAATAAATGCAACACCCCAAAACACCCAAATGCACCCTTACCCCCCTCCCCCCCAAACATCCAAATGCACCTTTACCCCCCTCTCCCCCAAACACCCAAATGCACCCTTACCCCCCCCCCCCAAAACACCCAGGTGAGTCTCATGGTGTCTATAATGTTTCCTGCACCACATGTGCCACCTGGTCCTTGGTGGAGCTAAGCATCAGGGCCCCCACCGACATCGGGTTGCTGTGATGCGGGGCGCCTCAGGTTGCGCAGTGAGCGGCGCAGGGGGCTGGTCTGCTGGGAACTTGCTGAGGAGGAGGTTCCCGGTCGATCCTGTGTTGGGGGTTGGTGATGCTGCTCCATGATGTCCCCAATACGTAGAATGGCCTGGCGGAGTTGGCCCATCTCCTGGCATATCCTGTCAGTGCAGGCCTCCATGGCCTCCTTTGTTTGTCCAGCATATTTTTGGAGGTCATCCCTTAGACGGACTGTCTCCGCCACATGCTGGGCGACCAGCGCAGCCATGTCTTCCTGCCTCCGGCTGATGGTTGCAAGGTCTTCCAGGGTGGTAGATGCCGCTGGGCTGGACGGCGCGCCCTGGTCCATGCACCCGGCATCCGGTGAGGACAGCTGAGGGCTCCATGCACCTTCTACAGTGAGGGTGTCATGTGCTCCCTGGGTAGCAGATCCGGATGTTGCCCTCGGACTCCCCTCAATGGACCATGTTGGGCTGGGGTCATGGATGAGTTGTAGGACGTCGATTGCGTCCTCCTCGTCACTGGCCGGTGCGGTGGCTGCTGCCTCCCCAGTGGAGCTGGTGGCTGCGGAGTGCGTGCCCTCCGTGCTCATCTCAGCAGTGATGGGGCACACTTGCGTGGGTTCGGCTACAACAGGAGCCGTGCCCTCAGGCTGTGATGCAATGGTGCTCCTGCTGCCCTTGGCCCTCTGCAGATGGACTGTCCTCCCACTTCCACTGGAGGTGGTGGCGGTGTCACCCCTCTCATGCATTCTGGCTTTTTTGGCTGCTGGGGGAGTACGTGCTGCGGTGCTTGTCTCTCCAGTGTCCGTCGGTGATCCTGTGGAGGACATGAATAGGGTACCTCATCGTTAATGGGTCTAGGTACCTCATGCAGAATGTTCACGTCATGCTGCTCTATGCATTGGGGCCTATTCATCAGTGATTCTTGTCATGGGGATGTCGGGTTGGTCATGCATAGATGGGTCAGTATTGCACGTGTATATGGTGATGCATGCATGTATGTGTGTGGCAGGACCAATGGCCTAGTCATCGACACGTGTTTGGGGGTACCCCCTCACCCTTCACTGTGCATTGTTTGACGTATTCACTCACCTCCATCAGATGAGATGGCCACACCATGCTCCATGTCTCCGGCCTCCTCTATGGCTTCGACTCCGATGGTGGAGGCACATGTCTCCTCCCACTCCTTCATCTTCAGAGGTGATTCTGCGCCTCCTCCTGTGGCCATTGCAAGGTTGCGGTTGACTGAAAGGATATTCCGCACACGTAGCCGGAGGTCGTCCCACCTCTTGCGGCAGTCCTTCACGCTGCGGGTGGTAGTGCCCACTGCACTTACTTTGCGGGCTACTTCGTCCCAGATGTCCTTTTTCTTGATGATCGCCGCACGGCGCATATCATTGGCGAATACGACCTCCGCATTGGCTGCAAGTGTGCTAGTCAGCATAATGAGCTCCTCTGGTGTGAATTTCTCTTTCCGCTGTCGGTCAGAGGATTTTTTCGGGGCCTTTGACATCTTCAGGCAGTCCTGGATGGTTTTTGGTCAGAGTTCTCCGGTAAGATGTCCTGGATGCAGAGGATGGCACTGGATTGTGTTTTTAAAGATGGCCGCCGTTCTCTTTCCCGTTCCTGTGCGATGATGCTATTTCCGGTTCCGCTTTTTGTCGGTGTCCGCTAATAGCGGTGACCGCTATTAGCATGTTGCGTGAGGGAGGAGGTGCTATCAGCACTGTGGTCGAGGCCGGTAATGGGCATTTTGTGGACTTTTGCGGCATGGCGGTAATGACATTTACGGCATGGCGCTATGCTCGTGTCCGCGAACTCGTAATGGGCCGCTATTAGCGGTCTTTAGCGAGGGCGGACATGCTAATAGCGCCATGCCGTTAAATTCCGATTTTTACCGCACAACGTGTAATGAGGCCCTATGAAGAAAGAATCACAAGCATTGTAAACAATTTTGAAAGTACAGAACCTATGCAATTCCTAGAAGCAATAGCATACAACTTAAAATGTTAATAACAAATAAAAACAAACTCACCAAAAAACGCCAGCTCAGGACACCGAAAACACACACCAAATGCTGGAAACCATATCCAAATAGTGACTCTATGCTAAATCAATCCTTTGGAAACAAAAACCCAAATCCAAGAACACGTACTCCAAGCCATAGAATCCATGAAAGAAAAGCATATATCCAGAAAAAAAGGCATCCATGCAGGAAAAAACAAGAAAAAAAAAATCTGTGCCTAGGTAAATCCATCCATTGGAAACTAAAACCCAAATCCATGAACACGTTATCCAAGCCAAGAAATCCAAGAAACAATCCAGTAAAAAAAGGCATCCAAGCTGGAAAAAAAAGCCACAAAAAAAAAAATCCATCCAGAAATCCATTAAAACTGGGAGCGCGAGCAACAGGCATCCGAACCATGATGAAAAGACTTCAAAAATGGCGTCTATGTCGGACTACGCGACGTAGTACGTCATACGTTACAAACAGATAATAACAAATAAACATTACAATGCATTTCAAAAGTAATACAACAGCACCACCTAGTGGTCAAAACGTAATACATTCATACTACGTTTTTTTCAAAGCAATTCATATATTTAATTATTTAGTAAAAAAAGCACAGCTATATATTTATTTAAGAAAGTTAACTGCTTACATATTTAAAATGTTTAAAATGTTACAACAAATACATAAAAAGCATTTCACAAATTGAATAATAAAAGTCATATTTATTGAACAATAATAATAAATATATGTCAAATAAAGAACATTGTAAAGATTTGTTATTTTTTATTAGATTACATTTCGAACATTTTCGACCCTTTGACCATTCAACCCTATTGTATTTCGATCAAATTAAGTCGATCCTATGACTTTCAATCCTTTGACTGTCGATCCTTTAACTGGACACCCTTGGGGAGCTCGTTCAGTTTCTCTGCTTCTATAGGGACATTTTTCATGCGTGTATGTGTCATTCTTTTATCATATGTATCGATCCAATCCTGTTGAAGTAACTTTTTTTTTTCACTGCATTTGGATTATGCAGGAGAGTATCCTTATCAGTACTTAACTGAGCAAGAATGATTTCACAGGATGCTCTCCAATGGCTCAGGAGATCTTCACTTGAACAATCTTTAGTTTTTGTTAGAATGCAAAATTGTTCAATATCATCCACTCCTTCAATTTTCCTGTATAAGGTTAACAAGTTCCATAGAACAATTGCATTCAGCGATGATAAGCTTAGCTCGTACCTCATACAGGCAGTTGGAAAACACATTGGTAGTTGTAACAGCCTTCGCAATATTACATTTTCGCATCTGGTCCGAAATTCATGTTTGATTCCAAACAGCGTCTCTGCGCCATATGTCAGAGCAGAAATGATTTTATGCCTATAAAATCGTACAGCTGAGAGCATAGAGAATTTGACGTTCTTTGTTTGCAGTTTAGAAGCTTGTGCAGCAAGTTGATTACATTTCGAAGCCAGCCCTTTTGCCATTGGTTCATCGCAGATGCTTGCACTTATTGTAATACCCAAATATTTAGCTTCTGGGACTACCTTAAGAATTTAATTGCCCAACTTCCAGTTGAATTTTTGGCCTCGGGTTTGATTACGAGAGCCTTGCAAGTTCTTTAATTTGAGAATCTCAGTTTTCTGGAAGTTAATCTCAAGTTTGTTATCATAGATGTATGTCTTCAGGGCAGTAAGCTTCCTTTGCAGACCTACTGGTGTCAAATCTAAATTTGCGATGTCATCTGCATAGAGAATTATGTTGATATGTTCTCCATTGATCTCGGGAGGGAATGAACTAACATTATCCACAGCTTCTCCAACACCCGTGTAAAGCCCCGTTAAGTCCCGCTTTGCCGCGGGTTGCTTTCCAGCGTTCCTTTTGTGGATTGATTGCTGCTGCTACTAAAGACTACAAGCTCCAACAGGTGAAGAACCAAGCCAAGACTTTCTTAAAAGTGTTTGTTTGTGGAGACTTGATTACTGATACGTCTTTTTATTATTACTTAGGCTTTTCTGCACTGACCTTTGGGCGGAGCTATATAAACACAGTCGTGTAAAGCCCCGTTAAGTCCCGCTTTGCCGCTTAGCCGTGCTTGACGCGGTGAGTGGTGAAGGACAAGTTTTTGGGTTTACTTTTTAAAAAAATTGGCAGTCCTATACCCAATTCCATTATGAAGCGAGGCATTACTACCTTAAAATCTGGTATGCCCGCAGTAACGGCCTTACATTGTACAAATGACGTAAGTCCTCCACATAACTTACCACTTTCTTCAACTAAAAAACCCTGGTTAAGCTCTACTCCTTGTATAGGCAGTATGAAACCTAAACCAAAAAGTAAAGTCGAACTTTTAATGTGGATGGACATTCGACCTTTCTGCCGAGATGCAAGGCACGTGGACTCTTTTGATTTGAACAATGGAAATTCTCCAACTGCATTACCTGACTGTGTTGAAACAACAGCTGCTGCAATAAAAAAAGTCTCTTCACATGGACTTCTAGCAAGTATGACCCCGCGGTTGATGGAATAACTGGCGGGACAAAAATGCATGCGCCATCGACCGTTTCTACGGTCACTTTTGCAAAGGAAAATGTGTCTCTAACAGATAGCATTTTGTTAGATAATGTGCTAACTGGTCCTGTTGCATCATCCGCTAAAGTACCTGATATGTCCGCTTTGTCTGCAAATGATATCTCCAACTCTAAACTGTCCACAATATCTATTTCTGGAGATATGCCGGTAATTGATCTTGATACAAATGCTTCATGTTTCTCAGCACACACCATTTCTGAAAACTTATCCAAGTCCCCAATTTTATTCACAAATATCAGTGTTGCTAACTCAGTGGAAAAACTGTCATGTTTTGCTCCAACACCTCGGAAACTTGGGGGCAATTGTTCTCCCGAGGTTGGTTTGGTTGAAACCCAAAATGTAAATACTAGTATTGCTCTGACCTCAATGAACACTGCTATTCTTGCCTTGGCCAAATTGTTTGAAGTATTAGCTAATAAGGCATATGTACATTCTAATCAACTTAATCAGTTACTATCTGGCCAACTTACGATCTCTAACAAACTTGAAACTTTGAGTGGAACTGTCATCTTGCCCTCTTCTAAAAGGTCAGTAGAATCTCAGACTTCGTTCCAGCCTGATGTCCCTTCGCAGTGCTACCAGAGCATTCCATTCATTTTAAATCCCATTATTGATCTGGTAAGTGTTGGAAACGAAGCCGCAGATGACCATAAAAAAAAAACCTAACTATTCTCTTTTTGGTGGTATAAATACAAATCCTTTTGATGCATCGGTGAAGTTGGGGCCCAATAAGGGTGCCCTTCCTAAAAAATCAAAAAACATCAAATCTGTGGCTAGACGAGCACCCCAAACTAAATCCTTAATTAAAAATCTTTCAACTCCAGCAACAACTACTACAATTGCTTCAAAGGCCATAGCAAAAAAATATCTGCTTCAGTCGCAGGCAAAGAAAGCTAAGATTTTGCCGGCTTCAAGCTCCCCTGCTATAGCTTATAGCCCTTTGAATAAGTTGATAAGTGCTGCTGTTGATATGTCTTGAGATGCTCCGAAAAGCCAAACATCAAATGGTTTTTGTTTCAAAACATCTTTGGCCCCAGGATTTGTGAGCTCATTAGATCGCTGTAAAGAAATAAGGCATGCTGTAGATGAGTATATGACCTCCAAATCTGCTTTGAAGAAGTTGTCTTATGCGCCATGTGAAATGGTAAATATGTACGAGCCTAATGCCCCTGTTGCACAGAAAGTGCAAATAACATGATCACAAGTTATTGACAATACTGATTTAATACAATCTGTGACTTACAGAATAAGATGAATGTTCCTGCTTCTAATATTGTAACATCTAGTGATATGGAAAAATTGATTCAATCCACACTAACAAAATTCTTTGAGGCCTCTGCCTCCTCTCAAGGTAATGAGTCTGGTGTCAAGCATCTAACATCTAATGTTCATTCTAACTCAGCAAAACAAAAACCCTTGACTGTGTGTGATAAGCGTCCTGCAGTTCATTCATTGACTATGAGCTGTAGGCCCTTGCCTGCTAAGCAATATAACCTGAACCGAGCCTCAGTTTTGTCCATATTCAGTGAAATCCCTGAGTTCGATGACATTGGTACCATTGACATTGAGCAAGTGGAGTTGTTTGACCAATTAAAACGGTCCTCTGTGAATCTTTGGATAAACTCGAGGATCGTAGTAAATGCAATTTGGGCTGTTAAGTCTCAGCTGTATGATCATGGCTTTATTCTTCTGCCAAGTTCTGATTCTTCAGATGGCTCACAAATGAAATCAGTGGACACATTTTCAAAGCAACACACGAACAAAAATCAAGGCATTTCTCCCCATACATGCAATTGTGATCCTAAAAATAACCAATGTTAGCAGTCTAATTTCGTAGAAACTCCTGTAACCCTGATTAGTTGGAATTCTCAAGGACATAGGCATCTATTGAACAATCAGGCCACGCATCTGTTAGACCATGATGTAATCTTGATACAAGAATCTTGGTTGACCAGTTTACCATCATGGAATAACTATGATGTCCTCTTGATACCTGTAGTCAAGGGCTATTCTGGGCGTCCGGCCTCTGGCCTTTTAACTGCTGTTAAGCAGTCTTCAACCTTAAAGGTGGAACCTTGGTTCTCTCCAAATGCCTTTCTTCAAATGACTAGACTAGTTGGATCAAGTTTTTCATGTGCTGTTATTAATGTTTACTGGAACCCTCTGGGCATCTCTGATGACAGGTTTCTGGAATCTGTGAACAAAGCCATCGATCTTATAATACTCGATGGACATTCGGACTCCATCATTTTAGCGGGTGATCTGAATCTTCACTGTTTGGGCCCAAGTCCTAAATCAGAAACACATCGTCTTGCCAAGTGGACAAGCCTTGTAGAATCCAGAAGTCTGTTTATACTAAATGGTGCCTTCCCTCAGGATATCCCGCCTAGATCCACCGGGCATCGAGCTCATAGTCAGGGAATTATTGATTACATTTATGTCAATGCGGGTATGCTGAATGAAATAATATCATTCCAAGTGATTGCTACAGAAGCGAGCGATCACAATGCGCTAAATGCAATTTGGCTCCTTAAATCTAACACGGCACAAGAGAAACCCTGCCATATTACGGGTTCCTATAAAGTAAATTCAGCTAGAAACAGACTGACGTGGACCGAGTCATCCTTGGAAGCTTTTAGGTCATGCTATGACGCCGAGCTGAAGTGCAAAGCTGCCAGGAAACATAATCCGCAGGTAGTTTACTATGATTTAATGCAGCTATTTCAACCAGCTTCAATATCTAATAAACAGAAACAAACTCTGCATTTACATATTTTTGATCATGAAATTAGAATTAGGAAATCTGCGGTTCGGGCTGAAAAGAGGGAAGCATACAAGCTCCCCGTTGATACACAATCAACAACTTTAACTCTTATCAAAACCAGATATAGGAACTGGTTGCGAGGGATGCAGGCTAAATTATACCAAAGTGATGGAAGCAATATGCTTAAACTTTTAGCATCTAAAAATTCTGCACAGTCATGGAACATCATCAATCAGGCAACTGCAGGTCATCAGGTTGCTGTTCAAACTAATGATGTCACTGAAGAGATGTGGGTCCAATATTATTCTAAATTATTTTCGGCACCCCCGGTAGATCTAAGTATACACAAGTCTGAGTTTCCACATAATTTCCATCTATCTTTTGATAAAGACAACATTTTGTATTTCATCAAACACGCAAGTAAGTCTAGAGCACCTGGCCCGGAGGGGTTGTCGAAAGCACAAATGAAGCAATTTCCGGACATTTGGGCGGATATATTGTATCTTATTTTTAAAAATATTAATTTATCTAAAAAAATACAGATGTCCTGTAAACAATCCATCATTACCCCTATTTATAAGAAGGGAAATCGGCCTGACCCTGCTAGTTATAGGCCCATCTCTTTGCTTGATGTGCCTGGAAAGATCTTTTGTCGTCTAATTCTGCGAGCCTTGAACACTTGGACCAAAAACTGCTTTAAGAGAGATCCTCTTCAATCTGGATTTGTCAGCGGTCTTGGCACCCTTCCTAACATCATTACTATTAATATGCTTAAGTCTCAATATGCTTGCCGGAAACAATCTTTATACTTTGCATTTATTGATTTCCAGTCAGCATTTGATTCAATAAAACGTGACCTTTTATTTCAAAAGTTCAAGTTGCTTGGTTGTCCATCATCTCTCTTGGCATTACTGATCCAGCTACACACGGAGACCTCTATGCGTGTTAGATTATCTTTAGAAGGTCTCCTGTCTTCCTTCTTTGCCACTTTTTTGGGCATTAAGCAGGGGTGCATTTTAGCCTCAATACTGTTTAACTTATTCATTTTTGATATGGGCAACTCTTTTCTCTGTATTATTTCTGATGCTCCTGAATTGGGAGGCCAACGTATACCTTGTGTCACGATGCCTGCCCCCGGAAAGCCAGACCAAGCCCAGCAACCCCGGAAGCAGGCATCATGCCACTTGAAGCATGCCCAAAACCCCAGTTAGGGGCTCTTTGGCTACAGTCCTGGCGCCTATGGCGCCAGGCTCATAAGAATAAAGTCAGTCCTGGCGCCATGGGCGCCAGGCTCATTACAGAAATCTTACCTGTTGCAGACCATGCTGCATACCTACCTGATGCAGACCATTCTGCACGAAGCCACAAGCCAAATGAGGCTTAAAGGGACTACTTTACCTCAGGGACTCCTTTCCTCTCGGGTGGGGCTGTGGAAGAATACTTACCTGGGACTTCTTCCAAGGCTATTTAAGCTAAACCCGGACAGCCACACGTGCTTCGCATTATTCTGCTTGCTGCAGCGTAACGCTCACCGTGTCTTCAGCAGCGCCAGTCTTCAGCCACGCCCGCTTCAGCCCTGGAACACCTGGAACAAGAAAAGGAGAAGGAGAAGAGGTCAGAACAAAACCCTTACCTGAATCCTTGATCGAGCACATCATCGATCTGGAAGAGAGAAGCCTTTTCAGGTGTATTGCCACGCACCTCGCAGAGCCGCGCTGAACTCACCAACCGGGGCTGCATTCCTTTACTCCATCGCGAATCCAGCATCTCCAGGCCATTCTTCAACACCTGGGGGAGACAAGAACAGATAGGTGAGCAAGGGCAATACAAACCACCCCCAAAGACTTACCTGATTTACCACAGGGGGGTACTCACCTCATCTCAGGTCGGCGTAGTCAATTCTGCATCACTGCCGCACCCCGGCCCCTAAGGGGAAAACAAGGACAATACAAATCACCCCCAAAGACTTACCTGATTACCACAGGGGGGTACTCACCTCATCTCAGGTCGGCGGAGTCAATTCCGCATCACCGTCGCATCCCGGCCCTTAAGGGGAAAAAACAAGGACAATACAACCTACCCCCAAAGTCTTACATGATTTACCACAGGGGGGTACTCACCTCATTTCGGGTCGGCGCAGTTAATTCTGCATCATCGCTGTACCCCGGCCCCAAAGGGGAGAATCACAATAGAGTTACCTGGATCTTACCAATTGCCACTTGGAACTCTTCTGGTGGTTTAATCCGCAACCTGCAAGGAATCTGGCAGAGTGAAGATCAGACTTTTGAACTCTTACGAACAATTGGACTTAGAGTCAATACTGGAACTCACCAATTCCTCCACGCCAGTGAAGTAACTGGTCGTCTACGCGCCCCTGCGCTCGACGCAGGATGGAGAGCACATCTTTCCAAATCTTCAGGTGAGATTTAGAGGGAACTTCAGGAGTGTTGTGTGGGCAGACAAGGGGAGTGGGAAGGCGGGTTAACGCTCAGATAACGGGAGGTTAATTCCCTTTCTCCATTGCAGAAAGATATTCGTACGAATCCAACAAACAAAGCTAAGTGGGTCTGTCCAGTCTGTCATCTCGGCTCTACGTGTTACTCTAGTGGAAGCAACAGCGGGCCAGTCCAGATCGACGCCCCCGTGGGAATCAGGTGAACGTAACAGAACGTGAAGACTACCCACAAATACCCACCTGGGCGTCATGGAGACCTCGGAAACCGATCAGTTGGCCCAATTATTAGGGGAACTAAGGGCCGAAGTGCATTCCGCCCGCCAGGAAACCAATGCCCTCAGGAGGGAATTGATAGTGTCAAAAGAACGAACTGATGATTTGGCCAGACAGCTATTACAAAGCCAGGCTGGACAAACACCTCTACCTGGACTCGGGGCCAGCCCAGCTCCGGTGCCACCGAGTAACCCGGTGCAGATAAACCTTCCTGGAGCAGTTCCCTTGGCTCCGCCTGAACGCTTTGCCGGAGACCGTAAAAGGTTTTCTATATTCATGAATCAATGTCGCTTACACTTTTTATGTAGACCTGGAGCTTTCCCAAACGATCAAGCCAAGGTAGCTTTTGTACTGTCATATCTCAGCGGCAGTGCAGCGGACTGGTCCATTCCGCTAGTAAATCAGGATGACCCGATTCTTCGAGATTTCCAAGGTTTTCGAACTAGCATGGAAAGACTGTTCGCCCGACATTCCCAAGGACAGGCTTTGGATAACGAACTTTTATCCTTACGGCAAGGTAATCAGAATCTTTTATCTTACATTGCAACTTTCAATAGATTAGTTGTGGAAACCAAATAGCCTGAAGCCAAGCGAATTACATTATTCCATCGAGGGCTTCGGGGAGAACTCAAGGATGTTTTAGCCCAAGTCGTGAACCCGCCTTTAGACTGTGCTGAATATATAGATTTTGTGGTCCAGTTAGATCACAGACTTCAAACCAGAAAGGCTGATCGAACCAAGTTTGAAAACAAGGTCTTGTTTAAAACCTACGTACCCTCGAAGGGGGTAGATGCCTCAGAACCCATGCAAATCGGGGGGGTTAGAGGACCCTTAACCCAGAAGGAAAGGGAAAGAAGACGGCAACAGCAATTATGTTTATATTGCGGAGCTACTGGTCATTTCCTTCGGAACTGCCCTGTAAAACCACCCAAGAAAACTATAGGAGCAGCAGACGAAAACCACTTGAAACCTGACTCGGGAAACGATCATGCCCGGCAAGCGTAGAGGTCAGCTTGCCGAGCTTAAAGAAGGACACTCTGACCTCGCATTTCACCATACCCATGGTCCTTATAGATCCAGAGCAGCCATCACGCATGCACGCGGTAAAGGCGTACGTAGATAGTGGAGCCATAGGAAACTATTTGGACTACGGATTGGCTTCCAGGATGAATCTATCTCTCACCCGAAAGACCACTACCGATGTCGTCACCACTGTTGATGGAACTGAAATTGCCTCCGGGCCTGTAACTCATTCCACTGCAGAGATGACTTTGCTGGGTCAGGATGGACACCGAGAGGTTATGGTGTTTGATTTAATCAAGGCTCCACAGTTTCAACTGATACTGGGAATCCCTTGGTTGGAAAAACACAATCCCTGTATTGATTGGCGAGAGAAGAGACTAACCTTCCCAGAATGTGCTAACACCTGTTACCCAAAGAGAACTCTAAATTCAGTACTGGCCCCAATAATCCCAGCTGCCATACAATTACCCGCTGAATACCAAGACTTTCAGGATGTCTTTCAAAAGGAACAGGCAAACACCTTACCACCGCACAGATCGTATGATTGTCAAATAGATCTCATACCAGGAGCACAACCACCTTGCAGCAGAATCTATGCCCTCACGGAACCTGAAAATCTCCACTTGCGCCAGTACCTAGACCAGTATCTCGCTAATGGCTTCATCCGCCCGTCCAAGTCCCCTGCATCTTCCGCTTTGTTCTTCGTGCCAAAAAAGGAAGGCGACCTTAGAACATGCATTGACTACCGCGCGCTGAATCAGATAACTATCAAGAATCGGTACGCATTGCCTTTGATCCCTGAACTACTAGACCAGGCAAAGAACGCTTGTATATAAACAAAACTAGACCTTCTGGGTGCATATCATCTGGTACGCGTCAAAGAGGGTGATGAATGGAAGACTGCTTTTCGCACCAAGTACGGATTATTTGAGTACCAGGTGATGCCTTTCGGACTGTGTAACACAACCGCAGCCTTCCAGTTCTTCAAGAACGATGTTTCCGAGAGCTCATCGATGTTTGTGTAGTTGTTTACATCGACAATATCTTAGTATGCTCCCTATCAGAATCCGATCATGTAAATCACATCGAGCAGTCCTAGAAAAGTTACGCCAGTATAAGTTATACGCTAAACTGGAAAAGTGCATCTTTCACACTACGGAAGTAGAGTTTCTTGGATTTATTCTGACCCCGAAAGGAATCCGGATGGATACACAGAAGGTGGACGCAATTCTTAATTGGCCTTCGCCAAGCTCAGTCAAAGGAGTTCAAAGCATGCTCGGCTTTGCCAATTTCTACCGTAGGTTTATCCCGGACTTCTCACACATTGTACATCCCATTACAACACTATTGCGAAAGAATAAACGCTTTACATGGACAGAAGAAGCCGAGAACGCCTTCCAAGAGTTAAAAAAGAAATTCATGTCCGCTCCTGTATTACGACACCCGCGCCCAGAGCTTCCCTACATAGTGGAAACAGATGCATCCAGTTCAGCTATGGGAGCAGTGCTCTCCCAAAAGGATCCCGAAACTAACCAGCTGCACCCAGTGGCGTTTTGGTCAAGAAAGTTTTCGGCTCCCGAATTAAATTATGCTATAACCGACAAGGAACTGTTGGCCATCAAGTCCGCCTTCAAGGCTTGGCGGCACTATCTGCTGGGCGCCAGGCATACCATTACGGTCATCACTGATCACCGCAACTTACAATACCTAAAGGTAGCCAAGGCCCAATCTTCACGCCAACTCCGTTGGGCATTGTTCTTCGCCGAGTTTGATTTTGTAATAACCTATCGACCAGGTTGTAAAAATGGAAAAGCTGATGCCCTGTCCCGAATAGGAATGGGAGAAACAGAAAGAGCTTTAGAACCTGTACCCATAATTCCTGAACAAAGGATCCTTGGTTTGACATCCATACACTCTCTGGAGGACATTCAAGAAAAGATCCATCAACTCTTTGATTCCGATGCCTTACAGGGCTGGGCAAGGAAAGGCCCAGAGTATTCTGTCACCAACAATCTACCTTATTACCAAGGCCGGCTATTTTTTCCACTAGAGGAACTACAGAAACTTGTCATTTCTCATTACCACGACACCTTGATGGAAGGACATCCTGGCATTGCTAAAACTGAAGCCAAAATCAAGAAACAGTTTTGGTGGCCCACCTGGCGAAAAGATGTCTAGTTGTTTGTCATGTCTTGTGGCATTTGCGCTCAAAATAAAGGGGAAAAGAAAAAACCTGCTGGATTATTACAACCGTTAGACATACCACCTACTCCTTAGCATACCTTGACATTAGACTTTATCACGGATTTACCCCCGTGCAAAGGTTAAAACATCATTCTAGTTATTGTAGATCTTTTTTCTAAAATGGCCCATTTCATTCCTTTAAAAGGAATACCTTCAGCTTCAATCCTGGCCAAGGAGTTCCTTGAAAATGTTGTCCGTCTACATGGCTTTCTTTCTGTGTTAATTTCAGACCGGGGAAGCCAATTTATTTCACATTTTTGGAGGAAGTGCTGCCAGCTGGCACAAATTAATGTTAGACTTTCAACCAGCCACCATCCCCAGACCGACGGTCAAACTGAGAGAACCAACCAGACTCTTAAGCAATACCTACGTTGTATGCTACATCAATCTGAGGAGGATTGGAAAGACATTCTTTGGATCGCCGAGTATGCATACAATAATTCTGTACACTCAGGAACTAAACAAAGCCCTTTTTTACCATATATGGTCACCATCCTCGAACCTCAGACTTAGATTCTCCCCAGCATTTAGAGATGCCTGCGGTGGACCATCTCCACGCTGTTATCACACAAGCCTTTAAAGAGGCGACTTCACATTTACAAAAGGCTAAGGATAAATACAAGAAGGATGCTGATCAACACAGGAGTGAAGCACCGCAATACCAAGTAGGGGACCAAGTATGGTTAGCCACCAAGTACTTACCACTCAAGGGAACACAGACTTTTAACCCCAGGTACTTGGGACCTTATTCTATTAAGGCTATTATTAACCCAGTGGCCATCAAGTTGGACCTGCCTGGTCATATGCGTGTTCATCCTGTTTTTCACGTGTCTCTTTTGAAGCCTGTGCAACCAGGAACTAGACTAACCACCCCACCTGAACCTATCCTCATAGACGGGGAACCCGAATTCGAAGTCAAGAATATTTTGGACTCTAAAAGGGTGAGATCAAAACTCTTCTATCTCATTGATTGGAAAGGTTATGGTCCACAAGAAAGATCTTGGGAGCCTAGTGACCATGTGCATGCAGCTCAATTAGTGAAAAGGTTCCACCAAGAATTTCCAGACAAACCAAGGCCAAGAGGGAGAACCGCTTTAGGAGGGGCCTTGAGGGGGAGTGCTGTCACGATGCCTGCCCCCGGAAAGCCAGACCAGGCCCAGCAACCCCGGAAGCAGGCATCATGCCACTTGAAGCATGCCCAAAAACCCCAGTTAGGGGCTCTTTGGCTACAGTCCTGGCGCCTATGGCGCCAGGCTCATAAGAATAAAGTCAGTCCTGGCGCCATGGGCGCCAGGCTCATTACAGAAATCTTACCTGTTGCAGACCATGCTGCATACCTACCTGATGCAGACCATGCTGCACGAAGCCACAAGCCAAATGAGGCTTAAAGGGACTACTTTACCTCAGGGACTCCTTTCCTCTCGGGTGGGGCTGTGGAAGAATACTTACCTGAGACTTCTTCCAAGGCTATTTAAGCCACACCCGGACAGCCACACGTGCTTTGCGTTATTCTGCTTGCTGCAGCATAACGCTCACCGTGTCTTCAGCAGCTCCAGTCTTCAGCCACGCCCGCTTCAGCCCTGGAACACCTGGAACAAGAAAAGGAGAAGGAGAAGAGGTCAGAACAAAACCCTTACCTGAATCCTTGATCCAGCACATCGTCGATCTGGAAGAAAGAAGCCTTTTCAGGTGTATTGCCACACACCTCGCAGAGCCGCGCTGAACTCACCAACCGGCGCTGCATTCCTTTACTCCATCACGAATCCAGCATCTCCAGGCCATTCTTCAACACCTGGGGGAGACAAGAACAGATAGGTGAGCAAGGGCAATACAAACCACCCCCAAAGACTTACCTGATTTACCACAGGGGGGTACTCACCTCATCTCGGGTCGGCGTAGTCAATTCTGCATCACTGCCGCACCCCGGCCCCTAAGGGGAAAACAAGGACAATACAAATCACCCCCAAAGACTTACCTGATTACCACAGGGGGGTACTCACCTCATCTCGGGTTGGCGCAGTCAATCCCGCATCACTGCAGCACCCCGGCCCCTAAGGGGAAAAAACAAGGACAATACAACCTACCCCCAAAGTCTTACCTGATTTACCACAGGGGGTACTCACCTCATTTCGGGTCGGCGCAGTTAATTCTGCATCATCGCTGTACCCCGGCCCCAAAGGGGAGAATCACAATAGAGTTACCTGGATCTTACCAATTGCCACTTGGAACTCTTCTGGTGGTTTAATCCGCAACCTGCAAGGAATCTGGCAGAGTGAAGATCAGACTTTTGAACTCTTACGAACAATTGGACTTAGAGTCAATACTGGAACTCACCAATTCCTCCACGCCAGTGAAGTAACTGGTCGTCTACGCGCCCCTGCGCTCGACGCAGGATGGCGAGCTCATCTTTCCAAATCTTCAGGTGAGATTTAGAGGGAACTTCAGGAGTGTTGTGTGGGCAGACAAGGGGAGAGTGAAGGCGGGTTAACGCTCAGATTACGGGAGGTTAATTCCCTTTCTCCATTGCAGAAAGATATCTGTACGAATCCAACAAACGAAGCTAAGTGGGTCTGTCCAGTCTGTCATCTCGGCTCTACGTGTTACTATGGTGGAAGCTACAGCGGGCCAGTCCAGATCGACGCCCCCATGGGAATCAGGTGAGCGTAACACCATGGTTGTTGTATGCTGATGAGTTGGTCCTAAAATCACAAACTCCCAAGGGACTCCAGAATTTACTGTCCGCTCCTTCAGAATATGTTGAAACAAACCAGCTTATATTAAATTTGAGTAAATCACAGATTTCTAGACCTCATGGAAAATCCAGAGTCAGGAGCGGAAACTGGTCTATCCAACAGGAATCTTTGGATTTGGTTTTGGAATACAAATATTTGGGGCTTTTCATACAAAACACCGTTAGTCATAATAAATATTTGATCACTCTACAGTCGAAACTCTCGACTTTGATTTCACAGGCCAGAATTCTTCTTTATAAGTATGGGAAATTCACTTTGAAACATCTTTTAATGTTCTATGAGCAACAAGTAATTCCTATTCTTCTTTATGGTGTTGAATCAAAGTGTACACAAATGACAAAATTTGTAATACTTTGGAGGCGGGTTTTTGGAAAAGGACCTTACATCTACCGAACTGCTCACCCATGCCTATTTTATGATTCGAATTAGGTTGGAACTCACTAGCTAGTAGAGTTAAGTGGAGAATGTGTTCCTTTTTCCGCAAGTGTTTGCTAGGCGTGGAGAATAATAATATCTTGAGCACGGTTGCGCTTCAATTGTCCTCCTCAAACCACGCATTTCCATTGAAATGGCGGAATTTAGTACTGAACACATTGGTAGATGCTGACATTTGAATGAAATGTCCTTCTGGGAATGTACGGAATATATTTTTGCGTCTTAGAATTTATGGACAACTAGGGATGTATTGGTGAGACGCAAAATCATTTCTTCTGACTTAAACTTTTGTCGGTTTAGTGAATCTAATACCGTGAGGGAAACCTTGCAGCATTTGATAGTATCCTGCCCCAATTTGAAGGAGCAAAGTGTTAAATTTTTTACAACTCTTTTGCGATTGCATGAGGATTTGGATGAAAATCAGATATGGAGTATTTTATTTAATAGTATGAAATTCTCGGTGATAAAGGCTTTAGTGCACTTTTTGGAAGTTATTTTGCCCTGTGAAATTAATTTGCAAAATTAATTCTGAACTGTGAATACTATTTGTAAATATTCAAAGCTTCTCTGTGCACTTGAGAAATGTAATGTAATGAAATGTGAAAGTTTTTACCTTTTCATCGTTTTTTAGCAATTGCTCATTATCTGATTTATCTGATGTATCTGTTTTATCGGTTTTCCTTGTTGCTATTATTTTATTATTACTTCATTATTGAATGAAACTAGAAAATGTTTATTTGTTTTATAATTTTGAAAAGTTGATTTATTCAGCTATATCAAAATAAAAATAAATAAAAATAAAACAAAATAAAAAAAACAAATAAAAAAAGTTGAAGAGCGTAGCTTCCAGGGGGCAGCCCTGCTTGACCCCACGCGTAGTATATATAGGAGCCGTTAAGTGCCCTTTTTGATCTAAACGGACCTGGACAGAAGTCTCTGTATAAAGGGCCTTAATTGCTAGAATTAAGCTAAATGGACATCCTTTTGCTGCCATTTTCCTCCACAGCATCTCTCTGTCAACTCCATCGAAGGCATGAGCCAAATCGATGAATGCGATGTAAATCTGTATTTTTTTCCTAATGGCTTCCATTTTCAGGGTATTCAAGATAAACAGATTAAGGCTGCAGCCTACTCGCTTTGAGAAGCTGTTTTGCCTTGCATCCGCCACTCGCGACGTTTTGATCCAAGATGTTAATTGATTCAGCAAAAGAGTGGCAAATAGCTTCCCCATCACGTCTAGGAGTGCCAAGGGTTTATAATTGTTTGGTTCTAATCTAGACCCCTTCTTGAAGATGGGAACAATTATAGCTTTTTTCCATGCTTTTGGGATTCTTCCCTCACTTAGTACCATCTTAAAAAGCATGTCGCAGAAATCGGCCCATTCTTCTGAGTTTGGTTTTAATATGTAATTAGTCAAGCCATCCGGCCCAGGGGCACGTGAAGTGCTTAATTTCTTTATACTGGCGAGAATGTCTTCCTTCTCCATAAATAGGTTCCAGGGCGTTTGACAGGATATGTCATTAGGCATATCATATCTTGTTTTATTAAACAGTCTAGTAAAGTGGGCTATCCATTGTTCCTCTAGAACCATATTGCATAAACTCACCTCCTGCGGTTTCTCTAGATCGTTAATTGCAGCCCAAAATTCCCTTGAGTTTCTCTGTCTTAACTGCATCATCATTGCTTCAGCATCGTGCTGTTCAAAAACTGAGTTATACCATTTCAGGCAATTTTTATATTGCATTTTTGGACTCCTTTTTCCTTTATCTTTCTCAGCTCTTGTTCTTGATGAAGCTTCTAGGAATCGGATTTGTTTTCTTAACTTGCTTTTTTTCTTCACGACCTCATGGTCGTACACATGTTTCTTCATCACAGTTTTTATGTTAGGATTTATCTGGGTTTTATAAATCTGCAGTAAGATGTCATATTCAATAATTGTTTCGTCACTCCGGGCAGCTTCTAGAACCAAATATTCTGTCAGATTCTTTATTTTGGCACTATTCATTTTTAGGCGATTTCCTCCATATTCTACTTCAATCTTTTGCTTCCACTTCTGGGGCTTTTTTGTTGGTTCCGTATCAAACAAGATGGTTACTAAATTGTGGTCACTTGCATCTGTTTTAATGACATTCATCTCACAGAGATTGGTTATCAAGCTTTTTGAGACCACAAAATAGTCTAAGATGGATTTCTGGTTGTCTATTTCCCATGTCATTTTAGGTGGAATATCGCCTGGGACTTTACCGTTGAGGATGTCCATACTTCTAACATCAAATTCCTCCCAGATGGTTTTTATTAGAGTATCATTTCCTTTTCCGTTCCTTGCACACTTGCCTGTCGTTAGGAGGTTCAGATTAAAATCTCCACATATTATGATGACTGCACTCCCCTCTTTGTCAGTTATGCTGTCGATGAAATCACATAGCTGATAAAGAATATCATTCCTCCTGTAGCTTTATGTTGCCAGTAGATATTTATAACATAAATCATAAGTGGTTCCACTTCCCCAGTACCCCAATTTATGACTGTGGTAACCTGAACATATGAGGAAGTATTTCTGGACTGACCAATTCATAAGCCACTTTCTCGCTTTACCATAGTGAGAAGACCTGACATCGGACAACTTATCTGTTGGCATTTTGCAGGATTAAAAGCTTCATCGAATCCTTCTGCAAGAGGGGGCTCACTAAGCCAAGTTTCTTGAAGACAAATTATATCCAAGGGCTCCAGAGATTAATTTAATTTCAGGGTTAGGTGAGAGAAGCCACAGGTATTCCAAGATCCCATGGCTATACATTTTTTGGTGTCTACGGCTTCATATTAACTGTTTCTTTTACTCTTTAGAGGTCCCACAACCCAGTTCCAACTCTCTTCAATCGGGCCGCCGGATAATAGTTTGTCACTGACTTGTTTCGTATTTAACACACGAGTCTCTGTCTCTATAGTGACTATTAACATGGCTCCCCAGAATAGTAGGTAAAATATTGAGAATACCTGATTAATTTTTGCTTAGACCACAAATACCTATGGAGGGTGAAGATGGACAGATATTCCCATAGAGTCAGAAGCAGCAGCAGTAAGAGAAGAAAACGTGGTTGTCCATGGAACAGATGATGAGGGATGGAGAACTGTGATATCTCTTGGTGAAGGATATAGACATAATTGACATATGAGAAGTTGTTCAAAAATGATTATTCAGAGGTTAAATCATTATTTTTTATAAGTCTTACTTATTGGAATAAAATATTGAGTAAATAAATACCACAGTGAACAGCCTTAGTGAAGAAGAACATTTAATTTTTTCAGGAAGCCTTACAAAAGGTGCCGAGCCTCTTGTGGCGTGGTAGTCCTTATGATGTAGGACTACTGAGTGGAGTAGGAGCAGTTAAAATTAAGCTTACGTCTGGAGCTATTTTGCCATGAGAAAAACAGTAACCCATGTTCAGTGACGCAGATGAAGGCATATTCGAAACCATTTCTGCTTTAATGTAGCAAGGTATATTGGTGCCATCGGAATCTCCATGTAACACAGCTGTGTGTACCGTAAAGAAATCTAAAGTGGGTCATGGAGATTTATTCAGGATCTCCACCTTCTTAATCATATTGTTGAAGCAGAATTTCCTTTAGGTCCTCATCCTGCTACGATATTATGCAATATTCCAGGCACAGCTAAATATTTTACATTAATAGATTTAAAAAAAATGCATTCTTCTCAATTCCCCTTCATGAAGACTCACAGGATTTGAACTCATTTTCATATAGAAACCAGCGTCTAAAACAGACTTTCTCAGCGGTACTGTGAGTCCCCCTCAATCTTTAATAGGGTCCAGATGGACCTAGATAATGTACAGCTTGAGTGTGAAATAATTCAGTACATTTGTGATATATTAGTGTGCAGCGAGACAGAAGAAAGATGCAGAAAAGACTCAGTTCAACTCATGACCATACTAGCAGAGAAGGGATATAAGGTAGACAAGGAGAAGCTACAATATTGTCAGGAAGAAGTCCTGCACATAGGACAGTTAATCTCTCAAGATTAGAGAAAAGTAACACCTGAGAGAGCAGAGGCAATTCAGAGGACTCCTGAACCAGCGACAGTAAGGGAAGTACAACCATTTCTGGGCCTATGTAATTACTGTAGGGCCTGGGTTTTCACCAGGCTTTGTCTTTAGTGAAGTTTTGGGGTGTGGGGGTAGGGGTTTCAAGTTCCCTGAATATGGTGAACATTTCCTTGGTATTAGAATTGGCTTCGGAGATTCTGCCTTCGAATGATTTGGCTTTGGCTCGAATGATGGCTTTTTTATATTCCTTTGAGCGGGTTTTGAAGTCAAGTTTGTCTTTGTCATCTTGGGAGGTTTGCCAGCGCGCAAGGGCAGAGCGTTTGTCCGTCCGAAGTTTGAGTTGGTCTGGGGTACACCAGGTGTTGGTGTGGCTTGTGGGTTTGTACTTCTGAGGTTTGAGAGGAGCAATGGAATTGATAGCTGCCAATATAGCATTGTTGTAATTTTGCGCCAGGGTTTCTGGGTCATTGGAGAAGGGAGGTCTGAAGGCAGGTCCCTGGAGGAATGGTAGGAGTCTTTCTTTGGTGAGGAGGCGAGCGCTTCTGGTGAGAGCGGGTGGCAGGGGATGGGGAGGGTGGGGTGGAGGTGGTGGTGATGTTAAAGGTAATGATGTGGTGGTCAGACCCTGGGGTGGGGGAGTTGCCTGTGATTGAGGGCAGTTGTGCTAAGCAATCCAGTCAAGTGTCCTGCCCAATGAGTGGGTAGGGTCTGTGGCAATGTTGGAGAAGCCCAGAGTTTCAAGGGCTGAGTTGAGTGCTTTGGAAGCAAGGTCCTTGGGGTCATTAAAACCAAGGTTGACATCACCGAGGAGGATCGCTTTGGTAGATTGCTTTAGGTTGTCTGCCAAAAGGTGAGTGATGGTGGATTGGAAGTCTCCTATGGGGCCGGGTGGCCGGTAGACCAGATGGACTGTAATGGTGCAGTGGTGAGAGGTGGAGAGTTTAAGTTGGAGGTAGTCACTGATGTCGTTCGTAGTTTTATCATTTTTTCTGATGTTGATTGAGTCTTGCTATGTGTAACGCTCACCTGATTCCCGCAGAGGCGCCGGTCTTGACTGGGTGAATGCCGTATCTTCAAAGGTGATGTGTAACACACGGTTGGCTCTTTGGGCTGGACCTCTGTGCACTGTATGTCTGACTCGAGGAGTAAGATGTCTGCAGATAGAAAATATGGGATTAATGAACTGGGGTTATTGGGTGCCTCTCCCCTCTTCCCTTTCTCTTCTCCTGTAGAACCCCAAAGGTTAACGCCCTCACCTTAGGTAAGTGAACGCCGAGCTCTCCATCTGCCTCGGGGCAGGGTGCCGTAACCAGTTTCTTCACTGGATAAGGGTGCAGGCCTCTTGACCTCAGAGGACTGCTGTCTGTCGTTAACTGCACGAACGGTAAGTTCTGGGCACTTCAAATGTCTTAAAAGTCTTTTGTAATGATATCTCTTGTTTTGCAGGGTTCCGGCGATGGCGGATGGCGGGCTGATGAGAGTTGAGGATCGAACCCGCGTGAGGAATAGAAGCGCCTGGAAGCACGTAAGTAAGCGCTTGTAGCCTGCTTCACGATGCGCACTAACTGTCCCTTTTATCTTGCAGGTACAAGTTCGGAGCTTTAGAGAAGCTGAAGGGTGCTGGAATACCCACTGGATTCGGCGTGGGAAGGAGTAATGGCACGTGAGTAATAAAGTTGCCCAATGTCTTTAAACGCACCTTCTTTTGTCTTTCAGATGCGGGATGCAGCGCCGAAGGCCTCCGGAGCGTGCGAAGAGCTGGTAAGCTTTTGTCTTTCAGATGCCGGAATGCAGTGCGAAGACCTCCGGAGCATGCGAAGAGTAGGTAAGCCTTTGTCTTTCAGATGCCGGAATGCAGCGCGAGGCGTTGGTGACAGCCGATGGACCAGGTAAGAGATGCGCTGCCACTGAAGACGGTAGTGCTAACCTGTTCTTTCTTTGTCTTTACAGGTGCTGCTGAAGACTGGATTCCAGGATGGTAAGCCTTTGTTCCCTTAGGCCCAGGATCAGAAGCAGAAGACACGATGAGCGTTCTGCTGCAGAGAATGCAGAATAACGCAAAGCAAGATTCATCCATCGGGTGTGGTTTAAATAGCCTCCTGTAGTGCTTAGGTGTCTCCTTCCACAGCCTTGCCTAGGTGAGAAAAGAGTTCCTGCTTTCCAGAAGAGTTCCAGTGTTCTGAACCTAGGGAGTGGCTCCTGCCCCACCCAACAGGAAAAGTAGTCCCAAACAGAAGAGGATCAGGGGCTCAACTGGCAGGTAAGTAAGCAGCATGGTCTGCTGCAGGTAAGTCCACCCAAGCATTATGAGCCCGGCGCTTCCAGCGCTGCGACTGGGCATCTTTATGAGCCTGGTGCCACTGGCGCCAGGACAGGGTCCAAAAGGTCCCAATTGGGACTGGCTGGCACTCGGAACCGGGGTTATGGGTCTGCTTCCAAGGGAGTCGGGCAAGTCCTGATCTTTTGGAAGCAGAGATCATGACAGCACCCCCCTCAAGGCCCCTCCCAAACCGGGCTTCTCCGGAGGTTTGGGCTTGTTAGGAAATGTTCGATTAAATCTTTTGATTAGACGAGGGGCGTGGACATATTCTGCAGGTTCCCAGGATCTTTCTTGGGGACCGTAGCCTTTCCAGTCAATCAGGTAAAATAGTGTAGATTTGGAGATCTTGGAATCCAGGATGCTTTTGACTTCAAACTCGAGTTCCCCATCAACTAGAATAGGTTTTGGAGATTTAGTTAGTCGGGTTTGAGGTTGCACGGGTTTTAATAGAGAGACGTGGAAGACCGGATGTATCTTCATGTGAGGGGGCAAGCCCAACTTGACCGCTACTGGATTTACTATGGTAGTGATGGAATAGGGACCAAGGTATCTTGGGTTGAATGTGCGTGGTCCTTTTAGAGGTAGATATTTGGTGGATAACCAGACTTGATCTCCTACTTGATATTGGGGGGCTTCCTTCCGATGTTGGTCTGCTCCTTTCTTGTATTGTTCTTTAGCCCTTTGAAGGTGAGAAACGGCTTCCTTAAAGGCTTGGGTGATTGTAGAATGCAGGCGGTCTACTGCTGGTGTTCCAAGATCTTGGAGTGGATCCAACTCCGAGGTTCGAGGGTGACTACCGTATAAAAGAAAAAACGGGGTCTTCCCAGTTCCCGAGTGGACAGAGTTATTGTAGGCATATTCGGCTATCCAAAGGATATCTTTCCAAGTTTTTTCAGTTTGTTGTAGCATGCAGCGCAAATACTGTTCCAGAGTTTGATTGGTCCTCTCGGTTTGTCCGTCGGTTTGAGGGTGGTGGCTGGTCGAAAGTCTCACATCAATTTGAGCCGACCGACAGCAACTTCGCCAAAAATGAGAAATAAATTGACTACCTCGATCCGAAATGAGAACTGAAGGAAAACCGTGCAGTCGGACGATGTTTTCGAGAAATTCTCGGGCCAGAGTTGCTGCTGTTGGTAAGCCTTTGAGTGGAATGAAATGCGCCAACTTGGAGAATAGT
Organism: Ambystoma mexicanum; assembly: GCF_040938575.1. Taxonomy (NCBI): domain Eukaryota; kingdom Metazoa; phylum Chordata; class Amphibia; order Caudata; family Ambystomatidae; genus Ambystoma; species Ambystoma mexicanum. The sequence goes on along the minus strand of NC_090922.1, from coordinate 1,315,679,173 downwards.
CCATGATTACTAGGATCGTATTGTATCCGGAGCATGGAGGTAGATCGGTGATGAAGTCCATAGAAAGCGTATGCCAAGGGCGAGGTGGGATGTCAATAGGGCGTAAGAGGCCGGCTGGTTTTTCCTTTTGACTCTTGTTTTGGGCGCATACTCCACAGGACATTATAAAGTCTCTGATATCTTTTTTCCAAGACGGCCACCAGAAGTAGCGCTTGATCTTTTCCGAGGTCTTGGTCATACCGGGATGTCCTTCCATTAAAGAATCGTGATAACAAGAGATTACCTTTTTCTGTAACTCTGTGCTGGGCAGGTATAACCGTTCTTGGAAATATAATAGGATGTCCTTCACCGTAAAGTCCTTTCCCTGCAGATGCCAATTCTGTATGTCTGCTGGAGTTACCAGTAGCCTGGCTTTATCCTTAACTTCCTCTATGGATTGTGTGGCGATTACACCTAGAATTCTTTGTTCGGGAATGATAGGTACAGGTTTAGGATTGATCAAATGTTCTTCCACTCCCATCCGAGAAAGGGCATCAGCTTTACCGTTTTTTGTACCAGGTCGATAGGTAATTATGAAGTCAAACTCGGCAAAGAATAGTGCCCAACGGAGTTGCCTAGAGGATTGAGCTTTCACGGTTTTCAAATATTGCAGGTTTCGGTGATCTGTAATCACAGTAACGGTGTGTCGGGCCCCCAGAAGATAATGCCGCCAAGCCCTAAAGGCGGTCTTGATAGCTAGAAGTTCCTTATCAGTAATAGTGTAATTGATTTCAGGAGGCGAGAATTTGCGGGACCAAAATGCCACGGGATGCAACTGATTGGTTACTAGGTCCTTTTGTGATAGAACTGCCCCCATGGCAAGGCTCGAAGCATCAGTTTCTACGATGTAGGGGAGTTCTGGGCGAGGATGTTTTAAGATCGGTGCAGAGATAAATCTAGTCTTCAAATTCTGGAAAGCTTGTTCCGCCTCGGTAGACCATTCAAAACGTTTGTTTTTCTTTAACAAGGCAGTGATGGGCTGGACTATTCGAGAGAATTTGGGGATAAACCTGCGGTAAAAGTTAGCGAAGCCTAACATGCTTTGAACACCTTTTACGGAGGATGGCGATGGCCATTTGAGAATTGCATCGACCTTCTTTGAATCCATACGCACTCCGCTAGGTGATAATATGAATCCCAAGAATTCAACTTCAGTCACGTTGAAAACACATTTTTCCAACTTAGCAAAAAGTTTGTGTTGACGCAATCTCTCGAGGACCATTTTCACATGTTTCCGATGTTCAGTTTCCGATGAAGAATAAACGAGGATGTCGTCAATGTAAACAACAACACACACATCTATGAGCTCTCTGAGGACATCGTTCATAAAATATTGAAAGGCGGCCGGGGCATTGCAAAGTCCGAAGGGCATGACCTGATATTCAAATAGCCCATACTTGGTGCGGAAGGCCGTCTTCCATTCATCGCCCTCTTTTACTCGTACCAAGTGGTAGGCTCCTCTAAGATCCAGCTTTGTATATATGCATGCTTTTCTGACTTGGTCCAGGAGTTCAGGGATCAAAGGTAACGGATATCTATTCTTAACGGTGATCTGGTTCAGGGCGCGATAATCTATACAAGTTCTAAGGTCCCCTTCTTTTTTTGGAACGAAGAACAAAGCTGAGGAAGCTGGGGACTTGGAAGGACGAATAAACCCATTCGCTAGGTATTGATCCAGGTATTGTCGGAGGTGAAGATTCTCAGGCTCGGTGAGGGCATAAATTCTACTACAAGGAGGAGTAGAACCAGGTATCAGGTCTATCTGGCAGTCATAAGACCTATGAGGAGGTAGAGAGTTAGCCTGATCCTTCCGGAAAACATCTTGGAATTCTAGGTATTCAGGAGGTAACTGGGGAGCCTCCGAGGAAATTGCTGCCAGTGCAACACCAGGTCGAGGGTGACAAGTAGAGACACATTCTGGAAACTGAACCGTTCTTGCTCGCCAATCGATCTGAGGATTGTGCTTCTCTAACCAAGGAATTCCTAGAATAATCTGGAACTGAGGGGCCTTGATCACATCGAACACGATCTTCTCATGGTGTCCATCTTGACTTACTAGCGTCACTTCTTGGGTGGTATGCGTTACTGGTCCGGAGGCTATCTCCGTACCATCCACCGTAGTAATGACGTCCTTTACAGCCTTTGGACAAAGAGTCAGATTCATCCTCAAAACCATTTCATGATCCACATAATTGCCGATGGCACCGCTGTCGACGTAAGCTTCAATCGCATGTAATCGATCCGGATGTTCATGGCTAATGAGGACCATAGGTATCACGAAATGCGAGGTCACGGAACTGGTTTTAACGCTCGGCAAGAGGACCTCTATTCTTGTCGGGCGAGGTCGTTTCCCTGCTCAGAGTTTGTGATCCTGGTAACTGCAGCTCCTACTGCCTTCTTGGCTGGTTTCACCGGACAGTCTCGAAGAAAGTGCCCCGAGTTTCCGCAATAGAGGCATAATTGCAGCTGTTTTCTCCTTTCCCGCTCCTTTTGTGTTAGTGGTCCTTTCAGGCCCCCTATTTGCATGGGTTCCCCGGAGTCTACTCCTTTGGTAGGAGTTGGTGGTTTGGAAAATACTCGAGCATCAAACTTGGAACGATCGGCCTTCCTGTTCTGCAGTCTGTGGTCAATTTGAACGACTAAGTCAATATAGTCCGAACAGTCTTGCGGGGGATTCACTACTTGGGCTAACACATCTTTGAGCTCTCCACGTAGACCTGTATAAAACAGCGTAATCCTTTTGTCCTCAGGCCATCGAGTTTCCACTATCAGTCTGTTGAAAGACGCAATATAAGCCAAAAGGTCTTGATTACCCTGTCGCAATGAAAGGAGCTCATTGTCCAAGGCCTGCCCCTGTGAATGTCTTGCAAACAGTTTTTCCATACTGAGCTGAAAAGCTTGAAAATCATGGAGAACCGGATCATCTTGATTAACTAGAGGGATCGACCAGTCTGCCGCATTGCCACTAAGGTACGAAAGCACGAAAGCTACCTTAGCTTGATCAGTTGGAAAGGCTGCTGGCCGGCATAAGAAATGCAACCGGCACTGATTAATAAATACTGCAAACCTCTTTGGGTCACCAGAAAATCGTTCGGGCGGAGCCAGAGGTACATTCCCAGGTAGGTTGATCTGCACTGGGTTCGTAGAGGATGTTGAAGGAAGATTTGCCCCTGATGCGGGTAACGGAGTTTGTCCGGCTTGTGACTGTAGCAATTGTCTAGCGAGATCGTCTGTTCGCTCCTTGGAAATAATCAGTTCCCTTCTTAGAGCATTCGTTTCCTGTCGGGCTGCATGCACTTCTGCTCTTAGTTCCCCAAGTAACTGGGCTAGCTGGTCGGTATCCGAGGTTTCCATAGCGCCTGGGTGGGAGTTTTGCGGTTGGCTTTGCGTTCTGTAACGCTCACCTGATTCCCGCAGAGGCGCCGGTCTTGACTGGGTGAATGCCGTATCTTCAAAGGTGATGTGTAACACACGGTTGGCTCTTTGGGCTGGACCTCTGTGCACTGTATGTCTGACTCGAGGAGTAAGATGTCTGCAGATAGAAAATATGGGATTAATGAACTGGGGTTATTGGGTGCCTCTCTCCTCTTCCCTTTCTCTTCTCCTGTAGAACCCCAAAGGTTAACGCCCTCACCTTAGGTAAGTGAACGCCGAGCTCTCCATCTGCCTCGGGGCAGGGTGCCGTAACCAGTTTCTTCACTGGATAAGGGTGCAGGCCTCTTGACCTCAGAGGACTGCTGTCCGTCGTTAACTGCACAAACGGTAAGTTCTGGGCACTTCAAATGTCTTAAAAGTCTTTTGTAATGATATCTCTTGTTTTGCAGGGTTCCGGCGATGGCGGATGGCGGGCTGATGAGAGTTGAGGACCGAACCCGCGTGAGGAATAGAAGCGCCTGGAAGCACGTAAGTAAGCGCTTGTAGCCTGCTTCACGATGCGCACTAACTGTCCCTTTTATCTTGCAGGTACAAGTTCGGAGCTTTAGAGAAGCTGAAGGGTGCTGGAATACCCACTGGATTCGGCGTGGGAAGGAGTAATGGCACGTGAGTAATAAAGTTGCCCAATGTCTTTAAACGCACCTTCTTTTGTCTTTCAGATGCGGGATGCAGCGCCGAAGGCCTCCGGAGCGTGCGAAGAGCTGGTAAGCTTTTGTCTTTCAGATGCCGGAATTCAGTGGGAAGACCTCCGGAGCATGCGAAGAGTAGGTAAGCCTTTGTCTTTCAGATGCCGGAATGCAGCGCGAGGCGTTGGTGACAGCTGATGGACCAGGTAAGAGATGCGCTGCCACTGAAGACCGTAGTGCTAACCTGTTCTTTCTTTGTCTTTACAGGTGCTGCTGAAGACTGGATTCCAGGATGGTAAGCCTTTGTTCCCTTAGGCCCAGGATCAGAAGCAGAAGACACGATGAGCGTTCTGCTGCAGAGAATGCAGAATAACGCAAAGCAAGATTCATCCATCGGGTGTGGTTTAAATAGCCTCCTGTAGTGCTTAGGTGTCTCCTTCCACAGCCTTGCCTAGGTGAGAAAAGAGTTCCTGCTTTCCAGAAGAGTTCCAGTGTTCTGAACCTAGGGAGTGGCTCCTGCCCCACCCAACAGTAAAAGTAGTCCCAAACAGAAGAGGATCAGGGGCTCAACTGGCAGGTAAGTAAGCAGCATGGTCTGCTGCAGGTAAGTCCACCGAAGCATTATGAGCCCGGCGCTTCCAGCGCTGGGACTGGGCCTCTTTATGAGCCTGGTGCCACTGGCGCCAGGACAGGGTCCAAAAGGTCCCAATTGGGACTGGCTGGCACTCGGAACCGGGGTTATGGGTCTGCTTCCAAGGGAGTCGGGCAAGTCCTGATCTTTTGGAAGCAGAGATCATGACACTATGATTGCTACTCCACCACCTTTGGTGGGGCGGTCTTGTCTAATGACAGTGTAGCCAGGTGGGAGTGCAAGGGACAGCGCAGGGCCTGAGGCTTCATGCAGCCACATTTTGGTGACCAAGAGGATGTCTAGGTTGTTCGTGGTGATGAGGTCATGGATGTCCAGGGCATGGGTATTGACGGATCGGGTGTTAATCAAGGCACATTTGAGATGGGGGAGTGAGGGGGAGTGGAATCTGGTGGGGGGGCTGTGGTGTCCGGGGTCACAGGCATGGTAATAATGGCAGGTACATCAATACATATAACTGTTGAGGTAGAAGAATTGGCAATAGTGGGGTCCCATTTCCAGGGGTCACAGGCATGGTAACAGTGGCAGGTACATCAATACATAAAACTGTTGAGGTAGAAGAATTGGCAATAGTGGGGGTCCGATTTTCAGGGGTCACAGGCAGGGTAACAGTGGCAGGTACATCAATACATAAAACTGTTGAGGTAGAAGAATTGGCAATAGTGGGGGTCCCATTTTCAGGGGTCACAGGCATGGTAACAGTGTCAGGTACATCAATACATAAAACTGTTGAGGTAGAAGAATTGGCAATAGTGGGGGTCCCATTTTCAGGGGTCACAGGCATGGTTACAGTGGCAGGTACATCAATACATAAAACTGTTGAGGTAGAAGAATTGGCAATAGTGGCAGGCCCATTTGCAGGGGTCACATGCATTAAGGTCGCGGTTTTGTAGACCTCAGATTTGACCTTAGGGGGTGCAAGGGATTTAGCTCTAGTTTTTGTGTCTGGTGCCCTCGAGTGCCAACACCCGGCTGGTCGGGGCAGCAGATGACATTACTGCCCCAGGGACACATGCCTCGGTCAGGGCAGCCCTGTGTGCACCTACGGTGTGCCTCCTGTCCTCCTGGAAATCTTCCAGGGACTCTTCAGGTGCCAACGCAGAGTGCGCTGGCAGACCCTGAGCCTGAATGGTGGTTTCCACAGCTGCACCTGCAGCTACCACTACCCTTGGGCCCGTGGCAGTCGATGAAAGGGACTGCCGGGTCACATGGCACCAGTGGTAGATGCAAGAACTGCATCTCCCAGAGCTGCAGGGGGTGGTGGCATGACTGCATCAACACGTGGCACAACATCGTGCCGAAGTGGCGCACCCCTGCCTCTTCCCACTCTACAGCCACCCGGACACTCTGGAGTCCCCCTACTCCCTGGTCACCCCGGTCACGTCCCTGACCACGCCCGCCACATGGAGTATGCCCAGCTGAGGCACCCCTCACCTTTCGTGGCCTCCCAGCCATGGCACAGATGGAGTAGTGTCGGCACAGATGTAGTAGTGCCAATGGGATGTGTACACGACAATTGTCCTGGGCAATTGGGGTGAAGGGGGTGGGATACAAGATGATAACAGCACCCCTGCACCTGCAAGGCTGTATGTGACCCCAGTGATAAAGTCACCTGGCACGCAATGCTCAGGCACCCCAAAACTGCAGTAAAACCATGCACGCAACCCCCAGTAGCCCACGTGTGTGGAATTAACCTCCCGCAATATGCGGTGGCACCCAGGGACACGAAATAAACGTACGCGTAGGACACGCAGGCTAAAATGACCTCGAAAACAGGTATGTGATACACACGGGCACCCGCAGTGGGAAAAATAGCATGCGCGACTCACCGTCAGACTAGCGTGATAATGAAAAACACGTGTAGCTAATACCCCCGCCAAAAGAAGAGATACGTCCTTGATCTGCTGTGAAGTTGTGATGGTGCGCGAAACAACACGAAGTAGCAACACACACGTCGGTCTCCACGAAAGGCACGTACAGCAAACTGCTGGCCCGCTCACCTTTAACCCATGCTGAGGGAAACGCCCGCGTGCGTCACTTCACTTACGCACAAAGGGCCTTTCCTCGAATTACACGCAGTGACACCCAAACGTGCATTTTTTGCACATGTACAATAAATATTCACCCGTGTGGAGGGAAACGCCTGCACGCGTTACGTCACAGACACGCTTACGCACTTAGGCCCTGGCGATGTACAGATGCATGTATGTCTGGTGGCGTGTGTGCATGTGTTTGGCACTCCCTGTGTTGCATGTGACGTCAGACTAACCTTCGGATGGTCATGCTGTTGTATGTGTATGGATGGTGCTGCCTGCTGCAACATTCCTGTTAATTTGCGCATGTGTGTTGGTTCAAATGATAGGTGTGTTGGGGATTGTGATGTCATGTGTGAAGTTTGACACTGCCACTCATGTGCAACTGTCATGTGTGTATCAGACCATTTTACAGTGCCCTGATGCCTGTGTTCTGTCTCTCCCTGTCTGTAGCATCAACTGATGAAGAGGGCAGAGATGGTGCTGTGGAGCATAGCGGCATGGATCCCACCGCCAGCCGGAGACGCAAGGCCCAGCTCCCCTCCCATGTTGTCATCTCGTCGGGGAGTGAGGGGTCTGGTGCCGTGTCCGCGGCCGCAGCTGCCGAGTGTAGGTCCAAGAGGCGGAGGTCGGAGGTGGACTCCTCGGCAGCAGAAGGGGCAGCTGAGACCCCACAAGGGCCTATGGAGGAAGATGGCACTGAGTCATCCAGGTTGGTGGAGGGTTTGGTTGAGAAGGAGGCCGTGGAAGGGCCACACACAGGGTCTGGAGGGGGTATTCCACTGTTGCTAGTGTTGCAGTCCATGGGCAGGGACAGGAGGCAGCACAGGCGGCTGCGGAGGTGCCTGTGTGTAATCCTGTCCCCGAACCTGTGACTGCATCAGCCCGCACCAGCAGGGATGCCTCCGCCCAGACCTGTTTTCAGCAAGGGGATCCACTAACAACAACTGGCCTTCTTCTCCCTGCGGATGTGGCATTCCGGGACCGTGTTGAGCCTGTCCTGGTAGGGTTGGCGTTGCATCAACTTGGCATCCGGGATAACGTGCAGGGTTCTCGTGAGGACGCTGCACGTTATTTCAGATGCCTCATTGACCGTATCGACTGGCTAGGATGGATCACTGGTGCTGGGTTCTTCCGTGTGCTCGATCTTCTACCAACCCCCTCCTCAACTGAACCCCCTATGCGCCAGTCGTCCTCCGTGCCATCCTCCTGCCCAAGTATTACCTGGGCATCCTGTGGACCTGGATCTGACCCAGCGGCCAGGTTTATGGAGGACACATCCCTGCCACAGTCGAGAGTCGGAGGTCCAGCAGGGGTGGCCACCACAACAACTGGACCCCAGCAGGAGGAGGACGTGCAGGCATTATCAGGCAGGGCACATGCACGGCAGCAGCAGGCTCAAGGTGGGAGCAATGATGGCTCTGGGCCATCAACATCAGAGGGGCAGGCATCGGCCAGAGGGCAGGAGGACCCTGGATTGGGAGTGTCTTCCGTGTGGCAGTGGTTGGGCCAGCAAATAGATGCGGAGCAGCAGCGGGCGGAAGAGGCACGGCTCACTATGGTCAGGGCGGAGAACTCCATGTGCAGGACGTTGAGGTGGGCTGAGTGCCTCGAGGAAATTCGCAGGGAGTTGGAGGTGGACACGGCTTTATCCCTGCGGGACCTTGGTGCCAGGGAACAGGCCGCCTCCAGGACGTTCAAGTGGAGTTCGATGATGCCCTGGCCCGAGACATCAACAAGTGAGCCGTTGGACTTGCCCGCTGCCTTTGTAAATAGTTCTGTAGGTGTAAGTTTCCTTTCTATTTTTTTTCCTTTGGAGCACATGTACTATGCCCCACCTTTTTGTATATAGGTATTAATTAGGTAGGCTTTTTGGTAGGTTTCATTTGGATTATTGGGCTCAAGGACCCTGGATTTTTACATTGTACATAGTTCTGGACTGGATTTCACTTCATTGTTTTTTTTTACCATGGAGGAATGGTTTTCTTATTTTTTGAACTTTGGATTTGCTTTAATGGACGAATGCTTTGGAGCGATTTTAATTTGGATTTCATTTGATTCAGCATTCCAATTTTTTCATTCATTTTGGACATCCAGGCTTTTGTTTTTTATTTCTTATCTTGTGTGATTTTCTTTCATTCCTTCGATTTTGTATAAAATACATTTTTTTTCATACTTCATTTGTGTGGTATTCTCTCATTGGTTTCTTGTATGTCACGATGTGGGTTTTCTCATTCACGTGCCCCCATTGTGCGTGTGTGTGACGGACATGTATTGATGTGCATACTTGTCATTTGGGATCTATCATGACATGGGGATTTCAATATGGAGAGGATGGAATGTTTGGTTGGGTGTTTGGACTGGGGTGGCATGGGGTGGGATTTGGGTGGGCATAAGGGCCATGGGTCTGGAGTGTGATGACGTGTCGGGTGAGGGGATATGAGTCGGGGCCTGCTGGCAGGTGCCCGTCACTGCTGGGTGGGTGAGGGTGCAGGGGGACATGAGTCGGGGCTCACAAGTGTGCTCACAAGTGCATGGTGCCATGTGGGTTGCCTGCAGGGCATGGGAAGGGTTGTATGGTAGTCCCCTGTGATGGGGCTGCCTGCAGGGCATGGGGAGGGTTGTAGGGTAATCCCCTGTCGTGTAGGTTGCCTGCAGGGCATGGGGAGGCTTGTAGGGTAGTCCCCTGTGGTGTGGGCTGCCTGCAGGGCATGGGGAGGGGGTGAAACCGCACACCCGGGAGGGCCCACGATGCCAAATCACGTGTAAAACTTCCCATGCACCCCCCAAATACACATTCCCCGCTCGCGCCAGGCCCATCGTGTGTGAAACTCCCCGTGCACCCCCCAAATACACGTTCCCCGCTCGCCCAAGGCCTACCGCGTGTAAAACTTCCTGCGCAGCCCTCAAATTCAAGTTCCCCGCTAGCCCAAGGCCTATCGCGTGTGAAACTCCCTGCGCACCCCCCAAATACACGTTCTCCACTCGACCAAGGCCTATCGCGTGTAAAACTTCCTGCGAACCCCCCAAATACATGCAGGCACCACATCCACCCTGGGCATGCCCCACAGGCAGCCCACTCACCCTCTCCATACCCCACAGGCAGGCCATCCACCCAGGGCATTGCCCACAGGCAGCCCACGCCACAGGGGTGTGCTTTTTCTACGCAATTTATCTGGCGTGACATGGTACGTGTATTGCGAGGGGTGCGCAGGGATATTTACACGCGATGGACCTGGCGCGAGCGGGGTACGTGTATTCTGGTGCATGCGTGGGGAGTTTTACACGCGATGGGCCTGGCGCGAGCGGGGTACGTGTATTCTGGGGTGTGCGCGGGGAGTTTTACATGCATTTTCGCTGGTGCGAGCGGGGTATGTGTATTCTGGGGCATGCGCGGGGAGTTTTACATGCATTTTCGTGGTTGGGGAGCTGTATGCTGGTCCACTGGCCTTTGCACCAGGTAGTGGATTTGTGCCATTTCTTTGGCGCACGGGGCGGATGTTGGGGGAGTAACTGGCGCTGCTGCAGGGTCGCTGCGTCACTCTGCGCCACAGCTGCTTTAATCCATGAATACACTGTGCGCCTAAATGGGTTTTGGCGCACGCGGCTGCTGCCACTTGTGCGCCGATTTCTATGAATTACCCCCATAGTCTTAAGAGTGGTCAGCCGACGCGTGTTTCGAACCCGAAGGTTCCTTCTCCAGGCTGATATAAATGGAAAAATACATACAGCAAAGGTACACAATCAGCACATAGAATTAGTGTGGTGACATTTGTTGTGCATCATGCATGTAGCGGTGACAAGGTGACAATGTGAGCTTTTAGGTGTTTAAAGGGTCAGGCCGAGCAGCAGGTTTGTACAAAGTAATGGTTGTATTTGAATAAACACATTTAATGCGAAAAAGAAAGATGTTTGAGGAAAAAGTGGAGAGAAGCAAATGGAAAAAAGTAATTGTAGCTGAGGTTAGCACTGCTCTTACCAGGTGTGGTAGTTATAGGTCTTGAGTTTGACAATGAAGGTTGGTTCTTAGTTACCGTACGGTAAGGTTTTCTGGGTTGCTTAGATTTCAAGGTTGAGAAGAAGGGGTTATGTATCAAGCTCCAGAGTGGCAAAGAAAGAGGTGGAGAAAGGCTTAAAGCCAGCTGTGGTGTCAAGGTGAGCCGTATTGGCAGACCCAAAGGGACCTGTGATGTTTGGTATCCTAAGTTGTGCGGGAGTCCTATTACTAGGTGGATCCAGTGCAGGGCGAATTGTGCGTATTTCGGTTCCACGTGTGGTCAAGGCTAAAGTGGTAAGGCAAAGTGCGTGTTTCGCGGATGCTATAATCCAAGAAGAATATTGCGAGCCCATTATTTTCAGAATTATTATTGTGATTATTCTGCAATTTTTGTTGTAAGGAGGAATAATTCATAAAGGTGGCCCAAGCATATACATTGAGAAAAAAGAGAATGAAAATGTTGCAAAAATACCATGCCAGCAAGAAGACCAATACCTTCCTTTGGATTGATGCTTGTATTGTCATTTTGTACAATGATCTGTCTTTTCTTACTAATCATTACAGCCTTTCGACAGTTGATTCTTAATAATACAGATGAAATATTAAGTGATGATACTTCTATTGTTATCCCTAGCAAAGGTACAGACAATGTTTTCCCTAATGTTTCTGAACCGATTGTTCGAGCAAGGAGAGATGCTGAAGAAGATAATGAGGATATAAACTCATATCTTGATAATTCTGCCCATTTACAGAATAATATGTGGTATCCGCACTTGAAGGAGGTGGTGAGGAGAACATCAGAGGAAAGCTGCTATATGTGTTCGCACATCCCTTATGCCATGGGCACAGCCAGAAGATTCATTGCAAGAGAAATACCTTTGCATGATGCGAAGTGTCTCAGCCATCTAGCAGCTTGCACAACAAGAGGACAATTACAAGGAAAATGGGCAACCCTATGATGGAGGTCAAGAAAGACATTCCGATATGAAGTTGTATATGTAAAAAATGCAGAAGATGATGGAGAAAGATCCAGCCTGGGAGAGCCGAATGATCTTGTACGCACACAGTGGCATGACTGGCAACCAGATAAGGTGGTTGAACAGAACAGAGACTATTTAATTGTGCAGGCAATTGGGAAGCACCAGGATTGCAAGAATGTTGGGAAAGTCCTGAGATGTTGGTATATGGATGAGTGGCAACCAGCACAGGATGGGAAGATGGAATACTAGTTTTCAGCGCACATTTACTAATGGCAGCACAAGTGCAGATTGTGAAAATAGTGAATGATGAATGTTTGAAATCATGAGCCAAGTATGCAAAATTATTGACATGGGTCAAGGATGAAGCAGGGCCTGTATCCATATTACCAATGAAGAATGCTACAATATATTTCTGAAATAGAGAACTGACAAAAGGTGGAGAAAATAAAGAATGTAACCAGATAATTGACATCCTCAGCTCACATGCGCTGCCTAAGAATTGGGCAGGAATATACTCTATAGTAAACATATATGTTCCTGTGTTGGTAATTCCCCAAAGTGATCTTCAGATTGAAAGCTTTCCGAAAACGGATGCACACCAGAGAAAGAAGAGGTCACTTGCCCTCCTTCGGCTGAAAAGTGAGTACTATTTCTCATCAAAATCGATAAAAGCCTATGATAATATTCCAGATGAGCATAGCCTATTTGGCAAAACAGCAGTGATAATTGCATTCATATTTATGCCAGGACTCCAGACTGCAGTGAATGCCAATTGGTTATAAATCACCAGGTTGGAGCTGCTACAATCAGCACAACTATAAAGGGATGCAATGCAATTCGAGATGAATTAAGGGCCCATTTGATTGATGACCCTCCATAACAGGTATGTTGGATTTGATTACAGCAATGGAAGGAGTCGTTTCCACCAAGATCATGCGTTCTTGCTGTATTTACACACCTGCCCATGATGGACAAAATGGAACCCTGACAGAGGCAATAACGACTTGGTCAAACCTACATATGAAAATGGAAGAAGAAGTAGACGAGACTGAAGGAGATGACTGGTTCACGTCCCTGTTTTTGTGGATTTTGACCTGCTAGTGTTGGTGAAGTTGGGATTCTGTATTGTGAGAATCATCATTGGACAGTGTCAGAAGACAGCAAAGAAAGCTATTGGGAAGAAGATAATGATCGACATAAATGCTGAAACTGGTGAAAACATGCAAAATGAGAGCAGTTCCCATGAAAATATAAAGGGAAGTCCCCTGGAACACCCAGGAACTAAGTTGTACTACCCTAAAGATCATAAGAAATACATTGTATGTTGGACATTCTGTCAACTATCCAGGGAGTGCTGCTATACGATATGGAGTGTGGATGAGCACATACAAAATGCAGGTCATCTGAGGGGGGTGACGAAGTTATGGATCCCAAAACAACTACAGCATGAAGAGAAGGTGGAGAAATTTGAGGAGGTGATCGAGGACTCGACCGGAGGGGGGAATGTAGTGAAGCAGATGATGTCATCTCTAGTGCCCGTCCCCTCACCTCCATCATACTGGAAGAATAGCATGAAGACTCTGTGCATGACACCAATTATTATCCCAATACCGCATGAGAGATGTTATGCACTCAGACAACTGTATCAAATGTACCCTCACACTGATGAGGTGGAAGGATGTCAGCATACACCATTGGACATAGAAGATCTGTTAATGTAATTAGACCAGAGCAAAGTGACGTTATGAAGAGAAGATACTAAGATGCACTGCAACGATAGCCGAATACTTAAAGAATGATAATGTAACTGAAGTAGCAAGAGGAACATGTATGGCCGAAGAAAACATATACCCTAAGATAAGTGAGAAGAGAAGTAGCACACGTATATACGCAGAAACGCAAGGTAGATGAGACATACAGAAGCTTGCTGCAATAGAAAATATAACATGGGGAAAGCGGCCATGATGGAAAGATGGACGTCGGACCGTGTCCAAACTACCTCAAAAGAAAAACCAAGGCTGACAGGCTGAAAGACGCAGAGGAAACAGTTTTGTGCAAGAAGCAAAGAGTATCTGTTTGGCTGAGACTGAGGATGATACATCAAGAAATAATTGGAAGGTACAAAGGGAGTCAACATGGATAAGCTATGAACGAAGGACATATTTCTCTTAGATTAAGCAGAAGCGAATACATTTGAAAGTGCCCAAGTATTGAACCATTAAGGATGCAGAAAGAACAAGTAAGATGGAACAACCAAGTCTCCATAGGCCAAGAGGAGTACTAACACCATTATAGTGGAACAAAATAGCAGTAAATACAAGGTTGAAATGGACACATTCGTGGTCAACTGACAAGTGGTGCAAGTCTTGAAAACAAGACCACTTCATAAAGCTTCAACTGAAGATAGCGATGTACCTACACTCCCTTAAAAGTCCCAGAAATGAGAACAGCCAGCAAGGTCAGCCACAAAGGAGAAGCCTTGGCTCACGGTCTAACGGATGCGAGATGGTAGGCTAATTGAACAAACTGGGCAGTGGACTGACACTATTAGCCACACCTGGGTTTCGTTTAGCTTACATGCTGCTAATGAGCTGAATGTCCAAGGTTAGGGGAGTATGCCAACTAATCATAAGAGGTTATGTAGCGGCATGCTATTCAATATTGCAGAAGCCAATCCAATGTTATTGTTTCTCTATAATCTGTATTATACATATTTAGAGGTAGTTTGAGGCATTGAAGGCACGCCCCTGAAGGCACACCAGCGAGAATACAACCTGCTGGGGAAGAAAGGCCCAAGTCGCTCTTGTAAGAATAACAAGTTTTAAACTCACACAAAGATGAGAGCAACAGCAAATAACTCTGCTGCCAAGAACGTTTTGCCAAAAAAGGGTACAAGCAGAGGATTAAGAGGAGACACATCATCATTGTGAAGCAATACTATACAGTAAAAACTTGCGTGGCTGGTTGGTGTGCACCTATGCAGGCTCTGCCTGCTCCATAAATGGTGCCAGATCATAAGTTCCAGCCCAGTCCATCCGTCTTCCATCACGTGGGTGCTGCAGAGATCATCTTCTTTTCACCGATGAAGGTCAAAGAACAAATTAACTACAGTCCTAACACAATGTTACTTCATCATTATACTGTGCACCTGGCAGGCTTTAAGACTGGCACAAAGAAGGTGCTGGGGAAATCTGACCTCTGCACAAACATTTCACTCACTGCCCTTCATACCATCCGGCTCCAAGGTCTCCACACTCTAATGTATCCCTCCCAGCACCTCACAATACAAATCATATGATTGTAGCTCACAGATGTGCAATGTCCATTCTCTTTGAACATTCAAGACTTGTGACTTTTACGGTTGATGGTCGAAGGTCATCTGGTGCCTTGGGATTCTTGGCTCTTGGTGTTTTTAGTCAGTTATATGGGCTATAACTCGTGGTCGCCTGGGGGTGGGTTGGGTCAGGCTTTGGCCAGTGTGGGATAACATACACACCAGGCACCGGTCTATGATCGTGGCCTTTTAGGGCACATTCCTTTCGGGAGAAAACATCTTTGCAACACTGTTAGAACAATGAATGAGCTTTATGGTGGGTGGGGGTGTGGGTTGTCCTCATGGGAGCTCGGCATGGCTGGAAGTTTCCCTCCTCTCGCAATTAGGACCTAGTGCAAGTCTTGCACTCCTGTTCTGGATGAGTTGCAGAGGGCAGAGAGTAGAAGCAGGCAGATTTAGAAGGAGGCTGTTGCAGTATCCAGCCTAGAGAGAACCAGAACTCTGGAGACAGTGAGCTTCTGGGGGAAAGAGAGATAAGGAAGGATACCTCTGAGGAGGTTCAGCTGGTAGTGTGACTTCTTAGAGATGTCAGAAATGTGAGGAGAGAAGGAGAGTGTGGAGTCAAAGATGACCCCGAGGTTTTTAGCCTCACAGGTGGGAGCAGGAAGGGGGGCCAAGAGAGCCCAGCCAGAGGGTGACAGGAAAGGAGGGAACAGGTGTGCTGATGAGGATAATCTCAGTGTTATTGGCATTAAGGCAGACATCACTGGCGGCACACCACTCCTAGACAGCAGACAGACTGTCAGAGATGGGAGAAGAGAAGAAGTGGAAGAAGGGAGCCTGAAGATGAGTTGAGTGTCATCTCCATAGCACTGAAAGTTGGGGCAGAGGGCGGCAATGCAGTGGGCAAGAAGTGCCAGGTATTGGTTGAACAGCCAGGGAAAGAGGTTAGACCTCTGGGGAACACCACAGGTAGAGATAGAGATAGATGAGAGGAAGGACCCAAGATAGACCTGGGAGGGTCGATCAGAGAGGAAAGAAGTCAGACAAGCCAGGCCCTGATCGGTGATACCCAGGTTATCATGGAACTATTGAGCAAGATGGCCTGGTTGACCGTGTCAAAGGCAGAAGAGAGATCAAGTAAGATGAGGACACAAAGGGTGTTGGAATCGAGGTTGGAGAGCAGGTCTTCACGGATGTTCAGGAGAGCAGTTTCCATGGTTCTGGCAGCTCGGAAGCCAGACTGATGGACATGGAGACAACCAACAGATTCTGTGTGAAGATTAAGCTGGGAGATGGCCAGCTTTTCTAGGAGTTTGCCCAGGAAATGAGTGATGGAGATTGGACGATAGTTAGCTGGGAAGGAGGGGTCGGCTGTGGGTTTCTTAAGAAGAGGGTGCACAAGGGAGTGCTTCAGGGGGAAGGGAAGACACCAGTGGTGAAGGAGCGGTTGCAGTAGTCAGTCAGAGCAGGGGCCAAGGTGTCAATGTGGTCCTTGATGGTTTTGGAGGAACAGGGGTTTTGACAATACTTTCATAGATTGGACTTGTCCAGAAACCTTGTCTGGGGAGAACAGGGGAAAGACAGAGAAGGAGGGAGGAGAGGTGGCTGAAGAAGGGCCAGAGGGAGAGCAGAGAGTAGAGACTAGGGAAGGACACAGGAAGGGCTGCAAGCAGATGAGACAGAGAGAGAAGAGACTGTCAGTCCAGAAAAAGTAGACACCCCTCAATCGTAAGGCAATGTACTTTGTTGGCCAAAGACCAACCGCCTCATGTGTTTAGAATTAGAAATATGTAGCCATAAACTAGACTGAAGCCCGGCCATTTTGGTGACTGAAATCACGATTTTGTTTTCTTTAACGTTTGCTTTTTGCTTTCTGTTAAAACTGCTTTGCTGAAATATTATTCTGCTCCACTAGAGCATAACGCAAGGCCGCGAGAGACATGTTGAAACATAACGCAGCAACCCAGACAGAAATACCCGGTCTCCCACCTCACATATCCTTGGAAGTAAGCAGCAAGGAATTCTAATCAGTACACAGGTGCTAGCTAGTCTCGAAAACACAGTAGAAATGCTAGAAGCAAACATTAAATGACTTGAATTATGCTCTTCTTTGTGCCTCCCCCTTTCCTGAGCTCTGTAGAGCCCTGGAGAGCAAGTTGACCCCCAGTACATGAATAGAAACTAGGAGATAGCAAGGCCTTGAATGTATCTCTCCCCTGCACGCAGCTTGCTTGCAAGAACAGAAGCATTGTGTTCTTTTAAACAAAGACTTCTGTCTGTAGGCTCGCGAAAATTGCAAACTGTTGCCAAATAAATGCCTGGAGGTGTCATACTCGTCACCATTGTCAATCATCATGCCCATTTCAAAGGAAATGTATTAGGGGCGCTATTGGATGTGTCACTACTTATTGTAAGATGCTTGCTTTGTATATATGTAACTGTTGTACGATTCTCTCTCTCGTGCATCCCCCGGAGTCTGTAAACACACGTCGCGGGGCGTGGGACCCAGTTGGACAACTGAGACTATTTGCTTTGCAATAAACCCTACATTTTGGGAATACAACCTCGTTTCTGGCGTATCAGTTCGTGTGTGGTGATTGTGCCTTGTTTCCATACGCGACCGAGGGTCCCTCAGGGGCCCCTTCAAGATGGCCCCCGAATAGGGACCCTCCCCCACTTGTTCCATCATGTACGTTGTAAGATAAGGAAGGCGGGGTGAACGGCGAGGACGGGACGATCGAGCCGGGATCAAGAGGTGTTCGGGGCGCCCCTGCGAAAACGATGAGAGACACCTTTGCAGAGCTGTACACAACTGATCCCTGATCCACGTGTCCGGCCAGAGAACAAGGAGGCGAGGGTCCTGAAATGAGGCAGAGTGAGCCAAGATACGCAGACACGACATCATTGGTTGCGTCAGTATACGGACAAATTGTGTCTTGAAAGACAACTTGACTGATCAGGTGAGTCGTGCCCTGATTCAAAGTAATCCTGATATTGGTTGAGAGTTCATTTTGCAAAATCAAACACCCAGTGTAAAGTTTATTAGCCGAGGGTAAGGTTAAAACATGCCTGCGGTATTGTCCACCTTAGCAGGATTTTTCCGCTGCAGTAGACAATCTTTGGAAACTGGCCAGGTCGCACCACCCATGGGGTCGCTGGCGTATGAGATGTATGTGAAATATGGTGTGGGAGCGATAATGTTTTGTGAGACTTGGCATAGGCAAACCAGAAAACAGGAAGATCTTCAGTGGCCGAACCATGGGAGTTTTGAGATCACGAGAATAGATAACTTGGAGAAGGTGTTGATGAAAAAGAAAACACGCCCTGCAGCATTGGATATCCTTAGGGACTGGAGAGGGGAAGCTATGCTTTGTTGGAGAAGTAGAGAGAAACATGTGCACAGGCATAAGTCAAAAGCAGAGAGAGTGAAAGAAAAGGAGGAGGAGGAGTGGAATGATAGTTTGAGAAAGTCAAATAGACGCGACCAGTTGAGTATAGAAAAAATATACCCACAACGAGAATTGTATTCATCAGATGAATTGATTGATAAAATATTGACTGATACTAAGCGAGGTCCAAGGGAAGAGACTAAAAAGACTGCGTCAGTGGCTATTGCTCAGCCCCCTCCTATTGCTCAGCCCCTCCCTACTGATCAAATTCCAGCACAGCCACAAACCACACAAGCAGCGCCTCCCATTAGCCAGCCAGCGCTGCAACAGTTACTTCCCGTTTCCGTTGTCCCGTCTGTACCCTCTTCCCAAGAGAGTGTTTCTGTCCCATCTGCCCCTCCTATAATTGAACTTGAACTCATTGAGCGAGAGAGGTGACTGGACAAAGTGGATGCGCGAGAGTGACTCGTAGTGCCATCAGCAAGGAGAAAAGACGGGAGTTGCAAGAACAGGCAGAAATTTATATAAACAGGAATGATGAAACGTCAGCGCTAGCTTCGATGTATGACTTCAGGAGGAGCAATGAAAGACAGGTAGTATTGGAATGCATGGGGGAATATTTAGTGGCGAGATGGAAACTGTTAATTGGAAGGCACCGCCACAACGATTGTTGGAATTGAATGCATTAGCACGTTGTAGAGGGAGAGATGGAATAATAAGGGAACATGTAGACTGACTTTTTGAACTTAAGAATGAACTCGATGATGAATATGCTGAAATGTTTGCCACACCAGTGTATAGGAGTAAAGATGTTAGGAGAGATAGGATGGAAGCGGTGGAGCCCTATATACAGCGGCGATTTCTGCCGTTGTCAAGACAGATAGGCGATAAACTAAAAGTATGTATACGATAGGCATTAAAATTGATTTCAGATCCTAGTATCCCCACAATGGAAATACATGAGATATTTGATGAATGCCCCTTGCCCAGGAAAAGAAAAGCACTGCAGACAATGGCTGAACATTTGATAGACAAAGATATAAATGATAAGAAAGCCAGCCCCCCTGAAATAATGGCAGTATATAAGAGAGCACTAGAACGTGGAACAAGAGAAACAGCCTTATCACTTGACTTGGGAATATTATTGCATATGAGAGAAGGGGGAGGAACAGTGAGTGCAGTATTTCCCATGGGAGAAGTCCCACCTACCTTTGTGCCAAAAGTAGAAATTCCTGGTGTTCCTGGTGTTAACGGGGGCGCAGCGCAGGTAATGGAAGCACATTATACAGCCCAATATGTACATGTCCCCTTCTCCAGACAGGAAGTGAATAACATAAAACAGACGATTCCCGATATAAGAAAGAATCCTGCTGGATTTTATAAAGAAGTAGAGTCCTGTCTGCAATCATCTGTGCTCACTATGGGTGACATAGATCTAATATTCCCAGTAATCCTGCCAGCAGATATATGGAAGCAAATAAGAAAAGTGGATGATGAAACGGTCTATGGCGCCACTTGGGTGAATTTAATACTGGAAGATAGGAATAAAGCAGCGGGGGGGGGAAACCAGGGCCAAATATGGCGTCTGTTACCAGCACAGAAAAGACAAAAATTGAAAAGAATTGTTCCAGAAAAAAGAATTCAATGGGACAAATTGACTGTGTGCGTTCAGGGCAAGGATGAGTTAGCTACAGATTATTTTAATAGATTTGAGGAAGTATTCACAGACTTTAGTGGACAGGATGTAAGCACAGAAGCAGGAAAAAGACTATTTGTCGATAAGTATGTTGGAGGGTTAATATTTCCAATTCAAAACTTAATAATGACATCAGAAAGTGCATGGCAAGCAAAAACGTTGAGCAAAGTATTATGGCCCAATATTATGAGAACAGGGTGAACACAGAGAAAGAGAAAGAGGTGAAAGATAGGGCGAATTTGAAAACAAGGGTGCTACTCCAGCAAGTGGCGGGACACAATAGAGGAAGAGGAAACGCACAAGGCAGAGGTAATTCCAATATGCATCGAGGGCCTCTGGGATTAAATCAGTGTGCGTATTGCAAGGAGGAAGGTCACTGGCGAGCGCAATGTCCACATCTGCAAAATAGAAATGGGTATGGCCAGAGAAGACAGCATAAGGGGCATCCAGGAACAAATGGGCAGAATAGAAATAACATGCAACAGCACCAAAATAGCCAAGGAAATTTTACCCAAATTCAGAACCAACCTCATAATCAAACTGCCTCTACTCAGAATCAGAGTCATCAAAACACGCAAAATGGGAATAGCGGAAGGGGCGGGAACATTTTTGACACCCAATCAAACGTGTACTATAATAACAGCAGCGATTACACATCGGATAATGTGTTGTTTCACCAATAGGACAGCCCAAGACAGGGGTCAGAACAAGTACCTATTCCCGTGAATCAGAAAGGACCCTACATAGAAATGAAAGTCGGGAATAGAGAGCATAGCTTTCTCGTAGATACGGGGGCACAAAAGTGCTCAATAGATCATCACTTGGTTCCAGAAATACCACTGTCAGGGCAAAGAAATATTTCAGTAGGGTTCACAGGTACCCCAGTAATAAATCCAGTCTCCCAACCAGTACCAATCCATTCACTGGATATTGTCAATTTCTCTTAACAGAAAACTGCGGGGAAAATTTGTTAGGGTTAAATCTATTGAAAAAACTGAGTGCAGTTATCCACTGTACGCCAGATGGAGTATTTTTGACCATTTCACCACAGAATGTACCAGTATCTGAATTTTTGACCAAACCTTTGCCAGGAGAATTAAGTGAAGTGCCAACTTGTATATGGGCAATGAATGACAATGATGTGGGATGCTTAAAGATAGACCCAGTGAAAATTGCCCTGAAAGAAGGAGTAACGTTACCGCCTATTCCACAGTACAAAATCTCGGTAGAAGGAGAGAAAGGATTGAAAAGTATTGTGTCTGATTTGGTAAAATTGGGGGTGATTGAAGAGATTACAGGCAGCACATGTAACAGTCCCATTCTTCCGGTGCACAAGAAAGGAGGTAATGAGGTACCGTATCGTTTCATAATTGATCTGCGTGCATTAAACAAGGTAGTAGATCCTCAATTCCCATTGGTTCCAAACATCACCACAATTTTGACAATGATTCCTGCCTCGGCTGAGTACTTTAGTGTTATTGACTTGAAGAATGCTTTCTTCAGCATTCCAGTACACAAAGAAAGTAGATATCTGTTTGCCTTCACATTAGGAGGACGATCATTCACATTCACACGCATTCAACAAGGCTACACTGAGAGTCCGAGTATTTACAGCAGAGCATTGAAAGAGCAACTGGATATGCTAGAATTACCGGCAGGTTGTGTATTGTTACAATATATAGATGATTTATTGATCGCTGCAGATACAGAAGAGATTTGTAAAAAGAGTACTGTTTTACTATTAACACACTTAGCAGCGCATGGCCATAAAGCAAGTTTAAAGAAGTTCCAATATTGTCTGGTGGTGACTTATTTGGGTTACCTACTTTCGAGAGAAGGGAGAAGACTGACGCCAGAAAGAATAGAAAGCATTTCTGGTATGCCTATTCCAAAAACACAAAAATGAGTCAGAGCTATAACAGGCATGGCTTCTTATTGCCGGCAGTGGATTTTGAATTTTGCTTTGATTGTGAAGCCAATGGTGGAATTGACAAAAAAGGATGTTGTGATGCCTTTGCAGTGGAATGAAGAATGTCAGAGAGCATTTGATTTGCTCAAAACTGCATTGTGTTCTGCTCCAGTTTTGGGCACACCAAATTATGAAAACGTTTTTAGATTGTTTGTACACGAGAGTGAAGGCTGCACGTTGTTCGTTTTGACACAGGAACAAGGTGGAAGAAATAGGCCATGCGGCTATTTTTCTTCCGTGCTGGACCCTGTAGAGCGCGCATTACCACGATGTTTGCGAGCTGTTGCACCGGCTGCTGCGTCAGTGAAACAAACGGAAGGGATGGCATTGGGGAACACCTTAATATTGATGGTGCCACATGCCATAGACGTTCTATTAAATAGAACACAGACGCAACAGCCCACCTCTGCTAGATTGACCAGATACGAAATTGTCCTTTTTTCGCCACACATCCAAATTATGAGGTGTAGTGCTTTGAATCCAGCAGAATTAATGCCACTGCCCACGGAAGAACTCGGTGAAAATGATGCACCTCCCCATGATTGTTTAATGGTTACTGAGGAAGAAACAAAGGGAAGAATTGATTTAAGAGATACCCCACAAAAAGAGCCAGATGGGGAACTATTTTGTGACGGCTCCTGTTTTAAACTACCTGATGGCACATCAACTGCTGCCTATGCTATCACTACGTTGAAGAGTATTGTAGAAAGTAAAAGAATCCCCTACAATTATGCACAAGCGGTGGAGATAAAAGCGTTAACTAGAGCCTGTGAGATTTCTGAAAATCTGAGTGTAAACATATATACTGACAGCCAGTACACCGTTGGCGTGGTTCATAACTTTGGCCGACTTTGGGCTGAGAGGGGTTTCTTGACATCACATGGGGCCAGGATCCAACATGGCCCTTTGATTGTACGATTGCTGTCTGCACGTACATGTCCAAAGCACCTAGCAATAGTGAAATGCGAGGCACATAAAAAAGTGACATGCAAAGTGGGAGAAGGAAACACATTTGCAGACAAGATTGCGAAACAAACTGCCACTGACTTGAATACCAAAATGTTAACACTACAGTCTGAGGAAGTGCCCTGCATGATAGAAAATGGAATTGCTACCGTCAAAGAGATGCAGGCAGAAGCCACTGCCAATGAAATTCAAGGGTGGGCTGAGGGCTCTGCAGAATTAGATCTAGAAGGTTGCTGGGTAGACAAGAAGAGTAGAAACTGGATGTTGCCCAACTCCTATGTAACCGCAATGGTCACGATGGCCCACAGCCCTACTCATATTTATGCCAAAAAGATAGTTCAGCATCTAGCCACAGTATGGGAGAAAACACACATAAAAACAAATGCCGAGAGGATGGTCCAGAATTGTATCATGTGCCTACAGCATAATATGGGGAAGGGAATGGTGACTTCAACAGGCAGTTTTGGCCCTCCCTCTATGCCTTTTGAGGTAATCCATTTTGATTTCATAGAGATGGAGAGATGCCAAAACTTGAAGTATGTCCTAGTGGTCATATGTGCATTCAGTAAGTGGGTGGAAGCATATCCATTAAAAGACTGTACCGCCATGAGCACTGCAAAAGTAATGTTGAAGGAGCATTTCTCCCATTTTGGTCTGCCCCGTGTCATATGGTCAGATAATGGTCCACATTTTGTGGGCGCGGTGATATTACAGATTTGCGCAGGTCTTCAGATTGATAAGCGATTCCATTGTTCTAGACACCCCATGAGTGCCGGTCTCATTGAACGTCACAGCGGCATTTTGAAGTCCAAAATAAGCTAAATTTGCATTTTACTAGCATGACAGAATCAGAGGTCCTAGCGATTATTGAGGGCCTAAAACCTACATCATGTACAGGAAATATCTTTCCCACCCAACTTTTTAAGGAATTTGCCAACTCTCTTACCCAAAGGATAACAGAACTTGTCAACCGCTCTTTTCAGGAAGCTGTTGTTCCTGTTAGCATAAAGGAGGCATGGATCCCCCCCTTACTTAAAAAGGACAATCTTGATCCTCTGCTACCTGAGAACTATCGTCCCATCACAAATGTTCCCTTTATATTTAAAATATTGGATAAAATAGCCTATATCCACATGGAGAAATTTGTCGAAAATAATAACATTCTTGCCAGGGAACAGTCCAGTTTTAGAGCCAACCATGGAACAGAGACGGCGCTATTAGACCTTAAGACCAATATAACAGAGATACTTGAGGAGGGTAATTCTGCTTTACTGCTTCTGCTGGATCTCTCCTCTGCGTTCGACTTGGTCGACCATGAATTGCTAGCTGAAAGACTCCAAAAAACCGGCCTATGCTCTCCTGAAGCGGTACGATAGCTAAAATCTTTTCTGGGTCCTAGGAATGCGTGTGTCGCGAAGGGATCTTTTAAATCCCAAAAAATTCCTGTGATATGTGGTGTCCCTCAGGGATCCTGCGTATCCCCATTACTTTTTAATATTTACATCAATTGCCTATGTGATTTGCTGAAATCAATGGGCATACAATTTGCTAACTACGCCGACGACACTCAGATAGTGATTAAACTATCTGGGGTCTACAAGGATGATTTGGCTACTGTAAATGAAATTTATGATACCATTCAAAAATGGATGGCTCTTAACTCTCTTGCACTCAATGATAAAAAAACAGAGTTCCTGGTCATCAGTACACCTTGTAGGCATAAAAACATGGACCCAGACTATACAGCCTTCGTAATTGGCGGTAACAACATTCATGTATCAGATTCTGTAAAAACGCTGGGAGTATACTTTGATACCTATCTTGCATTTCAGAAGCACGTATCCTGCCTCAAGTCATCTTGCAGCTTTTTTACACATCTCTTATGGCAAATAAGACCATATCTCTCCGAAGTTAATAGAGCATCCATTGCAGCACCCATAGTTAATACCAAGCTGGACTACTGCAACAGCCTCTTGATAGGCACCTCAAAAAGAAACATTAGGAGTCTCTGTTACGCTCACCTGGTTCCCACAGGGGCGTCAAACGGACCCGGACAGCTGCGGTCTCCACTAACGTGATGCGTAGTGCAGAGATGACAGTCTGGACTGGCCCGCCTAATCTTGTCTGCTGGACTCGTAGAAGTATTCTCCTGCAAGTGAAGAAAGGGATTTAGACACCCGTGGACTTTAGTGATGGCCCCCCAACTGTTCTCATTCTACCCACTAATCACCTCCGATATCCCCTCTTGGTAACCTCACCTTATGTTTTTAAATGATGAGCTCTCCATCCTGCATGGCATGCAGGGGCGCCTAGATACCAGTTACTTCACTGGTTTGACGGTACTGGAGGAGTTCCGGAGGAATATTGACTCGTGTCTATAAAGTTCAAAGAGTTCAATATGTCCAATGTTCACTCTTATTCCATTCCCTCGTTAGGTTGCAGCTGGGTCCAAAAGAATATTGCCTGGAGGCAGCTGATGGCGTTCAGGTAAGAGTGTATTACAAAACACTGTCCGGTAAAAGTTGCATGAGTTTAACTTGCTGTTTTCTCTCCCTTAATAGGTGCGGCATAGGAAGATGCGGCGAATTAAAAGATAATACCACCGGTGGTAAAGCAGGTAAGCCTATGGTGGCAAGAGATTGGCTTTGCCGGTTTTCTCGGCTCACCTTGTTATTCCTTTTGTTTTCCCCCCAGGTGCTGGGTTTCGACGAAGAAAATTATGGAGGCAGCGCCGAGTGGAAAGATGCGGTGGACTGGTGAGTATAACGTGGCGTTGCTGCTGGCGAAGCGACGCGTGCTGAAATAATGTCCTTTCCAGGCTTGGAGATGTGCTGGGTCCGGAATCAGGTAAGGAATCAAATAATATCCATGATCTAACCTCTCCTTTCTTTTCCTTTTGTCTAGGAGCTCCGGATTCGAGGCGGGCGTGGCAGAAGACTGAGCGTTACGCTGCTGGATGCAGAATAACACGAAGCATGGGCTGCTGTTCGGGCGTGGTTTAAATAGCCTGCAAAGTAGTCCCAGGTAAGAAGTTCCCCAGAATCACATCCGAGTGAAAAATAGTCCCTGTAATAAAATAGTCCCATCCAGGCCTCATGTTGGCTTGGACTCATTTGCAGCATGGTCTGCATAAGGTAAGTAAAGTCTATGAGCCTATGGCGCCAGGACTGATTTTTATGATTAGCCCGGCGCCTAAGGCACCAGTACTGAATCCAAACAGCCCCCAGCCGGGGCTGTTGGGGTTTTAATAAGTATCTGGATGCCTGCTGTCGGGGCTGATGGACTCGATCCGGATGCCCGTGACAGTCTCCAAACTATACAGAACGGAGCTGTTCGAGCTGTATGTGGCCTAAGTCGCCAAACTCACATTTCAGAGCATCGAAAAAAAGTTACATTGGCTCTCTATTGAGCAGCGGCTTAAATTCAAAGGACTAGTTATAGTTTTTAAATGTCTCTCAGGCAAAGCCCCGGATTACCTAAAGACCAGGCTACAGACAGCGATTTCTAAGCGTACGCTGCGCTCAAACTGTCTTTTTCTATTGGCACAACCACGTACCCTTTTGAAGAAAGTGGGTGAAGCAAGCTTTGGGGCCTGGGGCCCCAAGAACTGGAACATAATCGCTCTTCATCTCAAACAGTCCACCACACTGCAACAATTCAGAAAACGTCTCAAGACCTTTCTTTTTGATGTTTAATCTTCATCGGATGCCTTAAGATCACTGGCTACCTCTCAGGACGTGTTAGTCGCCATCGCGGCTACTTCTCTTCCCTCCCTTCAATTTATGTTATATGTCTGTCATGTTATGTAAGTGCCCTGAGACCTTCGGGTGAGTGATTGCGCTATATAAGACATTTTTTAGTTAGTTAGTTAGTTAGGAAACAAGTTAAATTGGGTAGACGCATTACCAATAGCGTTACTGTGTATGCGCACATCTGTGCAGGCAAGAACTGGTCTCTCCCCATATGAAATAGTGATGGGGAGACCGGTGAATGTTTGGTGTGCACCACAGCCGAAGTGATTGAGGGAGCTTGAATACCCTGTGCTCAGCATTTATTGTAATCTTTTAATACAAAAATTGCATTTGATTCATCAGCAGGTGCAGGAGGTATTACCAATAAGATACACTGGTCCGAGGCATGCACTGGAACCCGGAGACTGGGTGCTTATAAAGAACTTTGAGAGGAAGACATCACTTGCACCCAGGTGGCGTGGACCCTATTTGATACTTCTGACAACGCAGACGCCCATTCGTGTAGACGGAAGGAACGCGTGGATTCATGCGACGCACGTTAAGAGGGTCCTGTCACCGTCTGAAAAACTGCCTGATTGAGACGATCAGAACGAGACAGCGATCCCAGAAATGAAAGAAACGGTTGCCAGTTCTTTGCCACAAAATCTGCCTGATCCTGAAATGAAGCCTGAAAAGATTGCTGTAAAAGAGGAAGGGCAAAGAGTGTCCCAACGCTGTCCAGCAGAACCTGCATCACTGCTGGCTGACACAAAACGGTACCTCTTTGGCGCCCACCAGCATCTGCCATTGCGCCGCAACCTAAAACGAAATCTGCATCACCACTGTGGCGCCCACCATCATCTGCTAGTGCGCCACAGGCTGACTCCGAGCTTGAGTCTGGGAGTGCGTCCGCACTATTCATTGATCAAACGATACAAGGAGCAAGGCGGGTGTCCAGACATTTGGTTGACCGAAAACTGGTCGAAAGACATTTGGTCGACACAATTTCGTCGAAAACCAAATGGTCGATTTTTTTTTTAATTATATATTTATTTTTCGGGGTTTTGTTTTTAAAAAAAAGGGTTTATTAGAAAAAAAAGGGGGTTGGGAGGGAATCCCCCCCACAAAAATAAAAAAAAAAGGGTGGAAAAAAAAAAAAATTCGACCATTTGGTTTTCGACCAAATTGGTTCGACCATTTGTCTGGTCGACCAATTTTTTTCGACCAAATGTCTGGTAACCCTAAGGCGGTACAATTTGTGGCCTCGAAAGAAGGAGTGATCAAATCTTCAATTCTTTTGATCTTTGTTGCCTCTGTTTCCTATCACGGATGAAATAGGAACCGCAGGCCTAGAGGAGAGCCGCGTGAGGGTTGTGCAAATCAGACAGCCCAAAAACGAGGCTCCTCAGTGCTAAAGTAAACAAAATCCATGTGCAGATCACCCCTTGGGGACAAGAGGAGCTCACATGGCACGAAGGCAATAGATAACTGCTCTGGAGTTCTTCGAGCAATGTGCAAATGCACAAAGATCTTGCCCAACGTATAAGCAATCTAGGCTGCTAAGAACTGGCAGAACAGACTGTTGACATTTACTGAACTTATTAACATCCGAACGAGTGCCACGAGGAGAGATATTCACGACAAACATTGCTGAAGAAGAAAAATCGAGAGAGAAAAATGCGGGAACCAGCTTTGCCCCCTCCTGCACCGTTGCTGATAATGAGTCAAACATAGAAACTGGAAAGTTACATAAAAAGAATTGCCGAAAAAATTGTATGCTGATTTTAACAATAGCCATGTGTATGATGAGTATAATAGCCCCAATAACGACAGTACTGGTATTATGGTACTTGGAAGAAATACACCCATTAGAAGTGCTCTTGGCTGTTAGAAACATTTCCACTACTGAAAGCCGGGTCCATGTGATTACTTACACTTTGTCCCCAATGGAAGAAAGACACAGGAAGGATATGGAAATAACACATTACTGCTAATAATGAATATGACACACTCAATATTAAGAACAAACAATTGTTGGGTTTGTGCCCACTTGCCACAGCATGGTGGTAAGGGGATTGGTTGGTATGTGCAGCCCCTGCCATTGAGTTCTGCATGTTACGCTTCTTTGAGTGCATTATATTATGGGAAATGGAATGAAAGTGAAACTGGTCAATTGGATAGAACAAATATGAATGAATTTGAAGAGATCATTATGAAACCTGTAGGTTGTTCCATATTTCACAAAGCACGATTGATCGCACCAATAGTTATGAAACAAGACAGATTATTTGTGCCCTATGAATCATTTGTGATCGCGTTTCATATGAACCCAGAAGGAAATAAAGATACAGTGCCCCCCTCCTATAGAGAAAATTACAGTCCACGATCCGTTCCTTTTTGCCTGAGGAAGAAGGGTTCCTATTCGGTAGGGACATTCACCAGATGTACGAATATAGCATTTCTTGAAAGGGAAGTAGAACCAGTATATGTAGGTGATCCTGTGTATTTTATCTGTGGAGAAAAAGCGTATCCCTGGTTGCCTAGAAACTGGGCAGGTACTTGCTATTTAAGACTTTTGTTCCCAGGAGTGTTTCTTTTAAAAAAAACAACAGACATAGTCAAACTATCTAGATCTAGGCCACGGAGAAGTAATGAAGGAGGATTGATTGCAGAAGACGTAGCAAAATCATTTGTACCATTTATGGCCCAAGCAATACACTACTATAATATAAGACAACTATCCAGAATCTTAGAGAAAACAATAAATGGAACAACAGATATATTATACAACATGACATTGGAGGAGAAAGGGATTAGATTAATGACACTTCAAAATAGAATGGCTCTTGATGTAGTCTTGGTTGATCGTGGCGGTGTTTGCAAAATCGTGGGATCAGCGTGTTGTGTATTTGTAAATGACTCCTCACCTGCGATTTTTGAGGCGATAAGAACATTGCACGTCTTGAGCTCTGAACTCCATATCCAAGAAGGGGGTCGGGATATAGGCTCCTGGTTCTGGGAGATATTATATTCATGGGGATGGAAATTATTTGCGATCCTAGTAGCAGTGCTAGGAATATTCATGACATGTTGTTTTTGCATACATTGCTTACCCCTAATATGTACTGAAATAAGCGAGGACTGTGTACAGATGATAGAAAAAAGAGCACTATTACACCAAGTACTCATGGAAATGATGAGTTAAAAACGGTAAAAGAATTCATGTCAATCGATATTGATGACAATGAGGAGGAGACCAATAGTATACAAGAATCAGAATCAGATACTTGGTCAGAAGAGGATGCAATGTATTGATGAGGCGTTTGGCATACGGCCAAAAGGAGGGTTTGTCAGACAAGAAAAAGTAGACACCCCTCGATCGTAAGGCAATGTACTTTGTTGGCCGAAGACCAACCGCCACATGTGTTTAGTATTAGAAATATGTAGCCATAAGCTAGACTGAAGTGCGGCCATTTTGGTGATTGAAATCGCCATTTTGTTTTCTCTAACGTTTGCTTTTTGCTTTCTGTTAAAACTGCTTTGCTGAAATATTATTCTGCTCCACTAGAGCATAACGCAAGGCCGCGAGAGACATGTTGAAACATAACGCTGCAACCCAGACAGAAATGCCCGGTCTCCTCCCTCACATATCCTTGGAAGTAAGCAGCAAGGCATTCTAATCAGTACACAGGTACCAGCTAGTCTCGAAAACACAGTAGAAATGCTAGAAGTGAACATTAAATGACTTGAATTATGCTCTTCTTTGCGGCCCCCCTTTCCTGAGCCCTATAAAGCCCTGCAGAGCAAGTTGACCCCCAGTACACGAATAGAAACTAGGAGATAGTAAGGCCTGGAATGTGTCTCTCCCCTGCACGCAGCTTGCTTGCAAGAACAGAAGCATGTGTTCTGTTAAACAAAGACTTGTGTCTGCAGGTTCGAAAATTGCAAACTGTTGCTAAATAAATGTCTGAAGGTGTCATATTCGTCACCATTGTCAATCATTGTGCCCAATTCAAAGGAAATGTATTAGGGGCGGTATTGGATGTGTCACTACTGATTGTAAGATGCTTGCTTTGTATATATGTAACTGTTGTACGATTCTCTCTCTCTTGCGTCCCCTGGGGTCTGGAAACACACGTCGTGGGGCGTGGGACTCAGTTGGCCAACTGAGACTATCTGCTTTGCAATAAACCCTAGATTTTGGGAATACAACTTTGTGTCTGGCGTATCAGTCGTATGTGGTGATTGTGCCTTGTTTCCATACGTGAGGGTCCCTCAGGGGCACCTTCAAGACATTAGTAGACAAATTGGACAAGACGACAGGCGCTCAGACAATGGTAGAAAGTTTGCTAGATAAATTCTTTGCTAGTAAGTCAAAACCACTGAATGGCACTACTTTCACAGTGTCGTTTAGATTCTGGAAAAAAACACACCTAACTCTGATAGTCCTGTATAAGCTTAAAAGGCCTAGGTTTCACAATGCAATTTTGTAATACTTTTAAATGCATTCCCTATCCACCACCAGGTCCACCCAAACCTCTGTGTAGTTCTCTAAATCCAGGGGTGGAGTAATGATAGTGTGGTATAGGTGGTCAACTTAATTTCCATATGGGATGGGGAGCATTTCATGCTTAGGGCCACTCTGTGGGATATCAGTCTATACTTCACTATCTTTTGTCTTGCAAGGTGTTTTTGAAACCCCACTTGATACCATCATCCTTGCGCTACTGAGTGCCGCTTTGGTACAACATTGGAGGCGGAGTTGGCTGGTGCAGAAGATAACTAGGGTAAACACGATAATGGGCATCAATAGCTTCATGATCGCTCTGAGTCTAAACGGGGCCCAGTTAAATTTTACGGGGAACCAGTCACTCTCCTGTACTTCTCCCTCCGTCTTCATGCGAACACCCAGGTCATGAATGGCTGCGATGATGTGGGATAACGATATGTTCTCTGCATCTTCTGAATGCACAAATGTGCAGCAGGAATCGCCAAACCTTTTGCAAACCCTGCCTTCCATTGCTATTAACATGTCCAGCACCTAGCGGTTTTGCATTATTATAGGTCTCAATACATGCAACTCACCCGTGATCATGTTGAACCCATTCACTGTGCCATTCGTCAGCTGGACCAGCACCCAGCGCATAATCTGCAGCCATTTGGCGTTTGCTGCGGCCTGCACTCCCAGCAACAGTAGACATGCGAAAAAGGATTGAGTATAATGTCCTTTGGATAACGTGCATGCAATGGATGGGGATGCAGAATAACTCTGACTCCATATAATCGAACCAACTCAGGAAGATGGCAAAGGTTGCTGTTTTATCAACAATTATGTAAAACAGGGAGGTTACAGTGGACATCAACGGACGTTCACTGAAGCTCTCAATGCACTTCTCATAAAAACATCTTTTTATACAAAAAATATGTCAGACTTGATGTCATACTACGTATCAAATAAGGAAAATGTACGCGGGGTTGTGATTGGTTCAAGGGGAACATCTAAGCATACTTTCTATTTGGGGTGGGATTGTGATTGTATGTCTACTGTCAGGTGGATATCTTATGGCTATCTATAAAACATGTCATCTTCAACACTATTAAGTGCACAGTATATCATTGGCTCTCAAACTCTAAGTCCCTTCGTTATACGGCCCTCTATAATTGGTTGGCATGCTCATGCCATGTCTGGAACATTTGGTTCACTTAGCAGCATGTAAGATCAGACCCAGGTGCCAGGAGGAGGTTTTGACTTTACCTCCTCACACAATAAGCCCATCATCTCTCATCACGCATGCCTTCTGCAATGAAGATTGTCTTTGAACTTGGCCTTGCAGAGTATTCTTGTCTCTGGGAATATAAGAGAGTGCAAGCATGCACTATCGTTGTTCTAGAACTCCACACTCAACTCTATTTCCATCCTTGGCTCACGTGACTGGAGACCACAATTTGGTCCATTGTGCAGCATTTAAATGTCTTAAATGACTTAAACTTGGAACGATTGACGTTCTTTCTTTGCACCTTAACAAGGGCTGATTCAGCTTCTCACGTTTACTGCCTTCGAAAATCAGCTTCGGTAGCAGGCCAGACAGCCTTGCCATTCATTTCCAAAATCTCAGCTTATTCTTACTGGAACACAGTCCTCAGTCTTTCTTTTCCATGGGTACAGGCTTACTAAATTCATGACACTGATGTCCAGCTTCTATAAAAAGGTGGCTTCACCTGCAGTCTATTCACTACATATACCGGGCTTCTATGATCACTTAGTCTACTTGCATTACAGCATCTGTACAGTTATTGAACGGCTTGCATTTTCTGAGGTGTGCTACACACATGCAATCTTCTTTTCACAAATGAAAATAAAATGCCTGCTGAGTACATTGTGACCGCTCTACCAGCAAGTGAACATACAACACCTTACATAGCATTGCCTATCTACCAGATAATCGAGTTACAGGGAAGGGTACCAGAAAGGGAGAAGGAATTGTGGCTACAAAGGGGATGAAAGCAATCCCCAACAGATCTATTGAGAAGATATAAGAGATCCGGAAAGACAGTTATGCCCCAGGAGCTGCTTATTTGAACAGTTACACTACCCATCACACAGTTCAAAGCAGCACAGCGCCGCAGATATACAGGAGGACTGGTTCATATCAAACATACAGGAGAACATCACAGAAATGGTCGTAAATTGCACCATAGTACAGGGATGACACTACAGACATTATAGGGCACATTGTCCGCCCTCCTAGGCCATTCCGTGAATTGCACATAGATTATGCCGACATGGGTGAGCATTGCAATGGCTCCAGGTATCTCATAGTCGTGGTTTGCCCTTTCTCAAGGTGGGTGGAAGCAGGGCCTTGCACACATCCGGATGCCAAATGTGCTGCTAGATTTTTGGTACGCAAGGTTTTCCCTCGATGGGGTGTGTGTTAAGGACAGACAATGGCACACTTTTTTTCAATGCACTGTTTCGTCCACAGGCCAACAATGTTGTGGAGAGGATCAATGAGCTCCTCAAAAGCAAATTGTCCAAACCGTGTACCACGTTGAAGAAGAACTGGGTACACTGTTTGCCCATGGCCCTCTTTAGTTTACTCACACAGCCCAGCAAAGACCACCATTTGTCATCTCATGAGGTGGTCACTGGTCGGGGTATACACACCCTAATATCTCCTGTAAGAAATGCTTCAGAGGCACATAGTGCAGCAGCTGTGTTAGGTGACGAGTTCAAAGATTATTTGACCACACTAATGCGGGCAATTAAATGTATCTTCCGACAGATTGTACCTCCCAGAATTGAGACAGCAGACACAGAGGACGCAGCAACCACGACAGCGACTGATCCTGAGTGCATGACCATACAACCACTGGTGTCTGGTGACTTTGTGTACACACGCAATTTCATGCGTAGGTGGAACAATCCTGGGCTCCATGAGCCTTACGAGGTGGTGTTTTGCACTCTCCTCGCAGTGAAGGTAAAGGGCATACGATATTGGGTCCACCTCTCTGACGTCCGTAGGGCACCTCCAGACAGCACGTCGGCACTTCAGTTATCTTAAAGGAGTAGCAGTAGTACCTGCCTCCTATCTACCTCACCGGCCTGTGCAGGAACAGCAAGTGTGTGGTGGCACACTCCTCTAAACTCAGCTGCTATCTCTGTATTTTTCTTTTTTTGGGTGCTCTTTCTCTCTTTCTCTCCTCCTCTCTCTCGCTTTCTCTCTTTGTCTCTCACTCTCTCTGTAAAGTTATGTCTTGTACATCTCTCTTTTTTTTGTAGGTCTGTGCATTCTGCTTCCATTTCAGGAGAGAAGATGATGAACCTCACTAATGTAAATAACTGTTCGTTAAGTAGGGATCCGAAGTGTAGATGCACAAATAATATATGGGCCTATGCCTATTACAGTGGAATGACCATTATTGCAGGTTTATGTATTTATTTATTTATTGGTTATTTGTTAGGCCACTATACAAATAACAAACACTGATTTGAAGTGCCTACAGGGCAACAGGGCGGGCACAAGGGAAGGAAGACAATGAATTAAACAAAGAACATAATTGAATTGTCCTCCTTCAGCCCATAGTGCAGCAATAGTGGCACCCATAACCTGTTGGGTGCTCTACCCACAATCGTATTTAACGTCTTCTGCACTTCCTTCTCTTTACAATAAAATCGAAAAATGGTATTGAACAATCCCACGGTCCTCCCGTTTCAGCTCTTGACATCTCTTGTAATTTAAGAATGAATTTAGCTGGGTTCTCATCATCATCCATTGTACACTGCATCAGGGACTGTAAATCGGGGTTATCTGGAAAAGCCATTCATAGCGTATCCCACACCTGTGCTCTAATTATGTTGAATGATGCTCCATTGTGTGCATGGTCCCCCAAATGAATTCTAAGGGTATGGGTTGATCCCCAATTGAAGCAATCATCAAACTCTTGATATCACCCTGCTGTTTGCTTTTCAAACTCATATATCCACTTACTCGCCCCTGCTGTGAGCTGTAGGAGAGCCTTAATCTAGTTGTTTTTATCCATCTGGGGCCAGGGTACATACTGTGTCCTCCCTACCCCCTTATGTACAAGGGGCATCTGCATCTTTGCCCTACTTCCCATACCCTTCTTCCATCCTTCTCAACACATACGCTTCACATGTACTTCTTATTCTGTCATTATCCATCCTGAGCAAGAATTACCTTGATTTCCATTCTTCTGATCCTTTTTCTGACAGCTCTGCTAGCAACTCTGCCAAACTTTCTTCGTACTCTCTTTGCCTGACACCCGCATATGCTGATACTTCAGGTGGTAGTGCATATGGGAATGGGGGAGTAGTAGCCTCTGGTGTTACAGATCCTGAAGGGGTCCCTATCGCACAGGCATGTAGGTGGATTTGTGTTCCCAATTGCAGGACACGCTCTCTAGGGATATAATCCCCTGCGCTCCAGTGGCACCCCACCTTCTCCTTCTCCCCTCCTGCACTTTCCATATTTCTGTATCTGTGCCGCGCCCCATCCCCTTGGTCCTCTGTGTCCTCTCAAATGTATTTTCTCTTCTGTAGTTGTTTCCCCTTATACTTAGCTACAAAAAATGTGGATATATGTTTGAGGAGGCTGTCATTGTGGGAGCACTGGCCACGGGCAGGGCATCCCCCTCCTCCCCTCTCTGCGATCCACTGCGATCCACTGCTTATGGTATTTCTCCACACTGTCATGTTACAGTGGCAGGGCCTTGCACATATACGCTATTGGTGTTCTCCCCCCATGCTGGTGCTGTCTATGTTTTACTGACCCCGCAAAGCCCTGCTAACACGCTGTGCACTCTGCTGCTGCGTGGAACAAAAAATAGGAAAATCTGTCCCCACCCTTTTCTGTCCCCCCACACACACACACTACTTCACACAACCATCCAATGCCACACTACGACACACACATTGAATTTCCCTCCTAGGGCCTGATCTTCATCCAAGAAAACACAAATAAAATAAACTAAAATAACAAGCTAAAATAACAACCACTACTTGTTCCGGGCCCTCAATTTACACAGGACCACTACTTTTATTTCTGTATACCTCCTTTAAATAATATATTTTATCATGGTACCACCTTCCCTCCCCTTCCGAGGAGGGGCTCCCTGCCTTACCTTTGCCATACCTTATAATGCCTTACCAAA
This sequence comes from Ambystoma mexicanum, assembly GCF_040938575.1. Lineage (NCBI taxonomy): Eukaryota > Metazoa > Chordata > Amphibia > Caudata > Ambystomatidae > Ambystoma > Ambystoma mexicanum. The sequence continues at coordinate 1,315,642,714 of NC_090922.1, read as the reverse complement.
ATAATCTCCTTACAATACAAACACAAATAAGAAATAACACAAACCACACCCACGTCACATCAATGACCTCGCTCTCCATGTGTTCACACCTTTCACACTTCCCCATGCATCTGTCCCCTGCTTGTTATCACTTACAAGAGTCTACTCACAAGTGCGTGCTCACCCAAACTCCTCCGTCACGGGGCTTGAACACTGGTCTGCACTTTCTTCAGAGACGCACCCCGCTTCAAAGAGCAGAGAGAACTTCTCTTAAAATGGCTCCTGCTAAACCACTCAGAACACGTGTTTTTTTGGGACTGGTTGCTGTAAGTGGAAGTCGCTCCTTCTGGAGAAGCAGACTGGAAGCCCCCGCAAATACAGGGGGTGCTGGGATCACGTCAGGGTCACCAATTGAAGGCACACCCTGACGCTCACAACAAAGAGAATACAACCTGCTAGGTAAGAAAGGCCCAAGTCGATCTTGTAAGGATAACAAGTTTTAATCTCGCACAAGGATTAGAGCAACAGCAAAGAACTCTGCTGCCAAGAACGTTCTGCCAAAAAAGGGTACAAGCAGAGGCTTAAGAGGAGACACATCATCATTGGGACGCAATACTATACAATAAAAACCTGCATGGCTGGTTGGTGTGTGCCTATACAGGATTAGCCTGCTCCATAAGGGATGCCAGGTCATTAGTTCCAGCCCAGTGCATCCGTATTCCATCACGTGAGTGCTGCAGAGATCATCTTCTTCTCACTGACGTAGGTCAAAGAACAAATAACTACACTCCTAACACAATGCTACTTCATCATTATACTGTGCATCTGGCAGGCTTTAAGACTGGCACAAAGGAGGTTCTGGGCAATATGACCTCAGCACACACATTTCACTCACTCCCCTTCACGACATCTGGCTCCAAGGTCTCCACCCTCGTTTTGAACTATATTTATCCCTCCCAGCACCTTTCAATACAAATCATATGATTGTAGTTCACAGACGTGCAATGGCTTTTCTCTTTGAACATTCAAGACTTGTTACCTTTAGGGTTGATGGTCGAAGGCCGCCTGGTGCCCTGGAATTCAGGGATCTTGGGTCTTAGTCAGCTATATGGGCAATAACTTGTGGTCGCTTGGAGTGGGCCAGGTCAGGCTTTGGCCAGTGTGAGAGAACATGAATGCCAGGCGCTGGTCTATGATCGCAGCCTTGTAGAGCATATTCCTTTCGGGTAGAAAACATCTTTGCAACACTGTTAGAACAATGAATGAGCTTTGGCGGTTGGGAGTGTGGGTTGTCATGGGAGCTTGGGCAGGGCTGGAAATTTTGCTCATCTTGCAATTAGGGTCTAGTGCATGAAATTCTGCATTCGCCACGCAGGCCTTGTCTCCTAACTATGGTTACTAACATCTACTAAAATGCCAGTCTTTACTCGTGCCCTGCGCTACACTGTGTAGGTTGATTATATTGTGGTGGTGCCCTACCATCGTCCCCTTCCCCCCTGGCCCATCATAGTGCTTTGAATGCCACTCGCCTTACTGTAAAGCACTTAGGCTGGTGGGACAGGGTCTCCTCCTTCCCAACAGGGTGCCTAATAGATAAGGCACAGCCAATGGTGTCATTAACAATTATGCATACTATAGGTATATGTGTTCCCTTAACTAATCCCTCCCATTGCTAGGTTTTACTATTTGCCACGTAGGATTATGTCCTAGCTGATGTACATCGAGGTATACAGTCTTTGTGCAAATGAAAAGTAACTGAGAGAGAGTGAGCTGCAATTGGTATGGTCACCAGATTTATTTGAGCTGACAAAAAATGTGTACTTTGCAATATTCTTTGAGTCTGTCTGGTTATTTGGGCCGGAGATCGTTTACTATGGCAATTCCATTCTATGAATAAGATACACCTAAAGGTGCTAGTGCACACTTACACCATGAAAAATTGCACTTGTCACGACGGTGCAAATGTTTTCAAATATGGCCCCAATGTGTTTTGCACTAGGGCAAACTCTGCCGTAGTGCTAATACCGTGCAACTTTGCACTTGCATCAGTGCAAACTTTCTGCAATCTGCTCCTGGTGTGTTTGGTCTTTGCACTTATGGCACCGACAGTGTGGCCCGAGTGGGAAGTATTGCTTACTGCGAACAATGATGATTAGCACACGAACACGAGCACTGGAAGTATGAGGTCCCCAATAATAGCAATGCTTTGTCAACATTATCTTTTGTTTTCCAAAACATATGGAGAACCAAAGGTTGCAGACCCCTAAACACTATTAGCTTTTAGTGCTAGGCTCCATGGAGCTGATTTCACTGTCTAACACAGGAACTGTGCTCTGAGCTCTCCAACTCACCAGCACCGCCTCACAGGCTGTTTGTCACTAGGGCTTCCACCAGCTAGGGAGGCTACATGGTAAAGTGTGTTGCATAGCTGCCAAAGCTGCCTCACTGCTTGAGCACATCCAAATTGTAGCTCATTTGTGCAGCTATTTTGAGAGGTTGTTAATATCTTGATATCTTGTCTTTTTTTTTTAGAGGCAAACCAATTTTCAGTTTATTAGATCGATTGGATATCTGTAGCAGAAGACTATTTTAGTGCTTGAGAAGGTTGAAGACATAGAACAAGGCTGTGATAAAAGTTTGCCTAAGCTACAGAGGATGCTTGCACACTGTGCAGAGCCTCTTCCATTGTGTTGATCATCCATGGGAAGCCAGTATAGGGAGCCAAGGCCAGAGTGGAGTGTCAACTATATGCATTACAAAAATCACTCTTCCACCAGCATTCCAACAGCACTGTGTGGCATTAATAATATACATGGGCATCATTAGGTTAAGGAAGTTCCCATGCATTTCAGTTCCTCATAAATGGCATGCAAGGTAGGATTGACCATTCCAGATACGGTTCTGAGGAAATAAGGGACTTAGAAATTCAATTTACCTAAGAGAAAAGTTGGCAACTTTAAGAGTATGTGGTGGAACCCTACATCCTGTGCGACCATCAATCAGACATCATGCCAGCAAGAAAAAAGGGTGGCCCTTGGCTTTCCACCACCTTTGATGAAGACTACATACACACCCGGACCTTTCATTGTCTATGATGGGGAAAGTCCACAGATTCGCATCAATTACCTATGTCCAGAAATTACAGCTAGAGTATAGGATTGTGCAATTCCAGTGGCCTTTTGAAAGGGAATGCCATTAGAATGTGGTCATCCAGGTCCTTGGCAGTAGAGCAGGCATCCAGATGCATCATCTGTAGTTCAAGGAGTTTGCAGGTGATGCCCATCATAGAATGGGAAATGATCCGGCTACCAGGGAAACATCTCCAAATGCATGCAGCACATCCCTCTCTTACTGAGGGAGTGATGCCTACGTCTGAAACTCTTTAAAACGGTGGTGTTGTTGGCAGGCATTGGCAACATCAAAACCTCTTCTGCACTTGGCCACAGTTGCTGGTCAATACTTTCCTGTTGGTAGAAAGTCCAGAAACCTTGGTATTTTGTTTGATATAAAACTTTCCTTAACATCCCAGGTCAACATGGTTAGTAATAGTATAAACCATAAAATGAACTGGCTCAAAAAAGGTACTTTCACTACTCAATTCCAACTACTGAATTGACCTCAGCAGATCAGTGATCATATTGGATGTGGACCAGTGCAACATTGGGTAAATAGGCGTCTCCAGACCGCACTTACAGACATTCTAAATATTATAAGGCAGGATAGCAATGGGATGTCTAAAGATCAAGAAATATGACCAGATGACCTTAGTCTTGAAAAGCAGCCAATTGCTATGGGTGGGTTTCAGATTAAAATTCAAAGCATTCGCTAATGTTCTTCAGGGAGGTTATCAGAATTACGTTCCGACCTGAGGCCTGGGATATGGATTCTGAATTCCAAAATGATTTTCAGATGTCCTGAATCGGCTTAAAAGACAGAAACAGGGAGTAAAGTTAATTAGGAACTCTAATTGTCTCTGAGATCAAAATAGGGACATTAACTGCTCAGGAAATACCTAAAGAACTTCCTGTTCATACAGTCAGATGGTGGGCAGCTGAGAGTGAATGGACTCTTCAACCCATCCATCCGCCGAGGGGCTCTATCACTAACCTCAGTGCAGTGTCTGCTCTAAATGCATAAATGTGGGACTCAATCTCATTGCCAGGCAATATTGATGTTGAGAAAGCATATCCACAAAGGCCTGGAGGTGAAGTATCTGACTAACATCTGCGATATATGCTTTTTATGATTTGTGCATCCCCGTGCCACAGAAACCTCAAAGTTGAATGTCCATAGGTGTTGGGTTTGGGAACAGGTTCATATAGACTAGTCATACATTCTGCCCCTCAGAATTCCCTTCTTTACCCACAAATGTCTAGGTAACAACCACCAGAGTGTCTTCCTTATATGGAATTCAATCTCCTACCTTCACATCTTCTGCTTTCTACATGAACACACATTTATTTTTGACTAATCAAGCATTCCATACCCCGCCAAAATCTCTCTGTTCTGGAATATGTTAGTAAGCGATTTAGTGAGTGAGGGAGGACATTTATTTCATTTGGGGCACTTTGCAGAAACTCTGCTGAAGACCAAACTTGAACGGATCTAAAACATGCAAAGGACCCTGGAATGCCTGCATTTCGGAGGCTGCTTATGCAGGCACAATTCAGGAGGGAGTTCTTATAACGGTTACCAGGAGTTCTTGTACAATTCGTGTACCAGAAAGCCTCAACCTCCCCTTATGATAAACATTTTAGTGTCCTCTTGACAAATAAGGTCTAATGAGATCATTCAGGTATGACTGTCACATGCACGTCACACAACAAAACATTAAGATAGGGCATTGTATTGAATCCTTGAGTTATTGCTTTCTATGGCACTGGTTTCTCATTCCATCACTCATGGGTAAGCCTGGCAGCTGCATTCTGAATTAATTGCATTTTTTTACTTGGAGCTTCATGAAGAGTGTGGCTGTTAAACCAGACGTAATTACGCCAAACTCTTCTTGCGTTACTGTATGCAGTGAGCGTGCAGTAACTTGAAGGACTTGCTTGGGTCACAGTCATATGGACCATTCAGTTATTCCCCGTTTTGAATCTCACATAGGACCTCTTTACATAAATGCAATATTCCTGCATGCAGTAATGGTTTTGGGACCGATTCTTGGAATTATTTGCATGGAAAGTCGGGGATTTGCATGCCATTCTGCGCACAAATCCCTGTTCGTCGATTCATCGAATCGACTGTGCAGGAGTTTTCCAGATCCTGCGTGGAGTTCGCACAGGCTCGGGAGACACCACGCAGAGCATGAATGAAGCCTGCACAGTGTGTGGAGTAGGGGGCAGAACTCGGAAAATTGGGAAGAAACAGGAAAAAGGTGGGAGTTATGAGGGACGGGCCGCAGGCTGTCCATAGTACGCCCACAAATACGCATGACAAAGCGTATTCATGGATGTGACCAGGCAACCTCTCGTCTGCGAAATGCTCATGAAAATACCTCCATCTCTCCACTACACGAAGGCAGGCGTAAGTAAACTTGTGCATAGTAATCACAGCGCAGATGTGGGTTTGCATGTTGGATTTATGGGTGCGTGTATGTAAGTGGATATCCAATCAGACGTATATGATCACTTTGCATTTTTATTTTGCGTGCAGTCTCATGCAGGGTCGTTCTCAGCATGTTCCATTTGCAGGTAGAATGCGCATTTTTAAATGAAATGGGCCCTGTAAGTGTTAAGGACCATTCTGCTACACAAAAACAGGAGGTGCTCAAGAGTGTCAGTAATGAAACTCTAATTTTAGGGATGCTTTAAAAGTGGCAGCAATCCCACATCAACCACTTTTTTACTGCACCGACAAACTTTTAATGGGCCCCCTAGTGTTTTTGTTAATCCTGCATAAAGGGAAAGGTAAACAGTGGCTTTCCATGTGTTTTGACCTAGACACCACAGATCGCTCACAAATGACAAAACTGGGTAAGACTGACGGATGAATTTTGTGGGCCTGCAAGTCACCTTGCCCTTAAATAGAGCGTCACAGTAACCAATATGGGAGCTTGTTCATGCTCTCCTACTACATGACACTTTTCTATTGGAAAATACAGTAACATTCTCTGCAAGATCATATGAAAGTGGCACTCTTTCCCTATTGTATTACTTGGTGCATAAGAAACCACAACCTCTTAAGATTAATCCAAGGATGTCATTTGGGTGACACCTGTGACCACTGAGGTCTCCCTTGCTACCTCTGTGCTCTCCCTTGCTACCCCTATAAACAAAAGAATAAAATAATTGAAGCTCATCGGCTGTGGCCAGTGCCATGTGGCTCTTTGTTTCTGGAGTTGCTAGCATTCTTGTTCAGGCCCCTTAAAGAAAAAGGGGGTTGCACAAGTGTAAAACTTTGAGCAGCGACCCTAAATAAGAAATACCAGGAATAACAAATATTTTGACTTTCTGGAATTCTATACAATAATTGCTAGACTCATTAAAGGTTTATTTTAGGGAAACCTCAGGAGTGTTAAGATGGATTTCTGAACTCTGACCTGATGGGCAGAGGTTCAGAAGGCAAGCTTAGTTTCTTGGAATAGGGTAACCTTCTGGACAAGCCAGACCATTCATGGTAGAATTGGTGGCTGTCAAGACTAGGTCTCAGGAATGGTGAGGGTGATCAAAATCCCACAATGAGCACACACAGTAAAGAAAACCACAAATTACTCTCAGTCAGGTGTATAAAAAAATACATATACATTTATTAAAGGCCTTTTAAGTCAAGCACAAACATATATACAATGTTTTAAAGGCCTTTTAAGTCAAACACAAAGTAATTATTCAGCAACCAACACCACACTAATCTAGCAAACATATACAATGGCCAACAGGGATATTACTCAGCACAGTTCCACAACCTGCAAAGAAAGGGGTTATAGGTATTATTCCCTTCCTCTCCTTCACCCAGCAGCTCACTGCTCTCTCTAGGCTGGTCGACTGCAACAAGCTCTTTCTAAATCTGCCTGCCTCTACACGCTGTCCTCTATAAATCATCCAAAACAGGACTGCGAGACTTGTCCTTAGCCTCAAGTCCAGGGATCTTATCTCTTCTGGATTGAAATATCTGAACTGGCTCCCAATGGTGGCGAGGATTAAGATCTCTTGCAAGATCAAATGCTCAGGGTAAGAGAAGGGCAAGGATTAACCATGCCTGGGAAATTGTCTTCCTGCTTAGTGGGATTTTACCACTGCGGTAGACAATCTTTGGAAACTGGCCAGGTCGCGCCACCCGCGGGGTCGCCGGCATTTGAAATGTACATAAAATACGGGATAGGGGCAATAGTGTTTAATGCGATTTGGCATAGGCAGACCAGACATATATCAGACTTACAGTGGCTTAATGATGGGAGCTTTGAATTAGCATGTATAGAACACCTAGAATCAGTATTGCTACGTAAGAAGGCCCTACCAGCGGCGTTCAACGTCGTGAGAGACTGGAGGAAGGAAGCTAATCTCCATATGAGAAGTAGAGAGAATCACACGCGTAGACATAAAACGAATGCAGAGAAAGCACTAGAGCATGATCAGCATCAACAGTCAGAAGCCCTTAGGAACATGGATAGGGCTTTCCAATTAGGTGTACATATCCTCAGCAAGATTTGCATACATCAGATGAGCTAATAAACAAAATATTGAATCAGCGAAGAAACGAACATCAAAGTACTGACCCAGTTGCACCTCCTCCTTATGTACCTCCCATTCCCGTTGTTCCATCTGCACCAGTAGCAAGTTCCTCTCCCCCTGTGCTTGTGACATTTCCTCCACCGCCTTCAGAGCATGAGTTAGCCGCTTTAGTAGGCAGTTCTACAGAGATGGGGCCTGTGCAAGGAAGCAGTAGAGTGACTCGTAGTACGGTTAGCAAAGACAGGAAAGAAGAGCTGAGAAATTGGGCAGAAACGTATGTTGAAGGTGGCGATGAAACAGCTGTGCAAAGTTCCATATCTGATCATAGAGGCCTTGGTGAACAGCAGGTATCGTTAAAATGCATGGGGAATTATCTTGTGAAAATATGAAGTCATTTGACTGACACATTGGCACCGCAAGAGTTGCGTGATTTGGTTGTTCTATCTCATTTGCGAGATAATGCGAAAAAAGTATGAGAACATGTAGGCCGAATATTTGTGTTTAAGCACGAGCTTGATCGATTGCATAGAGAATTAAGCAACCATTTTTCCCGCCGTTGAAGCCTGTTGGTGAAGAGATGAGAATTTGTATGCGAGATGCACTTAGGTAGATTACAGATGCCGCCATTTCTCCAATGGAAGTGCATGATACGTTTAGTCAGTATACACCAGGAATGCAGAGAAAGGTATTACAGGCCATGGTAGAGTATTTGCAAAATGAATCTATGAAGAATAAGACATGTTGTCCCGCTGATTTATTGACGATTTACAAAAGAGCATTTTCACCTGAAACTGAAACGACTGCTTTTTCTCTTGATTTAGCTTTGTTGCTTAATAAACAAACAAATGTAGAAATACCTAGTTTGCTTTTACCCATGAGGGAAGTGCCTCCCATGTTTGTCCCGAACGTAGAAGTTGCTGCCACTGCAACGACTCCAGCGCGAATGATAGAAGCCCATTATACTGCACAGTTTGTACATGCCCCTTTTTCTACGCAAGAGGTAAATAATATCAGGCAGACGATTCCTGATATTAGGAAAAACCTGTCAGGATTCTATAAAGAAATTGAATCTGTTTTGAATTCATCTGTTTTTACATTGAGTGACATTGATTTATTGTTTCCCATGATTCTTCCTGTAGACATATGGAAACAAGTTAGAAATATGAATGACGTGCCGATATTAGGTGAAACATGGGAGAATTTCATTAGAATTGATGGTGAGAGAAAGGCTGGAGAAAAACCGCTGCATGTTATGTTGGCTTTACCATCACGAATAGTAGAGAAATTAAAAACTTTGGTACCCGTGAAGAGAATAGTTTGGGATAAATTGACTGCTTGTTTACAGGGAAAAGAAGAAGGAGCAACTGATTATTTTAACTGATTTGAAGAAGTATTTGCAGATTTTAGTGGTCAAGACTTGAGTACTGAACCCGAGAAGAGATTGTTTGTTGATAAGTTTGTGCGAGTGTTGTTACCGAAAATTCTAAATTTAATAATGACATCTGAAAGTGCATGACAAGCAAAAACACAAAGTGAAGTATTACACATGGCCCAGTATTATGAAAATAGAGTAAATGCAGAGAAGGACAAAGAAATAAGGGACAAAGGGAATTTGAAAACAAGAGTATTGTTGCAGCAAGTAGCAAACAATAGTAGAGGTGGCGGGAATGCACCATCCAGAGTCCACTTTTCCAACATGCAAGGTGGTCCAATAGGGATTAATCAATATCCCTATTGTAGACAAGAAGGCCATTGGCGAGCACAGTGCCCGCAGATACAGAATCGAAATGGGACTTTCCAGAGAAGACAGAATAGAGGTCACCCGGGAACACAAGGACAGAATAGGAACCAAAGAGCGCCATCATTTCAGAATAACCAGGGGAATCAGAACCAACAGCGAAACAGCACAAGTGATGGAAATATTTTTGACAATCAGTCCAATGCATAGTACACTGGCGACTTTACATCTGACGATGTATTGTTTTACTAGAACAGCCCGAGACAGGGGTTGGAACCAGTATCTATTCCCCTAGACCAGAAAGGGCCCTATGAAGAAATGAAGGTTGGGAATAGGGAACACATTATTCTAGTGGCGACAGGTGCATAAAATGTTCAATTGACCATCAGCAGGTTCCAGATATACCACTGTCAGGGCATAACAACGTCTCAGTAGGGTTCTCAGATACACCAGTAATTTGTCCAGTGTCACAACCAGTACCTTTAACACTAGGTCCATTCACTGAATCTTGGCCATTTCTTTTCACGAAGAATTGCAGTGAAAATTTGTTGGGATTAAATTTGTTGAAGAAATTGAATGCTGTTATTTATTGTTCTCCTGATTGAATGTATTTGACGATATCGCCACAAAAGACTCCTGTATCACAATTTTTATCGAAGCCAATACCGACTGAATTGAGTAAAGTACCGGCTTGTATATGGGCAGTGAACGACAATGATGTTGGTTGTTTAAAAATAGAGCCAGTGAAAATTGTTTTGAAAGAAGGAATTAAATTGCCGCGTATTCCGCAATATAAAATTTCGGCCGAAGGAGAGAAAGCATTGAAATGCATTGTGTCAGATTTGATTAAAAGAAACGTAATTGAAGAAACTTCTGGTAGCACTTGCAATAGTCCGATCCTTACGGTTTACAAAAAAGGAGCTAATGACATACTGTACCGTTTCAAAATTGATTTGCGCGGAGTGAATAAAGTTGTTGATCTGCAATTTCCGTTAGTCACGGATGTGACTACAATTTTGACTATGATTCCAACATCTGCATCGTATTTTAGTGTTGTAGATTTGAATAATGCGTTTTTCAGTATTCCAGTACATCCAGAGAGCAGATATTTATTTTCTTTTACTCTAGGAGGATGTTCATTTACATTCACACGAATTCCACAGGGCTACACTGAGAGTCTGAGTATCTATAGTAGAGCATTAAAGGAACAACTAGATATTCTAGAACTACCAGCAGGTTGTGTTTTGTTACAATATATAGATGATTTATTGATATCAGCAGACACAGAAGAAATGTGTAAAGAAATTACAGTTGCACTATTGACACATTTAGCAGCACATGGACACAAAGCTTCACTAAAGAAATTCCAGTATTGTCGAAAAGAAGTAACCTACTTGGGCTACCTCCTTTCGAAGGAGGGAAGAAGATTGACACCAGAAAGAATAGAAAGCATCTCTGATATGCCTATTCCAAAGACGCAGAAAGAAGTCAAGGCTTTAATTGGCATGGCTTTATATTGTAGGCAGTGGATCGCAAATTTCTCTATGATTGTGAAACCTATAGTGGCATTGACAAGGAAAGAGGTTACCTTACCTTTGCCATGGAACATGGAATGTCAAGAAGCATTTGACCTGCTCAAAGCTGCATTATGTTCAGCTCCGGTTTTAGGCACGCCAAATTATGAAAATAATTTCAAGTTATGTGTGCATGAAAAGAACGGTTGTGCTTTGGCTGTTTTGACTCAGAAACAAGGAGGGAGAAATAGACCATGTGGCTACTTCTCTTCCACGTTGGATTCTGTTACATGTGCTTTGCCGCGCTGCTTGCAAGCTGTTGCTGCAGCCACCGCATCAGTAAAACAAACCGAGGGTATGGTTTTAGGTCACGCCTTAACCGTCATGGTGCCACATTCAGGGGACGTTCTTTTAAATAGAACGCAGACGCACACCTTACACCAGCCAGATTAACAAGGTACGAAATTGTCCTGTTTTACCGCATATCAAAAATATGAGGTGTTGCGCTTTGAATCCGGCCGAGTTAATGCTCCATCCCAATGGAAAAGGGGGTGAAAAAGAATTCCCCCATTATTGTTTAATGGTTATTGAACAAGAGACAAAAGGAAGAATTGATCTAACTGATACCCCACAGAAAGAGCCGGATGGAGAACTGTTTTGTGACGGTTCTTGATTTAAATTACCCGATGGTACATCAACTGCTTCATATGCCATCACTACACTGAAAAGTATTGTAGAAAGCAAAAAAATCCCATACAAGTCAGCACAAGCCACAGAGATAATAGCGTTAAACAGAGCATATGAAATTTCTGCAAACCTTAATGTAAACATATATACTGACAGTCAGTATGCATTTGGGGTGGTACACAATTTTGGTCGATTATGGGCTGAAAGGGGTTTCCTGACATCACACGGAACCAAAATCCAACATGGCAATTTGATAGTGAGACTATTGTCAGCACTTGCGCTTCCCAAACGATTAGCAATAATTTCATTGAATAAATTTATTGTGAATTAGTTCAAATTTCAACTTTACACAAACAATATAAATACAAATATATCCAATAACTAGTAAATGCAATTTTCACGTAAAAATAGAGATAAGATTTAGCATATAGATCTAAATACAATACATAAATAAAGTACACAAAAGCATCGAACACAAACACAAAGCACAGGACACAGAGACCGAATCCTAAAAGGCCCAATAGCTAGGTACCTAAGGAGTATGACACAAGCAACACATTCAAGGCAATCATTTTGGGATGTGCTCAAGCAGTTACACTTACATCCTTCGGGTTAGTGTCAATTTCAAGTAATGGGGGAATGACCTCCTGCTCTAATTCCACTCTGAGTTCAGCAACGACGGGCTGATTGAATAATAAACTTTTGACTCTGATCCATACCCTGTAAAGTGCCAACTGGATCCCAATAGAGTCTGAGTTTAAACAATAATCCCAGAATGGCGCTCCTTTGATGGCACCATAGTTATTTACCAACTTTCCCAACAAGCACATATACAGTTGGCCCTAACGAGGGCACAGTGTTAAAATGTGCCTGGTTGTTTCTAAGTGTTCACCCATCTCACAGATACAACAGCACCTATCCTTTGGTAGGATGCCCAGCCGTGAGCCAACAACCGCTAAAACCTGAAGCTGATTGATCCACAGCTTTAGCATGAATTGACGTACCTCCGGGTCAGGGCAGAGTATCAAATATTGTTAATTCTTTCTATATCTGTGGATTACGTGTGCTCATACCCCTTCAAGATGGACAAGTGGGTATAATTCTGGGTCCAGTCCCATCTGTTCATTTTATGTATGAACGATTTCTTTAAATGTACAAATGGCATTTTTCTCTTCTTGCCATAGGACCAGTCTATGTTGGCAAATAAGGACTCATTTAACTTTTTATAGCTATAGCCCTGGGGGGACTTTTCGTCGTCAAAATTATTACCGGCCAAGCTGAGCAGTTTGCATGAAGGGGTGGTAATAGCTTTCAGGTAAAACACACCTCGTGCCCGCAGGTACATGCCTTTAAGTGACGTTAGGCCCAATTCCAGCCTAAAATATTGGACAGAGTAGGCTGGGCCCATACCCAATACTGCATGCCAATACTGGCCTTCCAATATATTAAGCCAGTTCAAATCTTGTATTGCTAATGCCTCCAGGACATACAAGATGGCCGGAACAAAGCAGTGTTGGTAGAGTTTGATAATCCCCACAATGCTATACCCTGCCGCTCCCTTAGCAAATTTACAGGCCTGCAATGTGAGGAGTTTTGCCCGTCTCTTTTTTTGGGAGATAATCAGGTTGTAATTAGGTTGCGAATCAAATTCTAACCCCAAGTATGGATAGGATTGGTCAATGCTTATTCTGCCCAAACTTGTCTCAACCCATGAACAACTCGGACCAATTCTAGCAATTGCCACAATCTTGGTTTTCCCCAAGTTAATGGTAAGACCCAAATGAGCCGAGTAGAGGGCCAACTCCTCTAGCATACGCTTGACACCTGATAGCGTTCGATCGAATAGTATCAGGTCATCGGCATAGAGCATACCAACGATGGGAGTATCACCTAGCTTGGGAGGGCAATTTGCTTTAATAGCCATCCGAGGTAGTAGGTCCGCTATATATAGGTTGTAGAACATAGGTGCCCCCACACAGCCCTGTTTAACTCCCATGTTGATAGAGATGGAATCAGTGGCTTCTCCCTCATTATTAAGTCTAACTCTAGCACTATTATTACTGTGTAGGCACAACAATACATGCAATATCCAGCCAGGGCACTTTAATCCACTTAGCTTGGCCCACAGTGTCTCCCATTTAACTTGATCGAAAGTACTGCAAAAATCGACAAATACTATATACAGGGTGGCATTTGTATTGCTCAATGTGATGTTAATCAGTTGATCCAAAACCCTGATATTGTGTGCTGTCCCAGAACCAGGTCTGAACCCTGTCTGAGCATAATTCAGGATTTTATTTGTAACCACCCAGGTCTCTAATTCCCTTAGGACAAGAGTCATGAATATTTTGCTAGTTACATTGAGCATGGATAGAAGTAGGTAGTTGCCGACGTTACATCGATCCCCCTTTTTATATACTGGTATAAGTACCAACCTTATCCATGATGATGGGATCACAGCAGACCTACAGACACACGAAAAGAGTGTCAAGAGTACCTGTGCCCAGTTATCCGGGTCATTTTTTTGTACTGAATTTGCTAACCCATTTGGGCCTGAGGCATTAGAGGATTTGAGGGCTAAAATAGCCTGCTTCATCATTTTATGGCTTAATGGGAGAGGCCATATGTTTGTTCGTAACACGATGGAGGGGGCAGGTATATTTTCATTAAAAAACTTGTTCTTGATGTGTTCTACCCACTGCTCCTCACCAATGGGGTTCACTATTCTTAATCTCTGCTCCCCTCCTGCCTCTGCTAATGTTTGCCAGATTCTTCGTGCGTTTCTGCTCACAAGAGTCTGTATGAAGTTTACCCATTTTTCATGTTGTTGGGACTTACGATAGTGGTATAACCATGAATGGTATTGCCGCTTGATATACTTGATCCGGGTCGGCCTCTCATGCTGGCTCCTTATATTAGTATCAACCACTCTACAGGCTCTAATCTCTCGCCGCATTAACCGTTTGCGGTCCCGGGTCTTAATATCGAACTTGCCTCTGTCAACTGCTTTCCATTTAATTTTGGGTACATGGGGACTCTTAAAAAAAACTGAGTAAGAGATTGTATCCACACCTCAATCTCCTCCGGAGATTTCCCCCGTAGGGCACTATTCGTACAACATCCCTTGGGGAAAGTCAAGGTGTTCATTCTTTCAATATTGACCTGTGACCACCGTACCCGGTTTCCCGAGTGATTCGGAATCACATTACTACAAACAATTCTGTGTCCCTTTCCACCTGCCCCACTCGAAATCAGGGTAACTGGGGCATGGTCACTAAAGGTGTTAGCAGCAACATGTAAATCAATGACATTGCCCAATAAGCATTCAGATACCACCACCTAGTCCAAAACCGCTCTCTTGGCTCCCACTGCCCATGTTATTTGACCATGGTTATCACCAGTTGTGCCGCCATTCAGGATTGTGCACCTCCATTCATTTGGGTAGTCCAGCCATACCTTGCCCTTTGGGTTAGATGTCATTTGCGGCATGCAGCAATAATCAGTTACATTGGAGTAATTACCACAACACTCTAGGTCCACACATCTTACGTTCAGATCACTGCATAGTATGATCAGGTTACTTTCCTTATCTGTGACCCAATTCATTAATATAATGTCCAATTGCTCACAGATAGGCTCAGTCAACAAAGTACCCGGAGGGTTATATACACCAATGATTAACAATTCTCGTTGTTTTCCTCCTCTCTCAGATGGGGTCACAGCCACAGTGAGCATGTTACCACCAGGGATAGGATCATAGATCAGTCTAGGATTGCAGGCCGACTTTATTCCCATTAATAGCCCACCGTTAGGGCGTCCGAGCTCCCCCTTGGTGGTCCATGCTTGAAAAGTCACGTAGCCATAAAATTCCACCTCAAAAGTAATCCAGGTCTCTTGCAATATAAAAATCTTGTGGGAAAACAAGACTTCCTGGGCACCAATCCGTTTAACCAGTGGCTGAAACCCTTAGTGTTCCAGCTCACTACTGCCCAATTTCAGTCCAGGCATGCTTTTGTAGCAATCATGTTCTTTAACCATGCCAAGCCTTGATTGTCACTGTATTTAGTTACTGTCTTCGATTCACCTTTCGATATAGCTGGTTTAGGTTTAGAACAGTTGCACTTAGCGCATCCTTCTGGGAAGATTTCCATTGTTACCGGTATGTCCAAGACGTTCCCTAAATAGCCCAGAGATGCAGCGTGTAGCCTAATGAGGGTGATAGTCTCAGACAGGCTACAATGAACTTTGGTGGTCTTCGTGTTCAACGATCGGAGTGGTTCCACAAAGTCAAAATTGCCGGTGTTAAGTATCTTGAGAGAAGGTACCTTATTAAACAAAGACAGGATCGAGGCCCGATTCAACTGCCGCCCGTTTGCAACTACCTTGGGTGCAATAGTCAGAGTTTTCTGGTGTAGTACAGGGGGGGAGAATGAAAGGGAGGGATTAGAAGTAGAAGCTATCACCTCAGAATCAACATTACAAGGGGCCATGTTGGCGACAACCGGTAGGTGCTGAGTCCAACTACATGATTACAGGCTATGCGTGCCTGTTTAGTAGCTTTATCCTCCTCCCGGGTGGTTACTATACCAGCCGGTGCCTCCTCTGTCAACCAGCTAGTGAGTGTGCCACAGCCTGTGCCGACAGTCTTTTGCGTCTCGCTGCTCGTTTCCATTGCTTTTTTGACATATTAGAGCTGCAGGGGCGTAATGTTGAATTTAATGGAGGGGAATGTGCTTCCTGTTTATCCCTCAAGGGGGGCAGGTCAGTGATAGCCTGCATTTGTGGCATCAATATTTTCTGCTTTACCTGTCTCCCCTGATGATTAGTTATGGACGCCGAGTCCGATGAGCCCTTTATCAAATCTGATAAGGGACAAATCAAGATTCACTTCCAGGGGCTCCACAATAGCACAATCAGGAGACACCCCCATTGCGGCAGGTAATTTTTGGGTGGTTTCCCCCCGCAGGTCAATGATTGCTCTTTCTTTGGGTTGTTTTAGGGCTGTTAGATGTTTATGTATACTCGCAGTGGCCACCCCCTGGAGTTTCAGGTCTTCGTGTATTGTGGCACACAATTTCAATAAAACTTTAACCGCAAAATTTAAGATGCCATTATTATGGTTTATAGAAGTCTCATGAGAACTATACTCATCCTCGGCGAGAGTACTTGAGGGTAATGCAGTTCCATAAAACATATTTGGGCTAGCAGATAACCTAGCTGCCACCCCTGTACCAGGCAGAGGGGAATCCTTTATTTCAGCCATCAGTGGGTTACCCCCCACCACCCCTGAAAGGGACGCAGTCCCCAGGATTACATCACTCTTTGGTAGCGACAATGCTTGGTCCTCCTCTTCTGGAGAGGGGTCTGGTAGAGGTAGCTGCAATTGTGATTGTTCTTTTTCTGCAGCTCCTCCTTTCCCCCCACCCACAGTAGGGGAGGTGCATTCCAGGAGGGCATAGCATAATTGAAGTAATGAATCATTGTTGAGATCCAACGATAGATAGCTATTATCAGCCTCCGCCAGAGGGGGGATAATATCCAATACGGGTAGTGGTATAGCATGAGCTAGTGATTTAGCAGGAAAAAATGCATCCAACAGGCCTTTTTTTGTCCCAGCTCCTCTTGCATTTTTGACCCTTTTTTCCCCTTTTTACCAGCCTTCTGTGGCTCTACGCCAATGTCATTAGGCTGTTTACCTGAGTGTAGTCCGTAAGGTTTCTTTCCTCAGGATCCCTCTGCTTTGCAGCGACTCGCCGCCTTTCCCGGCATTACAAGGGGGCAGCAATATAGGTTAAGTACAGGTGCGGCGGGCTATGAAGAGATAAGTCAACACACTCCCCCCACACAGCTCATTGCCTTATTTTACACCGCTGCCCGCCCCCTTCACTTGACACTTGGCACTGGATTGCTGTGGAACACAGGTCAAAATCAGAGTCAGAGCGTTCCCCAACAGGCCTCCCCAAAGGGAGTAGTCAATACGAGCAGGGGGATATCACTTCACCAAATAGGGTATTGATTTCAGGTTACCCTCACCTGCCCGCCTGCCTCTGAGTGTCCACGAAGGACCGCTTCAATTCACTTCTCCCCGCCTAGAGTCACGTAATAATTTGCTATAACAGCACAGACAGACGTTTGGCTTACTTGGAACACATGGTTTCCCGACAGGATTTCGCTGTGTATGTCGCCGCCGCTCCTCAGTCTCCACTCAGCCGAACACTTGCCCAACACTTTTTGCTACGCTTTCGCTTGTCCATTTCCTTTAAAAGACACACCTTCTAAAAAGGGGCAGTGCAGCGTTTTCTTTCCAGGTGCAATACAATGAAATGCAAAGCTTCTAAAAGGGGCAGTGCGGTGTTTTCTTTCCAGGAGAAATGCAATGGCATGTAAAGCTGTAATGTAGCGTAAAAAACGTGCCAAAAGAAATCCACAGCCAGAAGCAATGACAGTGAAGGAGTGAGACACGGCAGGTTGCCAACACTTGCCCAACACTTTTTCCAATAATGAAATGTGAAGCACATAAAAAAGTAACATGTCATGTTGGAAAGGGAAATGCATTTGCAGACTGAAATGCGAAACAAACTGCCACTGATTTACACACAAAAATGTACGTTGAAAAAATGAAAGAAGTACCCTGCATGATAGAAAATGGGATTGCTACAGTTAAGGAAATGCAAGCAGAAGTTATTGTAGATGAAATAAAAACCTGGTCTGAGGGTCCAGCAGAATTAGAAGGTTGTTGGGTGGACAAAGAGAACAAAAGATGGATGTTGCCAAATGCCTATTTAATGGCAATGATCACTATAGCCCACAGTCCAACACACATAGGTGCTAAGAAAATGATTCAACCTCTAGATTCTGTATGGCGGAATCTACACATTAGAAAAACTGTTGACAGATTGCTTCAAAATTGTATGACTGGTTTACAACATAACATTGGAAAAGGAACAGCAACACCAGTAGGAAGTTTTGCCCAACCCCCTAAATGCAGTTTGAAGTTATCCATTTTTATTTCATAGAAATGGAAAGGTGCCAAAATGATAAGTATGTCCTCATGGTGGTCTGCGCATTTAGCAAATGGGTAGAGGCCTACCCCTTGAAAGATTGTACAGCTATGTCCACAGCTAAAGTTATGCTAAAAGAGTACTTTTCCCGTTTTGGCCAACCCCTCGACATATGGTGAGATAACGGTCCGCACTTTATTGCAGTCGTGATATTACAAATTTGTGCAGGCCTCCAAACTGACAAACGATTCCATTCTGCCAGACACCCGATGAGTGCCGGTTTGGTGGAACGTAAGAACGGTATCCTGAAAAATAAATTGAGTAAGATCTGTGAGGGGAGCAATTAGAAATGGCCCAATGCATTAATGCTAGCTTTGTCGTGCATGAGAACATCTGTACAGGCAACGACTGGACTCTCCCCCTATGAAATAGTTATGGGGAGACCAGCAAATGTTTGGAATGCTCTGCAGCCGAAACGGCTGAGGGACATAGAATACCTGTTGCTTATTAACTATTGTAAACAGTTAACTCAAAACTTGCGTTTAATTCATCAGCAGGTGCAGGAGGCTCTTCCTGTCAGATATGTTACGCTCACCTGACTCCCACGGAGGAGCTGGCCTGGTTCGCGCTGATGTGACCTCTTCTAAGGTGATGCGCAGGGTTCGGAAGACAGACTGGACCGGGCCCCCAAATCTGGCTTGTCTGGCTCACAGAAGTATCCTTCTGTAGGCGAAAATAGGGGATTAACTGTCTGCTGGGTAATGCAATTGGCCTCCCACTTTCCCCTCTCACCCTCCTTGAAACCCTTCTGTGATTTCTCGTAGCGTCTCACCTTAGGGTCTGGAAGGGCGAGCTTTCCATCCTGCTTCTGATGCAGGGGCGTGTTGGTATCCAGTTACTTCACTGGATTTTCGGATTGGTGAGAACCAAACTTGCTTGGCTTCCAGGTAAGTTTTTTTGATAAGAGGTTCCCCTTGTGTCCATGCATTAATGTACTAATGCTAGTGTCTTTTTCCCCATAGGGGCCGGGGTACGGAATGCCGGGGAACAGGCACCGACCCGAGATGAGCGGTGAAATCCTTGTAGAAATCAGGTAAGTCTTTAATGAGCGTTTTTTGGTAATATCTTTTCATTCGCTCATTAACGCTGATGTCTCTTTTTCCCCTTAGGGGCCGGGGTCCGGAAATGCCAGGATGCGGCACGGACCCGAAATGAAGAGGGAATGAATCAACAGGTAAGTCTTAACATGGAGATTTAGCTTTCCTTATTCCCTTCTCTCTCTCACCTTTTGTTCTGGTGTTTTTCTCCCTAGGCGCTGGGGCGTGACTGCGAATCCGGATGATCTATGCTGAACATGGAGGCGCCCTGTAAAGGTGAGTGGAATGCGGTGCTGCAGCGATCGATGCGATGAGCTTTTAAATTAAAGTCTTCCTTTTCAGGATTGTCGGCGAGATGTCTCCGGGATGCGGATTTAGCAGGTAAGGACTTTTCCTTCTTCTGTTCTCTTCTTCTCTTCCTTTGCAGGTGATCCAGGATGCTGGCAGGCGTGGCAGAAGTCAGGATGCAGGAGCAGACACTGTGAGCATCCAGCTGCTAGATGCAGAACAACGCGAAGCACGTGTGGCTGTTCGGGTGGGGTTTAAATAGCCTTGGAAGAAGTTCCAGGTATGTATCCTTCCTCCAATCAGGTATGTATCCTTCCCCGACCACGCCCGGATGGTAAATTAGTCCCACAGGTAAAGTAGTTCCTTTCAGGCCTCAAGGAGGCCGGGATCCTGCAGCATGGTCTGCATCAGGTAAGTGCACCCAAGCATTCCCATAATGAGCCTGGCGCCTATGGCGCCAGGACTGATGTCTTTTATGAGCCTGGCGCCATAGGCGCCAGGACACTGTCCAAAGGGCCCCTATATGGGGTTGCTGGGTCCTTCCTTGGGGACTGGATGTCCGCTTTCGGGGACGCCGGGCTTGAACCGGCTCCCCGGGAGCGGGCATCAAGACAGCACTCCCCCCCAAGGCCCCTCCCAAGGTTGTTCCCTCCGGGGGTTTTGGTTTGTCTGGGAAGAGTCGGTGGAATTTCCTGACTAATCGAGGTGCATGCACATGGTCGCTGGGTTCCCACGACCTCTCCTGAGGTCCGTACCCCTTCCAATCAATTAGGTAGAACAGTTTTGACCTAAACATTTTTGAGTCTAAAATGTTCTTCACTTCGAATTCGGGCTCCCCATCTATTAGAATAGGTTCTGGAGGTTTGAGTAGTCGGGTTCCGGGTACCACTGGTTTCAGAAGTGACACATGAAAAACAGGGTGAATTTGCATACTAGCTGGTAAATCAAGTTTAACAGCCACTGGGTTAATTATTGCCGTAATAGAAAAAGGTCCCAGATATTTTGGGTTAAAAGTTCGAGGCCCTTTGAGTGGTAAATGTCTGGTAGCTAACCACACTTGATCCCCAATCTGATACGGAGGTGCTTCACTCCGATGTAGATCAGCATTCTCCTTGTATTTTCTCTTGGCTTGTTGTAAATGCGTAGTTGCCTCTTTGAAGGCTTGGGTAATTGTAGAATGCAGATGTTCTACTGCAGGCATTCCGAGGTTCTGAGGTGAGTCAAGGTTTGAGGTTTGAGGGTGATGCCCAAACAAAGTATAAAAAGGACTGTGGCCAGTTCCAGAGTGTACCGAATTATTATATGCGTATTCGGCTATCCAAAGAATGTCTTTCCAGTTGCTTTCTGATTGCTGTAACATACACCGTAAGTACTGTTCAAGGGTCTGATTTGTCCTCTCGGTCTGACCATCGGTCTGTGGGTGGTGACTGGTCGATAATCTTACGTCGATCTGCGCTATTTGACAACATTTGCGCCAGAAGTGGGAAATGAATTGGCTTCCCCGGTCAGAGATTAGTATAGATGGGAATCCATGTAGCCGAACAATATTTTCGAGGAATTCTTTGGCTAGGACAGAAGCTGAAGATAAACCTTTCAAAGGAATAAAGTGGGCCATTTTGGAAAACAAATCCACAATTACCAGAATAGTATTGTACCCCGAACAAGGAGGCAGGTCCGTAATAAAATCCATTGATAGGGTGTGCCAGGGTGCTGGTGGTATGTCTAGAGGTTGAAGGAGACCGGCTGGTCTTTTCTTTTGACTTTTATTTTGGGCGCAAACACCACAGGACATCACAAAAGATTTAACATCTTTTCGCCAAGAGGGCCACCAAAATTGTCGTTTCACCTTTTCCTCTGTCTTGGCAATACCGGGGTGTCCCTCTATTAATGTATCATGATAACCGGAAATAACTAGTTCGTGTAATTCCTTATGTGGCAGGAATAAGCGTCCTTGGAAATAAGGTAAACCATTATCTATGGTAAAGTCTGATCCCTTTTGTATCCATTCCTGTAAGGTTGTAGGGTCCAGGAGTTGTTTCACTCTGGCTTGAATGTCTTCAAGCGTCTATAACGAAGTCATGCCTACAATCCTCTGTTCGGGAATTATTGGTACTGGTTCTGAGTTTGTATCAGATTCTCCCATTCCAATTCGGGATAAGGCGTCTGCTTTGCCATTCTTGCAGCCAGGTCGATAGGTAATCACGAAATCAAATTCAGCGAAAAACAAAGCCCATCGGAGCTGCCGTGATGACTGAGCCTTGGCGGTTTTCAAATACTGTAAATTCCGGTGATCAGTGATCACTGTGATGGTATGTCGAGCGCCAAGCAGATAATGCCGCCAGGCTTTAAAAGCAGACTTAATGGCTAACAGTTCTTTGTCCGTGATTGCATAATTAATCTCGGGTGCCGAGAATTTTCTGGACCAAAATGCTACGGGATGCAGTTGGTTGGTTTCGGGATCTCTTTGGGACAGGACAGCTCCCATGGCTAGGCTGGATGCGTCAGTCTCGACGACATTAGGGAGATTTGGACGCGGGTGTTTCAATATAGGTCCGGAGGTAAACTTAGCTTTTAAATCCTGAAAGGCCAGCTCGGCTTCTTCAGACCATTCAAAACGTTTATTTTTCCTCAAGAGTGCAGTAATGGGTTGTACCACGCGTGAAAATTCCGGGATAAACCTGCGATAGAAATTGGCAAAGCCGAGCATGCTTTGAACCCCTTTTTACAGAGCTAGATGATGGCCATTTGAGGATGGCATCCACTTTTCTTGAGTCCATTCAGACTCCTTTGGGTGTCAGGATGAAACCTAGAAACTCGACTTCTGTGGTATGGAAAACACATTTCTCCAATTTAGCAAATAGTTTGTGTTGGCGCAGTTTTTCAAGTACTGCCCTGACGTGTTTTCTGTGATCAGATTCCGAAGAGGAGTACACCAGAATGTCATCAATATATACGACAACACAAACATCGATGAGTTCCCGAAGGACATCATTCATGAAGTATTGGAAGGCAGCCGGCGCGTTACACAATCCGAAAGGCATCACCTGGTACTCGAATAATCCGTATTTAGTACGGAAGGCAGTTTTCCATTCGTCGCCTTCTTTGACGCGTACCAGATGATAAGCCCCCCGGAGATCTAACTTGGTGTATATGCAAGCGTCCTTCACCTGGTCAAGGAGTTCAGGGATCAGAGGCAGAGGATAACGGTTTTTAACCGTTATCTGGTTCAATGCGCAGTAATCGCTACAAGTTCTAAGGTCGCCTTCTTTTTTGGGCACGAAGAACAAAGCCGATGATGCCGGGGACTTTGACGGGCGAATAAAACCATTAGCTAGGTATTGATCCAAATATTGTCTCAAATGCAGATTCTCAGGTTCAGTAAGGGCATAAATCCTGCTACAAGGGGGTTGTGCACCGGGCACCAGATCGATTTGGCAATCGTACGATCTGTGAGGAGGTAACGTGTTGGCCTGTTCCTTTTGGAAGACGTCCTGAAAGTTTTGGTATTCCGGAGGTAGTTGCATGGAGGCAGAGGTTACAGATGCTAGATTAATCGTCAGGTTTTCTGGGTAGCAGGTTTGTGTACAATCCGGGAAGGTTATTCTCTTAGCTCGCCAATCAATTCGAGGATTATGTGTCTCTAACCAAGGGATTCCAAGAATAACCTGAAACTGTGAAGCCTTGATTACATCAAACACAACACCCTCCCGATGGCCGTCGGGACCAATAAGAGTCACCTCAGTAGTGGAATGTGTTACCGGTCCAGAGGCAATTTCAGTTCCATCGACTGTGGTGATGACATCTTTGCTGGTTTTAGGACGGAGAGGGAGGTTAATCCTAGAGACCAATTCACGATCCACATATTTTCCAATAGCCCCACTATCGATGTATGCCTTTATTGCATGCAACCGCTTAGGCTGTTCTGGATCTACGAGAACCATTGGCACAATGAAATGCGAGGTCTGAGAGTTAGTTTTCAAGCTCGGCAAGCGGACCCCTACACTTGTTGGGCGGAGTCGTTTCCCGAAACAGAGTCTTCATGGTTTTTATCAGCGGCTCCTACTGCCTTTCGGGACGGTTTTGCCGGGCAATCTCGTAGAAAGTGTCCAGAATTCCCAAAATAAAGACATAATTTTAACTGCCGCCTCCTTTCACGTTCCTTTTGAGTTAAGGGTCCTTTAACCCCTCCAATTTGCATAGGCTCAGAGACATCAACTCCCTTGGGATTAGCATGGGTCTTGACCAACACCCAGGTCTCAAACCTGGACCGATCTGCTTTTCTGTTTTGAAGTCTGTGATCCAATTGGACCACTAAGTCTGTATACTCTGTGCATTCTTGGGGCGGATTTACAACTTGGGCCAAGACATCTTTAAGTTCTCCGCGAAGGCCTCGATAAAACAACGTGACTCTTTTATCCTCTGGCCATCCCGTTTCCACAATTAGTCTATTAAAGGTTGCAATATAGGATAGGAGGTCCTGATTGCCCTGTCGCAGGGATAGAAGTTCGTCATCCAGAGCCTGCCCGCCCCTGACAGTGTCGAGAAAATAACCTTTCCATGCTTGCTTGAAACCTTTGAAAATCACGGAGAATCGGGTCATCTTGAGTAACCAGTGGAACTGACCAATCGGCACAGCAGCCGCTGAGATATCACAATACAAAGGCTACCTTGGTCTGATCATTAGGGAAGGCCCCAGGTCTGCATAGGAAGTGCAAACGACACTGATTCATGAATACGGTGAATCGTTTGGGGTCCCCAGCAAAGCGTTCGGGTGGGGCCAGCGGCATGTTTCCAGGTAGATTAATCTGCACCGGGTTACTGGAAACCACAGGAGCGGGGTTCCCTCCGGACCCGGGTAGAGGAGTTTGCCCAGCTTGACCTTGCAAAAGCTGTCTGGCCAGGTCATCAGTTCTTTCCTTTGATATTATTAAGTCCCTCCTGAGGGCATTAGTCTCTTGACGAGCGGCATGTACTTTGGCCCGTAATTCCTCCAGTAATTGGGCCAACTGATCAGTGTCAGAACTTTCCATAGCGCCTGGGTGGGAATTTGTAGGAAGGCTTCGCGTTCTGTTACGCTCACCTGACGACCACGGAGGCGCTGGCCTGGTTTGCGCTGCTGTGACCTCTTCCAAGGTGATGCGCAGGGTTTGGAAGACGGACTGGACCGGGCCCCAAAATCTGGCTTGTCTGGCTCGCAGAAGTATCCTTCTGTAGGTGAAAATAGGGGATTAACTGTCTGCGGGGTAATGCAATTGGCCTCCCACTTTCCCCTCTCACCCTCCTTGAAACCCTTCTGTGATTTCTCGTAGCGTCTCACCTTAGGGTCTGGAAGGACGAGCTCTCCATCCTGCTTCTGATGCAGGGGCACGTTGGTATCCAGTTACTTCACTGGATTTTCGGATTGGTGAGAACCAAACTTGCTTGGCTTCCAGGTAAGTTTTTTTGATAAGAGGTTCCCCTTGTGTCCATGCATTAATGTACTAATGCTAGTGTCTTTTTCCCCATAGGGGCCGGGGTACGGAATGCCGGAGAACAGGCACCGACCCGAGATGAGCAGTGAAATCCTTGTAGAAATCAGGTAAGTCTTTAATGAGCGTTTTTTTGGTAATGTCTTTTCATTCGCTCATTAACGCTGATGTCTCTTTTTCCCCTTAGGGGCCGGGGTCTGGAAATGCCAGGATGCGGCGCGGACCCGAAATGAAGAGGGAATGAATCAACAGGTAAGTCTTAACATGGAGATTTAGCTTTCCTTATTCCCTTCTCTCTCTCACCTTTTGTTCTGGTGTTTTTCTCCCTAGGCGCTGGGGCGTGACTGCGAATCCGGATGATCGCTGCTGAACATGGAGACGCCCTGTAAAGGTGAGTGGAATGCGGTGCTGCAGCGATCGACGCGATGAGCTTTTAAATTAAAGTCTTCCTTTTCAGGATTGTTGGCGAGATGTCTCCGGGATGCGGATTTAGCAGGTAAGGACTTTTCCTTCTTCTGTTCTCTTCTTCTCTTCCTTTGCAGGTGATCCAGGATGCTGGCAGGCATGGCAGAAGTCAGGATGCAGGAGCAGACACGGTGAGCGTCCAGCTGCTAGATGCAGAACAACGCGAAGCACATGTGGCTGTTCGGGTGGGGTTTAAATAGCCTTGGAAGAAGTTCCAGGTATGTATCCTTCCTCCAATCAGGTATGTATCCTTCCCCGACCACGCCCGGATGGTAAATTAGTCCCACAGGTAAAGTAGTTCCTTTCAGGCCTCAAGGAGGCCGGGATCCTGCAGCATGGTCTGCATCAGGTAAGTGCACCCAAGCATTCCCATAATGAGCCTGGCGCCTATGGCGCCAGGACTGATGTCTTTTATGAGCCTGGCGCCATAGGCGCCAGGACACTGTCCAAAGGGCCCCTATATGGGGTTGCTGGGTCCTTCCTTGGGGACTGGATGTCTGCTTTCGGGGACACCGGGCTTGAACCGGCTCCCCGGGAGCAGGCATCATGACAGATATACCGACCCAGAACATTGTCTGCAGCATGGGGACTGGGCACTGATTGAAGATTTTGAGAGAAAATCTTCACTCGCACCGTGGTGGAAGGGGCCCTACCAGGTGCTACTGGCTACACAGGCTGCAGTCTGAGTGGATGGCTGCAAGTCCTTGATCCACACAACACACGAAAAAAGAATTCTGTTTCCTTTGAAAGAGCTGCCTGATCCTGACGTCGAAAGAAATACAGCTGCCCTTGATCACAACGATACCATTGCCAGTTCTCTGACAGAAGTGCTTCCTAAGCCTGAGAAAGGGCCTGGGGAGATTGCAGCAAAGATTGAAAGGCCAAAGGTACTTCAACCTTGTCCGACTGCTGCTGCATCATCACTCATTGCATCCCAAGCTGGCACTGATCCTGCATCTGGAAATGAGAGTGCATTGTTCATCGATCATACTGTATCTGGAGCCATAAGGTACAATCTATGTTCACAAAATCGGAAGTGATCTGCATGTTTGTTTTGCCTTTGTTCCCAATATGGATGAAGTGGGAGCGGAGGCCTAGGGAAAAGGAGCGTATGAGCTGTATCAAGCTGCATCAAATTGAAAACTCTGACAGGCGGTTTACCGGTGCTACCATTGAAAAGTGAAGGAATAGTGCAACCTTGTGGGGATGAGCGGGGGGCATATGGTACCGACACAGTGATGCTTGCTCCTGCCTTTTTGGACCTCTGTGCAAAATCACATCAGCTTGCTGTCATTTATTAAGCAGGCTAGCCTGAACTGGCCTGAATGCTTTGCTGCTACTTGAATGCTTTGCTGCTAACGTGTGTTGCTGTAGAGAACTTTTCTGCAACGAACATTGAAAACTTTTCCTGAGATAAACATTACAGACAATGCCTTTGGTCACTCCTGCTCCCTCCTGCACACACACTGTTTATATTGTAGAAATAGAGACTAAGCCTACTCTTAAAAAAACTTGGTTTGGGAAAAAGGAAAAGCTAATGATTATGAAACTGCTTTGCATTTCGATTACGCTGATCCCAATATTCTGGTATCTGAAACTGTGCACCCTTTCAAATTTATTTTGCCTGCTACCAATGCTCCTACTATGAGCAGCCCAGTGCATGTGCTCTCTTATACTTTCCCCTCACCAGAAGTGAAACATAGAAAAGGTTATGACAATAATACATTGCTATTGATTATGAATATGACACATGCTATCTTGAATAGGTCCAATTGTTGGGTCTGTTCCCATTTACCCCAGCATGGTGTAAAAGGAATGGGTTGGTATGTACATCCGTTGCCACTTAATACTGCATGTTATTCATCATTGAGAGCGTTATTTTATGGAAAATGGAACGACAGTGTTACTGGTCAGTTTGATGGAACAAACATAAATGAGTTTGAAAGAGTGGTATTGGAACTGGTGGGTTGTTCCATATTTACAAGCGCAAGCAAAATAAAAACGGTAACAACGAAACCAGTAAATAGGCTCTCTAGGCCTTACAAATCCCTAATCACTTTTAACATGGCTCCAGTAGGAAACAAAGATGATGTGCCTCCCTCCTATACTATTATTCACAGTCCACGTTCTGTCCCGTTTTGCTTACGGAAAAAGAGTTCCTATCCCGTGGGAATGTTTACTAGGTGCATGAATACTGCCATACTTGGGCAAGAAGAGAAACCATTATATGTAGGAGGTTCTGTTTATTTTGTATGTGGAGATCAGGCCTATACATGGTTACCTAGAACTTGGACAGGGACCTGTTATTTAAGTATACTTTTTCCTGGTGTATTTCTTTCCAAAACTTCTGAAATATCAAAACTATCCAGATCTAGGCCACGACGAGATGATTAGGCAGGACAAATTGCAGGGTATATAGCGAAGTCATTCATGCCATTTTGGGGACAAGCAATAAATTCATGGAATATGAGGAAACTGTCCAGGGTGTTAGAAAAGATGATAAATGGAACTACAGATATACTCTATAATATGACACTAGAACAGAAAGCAGTTAGATTAATTGCACTTCAGAATAGAATGGTTCTTGATATATTTTTGGCTGATCGTGGGGGTTATGCAAAATCGTGGGGTCAGCATGCTGTGTATTCGTAAGTGACTCTTCCCCCACGATATTTGAAGCAATCAAGAAATTGCATGTCCTGATTTCTGCTATTCGTGTCCCCACAGTTGGTTGGAATCTGAATATACGTTCATGGTTTTGGGAACTGCTGCGATCATGAGGATGGAAACTAATTGCAATTTTGGTCATGATATCTGGAATCCTCATGTTCTGCTGTTGTTGCATACAATGCCTGCCAATCCTCTGCTCCCAAATTACAAATGAGTTTGGACATGCAATAAAAATGAAACCTCCTCGCATATTAAGTGAAGGTGCCCAACACGAAAATGAAACAATCAAAGAATTCATGGCAATTAATATTTCTGATGACGATTACAGTAGTATGGGTAGTTCGGTATCAGACACGTGGTCAGATGAAGATGCAATGTATGGATGATGCTCTTGGTTTACGGCCAAAAGGAGGGTTTGTTAGACCAGAAACATCCCTACAGTATGTATAGTATGTATATTATGTTGGCCAGAAACCATTTGCATCATGTGACAAACATCACAATCGCAGAATCGTCAATGTAACCAGGGGCGTCCATTTTGTGAAATCTCAGCCATTTGCTTTTTTCCTTTCTGTCAAAATGCTTTGCAAACTGTATTCTATGCTTCAAACTCATACACAGTGTAAGGCCACGGCCTGAATGCTGAAAGACTAACACAGACAGGAATGTCAAACAATACAGAAATACATGGTTTTCCTCCCTCATGAAGTCCTTGAAGGCGAGCAGAAGCCGGATCTAATCAGCAGACCAGGTGCCAGCCTGTCTTGCAAACGCTGTAGTAAAAGGCAGTTAAAGCATGAATTATATTCTTTTACCGGTACTCCTTCACGGAGACTGGTATTTTCTGCTTCAGAACTGTCTGACCCTTAGTTTCATGAATCGAAACACATAAATAACGTGCTAAGGAATGTTTCTCTCCTATGAACATGATATCCTTGCTGAACTAAGAGCTCTATGTTCCCCATAACAGAAAGCTGTCTCTGCTACTATTGCTAGAATAGCTATATTTAGACTGAATAGAGACTTGTCATGACGTGTCATAATTGACATGATTGTCAATCACCGAACCATAGCCTGAATGATACATTTATGGAAGGATTGAATTGCCTTCAAAAGATTGCATGTTATGTATATATATTGTTGCTTGAGTGCTGCTCACTCTCTTGCATCTCACGAGGTCTGGGTACACACGTTGCGAGACATTGAGACTCCAGTCTGCCGATTAAGAATTCTTTGAAATAAACCAGACTTGTTTGGAAATCGAACCTCGTGTCTGTCGCGTCACTAGAGTATATGGTTATTGTGCCTTAGTTTCCATATGCAGTATTTATGGCCTAGCAGCTAGCATTCTTGTTCAGGCCCCTTAAAGAAAAAGGGGGTTGCACAAGTGTAAAACTTTGAGCAGTGACCCTAAATAAGAAAGACCAGGAATAACAAATATTTTGACTTTCTGGCATTCTATACAATAATTGCTAGACTTATCTGAACTCTGACCTGATGGGCAGAGGGTCAGAAGGCGAGCTTAGTTTCTTGGAATAGGGTAACCTTCTGGACAAGCCAGACCATTTATGGTACAATTGGCAGCTGCCAAGACTAGATCTCAGGAGGGGTGAAGGTGATCAAAATCCCACAATGAGCACACACAGTAAACAAAACCACAAATTACTCTCAGTCAGGTGTATAACAAAAATACATATACATTTATTAAAAGCCTTTTAAGTCAAACACAAACATATATACAATGTTTTAAAGGCCTTTTAAGTCAAACACAAAGTAATTATTCAGCAGTAATAACAAAACCAACACCAAACTATTCTAGCAAACATATACAACGGCCGGATATTACTCAGTACAGTTCCACAACCTGCAAAGAAAGGGGTTATAGGTATTATTCCCTTCCTCTCCTTCCCCCAGCAGCTCACTGTCTCCAGAGCTCTAGTTCTCTCTAGGCTGGACTACTGCAAAAGCCTAAATCTGCCTGCCTCTACACTCCTTCCTCTGCAACTCATCCAAAACAGGACTGCGAGACTTGTCCTTGGACTCAAGTCCAGGGATCGTATCTCTTCTGGACTGAAATATCTGAACTGGCTCCCAGTGGCAGCGAGGACTTCTTAGGCCTTGGACCTCAATACCTTCAACTCTCTCCTCTCTCTTCCTTAATATCTTCCTTCTCGAGCTCTTCGCTCATCCGCCTCCAACTCCCTCAGGGTTAGTCGCTTCTCCAGGCAGCAAGTTGGTGATAGATTTCTTCCTTCTGCTGGAGCCTCCTTCTGGAACAGCCTCCCTGCCTCTCTGAAACTTGAGGAGAACCGTCTCCGGTTCTGGAAGCACCTCAAGACCATCATCTTTGCTTCTGCTTTCTCTCTTTCTCTCCCCTGCTGATCTCCCGGATGAATCTGAAATTGCACTGGTTACCTGGCTACCCTCTGATCTCGAGCCCAGGTCCCCTCCCCACCAGTTGCACACCTGCACTGCCCCTGGCAACCCTTGCACTCAGGGGTCTGTTTCTGTTTCCCTACAGCCCCCTACCAGCACCTGACACCTGATGTCTGCACTTACCCTTGCACTTGCCACCAGCTGGAGGCACTTTTATTTATTGTCTTTATTTATTTTACCGTTATCCTATGTACTGCACTGCCCCCTCCCCTTTCCCCATGCACTTTTGCCCTGTACCTCCTCCCCTGCCCTTACTCGATCTCAATGTCATCTGGGCTAGTAGGATCATTGTCTTTCTTCCCTCTGTTTCCCCTCCCTTCCCACGTCGTGCCTTGAAACACTTGTGTATAAGAACGTTATAAATGCCATATCATATCATATCATATATCATATCATATCATATCATATCATACAGTGCGAATATCTCTGTGGCAGTCCTTCACAATTCATACCCTAGCTATGAGGACGTCCAGTCCCTAAGATGAGTAGAGCCTTGAGCTCAAAAGTACTTTCGGTGCTGCCGCACGCAATCATGTGGTTAAGTCAAAATGGGATCAATTCAAGGGACTTTAGTGACTCAGGAAGGTGGGTGAGGCAGTGAAGAAAAAGTTCCCACTATTCGAGTAGGGTCTCTCCAAGGGGGCAGAACAGGATCCAAGATTTTTGAATAGCTCGGTAGCTGAAGCTAGTTCAATAAAGAAGAGTGGCCCTCAGGGGACACTTGTGCGTAAAAATGTATGAATGCTCCAAAGGCCACCGGTAAGGGTTTCAAGTACTCACTGACCCTCAGCGCACTCCGGACCAAACTTCGGCAGTTGAGTCCACTTCGGTCGCACGTTCAAATCCTGCAGTTGCGCAGCTCTGCGGCTTTCAGAGGCTGGGTTCCAGGAATTACTCCATGGCAGGACAGTGGCGGTTTCTGCACTCCTGATGAAGGGGTCAGGCCAGTTCCACTGCAGCGAGTCTGAGGACACAGGGGGGCACAGCAGCAAAGCACCCACGAAGTTCGTCACCACAGCTGAGCGACACAGTGACCGCATATGTGCGGGATCAGGTGTACTCTCCTAATTCCAGACCTAGGAATACTAGTTGTATGAAACTCAGCCGGAGAGTGCCTTATGCCAGAGCTTACAGTCTTAAAAGGCTCAAGTAGAAACTCAAGATGGCAGTGGTTCCAGGGCAAAGGCCCCATACGACCTGGTCACTGGTTAAGTTGCAGGTGCAGAGAGTAGTTGGTCCCAGTATTTCAATAGATCGAAGCACACTTTCAGGCCTTCTAAGTTTGATCAGAAACAGGGGGTCCGATGGGACAACAGTGGGCTGAGGGTACCA
The DNA here is from genome assembly GCF_040938575.1 of Ambystoma mexicanum. Taxonomy (NCBI): domain Eukaryota; kingdom Metazoa; phylum Chordata; class Amphibia; order Caudata; family Ambystomatidae; genus Ambystoma; species Ambystoma mexicanum. The sequence goes on along the minus strand of NC_090922.1, from coordinate 1,315,610,369 downwards.
AACCTTCCAGCAGGTCACCAGCTATTCCACGGATCTGCTTCATTGATTCAGGATACTGTGGGATGTTTTTACCCATGCATCCAAGCCCTACAATAAAACTGTGCAGTACTGGCATGGAAAACATCATGATGGCCAGAACTCCCCAGAGAGTGCACAGGTAAAACATGAAGAATAGGCTGCCACCCATTTTTGCCTATGTTGTGAGCACAGGAGGGCACTGTCTAAAACCACCAGTGGGCTACACACACAGTAGCCTGAAACCATTGGGAATGGCAATGCTGATTGCCAAAAAAGCAACTCAGAACTGTGGGGAATTCATTTTCTTAATCCCAAAAATGGTTACATTACCAGTACTCACCACTATCAGAAAGCCAGCGTTTTAAAACCACCAGACTTTTGTGTAAAACTGAACAAATGAAACAAAACCAGACCAAGGAAAGACTTGCTAAGAGGTGGATACAATGTAAAACTATATTCGGAAAAGACTTGAAGGAAGTAATTATTTAATGTATAAGTAAAAATTGTCAGTTTGATTTGAATGTAGAAAACTGGGAACAAAAAGTGACATTTAGCTGAAACCTGGCTTAATGAAACTGGATTCTGCCTGACAACTACCCCTGACAGGAGTTGAAACCTGCTCAGCCACTCCCCTTGCCAAAAGGAGTTGTCACCTCTCTGATTAGATTGGGGTGGAGCAGCTGGGGACTACAGGGAGTTGAACAAAGGCCTGTCCTGGACTCAGGCAAATGTTATATTGGGGGGCCGTAAAGTGGCTTCCTCTTAGGGGAAACTGGGAGGGGCAGTGCCTCTGCTAGCAGCTGAGCTTGGGGGAAGTGGATAAACCAGTTATTCCACCCTGTGATGTGGGAAGCCATACCCCTTTTTGACCAGGGCATAATTTTAAAAAGATAGATAACTCATAGTACGGACTTGTCAGAATTATATAAGTAATATCATTATTTTTGTGATTTTTCTGTGAACATTTTGAGAGGCGTTAGGACCCTGTGGTGTATTCTGGGGGGTTGCTAGTGGAAAATAGGGTCTCACTCCAAATATCTGCATGTTAAAAATCTGACACTTCATCAATTAATGTCCATACTCCTTGCGCACATGTGTGTAATTTTGGGTAAATGTCCGATATTGCAAAACCAGTTAAAAAGCGCAAAATGTTGTCATTTTTGAATGCAAGCCCCCAGGAAGATCAGAGGCGGACAAGCATGGACCATAAGGAATATATAATGTGCACATGTAATTTCAACAAATTGTATATCTGGGAAGGATGTATTTGAATCAAATATAGATTTGTGGGCAAAATGACTAGGGGAGGATCCTCTGACCCATAAACAGACTTCATCATGCTGACAATCCATTTCCTTCCCCCAATCATGGGAGAGGGGAGAATTGGGCCAATGACAAGTAGAGAGGGGCAGGCTTAGCTAGGCCTAGGCACACACCCATTTTCAAAACACATAAAAAGAGACTGCTGGGACAGGTAGAGACATTCAATTCCATTTGCTGCGGAGCATGCTGACCGATGACTTCACATCCAGAGATCCAGACTTCAAATCCATCAATCTCCAAAGACCAGAACTTTACTTCAGAACTTAAAGCAAGGGCCGAAACCCACAAACTGAGAACTCTTCTCAGCAGGCCTCAGCAACCTTAAAATCATTTGCAACTATTCCAGCGAGCTGTTTGAATTCTTTTGCCAAGAACAATTGCCAGAGACCAGACCAGAGATCCAGAGTGACCCAGACCCTAAAAGCGACTTGCTACTCCTTATACTTTTGCCGTAATCGCGATTCACGCACTCGCGAATTTTGCCGCAATTTGCGATTTGGCCTGATTTCTTTACCTGTAAAAAGAAAGCATCTTTTTGCTTTCCTTTGCTAAAAATGTGTTTGTCTCTTAATAACCATCCCTGAATCATTGCTAAGTATCTCTTACTTACCCTGAACCTCCTAAAGGGAATTAAAAGCATTTTTAGCACATTTCTCACTTCATTGTCATCACATTCAAAGCATTTTGGGCCTGTGTTTCAAAATCATACCGGTTTTCTCTAAGCTTGCTGGGGGGGGAACTGAATTTCGTATTGTATTTAATGGCATTCCTGAGAACTGTGTGCTCCTCTTTCCATCTCCTTCCATTTCTTACATTGCATAGGGGAGGGGGGTGAATTGCCAGAGAAAAAGTGATTATCTTATCTTTTGCTAAAATCATATCAAGTATTTCTGTACTGCATTTTATTCCCCATTGCTTTTCCCTTGAAATCATAAAAGTATTTTTGCTACTTTATCCATCCTACACCCTCTCCTCATTGATTATAAAGAAGTGTGCTAGTGTCAGATTACCCATTGTTGATTAACATTATATTTATAAGGGCGATATTGATTATTAATTTATTATAAAAGCGTGGTATCTATATTTTGTTTTATTTCTCAAATAAACCTTTTAAACTTGCAAAACAGAACTACTTCTTGGCTCAGTGGGGTCAGGGGGATTCTAAGAGAGGGGTGTTATATAGGGGTAGTCATCCAGAACTCCTGAACTGGACATAAAGATATATCAATAAGGGTTTCCATTCAGTATCCCAGACTAGGCATTGACTTAGCTGTAGTGTTGGATTGAATCCTCTTACAATACTTGGCTCCTTTACTAAGTTCAGTGTGAAATCGGAAGACCAACCTGGTAAGGGTGTAAGATGCCTTCTCTTATCTAAAATCTCCTTCGTGCCAAAATGAAGAGAAACCAATAGGAGGTCTGCTCACATACAGCCATCCCAGACGTGGACCAATCACGGATAATGGTGGTCCCAGTCATCCCCACATATAAGACATCCTGGCACCCAGGATGTTTATTGGTACTGGACTGCTCCAGCCCACATCCTGGGCACACACACATAAGGCATGCAGAAGCCAGTGAAAGCTTTGGTTTGCCGAGGATTCTCCATAACCAAATAAGGAATTTCCCAAGTCTGCTCTACCTCGGGAAGGCACAGGGACAAGATGGCCAAAGGACAGAACAAAGGACCTTGTGGTGTGGCCATTTTAGGCGCTGGCCACTATCCTGGCCAAACATGGTAACTGCGGTTTGGACCATTGAAAAGAGTTTAAACCATATAAAGAGTAACAGCTGCCACCAGCTCTGTCCAAGGCACACTTGTACATTATTCCAAAAATCCATCGGGGGTGTCTAGGACCTCGAAAATAATAAAGGGAACCCAGCGTACTGTATTGTAAGGTACTTTTGCACTGATAAAATGTTACTAAAGAATAGCAACACGGTCTCCATGAACTGACTGTCTTACGGGTGTGTCAGTTTCCCCATAACAAAATGAGCAAATGCCCAGCGGAGCACAGCAGAAGGCTGGGCTCCACTTCCAAAAGTCAGGCTAGGATGGTCAAACAACAGCAAGGGAAAATTAACCAAAAATGGAAATCTTTCCTAACAATGAGTTCTTAAACAACTCATATTCACAATGCAGAAAAAAACTTCGAAATATCATTTAGAGTAGAATAAGAATCCATTTCAGGCTATGTATTTTGCTTTTTGCAAGTTGCAGTTATATAGCATGTTTTTTTCTGCCGTTGCCTCTTTTATGATCATCACAAGACATTGCATCTCGGTGTCCTCTGTCACTTGACAAAATCCTTGTGCTTAAAAGCTTGGGTACACTGTAGAAATGATTGACAATAGCACCTAAAGTTGCCCTTGATTTCATTGTGTCCCAATTAATGCTTTGTTGTAATGTGTCTATCTTTCCTATCTCCATGGCATGCTGTTTAGACTGTTTGCATGTATGAGGTAACATGTGCCCAGAATACGGGATGCCGGGTGAGTGCGCTGCTTTCCCTGCGCTACTCTAAATTCTTTAATGCACAGTTATGAACCCTACCAATGGTATGCATTGTGCCAACCTCTGAAGACTCTAAAGTAGATCCACGCAGGCTTGAACCAGACCTGCAGATGAACTGGCCTGCTGTTACATCTCAGTTACCAGTTCAATGCTATTCACTACAGAGTGTAATTTTCTTTCTGACTCTCAGAACATTCAGACATGTAATTGCTCGTTTTACTATAGCCAGTAAGATAGCTATAGGCAGTAAGATAGCTCAGAGGGTTAAGTGCTCGCTGCTGCGATGTGTGTGTGATATGCAGGTTGCAGGTTTGAATTCCAGTAAGACCAACTCAGCCTTTCATCTTTCTGGGGTTTATAAATGAGCACCAACACAGGTTGAGTGATATTGTATGTATATGTGTTCTATGTGAAGCTCTGCTTAAGTGTAAGTGCTATATAATAACACATCATTATATTTGGCCTTGAACGTTTGCTTGCGTTCACAGCAATTTGGTAATATGGGCCTATACACACTGATATTAACGATACATATGGTGATCCATTTTTGTTAGAAATGTATGTCACATTACAGTGATATCATAACCATATTTTTCGCAGTGTACTTAGGAACAAAGTAATGTGATGCTACTTCCTGTTTTGTCAAGGGGTAAAAGGTTGTATTCTATCACTTCTCGTGGTGTCACTTTAGGGTGGGGTCAAATGACATCACTTCCTGTGGTTTCATCAGAGGTCAAGGATCGTGTGATGTCACTTCCCTACTCCTGGCGTTTTGGTGAAAGGATGCCCTTGGAGTAATCCTAAAAGATTTCACTTTGTAGAGGAGGCAGATGACCACCCGTGAATATTTACAGGGTAATTCATAGAAATTCGCACAAAAGTGGCGCACGCGGCTGGCGCACAGCGTGCCAGTGCGAATGTCTGCGCCAGCCGCGTGTGCTAAAATCGATTTCCGCGCACAGCGTATTCATGGATTTTCGCATCCAAAACCAGCCGTGGTGCAGCGTGGCACAGCGACCCTGCAGCAGCGCCAGTTACGCCCCCAAGAACGCCCTCGTGCAAGGAAAAGCCTTCAAAATCCCCAATCCCCAAATAAAAACCAGTTCACAGGGTTGGCAAACAGCAGACGCCAAGCGGGGAACGTGTATTTCAGTGGTTCGCGGGAAGTTCCACACGCGATTGTCCTGTGTACGTGTGCATACGGGGTGCGTGGGAAGTAACACACGCAAAAGCAGCAGGGTACGTGTATTACAGGGGTGCGCGGGAAGTATCACACGCAAAAGCAGCAGGTTACGTGTATTTCAGGGGTGCGTGGGAAGTATCACATGCAAAAGCAGCAGGGTACGTGTATTTCAGGGTTGCGCGGAAAGTATCACACGCAAAAGCAGCAGGGTACGTGTATCTCAGGGGTGCGCGGGAAGTATCACATGTGATTCCATCAGGGTACGTGTATTCCAGGGGTGCGCGGGAAGTATCACACGCAAAAACAGCAGGGTACGTGTATTCCAGGGGTGCACGGGAAGTATCACACGCAAAAGCAGCAGGGTACGTGTATCTCAGGGGTGCACGGGAAGTATCACAAGCGATTCCATCAGGGTACGTTTATTACAGGGGTGCGTGGGGAGCACCACACATGAATTTCACATGTGGGTCCACCCAGGTGTTCCCTCTACACCCTCCATGGCCCCTGCAGGTGGCCCACACCACAGGGGCCTACCCTGCACATGTCCTGCAGGCACCCCATCCACCATGGCCATGCCCCCCAGCCAACCCACATGTCACCTTGCACTACTGCCCACCAACGCATGTCCCCCTGCAGCCCCAGCCACCAGGGGCAGCCTCCACCAGGCCCACACCCATGTCTCCCATCACCCCCACCCCCCAGCAGTGCAGGGGCAGCCTCCACCAGGCCCCCACTCATGTCTCCCATCACCCCCACCCCACAGCAGTGCAGGGGCAGCCTCCACCAGGCCCCCACCCATGTCTCCCATCACCCCCACCCCCCAGCAGTGCAGTGGCAGCCTCCACCAGGCCCCCACTCATGTCTCCCATCACCCCCACCCTCCAGCAGTGCAGGGGCAGCATCCACCAGGCCCCCACCCATGTCTACCACCACCGCCACCCCCCAGCAGTGCAGGGGCAGCCTCCACCAGGCCCCCACTCATGTCCAACTCATGTCTCCCTGCACCTCCACCCCCCAGCCACCAGGGGCAGCCTCCACCAGGCCCCCACTCATGTCCCCTATCACCCCCACCCCCCAGCCACCAGGGGCAGCCTCCACTAGGCCCCCACCCATGTCTACCACCACCGCCAACCCCCAGCAGTGCAGGGGCAGCCTCCACCAGGCCCCCACTCATGTCTCCCATCACCCCCACCCCCAGCCACCAGGGGAAGCCTCCACCAGGCCCCCACTCATGTCCCCTATTACCCCCACCCCCCAGCAGTGCAGGGGCAGCCTCCACCAGGCCCCCACTCATGTCCAACTCATGTCTCCCTGCACCCCCACCCCCCAGCCACCAGGGGCAGCCTCCACCAGGCCCCCACTCATGTCCAACTAATGTCTCCCTGTATCTCCACCCCCCAACCACCAGGGGCAGCCTCCACCAGGCCCCCACTCATATCCCCTATCACCCCCACCCCCCAGCCACCAGGGGCAGCCTCCACCAGGCCCCCACCCATGTCTACCACCACCGCCACCCCACAGCAGTGCAGGGGCAGCCTCCACCAGGCCCCCACTCATGTCTCCCACCACCCCCACCCCCCAGCAGTGCAGGGGCAGCCTCCACCAGGCCCCCACTCATGTCCCCTATTACCCCCACCCCCCAGCAGTGCAAAGGCAGCCTCCACCAGGCCCCCACTCATGTCCAACTCATGTCTCCCTGCACCCCCACCACCCAGCCACCAGGGGCAGCCTCCACCAGGCCCCCACTCATGTCTCCCATCACCCCCACCACCCAGCAGTGCAGGGGTAGCCTACACCAGGCCCCCACCCATGTCTACCACCACCGCCACCCTCCAGCAGTGCAGGGGCAGCCTCCACCAGGACCCCACCCATGTCTCCCAGCACCCCTACCCCCCAGCAGTGCAGGGGCAGCCTCCACCAGGCCCCCACTCATGTCCAACTAATGTCTCCCTGCACCCTCACCCCCCAGCCACCAGGGGCCGCCTCCACCAGTCCCCCACTCATGTCTCCCATCACCCCCACCCCCCAGCAGTGCAGGGGCAGCCTCCACCAGGCCCCCACTCATGTCCCCTATGACACCCACCCCCCACCCCCCAGGGGCGGCCTCCACCAGGCCCCCACCCATGTCTACCACCACCGCCACTCCCCAGCAGTGCAGGGGCAGCATGCACCAGGCCCCCACTCATGTCTCCCACCACCCCACCCCCCAGCAGTGCAGGGGCAGCCTCCACCAGGCCCCCACCCATGTCTCCCATCACCCCCACCCCCAGCAGTGCAGGGGCAGCCTCCACCAGGCCCCCACTCATGTCTCCATCACCCCACCCCCCAGCAGTGCAGGGGCAGCCTCCACCAGGCCCCCACTCATGTCCAACTCATGCCTCCCTGCACCTCCACCCCCCAGCCACCAGGGGCAGCCTCCACCAGGCCCCCACTCATGTCTCCCACAACCCCCACCCCCCAGCAGTGCAGGGGCAGCCTCCACCAGCCCCCCATCCATGTCTCTCATCACCCCCACCCCCAGCAGTGCAGGGGCAGCCTCCACCAGGCCCCCACTCATGTCTCCCACCACACCCACCCCCCAGCAGTGCAGGGGCAGCCTCCACCAGGCCCCCACCCATGTCTCCCATCACCCCCACCCCCCAGCAGTGCAGGGGCAGCCTCCACCAGGCCCCCACTCATGTCCAACTTGTCTCCCTGCACCCCCACCCCCCAGCAGTGCAGGGGCAGCCTCCACCAGGCCCCCACCCATGTCTACCACCACCGTCACCCCCCAGCAGTGCAGGGGCAGCCTCCACCAGGCCCCCACCCATGTCTCCCATCACCCCTACCCCCCAGCAGTGCAGGGGCAACCTCCACCAGGCCCCCACTCATGTCCAACTCATGTCTCCCTGCACCCCCACCCCCCAGCCACCAGGGGCAGCCTCCACCAGGCCCCCACTCATGTCTCCCATCACCCCCCACCCCCCAGCAGTGCAGGGGCAGCCTCCACCAGGCCCCCACTCATGTCCCCTATCAGCCCACCCCCCACCCACCAGGCGCAGCCTCCACCAGGCCCCCACCCATGTCTACCACCACCGCCACTCCCCAGCAGTGCAGGGGCAGCCTCCACCAGGCCCCCACTCATGTCTCCCACCACCCCACGCCCCAGCAGTGCAGGGTCAGCCTCCACCAGGCCCACACCCATGTCTCCCATCACCCCCACCCCCCAGCAGTGCAGGGGCAGCCTCCACCAGGCCCCCACTCATGTCTCCCAACACCCCACCCCCCAGCAGTGCAGGGGCAGCCTCCACCAGGCCCCCACTCATGCCCAACTCATGCCTCCCTGCACCTCCACCCCCCAGCCACCAGGGGCAGCCTCCACCAGGCCCCCACTCATGTCTCCCACAACCCCCACCCCCCAGCAGTGCAGGGGCAGCCTCCACCAGGCCCCCACCCATGTCTCCCATCACCCCCACCCCCAGCAGTGCAGGGGCAGCCTCCACCAGGCCCCCACTCATGTCTCCCACCACACCCACCCCCCAGCAGTGCAGGGGCAGCCTCCACCAGGCCCGCACCCATGTCTCCCATCACCCCCACCCCCCAGCAGTGAAGAGGCAGCCTCCACCAGGCCCCCACTCATGTCCAACTTATGTCTCCCTGCACCCCCACCCCCCAGCAGTGCAGGGGCAGCCTCCACCAGGCCCCCACTCATGTCTCCCATCACCCCCACCCCCCAGCAGTGCAGGGGCAGCCTCCACCAGGCCCCCACTCATGTCTCCCATCACCCCCACCCCCCAGCAGTGCAGGGGCAGCCTCCACCAGGCCCCCACCCATGTCTCTTACTCATGTTCCCTATCACCCCCAGCCACCAGGGGCAGCCTCCACCAGGCCCCCACCCATGTCTACCACCACCGCCACCCCCCAGCAGTGCAGGGACAGCCTCCACCAGACCCCCACCCATGTTTCCCATCACCCCCACCCCCCAGCAGTGAAGGGCAGCCTCCACCAGGCCCCCACTCATGTCTCCCATCACCCCCACCCCCCAGCAGTGCATCGGCAGCCTCCACCAGGCCCCCACCCATGTCTACCACCACCGCCACCCCACAGCAGAGCAGGGGCAGCCTCCACCAGGCCCCCACTCATGTCCAACTCATGTCTCCCTGCACCTCCACCCCCCAGCCACCAGGGGCAGCCTCCACCAGGCCCCCACTCATGTCCCCTACCACCCCCAACCCCCAGCCACCAGGGGCAGCCTCCACGAGGCCCCCACCCATGTCTACCACCACCGCCACCCCCAGCAGTGCAGGGGCAGCCTTCACCAGGCCCCCACTCATGTCTCCCATCACCCCCACCCCCCAGCCACCAGGGGCAGCCTCCACCAGGCCCCCACTCATGTCCCCTATTACCCCCACCCCCTAGCAGTGCAGGGGCAGCCTCCACCAGGCCCCCACTCATGTCCAACTCATGTCGTCTTGCACCCCCACCCCCCAGCCACCAGGGGCAGCCTCCACCAGGCCCCCACTCATGTCCAACTCATGTCTCCCTGCACCTCCACCCCCCAGCCACCAGGGGCATCCTCCACCAGGCCCCCACTCATGTCCCCTATCACCCCCACCCACCAGCCACCAGGGGCAGCCTCCACCAGGCCCCCACCCATGTCTACCACCACCGCCACCCCCCAGCAGTGCAGGGGCAGCCTCCACCAGGCCCCCACTCATGTCTCCCACCACCCCCACCCCCCAGCAGTGCAGGGGCAGCCTCCACCAGGCCCCCACCTATGTCTCCCATCACCCCCACCCCCCAGCAGTGCAGGGGCAGCCTCCACCAAGCCCCCACTCATGTCTCCCATCACCCCCACCCCCCAGCAGTGCAGGGGCAGCCTCCACCAGGCCCCCACTCATGTCTCCCATCACCCCCACCTCCCAGCAGTGCAGGGGCAGCCTACACCAGGCCCCCACCCATGTCTACCACCACCGCCACCCCCCAGCAGTGCAGGGGCAGCCTCCACCAGGCCGCCACCCATGTCTCCCATCACCCCCACCCCCCAGCAGTGCAGGGGCAGCCTCCACCAGGCCCCCACTCATGTCCAACTCATGTCTCCCTGCACCCCCACCCCCCAGCCACCAGGGGCAGCCTCCACCAGGCCCCCACTCATGTCTCCCATCACCCCCACCCCCCAGCAGTGCAGGGGCAGCCTCCACCAGGCCCCCACTCATGTCCCCTATCACCCCCACCCCCCAGCCACCAGGGGCAGCCTCCACCAGGCCCCCACCCATGTCTACCACCACCGCCACCCCCCAGCAGTGCAGGGGCAGCCTCCACCAGGCCCCCACTCATGTCTCCCACCACCCCCACCCCCCAGCAGTGCAGGGGTAGCCTCCATCAGGCCCCCACCCATGTCTCCCATCACCCCCACCCCCCAGCAGTGCAGGGGCAGCCTCCACCAGGCCCCCACTCATGTCTCCCATCACCCCCACCCGCCAGCAGTGCAGGGGCAGCCTCCACCAGGCCCCCACTCATGTCCAACTCATGCCTCCCTGCACCTCCACCCCCAGCCACCAGGGGCAGCCTCCACCAGTCCCCCACTCATGTCTCCCACAACCCCCACCCCCCAGCAGTGCAGGGGCAGCCTCCACCAGGCCCCCACCCATGTCTCCCATCACCCCCACCCCCCAGCAGTGCAGGGGCAGCCACCACCAGGCCCCCACTCATGTCTCCCACCACACCCACCCCCCAGCAGTGCAGGGGCAGCCTCCACCAGGCCCCCACCCATGTCTCCCATCACCCCCACCCCCCAGCAGTGCAGGGGCAGCCTCCACCAGGCCCCCACTCATGTCCAACTTATGTCTCCCTGCACCCCACCCCCCAGCAGTGCAGGGGCAGCCTCCACCAGGCCCCCACCCATGTCTACCACCACCGCCACCCCCCAGCAGTGCAGGGGCAGCCTTCACCAGGCCCCCACTCATGTCTCCCATCACCCCCACCCCCCAGCATTGCAGGGGCAGCCTCCACCAGGCCCCCACTCATGTCCCCTATGACCCCCACCCCCCAGCCACCAGGGCAGCCTCCACCAGGCCCCCACCCATGTCTCCCATCACCCCCACCCCCCAGCAGTGCAGGGGCAGCCTCCACCAGGCCCCCACTCATGTCTCCCATCACCCCCACCCCCCAGCAGTGCAGGAGCAGCCTCCACCAGGCCCCCACCCATGTCTACCACCACCGCCACCCCACAGCAGTGCAGGGGCAGCCTCCACCAGGCCCCCACTCATATCCAACTCATGTCTCCCTGCACCTCCACCCCCCAGCCACCAGGGGCAGCCTCCACCAGGCCCCCACTCATGTCTCCCACCACCCCCACCCCCCAGCAGTGCAGGGGCAGCCTCCACCAGGCCCCACCCATGTCTCCCATCACCCCCACCCCCCAGCAGTGCAGGGGCAGCCTCCACCAGGCCCCCACTCATGTCTCCCACCACACCCACCCCCCAGCAGTGCAGGGGCAGCCTCCACCAGGCCCCCACCCATGTCTCTCATCACCCCCACCCCCCAGCAGTGCAGGGGCAGCCTCCACCAGGCCCCCACTCATGTCCAACTCATGTCTCCCTGCACCCCCACCCCCCAGCAGTGCAGGGGCAGCCTCCACCAGGCCCCCACCCATGTCTACCACCACCGCCACCCCCCAGCAGTGCAGGGGCAGCCTTCACCAGGTCCCCACTCATGTCTCCCATCACCCCCACCCCCCAGCCACCAGGGGCAGCCTCCACCAGGCCCCCACTCATGTCCCCTATTACCCCCACCCCCAGCAGTGCAGGGGCAGCCTCCACCAGGCCCCCACTCATGTCCAACTCATGTCTCCCTGCACCCCCACCCCCCTGCAGTGCATAGGCAGCCTCCACCAGGCCCCCACCCATGTCTACCACCACCGCCACCCCCCAGCAGTGCAGGGGCAGCCTTCACCAGGTCCCCACTCATGTCTCCCATCACCCCCACCCCCAGCCACCAGGGGCAGCCTCCACCAGGCCCCCACTCATGTCCCCTATTACCCCCACCCCCAAGCCACCAGGGGCAGCCTCCACCAGGCCCCCACTCATGTCCCCTATCACCCCCACCCCCCAGCCACCAGGGGCAGCCTCCACCAGGCCCCCACCCATGTCTACCACCACCCCCACCCCCCAGCAGTGCAGGGGCAGCCTCCACCAGGCCCCCACCCATGTCTCCCATCACCCCCACCCCCCAGCAGTGCAGGGGCAGCCTCCACCAGGCCCCCACTCATGTCTCCCATCACCCCCACCCCCCAGCAGTGCAGGGGCAGCCTCCACCAGGCCCCCACTCATGTCCCCTATTACCCCCACCCCCCAGCAGTGCAGGGGCAGCCTCCACCAGGCCCCCACTCATGTCCAACTCATATCTCCCTGCACCCCCACCCCCCAGCCACCAGGGGCAGCCTCTACCAGACCCCCACTCATGTCTCCCATCACCCCCACCCCCCAGCAGTGCAGGGGCAGCCTCCACCAGGCCCCCACCCATGTCTACCATCACCGCCACCCCCCAGCAGTGCAGGGGCAGCCTCCACCAGGCCCCCACTCACATCTCCCAGCCAACATGTCACCACAATGTAGATCCCTGGCCCTTATGGTCAGCCTCCAAATGGCAAACACCCACCCGAGTATTGCAAAAACATGACAGAAGCCCAATTGCAAGTTTTGAAATGAACACATGTTCCTCACATACAACCAATGGGTGTCAGTGAATGTCAAAACCCATATCATGATATGCATGAAACCAATGAGATGATACTACACATTGAACTTTGAAGAAAAAATATGTATTAAAAGCAACATAAATTGAATCAAAAATAAACAAACAATAATAGAAATTAAAAAAAAAGCAGGCCCGTGAAAAAATGCTAAACCACAAATCATAATGCAAAGGAAAGGTGTCCAAAGTCACAAATTAAAATTGAAAACCATTGCTCCATGGCGAAATCATAATAAAAATTGAAAATCCAAAAGTCAACTATGTACAGATAACTATCCAGGGTCCATGATCCCAACCGAAGAAATGAAACCTATCTAATAACACTACCTAAAAAAAATAACTATATACAAAAATGTGGCCCATTGTCCAAAAGGTCCAAAAATAAAGCCAAACCAAAGGAAACCTAACACTAACTATATAACTATTTACAAGGGCAGCGGGCTAGTCCGACGGCTCACTTCGGGATGTTCCGGGCCAGGGCATCATCGAACTCCTGCTCAATGTCCCGGAGGCGCTCCTCCTCCATGGCCCCGAGGGTCTGCAGGGCCGTCCACATGTTCCCCCCAAACTCCCTGCGGATTGCCTCGAGGCACTCAGCACGCCTCAGGGCCCTCTGCATGGAGTTCTCCGCCCTGACCATCATGAGCTGTGCCTCTTCCGCCCGCTGCCGCTCCGCATCTATGGCGTGACCCAACCGCTGCCACACGGAAGACACTTCCCGTCCTGGGTCCTGGGTCCTCCTGCCCTCCGGCCGATGCCTGCCCCTCTGATGTGGAAGGCCCCGAGCCATCATGGGTCCCACCACGTTGCTGCTGCTGCGCCTCTGCCCGTGCACTGCCTCCTGCTGCGTGCACATCCTCCGCTGGCTGGGGTGCAGTCGTTGATGTGGCCATCCCTGCTGGACTCCGACTCCCGCCTGTGGCAGGGATGCCTCCTCCACCAGCCTGGTCGCACCATCAGAGGCAGCTCCACAGGGCACCCAGGTGACTGATGGGTGGGAAGATGGCATGGAGGACGACTGGCGCATAGGGGGTTCAGTTGAGGAGGGGGTCTGAGCAAGCCCCATCAAACTGAGAAATCCGGCCTGGGTGACCTGTCCCAGTGGGCCGACGCGGTCAACGAGCCATTCGAGATGACGTGCAGTCTCCTCATGAAAAGACTGCAGGTCACCTCGCATGGCCTGTTGATGCAACGCCACACCAGTCAGGACAGGCTCAACCCGGACACGGATAGCCACGTCCGCAGGCAGAGGAAGGCCAGTTGTCGTTAGCTCATCCCCTGCCTGAAAACGGGTCTGGATGTAGGCATCCCTGTTGGTGCAAGATGATGCAGTGACAGGATCACGGACAGGATTGCACACAGGCACCTCCGTGGCGACCTGTGCTGCCTCCTGTCCCTGGTCCTGCACTGCACCACTAGCACCAGTGGAATCCCCACCTCCAGACCCCATCTCTGTTGCTTGCACGGCCTCCTCCTCCACCAAAATCCCCCACCAACCTGGATGACTCTGTGCCATCTTCCCCCGTTGGGCCCTGTGGGGTCCCAGCTGCCCCTTCTGCTGCCGAGGAGTCCAACTCCGACCTCCGCCTCTTGGACCTCCCCCCGGCAGCTGCGGCCTGGGACGCGGCACCGGACTCCTCACTCCCTGACGAGATCACAACCTGGGAGGGGAGCCGAGCCTTGCGTCTCCGGCTGGCGGTGCGATCCCCGCCGCTGTGCTCCACATCACCTTCTCCGCCCTCTTCATCAGTTGACGCTGCAGACAGGGAGAAATTAAACACAGGCATCAGGGCACTGTACAATGGACACATACACACATGACAGTTGCACATGAGTGGCATTGGCAAACCTCAGACATGGCATCACAATCGGCAACACACATGTCATTTCAACTTGCACACATGAGCCATACCGCAGCCACATCCCAACTGCCAGCACCATCCATACACATACAATAGCATGAGCAGGCAAAGGTGAGCCAGACATCACATGCAACACAGGGAGTGCACTACACATGCACGCACACCACCACACTTGCATGCATGTGTACACCTCAGCCAACTGTCGCAGTGTTCCGATGGGCATCCATGTCACATCTGCCAATCAGGCTTCCACATCCCGCTGTCACATGCATCCATGTTGTATCACTGTTGCACACTTGTCAAATACACACACATGCACATGTACACAGTGCTGATACATGCAGCTGAAAACAACATACATGCGTGACATCACAAACATGCCCACTTACATACACATTCATCCAAACATGTGTGCCCACAGAACTGCATTTGGCATGCAAGCCTACACACACAAGCACCATCCATGTCTCACACATGACAGCCCTCGCATGTGTTAGCCTCACAGCCCTGTACACCCCCACCCATACTCGGCCCCATACAAACAGATGTGCAACCGGCACACTACTGGCACATCATCACACGCACAGCTTACAATCATGATGCATGTACACTTACCGCTCGACTCCAGACGGGTCTGCCTCTCAAGGACCTGGATGTGGAGCGCTGGGGATCTGCGTTCCAGGGCCCTCATCTGATCTTCCGACAAGTGGCCCCGGCGCCCCTTAGCATCCGCTGCTTTCAAGAAGCGCTGGGCCTTGTTCAGACTCCTGGACCTGAAGTCCTCCCAGCGCTTCTTGACATGTTGGAAGTCGCGGACTGCACCCCCTCCGCGTTGATGGCAGTCACGATGTCCGTCCAGATCCGAGTCCATCCTTCCGTAGAGGGCATACTTGCTCCACCAGGACACCAACTTCCCTGGCACTGAAGCTGGTGCCCCTCCGCCTCTCTGGCCGGGGGTTGTCAGTGGTGCCAGATGTTGCAGTGCCCGACATGACAACCCCAGAGGCAGGAGTGGGTGGGCAACTGGGTCCTGGGGCTGGGCTGTGGAGTGATGGAATCCCAGTCGGGAGTCTTCGGTTCCAGCAGGAGTGGTAACAGCAACAGCACCCCTGGCTGATGTGCAGGCAGCAAATGGCAGGGCACATGGGCAGCAGGCAGTCAGGCAGCAGCAGATGGCAGGTGGGAGCGTGCTCGTGGCTCTGGGGGGCAGTAATTCGGCCTTCTGGGCAGGAGCGTGGTCTTCCGTGTGCTTATGCGTGGCCAGCTTGATACGGAGTGATTTGGCACGTGAAAATCCTGCACGTCTGCGTGTGAATCGAGGAAAGGCCCTTAGCGCGTATGCACGTCAGCACGCATATGTGATTTCATTGGACCAAAGGCCCTTAGCGCGTAAGCGCATCTGTGATGTGACGCGTGCGGGTGTTTCCCTCATTACACTTGATGACAGAGCACACGTGGCTTTCCACCAATCACGTGTGGAACTTCCTGCGCACCCCAGAAATACACATACCCAGGCCAATCGCGTGTACGCTCACTTCCCTCCAATTACACGCGATGACACTCGGACGTGCAGTTTTACCACGTGTGCTCGCATATGCGATTTCATTGGCCCAAAGGCCACCATGCGCAGCTGTGACGTCACGTGCATGGCCGTAGAGTATGGCGCGTGTAAAAATGAAGAGATACACGTCCGAGTGTCAAAGCGCGTAATTGGTGGAAATGTCCTCATCGCGTATGCGCGTCTGTGACGTGTGTATAAAAGGTACGTGTAGAACGCCATTTCCTTGTACATGCTTTTCGTGGAGAGCGAGTGGGTGAATTCTGTACTTCTTGTCGGTTCACACACGATTTACTTCACGGCGTTTCCAGTTCGTACTCCCTGTTACCTCTGACAGCTTTTTCTCTTTTCCTCTTTTTCTTGGGCCTGTTTCCTCAAACAGCGTTCCCTTCTACTGTTGTCCTGTATCCTCAGACAGCGTACAATTCTTCTTTTGGCGGGGGTGTTGCCAACGCGCACACGCGCATATTTTGCACGCTTTTGTTCCTGGCAGACGGTGAGTCGTGCACGTATTTAACATCTGTGCTTGCCCCGTGTGTCGCGTACCCCTTCAGAGGTCATTCTAGGCTGCGTGTGACACGCATACGTTCATTCTTGTGTTTCTGGGTGCCACAGCGTAGTGCAGGTTTATTTTTCCACGCACGTGGTCTAGGAGGAGTTGCGTGCACCTTACTTCGCTTTTTTGGGGTGCCTGTGCGTTGCGTGACCCGTCATCTTTCCCAAGGGGTGGCATACAGCCTTGCTAGAGCACTAGGGTACGAGTACCATTTGGTACCCAACCCCTTTGACCCCCAATTGCCCAGGACAATAGTTCACATCGACTCCCATACGCACAATAACATCAGTGCCATGGCTGGGAGGCGACCAAGCCGTAAGGGTGGAAAAGGTGGCCGAGCCCCAAGTGGTGGCCGTGGAGTAGGGGACGTGGCCGTGACTTGCAGGGTGCCCCTAGCCCCCCATGTGTGGAGGAGCAGTCAGGGACACCCATGCCCCCCCCGGTTGAGGTTACCGTGGCTGACACCATCCATGCTCAGCCCTTGTTGGACCAGCCCACTGTGGAACCAGACCTGGCACAGGGTGACTCCATGGCTGACTTCCAGGTCAGCAGGTCTAGGCCACGTGCGCCGGTGAACATTGGTGTCATCAGGACACGTGGATCAGGGGCAGCTAGGTCATCTGCTGCCCCGCGTAGGCAGGCTGGGGAGGCTGCAGGGGCAGCTGCGGCTCCATCCACCCCACCTCTCACACACCCATCCAGGACAGTGTCGGTCCAAGTCCATCATGCTGACATTCCCCCTGACACTATCACACTTGAGATAATGCCTGCACCAACCCCCATGCTGAGTGTGTAATCCCACGCTCCTGCCCCTAGTGTCCAGAGCGGCGTAGGACACTCAGGTCCCCCACCAGCTTCCAAGCGGTAGAGTAAGAGTGCTCGTCCAGTAGAGGCTGATGCCCCAGACACGGCTACACAGTCCGGCCCATCAAGGAAGCCCAGCTTCAATGAGGTTGAACTGAATGCACTTGTAGAGTATGTGTCCGCACATGACCGTGAAATGGTGATAGTTGCAGGATACAAGACCACACCTGCACAACGTCAGGCACACTGGCAGACCATTGCGGACATCATAAGTGCCCTTGGAATCATGAGACGCACAGCTAATGAATGCTACAAGCGCTGGAATGACCTGAAGCGCAGGGCAAAGAATAAGCTGGCCTCAAGTCATGCCGCAACTCTAGTGACTGGAGGTGGGTCTCCAGCAGACGACATAGAACTCACTCCACATGAGCAGGTTGCTGGGACCTACGTCACGGAGGAACAGATCCAAGGCGTGGGAGAACTGGCAGATTACGAGGCATTGTCCGGTGAGTGCACATGCATGTGTGTGTCATCCATGTGCATGGTGTGTGTGGGAGGGCTTCTGTTTGGGTGCCAGGGGAGGGTGTGTGTGCCTGAGTGGTTCGGCTCACCCATGTGCCTCTTCCTATACATTCTTGGCACCAGCATTTCGGAATAGCAGCATCCCTTCGGCCAACATTAGACATCCAGCCCAACACCACGCCAGTTGCCTTTGGAGTGTCATCTTGCCACAACACTGTTGCTTATTTACCTCTGTTTATTCAGGCAGATTGTTTGCATACCACCACTTTTACTCGGGATTTCTCAGTCCTATTGTCACATGTCTGACATGGCTATGGCACAGTGGACTGGCTCAGTTTCCTGGACATGATTAGTTTAGACATGTCCCTGTGCTATAGGACCATTTTTGACTGGCAGCTGCAGGTTAAACATTTGAACCATTACAATGAAAATAATCAATTATATGAGCAAACTGGAATGAATGAACAATTGGTGACCTCCTCTCCCTCTTCACTTCATGGCTTGGGTACATGCCATCTGTGTGATGACATGTGTATTTGACCTGCCAATCACTGGCCAATGTGTGATGCCACTGCTAGGCAGCATGCAGCAAATGTGTTCATCTTCCATGTTGGTGTCATCAATGTGTGCCATCTGCCTCCCCATCACACGCAGTGACGGTGCATGCATGGGAGTGTATTAGTCATGTGGGACATGTGTCAATCAAGTACTGTTTCTGTAGCCTCTCAGCCCTAATTGTGTGCCATAGTGCTAATGCATGTTTCCATTTGTTTTCTTTTATGTCTTTGCAGGGGAAGACGCACTTGATACTGCTGGGGTTGTGGAGATGGTGCAGACGCAGGAGGGGTCTGAGGGCCGACCGACCACCAGTGAGGGACGTGGTGTGGTGGTGGGTGAGAACCCACAACTGCTGCAGGTCGTGGTCTCAAGGGGTGTCTCTGGCTGCATCTCCCCCGAGCTGTATTCAGGTGTCGATTCGAATGATGAGACCTACGTGCCGTCGCAGGTGAGTGTTCCTGGGAGGGATTCTGTTCTGTCCGACCCACCTGCACCAGGGTTAGAACCCTCAATGGGGATGTCAGTGTTGGCAGGTACGCCTTTGGTGCTTACAGATGCAGGGTCACACTCCGCGACATCTGATCCTGTTCCTGGGCCAGCAGATCAGAGGAGGAATGCAGTCCTGCAGCCTCAGGCAGTGCCGGCACAGCAAGGCGCAGTTCGCCTTGCCCCAGACAGGTGTGGTGCCCGCCGACGTGGTGGCCGTACGCCACCTGGCAATACCGCATGGGAGCAATCCATTTACGGTATGGCAACCCAACAGGCAGCATCATCAGAGATGATGGCTCAGGCCATGGATAGGGTGGCCACTTCCATTGTCCCCCCCGAAAGGCTGATGGAGCGACTACAGCAGGCAACCGACTCCATCTGCCAGTCACACAGGGAGGACATGTTGGCGTCCGACAGGGACAGGCGGGCGGCACTGGCGACTCTGCAGAAAGCCATCTCCATAGAGTCCCAGGGCCACAGGGAAGCCCTGAGGCTGGAACTCCTTCACCTCAGGACGACTCTTGTTGAGCTTGAGGCTTCAACAAACCGAAGGACAGAACAGCAGCTGGAGCGTCTCACCCGTACGCTCTCAGCTGAGATGCAGGCAACTAGGGCGGAGGTCCGGGCATCCCGTGATTTGTTGCATGGGGACCTCCGCACACTTATCCTCCAGATCAAGACCTACCACACCCGCATGCTTGCAGCCATGGAGGAACAGACTAGGGCTTTGCGTGGGCTGCCTCCCATAGTGCCACCACCTCCTGATGCAGCTGCAGAGGGTGAGGATAGCGACAGCAGTGATACCCCCACAATAGGGTAGCCGTGTAGGCCATGAGCCCATGGAGGTGTTTTTTTTTCGCAAGATCCACACAGGTGGGTTTTGGTGTGCACCCTGTCCTCGAACCTCCTGGGTGGCCTCCCCCACACCCCCGGGCCCATTAATGGCCATTTTGGATTTTTTTTTTTTTTCGGACAGTGTGTTGCCTTGTGTGGCTCCCATGGGCATACGCTGCATTGTGGCTGGGCACATGCAGGCTTGTCATGGATTTGGTTCAGATGCTTGGGTTTTTGTCACACACACCCCTCCTGCTTCCCGTTTCCATGGGCTTGCAAAGGGTGTGCCCAAGTGACATTGACGTACATGGTGACATTGGACTCCCATGAGCTGTGTGGGCAGTCTGTAGTCAATACTGTGTATACATTCATAGTGCATATTGTTGTTGTATTGTACACTGCATGGTGTATTGATATGTGCCTCTGCATCCATCTCATCCTCCATATTTGCAGGTCCATTCCTCATGTCTTCACAATGCGGTCCACCTTGGAACTGGAGTCCATGTTGTAAGCAGTGCACCTACACTCTTGCGTGGCGCTAACACTGTATGCTTGGAAGTGTTTGGAGGGCTGTCATCATCAGGTGGTGAGGCTAGCTAATTTTTAAGTCTGTAATGTCATGTTTAAGGTAGGTTGGAGGTTGTGTAGGTGATTGGTATTCTTGGTAAGTATTTGGTAATGTGGGTTGTAGGTCCTGCATTACTGTGAGCATTTCATGTGTGGACATGTTTCCATTAGGGACACTGTAGCTGGTGACACTTGGGGCATGTTGTGGGGATTCATTTCTTTCCTCTCACATTGCATGACATGCCATGGTGTGTTGTGTGGCCGTGCCGGGGAGGGAGTGGGTGACATGGCACTGTTTTCATGTAGTATTTTGCGAGTGGGTATACATTTCTGCAGCATGGAAGTGTCTTTTCATGACACTGCATTGGTGGTGTTTGTGTAGGTAGGGATGCACACATTGTGACACTTCCACATGAACAATCTCAGGCTGCTATGGTTCTGACAGTTGACAGTCCCTTTGTTCGTCTTAATTGTCAGGTCGAGTCATCATTGCTTATCAGATGGTATGTGCCAGGCCTGTGTGCACTCCACTGGGGTGTGATTTCTATGTGAAGTAATTAGCCACCAGCTGCGTACGGGCTGCCTCACCCCGTGCCCTCTCCCCTCCCATGCGCAGCGGCCGTGCATGTGGTTGGGGATGTGGGGGCACCACCATGTCCACAGCCAGGCCATGGCATGTTGCAACATTGTGCAGGACACATGCTGCCACTATGATCCTGCACACTACTGGGGGCGCATATAACAGCTGCCCGCCAGAACGGTCAAGGGAGCGAAAGCGTGACTTGAGCACTCCCAATGTGCACTCCACTATGCCCCGGGTTGCAATATGGGCTGTGTTGTATCTCACCTCTGGAGGCGTGATGGGGTTCCGAATTGGCGTCATCATGTGGGTGCTCAGAAGGTAGGCACTGTCCCCTGGTGTGGAGATGATGGGTATCATTAGTGGGGTAGTGACATAACTCTGCATCTGACATGCATGCATGTGCAGTGTCATTCATACTCACCAAGCAGCCAAGTATCGCCATGCCGCCCAGCTTCTAGGTCCCGGCTTAGGGTAGACATTCGGTAAATGAAGCTGCCGTGGGTGGACCCTGGATAGTTGACATATACTGAGGTGATGATTCCCTTAGCATTACATACTACCTGCACGTTGATGGAATGCCAGTGCTTGCGGTTCCTATAGATGTGCTCAGATGCCCTGGGGGGACGTAGTGCCACATGGGTGCAGTCAATGGCACCTAGCACTTTTGGGAATTGTGCCACACCGTAGAAATCGAGGGTGGCAGCCTGCCTTTCTGCAGGTGTCCTGGGCAGGTATATGTGCCTACGTACTAATGGGCGTGCAGTGATGATGTTCAAGACCTGGTGTAGGCAGCGTGACTGCGTGGCCTGTGACACCCCACCCACTATGGCACTTGTCCGCTGAAATGATCCTGTGGCCAAGAAGTGCAGTACATTGAGGACCTTCTCCAGGGGGCTGAGTGCTTTGGAGCACAGGGTGGGTGATGTGAGGTCATCCTCCCACTCACTGACCAGGTCCAGTATTATGTGTGGGGGAAACCTGTACCTCTCATACACCTGGTCATCAGGCATCCCAAAAAGGCTGGTTCTGGGAGTGAACATTCGGGCCCTCACTATCCTCCTCCTCCTCCTTTGGTAACCCACGGCCACTGCTGCTAGGAATGGTATATTCATCCTGGCGTATGAGCTTGTTTGTTGTTTACGTGCACTTTTATGCTGCGCGGGTCGATGTACGCCTGCTTCAGGCTGGCGTACGTGTCTCAGGATTGGACCATTTATTTTTCGGTACGTCGTAGGCGAACGTGTGAATCTTCCCGCCCACCCCAGGAATACACGTAGCACGCTCTCCCAGGCCCAGTCGCGGGTAAATATTCCCGCCCACCCCTGGAATACATGTACCCCACTCTCACAGGCCCAGTCGTGTGTGGAAGTTCACGTGCACCCCGAAGTACACGTACCCAGGCCAATCGCGTGTGGGACTTCCCGCGCACCCCGTAGTACACGTACCCAGGCCAATCGCATGTGGAACTTCCAGCGCACCCCGAAGTACACGTACCCAGGCCAATCGCGTGTGGGACTTCCCGCGCACCCCGTAGTACACGTACCCAGGCCAATCATGTGTGGAAGTTCACGAGCACCCCGAAGTACACGTACCCAGGCCAATCGTGTGTGGGACTTCCCGCGCACCCCATAGTACATGTACCCAGGCCAATTGCGTGTGGAACTTCCCGCGTACCCCGAAGTACACATACCCAGGCCAATCGCGTGTGGGACTTCCCGCGCACCCCAAAGTACACGTACCCAGGCCAATCGCGTGTGGAAGTTCACGCGCACCCCGAAGTACACGTACCCAGGCCAATCGCGTGTGGGACTTCCCGCGCACCCCGTAGTACACGTACCCAGGCCAATCGCGTGTGGAACTTCCCGGGCACCCCGAAGTACACGTACCCAGGTGTTAGGCGGAAACCTGTGCAGTACCCTCTGGGACCACTGCAAAAGATTTAGGACTACAGGTGGTTGGCGGTGAACCCACTTGGTAGCAGTCTGTACCACACAGATTCACCTGGTAGCTGTGGCTGAGCAGTCAGACTTCCCTCAAGAAGAGTTGAGCAGTATGTGGAGTATACAAAATAGGGCAATTCTTCACAGCAAGACAAGCAAACATGCAACGAGGCTTAGTGTAAAGATATTAAGGTATTTATTTATAACGAAACATCTATCAAAAACACTATGGCAATTTCACGGCAAACAAATCAAACACAATTACTCTACGAAGAAGAAAACGATCAATCCCCCTAGCAATATTTCGACAAGTCCTGGTTCTACCGGTATCACTTATTTTCAGACAGAGGTGTATACCTCAACCTAGATGGCACTCTAATATTAGTTAGGACGGGAGAGAAAAAGATAGGCAGGTTATGAAATCAACACGGTTCAATCCTTTGGGGCTAAATTGCAAGGCAGGAAGGCAAGAATCACAATAGATCGTAAAGTTCAGAGGCCAGGCCCACTCGGAGAGAGGCAAGGCGCGATGTCCCAAAAAGTCTCTAGTGGAGATGCATTCAAGTCTTTGTAGCAAATTGTTATCGGCAGGTTGAACTAGTTCAGAACAATAAATGAGAAAAGCTTGGAGGCGACCCAACGGAAAGGAGAGGATTAAGACACCTCACTCGAACCGATCGAAAAGGGAAGCCAGGCGGACACGGCACCTTGTTGTGGAGGGCAGCTCCGGCGGGGGCAGTTGTTCCTGGTGGTGGATGCACGTTGGGACTTTGCCAAGAGTAGAGATGATCTTGTCGTCGAAGAAAAGTGAAGTCCGGTGCACCACCAGGGAAGAGACCAGCCGCGGAGTGCTCCGTCACAAGGCACCACCTTTTGGTCGCAGTACAGGGGTAGTGGCTATCCGAGGTTGCCGAGGTGCTCTGCACGGGCAATTCGACCACTGCGTCCTGAGGCGAATAAAAAGCAAAGGGGACTGGTTGTTCCCACCAGTCAGGGGAAGAGACTCTCCGGCAGGGAGATCTCCTCTTTCGTCGGGAAGTGGTGAGTCGGTTCTGCAGGGCTCCACCGGAGGTGTCGTCGTGCAGGTCGGCTCAGCGTTACCCTCGTCGGATGCTTAGGTCCTGTGGCGACTTCTGAAGATCCAGTCCCAAAAGCCCTGCTTTTATGCAGAAAACCCCCATTCATTCAGCCTAGCTGTCAATCAACACATGCTAAGTGGTGAGCGGGAAGGCTCACCACTTGGGCCAATCACTCCAGAGTGCGACCGGGGATGGCAAGGCAACTCGGTCCAGGGTGCCTAAACCCCCTCCCACACCCCTGTGGTAACCCAGACAGAATGGCACCACTTTGGTGGGTCTCTGTACAGAGGCCCGCCAAAAGTGGAACAAAGGGCTCAACCTTTGGTTTAGGAGTCACAGAGACGAACACAGACGCCATTTTACAAACCGAGTTCTGGCAGAAAATACCATCCGATAAACTTATTTAAGATAAGTAGACCGGTGGTACGTTAGAGATTAACGAGAAAAGTATTAATCTCCAACAATGGGACGAATCCCCTAGGGTTATGTTCGGGTCGGACATAACAAGTAGTTTCCACTGCCACCAGCCAAAACTCGACGAGGGGGGACGGGACAGTGCCCCTTCGAGTAACAGATCCAGGAGTAATCGAATTACCCCTACTAGTACGTCCACAATAAGATGGTTTGTACTAGTTCTGTTAGTAAATTTAGGTCTAGTAAAGCCAATGGTGACTTTACATGCCCGGGGAGACAGTAGTCAGTCCCCGGGTATGGAGTCTATGGTGGAGGTCCGCTAGGATGCCCCAGTGTTACGGCACGTAGGGTGCAGTGTAATACACATAGAAAAACATATGACACCCTATGGAGTAAAAGACCCCATAGCCCATAGAACACATTGGCATTTAAAGGAATCACCCACATACATGTCCAAGAGTGGGAGAAAAAGAGTCTCTCTCTTGGCAGGATGGAAAAAAACAAACTCCAGAAATCCAGCAGAGCTGCTGGGGTACTCGCTAGGTTAGGAAATTCAGCCTAAACAGAGAATTCTCCCTAACACTCGCCCACCCCCCAGACTAAGGGACAGGAGGATTTAATCCACTCCTGGATGAATCTCATACCTCTAGTCGATGACATACATCCTAGAGAGACCATCAGCATTTTGGTGGTGACATCCTGACCTGTGCTCAATGGTGAAATCAAACCCTTGCAGGCAGATCGACCATCTCAATAGTTTCGGGTTTTCCCCTTTCATTTGCATTAACCATCTCAAGGGTTGGTGGTCAGTCTGAATGACAAAAGTAGAACCATACAAGTACGGCCTAAACTTCTTCAGAGCCCACACGATAGCAAAGCACTCTCTTTCGATTGTTGCCCACCTTGTTTCAGGATCCTTCTTCTTGCGGCTGATGAAGCAAACGGGGTGCTCTCTACCTTTCCCATCCAGTTAACTGAGTACGGCACCTATTCCTACATTTGAAGCATCTGTATGCACAATGAAGTGTTGGTGGTAATCAGGAGCTCTGAGTACTGGGGCTTGGCAAAGAGCCTTTTTCAGGTTTTCAAAAGCCTGATTGCACTCCTCGTTCCATTTAACCTTTTTAGGAAATTTGGGCGAGGAGATGACATTCAGTGGAGAAGCTATGGTCCCATAGTTCTCTATGAAATTCCTGTAATACCCAGTGAGGCCTAGGAAGGCTCTCACCTGGGTTTGAGTAGTCGGTGTTGTCCAATTTTGCACAGCTTCAATTTTACTGAGCAAAGGCCTTATTTCTCCACCTCCTACCTCATGTCCAAGATAGACTACCTTACTCTGTCCAATTTGGCATTTACTCGCCTTTATGGTCAGATTGGCTCATCCAAGAGCCTGCAAAACATCTCTCAGGTGGGTTACATGTTCTTCCCAGGAATTGCTGAACACTGCGATGTCATCCAAGTATGCCATGCAGAAGTCCTCCATCCCATTCAGAACCTGGTTTACCATCCGTTGAAACGTAGCAGGTGCATTCTTCAGTCCGAAAGGCATTACCTTAAACTGGTATAAGCCAACGGGGGTAGAAAATGCCGTTTTCTCCTTGGCATGGTCGGTCAGGGCTATTTGCCAATAGCCTGATGTCAAGTCAAATGTGCTGAGGAACTTGGCGGCGCCAAGTTTATCCACCAACTCATCTGTTCTTGGCAAAGGGTGGGCATCAGTCTTGGTGACTGCATTAAGAGCTCTATAATCCACGCAGAATCTAAGTTCTTTAGACCCGGCCTTTGGTACTAACACAACTGGGCTAGACCATGGACTAGTAGAGGGCTCTATTACCCCGAGATCGAGCATCTTGCTGACCTCACCTTTGATGTGGGTTCGTACGTTTTCTGACATGCGGTATCCTCTGCTTTTGACTGGCAGACAGTCACCAGTGAGTATGTCGTGCTGGCCCCAAGGGGTCAAGCCTGGTGAAAGCGAGAACAGGGGGGCAAACTGATTCAACATAGATTTGCACTCTTCTTGTTGCTCGGGTGTCAGATTGGAGGAGAGATTTACTCCTTCAATTTTTTCATCTAAAGGTAAGCCTCTGAGGAGATCCGGAAGAGCTTCACTCTCTTCTTCTTCCTCGGATGACGCTAGAAGCAACGCTCCTACATCAGGTCGCGAGACATACGCTTTAAGTCGGTTGGTGTGAAAGACTGTTGGAGCCTCCTTGGGATTGCCCAAGTCCACCAGATAGTTAACCTCTCCGAGTTTACCCACTACTCGGAAGGGTCCCATCCACTTATCTTGCAAGGCCCTCTGCCTTGTTGGGATCATAACGAGAACGAGCTGGTCTTGAGCGAACTCAACCATGTTAGCCTTTTGATCGTGCCAGTGCTTGACCAATGCTTGTCCAGCTTTCAAGTTATCGCTTGCTTCCGTCATCATGTGTGACATTCTCCTCCGGAGACCTATCACGTAGTCAGTCACTCTGACTGGCTTGGGGGAAGGAGCACTCTCCAACCCCTCCTTAATCAGGGCCAATGGACCTCTGACGGGATGACCATAGAGTAGTTCGAAGGGTGAGTAACCTACACCTTCCTGAGGGACTTCTCTATAAGCAAAGAGAAGGCATGGCAGTAGAAGGTCCCACTTACGCTTAAGGGGTTCCTCTAAAGCACCTATCATGCTCTTCATGGTTCGGTTGAACCGTTCTACCAACCCATTGGTTTGTGGGTGGTAGGTTGTTGAGAACTTGTAAGTAACTCCGCAGGTTTTCCACATGGCTTTCATGTAGTTGGACATAAAGTTTGACCCCCTGTCAGAGATTACTTCCTTAGGAAACCCGACCCTAGTAAAAATACCAAGGAGGGCCTTAGCCACAGCCGGGGCTGTAACAGTCCTCATAGGAATTGCCTCAGGATACCTAGTAGCATGGTCTACTACAACAAGTATAAACCTGTTGCCTGAGGAGGTGGGAGGATCAAGGGGACCAATGATATCAATCCCTACTCTCTCAAATGGGACTCCCACAACTGGGAGAGGCACTAAAGGTTCCACATTCTTGGAGCCAACATTACCAGAGGTCTGGCGGGTGTGGCAGCTCCTGCAGTGTTTTTCTACTTCGGCCCCCATCTTTGGCCAATAGAAGTAGAGGGAGAGCATTTCCTTAGTCTTCTTGAAACTCAAGTGACCAGCCAAAGGAATCTCGTGGGCTAACTGCAAGAACTGTGGTCTGTTCTCTTGGGGCACTACAAGTCGTTTGTAGTCTCCAGGTGCAGACTCGATCGGTTCACTGTAGAAGAGGCGATCTTCCCAGTGCCATCTGTATTTCCCAGGCTCTTGCCCTTCAGCCTGAGCTTCTGCCTGGTGTCGAAGACCTTCCAGAGATGGACATTATCTCTGTCCCTTACTGAAGTCTGCCCTGCTGGGTCCACCTTCTGCCAGTAAAAACTGCAGCTCAGGATGGTCAACAGGATCCAGATCTCCAATGAGTTCTGGGCCTTCCATTAGCTCTTCCTCAGAGTCTAATTCTACCACACAGGGTTGGACCTCTCTCTCAGCCTCGGCTGGAGGTGGAGTTACGGGCGTAACTTTGGAAAACCGCGGGGAAGTCCGTGTTGGCTGCACTGGAAAGCTGGCTGCTGGTTTCAGGATAGAAGTCTTAGGTTTCCCTTTCGCTTCTGGTTTCTTGGAGACAGCGGCCGACAATTCCAGTGGAGCAGGAGTGATTTCTTTCTTCATCATCTCCTGGAGAGTACCTTGCATGGTCCTCTCTCTTGCATGTCTGGTTAGCTCCTGTAACCGTTTACTAGGAGGTCTGGGAGTATGCGATACAACTCCGAGAGTTTTCAGATCGTTACCCAACAGTACGCGTCCTGGTACCTCACTCTGTATGCTGACAAGTATCTTCACAGTCATGTCGTTACACTGGATGAGAACTGGCAATTGGGGAAGCTTCTGCACAGGCCCTCCAGCTAACTTGGTGAGGCGTTTGGGTGCCTTACCAACATCCTCAGCCTGAAAAAAGGATTTATCCACCACAGTTATGCTGGCCCCAGTGTCCCTAATGGCAGGAGTCTCCTGACCATTCACCTGGACACTGTCCTTATAATACTCTTTAGTATTATCGGGGATAGAATTATAGACATCTAAATTCTGTTGTTCCCACAACCCCAGAGATACTAAAGAAACGCTGGCTGAGACTCCAATGGGTTCGTCCGCTAGCAGTAGAAAGTTTCCACTTGCCATTTGGACTTCCTCCTCTGGAGCGAAGGCTAAGGAGACAAGCTGGACCCCTGAAGGTTTACCCTTACATCTGGGATCTCCTTTCACGTGATCAGTCGAGCCACAAACAAAGCATTTCCCGAATGCTTTCTGGAATGGTGGCTTGTTCTGACCTCCTTCCGGTTTGGCACCAGAAGACACACTATTCTGCTGTGGTTTTCCTTGTGGCTTACCCTTCTGGTTTTGTTTGGGGCCCTCTTTGGAATGTGAGTTATTAGAATTCTCTTTTGAGTCTTTTTTAGGCTGTTTTCCCTCATCCTTTTTCTGAGTTGCCCCAGAATCCTTATGAGTAGCCCTGTTGGCAACCCACAAGTCAGCAGCCTTAGCTAGCTCCCTGGAATCCAATTCCTTTGAATCAGCCAAGTGCTGTCTGAGCTCACGAGAACAGGCATCATAAATAGACTCCAACATAAAAAGATTCCTCATACCCTCATAAGTGTTCACTTTGTAACCCTTAATCCATCCCTCTAAGTTTTTCAACCCTTCACTCACCCAGGTAGCCCAAGGGGTACCATCATGCTTTTTGAGGGTTCTAAACCTCTTAAGATACTGGGAAGGGGTCTTTCCGAATCTAGCTATTAAAGCTAGTTTCACACTTTCGTAATCTGTCTTATCCGCCTCCCCCAACTCCATTACCACATCAGTCGCAACAGGAGGGAGCCTAGAGAACAACCAGGGAAGCAACGCATTCCCGGTGATGTCCTGGAGCCCATGATTGTATTCAAACAATTTCAACCAATCCATCACATCCAACCTCGGTTCATACATACCCACTAATTCCTTCGGCATCCAGGGTCTTTTGGGACTGGAGCTCCTAGAGGAACCAGAGGAGAGAGAAGCATTTTCCATAGACAACTTTTTCATCTCTAACTCGTGATTAAGTTCTATTTCTCTGAGTCTTAACTCAGCTTGCTTCTGCTCAGCCTGGGCATTCATCCGTCTGAACTCGAGCTCTTGGTTTCGTTCAGATTGAGACAAGAACCATTTGTATTCTAGTTCGAGCTTCATTTTTTCAAGTTCAAAATAAGCAGGGTTACTTGTGGGACCTGGTATGGGCCCCGTAGGCACAGCTGGTAAGGCAGGTAGAGGAGCAGGGGAGACAGTTTCATTAGCCCCTCCGTCCTCGTCAGCCTCCTCATCGCTATCATCAGAATCACGATTCAGATCAACACCATTACTGTTATCTACATTTGCTGGAGCAATTGGTTCCTCTGAACCAGTACCCAGACTTTGGTTCGCCAGCAATCTCTCGATTAGTTCTAACTTCTTGCCTCTTACAGAAAGATTCTCTTGCCTACAGAGAGCTCGCAAACTCTCGGTATTTTCACCTGACAAAGACTCTTGACTGTAAGTTTCCATCGTAGACATGTTTTTTGAAGGTTGCTTTTTGTGCAAAGCTTTGTGGTTAGTTATCCTACAGTGTCGAAAAGCACTCTAAACTGTATACTCGATACAAATCCCACCGATGTACACCAGTGTTAGGTGGAACCCTGTGCAGTACCCTCTGGGACCACTGCAAAAGATTTAGGACTACAGGTGGTTGGCGGTGAACCCACTTGGTAGCAGTCTGTACCACACAGATTCACTTGGTAGCTGTGGCTGAGCAGTCAGACTTCCCTCAAGAAGAGTTGAGCAGTATGTGGAGTATACAAAATAGGGTAATTCTTCACAGCAAGACAAGCAAACATGCAACGAGGCTTAGTGTAAAGATATTAAGGTATTTATTTATAACGAAACCTCTATCAAAAACACTATGGCAATTTCACGGCAAACAAATCAAACACAATTACTTTTATCAAAACACTATGGCAATTTCACGGCAAACAAATCAAACACAATTACTCTACGAAGAAGAAAACGATCAATCCCCCTAGCAATATTTCGACAAGTCTAGGTTCTACCGGTATCACTTATTTTCGGACAGAGGTGTATACCTCAACCTAGATGGCACTCTAATATTAGTTAGGACGGGAGAGAAAAAGATAGGCAGGTTATGAAATCAACACAGTTCAATCCTTTGGGGATAAATTGCAAGGCAGGAAGGCAAGAATCACAATAGATCGTAAAGTTCAGAGGCCAGGCCCACTCGGAGGGGAGATGCATTCAAGTTTTTGTAGCAAATTGTTATCGGCAGGTTGAACCAGTTCAGAACAATAAATGAGAAAAGCTTGGAGGCGACCCAAAGGAAAGGAGAGGATTAAGACACCTCACTCGAACCGATCGAAAAGGGAAGCCAGGTGGACACGGTACCTTGTTGTGGAGGGCAGCTCCGGCGGGGGTAGTTGTTCCTGGTGGTGGATGCACGTCGGGTCTTTGCCAAGAGTAGAGATGATCTTGTCTTCGAAGAAAAGTGAAGTCCGGTGCACCACCAGGGAAGAGACCAGCCGCGGAGTGCTCCGTCACAAGGCACCACCTTTTGGTCGCGGTACAGGGGTAGTGGCTATCCGGTTGCCGAGGTGCTCTGCACGGGCAATTCGACCACTGCGTCCTGAGGTGAATAAAAAGCAAAGGGGACTGGTTGTTCCCACCAGTCAGGGGAAGAGACTCTCCGGCAGGGAGATCTCCTCTTTCGTCGGGAAGTGGTGAGTCGGTTCTGCAGGGCTCCACCGGAGGTGTCGTCGTGCAGGTCGGCTCAGCATTACCCTCGTCGGATGCTTAGGTCCTGTGGCGACTTCTGAAGATCCAGTCCCAAAAGCCCTGCTTTTATGCAGAAAACCCCCATTCATTCAGCCTAGCTGTCAATCAACACATGCTAAGTGGTGAGCGGGAAGGCTCACCACTTGGGCCAATCACTCCAGAGTGCGACCGGGGTTGGCAAGGCAACTCGGTCCAGGGTGCCTAAACCCCCTCCGACACCCCTGTGGTAACCCAGACAGAATGGCACCACTTTGGTGGATCTCTGTACAGAGGCCCGCCAAAAGTGGAACAAAGGTCTCAACCTTTGGTTTAGGAGTCACAGAGACGAACACAGACGCCATTTTACAAATGGGGTTCCGGCATAAAAAAACATCCGATAAACTTATTTAAGATAAGTCGACCGGTGGTACGTTAGAGATTAACGAGAAAAGTATTAATCTCCAACAATGGGACGAATCCCATAGGGTTATGTTCGGGGTCGGACATAACAAGTAGTTTCCACTGCCACCAGCCAAAACTCGACGAGGGGGGACGGGACAGTGCCCCCTCGAGTAACAGATCCAGGAGTAATCGAATTACCCCTACTAGTACGTCCACAATAAGATGGTTTGTACTAGTTCTGTTAGTAAATTTAGGTCTAGTAAAGCCAATGGTGACTTTACATGCCCGGGGAGACAGTAGTCAGTCCCCGGGTATGGAGTCTATGGTGGAGGTCCGCTAGGACGCCCCAGTGTTACGGCACGTAGGGTGCGGTGTAACACACATAGAAAAACATATGACACCCTATGGAGTAAAAGACCCCATAGTCCATAGAGCACATTGGCATTCAAAGGAATCACCCCCATACATGTCCAAGAGTGGGAGAAAAAGAGTCTCACTCTTGGCAGGATGGAAAAAAACAAACTCCAGAAATCCAGCAGAGCTGCTGGGGTACTCACTAGGTTAGGAAATTCAGCCTAAACAGAGAATTCTCCCTAACACTCGCCCCCCCAGACTAAGGGACAGGAGGATTTAGTCCACTCCTGGATGAATCTCATACCTCTAGTCGATGACATACATCCTAGAGAGACCATCAGCATTTTGGTGGTGACATCCTGACCTGTGCTCAATGGTGAAATCAAACCCTTGCAGGCAGATCGACCATCTCAATAGTTTTGGGTTTTCCCCTTTCATTTGCATTAACCATCTCAAGGGTTGGTGGTCAGTCTGAATGACAAAAGTAGAACCATACAAGTACGGCCTAAACTTCTTCAGAGCCCACACGATAGCAAAGCACTCTCTTTCGATTGTTGCCCACCTTGTTTCAGGATCCTTCAGCTTGCGGCTGATGAAGCAAACGGGGTGCTCTCTACCTTTCCCATCCAGTTCACTGAGTAGGGCACCTATTCCTACATTTGAAGCATCTGTATGCACAATGAAGTGTTGGCGGTAATCAGGAGCTCTGAGTACTGGGGTTTGGCAAAGAGCCTTTTTCAGGTTTTCAAAAGCCTGATTGCTCTCCTCGTTCCATTTAACCTTTTTAGGAAATTTGGGCGAGGAGATGACATTCAGTGGAGAATCTATGGTCCCATAGTTCTCTATGAAATTCCTGTAATACCCGGTGAGGCCTAGGAAGGCTCTCACCTGGGTTTGAGTAGTCGGTGTTGTCCAATTTTGCACAGCTTCAATTTTACTGAGCAAAGGCCTTATTTCTCCACCTCCTACCTCATGTCCAAGATAGACTACCTTACTCTGTCCAATTTGGCATTTACTCGCCTTTATGGTCAGATTGGCTCATCCAAGAGCCTGCAAAACATCTCTCAGGTGGGTTACATGTTCTTCCCAGGAATTGCTGAACACTGCGATGTCATCCAAGTATGCCATGCAGAAGTCCTCCATCCCATTCAGAACCTGGATTACCATCCGTTGAAACGTAGCAGGTGCATTCTTCAGTCCGAAAGGCATTACCTTAAACTGGTATAAGCCAACGGGGGTAGAAAATGCCGTTTTCTCCTTGGCATGGTCGGTCAGGGCTATTTGCCAATAGCCTGACGTCAAGTCAAATGTGCTGAGGAACTTGGCGGCGCCAAGTTTATCCACCAACTCATCTGTTCTTGGAAAAGGGTGGGCATCAGTCTTGGTGACTGCATTAAGAGCTCTATAATCCACGCAGAATCTAAGTTCTTTAGACCCGGCCTTTGGTACTAACACAACTGGGCTAGACCATGGACTAGTAGAGGGCTCTATTACCCCGAGATCGAGCATCTTGCTGACCTCACCTTTGATGTGGGTTCGTACGTCTCTGACATGCGGTATCCTCTGCTTTTGACTGGCAGACAGTCACCAGTGAGTATGTCGTGCTGGCCCCAAGGGGTCAAGCCTGGTGAAAGCGAGAACAGAGAGGCAAACTGATTCAACATAGATTTGCACTCTTCTTGTTGCTCGGGTGTCAGATTGGAGGAGAGATTTACTCCTTCAATTTTTTCATCTAAAGGTAAGCCTCTGAGGAGATCCGGAAGAGTTTCACTCTCTTCTTCTTCCTCGGATGACGCTAGAAGCAACGCTCCTACATCAGGTCGCGAGACATACGCTTTAAGTCGGTTGGTGTGAAAGACTGTTGGAGCCTCCTTGGGATTGCCCAAGTCCACCAGATAGTTAACCTCTCCGAGTTTACTACTACTCGGAACGGTCCCATCCACTTATCTTGCAAGGCCCTCTGCCTTGTTGGGATCATAACGAGAACGAGCTGGTCTTGAGCGAACTCAACCATGTTAGCCTTTTGATCGTGCCAGTGCTTGACCAATGCTTGTCCAGCTTTCAAGTTATCGCTTGATTCCGTCATCATGTGTGACATTCTCCTCCGGAGACCTATCACGTAGTCAGTCACTCTGACTGGCTTGGGGGAAGGAGCACTCTCCAAACCCTCCTTAATCAGGGCCAATGGACCTCTGACGGGATGACCATAGAGTAGTTTGAAGGGTGAGTAACCTACACCTTCCTGAGGGACTTCTCTATAAGCAAAGAGAAGGCATGGCAGTAGAAGGTCCCACTTACGCTTAAGGGGTTCCTCTAAAGCACCTATCATGCTCTTCATGGTTCAGTTGAACCGTTCTACCAACCCATTGGTTTGTGGGTGGTAGGCCGTTGAGAACTTGTAAGTAACTCCGCAGGTTTTCCACATGGCTTTCATGTAGTTGGACATAAAGTTTGACCCCCTGTCAGAGATTACTTCCTTAGGAAACCCGACCCTAGTAAAAATACCAAGGAGGGCCTTAGCCACAGCCGGGGCTGTAACAGTCCTCATAGGAATTGCCTCAGGATACCTAGTAGCATGGTCTACTACAACAAGTATAAACCTGTTGCCTGAGGAGGTGGGAGGATCAAGGGGACCAACAATGTCAATCCCTACTCTCTCAAATGGGACTCCCACAACTGGGAGAGGCACTAAAGGTGCCACATTCTTGGAGCCAACCTTACCAGAGGTCTGGCAGGTGTGGCAGCTCCTGCACTGTTTTTCTACTTCGGCCCCCATCTTTGGCCAATAGAAGTAGAGGGAGAGCATTTCCTTAGTCTTCTTGAAGCTCAAGTGACCAGCCAAAGGAATCTCGTGGGCTAACTGCAAGAACTGTGGTCTGTTCTCTTGGGGCACTACAAGTCGTTTGTAGTCTCCAGGTGCAGACTCGGTCGGTTCACTGTAGAAGAGGCCATCTTCCCAGTGCAACCTGTATTTCCCAGGTTCTTGCCCTTCAGCCTGAGCTTCTGCCTGGTGGCGAAGACCTTCCAGAGTTGGACATTCTCTCTGTCCCTTACTGAAGTCTGCCCTGCTGGGTCCACCTTCTGCCAGTAAAAACTGCAGCTCAGG
Organism: Ambystoma mexicanum; assembly: GCF_040938575.1. NCBI lineage: Eukaryota > Metazoa > Chordata > Amphibia > Caudata > Ambystomatidae > Ambystoma > Ambystoma mexicanum. The sequence goes on along the minus strand of NC_090922.1, from coordinate 1,315,575,082 downwards.
ATGGTCAACAGGATCCAGATCTCCAATGAGTTCCGGGCCTTCCATTAGCTCTTCCTCAGAGTCTAATTCTACCACACAGGGTTGTACCTCCCTCTCAGCCTCGGCTGGAGGTGGAGTTACGGGCGTAACTTTGGACAACCGCGGGGAAGTCCGTGTTGGCTGCACTGGAATGCTGGCTGCTGGTTTTGGGATAGAAGTCTTAGGTTTCCCTTTCGCTTCTGGTTTCTTGGAGACAGCGGCCGACAATTCCAGTGGAGCAGGAGTGATTTCTTTCTTCATCATCTGGAGAGAACCTTGCATGGTCCTCTCTCTTGCAGGTCTGGTTAGCTCCTGTAACCTTTTACTAGGAGGTCTGGGAGTATGCGATACAACTCCGAGAGTTTTCAGATCGTGACCCAACAGTACGCGTCCTGGTACCTCACTCTGTATGCTGACAGGTATCTTCACAGTCATGTCGTTACACTGTATGAGAGCTGGAAATTGGGGAAGCATCTGCACAGGCCCTCCAGCTAACTTGGTGAGGTGTTTGGGTGCCTTAGCAACATCCTCAGCCTGAAAAAAGGATTTATCCACCACAGTTATGCTGGCCCCAGTGTCCCTAATGGCAGGAGTCTCCTGACCATTCACCTGGACACTGTCCTTATAATACTCTTTAGTATTATCGGGGATAGAATTATAGACATCTAAATTCTGTTGTTCCCACAACCCCAGAGATACTAAAGAAACGCTGGCTGAGACTCCAATGGGTTTGTCAGCTAGCAGTAGAAAGTTTCCACTTGCCATTTGGACTTCCTCCTCTGGAGCGAAGGCTAAGGAGACAAGCTGGACCCCTGAAGGTTTACCCTTACATCTGGGATCTCCTTTCACATGATCAGTCGAGCCACAAACAAAGCATTTCCCGAATGCTTTCTGGAATGGTGGCTTGTTCTGACCTCCTTCCGGTTTGGCACCAGAAGACACACTATTCTGCTGTGGTTTTCCTTGTGGCTTACCCTTCTGGTTTTGTTTGGGGCCCTCTTTGGAATGTGAGTTATTAGAATTCTCTTTTGAGTCTTTTTTAGGCTGTTTTCCCTCATCCTTTTTCTGAGTTGCCCCAGAATCCTTATGAGTAGCCCTGTTGGCAACCCACAAGTCAGCAGCCTTAGCTAGCTCCCTGGAATCCAATTCCTTCGAATCAGCCAAGTGCTGTCTGAGCTCACGAGAACAGGCATCATAAATAGACTCCAACATAAAAAGATTCCTCATACCCTCATAAGTGTTCACTTTGTAACCCTTAATCCATCCCTCTAAGTTTTTCAACCCTTCACTCACCCAGGTAGCCCAAGGGGTACCATCATGCTTTTTGAGGGTTCTAAACCTCTTAAGATACTGGGAAGGGGTCTTCCCGAATCTAGCTATTAAAGCTAGTTTCACACTTTCGTAATCCGTTTTATCCGCCTCCCCCAACTCCATTACCACATCAGTCGCAACAGGAGGGAGCCTAGAGAACAACCAGGGAAGCAACGCATTCCCGGTGATGTCCTGGGGCCCATGATTGTATTCAAACAGTTTCAACCAATCCATCACATCCAACCTTGGTTCATACATACCCACTAATTCCTTTGGCATCCGGGGTCTTTTGGGACTGGAGCTCCTAGAGGAACCAGAGGAGAGAGAAGCATTTTCCATAGACAACTTTTTCATCTCTAACTCGTGATTAAGTTCTATTTCTCTGAGTCTTAACTCAGCTTGCTTCTGCTCAGCCTGGGCATTCATCCGTCTGAACTCGAGCTCTTGGTTTCGTTCAGATTGAGACAAGAACCATTTGTATTCTAGTTCGAGCTTCATTTTTTCAAGTTCAAAATAAGAAGGGTTACTTGTGGGACCTGGTATGGGCCCCGTAGGCACAGCAGGTAAGGCAGGTAGAGGAGCAGGGGAGACAGATTCATTAGCCCCTCCGTCCTCGTCAGCCTCCTCATCGCTATCATCAGAATCACGATTCAGATCAACACCATTACTGTTATCTACATTTGCTGGAGCGATTGGTTCCTCTGAACCAGTACCCAGAATTTGGTTCGCCAGCAATCTCTCGATTAGTTCTAACTTCTTGCCTCTTACAGAAAGATTCTCTTGCCTACAGAGAGCTCGCAAACTCTCGGTATTTTCACCTGACAAAGACTCTTGACTGTAAGTTTCCATCGTAGACATGTTTTTTGAAAGTTGCTTTTTGTGCAAAGTTTTGTGGTTAGTTATCCTACAGTGTCGAAAAGCACTCTAAACTGTATACTCGATACAAATCCCACCGCTGTACACCAGTGTTAGGCGGAAACCTGTGCAGTACCCTCTGGGACCACTGCAAAAGATTTAGGACTACAGGTGGTTGGCGGTGAACCCACTTGGTAGCAGTCTGTACCACACAGATTCACTTGGTAGCTGTGGCTGAGCAGTCAGACTTCCCTCAAGAAGAGTCGAGCAGTATGTGGAGTATACAAAATAGGGCAATTCTTCACAGCAAGACAAGCAAACACGCAACGAGGCTTAGTGTAAAGATATTAAGGTATTTATTTATAACGAAACATCAATCAAAAACACTATGGCAATTTCACGGCAAACAAATCAAACACAATTACTCTACGAAGAAGAAAACGATCAATCCCCCTAGCAATATTTCGACAAGTCTAGGTTCTACCGGTATCACTTATTTTCAGACAGAGGTGTATACCTCAACCTAGATGGCACTCTAATATTAGTTAGGACGGGAGAGAAAAAGATAGGCAGGTTATGAAATCAACACGGTTCAATCCTTTGCGGATAAATTGCAAGGCAGGAAGGCAAGAATCACAATAGATCGTAAAGTTCAGAGGCCTGGCCCACTCGGAGAGAGGCAAGGCGCGATGTCCCAAAAAGTCTCTAGTGGAGATGCATTCAAGTCTTTGTAGCAAATTGTTATCGGCAGGTTGAACCAGTTCAGAACAATAAATGAGAAAAGCTTGGAGGCGACCCAACGGAAAGGAGACGATTAAGACATCTCACTCGAACCGATCGAAAAGGGAAGCCAGGCGGACACGGTACCTTGTTGTGGAGGTCAGCTCCGGCGGGGGCAGTTGTTCCTGGTGGTGGATGCACGTCGGGTCTTTGCCAAGAGTAAAGATGATCTCGTCGTCGAAGAAAAGTGAAGTCCGGTGCACCACCAGGGAAGAGACCAGCCGCGGAGTGCTCCGTCACAAGGCACCACCTTTTGGTCGCGGTACAGGGGTAGTGGCTATCCGGTTGCCGAGGTGCTCTGCACGGGCAATTCAACCACTGCGTCCTGAGGCGAATAAAAAGCAAAGGGGACTGGTTGTTCCCACCAGTCAGGGGAAGAGACTCTCCGGCAGGGAGATCTCCTCTGTCGTCGAGAAGTGGTGAGTCGGTTCTGCAGGGCTCCACCGGAGGTGTCGTCGTGCAGTTCGGCTCAGCGTTACCCTCGTCGGATGCTTAGGTCCTGTGGCGACTTTTGAAGATCCAGTCCTAAAAGCCCTGCTTTTATGCAGAAAACCCCCATTCATTCAGCCTAGCTGTCAATCAACACATGCTAAGTGGTAAGCGGGAAGGCTCACCACTTGGGCCAATCACTCCAGAGTGCGACCGGGGTTGGCAAGGCAACTCGGTCCAGGGTGCCTAAACCCCCTCCCACACCCCTGTGGTAACCCAGACAGAATGGCACCACTTTGGAGGGTCTCTGTACAGAGGCCCGCCAAAAGTGGAACAAAGGGCTGAACCTTTGGTTTAGGAGTCACAGAGACGAACACAGACGCCATTTTACAAACCGAGTTCTGGCAGAAAATACCATCCGATAAACTTATTTAAGATAAGTAGACCGGTGGTACGTTAGAGATTAACGAGAAAAGTATTAATCTCCAACAATGGGACGAATCCCATAGGGTTATGTTCGGGGTTGGACATAACAAGTAGTTTCCACTGCCACCAGCCAAAACTCGACGAGGGGGGACGGGACAGTGCCCACTCGAGTAACAGATCCAGGAGTAATCGAATTACCCCTACTAGTACGTCCACAATAAGATGGTTTGTACTAGTTCTGTTAGTAAATTTAGGTCTAGTAAAGCCAATGGTGACTTTACATGCCCGGGGAGACAGTAGTCAGTCCCCGAGTATGGAGTCTATGGTGGAGGTCCGCTAGGATGCCCCAGTGTTACGGCACGTAGGGTGCGGTGTAACACACATAGAAAAACATATGAGACCCTATGGAGTAAAAGACCCCATAAAACACATTGGCATTCCAAGGAATCACCCACATACATGTCCAAGAGTGGGAGAAAAAGAGTCTCACTCTTGGCAGGATGGAAAAAAACAAACTCCAGAAATCCAGCAAAGCTGCTGGGGGACTCACTAGGTTAGGAAATTCAGCCTAAACAGAGAATTCTCCCTAACACCAGGCCAATCACGTGTGGGACTTCCTGCGCACCCCGAAGTACACATACCCAGGCCAATCGCGTGTGGAACTTCCCGCGCACCCCGAAGTACACGTACCCAGGCAAATCGCACGGCTGGGGAGTGGGGGTGGTGGTAGACATGAGTGGGTGCCTGGTGGAGGCTGCCCCTGCACTGCTGGGGGTGCAGGGGGACATGTGTGGGAGCCTGGTGGAGGCTGCCCCTGCACTGCTAGGGGGTGGGGGTGATGGGAGACATGAGTGGGGGCCTGGTGGAGGCTGCCCCTGCACTGCTGGGGGGTGGGGGTGATAGGGGGCATGAGTGGGGGCCTGGTGGAGGCTGCCCCTGGTGGCTGGGGGATGGGGGTGCAGGGGGACATGGGTGGGGGCCTGGTGGAGGCTGCCCCTGCACTGCTGGGGGGTGGGGGTGGTGGTAGACATGGTTGGTAGCCTGGTGGAGGCTGCCCCTGCACTGCTGGGGGATGGGTGTGGTGGTAGACATGGGTGGGGGCCTGGTGGAGGCTGCTACTGCACTGCAGGGGGGTGGGGGTGGTGGTAGACATGAGTGGGGGCCTGGTGGAGGCTGCCCCTGCTGGCATGGGGTGGGGGTGCAGGGGGACATGTGTGGGAGCCTGGTGGAGGCTGCCCCTGGTGGCTGGGGGGTGGGGGTGCAGGGGGACATGTGTGGGAGCCTGGTGGAGGCTGCCCCTGCACTGCTGGGGGTGGGGGTGATGGGACACATGAGTGGGGGCCTGGTGGAGGCTGCCCCTGCACTGCTGGGTGGTGGGGGTGATGGGAGACATGAGTGGGGGCCTGATGGAGGCTGCCCCTGCACTGCTGGGGGGTGGGGGTGATAGGGGACATGAGTGGGGGCCTGGTGGAGGCTGCCCCTGCACTGCTGGGGGGTGGGGGTGATAGGGGACATGAGTGGGGGCCTGGTGGAGGCTGCCCCTGATGGCCGGGGGGTGGGGGTGGTGTTAGACATGGGTGGGGGCCTGGTGGAGGCTGCCCCTGGTGGCTGGGGGGTGGGGGTGGTGGTAGACATGGGCGTGGGCCTGGTGGAGGCTGCCCCTGCACTGCTGGGGGGTGGGGGTGGTGGTAGACATGAGTGGGGGTTTGGTGGAGGCTGCCCCTGGTGGCTGGGGGGGTGGAGGTGGTGGTAGACATGGGTGGGGGCCTGGTGGAGACTGCCCCTCCACTGCTGGGGGTGGGGGTGGTGGTAGACATGAGTGGGGGCCTGGTGGAGGCTGGCCCTGCTCTGCTGGGGGGTGGGGGTGCAGGGGGACATGGGTGGGGGCCTGGTGGAGGCTGCCCCTACACTGCTAGGGGGTGGGGTGATAGGGGACATGAGTGGGGGCCTGGTGGAGGCTGCCCCTGGTGGCTGGGGGGTGGGGGTGCAGGAGGACATGTGTGGGAGCCTGGTGGAGGCTGCCCCTTGTGGCTGAGGGGTGGGGGTGCAGGGGGACATGTGTGGGAGCCTGGTGGAGGCTGCCCATGCACTGCTGGGTGGTGGGGGTGGGGGTAGACATGAGTGGGAGCCTGGTGGAGGCTGCCCCTGCACTTCTTGGGGGTGGGGATGGTGGTAGACATGGGTGGGGGCCTGGTGGAGGCTGCCCCTGCACTGCTGGGAGGTGGGGGTGGTGGTAGACATGAGTGGGGGCCTGGTGGAGGCTGCCCCTGGTGGCTGGGGGTGCAGGGGGACATGTGTGGGAGCCTGGTGGAGGCTGCCCCTGATGGCATGGGGGTGGGGGTGGTGGTAGACATGGGTGGGGGCCTGGTGTAGGCTGCCCCTGCACTGCTGGGGGGTGGGGGTGATAGGGGACATGAGTGGGGGCCTGGTGGAGGCTGCCCCTGGTGGCTGGGGGTTGGGGTGCAGGGGGACATGTGTGGGAGCCTGGTGGAGGCTGCCCCTGATGGCTGGGGGGTGGGGGTGGTGGTAGACATGAGTGGGGGCCTGGTGGAGGCTGCCCCTGCACTGCTGGGGGGTGGGGGTGCAGGGGGACATGTGTGGGGGCCTGGTGGAGGCTGCCCCTTTTGGCTGGGGATGGGGGTGGTGGTAGACATGGGTGGGGGCCTGGTGGAGGCTGCCCCTGCACTGCTGGGGGGTGGTGGTAGACATGTGTGGGGGCCTGGTGGAGGCTGCCCCTGGTGGCTGCGGGGTGGGGGTGGTGGTAGACATGGGTGGGGGCCTGGTGGAAGCTGCCCCTGCACTGCTGGGGGGTGGGGGTGGAGGTAGACATGAGTGGGGGCCTGGTGGAGGCTGCCCCTGGTGGCTGGGGGGTGGGGGTGGTGGTAGACATGAGTGGGGGACTGGTGGAGGCTGCCCCTGCACTGCAGGGGGGTGGGGGTGCAGGGGGACATGTGTGGGGGCCTGGTGGAGGCTGCCCCTGGTGGCTGGGGGGTGGGGGTGGTGGTAGACATGGGTGGGGGCCTGGTGGAGGCTGCCCCTGCACTGCTGGGGGGTGGAGGTGATAGGGGACATGAGTGGGGGCCTGGTGGAGGCTGCCCCTGCACTGCTGGCGGGTGGGGGTGATAGGGGACATGAGTGGGGGCCTGGTGGAGTCTGCCCTGGTGGCTGGGGGTGGGGGTGATGGGAGACATGAGTGGGGGCCTGGTGGAGGCTGACCCTGCACTGCTGGGGGGTGGCGGTGGTGGTAGACATGGGTGGGGGCCTAGTGGAGGCTGCCCCTGGTGGCTGGGGGGTGGGGGTGATAGGGGACATGAGTGGGGGCCTGGTGGAGGCTGCCCCTGGTGGCAGGGGGGTGGAGGTGCAGGGAGACATGAGTTGGACATGAGTGAGGGCCTGGTGGAGGCTGCCCCTGCACTGCTGGGGGGTGGCGGTGGTGGTAGACATGGGTGGGGGCCTGGTGGAGGCTGCCCCTGCACTGCTGGTGGGTGGGGGTGATGGGAGACATGAGTGGGGGCCTGGTGGAGGCTGCCCCTGCACTGCTGGGGGGTGGGGGTGATGGGAGACATGTGTGGGGGCCTGGTGGAGGCTGCCCCTGCACTGCTGGGGGGTGGGGGTGATGGGAGACATGAGTGGGGGCCTGGTGGAGGCTGCCCCTGCACTGCTGGGGGGTGGGGGTGATGGGAGACATGAGTGGGGGCCTCGTGGAGGCTGCCCCTGCACTGCTGGGGGTGGCGGTGGTGGTAGACATGGGTGGGGGCCTGGTGGAGGCTGCCCCTGGTGGCTGGGGGGTGGGGGTGATAGTGAACATGAGTAAGGGCCTGGTGGAGGCTGTCCCTGCACTGCTGGGGGGTGGGGGTGATGGGAGACATAAGTGGGGGCCTGGTGAAGGCTGCCCCTGCACTGCTGGGGGGTGGCGGTGGTGGTAGACATGAGTAGGGGCCTGGTGGAGGCTGCCCCTGCACTGCTGGGGGGTGGGGGTGCAGGGGGACATGTGTGGGGGCCCGGTGGAGGCTGCCCCTGGTGGCTGGGGGGTGGGGGTGGTGGTAGACATGGGTGGGGGACTGGTGGAGGCTGCCCCTGCACTGCTGGGGGGTGGGGGTGATAGGGGACATGAGTGGGGGCCTGGTGGAGGCTGCCCCTGGTGGCTGCGGGGTGGGGGTGCAGGGGGACATGTTTGGGAGCCTGGTGGAGGCTGCCCCTGCACTGCTGGGGGGTGGGGGTGATGGGAGACATGAGTGGGGGCCTGGTGGAGGCTGCCCCTGGTGCCTGGGGTTGGGGTGCAGGGGGACATGTGTGGGAGCCTGGTGGAGGCTGCCCCTGGTGGCTGGGAGGTGGGGGTGGAGGTAGACATGGGTGGGGGCCTTGTGGAGGCTGCCCCTGCACTGCTGGGGGGTGGGGGTGGTGGTAGACATGGGTGGGGGCCTGGTGGAGGCTACCCCTGGTGGCTGGGGGGTGGGGGTGGTGGTAGACATGGGTGGGGGCCTGGTGGAGGCTGCCCCTGCACTGCTGGGGGGTGGTGGTAGACATGAGTGGGGGCCTGGTGGAGGCTGTCTCTGGTGGCTGGGGGGTGGGGGTGCAGGGGGACACGTGTGGGGGCCTGGTGGAGGCTGCCCTTGGTGCTGGGGGGTGGTGGTAGACATGGTGGGGGCCTGGTGGAGGCTGCCCCTGCACTGCTGGGTGGTGGGGGTGATAGGGGACATGAGTTGGGTCCTGGTGGAGGCTGCCCCTGGTGGCTGGGGGTGGGGGTGCAGGGGGACATGTGTGGGAGCCTGGTAGAGGCTGCCCCTGCACTGCTGGGGGGTGGGGGTGATGGGAGACATGAGTGGGGGCCTGGTGGAGGCTGCCCCTGGTGGCTGGCGGGTGGGGGTGCAGGGGGACATGTGTGGGAGCCTGGTGGGGGTGGTGGTAGACATGGGTGGGGGCCTGGCGGAGGATGCCCCTGCACTGCTGGGGGGTTCGGGTGGTGGTAGACATGTGTCGGGTCCTGGTGGAGGCTGCCCCTGTAGGCTGGGGGGTGGGGGTGGTGGTAGACATGGGTGGGGGCCTGGTGGAGGCTGCCCCTGCACTGCTGGGGGGTGTGGGTGGTGGTAGACATGAGTGGGGGCCTGGTGGAGGCTTCCCCTGGTGGCTGGGGGGTGGGGGTGCAGGGGGACATGTGTGGGAGCCTGGTGGAGGCTGCCCCTGGTGGCTGGGGGGTGGTGGTAGACATGAGTGGGGGCCTGGTGGAGGCTGCCCCTGGTGGCTGGGGGTGGGGGTGCAGGGGGACATGTGTGGGAGCCTGGTGGAGGCTGCCCCTGCACTGCTGGGGGGTGGGGGTGATGGGAGACATGAGTGGGGGCCTGGTGGAGGCTGCCCCTGGTGGCTGGGGGTGCAGGGGGACATGCGTGGGAGCCTGGTGGAGGCTGCCCCTGGTGGCTGGGGGGTGGGGTGGTGGTAGACATGGGTGGGGGCCTGGTGGAGGCTCCCCCTGCACTGCTGGGGGGTGGGGGTGGTGGTAGACATGGATGGGGGCCTGGTGGAGGCTGCCCCTGGTGGCTGGGGGATGGGGGTGGTGGTAGACATGGGTGGGGGCCTGGTGGAGGCTGCCCCTGCACTGCTGGGGGTGGGGGTGGTGGTAGACATGAGTGGGGGCCTGGTGGAGGCTGCCTCTGGTGGCTGGGGGGTGGTGGTAGACATGGGTGGGGGCCTGGTGAAGGCTGCCCCTGCACTGTTGGGGGGTGGGGGTGATAGGGGACATGAGTGGGGGCCTGGTGGAGGCTGCCCCTGCACTGCTGGGGGGTGGGGGTGCAGGGGGACATGTGTGGGGGCCTGGTGGAGGCTGCCCCTGGTGGCTGGGGGTGGTGGTAGACATGGGTGGGGGCCTGGTGGAGGCTGCCCCTGCACTGCTGGGGGGTGGGGGTGATAGGGGACATGAGTGGGGGCCTGGTGGAGGCTGTCCCTGGTGGCTGGGGGGTGGGGTGCAGGGGGACATGTGTGGGAGCCTGGTGGAGGCTGCCCCTGCACTGCTGGGGGGTGGGGGTGATGGGAGACATGAGTGGGGGCCTGGTGGAGGCTGCCCCTGGTGGCTGGGGGGTGGGGGTGCAGGGGGACATGTGTGGGAGCCTGGTGGAGGCTGCCCCTTTTGGCTGGGGATGGGGGTGGTGGTAGACATGGGTGGGGGCCTGGTGGAGGCTGCCCCTGCACTGCTGGGGGGTGGGGGTGGTGGTAGACATGTGTGGGGGCCTGGTGGAGGCTGCCCCTGGTGGCCGGGGGGTGGGGGTGGTGGTAGACATGGGTGGGGGCCTGGTGGAAGCTGCCCCTACACTGCTGGGGGGTGGGGGTGGTGGTAGACATGAGTGGGGGCCTGGTGGAGGCTGCCCCTGGTGGCTGGGGGGGTGGTGGTAGACATGAGTGGGGGCCTGGTGGAGGCTGACCCTGCACTGCTGGGGGTGGGGGTGCAGGGGGACATGTGTGGGGGCCTGGTGGAGGCTGCCCCTGGTGGCTGGGGGGTGGGGGTGGTGGTAGACATGGGTGGGAGCCTGGTGGAGGCTGCCCCTGCACTGCTGGGGGGTGGGGGTGATAGGGGACATGAGTGGGGGCCTGGTGGAGGCTGCCCCTGCACTGCTGGGGGGTGGGGGTGATAGGGGACATGAGTGGGGGCCTGGTGGAGGCTGCACCTGCACTGCTGGGGGGTGGGGGTGGTGGTAGACATGGGTGGGGCCTGGTGGAGGCTGCCCCTGGTGGCTGGGGGGTGGGGGTGGTGGTAGACATGGGTGGGGCCCTGGTGGAGGCTGCCCCTGCACTGCTGGGGGTGGGGGTGGTGGTAGACATGAGTGGGGGCCTGGTGGAGGCTGCCCCTTCACTGCTGGGGGGTGGGGGTGCAGGGGGACATGTGTGGGGGCCTGGTGGAGGCTGCCCCTGGTGGCTGGGGGTGGGGGTGATGGGAGACATGTGCTGGTGATCAGTAGTGCAAGGTGACATGTGGGTTGGCTGGTGGGCATGGCCATGGTGGATGGGTTGCCTGTGGGACATGAGCAGGGGTGCAGGGTAGTACCCTCTGGTGTGGGCTGCCTGCAGTGGCCGTGGAGGGTGCAGAGGGAACACCTTGGAGGACCCACATGGCCAAATCACATGTAGCATTCCCCGGCACCACCGAAATACACGTACCCTGCTGAAATTGCGTGTGAATCTTCCCGCGCACCTCGGAATACACTACCCAGGCCTATCGCGTGTGGAACTTCCCGCGCACCCAGAAGTACACGTACCCAGGCCAATTGCGTGTGGAACTTCCCGCGCACCCCCACCAACCCAGGCCAATCGCGTGTGGAACTTCCCGCGCACCCCGTAGTACACGTACCCAGGCCAATCGCGTGTGGAACTTCCCGCGCACCCCGAAGTACACGTACCCAGGCCAATCGCGTGTGGAACATCCCGCGCACCCAGGAACACACACACATGCTATTTTTCACACAGCAGGTGTCCGTGTTTGTCGGTGCCCCTTTGCACCTCATTTGTCCTAGAGGGCCACTGTATGGCCCATTCATCATGGCTGTATATGGCTTCTTTTTGTTAGCGCACATTTTGGCGCACATTTTTTTAAGTCGCAGGGGCGCTACCGCCTGCTTTCTTGTGGCGTACTTGTTTGGCCCTGTGCGCGTCTTTGACAGTGCGCTGGTTTGCCCTATTCGAGTCCATGAATACGGGTTGTAGGCGAGCGTGTGGGCGTTCCGCGCACTTGCCTCCTGTACTTCCCCCGTGACGCCCATATTTTCACGCGTTGTTCCCCATTCCGAGTGTTACGCCCCGTGTTCCGCCTACTTTTGTGATGTGCGCCGTGCTATGTGCGATTTCGCAGTGGCTGTGGCACACGCTGTTGGATGACCTGTGCGCCGGCATGCGCGGCGCACATTTTTAGCGCACATCCAATGTTTTTCTCGCGCACGGACTTCCATGAATCTCTGTGCGCTGGTTTCCCTGCGATTTTCGTACTTGCACTGCGATTCGCACGTTTTGGCACCTCTGCGCGGGAATTTTCGGCGCACGTTATTTCCATGAATCGACCCCTTAATGTGAGATTGACAGATGTCTGCATGATTTGCCTGGAGGCATAAAGAGCCTTTTAAGCAAAACAATCTGGCAGCATAGACTGAGGTAGGCCTGTTGTTCCTTTGAATCCGTATTAAGGACAAAGAAATTGTGCATGGCACTTGTTCAAGAATCAGAACATAACCCGCACAGTCTATTGAGGAGTGCCAAATAATATTGAAAAGCATTAAGAAAGAATAGATATCTGCATTGATTGGCTTAAAAGCTATCAATCCACCTCCTACCACCCTACTTATAGGCAGCTAAGACTTTCTGCCTGGTAATTAGCAGGTCAATGTACAGTGTGACTTCCCAGATGCCTCTGGCCGCTGGTTTGCATCCACATCTGGGCCTAAATACTGACAGAACAGGGTCTAGACACCAGCCCATATTCACTGTTGAGCCACCACCATAGCTCTCAACCATTTGTGTCACAAAGGCGGGTGAAAACACCCGATTTTTATTTTGGCGGGTGAGAGGCCCATTGAAACGAATGGGCGTGCTGGAGGCTTGGCGGGTGAGTCAGCTCTTTACAAGGCGGGTGACACCCGCCAAAAGCGTGTGAGTGAGAGCTATGGCCACCACTCGCTGCTAAACCTTGCCTCGTGGCGGCCCATTGGTCTATAACTATCCAGATCCACTGGAATCAGACAGGGTTTATTTTAGTAGAGAGGTTCTTCTCAATAGCAAATTAACACTTACCTTTTGACGAATCACTGATGCCAGTGTTCTTGCAAACTACACCAGGAAACAGCCTGACACTGAATCCATAGATTGGTGGCGACAACGGGCATATTGTCAATAGGGACATTATTGCTCCAGCCTATGACTTTCACAATACAAATGCATGATTTCTAATCGTTGTAGTGTTGATTAAACACGATAAGACAAATGGCACATTCAGCTAATACCAATGATTTTAATATGAAAACATATGACTTGAAATGTGCTGTTGTAGGTACATTGAGTGACCTGGCCACCATGCACGCTGAGTAGGTAATGCATTCCTGTTGTTTTTGCTTGGCATTCTGGGCCATGTGGTCCTAGGCTTAAGCCAGAAAAAAAAGCTGAACTAAGAGTCCCACTATGCAAAGAATAATGCCAGGCTTGGATGCCTTACTCATCCATGGCATGGTGAACATGAGAGCTCTGCCTATATTAAATTTGATCCGAAAGGCCTAACAATCGTTAGCCGGTTGCTGGAGACAAATTAAAGATGCATAAACATTCTACGTTATAAACCTGCCATCACAGAATTTGAAACTGTCGGTAGGCACATTAACCCGGATCAAAAACCAAAGTACTTGAGGAAATCATCAAACATTCATAGTTGTACCTTATGGTAATAATCTGCCCAAAGTCTAGTTCATAGTTGTTCACTTGAGCAATAAAGATGGCCGCCACGGCTTCATAAAGAGCGGTTCCATCCATGTTGATGGTGGCTCCCACAGGCAGCACAAATCTGGCAATCCTTCTGTCAATGTGATTATTCTCCAGCAAACACTTGAAGGTTATAGGCAATGTGGCCGAGCTGCAAGACATAATAAGGAAACGCATGAAATGTAGCTTATCTGATTGGAGAAACCTTCACAAGCAAACCATTGAGAACTCCTGCCACGCGTGGGGGGAATTTAATAGGTCATTTGGCAGCCATCTTACCCTCTCTCTTGTGAAAGGTTCTTTTCTCCTTCGTTAAGTTTTGCAAACACTACTGGCGCGAGATCAAGACATTGCACAGGACTGCCAACCATAACAAGATAATGGAAAACAAGGATGGGGGTCTGCTTTTAAAATCACTGCTAGTTAATTCGCTTGGTGGATTTTTCAAGTTTTTTTTTTTGTTGCTGCTTTCTCCTTTGTTGACTTGACCCAGAAATATGTCGATTTCAGTTTAATGAGTTTAACTTTCACTAAGTCTGGCCAAAAGCAACAAATCAGTTGCAGAGGTAGAGATAAAAAATAAACATGAAAACACATTACTAACAGGGATGAGGCTAAGGATCAGTTCAAATGCAAGTGCATACTTAAAGGCACATCTCAGTGGGCCAGATCCAGAAAACAGACACCGCTGGAGCCGCAATAATGAGCAAACAACTGGCCTTAACGAGCTTAAACCAGCTGCTCGCTGCATGATCTGAGCCTGCTCAAAGGCACCTTTGCTCAGTGCACCAGCTGGTCTATAGGTGAATGCGTGATTTAAACATGGAGGGGCTCATTTTCGAGTTCCCCCCTAATTTCCCGGCAGTGGATTCATTGCATTTACGCTGCAATGTAAGCGGGTCCCTGTTCCCAATTGTTGGTCATTTGCTATGGGACCTGGAAATATATGACAGGCAGTGTTTACTTTTGATTATATTATGAGCTTGCAAGCAGCACTCACTATTACAATTAAATGCTTATCGACATGCTTGTCTGTCGGAGTGGTAGCCAGCCTAAAGGTGTGTGTGCAAACAGCTCCAACAGGATACTCAGTTAAAACGAACCTCAATACCATTCTAAGCATGACTTGTGTGATGCCACAAGTCATGCTTAGAATTTGGAGACATAAATCTAGCAGCCTGTTGGCACAGTAAGAAAAAAAATAGTTAAATAAATAAGTAAATCTCAACTGAGCTCAATTGCTGAATTAGAGAACTTGTTCCAATGCAAGCTAAAATGCTGCCTTTTTTCTCTGGAAGTTACAAGCCAGCAATAGAGTGGACGGAACATTGGTAAATGGTGCCAAACGCACTGTCCAGGAAACACCTCAATAGGGCAGATCATAGAACAAAAAAGCAAGGAAAGGTAGCCTGGTGATCGCTGAACTCAATTAGATTGCATATAGCATCATGAATCATCGAGCCAGGAAATGGACAACAATGTTTTTTGTGAAAATATGAATGAACCTTCAGGGAGTCGCTTTAGAAATATCTAGTAAGAGTATATGCCTCAATAGAGACTTACTAGCCACTTCGCCACAATGTGTAAAGAGTATACCAACTTTCTGGTATCATTACAAACTGTGTAACATTTTTTAGCCAGGAAATGTGTTATTCCTCTCCAAAATCACAAATAGAAATCTTTTGCTTGCCCTTCCTCAATCCTTTTGTTCAGTCAAGATATCATTTAAGGGGATTCAACAGCGAGGGTATATAATGATTGTTCATCAGGAGCATTGTTGTCATGAATACCAGCAAAGAAATGGTCTGGTTTCCATGGAAATTGGAGACCACATTATGGTGAAAAGATGGATAAAAACGTATCCTTGTGAAACAGTGGCCAAGGCTGATTTTCATGAGCGAGAGGTCTGGGAGATTGTGGGGCTGGCATTGTAAACCATTCAAGGTCAGAGGTGGCTGGTGAATACTTTCAGTGGAAGGGTGTGAACATCTTCCCCAAATTAGCATGAGAGAATAAGCGTTGCAAGTGATGCCTAAGAAATGTCCAGAGTTCCACACGTTTCTCTAGCTGAGAACATTTTTTTAAAAAGTAGGTTGAAATTGTGAATTTTAGAGCATAATGCTTTAAAAGACTGGGTTAAAAAGCCACACATGTATAACTGATTTTCGACGGTAACAAGGGAAATATTCCAGCAGATGCCAGGTAATCAACAGGACAGAAGAGAATTTCATAACATTTCCATGATGTTTGTGTCCACAATATATGCCAACATTGCCATTGTAAATCACTGTCATGAAGCTGCAGCCACAACATATGCCAGTACTGCCACTGTAGATCATGTTCATGATGCTGTGCTCACAAATATTCCAGCATTTCAACTGTATACATCTTTGATAATGCTGTGCCCCACAATTTATGCCAGCATTCCAATGGAAATAACCTTCATGAATCTGCACTAGCGATATGTGCTAGCATTCCTATGGTAAATCACTTTTATGAAGCTAGACCAGTATTTGCTAGCATTGACATTGTACACCACTTCCATGCTGCTGAAACCATAGTAGGTCGCATTCATACTGCACTTTCTATTCATAAAGCTGCACCCACAATAAATGCCTGTGTTGACATTGAGCATCACGCTCATTGAGATACACTCACAATATATGCCAGCATTGCCACTTTAAATCACTTTAAAAAAATCCCACAAACAAACAATTTATGGCGGCATTGATGGTAAATAACTTTCATAAAGCAGACCACCTTCCTCGCCAAACAAACAAATGCATACACACACACTCAAACATGCAGACATAAACAATTACATACACACACAAATAGACTCAGGCATACTCACTCACATGCATGCACACTATTTAAATTTTTTCTAATTTTATTGTTCAAAGCGCAGATCTAGCTCAAGAGCAGTGGAGTGCTGTGCAGTGTGGGTAGCCACATTTTGGGCTGGCATCTTGTAACAGTATCACAGTACTGTGAGGTCTGTGCGTCGGTATGTGCGTCCATTGGAATTAGTTCTTGGTCAGGTATGGTTGAAATGGCCATGTTCTGAGAGATTTATGAAATTGGAGACTTTTGGGGGCATTCCGAGCCGACAGCAGGATCGACTTCCAGAGGGTGGTGCATGACAAAAGAAGGCTTGTTTGTGGGTCCTCTCTTTGCGTACGAGTTGTGATTCAAGCCGGTTGATCGATTTGCTGTGCAAAGAATGTGTGCCACCAGATATGTGGAGCTTAGCTACCAGGTACACTGGTGTGCTACTCTCGACAGCTTTTTAGATGATACATGAAGTCTTGAACAGTATCTTGGCTTGGAGTGGAAGCCAATGTAGTTTGCGTAGGATGGGGGTGATTTCCATGCTCCCATAATAGGATGTGCTGCAGCTTGGTGGACTGATTTTAGGGGGCCTAAGTGAGCAGCTGGGAGCCCTGTCAGGAGAGCATTTCCCTCATTGATGTGCAAGACCAGAAGGGTCTGCACTATGGTCCTGCGGCGGGATGAAAGATTTCATTTTTCGAAGGGTAGAGATTCTGAGCCAGGACATGCCCTAACATGCTTCTTTTCATTGATTCACTGATCAATCATTTCTTTAAAGATTTGAAAATGATTGTTCTGCTAGTTAGCCGGCTATCTCCTCATTGGTAGCTTGCCATGGTCTTAACAAAGCTGGTAGGTGCCATCTTGATCTTGTAAACAGAATATTATTTTCTCCTAAACAGTGACCTTTATTCCCAGCATAACAATGAGGAGGATAGTGATTGAAATACAAGCCTTTGTAGGTCTTAACCAATAATGGTGGAGCAAGTGGGTAGTGGGAGTTATCAGCACTCTATCCCCTCCCCCATTCTCCTTTCCTTGCCAGTACACGCCCCACATTCTACAGAGCTGGTGCTCATTAAGAACAGACCACATCGATTTAAAACAAATAAAAGAATGAATGCAGGAGTATGCCGCACAGTACAAGGTTGTTTGGAAACCATGCTGAGCCTGTGTTGAGCTACCAACTTTTTTTCATTCTTATGACGATTTTTCTGAGTTAGAATTAGTTCCTGCCATCGTGTTTGGATAGGACACTCAAGCAGCAGATGACCGTTTTTCAAGTCACCTGCATGAGTGATTGAATGTAGTGTGTGTATGTGTGTTTGTGTGTGTGCACCCGTGTATGTGTGTGGGTGTGCATGCACATAAATTTGAATTAGCCAGTCCTCGGGGTTAACTGCCTTCATCTAACTAAACCCATCTAAGACCTAATTCATCCTCATCGGTCCGTCCGCTAAAAAACAACTTGTCTAACAATGGCTCAATATGCACCCAGAATGTTTGATCTACAACTTTCAGACTCAGCAAAGTCGAGCTAGGTCTGTTCTAAAAAATATCTATACAAAAAACCTCCTAAAAAAACGAACCAAAAACAATCTATATCTGGAGCTACTGATATTTTCAGCATGTCTGTGTACCATCACTGGTGAGGGCAGGCAAGGTCTTTGAAAATCATGCTGGCATTGTTCTCCGGAAGCTTTTCGATTTCCAGAGCAATTACTAAGGGGTCAGCATATAGAACATTTTTTACTAAGGGCCTCATTACCAGGCTTGCGCTCCCGTAATGAAGGGTGCCGGTATGGGACCGGCACCATTCATTACGGGATGCCTGATTACGAGGTCCCCTAGCGGGACCCGGAACCGACGTCTGGCAAAACCAGATGTCCTTTCTGGGTACCACGAGGGGACCAAGGAGCTAATAACGGGCCCATTATTAGCTGCATCCCCATTCCCATTTGAGCCCTATAGGGGCTCAAATGGGAATGGGGATGGGTTTTTCCAATAAGGACTTACCGGGTCCTCCAAGGTTGGAATGGCCCGGTAAGTCCTCATTGGAGGAACCCGGTACTGGAACCCAGTATGGAGGCAGCCATGCCCTTGTTAAGGGCATAGCTGCCTCCATACTCGTAATGAGGCCCTAAGTCATAAAAAGGGTAATTAAACACAAGCTCAGTTACAGGAATCTAAACGCTACGTATGGACAATTTGTCATAATGTGTGACAACATGAGCTTTGTATGTTCCCCTCATAACGTGAAGATGTTGTGCAGCACTTTGTCATCCAGCATCCATTCGTCCTCATCGTAGAGCACTGCATCATGTGCCGGTACGACGTCCTTTCATCGCCTGCAATTTCAACGTGAACATTCTAACGAAAAGGCTCATCAAGTTTTTTGGGGGGGTGGGAAAGGGCAGTTAAGGGGTGGGGTGGTAGGGAATAGCTACAAATAGGTGGGGGGAAAACCCCCGAAAAAGAAAAAAAACGATGAACGTTTTCGTTGGAATGTTCACTTTGAAATGGCAGGGGATGAAAGAACATGGAACCAATGTGCCTGCTCTCATATTGTGGTAGATTCATTAACATGAGCTGAATGGCTCTCACCAGGTCCCAGTGCCAGAATTGCTGACACTCCCTCATGGAGATTCCAAATCATGTTCATCATTGTTTGTTAATTTAGTACATGTGTGACAGGTGTTCCTTCTGCACTAGGACTAATATGCCTCGATTTGAAGCAAGTAATTATTTCATGGCACGATGAACTGTCTGTTATGATACAATGGGACTCATTACAAGTTTGGTGGTATTTCGATGGTAAACCCGCCAGAATACTGCCAAATGGAATTATTGTTATCAGCACTTGGTCCCACAGAATTACTGCTTCATTGCAAGTTGTTTTATGATGGTGTTAGTGTTCATTTATGTAGTCCTTAGGACTTCAACGGGAGCAGTAATTCTGTTGATTTTTGGCACTAAGGTGGCGAAATTACCTCCAGCATTTTACTAGAGGTTTATCCTTCGCCTCACCACCAAAGTTGTAGTACGGTGGTGCGATAAAGTGTCAGTAAAACAGTGATAACAGAGTGGGTTACTGCGTTTTTCTGGCACCGCCATACTTGTATTGAGGCCCAATGTCTCCCTGTCTGACCAGAGGTCTTGACTTGGCAAAAGACATTGAGTTGAAAAGAGAGTCATGTGGGGTGCCCATCATACGGGGGAGACATCCATTATAATGGCTGCTTCCATCAGGCAGTGTTGGAATGGACCTCTTACTGTGAAGTTGATTGACATGCTCCACTACGGTACAGACTTCAAGGCTTTCTTTGTGCAACGCTAATATATCGCAGACGTGCTGGTATAATAATGGGCTTCGCCAATTGAAATGATGGGGGTTGCGGGACGTACCAGCATTGGGGAAGTTAACCAGCAGTCAGCGCAGGTCTCTTCTAAGGGAGTGAGCTGTGGAGCTTGAATTTGAAGCTTTCCAAGTGAGATGTTTGAAATGTTCCTCTTTACTGCACTATGCCCCTATACTATTCCTATTTTACCCAACATCAAGTCGGCTAGCAGCTGCAGATATATTTTAATGTCTAGGTTAAATGTCCTCCCGCTTAGATCAAGAGTGCTGTGGCTATGCCTGGATAAGGTGTGCCCATGCAGCCTTGGGTGCAGAGAGGATCTTATGCACTTTTGAATGGACTGCACATTTTTGGTTAATTTAAGAAAACAGTGGTTAAGGCCCGACCTTATCAAGAATCAAATATGGAATCGGGGGGACGCTATGGTTTTTTTTATGAACAGTGAAGATGAGAAGTTTACAATTGAATCTGCCTATTTTATTAAGGAAGCCTTAGATGTTGTCTACGGATTTCGGCCTGCCGGGATCTATTTTTCTTTGTATCCAGGGTGCCTATTGTGTATGAATGTCTGAGTTTTATGTATGTATTGTGACGATAATTTTTATTTTTTTTGGGATTTGTAAAGCGCACTACAGCCCTCTAGGCAAGGAGGCGCTATAAGTAGACTTAAGGAGGCTTGCTTGTGGGTTACAATAAGTGGCCCAATGTGAAGCTTGACAACATACAGTTATTTATACAGTTGAGTTACTGAGTACAATGTTCTACAATACAGAGTATGTCGAGTTCAAGTTATAGCAGGTTTAGAGACATTATACATGAGGAATAGACTCTTTAGACAAAGAGCCTTGTTTTTAGGGCCTTGCGCAAAGCGGCATGGGACTCGATCGATGTTTTTTTTAATGGCTCACGCCGAATAAAGATTTTTTCTCTCCAAGACTTTCTTGGAGAGGGATATCTTGCCATCCCTGTGTCCCATCTGACATAATCTAGTGGTCCTCCAGAACTCCCTGCAGTGGGCGCATGGGTATACTTGCATGCAGCACAATGAAGATACAGGATGCTCTTGACCTGTGGATAGAGGAAACGTGTCTGGCTGTTGGACGGACTGCTCTGAGAACTCAGACATTTCTTCTGGACTGATTAAACTCTCACTTCCAAAGGAGACACAGTTTCACTGAGAGAGGCAGCGGTTGTGCCCAGGTATTTTATGACTTGCACTTGGGCCAAGGTTGACTTGATCTAGCTCACTCTAGGTGGAAGTGAGTGAGATGCACCAATTTTGTAAGTATATTCTGTCTTTGACATTCGGCTTGATTAGACTGTAACGTAACTGGACACCAAATTGTTTTGGCGTATTGCCCAAGTATTTGGCCTCCTTCATCAGAATCGATCTACTCTTTTCACATTCTCATAGTTACAGCAAATAAAGTCATACTTGTGCGTCCCACAGCCATGCCGACCACCCATTGGGAAACAATCTCGTTACTCAGCTCGTATTGATATATGTTAGAAGTAGTTGCTTGAAATCGGCACCGGTGGCCTACAGGAAATCTAGCTGCCGCGGTAGAATCACCCGGGCCGGCGTCGGAAGTGATTAAATAATAAGGCTGAGTCTGCTATGCATTTCATCTCAGAGCACACTGGGCCTCATTACGACCCTGGCGCTAAGTGAAAAACGATGGCGGTAAATGGTTACCGCCATCGTTTTCCGCCAGGTCCGATCATGACCCGTGACCGTTAACTACGATGCCATTAGCGGCATCGTAGTTAACGCTGCCGCTAACTGCGCTAAGGGTGCGCGCACGCGACCGGCCACACCGTACTTAGCGCCATGGCGGAAAGGTACGCAAATGCCGACCCAAGCGGACATGCACCTAACGCCATCACCCAGCCCGTTAAGTACCTTACCGCCATGGTGCTAATTACGCCATCACGAACCAACCGTAAAGGGCCATGTAAATTGAATGCAGCTGCCACAGGTGCACAGAAACAGCACAGGTGAAGGAAATACAGACTCAGGAAGTACAAAAAGAGCACACCCCACCCCTTCCCACACCCAGTCACACTCCACAATGATACCAATACGACTAGCAATGTTGGGGCTGGAGGACCTGATAGCAATGCATGTGCTACAACAGCAACAACAACAACAGGCAGCACAGAGGAGACGCAGGAGGAGAAGGAGGGCAAGGCAGGCGCAGCAAGCCCCACCAGCACAGCCAGTGCCACCATGCAGGCAGCCCCCAATCCCACGCATCAGAGCCAATCCATTCAACCTCACTGCTGAGCAGATCCACACCCTGTACCGTTTGGACCGGGACACCATCACCGCCATCGTAGACATGATACACAATGACATCGTCAGCATGATAGACACTCCAACCGCCATCCCCCCCCTACTGAAGGTAGTGTCTGTACTCCACTTCCTGGCCACAGGCACCTACCAGCACACGGTGGGGCACTTGCATGGCATTTCACAACCATTATTCTCACGAACACTCATCCAAGTGCTCGATGCCCTCCTCAAGCACACAGACGACCACATCTCATTACCACGGACTGCCCAGGACATTGCAAACACCAAAGTGGGTTTCCATGCACTAGCCGGCATACCCGGTTGCATTGGTGCCATCGACTGCACCCATGTGGAATTGGTGGTTCCACGTGCCATGGAGGTACCGTACCGCAACCGGAAACAGTTCCACTCAATCAACGTGCAAATGGTCTGTGACTCCAACAAGATCATCACACATTGTTGTGCCCGATTCCCCGGATCAACCCATGATTCTATGGTCCTGAGGAACTCCACAATACCACGCTACATGGAGCGACATGCAGGCCCAAGATCCTGGCTACTCGGTGAGTCCAATGTCATGGAAGTGGGCAGGTGAATGACGTACCGATGCATACTCCACCTGGCTGAAAGGGGGGGGGAAGATGCATACTCCACCTGGCAGAAAGGGGGGGGGATGATGCATACTCCACCTGGCTGAAAGGGGGGGGGGTGATGCATACTCCACCTGGCTGAAAGGGGGGGGATGATGCATACTCCACCTGGCAGAAAGGGGGGGGGATGATGCATACTCCACCTGGCTGAAAGGGGGGGGTGATGCATACTCAACCTGGCTGAAAGGGGGGGGGTGATGCATACTCCACCTGGCTGAAAGGGGGGGGTGATGCATACTCCACCTGGCTGTGAGTAACACAGAGAACGGAGACAGAGGATGGGCACTCACAATGCACTCAACCCCTCTGCATACATTGGGTGATGGCATGCAAAACAGGCCATGGGAGCCATGAGCATATACTGGTTGCATTGTGTGATGTGCATGTAGAAGTGAGCCAAAGTAACAGTTGGATGCAAGCCATGTTGGCACATCATGTTCTTGATCAGACGATATGACTTACACATACATTCTCGCCTACATACAGGTGATGCAGGCTATCCCCTGAAGAGGTGGCTCCTTACACCAGTCCGTAACCCGCAGAACCAGCACAAGGAGGACTTCAACCGTGCACATACACGTACTCGTGTGGTCATAGAGCAGACATTCGGCCTATTGAAGCCTCGGTTCCGAAGCCTCAGCAGGTCTGGTGGGGCACTCCTGTACCACCATGAGAAGGTGGCAAAGATCGTCATGGCATGTGTCATGCTGCACAATATGTGCGTCAGACGGAATGTGCCCCTGCCCCCTGACGCAGAACTGCAACCACCTGACGATGAGGATGAGGAGGGTGCAGATGGGGCGGCACCCCATGGAGGAGGTGACGCACAGGAGGGGCGTGCAATGCGCCTAAGTATCATCGACCACTGCTTCTAGCACACACGGCTGGTGTGAATCACATGGAGACTGCACTTGGGGCACTGTGTGTCTCTGGGACATGCACACTGTGGACTGCACACCAATAAAGCACACATACGCAATGTAAATGCCCACACATTTCATTTTGGGAAAGAAAAAGGTGTATTTAAACTATGAAACGTCGTGACACACCCCCTCCCCCTCCCCCCTGCACACCCCAACACACCCCCTCCTACCTCCCCCTGCACACCCCAACACACCCACTCCCCCCTCCGCCCTGCACACCCCAACACACCCCCTCCCCCCTCCCCCCTGCACACCCCAACACACCCCATGTAGGTGTCAACAGATGCCTGTGACAGTGGGCACAGGCTGTTACATGCCCCCTCTCCCGGCCCCCGGGGCACCCTTGGCTGTGGAGCGCAGGTTACGTCCGGAACGTCGGACGGGGCTGCTCTGTGCAGAACTGGCAGTGGAGGATGTCCCTGCCTGCCCCCGTGCATGCCCGTCCTGTAGGGTGTGGGTGAGCTCAGTGAGCGCACGACGCAAGCCGGCAAGTTCAGCACAGATGTCCCTGGACATGGCCTGCATGGCATCCCTCAGGTTGGCAGTGCTCTGCGCAACTTCGGCCCTAATGGTCTCCGTGGCCTTTTCAATGGTTGCCCTAGCCCCCACACATTCCGCGGCATGCTCAGCCGGCATCGTGGACAGTTGTTGCTGCCGTTCTGTGATGTCCTCAAGGGACTGCTGCCCCTGCTGGCCCATGGCCAGTGCTGGTGGTGTGTTGGAGGGGCTGCTCCCCTCCTGTGGACTGAGGACTGGGCATGGGGTAGAAGGCCACTCCTCTACCTCTGTGTGCCCCTGTGTGTGATCCTCATGGGGGCTGGCGTCTGACAAACAGGGGGAATGTAGTAGGTCAGTGGGGCTTCGGACTTCGTGCTCCTCAATGTCTGGGTCTGAACATGCAGCTATTGCAGCTGTCTCACCCATGTTGCTGCTGGCCGCTGACCAGTTGCCTTCTGTGGCAGGCAATTTTGGTAGAGGTGGAGCAGCTGCTGCTGGCCTGCTGACTACAGGGGTGCTTGCCGGTGGGACGTCCGGTATGCTTGCAGTGGGTCCTGCTTGTTGTGGGGTCTGCCTCACTGCAGCTGAGGTCGAGGGTGCGGGGACGGTATAATTGGCCTTCTTGGCTCTCTTCGTCGCAGGGGTGTCCTGGTCCTCGGGGTGTGAATCTGTGCCTGTGGTGGAGCAAAGGAGGGAGGGCGTTATTGATGGGTCTGCGGAATTTGGAATGACAATGATAGACATTATTCTGGTCAGTAGATGAGGCAGATTTCAGGCAGGGCCATGCAGGTTGTCTCCTTTTAGTGTGGAATGTGGATGCAGGTATGCGGGTGCCAGCAGTGTATACAGGGTGGTGCTCGCATGTGGCTATGGGCAGTGTGGAAATGTGTTGCATTTACACTCTAGGGCAACCTTTTGCTACACATGAATGGACTGCAGTGACTATGGCATATCTTGTTTGAGGCACCTACCTTCATCGCCTGATGTCGGAGCTCCCCTTTCCATCCCTCCGACGCCTTCAATGGCTTCCATGCCAATCGTGGTTGCACAAATCTCCTCCCATGGTTGGTGTTTTAGTGGGGATTCCGACCCTCCACCGGTACCCATTGCAAGGTTGCGGTTCGCAGAGATGACCGCTCTGACCCGTATGCAGAGGTCGTCCCAGCGCTTCCTGCACTGCTGTGGGGTGCGGGGTACGGTCCCCACCGCGCTGACGCGCTCGGCCACCAGGGCCCAGATGGCCTTCTTTTTCCCTATCGCTGTCCTGGTCATTTCAGGGGAAAAAACGACAGCTGCATTGTCTTGCAGGGTCTCCGCAAGCATGCAGAGTTCCTCCCGGCTGAATCTTTCCTGGCGCTGGCGGTCACATGCCTTCTTAACAGCTTTAGGCATTTTTGGGTAGTTGGATGGGTGGGTGATTGGTTGGGACAGGTGTCAGGGTTGGATCTGGTGTTGTTCGGTAGGATGGCAATGGATTGTGTTTTTAAAGATGGCCGACGTGCTGTTTCCCGTTCCGGCGTGATGACGCTATTTCCGGTCCTGCTTTTTACGGCCACCGCAAATTACGGTGGCCGCTAATTACGGTGGCCGCTAATTACGGTGGCGGAAGTGCACCTTGCTCGCTTTACGATGCCGGTAGGGGCCTTTTCCGCCATGACGTTAATTGCATTACCGCCATGGCGTAATGCTCGTGCGCGATGGGTCGTAATGAGGCCCAATGTGATTATATGTTTTTTTTAGAGTGATTTTGTGGTGTTGGATATAGTTCGCAGAACCTCATTTGGTGGGTTAGGGTATATCATGTGGTTTGATTATGAGGTCCATGGTTGCTGGATTAGCTTGCTGGACTTTAAGGTGATAGTGTGCATTTGTAGCAGGATGTCGGTGAGTGGTGCGCTCAAGTGGATGAAGAAGCCCTACAATTTTTTGAGTGGGTTTTGCACCCCCCTTGGGAAAGCCGATCAATGAGCGTGCAGTGTATAATTGAAGTGGGAGTCGGTGGTGCCAAGCGCCATCAGGAGGGTCTCATGCTGGGTTGAAATTGCTTGCTGTCAATCTGTTACTGTTGGTTTTGTCCAGCATTTGTTATGTGCATAACTGCATGTCAGTGCCAAAACCCCAAACAATCACTACTTGGCTGCCCAATATACCCTCACTCAAGAAAACAACTGATTAAAAATAATATGCTATGAAAATATTATTTTCCATTTCCATAATTAGTGTTTGCTTCACCTGCAAAACATATGTTCTATTGAAATGCAGATTTACTGTCATCGTGCATCACATCAATCGGCATTACTCTGTCAATAAATGACTACAATCAGGTGACTGTATTACAGACTCTCTTGATTTGAATCTTTAAGTCTTATGAGGTACACGAGTTTGAGCTAAACGTATGGATCATCAAAGAATGGTTTAAAATGAAGAAAGTGGCCAGCGTATGGTCAACATTACTAGGTTTCTTGGAATTCAGCATATCACATAGAACTTGTGCTTTGCAATCAGATTACTATTGTATGGCAGAAGTGAAAACATATACTCAAAGGCCTTTATTCCAAGTGGCCAGGTACACCACCATTTAATACATTGGACTGGCATTGCTTAGCTTTGGTATCACGTTGTCTGACATCACTGTTTGAGGTGTTGTGCATTGGGCATGCCAATTAAACCCCCTAATAAGTAGAGTTCATTTGTCTGGCAAACTCCTCTAAGCGGATAATGGAAAGCTGGCCCCTCTTCCCCAACATCAGGAAGTCTGGAGAGGATGGTTCGAAGGCTGGCTTCAGAGCATCGAGGTCGCAATGGTGTGCTGAGGCCAAAGAGTCATTGATTTGGGTTATGGGGAGGTTTTGCACAAGTAGTGCTCTCTTTAGTGTGGGTCCATTATTAACCCCAGTACTGTGGGGGACATTATCCTTTAGCAGTGGCGGGTAACCCGGTTTGACTACTCTCCGACTTACCTAAATTCGTGGTTGTTTTTTCGAGTTGTTGGAATCACATATTAGAACATTCATACTAAAAATGCTCGACAGATTACAGTTGTATTTCCTTATTTTTAAGATTTGTGTGTGTTGTCTAAACGGGGTACCTTGGTGTAGTAGACATACTTTGCACTTGTGCAAGTGCAATTCTGCACATTATTAGTACTAGGGAAAACATTAACCTAAGGCAAAAAAATTGCAGTTTGTAGAAACTTTTCATTGGCGCAAGTGTAATTCGCACTAGGGAACTCTAATTCAATAAATATACTGTGTCAATGCATTTTTACACCAGTGCAAAGTACTAAGGCTGATATTGCACTCGTGCAAACCCTGCACTGATAGAATACATGTTTTGCACTAGTGGATTTTTCACCACTGTTCTATTTTTTTAATGATTATAATGTACTCAGAAAAATCACAGGGAAAGCAATACATTTTTGGTATTTACAGAACTTACCATTGATAACAGAGGGGAGGACATGGGTCCTTTACAGTGTGGTGAGAGAATGTGACTTGAAGACCAGATGTTGAGGGGGAAAGTGGAAACGTAAACCATGGACGAGGACAGGACAGATTGACATAGGAATGTGATGGTGGCGAAAGTGCTGAATTAAGAAGGATTGGGTGACGGAAAAGTGCTGTAGGGTTGTCCATGAAGGGTAAGGAGCGAGGAAAGTAGGTTGCTGCAGTAGTGCAGAGTGATAGGAAACAGGTTCTTCAGAAAGAAGGAGAGCTTTGAGGTTGGATTGAATTAGTGGTAGAGCTGGCATAGTATGGAGAGGGATAGGAAAATCATTTCAGATTATGGAAGCGAGGAGAGAGAGCGAAAACGAGAGGTAGTATAGGGGACTCGGGTGGTGGCAAGCAGGTGATCTGAGGATGATCTTAACGTGCAAGGAGTAGAGTAGGGAGTGAGATGACCACATAGGTAGGGTGGGGCAAGTCTATGGATAGTTTGAAGATGACGAGAAGATGTTTATACTTTTGTTTCATAGAAAGCCATCAAATCTAGCGACGGGCAGAGGAGGTAGAGGTAAAGCGAGATAGGTTGAAAAGTGTGCCGACGGCTAAATTGAGGACTTTGTCCATAGGTGAAAAAACATAGTTGGGAAGACCATAGGGGAGACTGGCACAATAGTCAGATCTAGAAAGGACTAAGGTGGAGATTAGCTGTTTTGCAGTATTGTAAGGAAGAAGATTGTTCTGATTTGGGCAGGTCGAGTCTGGCTGTTTTGGCAGATCTGAAGATGAAGCGTGAGAAGTTGTGTGATGGATCGAAGATGACACCAAGGTAATTAGTGGAAGGAGAGTAAGTAAGGCGATCAGGAGAGAAGAAAAGAAGAGAAGGAGAGGAAGAGATAGCCTGTTTGGCTGAGAAGTAGAGAACCTCAGTCTTAGTGGAGTTTAGCATAAGCGAGTGAGACGCCATCCGATATTTTATGGTGGAGAGACAGTTTGACATTTTTTACAACAGCTCATCAGATAAAGGAGAAGATCTGAGTGTCGTCGGCAAAGAGTTGATATGAGAAACTGTAAGAGGAGGTTAGGGCTGAAGTATAGAAGTGGTCCAAGGACAGAACCTAGGGGAACTGCAATAGTAAAAGGGTGAGCACGGATATATGGCTGTTCCAGGACACTTGAAAGTATCTGAGGGAAAGGTATGAAGCAAACCTAGTGAGGGCCTTATCTCTGATGCCAAGGAGAGATAATGTAGAGACAAGGTCAGAATGGTTGTCATTGTCGAAGGCAGCAGAGAGGTCAAGAAGAAGAAGAATAAATGAAAGGTTTGCGGACGAGATGAAGTTGCTAACATTGAAGAGAGCTGTCTCAGTAGAATGCAGAGACCGGAAGTCAGATTGAAGAGGATGCTGGAGGTTGGAATTACCAAGGAACTCAGTAAGTCAATTGAATACTGCTCGCTCTAGGATTTTGGAATAGTGTGGTAGAAGAAAGGCAGGGGGAAATTTGCCCGGACAGTTGGGATCTAGAGCAGTTATGATCTAGACCAGGTCTCCTAAGGAGAGGGATGACAGTAGCTGTCTTTTTGGATGAGTGAAAAGTGGCATTGTCAAGAGAGGAGCTGAAGGTGTGGAGCAACACTGGGAGCTATGTGCTTCACAATGTGTGGGTACAGTGGATCAGTGGGGACACCGGAAGAGTTAGCCTTGAGGAGTAGGCCAATAATCACATCAGGTCTAGTAGGACAAAGAAAGACATCGTAGTAGAATAGGAGAGTAGGAATGGTGGAGAAAAAGAGGAATCGTTTTGAAGAGCAGTGAGAAAGAGTGGGAGATTAGAGGACTGTCTTGACCTTTGCCAACTGCAGAGCTTTTTCTGCATTGTTGATTTTATGGTGCAGATGATAGGTATAATGCAGGGCCAAGCAGGGGAAGATTTAAGAATGTCTGTAGTGAGAGGGTAGTCAGAGGAAAAGGGAGGATAAAGAACAATGTTAAAGTAAGTGAAGGCTTCTTCAGTGGATCGAAAGGTGAGTTTAGCATAGGATGAGAGTGGTGTAGGTCAAAGAGTTAGTTAGGGAGTTTGGAGAAGGGAAATATGTGCTTAGTAATATTTGTAGTAGATGGAGAGAGTGACGAAGAAGCAGTAGTGGCGATTGGGGCAAAGACAATAGAGTGATCAGCGGTAGAAGACACAGTGGAGATATTAGAGTTGAGAGGAGATGAGACTAAGGTCAAGGGAGTTTCCATTTGAATGGGTTGCAGAGAATGGACAGAAGAGAGTGATTGGTTAAGTAGAACAGAGTTAAAGTCAGTGGATAGAGCAGAAGAGGGAGGGGAGGGGAGGTTGTGGTCATCAATGACAATGAGGTGGTGTTCAGGGGGAATAGAGTCAATAAGTTCGGAGAGATAGTTGAATGATTGACCTACTGGACCAGGTGTCTGGTAGAGAGAGATACAATGTATGCCATCGGAGGCAGTGGTTGTGGATAAAGTGTATTCGAAAGATGGAGAATTAGCAGAAGATAGGGAATTAGGAGAGATAGTAAGTTTGAAGGATGAAAACAGTCCTACACCACCACCCCTGCCAGTGGGGCAGAAAGAGAGAGTAAAGATGAAGGCAGGTACATGAAGGGCAGCAAGGGTTGCAGAGTCAGAAGGAGAGATCTAGGTTTCAGTAAGGATAATGAGATCAATAGAAGGAGAATGAGAAAGGAAGAAGTCGGAGGTAAAGGAGGTTTTATTGCAGACAGACTGTGCATTCCGCAAAGGGGAGTGAGTGAAATGTGTGTGTGGAGGTCAGCGTGTCCCAGAACCTCCTTTATGTCAGTCTCAAAGTCTGCCAGGTGCACAGTATAATGATAAAGTAGCATTGTAGTTAATTTGTTCTTTGACCTTCGTTGGTGAGAATAGGTTGATCTCTGCAGCACCAACGTGATGGAAGATGGACGGACAGGGCTGCAACCAATAACCTAGCATCCCTTATGGGGCAGGCAGATCCGGTATAGGCACACACCAACCAGCCATACAGGTTTTTATTGTATGTATTGCGTCACAATGACAATGTGTCTCCTCTTAAGCCTCTACTTGTACCCTTTTTCAGCAGAACGTTTTTGGCAGCAGAGTTCTATGTCTGACTTGTTATCCTTACAAGATCGATTTGGGTCTTTCTTTCCTAAGTGGCTGTATTCTCTCTGGTGTGAGCGTTCAGGGGCGTGCCTTCAGTCTCCCTGATATTGTCCCTGGTGTTGCTGGAATTAATTGATTCTACCTGATTGGTGTTTCCCAAGGAGTCTCTTATTGTCTTCGGCTGGAGATTAGGCAGATCCACTATTTCACTTCGGACAGATTTTGAAGGAACTTTTGGGTTGATATCACTTAGAACCCCTGCAACCTGATTAAATGCAAAAATGTGCACTGTCGCATTGGTGTGCCATAGAACGGAGACTTCGAGTTCCTCAACTCCGTTTGTTTAATTAGGAAACCAGGCTGCTGTGGTCACACCTTATTACTGCGCCAGAAAAAAAAATGATGCTGTTGTGTGATAAGGAAGTTTAATTGATCAGCCCTATGGATTACACATGTTTCGGCAAGGTGCCTTTCTCAAATCAGGGCTTATCCAACTTTATTTCTCTTGATCATTACTCGAAGTGTAATAACGGGGATCAATCCCAACTGCAAATATTATTGCAGCATCCCGCGTTCAAGCTTCGCTTGAACACAGCAGCCTGGTTCCCACTATTTCACTTCCACTGGTACAAGTTTATGTAACATGGCTCCTGGGGCGTTCTGTCACCCGGCATCCTGTTAGGAGAAATTGTAAGTTCCCACACACCCACTTAGCAGGTCACGAGTCATTCAGAGTGTAGGAAATGGGTATAACCCTAAGTGAGACATGATTGGCCTTTATATACAATATACTATTGCAAACTACTGTTTCAGTGAATTGGGATATTACTGTGAACTATTGTTCGCAAGTATAGCTATGCATTATTCCCAATTAGCACCCTGGAAGGGGTCGCTGGCCAATGCAGATCCTCAGAGCTCTGTTCTGTATTGTATGGTACAAGCCCGCATTCCGAGCAGCCTGGCGTCTGCTATCCAGCACCCCTTGCCTTCCCCCTCATCTCTTAGCACTCGTGTAGTTTTGTACACGGGGGCTAACAGTGTGCATTTTTCTTTTTTAAAGAAAACTACCTTTTCTGCGTGGCACCAGTCAACGCAATGCTTAGCCGAATTTCGTTTTCAATGTTGTTGACGACACAGTCATCAACATTGAAAACGGACTTAGGAACGCAGTGCAGCGCTGGGCATGCAAAAAAGTACGCTTTTTATTAAGCCACACTATTAGCACCCTTGCAGAAAACTACACAGGTGCTCATGGCGATATGCCTCAGAGCATATCGCCCCAACAATGCACTGAAAAGGAGCTTTACCATTGCTGCTGCCTGGCTGACTTTCCTCTTAGTGCTTTCAATGAGATGAGCCCATCTGCCGCTCTGTTTACGATGACATGATCCATTAATGAGGGTCTGTAGTTGGGGTTGGCTCTCATATCCTGCCGACTTTATGGCGCATCTGGAACCGTTCAGATATATTTCAGAATGTCTCTTCTTCATGAGTGATGACTGATGAGCCCTCTTGATCAAGCATCGTTGTAACCATGCGAGGCTCATTTGTCTAATGTATTGGTCGGCCCACACAGAGATGCACAGTCTGAGCCATGTCGAAAAGAAGCCTTTTTTTCCACAGCTGCTTTTTGTTGCTTGTTTGAATAGAAAGAACGGTTTCTATGAGGTCATCGTTTTGTTTGCCATAAATGGATTTGAAAACTGTCTTCATAATATCTCATAGTACAGCCCCAGGCCACTCGAATGTCTTGAAGCTTTACTCTGAGACTAGTCACTCAAGCACACACTTCTGAATAAGGGAGACCCAACGTATCTTTCAACCAGTATTCCAGCCCTGCATCCTGGTGTTTATTAAAAAAATTAGCTCTCAAGAATTCTCGAAAATCAAAGACGTGAATCATCAGTGCAATGGCGTTATTTTGACAGTATCATTCGGACAGCCATAAAACAAGACGCAGGCTAAAACAATGTGCAAAACCAATTAACAGTGGAAAATAAATCACACTCACAGTCTTTTTGGATCCAATTGTAAATTATCATTTACAACTTCTGGAAAAAGGTAACAGTGCCCTGGCTCCGACAAACAACTTTACCCCCCACATCCCCCGAATAGTTGGCGATTTTGGGCGGTAAATACCTTCTTTAATAACCAGACCTTTTTCATGAATCCAGTGGAAAGGTTTGAGGACGAGGGCAGTGGGGAATCGATAAGAGGGAGGGCAGTCTCCCAACCCATGCAGGGCCCGAAGTCATGTCCCACTTATTGAATAGGCAAGTCCACCTCTGAAGGCGGGTCACACACAACAAAGAATTACAAATATACATTTTTTATTTTGTTGTCACATCTCAGCAATCAAAGGTAAAATATCAAGAGCTTGGGTGTGCTGTGCTCAAAGGGAAATACATATAATAATGTTTCTATTCCTAGTGAGGCCTGCATGCGCATGTGCTGAATAGACACATTTTTATATGTCATCCACGAGAGGGCCTTGCGTTACAAATAGAAAACATGAGACGTCCAATTCTCAATAGTCACCGGGACCCTTGGGCGTGACGCCAGTTCCCTTTCTTCTTCTTTAGACCCCTCTTTTGCTCTCACTTCCCTATGCAGCAATTTGAACACATCTACAAATTCCCCAGCCTGAATCTTCTCCCTTGTCGTTGCCATCAAGTGTGCCCCAATGGTTTTGTTATCCCCATGTACGGCAATTTTTTCTCCTTTCCTTTCACTTCATCCTCTTTTCTATTTTCAGCTTGCACTTCGAGCACCAATGGCTCCATCACCTTGTCCGTTTGGACCTCTACTGAGCAAATGCTCTTCTCAACCCCCACGGCTCCAATGGCCTGCACACCAGCTTCTTTCCTTACCCCGTGCAAATTCGCCCCTTCATTCCTCGTCACCCTTCTCGTGACTCCTTGTGCTGATCGAGGCGGGGCCGTACCAAAACCCTCAACCTCCGTCTGACCTGCGGGGGCTGCGCAGCGCCCTCCACCCTCCATCCTCCTACCCATGGGGGCCGTTCCGCGCCCCACTCTAACCTCCTCAATTGATGGGGACCTCTCCCTCCTTCTCCCTCCTGTACTCTTCTGCAAGTATTTACCCCCTCCTCCCCTCTGCCCTGCCACCCCCCTCTGTACCCTCTCACTCGCCCCGCTCGGGTTCCCAAGAGCCCTCTCCATCTGCGCACTCCTATCTTCCCTAGGGCTATTAATCACTCCCTCCCTCACTGGCTCCCCACCCGAAATCCTCTCTCCCTCAGACGCCCTCCTATCTATCTCCCTTCTCAACCTCCTTCCCCTGGATTCCCATACCTCCCCCTCTCCCCGCCGCGGGGGTGCAAGCCACCACTGCCGCGAGAGCCCCATCAGCCGCGGCTCTACGCTGCGGCCTGGCCCCACCTACCTCCCTCTCACCCGTGACCTCCCCCACCGCCGCCTTCAGCTGGGCCTTAGACGCCCGGCTAATAATTTCAAGGGCCTCCCTCAAAGCCCTAGCATCAACTATACCCTTCTCACTAGCTCCCTGTCCCACCATAGTGCACTACTCCACTTAGAGTGCACTAATATTCCGCCCTATGAAGCTAACTAGCTAAGCCCCCGAGCCAGAACCTACCCTTGGAATGTACTTGTAAGCTGGCAACCCCAATAAAATAAATTGCTATAAAGAACTTATAAAGAAGTAAAAAAAAATACCTTATAATACTATATAAGGATAATAAATAATTATTACCCTAAAAAAAAAAATTAAAATATATATATATTTTTTTTTTATAAACCCCTAATAACAATTGCCTTAAATAGCACCCCCTAGCAAAAGAACCACCGTATAAAATTAAACCAAAAATAAAACCCCCAGATAAAATCTACTTAGATACAAAAATTATCACACTGCCCCCTGCCTGATACCTAACCTTAACGCACCCGCACTAAAAATAAGACACGGTCCCTTTAAGAAAGACCGTGCATCTCGCTCAGGAGAACGCCAACGCGCGCCGCTCCAGGCGAAGAAGCCGACGGCCCGCACCACAGCCGCACGCGGGGTCCCGGAGACCAGACAAGCCCGCGACAAATCCCGCTCCCCCCAAACGCAAAGAAAAAGAAAAATACAAACTCCTCCACCCACCCCCAAGCCGTGCAGAGACGCCCGCCCGGCCCCCGAAACACACAGAAAACGCTCCTGACCGCGACCCGCCCCAACACGCAGGTAAGAAACTAGGGGTGTCTTATTTACGGCACCCCTGAATGTAAATAAAATTATTCCTCTTTTATATATTTTTTTTTTTATACCTAAAAACCTAACCTCCTAATCCCACTAAACCCTACCCTGCCTCACCTGCACTATACTCGCCCACACACTAGGCCTGGCTATCTCAGGGAAGGCTTGGGAGCAGGCGACCCGGACTGACAATCTTCAAGTCCTAACCGTCGCCTGGCTCCCGAACCTTCCCTGAGCCCCTTAAATACCCAGGGAGGCGCTCTGCCTCCCACGGCCACTCGCTGGCCGTGTGCAGCGCCAAAAACTCCCCGGGGGAAACGCTTCGCGTTCCCCCTGGGGCCCCCCTTCAGGAGATGATGCGCAACACTCAGCCTCAAGGTCCCATTGTATTGGCGGTATGCAGCCCAGGACGGTCACAACTCGTTGTGAGATGACTCGAAATTTCCGGTCTTCTTAAGACTGGTTGTTCCCACCAGTCCAAGGGAAGCAGTCATCTTCTTTGGGACTCCTCTGTCACATGGAAAAGAGGGTCAGCACAGCACCGGTTACTCAGCAGGCATCGCCGGTTGCTGGAAGTAGCTAAGTCATCTTCTCTTCTTCTTCCTCATCATATTCAGCTCCAGGGGTTTGACTTGTCTTCAGCCTCAGGACAGCCCGCCTCCCAGCTGGAACTGTTCCAGGTAGGCATACCGGAATACAAAGTACAGCGATGTTTCCTCATTTCCTGTCTTTACAGACACCCAGGAGCCTCGGCAGGCTT
The DNA here is from genome assembly GCF_040938575.1 of Ambystoma mexicanum. NCBI lineage: Eukaryota > Metazoa > Chordata > Amphibia > Caudata > Ambystomatidae > Ambystoma > Ambystoma mexicanum. The sequence continues at coordinate 1,315,539,715 of NC_090922.1, read as the reverse complement.
CACAAAGGACTCCTGCTGAAGACAAAAATCAACCCAGGACCTACCTCACCCAGCACCGCAGAAGAAGGACCAAGCAAGGACAGGTACCCAAGAAAAAAGAATGCACCATCATTTTGGGACCCTTCTGTGCATTACAGTGGCTGTGAATACAGCCTGTGAGCAAAAATAACACAAACGTTGGTAAAACACATCTACTGCCACCAGCCATTCAGGTATGCTTGTCACTGTAACAGAAATGTTGCAGGAGCAGTGAGACAGGGGGATAATGTGTAAGGTGGGGTGTTCTGATTGACAATATAAAATGTTCAGAGGATAAAAAATATCCCTCTACCATTGAGAACATGTGTTCTTACAAGGTAAGTAAAGGACTGTAACAGAAATGTTACAGGGACAGTGAGAAAGGGACAATATGCAACCACTCAGCACACCACATAAGGCGGCGCTGATCTCCCAATGTGAAATGTAGAAAGGATATAAAGTATCCCTCTATCCATAGGAACATTCATTCACACATGGAAAATAAGATAACATGAAAAGGGAAGCCCAAGGGACTCCCCAGCAACACTGCACAGAAAGTGCTGTGTGCTGCAAAGTAAATTACAGATGTCAATAAAGTTACAGGAATGCATGACTCCAAAAATAAAATGTGGAGGGACACAAAAATGACTCCCATAAAGTAAAAGAAAGGCTGAGTGGGGAAGAAGGTGTCCACTCACTCAGAAAATCCAAAAGTCCAGCAAAAGGTGCCGGGGGTCTCACAGTTGAAGGTGATTTGGCATACAAATGAAAAATCTACCCTAACAGGTACTCCCTTTAGTAGTAGGGATAGAAAGACTCCTACTTATAATTATGATTAAGCGGAAATTGAATCATGTCTTCCAAGTGTCCGACTCCTTCTTCCAACCCGCCACACTATTGTTGGGTGTCCTGACCCACGTTTGAGCTATCATGCTGCAACATTTGGTGCTGTGGGCTTAGAAAATCCAAGATGGCCAAAAAGCCCACATGTGCGCCAGAATCTAGGAGAACCACGCAGTTTGTGCACACTAAAATGGTTGCCTAACTTGCCACCCACCAGTGCGAGCAGGATGGGCCGGGGTGCCATGAGTGAAATGTGTGCCAAAGGAAAAAACGCACTTTAAAATCACCTTTTGTTTCTCTGAATGCCAGCTCAAAATGCCTATTTTTAAACATTGCAACACATCCAAAAATCTCACTGAACACCAGCGGACATCTGGCAGAATGAAGTATGTGTGCATACTAAATCTGGGAAGTTGAAGAGCCCCAAAACAATGTTCATAACAAGACTGGCTGAGCTCTGCAGGTCTGCAGCAGCCTAACTGAAACTGGATTTAAAACTACCAAAAATCGAAAATGTTTAAATTAACTGAGTGACCTACTTTGAGTGTCACATATTTTGTCACTGTTGAAATGTCATAGTTTTGAACTTAGAATCAGCATTCTAGCTGCATATGTAAAAATTGTCTTGACTTAAACTGGGGAACAAAAAGCGACATTTTATCTGAAACCTGGTTTAATGAAACTGAATTCTGCCTGACATCTACCCCCACAGGAGTTAAAACCTGCTCAGCCACTCTTCCCCTTGCCAAAAGGAGTTGTCACCTCTCTGATTAGATTAGGGGTGGAGCAGCTACAGGGAGTTGAACAAAGGCCTGTCCTGGGCCCAGGCAGATGGTTTATTAGGGTGGCCATAAAATAGCTTCCTCTTGGCAGAAGCTGGGAGGGGCAGGGTCTCTGAGCTTGGCAGAAACTGGATAAACTGGTTTCTACACCATGTGACCTGAAAAGACACACCCCTGTTGGCCAGAATATGATTCTAAGAAAGATGTATAACTCACAGTGCGGACTTGTCAAAATTATTTAAATGATACCATAATTCTTGTGAATTTTCTGTGCACGTTTTAAGACGCGTTGGGAATTTGTGTGATGTTCTGGGGCAAAACCCCGCTATTTATGGATACTACAGACTCTGTGTTTAAGCTAGAGACATGGGAATTTACGGGAGTATGTAAGGACAGGCCGTGTATAAGTGTATAATTTTTAATGAAGAACTAAGGTTGCATAACCCACTAAAATCAAAAATGTTGCCGTTTCTGAATGCAAGCCCTCAGGAAGAGCAGATTTGGGACAGAGACTACCTCATGTGATAGGTAATATGTACATGCAATGACAAACCACTATGTATTTGGGAAATGTGTATTTTGACCAAATATAGATTTGTGGGCAAACTGACCAGGGGAGGATCCTCTGACCCATAAAACCTACAGCATCACTCTGACTCACAGTTCCTTCCCCAATCATGGGAGAGGGGAGAATTGGGCCAATGACAAGTTGAAAGAGGGGCTGGCTAGTGATACTGCACACACACCCACTTTCAAAAGACATAAAAAGAGCCACTGGAAGCTAGAGAGGACATTCAATTCCATTTGCTGCAACGCGCTCTGCCGCACCATATAACATCCGGAAGATACCAGATTCAACAATTAGACTTTAAAACTCCAAAGAACTTGATTCAGAACTCAAAGCAAGGGCCTAAACCCACAAACTGAGAACTCTTCTCAGTAGGCACCAGCATCCAGCAAACCTAACAGCGGTAGCAGCATCCAGGAGCCGTGCAGATCAGCGCTGGGTCCAGAGAAAGCTGTGCAGAAAGATCCAGAAGCAGTGCTGTACCCAGAGAAAGCAGAGCAGTATCCAGAACCAGAGGCCAGAGATCCAGAGCTGACCCAGACCGCTGTTCGCAGAACCAGAGAGCTGACCCAGATTACTGTGAAGTGCCGAGACCAGAACCGGAGTCCAGTCCAAAACCTGACCAGATCCGTGGCGATGCCTATTTCTAAATATCTTGTGAGTACCTAGCAGAACTGTGCAGAACCAATCACTTAGTTAAAATAATCTAATCCAAACTATTTTAATCTAAGTAGAACTGCCTCCTAGCTGTCACCTGTCATTTCTAGCTGCAAGCTGTAACCTGTCGCTTTGAACTTTTAAAATTTCAAATCTGAAAAACTACCTTTATTTAATCATCCGTCGCTTTTCAACGAGCCTAGAACCGACTTCCTACTCCTTATACTTTCTCCGTAATCACGATTCTCGCACCCGCGAATTTTGCCGCGATTTGCGATTTGTCCCGATTTCTTTACTTGTAAAAAGATAGCTGCTTTTGCCTGAACTACTAAATTTCGTTTGCCTCTTAAGAACCATCCCTGAATCATTGCTAGAGTGAGCCTGGACTAATATTAACTAGATACCACTCACCCTGAACCTCCTGAAGGGAATTAAAAGCATTTTCAGCATATTTCTCCCTGCATTGTCACCATATTCAAAGCACTTGGGTCTGTGTTTCAAAACTCCTATCTGTTGTATAAACTGCTGTGGGGGAATTGAACTGAATTCTATTTGATTGCATTCCTAAGAACTGAGTCCCATTCTATTCATCTCCTTACATTGCATTAAGGGGGGGGTGAATTGTCCAAGAAAGTGATTACATTGTCTTTTGCTGAAATCCTATCAAGTTATTTTCTGTACTGCATTTCATTCCACATTGCATCCATTTGAAACCATAAAAGTATTGTTGCTATCGTATCCATCCTATAACCACTAATCATTGATTATAAAGAAGTGTGCTAGTGCCGGACTATCCATTATTGATTACTGCTCAGATTAAGTGTGATATTCAATTATTAATTTATTATAAAGTGTGATATACATATATTGTTTAAATTATCAAATAAACCGTTTAAACTTGCAAAACCGAACTACTTCTTGGCTCAGTGGGGTCAGGGGGATTCCAAGAGAGGGATGTTATATAGGGGTAGTCATCCAGAACTCATGAACTGGACGTAAAGATATATCAATAAGGGTTTCCATTCAGTATCCCAGACTAGGCATTGACTTAGCTGTAGTGTTGAATTGAATCCTCTTACACATTGGGGGCTCGAGCCGGACGTTTGGGTTAGATCTATCACTTGTGCAGATTAATACAGCGTGCCAGCGACCAGATACACATGTCCGGTCGGATCACCACGCTGTGTTACGCTGTAAAGCACTCCTCAAAGGAACGCTCTAAGGAAAAGGTCTGTTTTGCAAAAATAAAATACAAACTTCTGTAAGTCAGGAAGGAACTCAAATTCCAGAATGACGACCTTGGTAGATATGAAAATAGCCAGAGAGCACTTCTTACATAAGCCATTTGTGAGAGGTGAGTGGACTCATCAGGACCAGACGGTCTGGTTGCAGGGAATCGCACCCCAGATCACTGAAACAGGGTCAGATATATGGGGAGATCAGGGTCCCCTACATGTGGCCCTGAGTGAACTATATATGGCCCCTAAGGCCAAGGATGAGCACCACAAGATTGCCATGGTAGCGGCATATTTATATTTACATATAGGAGCCATGCAGGACAAATGTGCTGAAGGCCAAGATCTGGCGAGTAGGCAACTGCTGGCATTACAGAAGGCCCAATCTGATCTGGACTCTTCTGAGCAGAGGCTGCAGAGGAGCCAGGAGTCAGAAAATGATAGTAGGCAGTATATCATTAAAATAAAAGAGGACATGGATATACTGCAACAGGAAAAGGCTGACCGGGATACCAGAATTCTGGCCTTGCAGAAGGAACGCCAAGACAGTTTGGACTCCCTACTGCAGAGACAGAAAAAGCTGGAGCAACAGATCAATTTCAACAGGGCATGCACAGAGCAGGTAGCCACCCTGCAAATCCAACTAGACAGAGAGAAAGAGGAGAGCAATAAACTGATCCTGAAAGACCTGGATACCCAGGCAGAGTTTGATCAGGAGCGCCAGAAAGCTGGTGCCTTCCAAAGGCAAAGGGACGACCTGGCGTCACAAATTCAAGCTCTTGGTCAGGAAAGGGACACCTTAGGCCAGGAAGTCTGCCACTTAAGAAGAAAAATGGAAGAAAATCACCTGGCCCACCAGGGACTGGGTGACCTCCAAAAAGAACACCAGGACTTGCTAGAGCACACCAGGAGGGTGGATGAGGCTCTGGCAAGACAGGAGCAGGCCAGTAGGGATGGGACTCAGGAGGTAACCCTCCTGCAGAAAAGACTGGCCTAGTGCTCCAGGACCAATCAGGAAACGCAGAGAGAGAATGAGGCTCTCTGCCAGCACAACGATAGGCTCCAACAACAGGTAGCGATGCAGGAGAGACTGATAGAGTCTAGTAAGGCCTTAACTGAGGAACTGAAGGCGCAGCCTCTTGCATTGCAACAGGGAGCAGGGGCGGATAGAGACCAGGTTCGCTGGGAAAGGGAAACTCCTGAGCATAACCTCAGGAGCCCTAGTACCAGAGGCTTTTATCTCTCTCAGTCACTGGACTCTGCCACCCCCATGTCCCCTGGCGCACATGAGCACCGGGCCACAGGGATGGCAGATTACTATCCAGCCAAAAGCATGGGGCTCATAGGCCAGTACCACCCAGGTATGAATGGGCGGGCATCTGGGTATGGGCACCCAAGCAAAGTGCAATTTAGTGGGGAACCCCAGGAGAATAGGCCCATTAAGGGCATCCTGAAAACTTCTGCCCAGTTAGGTCAGTGGGGTGGGTACCCATCAAATCCTGGCAGCGAGGAGGGATCTGAAGACTCCTCTGAGCGGTACAGGACACAGGAGACCAGGTCCCCACATTCTGCCAGCCACTCCCAGGCTCGCAGAATCCGGGAAAACCTGGAAGATCAGACAGGAACCTCTGGGAGCAGTGCCTCTGAGTCAGAGGATGAATGGACCAGGGTTACCCGAACCAAAAAGGCCAATAAGGCAAAAAGGGCCTTGCTTAAGGACCCATTGAAACAGATTAAGGCAATCAGGAGTGTCATCACGCCTTATCATAAGAACGCCAAGTACTCTGTTTGGGAACACTTGGAGCTCTACGAGCAAATGATGGAGACTTTCCATTTGAAGGACAGCCAAAGCTGTATTCAATATGTAAAGTGGACCTTCTCACCAGAATACTCCAGTTTCTTTGCGGGGCTGGAGGACCAAAATCATTTAAGATGGTCCACCTATAAGGCGGCCATCTTGAAACATTTTTCTGTTCACAGAAATCCTCAAGAGGCTCACAAGGCAGCCTACAATTTGCAATGTGGGGAGGATCAGGCCCCACAAGAATTTGTGCAAGAACTGAAACGTGCCTTTGCGCAGACCACCAGAAGGGTGCGCACAGACAGCAGAGAATTTGTCAATACATTTTTCCATGCCTTGCCCAAATATATAATGACCCAGCTCGTGAGAGATTTTCATGAGAAAAGATCTTTAGACTGGGTCATTGAACAGGCTACCCGGATCTATGAGGTGCAGAAGCCCATAGAAAATAAAAGCAATACCCAGAAAAATACCAAAACCAACAGCACCCCTGCTGCTGCCAAGGTGGCAGAGGTAAAGGTCGCCCCCGTTTTAGATTTGGAGATGGGGGGGCCTAAAAACCTGCCTGCACCAAATAATTCAAAGCCCAGAAGGCCCTCGGGCCAGTCACAGACAGGAAGTCGAGGAGGTAGTCCCACAAATGGGGTCCCCCGCTCCCCTGACTATGTAAGTCCCCGCTACAAGGAAAACCGACCAATCCTGGGTTATGTGTGGACTCCTCCAGCCCAAGGGGGCGGATCCAGCCAAGCACCTGACCCGGGGAACTTCCCTCCTAACTTCCCCCAGGAGGGCAGAAATTCTCCAAATCCAGGGCAGAACTTTTTCCCCAGGTATCCACCCAATTTCCAGCCCCAAAATCCTCCACCCTTCTTTCCCCAATTCCCTGAGCCCAGACAACCTAATCCGGGAGAGGGGAGGGCAAGGGTGGAGGGGTACCAAAATCTTCCCAACCAGGGGTACTACCAGAGAAGGGATAGCTACCCTTCCTGGGATCAGCCCAGGGGAGAAAATAGAGCCCCATATCAGCCTGAGCGGGTTTCCCAGTTAGAGCGGCAGGTCCAAAATATGGCACGGGATCTGAGTCACATACTGAGGGCTCAACAGAACCCTCAGATGAGCATGCCACTGCAGAATGCCCCAAACTCTGGACCTGGTGCTCCAGAACAATGACGGGGGCAGCACCCCGATAACACACCGGCTCCCAGGGAGGAGGCACAAGGGGAAGGGGGGTGTAAAACCTTGGAGGAAGCTTCCTTCCCAACTTTTAAACAGCCCCTGGAAAACCAGGAACCGGAAACAAAATCTCCTACCCCTGAAAGTCTGCCACCCAAGGAGCAGAGAGGAGGTAGGAGAAACAAAGGACCCAAACAGACCCACTTTGTGGAGGAGGTACAGATCTTCCAATTTGAGGGAGAGGGATCCTCAGAAGATCCTGGGAAAAGGATCTTCTCCTTCAGAGATGGGGGAACTCCTCCCAAAGAAAAATGGGTCCCAAGGGATTCCAATCCAGACTGGGGAGATATGGAGACTGAGCTACCGCCGCCCATCATCTCATCTCAGAACCCACAATACCAAAATCCCCTGGTTCAAACCCATCCTGGTAACTGCCTCCAAAAAGGGTGGGGGCGGCCCAGAACCGGAACCAGGGGAACCCACAATGGCTCTGATCTCCAGTTGCCAACTTTTTCTTTCAGATTCCCAAGGCTCTCCACAGAATTCTGCCAAATCTCTTCTCTCGCCATGTCCAAAACCAGAACGTTAGCCCACCAGTTGTCCAAAAATGTGCATTATCTGTGCCCCCTTGAGGAGAAGGAGGGAAGATAGTATGCCCCGGTACAAGTACAGGGGCAGGGTACAATTTTGGCACTGGTGGACACTGGATCCCAAGCTACCCTTCTGTCCAAAAGGGCCTTTGAGGAACTAAATTCAGGAAGGAGGGAGAATTACCGTATTCCTCTCACCTCTCTTCCTGGACAACTGCAGAACTTTGACGGGAAGGAAATTCGCGTTGAGGGGACTGCAGACTTGGACATTAAAATTGGGCGACACAAGGTGAAACACCCGGTCATAGTAGTGACTCCAGAGGGCACCCCTTGTTTACTAGGGAATGACCTCCTGAGAAGGTTGTCACCCCTAATAGATTGTGTAAACAAGGTCCTCTGGACCCAGACTAGCCGACCAATAAAATTAAAACAGAGTGTCAACCATGTTAGTTTAAACGGCACCTGCCACATGCTTGAACAAAAATCTGACCAAGTAGAATTTCACTTCCAGAACAACCAAATTCCAGACGTGACAGTAATAGCAGTAGGACAACAGACTGATGATGGCGGGTCCTCTCTATTTCTGAAAATCAACCTTCCTTCCAGTTTAAGGTGGTATTCCACACTGGAAGGAAACACCCTGAAATTCTTTACTAATCCACAATCAGGAACTCTCACTCCTATAGTCCAGAAATATGTGAAATCAGCTCAGAGCCTGGCTGATATTCAGCAAATTGGAGAGCAGTTGTTCATCCCTGTTCAGTTAAATGATGGGAAGGACTCTGTTCTCGCTCGAGTGTGCGTGAGCAATGGTAAGAGCTTCATCAGCGAAGCCATGTTCCGCCAACTCCCAAAAGATCCAGCCAGTCCTACATTCAAACTGATAGACAAATGGGAAATGGACCTGGAAGCACCCAATTCCAAACATCTCCTGCCAAGCAGGTGTATGCTCAAAATCTCCATTGGCAACAAGAGCATAGTCCACAATTGTTGGGTCGTGCGAGACGTCACTGCCGCTTTTTACTTAGGCAGTGACATTCTCAATTGCTTTGCCATTAGTTTGGACCTAATAAACTTCAAAGCTTGGTCCCGATTAGTGGATAATCCCATGGGCTTTGATGATCCAGAAAAAGCATTTAGGTCAGCTCAATTGCTACCTCATGCAGTTGAAATTCAGATCAAAGAGGAAGTCACCATCCCAGAAAGGACCCGACAATTCTCCCTGGAAGTAAAAGCTAAAAGAGGACAACATTTGAAAAACCCTGATGCTTACATGCATCTAAACGCTTCTCTCCAACAGCAAGGGTGGGGGTAAACCCAACTCCATTAGTCAACATAGAACATGACACCATTCTAATAGAGGTGGATAACAGCGACTTAAAGAGTAATACTCTAGCCGCAGGCACCATTATTGGAATGGCGGTTGATGACCGGCATTTTTCCATCGATTTAGGAAATGAACTGTTAGGACCAATCCCCAAGGACTGTTTTGACAGTGACAGTGATGATAATACAACACCAGACAGGATTTGTACCCGGCATGGGGGGAACTTCCTGGTGTACACTTCCTGCCCCTATGGTAAGGAAGATGTGACTTGTGACTTCAGGAGGGATGAGGTGATTTTCCAGGTCCATGAGGGTTGCCTTTCCCACCTGAGGCCTCCAGTCCAAATCAGCACTCTGACCAGGGACTTCTCCACCCAGCTGGAGGAGGCCTCTGAGATAGCCAAACCAGAAGTCTTTCCAGGCATCAGGCAGATGGTGGAAGAGAGAGTCAACCTAGCTGATGCCTGTGTGACTCTGGAACAAAATCAAACGTTGAAACAAGTTTTCTTGGATTTCCAAGATCTCTTTGCGGTAGACTCATATGACTGTGGCCGCACCGACATCCACACAACAACAATCCCCACCGACCCTGGCATAACTCCAGTGTTTGTGAAGCAATATTGTTTGCCTCTCGCATCCATGGAGTCCCTTACTGAAATAATTAAGAACCTTGAGTCCCGGGGAATAATCCGTCCAGTTCACAGCACCTTCAATAATCCGGTGCTGGGAATATTGAAGCCAAACGGCCAGTGGAGACTCTGCGCCGACCTCAGGGAGCTCAACAAACGGGTCCATACTTCCCGATGGCCTCTGCCCTACATTGACCAAGGGCTGGCCCAGATCCAGGGGTCACAGGTATTCACTGCAATAGACCTGACCAATGGATACTGGACTGTGCCTGTCAGTAGGGAGGACCAATACAAGCTGGCTTTTACCTTTGGGGGCCAGCAGTACACATGGACCCGGACTCCCTTCGGATACCTCAACTCCAGCAATGAATTCAACATTTTCCTACACAAGGCTTATGTAGATGATGTCCTCATCAAAAGTTCATCTGTGGAGGAACACATAGCGGAGATCCGTTATGTTCTGACCCAGTTGAGGGCCGCCGGAGCAAAACTTTCCTTTCAGAAAGCACAGTGGTGTAGAACCCGTGTTAATTTCTTGGGGCATGAGATTACTCCTCAGGGTCTCTGTCCCCAGGAAAAGAAAGTGGAAGCACTTCAGAAACTGAATGACCCCACAACTCTGCGGGAACTAAGGAGCCTCCTTGGACTGACTAATTACAGCAGAAAGTTCATTGAGGGCTACACAGAGATCACCAGACCCCTGATTCATCTCCTGAAGGGGGGGGTCAAGTGGGAATGGGGTCCAGAACAAGCCGAGGCAGTAAGACAACTCAAAAGAAGCCTCTCACAAGCGCCCTGCCTAGCTTACCCTGTCAGAAACAAGGTGTTCTTCCTGGAGACGGGGTTCTCTAATACGTGCTTGACGGCAGTATTATACCAAAAGCATGACAAGGTCAATAAAATAATCTCCTATGCGAGCAAAACTGTATCCTCTGTGGAGGAAAAATTCAACGATTGTGAGAAGGCACTCCTGGCAACGGTGTGGGCATTGAAGAATTACCGCCCGTTTATCCAGGGGGAACACATCATAGTGGAGACTCCACACCAGCCTCTGCAATATCTCGAAAGTGACAGAATCCGGGCCGGAAATGTGAGTAATTCCCGAATTACTTCCTGGATTCTGTCAATGCAAGGCTTTCCTGTGGAGGTCCGATATGGCCAAAACAAGAAGAGTCCCATCGCGCAAGGTCTGGCTGACTTGCATGATTGTGCCAGAGAAAACTGTCTCGAGGACGAAAGTCTAAAAATCAAGGACAACTTGGAGGCATACCTTAATTCCCCACACAAAGTCTTTGAAGAGGACACGTGTGAGGGAATGCCCACTGTCTATGTGGATGGATGCTCTTACCATGTTGACAACAACGGGGAGAAAGAACTGGTGGCCGGCGTAGGGAATGCATGGGTGAAGGAGTTCCCAGAACCCTCCGCTGGATACAAAATGGGTCCCTGAAGTAGTCAGGTGGCAGAATTGATGGCTGTGCATCAGGCCATCCTCACTGCTGTCCAGCATCAACTCCACGAACTGGTCATAATCACAGATTCGGATTATGTACGGAACGGGTTCGTGGAGCACCTGGTTAATTGGAAAACCAGAGGCATGTTATGTGCTAATAACAAACCCTTGAAACATGGGAAGTTGATCCAAAACATTGATCTGGTCACCTCGAATGAGATGACCATCTATTGGAAAAAGATCAAGGGTCATTCCAAAGTAGAGGGACCAGACAAAACTGGAAATGATTTAGCTGATCAGCTGGCCAAAACCGGGGCCACCCAAGGGGATCTAATTGAGATTGAGTCCCTGTTGGGGGAAATCCAGGTCACTGCTATCACTAGGTCCCAGACAAATGCTCACAATGACCTTTCAATTGCACAATGGAGTAAGGAGACCCCTGATGCTGATTTGATTACCGCTCAGAAGGGGGATCCAATAATTGGTAAATTTTACCAGCACCTTGAGGACCCTGAGAACTTTCCCCTGACGGATACCGATTACATTGGGAAAGAGGACCTAAGAGTGTTGATGAAATGTCCAAAAATGTTCCGAATCCAAGACGGTTTGCTGGTAAGGAAATCCAAAGCTGGCCACGATCAGTGGGTGGTTCCTACCTCATTCTGAAACCTGATGTTAAGTCACGCCCATGATGCGGGCACCGCCGGTCATAGGTGGTTTCACACAACACTGGAAATCTTAAGAGAGGTTGCATACTGGCCCCACATGGGGCAGGACCTCGACCAATACTTGAAGGGGTGTCTTGTGTGCGCACAATTTCAGCCATCATCCCTCACACACCGTGCGCCTCTCCAAAAGAGGGGGATGACACTCCCATGGTCAGATTTACAAATCGACTTTGTAGGCCCCGTGATTCGCTCCGTTAGGGGGAATAAGTACATGTTGACTGTGACATGCTTGTTTACCAAGTGGGTGGAATGTCTCCCAGCCCCAAACTGCAAGGCAGAAACAGCAGCTGCCCTGATGAGTAACCACATCTTTTCCCGTTTTGGTCTACCTCAAAGGATTGAGTCAGACAGAGGTAGCCACTTCACCAGTGAAGTAATGACAAAGATGTGGGAGATACTGGGGGTCAAAAGGAAGTTGCATATTGCTTACCGGCCAGCTTCTTCTGGGGCAGTAGAGAGATATAACCGAACCATTGTGAGCATCTTAAAAAAGTTTGTGGCAGATTCTGGGCCAAGTTGGGATATCCGATTACCTCTGGTCCTAATGGCCATCAGATCTACCCCTTCATCTGCAACCAAAATGTCACCATTTGAGTTGATGACTGGACGCAAGATGGTGCTTCCTCAGCATTTGCTCTACAGAACCCAAGAGCAAACATTGATAAATGCCTCCACAACTCATGAGTATGTGGAGAATTTAAGGAAACACCTTCAACATGCTTTTGCCTATGCTCAGCGGAATCTAGAAAGATCAGCTGAGAGTATGAAGACCCACTATGACCTGAAAACTTCCAGGAAGGAATATCAGGTGGGGGACCGGGTCTATCTATACAATTTCCAAAGGAACCAGGCCAAACAGCGAAAATGTTTGCCTACATGGAAGGGACCCTATGAGATTAGAGACAAGATCTCCCCTGTGGCCTACAAGATCCGCATCCCCAAAGGCGGTTTGGCAGAGGGGGAAGACAAGTGGGTCCACATTAACCAGTTAAAGTGTTGCCATCCCAGGCACACGCTGCAACAACTGGAGGAATCCTCTGGAATCCTAGAGGGTACTGTCTCAGATTAATTCAGTTCTAACTTAAAATATCCTACATATCGCCTATCAAATTCTGGGTTTCTCAATGTGGGTGTTTTCGTTTTTGAATGCAAAAAGAAATGTGCATGTTCATATGTTTTGACTATAAATTTATATGCCACCCCAATATATCAATGGTGGGGGAAAAATGTCTATGAATAGGTATTGCCGCTCTTCCTTTGTCGTCCTAGGAGAAAGAAAACCTGGAGACTGGCCAAGGGGGACGATCCGGAGACTGGGAGGACGATCCGAGGGGCCCAGGGTACCGCCCAATATTCCCATCAGGACCGGCGAGGAGAACCGATCGATCAGTACCGGATGGAGGAAAAGATGCTGAACTGTGCCATTTGCAGAATTGGAAGAAGATTATGCGGACAGACCAGTGCGTGGGTCAAAACCCTTGTGCACCCGACTCCCCATCGACTCAAATTCAAAGGGCAGTCACGTGGGGGGGCTTTGTTGGGTGTCCTGACCCATGTTTGAGCTATCATGCTGCAACATTTGGTGCTGTGGGCTTAGAAAATCCAAGATGGCCAAAAAGCCCACATGTGCGCCAGAATCTAGGAGAACCACGCAGTTTGTGCACACTAAAATGGTTGCTTAACTTGCCACCCACCAGTGCGAGCAGGATGGGCCGGGGTGCCATGAGTGAAATGTGCGCCAAAGGAAAAACCACACTTTAAAATCACCTTTTGTTTCTCTGAATGCCAGCTCAAAATGCCTATTTTCAAACATTGCAACACATCCAAAAATCTCACTGAACACCAGCGGACATCTGGCAGAATGAAGTATGTGTGTATACTAAATCTGGGAGGTTGAAGAGCCCCAAAACAATGTTCATAACAAGACTGGCTGAGCTCTGCAGGTCTGCAGCAGCCTAACTGAAACTGGATTTAAAACTACCAAAAATCGAAAATGTTTAAATTAACTGAGTGACCTACTTTGAGTGTCACATAGTTTGTCACTGTTGAAATGTCATAGTTTTGAACTTAGAATCAGCATTCTAGCTGCATATGTAAAAATTGTCTTGACTTAAACTGTGGAACAAAAAGTGACATTTTATCTGAAACCTGGCTTAATGAAACTGAATTCTGTCTGACATCTACCCCCACAGGAGTTAAAACCTGCTCAGCCACTCTTCCCCTTGCCAAAAGGAGTTGTCACCTCTCTGATTAGATTAGGGGTGGAGCAGCTACAGGGAGTTGAACAAAGGCCTGTCCTGGGCCCAGGCAGATGGTTTATTAGGGTGGCCGTAAAATAGCTTCCTCTTGGCAGAAGCTGGGAGGGGCAGGGTCTCTGAGCTTGGCAGAAACTGGATAAACTGGTTTCTACACCATGTGACCTGAAAAGACACACCCCTGTTGGCCAGAATATGATCCTAAGAAAGATGTATAACTCACAGTGCGGACCTGTCAAAATTATTTAAATGATACCATAATTCTTGTGAATTTTCTGTGCACGTTTTAAGACGCGTTGGGAATTTGTGTGATGTTCTGGGGCAAAACCCCGCTATTTATGGATACTACAGACTCTGTGTTTAAGCTAGAGACATGGGAATGTACGGGAGTATGATAGGACAGGCTGTGTATATGTGTATAATTTTTAATGAAGAACCAAGGTTGCATAACCCACTAAAATCGAAAATGTTGCCGTTTCTGAATGCAAGCCCTCAGGAAGAGCAGATTTGGGACAGAGACTACCTCATGTTATAGGTAATATGTACATGCAATGACAAACCACTATGTATTTGAGAAATGTGTATTTTGACCAAATATAGATTTGTGGGCAAACTGACCAGGGGAGGATCCTCTGACCCATAAAACCTACAGCATCACTCTGACTCACAGTTCCTTCCCCAATCATGGGAGAGGGGAGAATTGGGCCAATGACAAGTTGAAAGAGGGGCTGGCTAGTGATGCTGCACACGCACCCACTTTCAAAAGACATAAAAAGAGCCACTGGAAGCTAGAGAGGGCATTCAATTCCATTTGCTGCAACGCGCTCTGCCGGACCATACAACATCCGGAAGATACCAGATTCAACACTTAGACTTTAAAACTCCAAAGAACTTGATTCAGAACTCAAAGCAAGGGCCTAAACCCACAAACTGAGAACTCTTCTCAGTAGGCCCCAGCATCCAGCAAACCTAACAGCGGTAGCAGCATCCAGGAGCCGTGCAGATCAGCGCTGGGCCCAGAGAAAGCTGTGCAGAAAGATCCAGAAGCAGTGCTGTACCCAGAGAAAGCAGAGCAGTATCCAGAACCAGAGGCCAGAGATCCAGAGCTGACCCAGACCACTGTTCGCAGAACCAGAGAGGTGACCCAGATCACTGTGAAGTGCCGAGACCAGAACCGGAGTCCAGTCCAAAACCTGACCAGATCCGTGGCAAGGCCTATTTCTAAATATATTGTGAGTACCTAGCAGAACTGTGCAGAACCAATCACTTAGTTAAAATAATCTAATCCAAACTATTTTAATCTAAGTAGAACTGCCTCCTAGCTGTCACCTGTCATTTCTAACTGCAAGCTGTAACCTGTCACTTTGAACTTTTAAAATTTCAAATCCGAAAAACTACCTTTATTTAATCGTCCGTATCTCTGGAACCGTTTGGGCTAGGAACGATTCTCGCACCCGCGAATTTTGCCGCGATTTGCGATTTGGCCCGATTTCTTTACTTGTAAAAAGATAGCTGCTTTTGCCTGAACTACTAAATTTTGTTTGCCTCTTAAGAACCATCCCTGAATCATTGCTAGAGTGAGCCTGGACTAATATTAACTAGATACCACTCACCCTGAACCTCCTGAAGGGAATTAAAAGCATTTTCAGCATATTTCTCCCTGCATTGTCACCATATTCAAAGCACTTGGGTCTGTGTTTCAAAACTCCTATCTGTTGTATAAGCTGCTGGGGGGGAATTGAACTGAATTCTATTTGATTGCATTCCTAAGAACTGAGTCCCATTCTATTCATCTCCTTACATTGCATTAAGGGGGTGGGGGGTGAATTGTCCAAGAAAGTGATTACATTGTCTTTTGCTGAAATCCTATCAAGTTATTTTCTGTACTGCATTTCATTCCACATTGCATCCATTTGAAACCATAAAAGTATTGTTGCTATCGTATCCATCCTATAACCACTCATCATTGATTATAAAGAAGTGTGCTAGTGCCGGACTATCCATTATTGATTACTGCTCAGATTAAGTGTGATATTCAATTATTAATTTATTATAAAGTGTGATATACATATATATTGTTTAAATTATCAAATAAACCGTTTAAACTTGCAAAACCGAACTACTTCTTGGCTCAGTGGGGTCAGGGCGATTCCAAGAGAGGGGTGTTATATAGGGGTAGTCATCCAGAACTCATGAACTGGACGTAAAGATATATCAATAAGGGTTTCCATTCAGTATCCAAGACTAGGCATTGACTTAGCTGTAGTGTTGAATTGAATCCTCTTACACTATACATGCACAAACGCTGCCCTTTCAAGTTCCTTCTCCTAATCTACAAAGCTATCACTGGTCTTGCTCCTCAGCACCTGTCTGATTGTATCTCTCTTTACTCACCATCTCATTCCCTATCATCCTCCTCTGCACTCAACCTCACTGTCCTGTTTCCACGTGCCACCTCTCGCTTGCGCTATTTCTCCAAACTCACCCCACTCCACCAGAACCCGCTGCCCATCACAATCAAAGCAAGCCCAGCTGTGGGTGGCCTCAAAGCTCAGCTTAAACTTCAATTACTTGGCGAAAAAAGAGCTTCCCCATGTCCTCTCCTCATCCTCCTTACCTGATCCCACCACTCTCACAGCGAGGCAAATAAATGTAATTTTTTACATTTATTTAGTGCTGCTCTTTAATTTGAAGCACTTGCCCCCTTAGGTTAGTGTTACCTATGCAAGCCACCTGTTTTCTCTATACATATCTTTCTGTTTGATTTTTACATGCTCATTAACAAACTGGCTCTCATGTTTGTAATACTGTGTAGGCTCCCTCAGCCATCTGTAAATGTCTTAGTGGCAGTTATTTCTTATTGAAATTGACATCCCTGCTCTTCCAACAAATCTAAATACAAAATACAAATGTTTGGGCCATTGATCTTTCTGAAGTTCCTACCTTGTTTAAGTTTTAGAATGTAATATTGCAATAAGGAGAGTTCATGGCAGCTGTTTGTCAGTCAGGGGCAGACATAGTAACATACCAAACATACATAGGACAGCCATTCATCCCTCTGATTTTGTTCAAATGAGTACCACATAGATGAGCAGTATTGCAATGGTAGGAATACATGACAACCTGTACTAACGGATATTTGCAATGCATACTTTTTTGAAGGATTATTTTTTGATCTCTGAAAACAACTTGGTGGTAATTTGGCAGTAAATCTGCAGAATTACCACCAAACTCGAATACTGTTACCACTACTTGGTCTCATGGAATTACCACGGGATTAGAAATGGAGGTTTGGCAGTGTAATTCCCCAGTTTTGTGACTCCATGGAGATTTATGGTGGATTTACTGGCAGCGGAATTTCTGTGTTTGCCGTTTCTCAACTTCAGAAAACAACAAACCAAGATGGCGGATATGTACTAGGGAAAAGGGAATGACAGTCCCTTCTTCCTTTCCATGGTGGGCATTGCTGCAGATGCGATGCAGCGGAAACACTTAGTATTCCCGAAGACAGAGAGTGACAAGGGAGCACCAGGTAAGTGGGGCGGGGGTAGTGGTGGGTGAGGGATCTAGAAAATGGGGTGAAGGGCTGGGGGAAAGGAGACGAGGAGGGGAGCGTGGCACGCAACTACCTGGTATCCCGGAAGGGATGATAACGGCCTTCCGCTTCCGAGGAGGCTCAGAACGGGTACTTTACCATGAGGTAAACACCCGGGTCCAAGCTTCCTGATTCGCTTGGAGGCTGCAAACTCCCCGTCAGGTGCTAACAATCAATAAATACAGACGATTCACAAGAGGTGCACAACAAAAACAAATTGTCATGAAAAGGACAATTATTATAGAAAAATATATATTCTTTTACTAAAGATAAAAAGTATAGTGAATAATGGAGGAATCTCAGAGGCGCCCTTTTTCGATGTGCGACTTGAGCTGCTGTGCAATTAACATGCTGCGTAGATTTCACACACTGGTTCCTGGCCAGTCTCTAACCCCATGTCTGCAGTGTGTGAAGCAGTGTGTGAAGCAGCAAAAGGAACTGGTGAGAAGGTTCTGGGTACTGCGTGTACCATGCTGCTCCCTTTGCCCTCGTGAGGTTCTTCAAAAGTGAAACGTGCAATGCCTGTCCCTTGTATGGGGTATTGCATGCTCTAGAGGGAGATAAGTATGTTATGCCATCAGCAGAAAACATGGGGTGGAGGGTGTTCCGCTGTGCTTGCACCCCATCCCTTCTCACCTCTAGCTTTATTTCCTGCATCTATTTCAGTCCAGCCATCCTGGGCATATGAACCCTGTTAGTTACTTTGTGGGCCCAGAGAGAAGCACAAAAAACATGGCAACCTGCACAAGAGGCCCTGGCCTGACCTGACAGGAACGTGGACTTTACCATAGAGCAAGGACTGTAACTGTGGCCGCATGACTGGCTGGCGCCATTCCAGCAGGTGCTAATAAAAGGCATCTTTCTAATTACATTGCTTTTTTAGACAATCAGGCTGGGTCTCCTGCGTTCGGAGGATTTCAGCTTGCAATTCTAAGAAATAAATACCGGCTGCAATAAACCATACATAGTCCACCTTGTTTACAAGCAGATAACATTTCATCCTGGAGCCTTCCTCTTCCATCAACTTTTCCGATGATATTGGCAGAACAAGTCCCTTTGTAGCAACCCGTAAACAGAAGTTGGTTTGGATCAGGTTAACTCAAGAAGACATTTTTGTTCCACACTGCCTCCGGATGTCTTTTATGCTTGTATGGGTTTTCATACAGAAACAGTGGACACATTTATTATTTCCTCAAGGCAAAACTCATTCATTCAATTTATTGCATATTGTCTTCTGTTCATACCCAGGTACCCAAGGTCGAATACCCAGTTAAAATGAGATAAGCTGGCAGATGGGCGAGGAAAGTAAATCAATGGCCTTCAAGGCTTCCTCGCAAGGAGCCAAGTGAGGAAGGTGTTATCCATTATGCCTCCTCCTTCGATTCATGGCATGAAGCAGAGTGCTTTCTAATGGTAAATATACCGCTGAACATAAAAACAGGCCATTAATACACTTTAACATACTTCAGTTCAAGATGAAGTCCAACTCAGTTGTGCCCTGTTCTATTAAAAGTCCCTAAATACTTGCATTACGATGTACTCTTTTTTCTAGAATCAGAAATGCATGCAATTTCAATAGTCTGTCGCATGGACTGGAATCCCTTTTGCCATTTTAAAAGCAATGTATTTAAAACCCCTCTAATATGCATGTCCACACATTCTCTTTGGGCCCCAACAACGAAGACGCTGTTGCTTTATATTATTGTAGGTGGGCATTTTGTCCAAAGAATCTGGTAATCTTCATCTCATTCCACTGATAGGTGTGTGTTTGTTATGCTTAAATTTTGAGTTGCACTGGCAATATTTCTCCAGTTACAGGTTACTGGGATATGTTAGTTCAGTATAATGGAATTATGTAAACAGGGAGTGTGAAGAATTGCCATCTGGCAAGGGTTCATAGCCCTTGCTATTTTGATTTTTAGTACCTAAAATGAAGGGGGTGTTTATTGCTCCAAAGGGGCAATCTGCTAACCAGATCACCCCTTGTCTCCAACTCTATGCCAAAGGTATAATGCACTTGAGCCCTGCTGCATCAGTAGCCTGGTCAGCAGCCCCCGCTCTGCTTGTAGCGCAGAGCAAGTTCAAAGGTCACAAGATGCCCATTCGACCGCTGCAGTGACAGCAAAGGCACTGCAGCAAAGGGGCAACATTTAAGATATGCCCCCTGTACCCAAGCTAAAATGACCCCATGATGGTGGCTTTGTAATCTCTAAGAAAGATATGCCCAAGTTTATGCAAAGTGCGTGGCGAGACTTATGATTGTGTCAGCTCCTGTGAGTCAGCTGTGCTGTGGAAGGGTACGTGTATTAGGGTCAGACGGGTTAATACTGCCACCTAACAGGACAGAAACCCATAGGACCCAGCCTCTCGTTGATGCTCTTTGTGATGTCCAGCAACCCCATCCCTAAGAGACCGCCACACAGCAGGCAGCGGCTCTGGGCCTATGTATGAAAGGAGGTTATCCGCACACCAGGATGCTGCATATCTAAAGGTATTTTGCTGTCAGTAGCAGTTAACAAGGCACGAGAGCAGGATAGGCAGGAGTGCTTGGAACAATGGAAGAACCTTCCACCATCTTGTTTCTTGCTGTCGCTCTTTCCCTTTCTTGTCTTGTTTGCTTCCCCTGGAGCAAAGCACTTTAGGTGCAAGATCAAGAGGGCAAAGTCCACTCCCAGCAGGAGCAGGGATTGGTCCCCTAAAGCAGGGTAGCTTTAGACCAATCACCTGAAGACTTATACCCTTAAAAGAAGGAGTCTTGCACCCCTTCAACAGAATACCTTTAGTTCCTCAAATATCCTTTAAGGCCAAAGAGGCCTTCTTGGTACTCTCACCTGGACTTCCTTTGGGACAATTGCACTGTTACAAGCACTCCAATGGAGTTGAACAAGAGGCCATCCAAGACAGAAGGAAGATATGTCCCCTAACCACTCCCAGGGACTATCAGGAGTGACCAGTGCTGTGGCCCAGGACCAACCATTCTGCAACAGATCATCTGTGCCAGGAGAGCAGGGCCTAAGGTGGAGTATCTTGTCCTTGAGCCTTTTGAGAAGGCCTCACAGCAAGCCTGAGGGCCAGTCCAGCTGAAGCTCCCTGTTCACACGCACCAAACCCATCTCTCTGTGTTCTCTGCATCCTGAATGAGAGGGAAGGCGCTGGTGCTGGTATCTGTGTTCCTCCAACCAGTTCAATGACTGCACTGGTTCTCCATGAGCCTGACACACAATTGTGTCCTATCAGAGCCTGTCAACTGGCAGGCCCGAAGCGTCTGCTCAATGCCAGAAACCAAATCGAATCTCTGGAGGGTCACTCACCGATCATAACCAGAGGGTACCACAAGGCTCAGCCCAGCTAGCCTGAGAACCGTTTCCTTATTGCTTGCACCTCAATGCCCCCTTGATCACCACTTCATGAACGACGACTTGACCCGCTGGAGCATGACTCGCCAATTTCTCCCAGCGCCTAAAGCCTGACTTAGCCAGGCCAACATTGAAGCATTCTTAGGACCGCTCCAACCAGAAGCTTTTGAACTGCCACTGTTCGGCCGCACAGAGAACCCATATTCGACCCTGCTCAACGCCTGTTTACTTCTAGGGCCTCTGAGATCCTACGTGCCCGACTGAGCCTGATCAGCTCACATCAACATTCAACCCGGGTCTGATGCACCAGCTCCCCAAGAACTGAATTCAGGTACTGGGACACTGAACTGCCCCACCCCTGGTCCACTTGGGACCTAGAGACTGGTTAGGTCACTATCATCCCTGTCTTCACCACAATATCCTTTCTGGTAGTACCTTACCTACGACCCCTGGAACAAAGCTCGATGTGCTACTTTCTCCAGTCTATCACATCTTCCCTGTCTTTCTTCTGGTGTGGTTTTTGTACAGTCATTTCTTTTTATTCTACTTGCAAATGCTGTGTTTTATTAAAGTGTTTATATTTAGATAGAACCTTGATTGGACATTTCCTTCACTTTGGACTGTGATACTGCATTGTGCGGACCACTACTGGTACACCTTCACACCCTTTGGAGTATAGCCTGCCCTCAGCCTGTGTTACCACAAGTGGCAAAGGAGGTATATTTCTTAACTGTCCCTGTTTTACCTTTATGATTGCATTGTGTTTTGGTTTGTAGAAGTGTGAGGGTTGCTGAGCATGCCATGTTGTCCCTGCTCACCCTTGTGAAGCAGAATCCAATTTGTCAAAGGGAGCTCAGTGGGAATCAAAAACTAGCAACTTACTGTTAATGTCAAACTGGAAGCTTACTCAGAATGACAAACTGGGGTTTATTTGGAATTTCAAGCCTACAGGGAATGTCAAGCCTTGTGATTGATGGGAATTTCACACTAGGCACATACTGGGAATGTGAAGATAGCTAGGAATGTCAAACGGATTGCTTAGTGGTAGTGTTAAGATCACTGGGAATGTCAAACTAAAGGTTTATTAGCAAAATAAACCATGAATCTTACTGGGAATGTCCTGTCCCACTGGCAGCTTAATTGGAATGTGAAGCTAGTTACACTACGAAACTCAAACTGGAAGCTTGTTGGACATTTCTAACTTTGAAACAGTTGCCACTTTACAGGATAATAAGAATTTTGTTCCAATGATGTGGAAAACTTTGTCTCCGTTTGATCGGTCGCAGCACTCCTCACGCTGCCTGCAATTATGTTCTATGGGTTGTAGGAATATGTGTTATGTCCTTTCAGTTTGACATGCACATGCAAGGTTTCTCCAATGGAAGCTTGCTCTCCATGATATTTGGGTCAGGGATGGTATTTGTCGTTGCAGTGTACTTTAATTCTGCAACCATGGAGCTCAATGGGAATGTCACAAGTAACTTACTTGTAATGTTAAACTGAGAGTGTTCTGGTAATGTCAGATTGGGAAGTTACTGGAGCTTACCGGGAACATCAAGCTCACAGGCAATGACAAAATGGGAGATTACTAGGCATGTCAAGCTTACTGGGAATGTTAAACCAAGATTTATCTGGGCATATCAAGATTACTGGCAAAGCCAAGCACACTGGGAATGCCATACTGAAAACCTAGAGGAATGTCAAACCAGACACTTTCTGGCAATGTCTAACTGCGTGAATATGGGAAGGCCAAACTGAGAGCCTACTGGGAATGTCAACCTCGGAGTTAAATGTGAATGTCAGGCTACGACCATACTGGGAAACTCAAACTGGAAGCATGGTAGGAATGTCAAACAGGCATACTACTGGGAATGCCAAGACTACTGGGGATGTTGAACTAAGAACCTAAAGGGAATGTGAAGCTTACTAGTAATCTCAATCTTAAAGGGAATTCCAAACTGGGGGCTTCTTGGGAATAGTAAAAAGAGAGCTGATAATTCCATATCATGACATACCATATGACATATTGCATAACTTGAAATCATGACTGAAACGTGGCATTTAGTGACCTGCATGACAAATTATTTTATATCTAATAACATAACATATACCATGACATAAAATATCCTGATATATTATGACAAAACAGATGACAAAATAGAATGGCTTGTCATAGGTTTACATGACATAACATGACACAATATCATGTCATTGCATAGCATGCCATATAATCCCATGTCATATCATCGCATATCATAAAATGACCTGGATCAGGCCATTTAATATACTCATTTATTATTGATTGAGAGTAAACCGGGCTTTGGGAAGATTTGGAGAGCTGTACACCAGCAGGGCTATAGGCATACATTAGATTGCTACAGGGTGATTGGGGGGCAGTCATTATCTCAGTGGATGTATTGAATAGTTAGTAAATCCAGTTCGCATGGAAAATCTAACAGGGCAGGGAGTGGGCCTAGGGGTGGGATATGGTGATGGGAGGTAAAAGGTGGTCGTCAGGAGAAACACTGGGCAGGGTGGGTTCAGACGACATATCTTATGGGGTAGGGAGAAGTTTATATTTGAGGAGGAAAGTATTGATTTGTTATCTCTCTAATTCCGATATGTACTGTTTTCACGCATCAAATCATACACAAAATGCATACGGTTACCTCTGAAATTTGAAATATTAACATTGCAAATTATTATTTAATGACAGTTAACAGCCTCAAAATACAGACAAATACTATTAGTCCGCCGAATCCATTATAACCAAAGCAAATCCTCACTATATGCTAATTACATACTTTTTATACAGCACTCAGTTCTGGTGATGCACTGGCTACAAGACTGGTCATTTTGTAGGTAGTAAGGATTGTATATAGTGGCATTTGTATATGGGATGTAGCTGGATTTGTAAGTGATGGAAGCCTGTAGGTATAACCAGTGAAGTCCAATGCGTGTGGCTGTTCTGTGGTAGTATTTGTAGAGACTTTTGACAGCAGCATGGTGGATGATCCCCATTGGTGTAAGGGTGCAGGTGGAACGGTGGTGAGCAGAGCATTTCCTCCGGCGAGGTGACCTAAGACCACAGACTGAACGACAGATCTCAGGCTGGTGTCTGGTAGGAAAGCATTGATTTTCACAGGAGGGATTGTTTGCACCCTGCTGTCTGACTTTTCTTCACTATGTGCTTTTGAAAATGTTGTGTTATGTATATGGTATCCCCAGAGACTTGCAGGCTGTCTGGGTTGCTGTTGAGGGTCAGGAATGATGCCTTCAACAGGTTGAGGAAGGCAGATGGTGGGTGTCTTTGGTTGGTTGATATATTTGAGGTAGATATGTGCTATTGGTGGATGTAGATATTGTAGTTGGCAAGGAGGGTTACAAGGGGCTTCATGTGGATGTTGAAGATGATTGGTGAGAGAATAGATTCCTATAGAAATACACAGGTGATGGGGGAGGGGGTAAGAATCTGCAAATTTCCATCTGGACAAACTTAGTGCAGTCTTTTAGGCAGGACGTGAACAAGCAGAGACCATTCCCTCAAATGCCCATCATGAACTTGTGCAGTATGTTGCTTTATGGTCTACTGTGTCAAAGGAAGAGTAACAGGGGGAAAGGGTGTGTGTCATTAAGGATGTGGAGTGCAAAATCTATCATTCGAATAGTGGCTGTCTCCCTGCTGTATCAGGGTCTGGGTCTGATTGATAGGCCTTTATGAGACTGTTGGCATCTATGTGTGCTTGACATTAGGTGGCTATAAATCTTTCAAGTGCCTTGCCTAATAAAATAAGGTCAGGAATAGGCCAGTGGTTGCTGAAGTCACTAGGGTTCAGCACTGGCTTCTTGATTTGGGATAATTGGTCCAGTTTTTAGGAAAGTGGGGAAGGAATACTGAGTGATCGATCCATTGAAAGTTGCCAAGGTGGGGCAGAGAGCTTCCATGGGGACTGCCTTGAGGATGGGGGCAGGCAAGATGTTACATGGGTAGAATGATTATATGAGGCATATTAGGGAATGTGTCCAGTCCTACCATGGATAAAACTTCACTGACACTTTGCATGGTTGGTTGAGCAGTCATTGTCTTCTTTTGTGTTAGTTCTAATGTTTTGGTGTACCTAGCAGATGTTGTAAAAAAATAAGATCTTCTTTGTGCTAGATTGTTCCGTCCAGCAGAGTATGGAAAGATCAGGGAGGGGATGTGTGCACTGATTGACTTCCCTGCTTTCATTTTTGGTTTCAGCAATAGTTTTCTAGTTGTAGGATGCTTTTGCCATGGAGAAACTCGAGTTCTTTAAATAGTCTGTGCTGTAGCACCTTCGAGCGTCTCAGGTGCTCAATGGAATTACCAATAATGATCTCAGCCCCAAATAATCAGACAGACTCAAAGAATATGGCAAAGTACTACTTTATTGTCAGATCAAATAAAGTAGGGCAGTCTGGCGAACAACGAAATTTAGTCCACGCACTCACAATAACAATCGGATTATACAAAGGATTTCTACCTCAATATGCGTCAGCTATGACATCATCCTACGTGGCAAACTGTAAAACCTATTGAAGGGAGGGATTGGTTAAGGCAACATATGTACCTATATGTCATATAAGTATTAGTAACATTACTGGAGGTCCCTTATCTGGTAGGCACGCCCTGAACCACCTCTAAATACGTATAATGCAGATTAAAGCAAAATAACAGCAGCGGATTGGCCTGTGCAACATTGTATAGCATCTTGCTACATAGACCCCTATGATTGGTTGGCATTCTCTCCCAACCTTGGACCTTCGGCTCGTTAGCAGCACGTAAGCAAAATGAAACTCATGTGCAGGGAACGTCGGACTACTACCCACTTGCCCAATTAGTCCATCATCTCTCATCAGTCAGACCCTGAACCAAGGTTTCCTCTTTGTAGTAGACATTGCAGCCTGGTCTCTGCTCTTGGAGACTTTCAAGGGAGTGTAGGTACACCATTATATTCACCTGGAGCTTAATGAATAGCCCTTGTTTTCAACTTCTGAATCACATGTGAGGAGACCACGATGTTGTCCATTTCAACCTTTTATTTAGTGCTATTTAATTCAATTAGCCTGGGTGTCATTACTCCACTTGGCCTCTGGAGACTTGGTTGCTCTATCTCACATAAGCTTTCTGCATCCTTGAGGTCCAGTACTTGGCACTTGCAGGTATTTTCTTCTTTGCTTAATCTAAGAGAAATATGTCTTATGTACATGGCTTATCCTCTTGACGCCCTTAGTGCCTTGCAATTATTCCATGTTGTGGCATCCTTGATCAAAGGCCAATAGACATTCTCTGTTCCTTGCACAACGCTATTTTTCCAGCGTCTCATGACTCTGCAGCCCTGGCTTGTCTCTGAGGTAGCTTGATTGATTTCAACACGAGTCGTGGTCCATCTATTTCTCATGGCCGCTTTAGTTACATTGCATTTTCTTCTGTAGCAATCTTCTATATGCCTCATCTACCTTGCGTTACTGCGTATGTACAATCGTCTCTTCTCACTCATTTCTTTGTACACATGATTTCTTAGTATGTGATTACATGTTTCTCTTATTACTTCAGTTGCATCTTCATTCTTTCAGTATTTGTGAATTGTTTCAATGTGTCCTTGTGTCTTTCCTTCATGATGTCACATTGCAGCTGTCATATTTTCTTTCCAGCTCTTCATAGCTTAGTGGTTCCTGCAGAGTCTCCCACTACCCTTTCAGTTCGAGAGTACATTCGATATGGTTGTCTGAGTGCATATTGTCTCTCATACACTCGATGCAGCATTGGGACAGTACCTGGTTTCACACAAAGGTCTCTTCTACTGTTGTTCCAGTATGACGGAGGTGAGGGGGTGTAGTCTATCAGTGACGTACATGTCTGCTCCTCTACACAACGTAATGCTTCTGTCAGGTTTTTACTTGCTCTTGGATGACTTGTTAGTTGGTGTTGAGTTCTTGTGTATACTGGGGAGCATGAGGTTGTGGTTTTATGGCATGTACATTTCTGGGGCATGTATGTTAAGGGTGTTGTTGAGTGGTTCTAGTACGGTGTTGCAATTCCTGTTGCAGGGGCTTGCCAGTGTGGTGATCATGTCCTATGTTAGTGATTCTAAAGAGAAGCCTTTGGATGTCTACTTAATAAACTTGGGTTGGGTGTGGTTAGTTGAGGTGATGTGGTGGATGGTGAATGAAACTGCGAGGTGAACTGACCAGTAAAGTGGTAGCCATATGTTGTATTGAAGGACAAAATAGGACATATCATGGCATGACATGACATGGACTTGCCTACAAATGACATAATAAATCATGACATGACATACGACAACAGGCCATATCAAAACATAAAAATATCCTGACACTATGCCATATGTTCATATGATGGACATGAAATCAAGGGGCCCAGTGAGGCTCTAGGGACCCAATTGCTGACGGGCACTGAAATCAGCAAAAACCCAGTATCATGTGACATTGGGTGACTATTCAACCAGGGAGCCCAAACGGGCCCGTGGCAGTGGAGGCAGAAATCTATCTGCGTCACCCGGGCCGTATTCTGACATGACTGGGGATGCTTCATCCAATGTCTGGGCCAAATCTGACTCAGAGACTGAGACAGAGGATTCGCTTTGAGCTATAGCCTGCTGAGGATGTGGTATGACCTGGGTCGTCCTCTGAGATCTGAGGAGCAAATGCTAACAAAACGTGCAGTCCTTTGTGGGCCACCAGGATTTTCCCTGGAAAGTGGAGACGATGAGGCCTCGGAATGGATTCCTGTACGAGACTAAATACCCTTGGAGACAAGGTCCCTCGTACAAGCCTTCCCAGAGGAGGCCTCAGAACGGTATCCGGTAAAAGGCGAGCTGCCCTCGGGACGGGGTCCCCAGTAAAAGCCTCTTTCGAAACCAAAGATTCCTCAAGCCAGGGCCCTGTTCCAAACCCTAATGGGCCCTCAGTGATTGTGCTGGGAGGAGTCTCCTCAGAGATATCGGAGCAAACCCTGGTTACACGGCAGATAACCACAACAGGCTCTGGATGGTACCTCCCGCTTAAGTCAATCCCCGGGAAGGGGTCACCTGGCAGGGGTGCCAAAGTAAATAAAAAAGTACTCACCCTCTTAGATTTGATGTAGGACTTGAGGTGCTCTGGGGGCTTTGTCCAGAACATGTCCTTGCACTGCAGCAGTCGACTTCTGAGGGACTTGTAAGAAAATGCATAACAGAGCACAGAGACGTCCCATGATTAAGCGGGTCCAAACACTCTAAACCAAGAGTGTGAGGATCCGCTGCTGAGAATGACCTGTGACACACGGTGCACAGGGTGCACCCAGCTTTACACAGCAGAAAACGGGAAGGAAGTGGGGAAAAAAGAAAAACAAGGATTGAAGCTGCCACAGGAAAGTGACTGAAGAAAAAGAAAAAAGAAGAGGAAAGCTGTGTCAGGTGTCCAACCCGTACCACACAGAGGAAGGAACTAAGGGGAAGGAGTGGCAGATCCTGGGCTGTGAGCGTGGTCACTCTATTCTCATGTGGCCGGCCAACGCACTTTCTCTACAATTGAAGGGGGGAAGTGTGATGTGCTTGCTTAAGCTCTGACACTGTCCCTGTATGTAAGGAGGAAAGGAAACGGAACGTAAGAGTACATGAGGAGAGTTTTCCTTCTGTTATTTTCCTCAATATTCCAGGATTTCCATGTAAAGGGTTGGTCTTATCACAGTGCCGTAGGTAGGCTTCAATAATACCCTTTGTGGAAGAACAGACTTATCCTCTCTGGCGAGATGCAATAAAATGACTCTAAATCCAGGTCGATGTTTTCTGAAAAAAAAAGCCAAGACACAGACTATTTTTCTATACTCCCATAATCCCTCCTGCCTCTTCCTTTTCTTAAAGGCATAGTAAATAATTAACATAGTATCATGAATAGTATCTGGTTCACGCTGCGGCTTATGCAGAGGTTAGAGAGGGTGCGTTATGTAGAGTGGGATCTCTCTGGTGTTAGAGTTGGCATTTGTCAACGCCGTACCTGGATGACGTGGCCAGAGCTATGAGCAAGGCTTGAAGAACCCCCCTGATGAAGACAATGGGGTTTTTCTTGGTGATGAAGAGATACATCATTGGCAGAATGAAAAGTCCATGCACGACCAAGCCACAAACCACAGTGATGGCGTAAAAGCCCAGTTTCTTCCCGATGGCTGTTGGGTCATCCATCTCCAATATCTTTCCTGCAATGAGGAATACGATGCCAAATGGGAAATACCTGAGGAAACAAAAAGGTGATAGTCAGACTTCCAGACACACACTGGATGTGAAGCAACGTAAGGTTTTCAAGTAAGCCAACATTATCATGAGAAGATGGTTACCTCATGGTGTCTCCATGTGAGTCCTACACAAGGTTATTGCCACTTTATATACACATATATCTTTAAAACCACAACCAGAAAAGACCTGGAGGTATTGCCATAGTTTTGCTTCATATTTTTGTGCCATAGTGTGCAGTGCTACTTATGAAGTGTGTCCTCATCCACAACATCTCCTACTGCTTCCTAGTCCATCCCCAGGCCTGGAGGCAACCCTGGCTTAGCAGATGTATTCAGGGATGTATACGAATTGTTCGAACTACAATTGTTCGAATTACAATTGACCTTTGCACATTTGACCGAATTGTGAAGGTCAATTGTTACATATATGCGGGGGGAAACCCCCCGCAACCCCCCATTATATATATAAATATATATTAAATATATATATATATATATATATATATATATATATATTACCAAACCAATATATATATATATATATATATATATATATATATATATATATATATATATATATATATATATATATATATATATACATATATATATATATATATATATCAGAAAGAATCCCCGTACCGAGGTGCAGGAAAAATGGATGGCACTCCAGGAAGAAGTTTGGATTTAGGCAGTCCTTTCCAAACACAGAGTCAGGAAGTCAGGATGTTACAGGCACGAAATAACTTTAATAATTATGAAGTCCAGGACAGAGAAAGAAACACGAAAACAACGACGCATTTCACGGCAACAAACCGCTTGTTCACGTTATATATATATATATGTGTGTGGTCAATTGTGCAAAGGTCAATTCGGACCCTCGACTTTCGGTCAATTCGGTAATTCGAACAATTGTGTTCGAACAATTTGGGTAATACCGTATTCAGTGATTCCTGCACACCTGTAATTCGCAAATACACCAGGGTTCAGATTACATAAACGTTGCACCATTGTAAGTGCAATTATGCACAATATCAGCACTTGGGCAAAGTTTGCCCTTGGGAAAAAAACCTATGCTTTCAATGCTTTTTTGCACGAGCCAAAGTTTGCTCTTGTTCTAATATGGAATGGTATTAGGAAAAGGGCAAACCTCACTAAAAGCATATTGTTTTGCACTGGGGCATTGTTTTCCCCAGTCCTAATGCCATGCACACCTGAACTAGAGCCAGTGCAAAGTTTCTGTAATCCGGCTCCCGATTGACATTCCTTACGGATTTCAGAGCGTAGTTCAACAAACCATACTCCCCTTTCAGCAGGTACCTGATCCTTTCCTACTCATGCACCAGCTGGTAATGGGACCTGCCCATCCGCCCAGGAACATGCTGGGTGCAATTTGTAACGCACCTGATCTTCTTGGTAGTTCACATCACTCTTTTGTATCCTGGAGAAACCACCATGCCACTTCCTTTAAAGGTCCAGAATCAGGCAGCTCATAGGCTTATGACAACATTCTTAACATCTTCCTTTCTTAGCCCTGTAAATGCATCAGTATTATATGCCTCGCTAATAACATTGATGCCACCAGACCAGACTTTTGCACAGTGCAATGCATATGGCCTACGAATCGAAGAGGCTATTGTTCTTACCAGTTGACATAGTAGAAAGACTGCCTTCTAGGAAGCACAGCAGAAAATAGTCTATATTCTTTTTCTAGTGCAGTTTAAGGCTTTTTTTTATTTAAAACATGTTGGTCTACACTATTGAGGCACTATGCTTTTGGCACAAAGTTTAATGAAAAGGGGGTCCGGTTAGCAGACCACCCCTTCTGAGATAGGCAATCTTTCACAATGTGGCAGATTTTATTCACGGATCAGCATATGAGTGGTTTGGGGTTGTAATGAGGAAAGAGACTTTTCCTTCTCATATCGGAAGTACTGTGTTTGAAGAGATACTCTTCACAGCTGTTTTACAGGGGTGTTCTTGCAAGCTCCTGTCACGCAGGATGATTCAGCTTTTGAAATGAGTTGTGTTGTGTGTCTATTGACATGCAATGTTAGCCCTCAGTGACTTATTTAAGTCGAGTAATGTGTTTGCTGTCGTGGCCTAGTGGCACAGACCCTCCCTAACCCTCTGTGGTGTGTGACCCTCCCATGTGTATTGCCCCTTTAACAATATGTGTCCTTCCCACGTGTATTGCCTTTTTAAGATGGGCCATGACTGTGTCATGGCCCAAGTTAATTCAAGGAGCCCCTACAGGCACGTGCAGCAGAATGGCTGCAGACTCCCAAAGAGAAATGACTGAGTCCATCTCTCATTTACGCCTGCAGGCCCACACCGAGTGAGCACGGGCCCGCAGGTCATGATGCCATGGGGCCCTCGAGCCAGCAAGGTGGCAAGTGTCCGCATGGTCAAGGGTATGGCCTGCCCTGCCCCCACTTAAGACCAGGTGTCCCCGGGCAACCCCCTGAGGCACTCAAGCCTCTAGAGTGCTGGTGACCGTCGCACCCCTGGTGCCTGCTGGATGCCCATAGCAGGCCCCATATAACAATGGCGATGAGGAAGAACCCCCGCGGTGTTCCCTGTCCCCGACGTCCCTCAGTTACTTTAGGTTATTAGCAGGGCAGGAGCTGTTCCCCGCTGGGGAGAGAATGTGGCGGTGGCAGCCGTGGCAACGGCAGCCATTGCTGTGAGTGAAAGGAGGAGGAGTGACATCCATCGGCATCGGGATGGCAAGGGGAGGTCATGCTGGGAGTCCTGCTGGCATTTCCTCCCTGGCCGTAGCCCTCTGAGAGGAGGGTGCTCATGCAGCTAGGGTGGGAGCCAGCCTGCAGCCGCCCTCCTCCCCCTGCAGCATCTGCTGCCAGGACAAAAGGAGAAAGAAATTGGGCGGCTGCTGCCGCTTTACACCAGTTGGGTGTAACACTGTTCGCCCCAAAGAGGAAGGGAGAAGCACAGACCGACCGGGGGGAAAAGAAGGGAGCACGGCTGTCCACGCAGCCACACGGGTGCCCGGGCTGCTAGACGGTAAATACATATGCTCCAGTCTGGAGCGAAAGAATAGAGTGCCCACCCTCCCTTCTCCCGACAACCAGAGGCAACATTGCCTGGGGTGCTTTTCCATGCCCTAGTATGCAGCATCCGCTGCAAGAACAATTGAAGCGGAGTGTCCACCCCAGAAGCCCCGCCGGCAGGAGGGAAGGGACAGTGAGTGCCTGATCACCCCTCCCGCAACAACGAAAGGATATGAAGCGGCTGCAAGAAGAAATGGAGCAGCTGCAGCTGCAAGAACAAAGAAACCTGCCGCCTGGGGAGACAGTTGTGTTGCCCCCATGGGAAGGAGGAGGTGAGTGCCCGACCCCGCTGCCGCTCCCCGACCAGCGGTGTGCTCTCGACACTGAAGCGTGTGGGGAAGAGAGTAATGTACCGGGCGGACGGTGAAATAAAGTACAGAGGCTGTCCATGCCTACCCATTCAAAGTGGCAGCACTCTGCTGTGCCAACGGCCCTATCTGCACTAGGACCTGGCCCCCTGCGGTGAACCCTCTCTATAATCCCTTCACGAACCTCAGGCAGTTCAATCGTATAACCTCTTAACATGTAGTAGATTATACACCTTTTTTAACCAAGACACTTTTTTGAGAGTCCAGCTGGTTGTTTAATCCACATGGACTGTGCCCAAATTCAGGTGCGATCTGTCTTTTTTCTGTTGTACTTCAATACTCTCCCAGTTGTACAGATCCGAATCCCTGTTATCAAAAAATAGGGAGTACCCAATCCCCCGCCCCGCACACCTCCCCTGGGGGTGAAGGCATCAGCTTGTCCAGGCGAAGCTGGAAATGCTCCTGGGTCACAGCGGTGAAAGGGAAAGATCACAGGACTCCGGCGGTGACCAAAGGAAGCGCTCCATGCTGGCGCAGAAGAGAAAGAAACAGAGAATTGCCCTGGTGGATCCCCGGCTGTCCGGCTGTGAAAACATGAGCGCTGAAAAATGCAGAAGACCCTCTCCAGATCCTGGATCCATCAGCGGTGAAGAGCCCAGCAGCTCCACGTCGGAGCATGCAATAAATGCAACAATGAAAGTAAACTGATAACCAGGCCCGGCGGTGATCGAAGGGAAGTCCTGATGGTCGGCATATGGCAATGCGGAAAGCCCTGCCGGCATACCTGGGCCTCTGGCAGTGAAAATGAAACAAAGAGGTGTACGCCACCTGGCACCGAAACACGTGGCACAGCTCATGCTGCTGTTACACTGCCCATTCTAAAACTCCTGCCTTGGGGAGTGAAGGAAGTGTCGAGGACCAGACATCCTGCCACCAGTGTTGCCCTGCCTTCCTAGCAAGTGGCCTCATCCCCCTGCCACTGGTGTGTGCCCTCTATCAGTGGCAGTGTAATGCCAACTACTCCTGCCCGGAGGAACTGAATAAAGAAGTGCCCCTAACACCTGCCACCGGCGACACCCGCCCCCAGTGTCACCCTACCACTGTTGGACGCCCTCTGTTAAATGGCAGCTTCCTGACCACAATCTGCCTGAGAGAACTATGCAAGTGGCCTCATTGCCCTGCCACTGGTGAGTTCCCTGTTGGGCCCGGCATCCATGGACCCGTTCATTGTGGTCCTGGGTGCGACTCCTGCCACCCAAACTGGGACATCACCTGCCCCATCAACAGAGGTGACTCCTGCCTCGGGGAGGAGTAGAAGTGGCCCAGACACCCTGTCATCTGTGTCCAGCCAACCAACGTCTCGCAGTCCTCAAACCCACCACCCAGAATAAGTGCTATGACCAAGTGAGGGTTGCAGGTCTGTACGAGTGCTTGGGTGCCCTCCTGTCCCACTACAGTGAAGAGACACTCCTGCTTTGGGCAGCATAGCCAAGGAAAGGGAAGTGAGTAACATGCTGAGACACCCGCCCAGTCGACATGTTGTGGTGCAGCCTAGATGCCCTGCTACCCGCGTCTCGCTGACTGCCCAACTGAGCCTAGCGCAGCTTGGACGCCCTGCTACCCGTGTCTCGCTGCCTACCCCAACATCAAGGGACTGACTGAGCCTGGCGCAGTTTGGACGCCCTGCTACCTGCGTCTCGCTGCCTGCCCCAACATCAAGTGACTAAACCGATGTGGCCCCTGGTGCACCCAGCTGCGGCTTTACTGGCCTTTGAACTGTAACATCAACGGACCTGGACCCGTGGAAATGACTATCCTGAACGGACACTGGAGCAAAGTAAACTGGCCTCCTTCAGCTCAGAGAAGACTCCAGTTAAATGGATGAGATGCTGTGTTCACGTATGTTGACAGACATGCTCTAAATGGTGCCAGCAGCTAGCAATGGCATCATTCAGTGGTGGACGTTTCACTTACCCCAGGTTAATAAAGGGTTTTGTAACATGGGGTCGAACTGCGAACATTCCACCGGCGGTTCGCCAACCGCGACTGTCACCCGCTGGTTATGTTTACAGTGTGTCTATTACTATGAGCCCCATGTGTATAGCAGTGGCATATCCTATTTGTTGTCGATACAACAATTCCAAAGTGGCCAAAGTGTTGTCGTTCTGTAACGGGGGGGGGGGGGGGGGTGCAGTTTGTATTTCAGTAACGTTTGTTTGTTCGTTATGAAAAAGGAGCAGTGTGGTGTGTGTATTGCCCCTTTAACAATGTGTGTCCCTCCCATGTGTATTGCCCTTTTAAGATGGGCCATGACTGTCTCATGGCTAAGCTAATAAAAGGAGCCCCAACAGGCACATGCAGCAGAATCGCTGCAGACTCCCAAAGTGGAATGGCTGGGTCTGTCTCTCATTTAGGCCTGCAGGCGCACACCATGTGAGCACGGGCCTGCAGGCCAAGATGCTGTGGGGCCCTCGAGCCAGCAAGGTGTCAAGGGGCCGCATGGTCAGGGTAAGGCCCGCCCTGCCTCCACTTAAGACCGGGTGTGTCCCGGCAACACCCTGAGCCACTGGGCCTCCAGGGTGCTGATGACCATAGCACCCCTGGGGCCTGCTGGATGCCCATAGCAGGCCCGATAAAACACCCTCCAAGTTTGGAGGTTTATTATGTCACCATGTAAGTGCCCCATAGGTGGTTGGGTTGTGAAGCAAGTATGACATGAAGACAACTTTGTCCCTCCCGTGTTCTGTTTTTCTCACTGTGATTTCTTAGCAAAATTTCTTAACGTCAGGATGATCAACACAGGTCAGGTGCTTGGTTCAGAAGATGACATGGAATTCATGTTTACTTTGCTACTGTCTTTGGGATCATCATTTCTGGTGATTGTGCCCCCAATGCTGAGTGAATCATAGCGTGTGCACATCTTTCTGTGCACTGGTTTCACCGGGTGCAGAGGGCTGCAGTATTCACCTCGTGCCCCGTGTAGTCCCCAAGCCCATACTGGTACACTCTGTATGGAGCAGTGTACGGCAATGTATCGCAGCGCCAAACGGACTGGGATTACAGCTGTGGCTCCTTTGTGCATTAAGAGGGGTCTCCAAGCTCATCTGATTTATTTTCTGAAGGATTCCAAACATCTCTCTTTCTCAGGCAACGTGCATTGATTGCCCTTAGCCAGGCTAATACTTTATACAGTTCTCTGGCCTGCCTACCGGGCCTTTCATCAAAATGGACGCCAATCGCCCCCTGGATACTCTCCGGCTCCTCTCGAACCATATTAGACTTCTCACATGCTATCAAGAAACATCGTCTCATTTTACACCTCTCTTGTGGAGCTCTCTACCTTTACATTTAAGATGAGTGGACAGAGAGTGTCACAAGGGCCTTAATACTTACAGGCGATTCATGGAATAATTAGCGCGGCGCAAGTGGCCAAAAACGTGCGAATCGCAGTGGAATAGCGAAAATCTCAGTGCAAGTGCGAAAATCGCACGAAAAGCAGCGCACATCGATTCATGGAAGGCCGTGCGCGAGAAAACCATCGGATGTGCGATAATAAAGTGCGCGGCGCACGTTAGCGCACAGGCCATCTAACTGCGTGCGCCAGGCCACAGCGAAAATCGCACAGGCCACAGCGAAAATCGCACATAGCGCGGCGCACGCAACAAAAGTAGGCGGAACACGGGGTGTAACACTCGGAATGGGGAACAACTTGCCAAAATGTGGGCGTCACGGGGGAAGTACAGGGTACAAGTGCGCGGAACGCCCACACGCTCGCCTACAACACGTATTCATGGAATAGAATAGGGGAAAAAAGCGCACGCTCAAACCAGCACACAGGCACAAACACGACCGCCACAAGAAAGCAGGCGGTAGCGTCTCTGCGCCTGTAAGAAATGTGCGCCAAAAGGTGCGCCAACAAACAGCACCTATATACAGCCATGATGAATGTCCTATACTGTGGCCCGCCCTCCAGGACAAATGACGTGCAAAGGGGTACCCACAAACACAGACACCCGCTGACAAAAAATACGTGTGCGTGTATACCGGGATGCGTGGGAAGTCTCACACGCGAATTGGCAGGGCATGTGAATTCCAGGGGTTTGCGTGAAGTTCCACACGCGATTTGTCAGGGTATGTGGATTACAGGGGTGCGCGGGAAGTTCCACACGCGATTTGGCCGTGTACGTGGATTCCAGGGGTGCGCGGGAAGTTCCACACGCGATTTGGCCGTGTACGTGGATTTCAGTGGTGCGCGGGAAGTTCCACACGCGATTTGGCCGTGTACGTGGATTTCAGGGGTGCGCGGGAAGTACCACACGCGATTTGGCCGGGTACGTGGATTTCAGGGGTGCGCGGGAAGTTCCACACGCGATTTGTCAGGGTACGTGGATTTCAGGGGTGCGCGGGAAGTTCCACACGCAATTTGGCCGTGTACGTGGATTTCAGGGGTGCGCGGGAAGTCCCACACGCGATTTGGCCTGGTAAGTGGATTCCAGGGGTGCGCGGGAAGTTCCACATGCTATTTGTCAGGGTACGTGGATTTCAGTTGTGCGCGGGAAATTCTACACGCGATTTGGCTGTGTGCTCCCAGGTATTCCCTGTACACCCTCCACGGCACCTGCACGCAGCACACACCACAGGGGACTACCCTGCACACCTGCTCATGTCACCCAGCACCCCCACCCCCAGCAGTGCAGGGGCACCCTCCACCAGGCCCCCACTCATGTCCCCCTGCACCCCCACCCCCCAGCCACCAGGGGCACCCTCCACCAGGCCCCCACCCATGTCTCCCACCACCCCCACCCCCCAGCAGTGCAGGGGCAGCCTCCACCAGGCCCCCACTCATGTCTCCCACCACCCCCACCCCCCAGCAGTGCAGGGGCACCCTCCACCAGGCCCCCACTCATGTCTCCCACCACCCCCACCCCCCAGCCACCAGGGGCACCCTCCACCAGGCCCCCACTCATGTCCCCCTGCACCCCCACCCCCCAGCATCCAGGGGCACCCTCCACCAGGCCCCCACTCATGGCCCCTATCACCCTCACCCCCCCGCCACCAGGGGCAGCCTCCACCAGGCCCCCATTCATGTCTCCCACCCACCCCCACCCCCCAGCCACCAGGGGCAGCCCCCACCAGGCCCCCACTCATGTCTCCCACCACCCCCACCCCCAACCCCCAGCAGTGCAGGGGCAGCCTCCACCAGGCCCCCACTCATGTCTCCCATCACCCCCACCCCCCAGCCACCAGGGGCAGCCCCCACAGGCCCCCACTCATGTCTCCCACCACCCCCACCCCCCAGCCACCAGGGGCAGCCCCCACCAGGCCCCCACTCATGTATCCCACTACCCCCACCCCCCAGCAGTGCAGGGGCAGCCTCCACCAGGCCCCCACTCATGTCTAACACCCACCCCAACCACGCAGCCACCATGGGCAACCCCCATCAGGCCCCCACTCATGTCTCCCACCACCCCCACCCCCCAGCCACCAGGGGCAGCCCCCACCAGGCCCCCACTCATGTCTCCCACCACCCCCACCCCCCAGCAGTGCAGGGGCACCATCCACCAGGCCCCCACTCATGTCTCCCACCACCCCCACCCCCCAGCCACCAGGGGCAGCCCCCACCAGGCCCCCACTCATGTCTCCCACCACCCCCACCCCCCAGCAGTGCAGGGGCACCCTCCACCAGGCCCCCACTCATGTCCCCCTGCACCCCCACCCCCCAGCCACCAGGGGCACCCTCCACCAGGGCCCCACCCATGTCCCCTTACACCCCCACCCCCCAGAAGTGCAGGGGCACCCTCCACCAGGCCCCCACTCATGTCTCCCACCACCCCCACCCCCCAGCAGTGCAGGGGCACCCTCCACCAGGCCCCCACTCATGTCTCCCACCACCCCCACCCCCCAGCAGTGCAGGGGCAGCCTCCACCAGGCCCCCACTCATGTCTCCCACCACCCCCATCCCCCAGCCACCAGGGGCACCCTCCACCA
Source organism: Ambystoma mexicanum (assembly GCF_040938575.1). Lineage (NCBI taxonomy): Eukaryota > Metazoa > Chordata > Amphibia > Caudata > Ambystomatidae > Ambystoma > Ambystoma mexicanum. Next base: position 1,315,501,085 of record NC_090922.1, on the reverse strand, counting down.
GGCCCCCACTCATGTCTCCTACCACCCCCACCCCTCAGTCACCAGGGGCACCCTCCTCCAGGCCCCCACTCATGTCTCCCACCACCCCCACCTCCCAGCAGTGCCGGGGCACCCTCCACCAGGCCCCCACTCATGTCTCCCACCACCCCCACCCCCCAGCCACCAGGGGCACCCTCCACCAGGCCCCCACTCATGTCCCCCTGCACCCCCACCCCCCAGCATCCAGGGGCACCCTCCACCAGGCCCCCACTCATGGCCCCTATCACCCCCACCCCCCCGCCACCAGGGGCAGCCTCCACCAGGCCCCCACTCATGTCTCCCACCCACCCCCACCCCCCAGCCACCATGGGCAGCGCCCACCAGGCCCCCACTCATGTCTCCCACCACCCCCACCCCCCAGCCACCAGGGGCAGCCCCCACCAGGCCCCCACTCATGTCTCCCACCACCCCCACCCCCCAGCAGTGCAGGGGCAGCCTCCACCAGGCCCCCACTCATGTCTCCCACCACCCCCACCCCCCAGCCACCAGGGGCAGCCCCCACCAGGCCCCCACTCATGTCTCCCACCACCCCCACCCCCCAGCCACCAGGGGCAGCCCCCACCAGGCCCCCACTCATGTCTCCCACCACCCCCACCCCCCAGCAGTGCAGGGGCAGCCCCCACCAGGCCCCCACTCATGTCTCCCACCACCCCCACCCCCCAGCCACCAGGGGCAGCCCCCACCAGGCCCCCACTCATGTCTCCCACCACCCCCACCCCCCAGCCACCAGGGGCAGCCCCCACCAGGCCCCCACTCATGTCTCCCACCACCCCCAGCGGTGCAGGGGCAGCCTCCACCAGGCCCCCACTCATGTCTCCCACCACCCCCACCCCCCAGCCACCAGGGGCAGCCCCCACCAGGCCCCCACTCATGTCTCCCACCACCCCCACCCGGCAGCCCCCACCAGGCCCCCACTCATGTCTCCCACCCACCCCCACCCCCAGCCACCATGGGCAGCCCCCACCAAGCCCCCACTCATGTCTCCCACCACCCCCACCCCCCAGCCACCAGGGGCAGCCCCCACCAGGCCCCCACTCATGTCTCCCACCACCCCCACCCCCCAGCAGTGCAGGGGCACCCTCCACCAGGCCCCCACTCATGTCTCCCACCACCCCCACCCCCCAGCCACCAGGGGCAGCCCCCACCAGGCCCCCACTCATGTCTCCCACCACCCCCACCCCCCAGCCACCAGGGTCAGCCCTCACCAGGCCCCCACTCATGTCTCCCACCACCCCCACCCCCCAGCAGTGCAGGGGCACCCTCCACCAGTCCCCCACTCATGTCCCCCCGCACCCCCACCCCCCAGCCACCAGGGGCACCCTCCACCAGGCCCCCACCCATGTCCCCTATCACCCCCACCCCCCAGCAGTGCAGGGGCACCCTCCACCAGGCCCCCACTCATGTCTCCCACCACCCCCACCCCCCAGCAGTGCATGGGCACCCTACTCCAGGCCCCCACTCATGTCTCCCACCACCCCACCCCCCAGCCACCAGGGGCAGCCCCCACCAGGCCCCCACTCATGTCCCCCTGCACCCCCACCCCCCAGCCACCAGGAGTACCCTCCACCAGGCCCCCACCCATGTCCCCTATCACCCCCACCCCCCAGCAGTGCAGGGGCACCCTCCACCAGGCCCCCACTCATGTCTCCCACCACCCCCACCCCCCAGCAGTGCAGGGGCAGCCTCCACCAGGCCCCCACTCATGTCTCCCACCACCCCACCCCCCAGCAGTGCCGGGACACCCTCCACCAGGCCCCCACTCATGTCTCCCACCACCCCCACCCCCCAGCCACCAGGGGCAGCCCCCACCAGGCCCCCACTCATGTCCCCCTGCACCCCCACCCCCCAGCCACCAGGGGCACCCTCCACCAGGCCCCCACCCATGTCCCCTATCACCCCCACCCCCCAGCAGTGCAGGGGCACCCTCCACCAGGCCCCCACTCATGTCTCCCACCACCCCCACCCCCCAGCCACCAGGGGCAGCCCCCACCAGGCCCCCACTCATGTCTCCCACCACCCCCACCCCCCAGCAGTGCAGGGGCACCCTCCACCAGGCCCCCACTCATGTCTCCCACCACCCCCACCCCCCAGCCACCAGGGGCAGCCCCCACCAGGCCCCCACTCATGTCTCCCACCACCCCCACCCCCCAGCAGTGCAGGGGCACCCTCCACCAGGCCCCCACTCATGTCCCCCTGCACCCCCACCCCCAGCCACCAGGGGCACCCTCCACCAGGCCCCCACCCATGTCCCTATCACCCCCACCCCCCAGCAGTGCAGGGGCACCCTCCACCAGGCCCCCACTCATGTCCCCCTGCACCCCCACCCCCAGCCACCAGGGGCACCCTCCACCAGGCCCCCACCCATGTCCCTATCACCCCCACCCCCCAGCAGTGCAGGGGCACCCTCCACCAGGCCCCCACTCATGTCTCCCACCACCCCCACCCCCCAGCAGTGCAGGGGCACCCTCCACCAGGCCCCCACTCATGTCTCCCACCACCCCCACCCCCCAGCAGTGCAGGGGCACCCTCCACCAGGCCCCCACTCATGTCTCCCACCCACCCCCACCCCCAGCCACCATGGGCAGCCCCCACCAGGCCCCCACTCATGTCTCCCACCACCCCCACCCCCCAGCCACCAGGGGCAGCCCCCACCAGGCCCCCACTCATGTCTCCCACCACCCCCACCCCCCAGCAGTGCAGGGGCAGCCTCCACCAGGCCCCCACTCATGTCTCCCACCACCCCACCCCCCAGCAGTGCCGGGGCACCCTCCACCAGGCCCCCACTCATGTCTCCCACCACCCCCACCCCCCAGCCACCAGGGGCAGCCCCCACCAGGCCCCCACTCATGTCCCCCTGCACCCCCACCCCCCAGCCACCAGGGGCACCCTCCACCAGGCCCCCACCCATGTCCCCTATCACCCCCACCCCCCAGCAGTGCAGGGGCACCCTCCACCAGTCCCCACTCATGTCTCCCACCACCCCCACCCCCCAGCCACCAGGGGCAGCCCCCACCAGGCCCCCACTCATGTCTCCCACCACCCCCACCCCCCAGCAGTGCAGGGGCACCCTCCACCAGGCCCCCACTCATGTCTCCCACCACCCCCACCCCCCAGCCACCAGGGGCAGCCCCCACCAGGCCCCCACTCATGTCTCCCACCACCCCCACCCCCCAGCAGTGCAGGGGCACCCTCCACCAGGCCCCCACTCATGTCCCCCTGCACCCCCACCCCCAGCCACCAGGGGCACCCTCCACCAGGCCCCCACCCATGTCCCTATCACCCCCACCCCCCAGCAGTGCAGGGGCACCCTCCACCAGGCCCCCACTCATGTCCCCCTGCACCCCCACCCCCAGCCACCAGGGGCACCCTCCACCAGGCCCCCACCCATGTCCCTATCACCCCCACCCCCCAGCAGTGCAGGGGCACCCTCCACCAGGCCCCCACTCATGTCTCCCACCACCCCCACCCCCCAGCAGTGCAGGGGCACCCTCCACCAGGCCCCCACTCATGTCTCCCACCACCCCCACCCCCCAGCAGTGCAGGGGCACCCTCCACCAGGCCCCCACTCATGTCTCCCACCCACCCCCACCCCCAGCCACCATGGGCAGCCCCCACCAGGCCCCCACTCATGTCTCCCACCACCCCCACCCCCCAGCCACCAGGGGCAGCCCCCACCAGGCCCCCACTCATGTCTCCCACCACCCCCACCCCCCAGCAGTGCAGGGGCACCCTCCACCAGGCCCCCACTCATGTCTCCCACCACCCCCACCCCCCAGCCACCAGGGGCAGCCCCCACCAGGCCCCCACTCATGTCTCCCACCACCCCCACCCCCCAGCCACCAGGGTCAGCCCTCACCAGGCCCCCACTCATGTCTCCCACCACCCCCACCCCCCAGCAGTGCAGGGGCACCCTCCACCAGTCCCCCACTCATGTCCCCCCGCACCCCCACCCCCCAGCCACCAGGGGCACCCTCCACCAGGCCCCCTCCCATGTCCCCTATCACCCCCACCCCCCAGCAGTGCAGGGGCACCCTCCACCAGGCCCCCACTCATGTCTCCCACCACCCCCACCCCCCAGCAGTGCATGGGCACCCTCCTCCAGGCCCCCACTCATGTCTCCCACCACCCCACCCCCCAGCCACCAGGGGCAGCCCCAACCAGGCCCCCACTCATGTCCCCCTGCACCCCCACCCCCCAGCCACCAGGAGTACCCTCCACCAGGCCCCCACCCATGTCCCCTATCACCCCCACCCCCCAGCAGTGCAGGGGCACCCTCCACCAGGCCCCCACTCATGTCTCCCACCACCCCCACCCCCCAGCAGTGCAGGGGCAGCCTCCACCAGGCCCCCACTCATGTCTCCCACCACCCCACCCCCCAGCAGTGCCGGGGCACCCTCCACCAGGCCCCCACTCATGTCTCCCACCACCCCCACCCCCCAGCCACCAGGGGCAGCCCCCACCAGGCCCCCACTCATGTCCCCCTGCACCCCCACCCCCCAGCCACCAGGGGCACCCTCCACCAGGCCCCCACCCCCCAGCAGTGCAGGGGCACCCTCCACCAGGCCCCCACTCATGTCTCCCACCACCCCCACCCCCCAGCCACCAGGGGCAGCCCCCACCAGGCCCCCACTCATGTCTCCCACCACCCCCACCCCCCAGCAGTGCAGGGGCACCCTCCACCAGGCCCCCACTCATGTCTCCCACCACCCCCACCCCCCAGCCACCAGGGGCAGCCCCCACCAGGCCCCCACTCATGTCTCCCACCACCCCCACCCCCCAGCAGTGCAGGGGCACCCTCCACCAGGCCCCCACTCATGTCCCCCTGCACCCCCAGCCACCAGGGGCACCCTCCACCAGGCCCCCACCCATGTCCCTATCACCCCCACCCCCCAGCAGTGCAGGGGCACCCTCCACCAGGCCCCCACTCATGTCTCCCACCACCCCCACCCCCCAGCAGTGCAGGGGCACCCTCCACCAGGCCCCCACTCATGTCTCCCACCACCCCACCCCCCAGCAGTGCAGGGGCAGCCTCCACCAGGCCCCCACTCATGTCTCCCACCACCCCCATCCCCCAATCACCAGGGGCACCCTCCACCTGGCCCCCACTCATGTCTCCCACCACCCCCACCCCCCAGTCACCAGGGGCACCCTCCACCAGGCCCCCACTCATGTCTCCCACCACCCCCATCCGCCAGCAGTGCCGGGGCACCCTCCACCAGGCCCCCACTCATGTCTCCCACCACCCCCACCCCCCAGCCACCAGGGGCACCCTCCACCAGGCCCCCACTCATGTCCCCCTGCACCCCCACCCCCCAGCATCCAGGGGCACCCTCCACCAGGCCCCCACTCATGGCCCCTATCACCCCCACCCCCCCGCCACCAGGGGCAGCCTCCACCAGGCCCCCACTCATGTCTCCCACCCACCCCCACCCCCCAGCCACCATGGGCAGCGCCCACCAGGCCCCCACTCATGTCTCCCACCACCCCACCCCCCAGCCACCAGGGTCAGCCCTCACCAGGCCCCCACTCATGTCTCCCACCACCCCCACCCCCCAGCAGTGCAGGGGCACCCTCCACCAGTCCCCCACTCATGTCCCCCCGCACCCCCACCCCCCAGCCACCAGGGGCACCCTCCAGCAGGCCCCCACCCATGTCCCCTATCACCCCCACCCCCCAGCAGTGCAGGGGCACCCTCCACCAGGCCCCCACTCATGTCTCCCACCACCCCCACCCCCCAGCAGTGCATGGGCACCCTCCTCCAGGCCCCCACTCATGTCTCCCACCACCCCACCCCCCAGCCACCAGGGGCAGCCCCCACCAGGCCCCCACCCATGTCCCCTATCACCCCCACCCCCCAGCAGTGCAGGGGCACCCTCCACCAGGCCCCCACTCATGTCTCCCACCACCCCCACCCCCCAGCAGTGCAGGGGCAGCCTCCACCAGGCCCCCACTCATGTCTCCCACCACCCCACCCCCCAGCAGTGCCGGGGCACCCTCCACCAGGCCCCCACTCATGTCTCCCACCACCCCCACCCCCCAGCCACCAGGGGCACCCTCCACCAGGCCCCCACTCATGTCTCCCACCACCCCCACCCCCCAGCCACCAGGGGCAGCCCCCACCAGGCCCCCACTCATGTCTCCCACCACCCCCACCCCCCAGCAGTGCAGGGGCACCCTCCACCAGGCCCCCACTCATGTCTCCCACCACCCCCACCCCCCAGCCACCAGGGGCAGCCCCCACCAGGCCCCCACTCATGTCTCCCACCACCCCCACCACCCCGGCAGTGCAGGGGCACCCTCCACCAGGCCCCCACTCATGTCCCCCTGCACCCCCACCCCCAGCCACCAGGGGCACCCTCCACCAGGCCCCCACCCATGTCCCTATCACCCCCACCCCCCAGCAGTGCAGGGGCACCCTCCACCAGGCCCCCACTCATGTCTCCCACCACCCCCACCCCCCAGCAGTGCAGGGGCACCCTCCACCAGGCCCCCACTCATGTCTCCCACCACCCCCACCCCCCAGCAGTGCAGGGGCAGCCTCCACCAGGCCCCCACTCATGTCTCCCACCACCCCCATCCCCCAACCACCAGGGGCACCCTCCACCAGGCCCCCACTCATGTCTCCCACCACCCCCACCCCCCAGTCACCAGGGGCACCCTCCACCAGGCCCCCACTCATGTCTCCCACCACCCCCACCCGCCAGCAGTGCCGGGGCACCCTCCACCAGGCCCCCACTCATGTCTCCCACCACCCCCACCCCCCAGCCACCAGGGGCACCCTCCACCAGGCCCCCACTCATGTCCCCCTGCACCCCCACCCCCCAGCATCCAGGGGCACCCTCCACCAGGCCCCCACTCATGGCCCCTATCACCCCCACCCCCCCGCCACCAGGGGCAGCCTCCACCAGGCCCCCACTCATGTCTCCCACCCACCCCCACCCCCGAGCCACCATGGGCAGCGCCCACCAGGCCCCCACTCATGTCTCCCACCACCCCACCCCCCAGCCACCAGGGGCAGCCCCCACCAGGCCCCCACTCATGTCTCCCACCACCCCCACCCCCCAGCAGTGCAGGGGCAGCCTCCACCAGGCCCCTACTCATGTCTCCCACCACCCCCACCCCCAGCCACCAGGGGCAGCCCCCACCAGGCCCCCACTCATGTCTCCCACCACCCCCACCCCCCAGCCACCAGGGGCAGCCCCCACCAGGCCCCCACTCATGGCTCCCACCACACCCACCCCCCAGCAGTGCAGGGGCAGCCCCCACCAGGCCCCCACTCATGTCTCCCACCACCCCCACCCCCCAGCAACCAGGGGCAGCCCCCACCAGGCCCCCACTCATGTCTCCCAACACCCCCACCCCCCAGCCACCAGGGGCAGCCCCCACCAGGCCCCCACTCATGTCTCCCACCACCCCCACCCCCCAGCAGTGCAGGGGCAGCCTCCACCAGGCCGCCACTCATGTCTCCCACCACCCCCACCCCCCAGCCACCAGGGGCAGCCCCCACCAGGCCCCCACTCATGTCTCCCACCACCCCCACCCCCCAGCCACCAGGGGCAGCCCCCACCAGGCCCCCACTCATGTCTCCCACCCACCCCCACCCCCAGCCACCATGGGCAGCCCCCACCAGGCCCCCACTCATGTCTCCCACCACCCCCACCCCCCAGCCACCAGGGGCAGCCCCCACCAGGCCCCCACTCATGTCTCCCACCACCCCCACCCCCCAGCAGTGCAGGGGCACCCTCCACCAGGCCCCCACTCATGTCTCCCACCACCCCCACCTCCCAGCCACCAGGGGCAGCCCCCACCAGGCCCCCACTCATGTCTCCCACCACCCCCACCCCCCAGCCACCAGGGTCAGCCCTCACCAGGCCCCCACTCATGTCTCCCACCACCCCCACCCCCCAGCAGTGCAGGGGCACCCTCCACCAGTCCCCCACTCATGTCCCCCTGCACCCCCACCCCCCAGCCACCAGGGGCACCCTCCACCAGGCCCCCACCCATGTCCCCTATCACCCCCACCCCCCAGCAGTGCAGGGGCACCCTCCACCAGGCCCCCACTCATGTCTCCCACCACCCCCACCCCCCCAGCAGTGCCTGGGCACCCTCCTCCAGGCCCCCACTCATGTCTCCCACCACCCCCACCCCCCAGCCACCAGGGGCAGCCCCCACCAGGCCCCCACTCATGTCCCCCTGCACCCCCACCCCCCAGCCACCAGGAGCACCCTCCACCAGGCCCCCACCCATGTCCCCTATCACCCCCACCCCTCAGCAGTGCAGGGGCACCCTCCACCAGGCCCCCACTCACGTCTCCCACCACCCCCACCCCCCAGCAGTGCAGGGGCAGCCTCCACCAGGCCCCCACTCATGTCTCCCACCACCCCCACCCCCCAGCAGTGCAGGGGCACCCTCCACCAGGCTCCTACTCATGTCTCCCACCACCCCCACCCCCCAGCAGTGCAGGGGCACCCTCCACCAGGCCCCCACTCATGTCTCCCACCACCCCCACCCCCCAGCCACCAGGGGCAGCCCCCACCAGGCCCCCACTCATGTCCCCCTGCACCCCCACCCCCCAGCCACCAGGGGCCCCCTCCACCAGGCCCCCAGCCATGTCCCCTATCACCCCCACCCCCCAGCAGTGCAGGGGCACCCTCCACCAGGCCCCCATTCATGTCTCCCACCACCCCCACCCCCCAGCAGTGCAGGGGCAGCCTCCACCAGGCCCCCACTCATGTCTCCCACCACCCCCACCCCCCAGCCACCAGGGGCACCCTCCACCAGGCCCCCACTCATGTCTCCCACCACACCCACCCCCCCAGCCACCAGGGGCACCCTCCACCAGGCCCCCACTCATGTCTCCCACCACCCCCACCCCCCCAGCAGTGCAGGGGCTCCCTCCACCAGGCTCCCACTCATGTCTCCCACCACCCCCACCCCCCAGCCACCAGTGGCACCCTCCACCAGGCCCCAACTCATGTCCCCCTGTCCACACCCCAGCATCCAGGGGCACCCTCCACCAGGCCCCCACTCATGGCCCCTATCACCCCCACCCCCCCGCCACCAGGGGCAGCCTCCACCAGGCCCCCACTCATGTCTCCCACCCACCCCCACCCCCAGCCACCATGGGCAGCCCCCACCAGGCCCCCACTCATGTCTCCCACCACCCCCACCCCCCAGCCACCAGGGGCAGCCCCCACCAGGGCCCCCAACCATGTCTCCCACCACCCCCACCCCCAGCCACCAGGGGCACCCCCCACCAGGCCCCCACTCATGTCTCCCACCACCCCCACCGCCCAGCAGTGCAGGGGCAGCCTCCACCAGGCCCCCACTCACGTCTCCCACCTCCCCCACCCCCCAGCAGTGCAGGGGCAGCCTCCACCAGGCCCCCACTCATGTCTCCCACCCACCCCCACCCCCCAGCCACCATGGGCAGCCCCCACCAGGCCCCCACTCATGTCTCCCACCACCCCCACCCCCAGCCACCAGGGGCAGCTCCCACCAGGCCCCCACTCATGTCTCCCACCACCCCCACCCCCCCAGCCACCAGGGGCAGCCCCCACCAGGCCCCCACTCATGTCTCCCACCACCCCCACCCCCCAGCCACCAGGGGCAGCCCCCACCAGGCCCCCACTCATGTCTCCCACCACCCCCACCCCCCAGCAGTGCAGGGGCAGCCTCCACCAGGCCCCCACTCATGTCTCCCTCCACCCCCACCCCCCAGCCACCAGGGGCAGCCCCCACCAGGCCCCCGCTCATGTCTCCCACCACCCCCACCCCCCAGCCACCAGGGGCAGCCCCCACCAGGCCCCCACTCATGTCTCCCACCACCCCCACCCCCCAGCAGTGCAGGGGCAGCCTCCACCAGGCCACCACTCATGTCTCCCACCCACCCCCACCCCCCAGCAGTGCAGGGGCACCCTCCACCAGGCCCCCACTCATGTCTCCCACCACCCCCACCCCCCAGCCACCAGGGGCAGCCCCCACCAGGCCCCCACTCATGTCCCCCTGCACCCCCACCCCCCAGCATCCAGGGGCACCCTCCACCAGGCCCCCACTCATGTCCCCCTGCACCCAGGTCCTCACAATCACCAACCATGTGCGTAATGGTCAGCCTCCACAGCCAAAAGGCCCTACCAAGTAACCCATTCACCCACATGGAAATGAAAATTACATGTTACACCCCCAACGTACATAAAGCAAATGAACCCATGTCTGTCACACACAATGGTTACAAATTAATTTGAAAACACCCAACATGACATGCATGAAACCAATGAGATGATACCACACAGTGAAGTATGAAAACAAAAATGTATTAAAAAAATATGAATGCAAATGAAATGAAACAAACTACAATGCAAATGAAAAAAAGAAAAGGTGCATGTCCGTCCCAAAAAATGAAAAACACCAAAACCCAAAAAAATGTACTTCAAAGTCACATTAAAAATGAAATCAATCCGACAGAAAAAAAAAAATCCAAACACCATTGCTCCATGGAGAAGAAAAAATAAAATTAAAAAATAAAACAATCCAATGAAGAACTATGTACAAAATATCCAAGGGTCCATGAGCCCGACTGAACAAAGGAAACCTACTAAAAACCCTAACAAGAAAGCAACTATATACAAAAAGTGGAGCTGTGTCCGTCGACTCCAAATCATAAGAATAAACAAATGAAACCTAAAACTAAAGAACTATATACAAAGGCGGCGGGCAACTCGAGCGGCTCACTCCGTAGTGTTCCGGGCCAGGGCATCATCAAACTCCTCGTCTATGTCCCGGAGGCGGTCCTGTTCCATGGCCCCGAGGGTCCGCAGGGACGAGGCCATCTGCTCCTCCAACCCCCTGCGGATTGCCTCGAGTCACTCGGCCCGCCTCAGGGCCCTCCGCATGGAGTTCTCCGCCCTGACCATCGTGAGCCGCTCCTCTTCCGCCCGCCGCCACTCCGCACCTATCTGCTGGCCCAACCGCAGCCACACTGAAGACACTTCCTGTCCTGGGTCCTCCTGCTCTCCGGACGATGCCTGCCCCTCCGATGTTGATGGCCCCGAGCGATGATGCCTCCCACGTTGACTCTGCTGCTGCCTCCGACGCAACTGCCTCTGCCAGCATGACGGCATCCAGGCTGATGGAATCCACCGACGCCGTCGTGCACGTGCCCTGCCTGATGATGCCGGCACATCCTCCATCTGCTGGGGTACAGTTGCTGTGGTGTCCACCCCTGCTTGACCTCCGACTCCCGACTGTGGCAGGGATGGGATCCCCACCGAGCTGGCTGCATAGGTCAGGGCAGGTCCACAGGGGGCCCTGGTGGCATCTGGGCCGGAAGACGGCAAGGAGAACGACTGGCGTATAGCCCCCACAGAGGAGGAGAGGGCCGCCAGATTGCCCGACACATGCAGGAAACCCCCGAACATGGAAGATCCCAATTGGGCCACGTCGGCACGGTGCTCTTCGTGATGATGTGCGTGCTCCTCCCGGGAAGCACGCACGTCATCACGAATTGCACCCGCGTGCATCGCAACCCCAATCAGGACCTTCTCCATACGGACACGGGTCCCCTCGTCCGCAGGTGGAGGGGAGTCAGGTGACATGGACATCCCCTCTACCTGCGGACGGGCCTGGGACGGGGCAACCCTGCTGGTGCATGGTGGTGCACTCACAGTGTCAGGGACAGCGACATGCACAGGCCCCTCCACGGTGACCTGTGCTGCCTCCTGCCCCTGGCCCTGGACTGCACCACTTGCACCAGCAGGGATGCCCCCACCAGGCCCCATGTGTGCCCCTGTGGTGGCCTCCTCCTCCTCTGTGGAAACCACCAACCTGGATGGCTCCTCACTGTCTTCCACCGTAGCAGGCCCCTGTGGGGGCTCACCCACCCCTTCCGCTGCAGCCGTGGGGGCATCCCCACCGCCTTGCTCGACAGCGCCGTCTCCGCCCTCTTCTTCACTAGCCGCTGCGTAGAGGGAGACAAAGAACACAAGCATCAGGGTACTGTACAATGGTCCCCTAGACAGGAAGCAATAGCAGATGAGTACCACTGTCAAAGTACACTTCCATCATGTCCCTCCACAACACATGGGTCAGTCCAGGCAAAACACACACAGTAACAGGCATGGTGCATGCCATGGACATTTCCATACATGTCCAATGGACTCTTGAAACATACAATGATATGGAACTCACATGCATCATGGGTCATGCCTATCACATGCACACACTTCACCTCAGTCACATCCATCTGGCCCCATACACCCCAAACACAGCGGATACAAGGGTAACTAGGCTGCATCAGTGAATCTGTGCATTGTCACACACATGTGTCATGCATCCATGGCATGCACAAGTCACAGACACGTAGGTCAGGCACACAGACATGGCTACCATATATGTACCTGCCATCAGCACCCATCCCTCATCCCCACCCATGTCCAGGAACAGAGACTGGCATGCTCTCATGTCTAAAATCTGCATAGGGCTCCCCATGTGGCATTTAAACACATGCAACAACCATGTGGTTCACACATCACTGGTCGCACATGCATCACCATGATGTCCCTGCACACATACATGCATACATGGCCTATGTCACACATACAGGCAAGTATCAGAGAACCAGCACACCGCAACATGCCCTGTCTCACACAGCAATGCTTGGACACTTACCGCTCAACTCCAGACGGGTCTCCCTCTCAAGGATCTGGGCGTGGAGCGCTGGGCGTACGCGTTCCAGGACCCTCATCTGGATGGAACTCATGCAGCCCCGGCCCCCCTCCACGAGGCGCCGGGCCTTCACGAGGGTCCTGGACCTCAAGTCCTCCCAGCGCTTCTTGATCTTCTGGACGTCGCGGGTTGCCACCCCCTCCGCGTTGATGGCAACCACACAGTCGGCCCAGATCCTCTCCCGTCCTTCCTTGCTGGCGCAGGACGATCCAAAGAGGGCATCATGCTGCCCCAGGACATGCTCCACCAGGACACCAACTTCGGTGGCAGTGAAGCTGGTGCCCCTCTGCCCCTCTGGCCTGGGGTTGCCACTGGTGCCAGATGTGGAAGTGCCCGACATGGCAACCCCAGAGGCAGGTGTGGGTGGGCAACTGGGTCCTGGGGCTGGGCTGTGGAGTGATGTAATCCCAGTCGGGAGTCTTCAGTTCCAGCAGGGGTGGACACAGCAACTGGACCCCTGCAGATGGCTGATGCGCAGGCACCAAATGGCAGGGCACGGTGGCAGCAGGCAGGCAGGCAGGCAGCAGCAGATGGCACGTGGGAGGCTGCTCGGGGCACTGGGGCGCAGTAATTCGGCCTTCTGGGCAGGAGCGTGGTCTTCCGTGTGTTTTCGCGTGGCCAGCTTGATACGGAGTGATTTGGCACGTGAAAATCCTGCACGTCAGCGTGAAATTCGAGGAAAGGCCCTTAGCGCGTAAGCGCATCAGCACGCATACGCGATTCTATTGGACCAAAGGCCCTCAGCGCATAAGCGCGTCTGTGACGTGACCCGCACGGGTGTTTCCCACACAGCACGTGATGACAGAGCACATGTGGAAAGACTGCACGTCAGAGTGTCATCACGTGTAATTGGACAGCACGTCAGAGTGTCATCGCGTGTAATTGGACAAAAGTGCGCGTACACGCGATTGGCCTATGTACATGTATATCAGGGGTGCGCGGGCACTTACACACGGAAGTACGTCAGCGCACCTGTATCCTGGGGTGCGCAGGAATTTCCACACGCTATTGGACTGGGTACTGGATTTCAGGGGTGCGCGGGTCACACGCTCGCCTACAACACGCGCAACGCATAAATTTGCGCGCTAACAAAATAACAAGCTCAGACCCAGGATGAACATACCGTTCCTAGCAGCAGTGGGCGTGGGCTACCAAATGAGGAGGAGGAGGATAGTCAGGGCCAGAATATTCACACCCAGAACCAGCCTTTTCGGGATGCCTGATGACCAGGTGTATGGGAGGTACAGGTTACCACCACACATAATACTGGACCTGGTGAGTGAGTGGGAGGATGACCTCACATCACCCACCCTGTGCTCCCAAGCACTCAGCCCCCTGGAGAAGGTCCTCAATGTACTGCACTTCTTAGCCACTGGATCATTTCAGCGGACAAGTGCCATAGTGGGTGGGGTATCACAGGCCACCCAGTCAGGCTGCCTACACCAGGTCTTGAACATCATCACTGCACGCCCATCAGTCCGCAGGCACATATACCTGCCCAGAACACCTGCAGAAAGGCATGCTGCCGCCCTGGATTTTTACGGTGTGGCACGATTCCCCAAAGTGCTAGGTGCCATCGACTGCACCCATGTGGCTCTACGTCCCCCCAGGGCATCAGAGCACATCTATAGGAACCGCAAGCACTGGCATTCCATCAACGTGCAGGTAGTATGTAATGCCAAGGGAATCATCACCTCAGTATATGCCAACTATCCCGGGTCCACCAACGACAGCCTCATTTACCGAATGTCCACCCTAAGCCGGGACCTAGAAGCTGGGCGGCATGGCGATACATGGCTGCTTGGTGAGTATGAATGCCACTGCACATGCATGCATGTCAGATACTGAGCAAGGTCACAACCCCACCAATGATACCAATCACCACCTCCACAGGGGACAGTGCCTACCCTCTCAGCCCCCACATGATGACGCCAATTCGGAACCCCACCACGCCACCCCAGGTAAGATATAACACAGCCCACATTACAACCCGGGGCATAGTGGAGCGCACATTCGGAATGCTAAAGTCACGCTTTCGCTCCCTTGACCGTTCTGGCGGCCAGCTGTTGTACGCTCCCCCAGTAGTGTGCAGGATCATAGTGGCAGCATGTGTCCTGCACAACGTTGCAACACGCCGGGGCCTGGCCGTGGACATGGTGGTGGCCCCACATCCCCAACCACATGCACAGCCGCTGCGCATGGGAGGGGAAAGGGCACGGGGGGAGGCAGCCCGTACACAGCTAGTGGCTAATTACTTCACATAGAAATCACACCCCTGTGGAGTGCACACTGCCCTGGCACATTCCATCTGACAATCAATGATGACTCAACCTGACACTGATCCTGAATGTCTGGAGAATCAACCGTGAAAAACATATCAGCCTGAGATTGTTCACGTGGAAGTGTTACAATGTGTGCATCCCTACCCACACAGACACCACCAATGCAGTTTTGTGAAGAAACACATTCAAGCAGCTAAAATGAATACCCACTTGCAAAATGCAACAAAAGGACAGTGCCATGTCAGCCAACCCATCCCCAGCACCGCCACACGACACACCGTGCCATGTCATGCTATTTGCAGGTAAACAAAGTAATCCCCACAACATGACACTAGTGTCACAATGTACAGTGTCCCTAATTGAAACTTGCAACACCTGAAATGCTCACAGTAATGCAGGACCAACAAAACAACAAACTTGAGCAGGTACTACCATTAACATGACATCACAAATGTAATAAATTAGTAGTCTCACCACCTGGAAATGCCTGCACTCCCACCACTACCAACTGTGCAGTGTTGGCGCCATGTAGAGTTGTAGGTGCACTGCTGCCAACATGGACCGCATCTCCAAACTAGAGGGCCTTGTGTAGACATGAGGAAGGGACCTGCAAATTGGGAGGTAGACACAGATGATGAGTTACACATCAATGCAACATGCAGTGTACAACACAACAACAATATGCACTAGGAATGTATACACAGTATTGACTAGACTACCCACACATGTAGTGGGAGTCCAATGTCACCATGTACGTCAATGTCACTTGGGCACACCCTTTGCAAGCCCATGGAAACGGGAAGCAGGAGGGGTGTGTGTGACTCAAACTCAAGCATCTGAACCAAATACATGACAAGCCTGCATGTGCCCAGCCACAATGCAGCGTATGCCCACAGGAACCACGGAAGGCAACAAATTGTCCCAAAAAAATTGGGAAAAAAATAATTAAAAATAAAAATAAAAATAAAAAAAAAATAAAAAATGGCCATTGATGGGCCCAAGGGGTTGGGGAGGCCACCCAGGAGGTCCGAGGACAGGATGCACACCAAAACTCACCTGTGTGGATCCTGGGAAAAAAAAACACCTCCATGGGCTCATGGCCCACACGGCTACCCTATTGTGGGAGTATCACTGCTGTCGCTATTATCACCCTGTGCAGCTGCATCCGGAGGTGGTTGCACTATGGGAGGCAGCCCACGCAAGGCCCTAGTCTGCTCCTCCATGGCTGCAAGCATGCGGGTGTGGTAGGTCTCGTTCTGGAGGATGAGTGTGCGGAGGTCCCCATGCAACAACTCACGGGATGCCTGGACCTCCGCCCTCGTTGCCTGCATCTCAGCTGAGAGCGTACGGGTGAGACGCTCCAGCTGCTGTTCTGTCCTTTGGTGTGTTGAAGCCTCAAGCTCAACAAGAGTCGTCCTGAGGTGAAGGAGCTCCTGCCTCAGGGCTTCCCTGTGGCCCTGGGACTCTATGGAGATGGCCTCCTGCAGAGTCGCCAGTGCCGCCCGCCTGTCCCTGTTGGACGCGAACATGTCCTCCCTGTGTGACTGACAGATGGAGTCGGTTGCCTGCTGTAGTCGCTCCATCAGCCTTTCAGGGGGGACAATGGAAGTGGCCACCCTATCCATGGCCTGAGCCATCATCTCGGATGATGCTGCCTGTTGGGTTGCCATACCTTGAATGGATTGCTCCCATGCGGTATTGCCAGGTGGCGTACGGCCACCACATCGGCGGGCACCACACCTGTCTGGGGCAAGGCGAACTGCACCTTGCTGTGCCGGCACTGCCTGAGGCTGCAGGACTGCATTCCCCATCTGATCTGCTGGCCCAGGAACAGCATCAGATGTCGCGGAGTGTGACCCTGCATCCGTAACCACCAAAGGCGTAGCTGCCAACACTGACATCCCCATTGAGGGTTCTGACCCTGGTGCAGGTGGGTGGGACAGAACAGAATCCCTCCCTGGAACACTCACCTGCGACGGCACGTAGGTCTCATCATCCGAATCAACACCTGAGTACAGCTCGGGGGAGGTGCAGCCAGAGACACCCCTTGAGAGCACGACCTGCAGCACTTGTGGGTTCTCACCCACCACCACACCACGTCCCTCACTGGTGGTTGGTCGGCCCTCGGACCCCTCCTGGGTCTGCACCAGCTCCACAACCCCAGCAGTATCAGGTGCGTCTTCCCCTGCAAAGACATAAAAACAAAGAAATGGAAACAGGCATTAGCACCATGGCACACAATGAGGGCTGAGAAGCAAGAGAACCAGTACTTGATTGACACATGTCCCACATGACTAAAACCCTCCCATGCATGCACCCTCACTGCGTATGAAGGGGAGGCAAATGGCACACATTGATGACACCAAGATGGAAGATGAACACATTTTCTGCATGCTGCCTGGCAGTGGCATCACACATTGGCCTGTGATTGCCAGGTGAAACACACATGCCATCACACAGATGGCATGTACCATTGCTATTGAGTGAAGATGGAGAGGAGGACAGCACCTATTCATTCAGTCCAGTTCCCGCATGTAATAGCTTTTCTAATTCAAACAGGTCAGATTTTTCTCCTGGAGCTGCCAGTCCAAAATGGTCCAATTGCACAGGGACATGTGTGAACAAATGATATCCAGGTAACAAAGTCACTCCACTTTACCATAGCCATGTCAGACATGTGACTAGAGGACTGCGAAATGCCTAGTAAAAGTGGTGGAATGCAAACAATCTGACTGAATGAACAGTGAAAAATAAGCAACAATGTTGTGGCAAGGTGACACTTCAAGGGCAACTGGCGTGCAGTTGGGCTAGATGTCTACTGTTGGCAGAAGGGATACTGCTATGGCCAAATGCAGCGGCGCAGGATGTATTGCATGAAGCACATGGCTGACCCATACGACTCAGGCGCACACACTCTCACCTGGCACACAAACAGAAGCCCTCACACACACACCATGCACATGGATGACACACACATGCATGTGCACTCACCGGACAATGCCTCGTAATCAGGCAGATCTCCCACGCCTTGGATCTGTTCCTCCGTGACGTAGGTCCCAGCGACTGACTCATGTGGAGTGAGTTCCTTGTCTACTACTGGAGACCCACCTCCAGTCACTGGACTTGCGGCATGACTTGAGGCCAGCTTACTCTTTGCCCTGCGCTTTAGGTCATTCCAGCGCTTATAGCAATCATTGGCTGTGCGCTTCACGATTCCAAGGGCACTTACGATGTCCGCAACGGTCTGCCAGTGTGCCTGGCGTTGTGCAGGTGTGGTCTTGGATCCTGCAACAATGACCATCTCGTTATCATGTGCGGACACATACTCGACAAGTGAATTCAGTTCGTCATCCGTGAAGCTGGGCTTCCTCGACGGGCCGGACTGTGTAGCCGTGTCTGGGGCATCAGCCTGTGCCGGACGAGCACTCTTCCTCTTCCGCTTGGAAGGTGGTGGTGATCCTGAGTGTCCTGCGCAGCTCTGGACACTAGGGGCAGGAGCCCTGGTGGACTCTGTATCAGGAGTGTGGGATTGCACACTCAGCATGGGAGTTGGTGCAGGCATTGGCTCAAGTGTAATGGTGTCAGGGGGAATGTCAGCAGGATGGACTAGGACCGACACTGTCCTGGCTGGGTGTGTGAGAGCTGGGGTGGATGGAGCCGCAGCTGCCCCTGCAGCCTCTCCGCCCTGCCTACTTGGGGCATCAGATGACCTTGCTGCCCCAGATGCACGTGGCATGATGACATCAACGTGCACCAGCGCACGTGTCATAGGCCTGCTGACCTGGAAGTCAGCCATGGAGTCAGCCAGGTCTGGTGCCACAATGGGCTGGTCCAACAAGGGCTGAGCATGGATGGTGTCAGCCACATCAGCCTCAACGGGAGGTGGGGAGGGAGGGGGATTATGGGTGCCCTTGACTGGTCCTCCACACATGGGGGGACAGGCTCACCCTGCAAGTAACGACCACGTCCCCTACCGGATCCACCACGGCCACCACTTGTGGCTCTTCCACCTTTGCCACCCTTACGGAATCCTCGCCTCCCAGCCATGGCACTGATGTTAATGTGCGTATGGGAGTGGCTGTAAACTATTGTCCTGGGCAATTGGGAGTCAAAGGGGTTGGGTACCAGATGGTAATTGCACCCTAGTGCTCTAGCAAGGCTGAATGTAACCCCTGGGGAAAGATGACGGGTCACGCTACGCACAGGAGCCCCAAAAAAGGGAGATGACGTGCACGCAACCCCTCCTAGACCACGTGTGCAGAAAGAAAAACCTGCACTACGCTGTGGCACCCAGTAACACAAGAATGAACGTATGCGTGTCACACGCAGCCTAGAATGACCTCTGAAGGGGTAGGCGACACACGGGGCAAGCACAGATGTTAGATACGTGCGTGTCTCACCGTCTGCCAGGTAAAAGAGCGTGAAAAAGGAGCGCGTTTGGTTGGCAACACCCCCGCCAAAAGAAGATTTGTACGCTGTCTGAGGAGACAGGACAACAGTAGAAGGGAACACTGTTTGAGGGAACAGGCCCAGGTAAACCAGTAAAAGAGAAAAAAGAGAAAAAGCTGTCAGAGGTAACAGGGAATACGAACTTGAAACGCTGTGAAGTAAATCGCGTGTGAAACGACAAGAAGTACAGAATTCACCCACTCGCTCTCCACGAAAAGCACGTACAAGGAAATGGTGTTCTACACATACCATTTATACAGGCCCACACGTCCAGCGTCACTTACGCGGCGTGTACGCGCTAGGCCCATTCCCACCAATTACACGCTTTGACACTCGGACGTGTCTTTCATTTTTTTAACACGCAACATTTTCAAACGTGTGCCCAATTCAACGTGCACGTGACTTCATAGACGCGCATACGCTGGCGACGCCTTTACGCGCTAAGGGCCTTTGGTCCAATGACATTGCATATGCGTGCTGCCGTGCATACGCGCATGTCCCTTTCCTCGTATTACACGCAGACATGCAGTTTTTCACGCGCGCTTAAATGCGCATGCATGTCTGTACGCGTCACTTCACAGGGGCGCTTGCGCTTGAGGGGCCTTCTGTCCAATGAAAATGCGTATGCGTGCAGACGCGCTTACGCGCTAAGGGCCTTTCCTCGAATTACACGCTGACGTGCAGATTTTTCACGTGCCAAATCACTCCGTATCAAGCTGGCCGCGCGTATGCACACGGAAGACCACGCTCCTGCCCAGAAGGCCGAACTACTGCCCCCCAGAGCCCCGAGCACGCTCCCACCTGTCATCTGCTGCTGCCTGACTGCCTGCTGCCCACGTCCACTGCCATTTGCTGCCTGCACATCAGCCAGGGGTGCTGTTGCTGTGACCACCCCTGCTGGAACCGACGACTCCCGACTGGGATTCCATCGCTCCACAGCCCAGCCCCAGGACCCAGTTGCCCACCCACTCCTGCCTCTGGGGTTGTCATGTCGGGGCAAACACCATCTGTGACCACTGACAACCCCCGGTCAGAGAGGCAGAGGGGCACCAGCTTCAGTGCCACCGAAGTTGGTGTCCTGGTGGGGCAAGTCCTAGGGCAGTATGATGCCCTCTTCGGAAGTACCCGCGCCGACAAGGAAGGACGGACTCGGATCTGGACTGACATCGTGACTGCCATCAACGCGGAGGGGGTGGCAGTCCGCGACTTACAACATGTCAGGAAGCGCTGGGAGGACTTCAGGTCCAGGACCCTGAACAAGGCCCGGCGCCTCTTGAAGGCAGCGGATGCCAAGGGGCGCCGGGGCCACTTGTCGGAAGAACAGATGAGGGTCCTGGAACGCATATCCCCAGCGCTCCACGTCCATGTCCTAGAGAAGCAGACCCGTCTGGAGTTGAGCGGTGAGTGTACATGCATCCTGATTGTGAGCAGTGCGTGTGGTGATTATTCGGTAGTGTGCAGGTTGCACATCTGTTTGTATGGGGTCGAGTATGGCTGGGGGTGTACAGGGCCGTGGGGCTGACACATGCGAGGGCTGTAATGTGTGAGACATGGATGGTGCTTGTGTGTGTAGGCTTGCATGCCAAATGCAGTTGTGTGGGCACACATGTTTGGATGAATGTGTATGTAAGTAGACATGTCCGTGATGTCACGCATGTATGTTGTTTTCGGCTGCATGTATCAGCACTGTGTACATGTGCATGTGTGTGTATTTGACAAGGGTGCAACAGTGATGCAACATGGATGCATGTGACAGCGGTATGTGGAAGCCTGATTGGCAGATGTGACATGGATGCCCGTCTGAACAGTGCGACACTTGGCAGAGGTGTACACATGCATGCAAGTGTGGTGGTGTGTGTACATGTGTGGTGCACTTCCTGTGTTGCATGTGATGTCGGGCTCACCTTTGGCTGCTCATGCTGTTGTATGTGTAGGGATGGTGGTGGCAGTTGCGATATGGCTGTGGTATGGCTCATGTGTGCGAGTTGTAATGACATGTGTGTTGGGGATTGTGATGACATGTCTGAGGTTTGCCAATGCCACTCATGTGCAACTGTCATGTGTGTATGTGTCCATTGTACAGTGCCCTGATGCCTGTGTTTTGTTTCTCCCTGTCTGCAGCGTCAACTGATGAAGAGGGCGGAGAAGGTGCTGTGGAGCACAGCGGCGGGGATCCCACCGCCAGCCGGAGACGCAAGGCCCGGCTCCCCTCCCGTGTTGTCATCTCGTCGGGGAGTGAGCAGTCCGGTGCCGCGTCCCAGGCCGCAGCTGCCGGGGGGAGGTCCAAGAGGCGGAGGTTGGAGTTGGACTCCTCGGCAGCAGAATGGGCAGCTGGGACCCCACAGGGCCCAACAGGGGAAGATGGCACGGAGTCATCCAGGTTGGTGGGGGGTTTGGTGGAAGAGGAGGCCGTGCAAGCACCTGAGACGGGGTCTGGAGGTGGGGATCCCACTGGTGCTAGTGGTGCAGTGCAGGACCAGGGACAGGAGGCAGCACAGGCCTCCGCGGAGGTGCCTGTGTGCAATCCTGTCCCCGATCCTGTCCCTGCATCATCTTGCACCAGCAGGGATGCCTACGTCCAGACCCTTTTTCAGGCAGGGGATGAGCTGACGTCAACTGGCCTTCCTCTGCCTGCGGACGTGGCTATCCAGGTCTGGGTTGAGCCTGTCCTGGCTGGTGTGGCGTTGCGTCAACGGGCCATGTGAGGTGACCTGCAGTCTTTTCATGGAGAGACTGCACGTCATCTCGAATGGCTCGTTGACCACGTCAGCCTGCTGGGACAGGTCACCCAGGCCGGATTCCTCCATCTGATGGGGCTTGCTCCGACCCCCTCCTCAACTGGACCCCCTACGCGCCAGTTGTCCTCTGTGCCATCTTCCCACCCATCAGTCACCTGGGTGCCCTGTGGAGCTGCCTCTGACGGTGCGGCCAGGCTGGTGGAGGAGGCATCCCTGCCACAGTCGGGAGTCGGACGTCCAGCAGGGGTGGCCACATCTACGACTGCACCCCAGCCGGCGGAGGATGTGCAGGCAGCAGGAGGCAGTGCACGGGCAGAGGCAGAGCAGCAGCAGCAACATGGTGGGAGCCATGAAGGCTCAGGGCCTTCGACATCGGAGGGGCAGGCATCGGCCGGAGGGCAGGAGGACCCAGGACAGAGAGTGTCTTCCGTGTGGCAGCGGTTGGGCCACGCCATAGATGCGGAGCGGCGGCGGGCGGAAGAGGCGCGGCTCACAATGGTCAGGGCGGAGAACTCCATGCGGAGGGCCCTGAGGCAGGCCGAGTGCCTCGAGGCAATCCGCAGGGGGTTGGAGGAGGACACGGCGTCATCCCTGCGGACCCTCGGGGCCATGGAACAGGACCGCCTCCGGGACATCGAACAGGAGTTCGATGATGCCCTGGCCCGGAACACCACGGAGTGAGCCGCTGGACTTGCCCGCCGCCTTTGTATATAGTTCTTTAGTTTTAGGTTTCCTTTGTTTGTTCTTATGATTTGGAGTCGACGGACACTGCTCCACTTTTTGTATATAGTTGCATTTTAGTTAGGGTTTTTTGTAGGTTTCCTTTGTTCAGTTGGGCTCATGGACCCTTGGAAGTTTTGTACATAGTTCTTCATTGGATTGATTTTATTTTTCATTTGACTTTGGACAACATTTTTTTGGATTAGGATTTGGTGTTTTTATTTTTTTAAACGGACATGCAGCTTATCTTTTTTTCATTGCCATTGTAGTTTGTTTCACTTCTTTTGCATTCTTATTTTTTTTAATACAATTTTGTTTTCATACTTCACTGTGTGGTATCATCTCATTGGTTTCATGCATGTCATGTTGGGTGTTTTCCCATTCAATTGCAACCATTGTGTGTGACGGACATGGGTTCATTAGCTTTATGAACATTGGGGGTGTAACATGTAATTTCCATTTCCATGTGGGTGAATGGGTTACTTGGTAGGGCTTTTTGGCTGTGGAGGCTGACCATAACGCACATGATTGGTGATTGTGAGGACCTGGTGGAGGCTGCCCATGGTGGCTGGGGGGTGGGGGTGGTGGGAGACATGAGTGGGGGCCTGGTGGAGGGTGCCCCTGCACTGCTGGGTGGTGGGGGTGGTGGGAGACATGAGTGTGGGCCTGGTGGAGGGTGCCCCTGCACTGCTGGGGGGGTGGGGGTGGTGGGAGACATGAGTGGGGGCCTGGTGGAGGGTGCCCCTGGTGGCTGGGGGGTGGGGGTGATGGGAGACATGAGTGGGGGCCTGGTGGAGGGTGCCCCTGCACTGCTGGGGGGTGGGGGTGGTGGGAGACATGAGTGGGGGCCTGGTGGAGGGTGCCCCTGCACTGCTGGGGGGTGGGGGTGGTGGGAGACATGAGTGGGGGCCTGGTGGAGGGTGCCCCTGGTGGCTGGGGGGTGGGGGTGGTGGGAGACATGAGTGGGGGCCTGGTGGAGGGTGCCCCTGCACTGCTGGGGGATGGGGGTGGTGGGAGACATGAGTGGGGGCCTGGTGGAGGGTGCCCCTGCACTGCTGGGGGGTGGGGGTGGTGGGAGACATAAGTGGGGGCCTGGTGGAGGGTGCCCCTGGTGGCTGGGTGGTGGGGGTGGTGGGAGACATGAGTGGGGGCCTGGTGGAGGGTGCCCCTGGTGGCTGGGGGGTGGGGGTGGTGGGAGACATGAGTGGGGGCCTGGTGGAGGGTGCCCCTGCACTGCTGGGTGGTGGGGGTGGTGGGCGACATGAGTGTGGGCCTGGTGGAGGGTGCCCCTGCACTGCTGGGGGGTGGGGGTGGTGGGAGACATGAGTGGGGGCTTGGTGGAGGGTGCCCCTGCACTGCTGGGGGGTGTGGGTGGTGGGAGACATGAGTGGGGGCCTGGTGGAGGGTGCCCCTGCACTGCTGGGCGGTGGGGGTGGTGGGAGACATGAGTGGGGGCCTGGTGGAGGGTGCTCCTGGTGGCTGGGGGGTGGGGGTGGTGGGAGACATGAGTGGGGGCCTGGTGGAGGCTGCCCCTGGTGGCTGGGGGGTGTGGGTGGTGGGAGACATGGGTGGGGGCCTGGTGGAGGGTGCCCCTGCACTGCTGGGGGGTGGGGGTGGTGGGAGACATGAGTGGGGGCCTGGTGGAGGGTGCCCCTGCACTGCTGGGGGGGTGGGGGTGGTGGGAGACATGGGTGGGGGCCTGGTGGGGGCTGCCCCTGGTGGCTGGGGGGTGGGGGCGGTGGGAGACATGAGTGGGGGCCTGGTGGAGGGTGCCCCTGGTGGCTGGGGGGTGGGGGTGGTGGGAGACATGAGTGGGGGCCTGGTGGAGGCTGCCCCTGGTGGCTGGGGGGTGTGGGTGGTGGGAGACATGGGTGGGGGCCTGGTGGAGGGTGCCCCTGCACTGCTGGGGGGTGGGGGTGGTGGGAGACATGAGTGGGGGCCTGGTTGAGGGTGCCCCTGCACTGCTGGGGGGTGGGGGTGGTGGGAGACATGAGTGGGGGCCTGGTGGAGGGTGCCCCTGGATGCTGGGGGGTGGGGGTGCAGGGGGACATGAGTGGGGGCCTGGTGGAGGGTGCCCCTGGTGGCTGGGGGGTGGGGGTGGTGGGAGACATGAGTGGGGGGCTGGTGGAGGGTGCCCCTGCACTGCTGGGTGGTGGGGGTGGTGGGAGACATGAGTGTGGGCCTGGTGGAGGGTGCCCCTGCACTGCTGGGGGGTGGGGGTGGTGGGAGACATGAGTGGGGGCCTGGTGGAAGGTGCCCCTGCACTGCTGGGGAGTGTGGGGGGTGGGAGACATGGGTGGGGGCCTGGTGGAGGGTGCCCCTGGTGGCTGGGTGGTGGGGGTGGTGGGAGACATGAGTGGGGGCCTGGTGGGGGCTGCCCCTGGTGGCTGGGGGTGGGGGTGGTGGGAGACATGGTTGGGGGCCCTGGTGGGGGCTGCCCCTGGTGGCTGGGGGGTGGGGGTGGTGGGAGACATGAGTGGGGGCCTGGTGGGGGCTGCCCATGGTGGCTGGGGGTGGGGGTGGGTGGGAGACATGAGTGGGGGCCTGGTGGAGGCTGCCCCTGGTGGCGGGGGGGTGGGGGTGATAGGGGCCATGAGTGGGGGCCTGGTGGAGGGTGCCCCTGGATGCTGGGGTGTGGACAGGGGGACATGAGTTGGGGCCTGGTGGAGGGTGCCACTGGTGGCTGGGGGGTGGGGGTGGTGGGAGACATGAGTGGGAGCCTGTAGGGAGCCCCTGCACTGCTGGGGGGTGGGGGTGGTGGGAGACATGAGTGGGGGCCTGGTGGAGGGTGCCCCTGGTGGCTGGGTGGTGGGGGTGGTGGGAGACATGAGTGGGGGCCTGGTGGAGGGTGCCCCTGGTGGCTGGGGGGTGGGGGTGGTGGGAGACATGAGTGGGGGCCTGGTGCAGGGTGCCCCTGGTGGCTGGGGGGTGTGGGTGGTGGGAGACATGGGTGGGGGCCTGGTGGAGGGTGCCCCTGCACTGCTGGGAGGTGGGGGTGGTGGGAGACATGAGTGGGGGCCTGGTGGAGGGTGCCCCTGCACTGCTGGGTGGTGGGGGTGGTGGGAGACATGAGTGTGGGCCTGGTGGAGGGTGCCCCTGCACTGCTGGGGGGTGGGGGTGGTGGGAGACATGAGTGCGGGCCTGGTGGAGGGTGCCCCTGCACTGCTGGGGGGTGTGGGTGGTGGGAGACATGGGTGGGGGCCTGGTGGAGGGTGCCCCTGGTGGCTGGGTGGTGGGAGACATGAGTGGAGGCCTGGTGGAGGGTGCCCCTGGTGGCTGGGGGGTGGGGATGGTGGGAGACATGAGTGGGGGCCTGGTGGAGGGTGCCCCTGGTGGCTGGGGGGTGGGGGTGGTAGGAGACATGGGTGGGGGCCTGGTGGAGGGTGCCCCTGCACTGCTGGGGGGTGGGGGTGGTGGGAGACATGAGTGGGGGCCTGTTGGAGGGTGCCCCTGCACTGCTGGGTGGTGGGGGTGGTGGGAGACATGGTTGGGGTCCTGGTGGAGGCTGCCCCTGCACTGCTGGGGGGTGGGGGTGGTGGGAGACATGAGTGGGGGCCTGGTGGAGGCTGCCCCTGGTGGCTGGGGGGTGGGGGTGGTGGGAGACATGAGTGGGTGCCTGGTGGAGGCTGCCCCTGCACTGCTGGGGGGTGGTGGGAGACATGCATTGTTGATCAGTAGTGCAAGGTGACATGTGGGTTGGCTGGGGGGCATGCCCATGGTGGATGGGCTGCCTGCGGGACATGAGCAGGGGTGCAGGCTGCCTGCAGGGGCCGTGGAGGTTGTGGAGCGTACACCTGGGAGGACCCACACGGCCAATTCACGTGTAGTACTCCCCAGAACCCCTGAAATACACATACCCTGCTGAAATCGTGTGTGGAACTTCCCGCGCACCCCTGAAATACACGTACCCTGCTGAAATCGCGTGTGGAACTTCACGCGCTCCCATGGAATACACGTACCCTGCTCGCACTGGGCCAATCGCGTGTGGAACTTCCCGCGCACCCCTGAAATACACGTACCCTGCTGGAATCGCGTGTGGAACTTCCCGCGCACCCCTGGAATACACGTACCCTGCTGAAATCGCGTGTGGTACTTCCCGCGCACCAATGGAATACACGTACCCTGCTCGCACTGGCCCAATCTCGTGTGGAACTTCCCGCGCACCCCTGGAATACACGTACCCTGCTGAAATCGCGTGTGGTACTTTCCGCGCACCCATGGAATACACATACCCTGCTCGCACTGGCCCAATCGCGTGTGGAACTTCCCGCGCACCCCTGGAATACACGTACCCTGCTGAAACCGCGTGTGGAACTTCCTGCGCACCCATGGAATACACGTACCCTGCTCGCACTGGGCCAATTGCGTGTGGAACTTCCCGCGCACCCCTGAAATACACGTACCCTGCTGGAATCGCGTGTGGAACTTTCCGCGCACCCCTGGAATACACGTACCCTGCTGTAATCGCGTGTGGAACTTCAAGCGCACCCCTGGAATACACGTACCCTGCTGAAATCGCGTGTGGAACTTCCCGCGCACCCATGGAATACACGTACCCTGCTTGCACGGGGCCAAACGCGTGTGGAACTTCCCGCGCACCCCTGAAATACACGTTCCCCGCTTGGCGTTTGCTGTTTGCCAGCCCGGTGAACTGGTCCAGGGTTAGCGCAGCCCTTTGCGATGATTTAGCGATTTTGATGGCTTTTCCTTGCGCGAGGGCGTTCTTGGGGGCGTTACTGGCACTGCTGCAGGGTCGCTGCGATTCTCTGCGCCACGGCTGGTTTGGGAGCCTAAAATCCATGAATACGCTGTGCGCGGAAATCGGTTTTAGCGCACGTGCCTGGCGCAGACAATCGCACGCGGACACTCTGCGCCAGCCGCTTGCGACACTTTTCTGCGAAATTCTATGAATTACCCTGTTAGTTTCTCCAAGCACTTACTGTGTTGGTCTGTTTGCCTCCTTTCAAATTATCGACATAATTCACAGCGCCGATGACTGCGAGCAAATGCTGTGTCACACAAATAAACAAAAACTGAACTGATCTCAGGTAGGCAGTGCCCTACATGTGCCCTTAATGATGGAGATGGAAAATGTACCTGCCCATCGGTATCTTGCTGTCGTCTATTAGACATATGACTGTATCTGTTTTATTTTCTGTATTGGGTATTTTGTGTTGCATCCTATGGAATACGAATACATTTCATTTAGTGATTGTATTATTTATTGATATATAGCATGAAGGCACTGTCTAATAATAAGATTTGGCTATCATTGAGCCTTGTGCCTGATGTTACAAGTTGGACGTAATACAGGAACAGGGCACATATAGCAGTTCACCAGCTTCCTATGGAACCATTCTTTGTTTATTGTTTTACTCCACCCCATGAGCTGAGGGAACATGCTTCACTCAGGACATGCTTGGATGTAAGTGAATGTGATCACACCAATTCCCAATGTGCATTCTCTTGGAGGCTCACGAAAATTGTGTATGTTGGCAATCCCCTCATATGTTAACTAGATATAAACTAAGGGTGCATTGTGATCATTTTCCTTGCATTGCGCCTTTTATGTGTAATTCCTCCAAAACCATCTCTCGACCACATGTTCCCTGAAAAGTACAGCCCCGTTATTATCCTACCATACCTCGCTAGAATCATGGAAATCTTTGCCATTGCTCAACTGCAAAAACAAATCACCACAAACAACCTACTCAACCCCTTCCAATCTGGCTTTCGACCTGGACACAGCACAGAGACTGCTAAACATCCTTGATGAGCTCCACAGCACTGCAGACAAAGGACACACAGCATTACCCATACTGCTCGACCTCTCTGCACCCTTCAACACCATGAACCACACCATTCTACTAGACATCCTAGCCTACAGCATGAAACTCTCTGGCACTGTACCCCCTTTCTCACTGACAGGACACACTTTGTATCCATGCCCCCTTACCGATCAGACTCTGCCCCTGTTAATTATGGGGTTCAGGCTGGCACGTCCCTATCTCCACCCCTCTTCAACCTATATGTTGAATCCCCTGGACAAAACTTTAGCAAGCACATCAATTTTCACCAATACGCAGACAACACACATATATACTTCCAAATGTCACCCCCTTCACAACTCCACACGCACACAACCTGCCTCTCCACCATCATCTCCAACTGGATGGCCACCCACTCCCTCAAACTCAACCTTTAAAAAACAGAATACCTCCTCATCTGCCCCCCAAGCACAAACACAATTGCACCCCCTGGATCCAAGAACTTATCACTGACACCTGACATATATATCCCTCTCCACGCGTGTCAAATTCCCTGGTTTCACCATCAGCCCCCACCTTTCAGAAATATCATTACTCTTGACGATTTCCACACCACAGTCCAAGCACTTGTTCTCTCTAAGCTGGATGACAGCAATGCTCTCCTCCACCTACCCAAACATTCACACATCACCCCTGATCTTACCCAGCATCACTGGCTCCCCTTTCCCCAGATAATTGACTTCAAAGGTCCCTGTATTGTATTCAAATCCATCTACCTCAAACCTCCATCTTACCTTCATGACAAAAGAAACCCCATCACCTACTCAAACAGCAGACAAGCCAGCCAACACCTTCTACACATTCCACTCTGCAAGCTGGTATGCACACAAAAACAGGCTTTTACACACAGGGCACCCAGGGCTGGGATCACCCTACCTTTTCATATCTCCACTGCACCCTCCATCACCACTTTCAGAAAGATCCTCAAAACATATCTGTTTTGACACATATAAACCTGCCCTACTCAACTGCTATCACTTGCCGATCCTAATCTTCATATCCTTTCCTGGAAACATTTCATAACTTCTTTTCTTCTCAACTTCCACCTTTTCAAACTTTGAACCATGTAAGGTGCTCCGACCCTCTGGGTAGGGCCAGCCCTAAACAATTACAATAAAACAAAATAAATGCTGATGGGTTTACGTGAGATTAGCTACCTCGGAGGGTGTGGACTGTATCTTAAAATCCAGGCACCGGTTGTGGGTGAACTAAACATTTCTCTTGCCTATTCCCCCCTCCTCCAGCTTGCAATGCCATCCACCACCTCCTTCCTCATCTCTGCCTAAAACTCCTCAACAAATCCCACTCTTCCTGCACCACAACTCCGGGGACCATTTTCTGGCACATTCTCGCTGCTCTGCTTTGAACCCCAGCCCCTTGAAATGGCTGACATGGAAAAAGATGAGGAATTCTGCATGGAGCCACAGCCTTTATTTCCATGGTTGCCCTGGTAGCTGTATTTTTTGTGGCAGCCAATGGGTGGCGCATTTTGTGTGGGCCATTCTTTAACATAAAATAATTCCACTAAGTACCCAGGTGTTTTTCCCAGGGTACTAGCAGAAATAATACCTTGCATTTAGGACTGTACTGAGTGGTAATGACACATACACCCCTGTTAGCTACCCAGTGCAGACCTTAGAACAAGGTGTTATTGCTTAAGTGCTGAAGAACCGTGGCAGCTTCTTTCCCAGTGGCCTTCCATGCCTCCTTTTTGGAGATCTTCGTCCTTCCTTGTTTTTCATCCCAGTAGCTGTCACTCTCTCACTCCCAGCCACCGTGTGGCATTTCCCTGGGCACCTTCCTCCCATCAGAGGTGCCCATCGTTAGTACATCTGCCATCCAAGGGCCTTGGCATAACTATGTGTATTTTGGGTATGTGTGAAGCATAGACCGAGCTTCAGGAGCTGCACACAGAACATTACACATAGGGTCATGGGCACATTTTCAGGGGGGGTGGGGCTTACACAAGCTAATATATAGTATGGTGTGCATGCCATCTGATACGGTTGTGTAAACCTTCCAATCAATAGTCGCATGAAGAGGCAGAGCTTAAAATCACCACAGTTACGAGAGAGCGAGAGAGAGAGATGCCAGGCAATTGGTCTTTCGCTGCTGTTCCTGGCAGCCGGATTCCCCAGCGCATGCTTCCAGGAGTGCAAGGTTTTTAACTTTAACCAATATTCCATGGGGGGGGGGTGCAAGACTGAGAGGGGTGGCTAAAGAGTTTGGGAGTCTGTGGCATGATCTTAAAAGGCAGTCTTTCCTCTGTGGCAAGAAGGGGATCTGAGTCTAGCAGGGGCTTGGCTCCTGGTAGATTGGGAGTATGATCCCGGAGCAGTCAGTCATATATTTTTAGGAGTTAAGTATACCTCATATTAGTATTCCAGCAGGCAGAGGGAGAGATTGGGTAGGTGCAACTAACAGTGGGAGGGGGGGTTAAAATACTCCTATTTATCTTTATCTGTTGCTGTGTGTTTTCTTAGTTGCATTGTATTGATAACATGTTTTTTTAAATCCGGAAAAAAACGAAGGAATGCTTATAGCGATGGCCTTGGGTTAAGTAAACACAGGCCAAATCTTTTAACCCAAGAACAAAGGCTGTCCAAAAGAATGCATATATCTCAGATTCTGCAGAAATGTTATTGATTGAGCGAGTCTTGTGACAAATGGAATGTAAACCAAACATATTGCACATTATGCTTTCAGAAGGATTTCTTCTTAAATCACTATCAAGGACTTATTTGTCAAACATAAAAACATGAGGCCTTCTGACATTCCCAAAAGGCACTTTGAATTCGTGCAATGCAGGAAGCTGCTATTTCTTCCTCTCCCCTTTCTCCTGGGTGATTTATTTACAGAATGAGGATTTCATTGCTGGGGCTCTGTTTAAAGCTGTGGGACAGTAACACAACTGCAAAAAGAAGGCTTGAAAGGATTATGCCAGCCTTTAAACTAGCAGCACCACTCTGGGTATTTTATACATCTTTTGAAGGCAGAGTGGAAGACAGGACAGGGAAATACATTTGGTCCTCCTCATGCCCACTCGGCATGTACCTTCACTACGGCATGAGATTTTCATGCTGGCGTAAAACGAATGGATTCCTATGGAATCTGCCTGTGTTTAACATCTGCTGAAAGCAGGTGGATCCCATAAGAATATTTTGTAAATATAATAAGCAAATTGTAATTTGGAGGTGGCTTTTAGTTTTGTACTTGTGTTGTACAATATGGAGCATCAGGTAGCAGAGTGACTGTGATTTTGCCTGTTTTTCCGTTTTATAAAAATGAAAAATGGCATGCATGTCACGCAATAGCATGTAAATGCTAACTAACATTTGTGGTCACTTGAATGCAATTACCGCTTTTAACAAAATGAGCCTGACTTATTGAATTATTAATATACTGAGTGGGGCATTTTTTATTATTTACAGACAATGATTTGTTTACAACCTGGACCTGAGGGATTTAGCTCTCATAAATGATTGTTTGGGGAATGCGACTTTCTTTTTAGGCAGTGACCATCACTCTTAAAACCACACCCCTTGTTAGAGCACTCGTCAATTTCACATTCTCAGGATTTTTTGATTTGTTACCCCAGTGTAAGGCTTTTTACCAGTTTCCCCAAGAATTGTGCTGTTAAATACATTATTTCAACACATAATTTTATAAAGGTTCTTAGGAGTAATCTCCCTACATTCCTAAGGACTCCCTTACTACGCTCAGTCACTTGCACTAATTCTTAAATCGCTTACAATGTAAATGCCCCCTCTGGTGCCGCCCACTCCCACCAGCAACAAAAGCTGCCTGTGCCGCCTAATAATGTAACTGGCTGTCCACAATGGTGGCTGGGATGTTTGGAGGCTGAGGGCGAGGTGCAGACCCTTGTTTCTACTCTAGGTGAAAGATGCAATATGTAATTCAAAAACATACTTTTTTTTAAAAAACGTTTATTTAATTGGGTTCACATCAGAAAGTACCACACATACAGCCACCATAATGATTGACCAAGAGCATACACATACATTCTGATCAGGATAATACACAGTGACATTGAAAAGCTAACATTGAGGCCTGGTTTCCAACTTTCATCTTTCACCCCCTCCCCAAAATCATAGAACAAGTCTCTGCACACATATACATAGCTTGTCGCCTAACCTTAATAAACCTTAGAAGATCCCCTATCTGGTCGTCTAGCTTTATCAGCCTATACACACCGCATCCTCCTCTTGTGGCCGTCTATGCCTCAGGAAGTCTCTAAAAGTCTCCCAGATGTCACTAGGTTTGGACAGGCTGGGGTTAGCCGACAGAATTCGGTTTCCACATCATTACACAGGTCAAATCCAACAGCCACTTATTCACTATAGGCAGTTCACGACTGTTCTAGAACATCAGTATACAGCTTTTAGCCAACAGTAGACTAATGGAGACGAGTTCCTAGCACTCTTACCCAGTTCCGGACACCATCAAAACATGCACCACTCTAATTCTCTAGAGATAACAGTTTGTAACATCTGTCCAATTATGTCAAGTACTTGATCCCAAAACTCCATTAGGCTAGGAAACAGCCACATCATATGTATACATCCTGCCTTCAGTCCCTTGCATCTGGGCCATCTACCGTCCAGAGAACCATCGAAACTGCTCTGGCGAGACAGGGTCAAATATACAAGATGCAATATTTTATACTGGATCAATTTAAACCGAACTTTCAAAGCAACTTTTTGTGTGTAACTGGGACGTCCATTAAAAATACAGGAGCTTAGACAAAACCACCATTTTCGTAATAGCTATCTGGTCTAATAACGTAAGGGTGGGGGTGATCCAACGATCAACTTTCGGAGTCAAAATGCTAGTTGGTTATTTTTCAACGATGACAAATTATCCCTACTAACCATCACTCCTAGATATCGAACCTTCGACTTCTCCCATCTATACTCTTCCAAACCATGCGGCCTACTGGTACTCTATGTCAGCCGGAACAAGAGAGACTTCAACCAATTAATGCGTAACCCAGATACTTCCCCGAAATGTTCTATCTCTTCCGTGAGGCGAAGTAAATGAATCACTGGGTCCTTGACGTAAAGAAAAATACCTTAAGCATATAGGTTAGCTCACATTCCCCTCCCATGGCAATACCTCTCTGTCGATGGAACAACCACAAACAAACCGCTAGTGGTTCTATTGCAAGCACAAATGGAGTGGCGACAGGGGACACCCCTGCCTCGTTCCCCGCACCATTGGAAATGCCACTGATTGACAGCCCAACAGCCCAATCCGAGTAATTGCACGCACATTAAAAACTATTGTGGGAGTCCGATCATTTCCAATACCACAAACAAATAATCCCATGAAACCAAATCAAAGGCCTTCTCCAGGTCTAGCAGGGCCCCCACCATCTGCACCTACAGGTCTATTTGTGCCAGGATTGCCAGGATTGCAAAACATCCTCTCATGTTAAGCGCGGTGGGATGCCCTGGTATAAAGCCAGACTGATCCAAGTAAACCAGAGATGCTAAAAAGAGGAGAAGCCTGTCCATGAGAATTTTAGAAAAGATCTCAGTGTCTAAATTAATCAATGAAATGGGTCTGTATGACACACACTCTGAGGAATAATTGTCCGGCTTTAAGATCAAAGATATAATACCCTCTCTCGTAGCCTGCCCATCAGCATAGATTCCTGCCACACCTGTAGTTGTGGTTGGCCACATTCGCGCTGAAATCCTCATAGAATTTGGCTGTAACCTCATCAGATCCTGGAGCTTTGGAAGATGGCAAATCCTTCATTGCGGTTATAACATCCTTGACCGTTATTGGTATCCCAAGACTCATACATGCCTCCTCATCCAACACCCACAATGTGGTCTCGCTGACAAATGCACAAAGTGCTGCATGCTAATTCTCACTTTGGTTATATAAGGATTCTAAAAATTTGTGAAACACCCCCAAGATATGCTCCCGGGTTGGATAACAATTGGCCCTCATCATCCTTAAACTGCCAGGCTATTGTGCAAGTCTATGCAAAAAGGACAAGCATACTCGTCCTTGGTACTTAAGGGGTTAATGTCTACAATATCTGCACTTCCCTATCCTCCTCTGCCCTGAACAAATCCAGCACAGATTGAATAGAGGCCCCCACCTCATCCTGGCTCATACTATCCGTGTTTGCTTGCAACTCTTTCAGCTCTCTCGCAAGCACATCCAGCCTACCACTGATCGTCTTGAGCACTCCATTTTCATGGGCCATACACCCAGATGTAATGTGCGCCAGACGTCATGCAGGCCCAACTTACATACTATTCAGTATTTCACATGCAGCCAGCAATGCTGCCTTCCCCAGTGTCCAGTTTTATCGAACACTGGATCCAGAACTGTCTCCAGTCAGTATCAACTGTGTATGAGAGTACTGGTGACACTTATCAAAAATGACCCAGAAGAACGCTGGATCATCCATATTCGTACCACATACATTAATGAAAGCCAAGAGCCTATGCCCCAACACCCCAGAAACAACAACGAAAAGCCCTGTCGGGTCACTCTCCTGTTTCAACACCCAGAACCCAAGGGATTTATGAATGAGAATGGACACTCCTCTGGAGAATCTGGAATAGGATGTATAGGCCCGCACATTCCCTCAAGATCTCACCATTGCTTAATTTGGTGCCCCAACAAGATGCCTTTCTTGAAGCTAATGAACATTAACCCTGTGCCGCTCACAGTATGTCACCACTCTCTGCATCTTAGCAGGGTTATTCAGACCTTGCACATTCCAGCTAATAATCATACAAGCAGGCAACACTTTCACAACCGTTTTGCACCTCGGATTATCATTATCAGAAAAAGTGTCATCCAAACATAATTCAAATTCTCCGAACTCCTCATCATGCGTCTTATCCAATGTGAACCAATTTTAACAATTGTACCCCCAGGTCCACCACCTCCACTTGTCCCACCCCATACTCCCACTGCCATCCCAGAACTTGCAGTGAAATCCCCATCTTGTACTTAAATCCCTCCCCAAACACACAAAGGTGGGAAATAGCCCAGGGACGTCAGGATCTACGCTCCACCCACCCAAACCGCACCAGAGAGGAGGGAGGCCAGCCCACTGCATATAAACTGAAAGTACAAGATTCTACCGATTCATTACATTCCTACACATTGCATAACACCCATCCACGCTCCACTGATCCACATAAGGGTGAAACTCAAATGCATCGTACAACAACAGGCTTCAAACTCCGCAAGTAGCCCACATATTCCCATGCATAACATAAGCATACTGAACGGATCCGTAAAAAAGGGCGTCCTTTTATCTTGAACAGCCCACAAATTAGAGGAGTACAGCATAGCGTATTGCAGCCCTCGTTCGCAGAGCTGGTGTTTTACTGCCACAAACTTAAATTGAAATCGTGGATGCCTGGTAGTACAGGTCCCCCAGCTACTTTCTCAAGATGGTATCTCTGTCCCTGTAGTTGAGGAGCTGGAAAATCACAGGTTTGGGAGTCTGACCCGGCTTCAGGACCCGCAGAGACACCTTGTGCACCCTTTCCACCAGGAATTGCTGTGAAAGGGGAGGGTCAAACAAAACTTCTTTAAGAAGAGTCTCAATGAACTCCTCAATATTTTGTGGCTTGACAGTCTCTGAAATCCCCAGTATCCAAACATTATTACGACAGGACCAGGCTTCTAAATCTTCATTCTTAGCTTTCACTGCGGCCACCTCCTGCTGCAAAGATCGAATCGCCTGGCACATCTCTGTGCGTATCCTCTAATGTTCCAATCCAATGTTCATATTCAAAAATCCTCCCACTCTCCTTCTCGATTCTCTGTTGCATCTGATCCACCTTGTAGACCAGGTTGTTCAGCTTTCCACTGATGGATTCAAATCCTGACTTCATCTGTTCGAAGAAGACAGTCATGTCAACGGGGGGTCTGTGCAGGAGCATCTCTCGGACGTAATGCCACCAAATCTGCCACACCAGCTCCAGGCGATACGTCAACAAAGCACTGCCGAGGGCAGTGAAGCATAGTAGCTCAAACCATACAGCTGCAGTCCAAAAAAGTACTCAAAAGATATGAAAGACTCCAAAACGGACTATCCACCTGGAATCTTCCGCTTGCCACTCTGCACCATGCATTGAACTCCACTGTTTCTACATCTGAATTGGGTCACTCAATAAAACAACAAAGTTTGCAGGAGTGGTGTGAATACCAAAGCCACCGACCTGGGGTCCTGGATTCCAAAGTAACTATGTCTTTCCCATACATAAAGGAGTCCGTATACTGCACACACTTCACTGCAGAAGTAGAATTTAATGCACTCCCCAGCTGCTGCCTCTCGCAGTATGTCGGGCCGACAACTTAAGTTCAGGAGACTCTTCAAACAAACACGATCCAGCAACATTAGCTACTATGAGGCTGTGCCAGCCTCCACTTTCTCCAAGAAGCGACTAGTGTCTCTGCCCCACATAACAGTCTGCATATACTCTGCACACCATTAGGCCCAAGGCACCACAGCCTGCCCACTCCTCTGACGTTCTCTGCGCTCAGACATACGCCTTCGCCTCCAGAAGCAGGTTTCTGGCACATCTTGCATGGGATGCCGCACACCGCACTGAAGCCACACCAACGCTGCTCAGGCTCATGGGGGCTCACTTCCAACCAAATGAAGCCAATGAGCACTTCCAAAGCCACCCACTGCAGCGGTCCAGTTCCCAGCGAGTGCGCAATGTACCACACTGCGCCCACCCCTCCAGCACCAAGCCGGTGTATAGCTCAGCAGCCTGGCTCCCCCAACGAGGCTCCGGCTGCATCACCCGGCAAGTTCTGCGGTCCAACATGCTGACACTGCAGCAGCCACGCTCCCAGATCCACAGGCCAGAAAACTGCTGGGGCTCCCTCTGGCTCTCAGGCAAAACCAACCAGACCCAAACTGCACCTCTCAACGCCACACCAGCTCACCAGCTCTGAAACAAAAATCAGTGGTATGTGGAAAGTATTGTCCTTTCCAAATGCCACCACACCCACCTGATCCCTCCTCACTGTATAGAGCTCAAGATAGTGCAGCCATCTTGGTGAAGTGACACCTAGTGTCCATTTAAAAACATATTTATATGTATTTCACCTAGCGCTGCATACTGCATGGAATGCCCCTGCAGCAGCTTGAATGCACATACATAATTTGCCAGGCTGACTTGGAAGTACGTGGTGCATACGCTTCTTCGAGGATGTTGTGCGGACCTCCCAACAAAGTGTACAGTTCCTCCTTGGAGTCTGTGCTGACCTGGCAATAACACTGGCTTGATTATGGGAGCATCCCAATTTGCTCATCTTCCTTTCAACATGCTGCTGCCTCTATATGACCTTTGATGACTCTATTACTTAGGCTTCGATTTCTGCAGCTCACTGTTACTTAACAAACTCAACACATAGTATGCTGCGTGGTTGCCAGCCATTGCCCTAAACATTGAGGCAAACGTTTGTGAGCTGGGCAAGTTCATACAGCAATGTATTCTGGCAGACAGGTGCAACTTGCTGGCTTCTAACACAAAGTCAGATCATTAAGGCAAAGAGAGCCAGTGTCTACCAGAAACTAACTAGATTGAGGCATAAGAAAGCCAATCCTTCGTGACCACAGCCAACCTAACATCCACTCATCCTTGAGTTGAAAGAAAATCGTCCTAAATTTCAGCATTTCAGAAAAGGTAAAGGGTTGCAGGGAGGTGTCCCCCTAATAACTGTGGTTTGATAAAAGTGGATATATATCAGGAAACAACACTTCTCCTTCGAATGAGATCCCTCCAGAGAGTGAACAAGGAATGGATAGGCATGAATACAGAACTCCTCTCTAGACAGTTTCCTTCTTGAGCTCTCCACTCATCCACCTCCAACTCTCTGAGGGTCAGACGCAAAGAGATGGGGGCAAATCTCTCTCCTTGGCTGGGGCCTCCCTCTGGAGCAGCTTCCCTGCCTCTCTCAAACTTGCACTGACTGTGTGATTTTCCCTTGTGCCCCCCCATTCTCGCATACAGGTGTTGCCTGTTTTGCTTGATTCTTCTACCCTGCTCCCCCCTCACCCCACTCAAGCCAACTTCTGCAGGAGTCTGTCCTGATACATTGTGGTTTCACCATCACCGTCTTGTGGCCAGAGCTGGATCTGACTTTTATGGACTTCATTGATTCACAGTGCGTCACCCTTTCTCAAATCTCATGCTGAACTTCCTTTGCATCTTCCTGATGCCTCCAGGCAGGGAGGTGCACGTTATAAAATCGTGTACTCATGGTGGCCCTGAATCATGCTGTTCCCATCTTCATCTTGTATCCTGGCTTGCAACATTATGTGTTACTACTGACTTCTGCAATTGTATTAATTCTCCCCTCTTGCTTCTCCACTCTTTTTGACTGCTAACTCTCTATTCTCGCCTCCTTTCCCCTTCTCCCTTTTCTTATCTCCTCCCCTTACTTTCTTCTATGCACTTACTGTATCAGAATTGTCACTGGACCTAGTATGATAGCAACCTGGTCTGTCTCCTCCTCCCTCCCCTTACTGGTCTTTTCCTCCCCACTGCCCCTCCTGCACTATCTGAAATGTCATCGGGCCTAGTATGATAGTCGCTTGTTTTGTTCCTGCCCTACCTTTCTGCACCCCTCTCCCTCTCCTCTTGTTTTTCTCTGGCTCTACCAGAAATGTCGTCAGGCCTAGTACGGTAGTCGCCTGTCTGTTTCCAAATAAACTATCATATCATATCCCCCAGCACTTAAGGTTCTGTACCTGCAACCCAATAGTCCCTTCTCTCTGCATTTCTGAGCCACCCACTTGCTGCACTTAATGAGTTACCTGCACTTCTCCCTCTCACTTCCTCCTGGCACTTCTTCTTCTTCCCTGCACTTGCACGATCTGAATGACAAAAGGCATAGTAAGATCATTGTTTTTGTCCTCCCTTTGTTTCCCCCTCCTTGTCTTGTCGCGTCTAGTAACACTTGTGTACAGGCACGTTATAAATGCTATATAATATCATCTCATATCATATGATATCATATCATATCATATCATATCATATCATAGGCCAGGAACTTAATTGGCCTAGCATCGAAAATCACTCAGAGTTCACGCCTTTAGACAAAGGCTAAAGAATGGGTGATCAGGTAAACCACAATTCGATGGCTCTAGAATGAGACCAAGAAGCAATTGACTCATCATCCTTGACCTTTCAAATGGTGGGGTGCTGAGTTATGTAATCCCTGTATATTACGTATAAATGCAGTTTTAATTAAGGGTGGTGTCAATGTGATTTTAAATCCCTCTGCCAATCTCCCAAACCCCATT
Source organism: Ambystoma mexicanum (assembly GCF_040938575.1). Lineage (NCBI taxonomy): Eukaryota > Metazoa > Chordata > Amphibia > Caudata > Ambystomatidae > Ambystoma > Ambystoma mexicanum. The sequence continues at coordinate 1,315,460,980 of NC_090922.1, read as the reverse complement.
TTATTGTGTGCAGCTCAGAATCCATCAAGTCTCATAGAGAGTAAACTCTGTTTCTTGGTTAAATCATTTGTCCATTTACCGCCTTAGTGAGGCCATCCACTACTTAAGATGAACAACTCTGTATACCATTTCACCAATCTCTAGTCCCCATCCCATAACATTTAAAATTCTCTTTCCATAAGCAAGCCTAGAGTGCATTAATCTTTTGTGACAGTCCATAAGTCTTGGTGAATCCCATTCACTTATTCTTTCCTTAAAGCGCTTGTCTCAAAAACCCATCTTTCCCAAGTGAAAGGCAGCCAACATCCATCCCTCCTACTCAAGGCAGGGCCTTTTTTCCTTCCTGCAGGCTGCAATCATGTTCTCACTATACACAACTAAATTGCTTGGCAACAATGACTCAACAGTGCCACTATGACTCACAAGTGCATCACTCACACATTCCCCCTATTTCTCCTCGAAAGTAATGAGAACGGGCTCTTCCAGACCCACGAGAACACCATACTCCCACCGACTCATAATCCCCAGAGTGAAACAAGCCAAAGCAGGGGGTGCTATCTTCCCTTTCATTGCTGCCAGACAATGGAACTCCCTGCCACTCACCCTTAGAAATGAACCCTCACACGCTGCATTCCGCAAGGTACTCAAAACCTGGTTGTTTAACTAACCTCTGCCTGCACCCGCGCTCTGTGCCTCACGCCTGCGTACTACCAATTGAACTGTGTACACCTCATATGATATACCTCTGTAACCAATTCACCTACTGTTGTTATATCTTCAATACTCTCTGTATGTACCACTGTAAGTAAGGAGCCTACTGACCCCTGTAACAGTGCCACGATGCCTGCAGGCTGTTTGTGCACTATACAAATAAAAAATAATTTAAAAATAAAATAAAATAAAACAGTCATTTTGCTTAGTAATGCTGCAATACCACTCCAACACCGCAATTCTAAAAATACTTCTGGTGATATTGGTCCCCCCAAAATTCTATGGTTGGTTACTCCCATGTGAGACTGAGAGGGACGGATAAAGCATTCCGGAGTCTCTGGTAGGGGTGTACCGAATACTATATTTAGTATTCGGCCGAATATCGAATAGTTTGTGAAGTATTCGGCCGAAGCCGAATATGAAGACGAATAGTTGTTTTAGTTAATAAATCATCTTCCAAACTTAGAAAAAACACTTTAAAACAAACATGAAAGGACTATTTTTGGTATATTCCCATCTTACATTTATTTCTCTTCATTTTAATCAAGATATTGGCAGTCATTCCGAGTTTGGAGGTAGCCATGGTGCAATTAGCACCATGGCTGCCTCCAAACTCGGGTCCGGATCCGGGTAGGCGGAATGGGGACTTACCTTGACATTCCGACCTATGCGGACTTGGTAAGTCCCCATGCTGAATACCATTCCCCATTCCCATTCGAGCCCCCATAGGGCTCAATGGGAATGGGGAAGGCGCTAAAAATGGGCCCGCAAATAGCGGGCCCGATATTTGCTCCCTGATCCCCTAACGGGACCCGCTAAGGACGTCTGATCTGACCAGACGTTTTCTACGGGTCCCGCTAGGGAACCTCGGAATAGGGCAGTAAGGGGTTACCGGCACCGGCATCCTTACCGGTGCCGGTAACCCCATACCACCCACCTCAGAATGACCCCCATTGTTATTTAAAGCATAAAAGAATGACCGTAAAAAGGCAGTCTTTCCTCTGTGGCAAGAAGTTGATCTGATTCTAGCAGGGGATTGGCTCCTGGTAGATCGGGAGTATGACCCTGGAATAGTGGTTCATCTATTTTGTTGACTTCTGAATTCACCACTAAAAGGAACAACATGAAGACAAACGTATCAATGGCACCCAGTTAGTTCTCCTTGATGAGAGTTCAGATTCGCACTGAAGACGACATAACAAAAATAACCAGATCACTTGGCTTTGCTTTTGAAAGAGGAAAAGGCGCAGAATTCAGCAAACGGTTGCTTACCACACGGAGACAGCCACTATCTTCATCACAGATTCATTCAGACACTGGCAGAAGCTGACCACCGGGACCCCGCTGGTGCCCATTCTCCCCAGCATTATTCCTGGAACACAAACAGAGGGGTGCTTCAGCTTTTAGTAAAATGCTGTCATGTTTTTAGAGAATAGTCACCCACAAATGGCCCAGCATGTCCTACAACAGTACAGCATCTAAAGGACCTAAGGAGCAATATTCCTCTTTCACTTGTGTTTTAGATTAGAGCAAATGGCAAATGTGTATACATACACATCTTCCCTAATGGCGGGTCACTATTCGCTCTATTGTGTTTTTCTGGTATTTTAATTTGATTAAAGGTGAACATTCTGTGGGTAGCTTAGTTTTAATTGGCTGCATCCACAGTCAATGTAATGGAAAGATTTCCCGACCTGCAAGCCTCTTAGGTGCATTGAAAGGTAATGGGTGCATGATAAACTAATATACCAGAACCAGGTTATTTGGTTAATAAAACATAGAAAGACAACAGGTAAATATCTAGGGGGTTTTATTGTGTCTTTCATTCATTGATGTATGTCTATTGGGCATGTGAAGATTCCTACTACTGTGAAAACAGGAGGTCAATATTTCTCCTAATATGTGTGTTAGAGTGATAAACTTCAAAACTAAGATTTGGCGAAGCCAGCTGTTCTGGCTTTTGTGCAGGCACTGTGTAAGCATTTTCCACAGCCTTGCAGAAAGGTACTATCTGGCCAGGAGATGGGCTACAGTGCCCAATTGTGCAAGCACTTGGCATTTTATGGCAGTACTGGGCAAATGCCTATGCAATGCCTTGCAAGAGCTGAAACAGTTGGCTTTGCCGGTGCTTGTTTTCACGGGAATTTAGTGCAAATAATAGATGCACAGATACACACATTGCATATCTATCAAGTAGCTGAATGCACGCTCGATTAAGACATTTTTATTATACCAGGAGCTGATTCACAGATGCAATTAAGCCATTACATTGCAGAAGACTGCTGATAAATAACATTGGCATTCCCTTAAAAGCACAGAGCTAGCACAAAGAGATTCCAAATCAGTGGGCTTCATTACCCGTTAGGCGGTGAGCCATGGCAGCGCCATGGCTCATGGCGGTAAAATACCGGCACCGCCTTGGCGGAAAGGGGATTTACCGCCCCATTCCAAGGTTGGAGGGGCGGTAAATCCCCCTTCCGCCATTGCCCTTCCCCTTCCCCATTTCTGCCCCATAGGGCTCTATGGGAATGGGGAAGGTGCTAATTACGGCACCGCAAAATTTTGCGGTGCCGTAATTAGCTCCGAGGTCCCTTAGCGGGTTGCAAAAAGCAGGCGTTAAATCCCCCAACCCGCAAAGGGACCTCGTAGTAAGGCGGTAGGGATTTACCGGTACCGTTATTTTACCGGTACCGGTAAATCCCTACCGCCTTCCGTGTAATGAGGCCCAGTGTCTTTTCGGTGGCGCCAGGAAGGTTGTGGGTAGGAATTGTTATGGGAACTCCATGTCTATGGGCTCTCAATGGGTAGATAAAAAGCCAAATGCTTAGAGGCTGTGTGAACCCACTCACATTCCATCTCTCTATGAGCTTCACTTCTCATGGCAATAGTTTTAGAAAATGCAGTAAATTGCTGTAGCCCTTCTTTTAAAGACGGTCTCATAGATAAAGTATAGGTTATTGTAGCACCTGTTCTAAGGACTGTTCTAGTCTCTCCATATAGACTCTTCTGTATTAATCCATATATTCTTTTTCTCAGCGCCACAGTAAAAGCTACATTTTCTGTATAGCAAATTGATGACCTACAGCCTCTCCCTCCCTCCCTCCCTCCCTCCGAGGCAACCCTTTCTAGTGAAACTGTCTCTCTGCCTTTCTTCAGAGAATCCTTTGTAGAGCGATGTCTCCCCTGTCTCAACTCTACATCTGTCTTTTATTTCATCAACACTGACGTTTTAAAAATATATTCCTATGGCCCCTCCACTTAATTGCTCTACTGTGAGTCATGTGTCCCTCTTTACACACTACAGTACAGTACAATGTAAGTCCTGCAAGAGTTTGTTATGGGGGTTCAGGTCAGTGTGCTGTGTTTTCATAGCAGGATCCATGACATTAACATGATATATGATTGTTTTCTCTGGTACCAAGACCTCAGCCACTGCCTCCCTGGCTATGCTTTTCTACAGACACTTTTCTGGGGTGAACTCAACTCTAGCACTCCTCTTGGCCACCTCCACAAATTCCCTCGCCACCGTGACATGTCCATAAACCCCCAGAACAGTGCCCCTCGGTCAATCATCTACCTAAAATGGCTCCAAAGTGAGATTGACCTATTAGTGGGCTGGTACAGGCTTATGCTATTTATGAAGTATTAAGTGAAAATCTAAGGTTTGCACAGCCTTATTGGTACGCACATATATCTGGGATTTAAGTCCTATAGCAAGTAAAGACTCCAGAGGATCCGTTACAGTAGGATAGAAAGTCTTTTCACCCCGGTATTTAAAAATCTGCAATGCTACAGAACAGTGTTATCCAAAGGTAAGTCTAATAAAGCTTCTGCTAGCTCGTGTACAAGCTTGCTTTTAGGGCCAGATGGTATATGCATTAGTATACATTCTATATGATTCATGTCAACTACCTGCAGTTTTGTTCTATTCTTCAATGTTGCAGGACAAATACATTTTCAGATTTGACAGAAAATGCATTAAAATACATGCAAAACATAGCCACCACATACTTATCAGTGCTGCAATATTTTTGATGCCAGCTGGTAGGACCTTTTTAGAAGAGGCAACTGTTTTCTGCAACACATTTCCCATGAAGGTAATTCAGACCAAACCTCAATGATTCCATTGATTCGCTAAGCTGTGCTCATCGATTCATTCAATGAATTCTGTGGCTAAGGAATATTTTCGATACAAGCACTTAACAGACAATGTGCTCATTGAAGAAGACTGTGCTCATTATTCCTTAAAAGATGACTCTCCAAGAATGGCCCAGGAACTGGTCATCAAGCAAAAAGGGATCAACACAAGACAGACTCAGAAGGATATCGTTTCTGAATGTTTATTAGAGTTTTCAGATATGGGCAAAACTAAAGGAAAACCAGCATAATACTCCCACAATAGCAGGACAGCTCTCCTTGGATTTAACAGTTTGACTCTCAGTTCAAGAATATCACTCTGGGTTGACTTCCTGGGGAATATATTTATGGTCACTCACAGTCCAGTGGACTTTCAGTGACCCCTTTCTGTGTATCCTCGCCAGGCATCTTCTTGTCCCACTTACTTCCAGGAAGGGCCATTGGTGCACTGGGCCCAAAAAGGTGTAGGGGTAAGGTAGAACTTGGCAACACATTATATCTTCCACCTAGAGGCAGTTAACCTGAGCTTATGCCAAGGGTCTATCTCCTCCATGTCGTCACTTCCCTGGCTCTGGGTTCAAGTGCTATTCCCACCGACACATCCTCATTCTCTCCATTGAGTGGAGGCAACCATCTCATGCATAGGATATCCTCTACTGTATCACCTATACTCCCATCTTCACATTTTCCTACCTCCAATACATCTTTCCCACTCCGCAACATGCTCGTAACCCCACTCTACCCAGGGACCTCCTTGTCCAATGTTGGACTAGTCTTTTCCTTGTCTCCACACCTTTTAGCCGCATCAACTTCCCTGCTTTTCCCTCGCTCCTCCTCAAGCGTTCCATGTTCTTAATCGTGTGTCCCCAAAACTCCCCCTTAACCTGCACCTGGTCTTCCTCCTCGATACTTGCTCCAACCTCCTCCATCTGTCTCCTTTACTCTTCCACCTAGATCTCCCTCTGGGCCTCCAATCAGGTGTTTTCTCAAACTGCCTGTCACCACACACTCTCCATCTCATCTCTAATCATCCTCCCAGTCTTCTTTCCAATGGGGCTCCACTCCTCCACTTTCTCCCATTCCTCCTTTCTTCGTCCCCCAGCCTCTTCTCTCCAATCTCTTTCTAACACTGCTGTAAACACTGTCTCAGCCGCCTCCCCCGTCTCTCTCTCTTCAGCACATTCTGTGGCTCTCTTGTCAGCTCCTTCCACTCACACACATCAAACGGTGGTCTAGCCTTTCCCTTTAAGCCATTCTAGAGAGGAATTGGGTCACTTGCAGGCAAGGTATACAAAGATTGGTGCACCAGTTCTCCCATTAAAAACAGCTGATTGCAATGAGTGTTTGCTGCTGTGCACGCGGTCTTAAGTATATAAATCGTTTTTAAAAACACGATTTTAAGAAAGATCGCTTTAGAAAGACCGATCTGTGATGGCACAGAGTAGTCTTTCTAAAGCAAACTGTCATGCCCCTGCCATATACGAGAGCGCGCAGGGGCTGACAGGCACTCCTGGACCAGGAAGCGCTGTCAGGGGAGAACAGGTGTGTATGTGTGTTGCGTGTGTGTTGCGCGTATGTGTGTGTTTATGTTTGGGGATTCTTGGGTGGGGAGGGAGGTGGCGGGGGCAGAGGTAGGGGGGTTTGGGAGTAAAATCCCCCAATTTTTGACAAATTCTACCAGATAGGGACGGGTGCAGTGGGTGTGGGAGGGGATGGAGGGTGTATGAGGGGCGAAGCAATGTTGCCTTTTCGCCTTGTGTAGGCCGCCTAAAATCGGCAGAGAAGAATCTGTCTTTTTGTAAGGCGATCTACAAAAAGCGAAGAAAAGATATAGAACCATGCACCTCAATGTGGGCAGTGCCTATTTTAGTAGTGGTCGTCATTCTGAATATCATACTTGGCTTTCTGATGCCACTGAGCCAACTTCCATGCCATGGCACCACCTCGCCGTGAACTGGCAGCCATCTCACTTGCTCTGCATCAATTGCTACCAGCAGGCTGCCACTGTGTTCTTCAGTTCATCTAGGACTTTCAAAAATTGGATTAGGCCAATAAATAGGTGGGTAGAAATATAAAGGGCTATTGCAATCTTGACTTATGTTAATCCTCATAGAGTCCGTTACAGGGTCATCAGCATTAAAGTCTTGATATACATGAATTTCCCGGCCTCAGTCTCAGGGTGAGATGGGGTGGTCCGGGGAATTCCCCATGTACCTCCTGCAGGCTCACCATCACACACTGGGTACTAGCACCTGAACCCCATGACCACCCCATCTCCTACCCGCAGGCACAGGCAGGGAACTTCATCACACACCCTAGACATGGACTTGTACTGGGTGCTTCAGCTGCGGCTTAAACTACAGTTGTCCTCTTTTCCAAAATGCCATCCTGTTGTACCGTTCAGGTGCAATAGATGTTTCATCCTGGAACAGAGTGCCCCAGAGGTCCTCACCTGACTCTAGCCACTGTTTTACATGTAACCTCTGCTTCTTCTTGCTCATTTCACCAATCTAAGCCGGGGCTACACAATTACTGTACAGTACATGAACAATTCACATCACCACAAACGAGATCGATGGATGCTGCTTTCCTACCACCCCAGGTTACAGCCTCACTGTTGTCAGAGCAGCAGGAACCTACTCTTTCCCAAAAAGACACAACCATTGTATTGTACATACACAACGCACATCATCTCATCTTGGGTGAAAGGCACCTTTTTTACATCCTCTGTTTACAATTTGTCCTGGGTACATTGTAAGTCAGGCGGTGCCCTTAATACAAATAAGCATGAGTTGAGGGACCTGCCTTAATGTGTTGTAGAGATACTAGACATGTGTACAGGTAAAATCACCCCAACCACCCTCCTTAACCCGGGGAAAAGCTAATGCCTTAGTGTTAGGCAGAATCACATGCCGTAAACTTTGGGGACACTACATGCAATTAAGACTACAAGTGTCAGTACAATTTCACATTTGGTACAAGCTTGTACTACAGTGATGTGGGAGCAGTGGCTGAGCAGCCAGACTTATCTCAAGTGTTGAGTGAGCAGTAGAACAAGATACACATAAGGCCAACAAATACAGTGATTCAAACACTTTACTCAAGGTTTCTTGATAAAAGAATAGACATTTATTTACACAGTCAGTTTGAAAACATTACACTAGCAAGAGCAGCTCCGCATCATACACTAATACACTACAAATACACAACCAATAAGTTACTGAACAAGTTCAGCTCACCTGAAGTGGGAGCGAAATGGCACTTCAGATACTTTAAAAAGGGGTAAAAAGAAAAGGTTATAAGAATAGACAGCCCAAATACTTTCATAGGCAGGGCCAATGGTTTCAGTAAACTACAACCAGCAATTCAGTTCATAGGCCTGGGCCAAAGTCAATGGTTCAGAGTCTTTGTATAGGATAGCACAGCTCTGGTGGTAAACGTTTAAGTATTTGCCATGGATTTTAGAAGAATTTGGCTAGGCGAAAAGTTTGATGAATGTTTAGGGAAGGACAAGCCTTCGAGGTTGGGAAAGTTTCACAAACTTTCTCCATGGCCGAAAAGATTTCCGGATCGCATTTGCACAGTACGTTTAAAGTGAAGAAGAGCTGTAGCTGAGGCAGTTGTTCCTGGCAGTTCGAGCAGATCTCGCTGTTCCTGAGCTTTGGGGCCAAGGAGGAGGACATTGGGAGGTTCCTGCACTGCCCAGGAATGAGGCAACAAGCTTGGCAAAACATCAGTTTAAGGTATGAGTGCCTTAAAGACCACAAACTGGTATCCTTCCCACTGGCTATCTGGTTTTCCACAGTACTCTGCAGAAAATTCGACCAGGAGGGGACGGTGTCCAGGGGGCGTAAGAGTTGGTTGTTCCCACCAAACTCAAGGGAAGAAGTTAACCTTGAAGGGCTTCTCTGTCGATGGAGTTTCAGGCAATTCGGACCTGCGGCAGGGATTCACTGGTCATCCAGGAGTTGCAGCAGTCCTCTTCCATCAGCTGGTCTTCGGTTCTTTCATTCCAGTGGTCGACTCTGCTTTCCAAGTCCCAAAGACCTGCTTTTAAACAGTTTTCTCACATTCATTCGAGCCTGGCTGTCACTCACACAGCAGGGTGGCTGTCCTTGTTGGACAGCCAGCTGGCCAATCACGCCAGAGTGCATTCAGGTCTCCTAGGAGACTAAGCACAGGGAGTTTCGGACACCTCCTTCACATCCTGTCCATCCCAGACACTCAGGCACCAGAGTTTCAACACTGAAGCCCACCAAAGGCCAACGAACAAAGGGACCAAACCTGGTTTGGCGCGCAGAGACTAACACAAGAAGGACCTTTCCTACAAGAAATGGCAAAAAAAGATAACCAGAGTCTGTTTTTACAGATAGGTCTTGGGCGCCATATTGGAAAACATGGCTGACCCGATTTTTAGCTACTGCTGTTCGCGGTCAGGAAAAATCATGGTAGTTGGATCTAAACCACTGCCACCAGCCATTTGCAGTAGGAAAGAGTAACATTTGACTGTTACATGAGTGTCTTGACTCAGTGAAAGCTAGGCAACCCCTCCAGCACTCTATAGGAAGATAGTGTGTGCTGTGTCTGTAAATTTAAAGAGACTAGTAAAGTCAATTTAACTTTACATGCTCTGGGAGAAAGTAGTCAGTCCCAGAGAAGGTATTTTAACCTTAGGAAGTCTGAAAGACATCCCTGTACCACTGCACTGAAGGTGCTGTGTGACATACAGAAAAAGATGATGCCTCTGGAGTTGTTTAAACAACTCCATAACCAAAGAACACAAAAGTAAAACGCACATCAAAATGCTTGGAAGAGTGGGAAAAAAAGGCTCACACTCTTCCCAGGTAAAAAATCAAATCCTAGAAATCCAGCAAAGTTGCTGGGGGTCTCAAAAGTAAGCAAAATTAGCACATTCTTGAGAATTCTCCCTAACACTTAGTCAAGATCCAAGTCTGTAATAGATCCAAAAGGCCCGGGGATGAGGTGTGGGGGAACTGTATCCCTGATCTTTTCTTATTTAGTCCCTTTATCCCTAATTCTCCAACCTCCTCTTTTGAAAATATGGTCCAATAAATGAATAGGTCACAGGCCACCATTTCCAGCCAGCACTTGCAAAGCATTATTGAGGACTCAGTTCACAACTTGGGTCCTGGTTATTTACGGGGACTGTGGTATGAAAGACCACACCAGTGGACACCAAGAACACCAAAAAAGGATCTATGGGTCAGGTCCACATTCTTTCCCTCAGATTATGAAGAGGCATTCTTTTGAGCGACTCTTGAAAATGTGTCAGTCACTATTAAAGTTAGGGAACATAGGTCCAATGGGAGATAACAGCAGAGTTTGAACTGGGTCACAGTTCACTCATCATCTTCTATAATCAGGAAGTGTCATGACCGCGATAGCCACATGCAGCACAACCCATCCAATGTCTAGCTCAACAGGAGCCCTTGTTTTCCTTTGTGGAAGTGAAGCTCGAGATCTCGGGAGATTTCGGAAGTCCCGCGAAATTGTCTGGAGAGAAGCTATAACTAGTTTCTCCCACACATATGACGATCATCCCTTGAACTTGACTGGAAACAGAACCCCGCTACTCTGCTCTGACCGGAATTCAAAGGAACCTGGAATAAGGAAGGAAACAGACCATTAGCACTTGGAGCTTGCATGAAAGGAACTTCAGAAGAACTTTCTACTTATCTGCTCAAACCTGCTCCATTTTACCTGAATACATTCCGCTTCTCTGGCGGTTCACTGGATTATAAATGCAACTTGTTCCACTGCGCACAGGGTTGGGCTCTAACCAAAAGAGGCCCTGGAAATAATTTTAAAAGTGGCCCCATATTATATGTGCCCATTCTTTGAACACTCAATTAAGACCCTTGAGAGCTTTGAATCATCAACCGAATTAGTGTTGGCTTATGATGCTATAATGACAGAGGCAGATAACTCCTTAGTCCCTCTAAAGCAAAGGCTGGCTAAATCTCAGCTATCTAAACAGTGGTATACCCCAGAAATTCAAACTATGAAGTGTAAGAAAAATCTGACACTGAAGAGGTGTAGATGCACATCTTCATTGGTGGACAGAGCTAGATATTCCGAAGCAGCCAAATCCTACAAAGTCGCAATACAGGATGCAAAGAAATTATTCTATAAGCAAAGAATTAAGGATGCTGCATCATGCTCCAAAGAGCTATTTAGAGTACTTGGTGAGCTTGAGGACTCTTGCCCTGTGATCTCCCCAGTGACAAAAGACACCTTCTGGTGTACGGATATTCAGAAATCGCCACTCAGGACTTATCCACCAGAGTCAGCACAGAACACGCACTTTCCTCTCCGCCTTTGGGTATTGTGAAATCTTGGAGGCTGACATGCTTGATCTACTGGTGAAAACCAAACCGACAATGTGCAACGCCGATATCTGCCCGGCCACCGTTGTCATATCTTATGCAGAATGGCTGACTCCTTTGATAATCACATTTGTCAATCTTTCATTCAGGGAGAATATTGTTCCAAGCTCGCTTAAACAGGCTTGGATCTCACCACTCTTAAAAAGCCCTCTTTGGATCCCAACATCCCAGGCAACTACCGTCCAATTACCAACTCACCCTTTCTTTTAAAAATCCTTGTAAAAGTGGCTTATCAACATGTTCAAAAATGCCTGGAGCTTAACAACATTCTTGACTCCAATTAATCTGGTTTCAGAAAACAATCATAACATGGAAACCACTCTCCTTGAGTTAAAAACCTCCATTCTGCAACATGCCGATAAAGGCGAAGTGTCGCATTTGATGCTATAAGATCTTACCGCAGCGTTTGATCTTGTTGATCACACTATCTTAACCACTAGGTTGCAAGACACTGCCCGTTTCTCTAATGAGGCAGCCAGTTGGGTGCTCTCTTTCTTACCTAAGCGGATGGCGAGAATTATTTTTGAAGACTTTGTGGCAGAAGAAAATGTCCTGGAGTGTGGGGTGCCCCAAGGCTCTTGCCTATCCCCAATGCTTTTCAACATTTTTACTCTTCCTCTTTTCAGTTGCCTGGATACGGAAGGGGTTGGATATGCAAATTATGCAGATGACACTCAGTGTCTCTTTCCCCTTTCCAGAAATCATGAGCTTGACTCATAGGCCATTAATAACACGTATATTCGCATTTATCAGTGGATGACTATTAATGGCCTGGTACTTAACAATGGGAAGACAGAGATTATGTTGTTAGGCAAAGCCTCCAAACTACGTAAATTGGATAATGCGTATGCCTCTTTTCAAATCTCTGACTGCCTCTTAACAACACTCCCCAAAGTTAAAACATCGGGTCTCATATTGAACTCTGAGTTTACTGTGAAAGCACACGTCAGTAGCCTGGTATCTCATGCTTCCTACTATGTCAAGCTACTCGTACAGGCAAGACTATTTCTTGAAAAGGCAGACAGCGAAACACTGGCCCGTGCAATTATTGGATCACGTCTAGACTACTGTGCCACTCTTCTGCAGGGCATTGGAAAAACAGAGATTAATCGGCTGCAGGTGGTCCAGAATAATGCAGTTAGGGCAGTGACTGGTTTGAGCAGAACTGAGCATGTGTCTGCAGCAAGAAGATTACTTCACTGGTTACCAGTACAGAAGCAAATCCATTTCAGAACGTTATGCATCACGCATGCCTGTTTGTATGGCAGAAGTCCTGCCTATCTAACCAAAAGGTTTAGATGGTTGCCAGCCAAGCGAGCACTATGCAACAATAACACTGGCATGGTGGGTGGAAACCCCGGCAGCCAAACTTTCCCATGTCCAGAATGGCTGTTTCTCAGTGGCCGCACCACGGCTCTGGAATGCCCTCCCACCGGATCTTAGAGTGTTTGGGGCAATCTCAGACACAGGTTAAAGACTAACATTTGAATAATTTCAGCTCTGTGGCGTTTTTACTTCCCTCCTGGTTTCCCCATTTTGGTTGACTTAATTGTTCTTATTATCTATCTGATGTATCTGTTGTTTGTCTTGTCCCGTGCATCTATGCCCTCAGGCGTCGTCCCAGCGTGTTACAAATAAATTAAATAAATAAATACATTATCAGCAAGCTCAACTCTTTTCCTATGGGAACATTTAAAAATAGCACATGAAAGAGGCCCAGTGTGCAGAGGCCTACCAGGAAATCTCCAGAGTTGCCTATAGGCCAGTCCAACCCTGAGTGCGCACCACCTGCAATTTGTCTACATTAGACACCAACTGCAATTTGTGCTTCTAGATACCGCCTGCAAAATAAAAAAAGAAGAAAGGACAAGATAATTTAGTGAATACTGTAATTTGTCATTCCCTGACTTTAATTACATTACCGATGAGGCTGGGCAGAAGACCTGTGCTGTGTATCAGTCAATAACTGTTAGTGAAGTAATTCACAGGAGAAAAGGAACTGAGAATTATCACACAAAGCAGTAAGTGAAGGAACTTGCCGCTCTCAGGACTTAGTTTGGCTGAAGAACTCTGTTGTGCTGGTCATAGCAGAGATTCTGGGTGCACTCAAAAAAGCCATCACAGGATCCATCACTACCCACAGTCATGGCAGAGCCAATGAGGATGCTAGGGGGGCAGCCACCCTCCTTGCTCTCCCCTGGGGCCCAGTGCACACGCACTCCCACTGGCACCCTATTATCCACCTCCCCAGCACCAGTAGCTGTTTCTGCCACTGCTCACATATCCAGGTACTTACATTATAAATGGGATTTAGGAGTGGTCATGGGGTGTGCTGCAAGTGGGTCTGGCACGGCCACTAAAGTCCTGTCTGTTCTGTTTAGATTTCACCTGAGAATATGTGGTAGAAGCCAATTGAGCATGCTTTGAAAACCCTGAGACATAGCCACATTGGCCTTAACAAACCCCCAGCCCTTGTTGGGCACTCCTACAACTGTCTATTAAGTTGTAGTGGAGACCTGCCAGGGAGGTCGGGTACTAGCAGCCATGCACCTGAAGGACCTACGCAGTGCTCCTTGTAGCCATCAGACCATGGCAGACCAGACAGGTTGTTAAAGGAATTCAATGATCTCATATAAGCACGTACATTTACAGCAGAAAAGAGTTTGTGTATGGACTTAACTTTTTAAAGTATTACATGTATATGTACTGTTCTTGAATAGTTATTAAAGTGTTACAGTAACTGTCAATATATTTTAAAATAAATATTTACAAGACTTCTGGCCATATATATGTAGATATATACGTTTTATAGCTGGGTCTACCAAGGATACATGTGTGGCTACATACAGCAACAACTGGGGGAGGGTGTCACCTGCGTGTGCGAAATGAGCCAAAAGGACGTCAACATCCTTCAAGGTGGCTACGCATCTTCGCGTCTAATACACCAGCCAATGGTGTCACACAATACGGTTCCGCACCTACACATTATACACGTCAACAAATGATCCAATCACACATTGAGAAGTATGGACGCAAGCACGCCCATGCCATGTGACATAACCCGTGCTTATGAAATAAGCCAATGGGAGGTCGAATTCCTGTAACGCGGATACGCCTCTTCGCGCCTAATGCATCAGCCAATCATAAAACGCGTTGTGGCTCTGCACTTACACATGACCTTTATATCCATCAACAAACTATTCAATCACACGCTGAACTGTATCGACACGGCTACACCCACACCATTTGATGACTTCCGCTCATACATGACAGTCCAATCCGATGGCGCAGCAGTCTGTAGCTATGAATAATCACCACACCCACAAAAAATAACTTTACATTAATCATTGCTTTCTGTACTTGCTAGTGAAAGGGTTTCTGAGTAAATGCAAGCACTTTTGCCAGTTTAGCCCTTAAACTCTTCATCCTTTTTTCTAATTTTTCCCAAAATCCAATTTTCCTTAGTCTTGTGATTTATTTAGTTTGTCCATTTTCAGTTTTACTTTTTTGTTTTCTATTTTTTTTTAAAACTTTTTTTCATTTTTTGCAGCATTGTCTTTTACCTGTTGTAATTTTTATTGTTTTATATTTAACTCCCAAATTGGACATTCCAACATGTCCGACCAAGACAGTAGGAACAGTGAGAATGACGTCATCATTTGGGTCAAAAATCCTACACAACCAAGAAGAAACACACAGGAATGAAAAAACTGCAGACAGTTGGTGCTACTTTAAAGTTGTAGAGGAGGTCCCAAACACGATTTGCACCCCACCGCCCCTTTTGAGGTGCCAGGAACGTTCACTCCGAGCACCTATCAGACTGACAGCATCTATTGAAGTACCTGCACCTAAGAAACCTTGGACAGTAAGGCACCCATTGAGAAAACCACACCGACATGTGAGACAGAGTGACGATTGTCAAAATGCAATACCGAAAGAAGCCAAGAAAGTCCTAAAAGAAGACGAAACAAGAAACCGGACTGACACATAAAAGAAATGATGACCTATGAATGATGAAAAGAGACAAAACGCCATGGATAATAATAATTTTGCATTTACATAGCGCTACAAATCCTCAGGTATCTGAGCGCTGCTTATTATTACCCACGGTGTGGTTCTCATTTATCGACCTCGGAAGGATGAAAGGCTGAGTTTGACCCTGCCGGGATTCGAACCCGCGTTAGCAAGTTCTGCACGGATGTCAAAGCAAGCGCTCTACTCACTGTGCCACTTGACCGACTGATAAGCGACATCCTGAGTTTAAAGTGAAATAACAATGTCAAATGTTAAAAGCTTCTGCCATGAGCGTGATGCAGATATTCATCCAGCTTATATGTGTACATATGCAAGGAACCGCAAGAAGCTAAGAAAATCGTGGGGCTTGCTAAAGCATAATAGGAAAATAGAGTGTGGCAAGGGCCACCTATACATATCTACCTCAAGAAAAGAACTGTACATAAGTATACTTCCACTCTGCACGAGAGCAGAACTGACCAAAGGTTACTTAAGGTCTCACGAGGGGAGTTTTGCAGCAGGAAAATCGAGAATTAAGGACAGAGAGAAACTCAGACGAAGACAAGTCATGCCAAGGTCGTACCAGCTGAAGTAGGTCAATAGTAGATACATTTAATGGAGAGAAGAACAGAGTATGCTATTCTGAAAGGTCAAGATAAGCCCCAAGAGGCAGATGGCTGACTAAATTAAATCAAATGCACGAATTACATGGAGAATAAGATGACTTTCAAGGTGCCGGAATCACATGACCGAGCCAGCAGAAGAGATGAAACTTTCACACCTATGCATGGAATTGTGCCATGCCCAGGCACCTTTACTTTTCCAGACGAAGAGCAGTCTCAAGGCCAAGATACAAAGAAATAATTGACACGACCACTGAAGTGATGATTGATTGTTGCAATAATTGGAGGAAAACTAGGGGAGTGAACAAACTCCCTGCACCTGGCCGGCTATTCTGCATGCTGTTAGGCTGGTGGAAAAGTATGTGTGGGGTTGATGCCAACCCAATCACAGTGAACCATGTAATCTAGGGTCCTATAGTTTATAGAGCCAATGAGACGTTGTACTTTTAGTGACGTCTATGGCAGCTATTTTGAAGGAAGGGCTCAGATGCCCCACCTGACACTGTTCATCCAATCCCCTCACTTCGTTACCATATACAGATATAGTACCTATATTAAAGTTACCTTCCTATAATCAATAGAATTGCATGCAACATTTTAAGCGTTACACGTCAATGATGACGAGTTTTCAGTATAAAAGGTGTGTTTTTTATGAGGTTTGTTGGAGTTGTAAAGCGAGAAGGAAGATCAAGCAATAGCTGATGTTCATGAACTCCCCATTTTTCGTACTTGTCATTAAACGGACTCCCTTTGCCAAACTATTGAGTTGTCATTATTGATTCTATGCAAGAGTATTCATCTGCATCCCCATCCATCTCACAGGTGCTGCTACTCATCTTAAAGTGCTATTGGGCAACCCCCAGCTTTATGGGCTGGTTAGGGTCCTAGTGCACACTTGGTAGCAGAGGATGGTTTATCGACTTTCGATTAGAGAAGACACCCTTTGACCGTCGACATAAGTAACTCTAGGTCCTCTGCAATATCACCAGTCCTTTGCCATCCGGCTAAGTAGACCGAGAAGCTACCACTAGATAGTGGCTAGAGTAAACCATAAAATCTGCAGTCGAGGTCTGAAGGAACCCATGTTTACACCCACAAATCCCTTCCAACTTCTACGAGCAGCCTTGCAGAAGAAAAGCAGGAGAGGCGGTGATGAAGGTGGTGATCCCGAGGATCCAGAAAGGAAAAACATGCAAACGGTGAGTGAGAAAGACTAAATGCTTTGGCAAAAATGTGCATGCCTTAGAACAAGTAAGGGAAGGTAACGGAGGGTGGTGGGACAAAAAATAAAGTCAGAAGTAGAGTAGAATATAGATAGATAGATAGATAGATAGATAGATAGATAGATAGATAGATAGATAGATAGATAGATAGATAGATAGATAGATATGGGGAAGGTAATATTGACTCGAGGGTGACCGAGCAAAGCATAGAGGATACCGGGAGGATACCCGAGCTAGAGAGAGGATACCAGGAGGATACCTGAGCAGAGAGAGAATATGTCTAAATACCTACGCTTTAACATAGTGGTTAGAAGAAGCCCACATTCAAAGTCCTGAAAAGATAGGGCAATAGGAGAGCAAAACGGTTGAAGACATTTTCGAAAGGAATGGGTTTACACTCCATGTCGGAGTAAATGATAGGGGCAGGAGATTTATGTAGCTGGCTGGAGTCTGTCTAGTCTGTCACCTCTGTCTTAGTTGTTTTTTTTCTTTTTCCTCTGACATCAAAAAATAAGAAAATTTTGCAAAGAATTAGCGCGAAAACTACACGATTGTTTAACTAAGATATAGTATAATGTGAATTGATGGTTGTTGTGGAAAAAATATTTTTTGGGAAAAACGGGATTGGAGCTTGCAACCATTAGTACTCCCTCATATTGTTGATTTTGTTTAAAACGTGACAAAGTGTTATGTGAGGAGAAGATAAATAATTTTAAGTATGGAAGATATTACACCGCTAATAAACTTGTACAAACAGTTGCCGAAACATGCACCTAAGAATGAAATGAAATGAAAAAAGTGCAGAATGGGTCAAAGGAACAGCCCACAAAATGTTTATGCCATGGCCTCAGGATGGATCGCTATCTAAAGGAGTCCTGCAACACATGACGACATATTTGCATGGCACATATACTGGGAAAAAGTTAGACAAACGCCTAGCTAGTTTAGAGCTTTGGAAGATGTACCAAGAGGATAAGGAGGAGGAGCCACCAGTAGATTGGATACTTAACATATGCACAGAGGGGGGTGAAACGCCTTCCGCGCCACCCACCCCATCTGAAACAAAAAGCAAAGCCAGTAAAGATGAAGGATTATATGCATTAAGAGAACTTAAAGCAGCTACGGGATATAGCAACCCGGCATTTGAGTCACCTACGCAAAGCAGTGACAAAAACCCAGACATAGACCGAGACAGAGCTATCACCTCCAAAGTCCCGAGGGACAAGGAGAGGCGCGAGAAAAAAAAAGGAGATCAGGCACAAGCAAGTACATCTCTAGATACGAATAGAGAGGGAAAAAGATGGAAAGGAGATGAGGACAGAACTGATGAGATGGCATTCACACAGAATGAATGGATGGGAGGTCAGATTCTATTGAAACTCGAAGGTAAAGGCATTGAGGATGTGAGACAAAAGGGAGAGCCAGACGATTTACAAAGAAAAGAAAAAGAAAAGGAAAAAGGATTGAGAGACGAAAGGATCAGGAAAAATGTTAGACACAGACGAGAAGAGCTGTCTCGCAAAGAGCAAGAAAGGAAACATGATCATAAACCAAGAGCAGCTAATGATCAGAATAGGCAGGAACAACGGAGAATAGAGGAAGAAGAGCAAAAGATAAGGGAGAAGAGAATAAAAAGACAAAGGGATGAGGAAATACGAAGGGCAAATGAACGTAGAGATGCAAAGAAACAGGAAGAAGATAGGATCAGAGAGGAAGCGAGGAAGCGCCTAGAGTTCGATGACGACATAGAACATAAGCGAAGACAGAGAGCATGCAATCTTGAATATCTGGAAAGAGGTTAAAAAACCCGATCTAGTAGTAAAATGGGAAGACATAGAAGAATTCTTTCCTCAGTACGGTTCAGTACCAGGCACGACTAGGGCAAATATCGAAGATGAGTTCGACACCAGAGGCATCGGAGAGACGATCGATAGAATATATGATGCAATGGGGCTAGAACATGTACCCCAAGGGAAAGGGGAGGACGAGAGCCTTGAGAGCACTCAGTTGTATGACAATGAGGATGCCTCCCAAAGTAGTAGAACTAGAGAGCTGTCCCTAGATAGATTGACACTAAACTGAAAAGAGGAAGATAAGCAGAGTTACACGAATTGAGCACAGACAATATCGGATGCAGAAAGAGAGGAATACGAGGAAAAGGAAGAAGAGAGAAGATGCGAAAAACGCTTCTCCGAAGGAAAACGGATAAGATGGTCAGATTGTAGCGAGTCTGCACCTAAGGTGTCAGAGTCAGCCACATAGTCAAACCGGCACGAAAGAGCATCTTACGGTCAGAGAGGGCTGTCTCCACCACCCTATGTGAGCCAACTAAGGACAATGTCAGGTAGACGGCGATGCGGGACTATCACCCCTGCAGTGGATAGAAAAATGATGAGAGAAGAAAAAGAGTGCAATGTATGACAATTCCCATTGCTCGAAAAAGGAGGAACGAGGCCACAGTATATTCCATGGCCACACATGGACCAAGAAAATCTGAAAAACAAGCTTCCAATTTTAACATCGGGAGCCAAAAAATGGATACATGCATGGAAAAAATGACAGGAGGGAACACGTTGGCCATAGGGAATATTAAGGGTCTTTTAATCGCCATACTTGGTGATCGAGCTGATAACGTGTGGACACGTGCAGGTTACCCTGGCATGACTACAGTTAACACTGCACACGATGGAGCTCCTTTTAACAATTGCAGAGCCGCGGTATGGAAAGCATTACGATTGCTATACCCGGATACGTCTGACCTGGGAGCTATAATGACCAGCAAAATGAAGGAGTCAGAAGATCCATTGCTTTACATTCAGAATTTCCAAGACGCATGGGTGCTGGAAACTCGTGAATCTTGGGGGAAGTCCATGCCCGTGTTTTACCATATATTATGGCAAGGGCATGCAGATCAGGTACAGAAGCAGCTCAAGAAATTGGTAGGAATCGAGGCCAAGCCATGGTCTGAGATACAATTGACCATAGCTCACTATTGCAGACTTGTACAAGAAAAGAAATCGCAAGAAAGACACTATATGAAAAGATGAAGAGGCAAAGTTAGTGCAGAAGAAATTAATAGTCAAAATATGCAATTAAAGGGGCAATGATAACTAGCACAGATGGATCAAACATACAGCAGGTCAATAATCAACAGCAGGTTAATCAGGGCAATAATGTGTTCTACCCCCAGAGGGAGAGGCTTTCGAGGAAGAGGATGGCAGAGTAATCAGGGAGGTTTCCAAGGTAATCAGGGAGGTTTTCAAAACATGCAAAGTGACAATCAAGATATGGCAAATGGGCAATCAGACCACCGGCAATATGCTGGATGTGTGGGATGACAGGGCAACTAGCGCACACATGCAGAAGTCAAGGCATGGCGCAAACAGACCAAGGAATCAGAAGAGAAATGGTGACTCCACATGTGTTTTACAGCAGGGTTGAAATGGAGTTGCAGAGAATCACATGGTGCAACAGCAAACGCCAGGAGCACAGCAGAGCTTGCAACCTCAGAACTTGATACGTTTTCCAAAAGGGCAGTCGCAACAGTCACAGATGCAACTGTCACAGACAACAAGTGTAGGACAGGCATTGAATTCTGGAATGAGAGCCAACACTGGTGATGAAGGAAGTCCATTCACGCAGCATGGGACAAGGTTAAAAATGGAATAGGACAGCTCACTGGGAAACCTGATGTGTTCTATCCTTTTAGTGACACCAAACCCTCATGAGGAACATAGGGTAGATGTTGTTACAGGGGATAAAGAATATTCCTTCTTAGTTGACACGGGTGCAACATGCTCGTGTATATGTGCATATCTACAAGTTTTCCTTGTCCGGCAATGCCACAAATACTCAGGGCTTCACAGGAGCAACAAGTTGTGTTCCTTTTACAAATTAACTTCCAGTCTCTATAGGAGAGTGTGACATGAAGGTGCCATTGCTATATTCAAGGCAGACCCCAGTAAATATATTTGTCCGAGACTTAATGACAAAGTTAAACATTACAATCATGACAATCATGTTCACAGAGAAGGGCATAGTATGTTTGACTCCAGGAATGCATTATTTAAACGTTTGTGAAATGGTTAGAGCATACGCGGGAAAAACAGCTATGAGAGCTGTCCCATTGGAACCAGAAATATTTGCTTGGGGATACGCATACTACCAGGCCTCGCAGAAAAAACCATGAGAACCCCAGATGAATTTCTATTTAGGCCAGGAATAACTATGCACGAAGAAAAGGGACAAGTATTTCCTTTGAAACACATTGTGTATAGGCGCTATATAAATAAACTATCATTTCATATCATATCATATCATACACAGCCATAGTGCGAGGGAAATGGTACTGATCAATGGTTGCGATGATGAAGGCAGACAATGGTGCACATTGTCTGCCTTGCAAAGATCCTCTTCGTGCCCAGGCCCAACCGTGCTGGGTGTGGCATGGCCCTTTTCTTCCCTGAGTGGATTCCTGCCACTGTCACTCCTACGCAGACCTACTCCTCCTTTGAATGCCTTGTCTGTTGACTCTCTCTCCTAGCCATTCCCTTACCGTGGCTACTATCTATCAGCCACCTGGTCAAATTTCCTCCTTCCTCCCTGAGTGGGCGGACCTCTCCTCCTCACTCCTGTCCTCAACCACTGAACTCCTCTTTCTAGGTGACTTCAACATCCACCTTGATGCCTCCTGTCCTCCCTCTGGACTCTTTCGCGACATCTGCGACTCTCTCTCACTCTCTATTCTCCCGTCTGGGCTGACTCATTCCGCAGGGCACACTCTTGATGCTCTGATCTCTTCTGACCTTCCCCTCTCTGTCCCTCCCTCCACTCCTCTCTCCTGGAGTGATCACTTTCTACTATCCTCCCACCTCCCATTCCCTACCCCACAGGCAAAGCCACCCTCATCACTGCCACCCACCTTCGCGGTCATCCAAACCATGAAGCACGTGTCAGTTGAGGCTTTCGCTACCACCTTCTCGCCCCCCCTCGGCTGACTCCCACCCTGACACATCCCTCTCCATTCTCCTCTCTGCTATATCTGATACTCTTGATATCCTTGCCCCTATCATGAGAATCTGCCTGAAGCCCAAAGCCAAATGTAACTCCTGGTATGACTCGGATCTTGTCACCCTTAAACGTAAGTGCAGGGTGGCAGAGAGGAAATGGCGTGCTTCATGTTCATTCTCTGACAAACTGGCCTGCCGCCTGCTCCTAAGGCAATACCGGCTCTCCGTTCTCACCAAGAAGAGAGCCCTTATCCAAGCCTGCATCTCTGCAGCATCTAACAATTCGGCTGGCTCTTTAAAATCTGCAAGGAGTCGGCCAACCCTGCTGCTGTTTCTACCTCTCCTGTCCCCTCCCAGGCCCTCTGCATGGCACTGGCCTCTCACTTCATTTAAAAAAACTCAGGACATCCTGTCCTCACTCCCCTCCTATCACCTCCCCCTCTATTCCCTGCTCTTTCTCTGGCCCTTCTGCAGTCACCCCTCCTCCCTCCTTCTCTGCCTTTCCCCTTTTTTCTGCTGACGAGGTTTCGAGACAAGTCCGATCTATGAAAGTCTCGTCAAAACAGGTCCACCCCTGTTCCTCCAAAACTATCAAGGACCATATCGACTCCTTGGCTCCTGCCCCGGCTGACTTCTGCAATCACTCCTTCACCTCTGGAGACTTCCCATCCCCCCTCAAGCACTCCCTTGTGCACCCCCTTCTTAAGAAAACCTCTTCCGACCCCTCCTGCCCAGCTAACTATCGCCCAATCTCTATCACTCCCTTCCTGGGCAAGCTCCTGGAGAAACTTGCCATCTCCCAGCTTAATCTCCATGCTGAATCTGTTGGTAGTCTTCATGACCATCAGTCTGGCTGCTTCAGAGCTGCCAGAAGCACGGAAACTGCTCTCCTGAACATCTGTGAGGACCTGCTCTCAAACCTTGACTCTAACACCCCTTGTGTTCTCATTTTGCTCGATCTCTCTTCTGCCTTTGACACTGTCAACCCACACCATCCTGCTCAACCGTCTCCGTGATAACCTGCGTATCACTGGTCAGGCTCTGGCGTGGCTGACCTCCTTCCTCTCCAATCGACCCTCCCAGGTCCAACTGGGGTCCTTCCTCTCTGACTTCTTTTTCTCTACCTGTGGTGTCCCCCAGGGATCTAACCTCTCCCCCTGGCTGTTCAACCAGTATCTGGCACTTCTCGCCCACTGCATCGCCGCCCTCTGTCCCAACTTTCAGTGCTACGCGGATGATACCCAGCTCATTTTCAGGCTACCCTCGGCCTCCTCTTCCCCTTCCCTCATCTCTGACTGTCTTTCTGCTATCCATGAATGGTGTGTCGCCAACGACCTCTGCCTTAATGCCAGTAAGACTGAGATTCTACTCATCGGCACACACACTCCCTCCTTCCCTGCAGCTCTCTGGCCGGCTTCCCTTGGCCCTCTTCCTGCTCCCACCTGCAAGGCAAAAAACCTCGGGGTCATCTTCGACTCCACACTCTCTTTCTATCCTCACATATCTGACGTCTCTAAGAAGTCACACTACAAGCTACACCTCCTCAGAGGTATCCTTCCTTTCCTCTCCTTCCCCCAGAAGCTCACTGTCTCTAGAGGCCTGGTTCTCTCGAAGCTGGACTACTGTAACAGCCTCTATCTAAATCTGCCTGCCTCTACTCTCCGCCCTTTGCAACTCATCCAGAACAGGACTGCGAGACTTGTCCTTGGCCTCAAGCCCAGTGACCGTATCTCTCCAGGTCTGAAATTACTACACTGGTTCCCAGTGGCTGCGAGGATTAAGTTCAAAACCCTCTGCATTTTCCACAATGCCTTCTGGGGCCTTGGGCCAAAATACCTTCAACTCTCTCTTCCTAAATATCTTCCTCTCGAGCTCTTCGCTCATCCACCTCCATCTCCCTCAGGGTCAGCCGCTTCTCCAAGCAACGAGTTGGGGGTAGTTCTCTCTCCGCAGCAGGGGCATCCCTCTGGAACAGCCTACCTGCCTCCCTGAAACTTGAGGAGAACCATCTCCGGTTCCGGAAGCACCTCAAAACCTTCCTATTTGCCTTTGCTTTCTCTCCCTCACTCCCCTGCTAATATCACTGAACCTGCACTGAATTCTCCAACTGGGCCAGTCAGCGACCTCGGTCCTTGGCCTAGCCACTCTTCCCTGCACTGCCTCCCTGCACTATGGGACTGTCTCTGTATCCTATAGCCTCTCCTCCCGGCACTTACCTTGCACTTGCCACCAGCTGGCCCTATTATTTATCGTGTATTCTATTAACCCTGTACTGCACTTTCCCCTCTCCCTTTCCCCTTGCACTTTCCCTTCCCCTCTACCCTTGCACTTGCGTGATCTGAATGACACCTGGCCTAGTCGGATCGTTGTCTGTCTCCCCTTGTTCCCCCGCCTCGTCGCGCCTTGAAACACTTGCGTATAGGCGCGTTACAAATGTCATATCATATCATTATCATTATCACAGTAATCGCCATTGAGGAAGGGTACAGATTGACTGACATCACTGATGATGATCTGTTTGACGAGCAAAAGGATGTTGAGGAAATAACAGTTGAGGTAAATCTCATTTTTTGGGTGAGGATGATCAAAAGAGAGGTGCCCAGAGAATGTTGCTGGCATAGAACCGTCAGGAATATTTTGATGATGACATGGCCCAGGTGCCTGTCTCAGTGTGGACCACAAGCCCTTATGACGTAGGCTTATTGAAAGGAATCATAGAAGTAAGGATTAATTGAAACCAGGAGCAATTTTGCCAAAAGCACGACAATATCCCATGGCTAGGGAAGCAGATGAAGGGATTTTCAAGACAATTTCTGCTATGATGGAGCAGGGCATCTTAGTGACGTCAGAGTCGTCATGCAACACCGTGGTTTATCCGATTAAAAAATCAAAGGGAGGGTTGTGGAGACTAATTCGAGATTTACGCCTGATAAATGATATTGTAGCAGCCAAGTTCCCTCTAGTCCCTCACCCACCCACAATCCTATGTAATATACCTGTTGAGGCTCAATATTTCACAATGATTGATTAGAAAAATGCATTTTTCTCAATCCCATTGCCCAAAGACTCACAAGATCTGATGTCATTTACATTCAGACAGATGCGTCTGAAAAGCACGAGGTTACCCCAGGGGCAATGTGAGTCTCCTATGATTTTTAACAGAGTCCTGCAGATGGATTTAAGCAATGTTGCATTAGAGAGTGTTGTCTTACAATATGTGGATGACATCTTAATTTGCAGCACAACAGAGGAGAGATGCAGACACGATTCTGTTCAGCTATTGACCATATTAGCTGAGAAAGGATATACAGTTGACAAAGAAAAGTTACAATATTTTCAGCAAGAAGTGCTGTACACAGGCCAGCTGATCTTGCATGAGGGGAAAAAGGTTACCCCTGAAAGGGCTGAGACCATATTGAACACAGCCAAGCCACACACGATAAAACAGATGCAGAGTTTTTTAGGACTTTGCAATTATATCAGGGCATTGTTCTTTGACTACAACTCATACACTAAGCCCTTGTTACAAGCCCTAAAGAAGGCACAGGGGACGAATGAAAAAATTGAATGGTTTGAGACCATGGAAGAAGACTTTATTGAACTCAAGAAAGCCATTTGCACGGCACCAGTTGTAGGGATTCCCAATTATGCAGAGGAATTGTACCTGTTTTCACACACGAATGGCAGTGTTATGACAGTAGTACTCACACAGAGAACCAAATTGGGGTACAAGCCCCTGGAATACTACAGTGGGAATTTGGACCAAGTGATGAGAGGTCATTTCCCTTGCGAACAGAGTTTAGCTGCTGCAGCGTTCACCATAGAGAAGGCTACAACCATTGTGATGGGATGTTCAATGATGTTGTTTGTCGAGCACGCACTATTTGCTATTCTAGAGAAACCAAAGAGCACATTGATATCTCAGAGAGCTTCTGCTTATGAAGTGATCATATCGAATCCATCAATAAAGGTAGTTCGATGCAAAATAGTGAACCCAGCTATGTTCAGAGCAGAGCCAGTCACTGAAGGAGAACCGATCCATGACTGTGCAAATTATGAAGAATTCTATGATGAGATTCCCAGAGTGAAAAAAACGAATTGGCAGAAGGATAAATTGTCTTCATTGACGGTTCTTCGAGAATCGATCAAAATGATCGGCAAAGATATACCGGCACTGCTTTGATGAAGCACACGGCAAATGGAAAAATTCAAGTACTCATTAGTGCATGATTACCATCTTATTATTCAGCACAGGCTTCAGAATTATTGGCGTTGATACTCGCCATTGAGAATCACGCAGACTAGGAAGTGACGGTGTACAGTGACTCCGCCTATGTGACATCAACGGTGTATGCAGGCTTAGCATGCTGGAAAAGGAGGGGCTACCTCCGAGTGGATGGCAGGCCAGTGCAGCACGCAGCCCTCTTGGATAGGCTCATGAAGGCACTACAGATCCCAGTGTGCATATTGGTCGTAAAATGTGCCGCCCACACGAAAGGGAGAGATTTTATCTCATGTGGAAATGGAGCAGCAGACACAGAAGCCAAGCGTGTGTCCACCAAAGATGAAGTTGTAATGGATGTGGAAACAACTGATGTGCATGAGAGAATGACTGTGAACCTGACAGTTATAGTAACATGGGGCAAACCCACTTAATGGAACTCCAAGGGGAAGCACCGCAGGAGGAGAAAAACCGCTGGAAGCGGCAAGGGTGTTCTTTAAACCCCTCCGAAAACTTGTGGTGGCAGGACAGCACTGGTAAACTGGTCATGCCTAAAGCCCTATTGAAGATAGCAATGGACCAATTGCATTATCCAGCACATATGACAAAAGAGAATCTAGCAGCAACAATCGCTGAAGACTGGTTCCTACCGAATTTAGCGGAGCACGTTGCATTTTTTATGATGAACTGTATAATCTGCCAACAGTTCATGGCTGGTCGCACACTAAGAGTAATTAGAGGAGTCATCCCAAGGCCAAATGGCTCTTTTCAGAACTTGCATGTCAATTATGTCGATATGATTCAAGTATGTAACGAGTACAGGTACCTAATTGTTGTGGTGTGTCCATTCTCTAGATGGATAGAAGCAGGTACATGTACACACCCAGACTCTTCCTGTGTGGCCAAATTTCTGGTGAGAGAAGTATTTCCCAGGTGCCGAGTATGTGAAGCCATGAGGTCAGATAATGGTCCTAACTTTGTTAACGCAGTATTTGAGCAGATCAGCTTGCTGCTTGGTATAAAGCACAAGTTCTCGTCAGCGTATCACCCGCAAGGTAATGAGATATGTGAGAAGCTCAACGTCTTGTCAAAGGAAAGGATAGCCAAGTTGAAGCTTACTCTAAAAAAGGGATGGCTACACTGCATTCCATTGGCACTTTACGCACTCAGAAACCAGTCTGGTTCTGATCATCATCTTACGCCGCACGAAATAGCAACAGGCAGAAGGATGCATACTCCATTGACCCCCCGAGCAGAGCTAGATGTGATTCCCAGCCAACAGGAGAAATCTTACGGTCTGAAATGCAAAATTATTTGAAGTGCATGACATTGTGTCTTACTGTATTTTCAGGACAGCTGCACCAATGACAAAAAGGGTGCGGGCAGCACAGAACACAGAAGGAGATACTACAACTGACCCAATTCAAGGACACCGTCTACCACCAATCTTTCCTGGAGACATAGTCCTGGTAAGAAACCACATGAGAAAGAAGTGGGACGAGCCAGGGTTCAACTATCCATTCAGAGTGGAGAACATTACTCCCTCTGCAGTCAAACTAGAAGGAAGAAGAGCTTGGCTCTTTCTGGGTGATATCAAACCATAAATTGGAGAAGGCCCCCTGCCCATAACCCAACACGTAGAGACTACAGACGACGGGGAAGAACCACAGCACGAGACGAGAAAGAAGGATGCACAACCAGCAAAACAAAGATGAGAAACTCTGATGCAAATTGTGGCTTAAAATTAGACATTTCCTCTGAGGAAAAAGGGGATAAGGACATAAAAATACAGACACTCTGTGCATCCTAGTTGCAGGTTGAAGAAGAGAATTGCACGCATAAACCACAACCTATTCTGTTGACTTTGAACTTTGAACTGAGGCATGTTGAAGCCTTGATAAGAAAAGGATACGCCAAATTTTGATCGAGGACACACAAATTGGAAGAAAATACAATATCCGGACTCGTTCCAAATAGAAGCATTGTTTGGACTCACTTATTGTGTCCCACAGTAGTGACATCACTAAAGACGTACTGAATTATTTTGACCTAGTCTTGAGGTCATACCTGTCACTAGTGGGAAGGCTCGCTAGCATCACTAAATTTCTTGAAGACCCTGAAAACGAAAAGACAATAAGGAGGTTGCTCAGTGTGATCGCTGAGCAGTTCCTCCTACTTCGGGAATACAGAGAGGAAAAAACAAATGTCCCAAGCAGAAGAAGAAGTGAATAGGCTTGTTAGCATACTGTTCTTTCGATTAATTGAAGACTGCCCAGATCTTGTTGGGGAACGAACTGACATCTTGACATTTCTCCGAGATCCTGCAAACACAGAACGTCTGAGCATAATCCTGAACGGAATCATAATCCAAGTTGCTCTTGAAGCTCACCGAAATTACAGAATCTGCCCACAGCGCAACAAGGACAAGACCTTGTCACCAGAAGATAGCAGATTGGCGAGCAATGTCTTCTTTCGCCTAGTTAAGGAATTTCCAGAACTTGTGCAGAGGGCCGCCGGTGTTGACGTCCTCACTTTCATCAGAGACCCAGAAAACTCTACACATATGAGCATGTTCCTGCATGGTATTGTAATGCAGGTTGAACTGTCTAATCATCATCAGAATTTCCAGAGGAGACTGTAAAACGTTCTGCCGAGGGACAGATCGAAAAAGTGTTGCCAGAGACTTCACTCTTGTTTATACTATCAAGGACACAACATGTCGTCTGGAGTGAAACAGATAGAGGAACAGTCTGGGAGCTTATGTATTTTGACCACGTACAGTAAAAGAAGCACTTGCCGAACATGTTGTCTTAATTGCGACTACAGAATAGAGAACTGTATCCAGAAGCAATAAGACAATCCAGTGTCCAGACAAAGGAGGACAATTGTTCCAGTACCTGCAACTGACAAGCAAAGACATCAGAATCCAGAAATATTGTTAAATAGAATATATTACCGTAGTCTTTTTCCTTAGATGATAGAGATTGGGAATCAAAACAGCAGCATCGTTGTCCCTCAAGGGAAAAGACGGACTCATTGTTCCGGAACTAAGTGTTGCGCCTAACCTACAGAGGCATAATGTACCTATGTATTGTATTTATCCTTGTTCTACTGTCACTGATGATTCAAACTGCATTTTTTATTGGTGCACAAAGTGTTCCGATTTCAGTGCACCCACCTAATGATGTACGCATGACACCCATAAAAGTACCCAGACCATTTATAGTCCTTCCAGTTCCTAAACAAGCTGACAAAGGGGTGAGTGAGCTTGAAATGGATGTGACTAGCCTTGACACGCACACACATTTGGTAACAAACAAATTGAAAAGCCGGAGACAGGGACGGCAGAGCAAGCATTAGAAAAGGTTAATGAAAAATACACATGCACAAACAGTGAATACACTTACACCAGGTCTAGTGACAATAACTGCAGAACCTCAATCCAAAGTATGGGAGAAGAATAGACTGCCTACTCGGAGAAGTTCTACCACAAATGAATAAAAAGACAAATGGAAAAAGCTGGAGTTTTAAAGAGACAAAAGGAGGTGGAGAATAAACCAACAAACCAAATAAGCACACATGTTCCAGTGAAGGGGACAAGTACAAGTTCTACACTACAGCCATATACTGGGCCAATAGCAGAGTGGATATGGACATTTATAACAAAGAGAACAAAGATGCAAGAGGAGAAGGAAAGGATTGCCAGACTTCCGCCAACTCCATTAGTACAGATGAAGAGACCTGTTCCATGGATTGAGGTACCGGAGAATGAGAAGAAGCTACATGGATGCTATTACGGATGTGATGATAGCAAACTACATGAAAACCTTGAGAATAAAGAGGAGCATACAAGGAGATGACAATGAACTAAATGAGTACCTGGACAGCACAGCACACTTGGGAAATAATATATGGTACCAACACATGAAAGAAGTTGGATGACGAAATTCAGAGGGGGAATGCTTTGTTTGTCCACTCCTACCTTACAGCATGGGGAAGTCAAAGATCTTCGTAGCTGTGAAACTCGATGTCCAGACAGCACACTGTCTATCACACGTAGCAATGTGCACGACCAGAGACCAGTTCATGGGAAGTGATGCCTCACTGAAATGGGCAACTGAAGCAACTGATCCAAATGAAGTTGATTATGTCCAGGACATAAAGACAAGAAAGAATGGAAAAACAAAACACATTGTGATCAAATACAAGAAGCCTGGAGTTAAAGGAGCAGAAATCAGAAGAGAAGCAAATCACAAACTAAACGTTCAAGGGAAGACACCAGAAGAGACTCGAAAGTGGAAAAACAGAGGCCAAATGCAACAGTGCTTTCACCAGACGAATGGGAGAAAGGAGTAGTGATATGCCGGGCATGGATGGTCTTCAGTCACTACAAGCCCACCATCAACATAGTGCAAAATGGATGCAAGCCATTATGGCCAAAACCTGCTAAACTATTGACATAGGTCGAAGACAGAGGAGGACCCTTACAGATAGTGCCATTGGAGAATCCGAAACTGTGCTTCAAAAGCATTGGTACAAGAAAAATGGGAGAGAATCAGAACTCTAGACGAGTCTTTGATGCTCCAGGAATGGTACACGGTACTGCAGTGATCATGGATCATTATTCGGCATGTGGATCTAAAGCTTATATCAGACTGTCGAGAAACTGGGGAGGTATATGCACAATAGTGAATGTCCATGTTCCAGCACTGGTGATCCCAAAAAGTGATCTGAATATTCACAGTTTCCTGAAAGCAGATGCTCACCTGAGGAAAAGGAGATCTGTGGAACTGATGAGCCGAATGAAGCGAGAGAATTACTTTTCGGCCAAATCGATAGAAGCTTTTGATGCCATCCCATCCTAGGCTGTTCAGTCAGACTTCTTCAGTGTTCATGACATTTTTAATGCCGAGAATTCAAGTTGGAGCAAATACTAAATGGCTGCAGATAACCAGATGGAAATTACTGCAGACCATCAACAGGACCATAAAAGGATTTAATGCGATCAGAGAAGAACTGAGGGAAATTCGACTAATGACGCTACAGAACAGGTATGTCCTTGACATGATCACAGCTATGGATGGAGGAGTTTGTGCAAACATTGGAGAATCATGTTGCACATTTATACCATCTCACAACGAAGAAAATGGAACGTTAACAGAGGTCATAGGTATGTTGACGAAATTACAGAATCAGATGATCGATGAAGCTGATGAAGTAGACGACGACAGCTGGCTTGGATCACTATTTTCCTGGGTTCCACAATGGATGGCAGATGCATTCAAGTTCCTAGGAGCCCCACTAGTGATGACATTACTCAGATTCTGTGTTATCAAGATAATAATCTCTCAGTGCCAGAAAACTGCGAATAGGCTATAGCGATGACGATCATGATCGATATTGAACCAGGATGGAAGCGCAAAGATCTGACTGATGAAGAAATAAGACACTTTGTGAAAGCTAGCATTCATGCACCAGAAGGAACTAAGTTTCTGTATCCAAGGAAACACAGAAACTATGTGGGAAGATGGATCTATTGCAGTCCAAATGGACAATGTCAACTTATAACATGGAATAAGGACGAGCACATGAGAACAGCAAGGAGCATGAAGGGAGTCATACAAATATGGACTCCAAAGAGACATTTCTTCAGACCTTCATGTGTGGACCCAGAAGACGAAGTAAAGATGGATCCAGAAGAAGAAGTGAAAGTGAATACAGAGGATGCAGGAAAGATGGATACAAAAGAAGAAGTGAAAGTGGTTGTTGAATCGCCCAGAGGGGGGAGTATAGAGGAGGTCCCAAACACAATTTACACCCCCTCCGCCCATTTTGAGGTGCCAGGAACGTTCATGGCGAAATATATGACGTATGATGAGCAAATAAACCAAACCAGCAGAGAGCAGCAGTAGGGCTCTGCCCAGTACCTATCAGACTAACAGCACCTATTGAAGTACCTGCACCTAAGAAACCTTGGACAGTAAGGTACCCATTGAGAAAACCAGACCGACAAGTGATACAGAATGACGACTGTCAAAATGCAGTACTGGAAGAAGCCAAGAAAGTGCTAAAAGAAGACGAATGGTGACGTCACAAGAACCCGGACTGACTCACACATAAAAGATATGACAACCTATGAATGATAAAAAGAGACGAAACATCATGGATAAGTGACATCCTGAGTTAAAGCGAAATTAACAATGTCAAATGTTAAATGCTTATGCTATGAGCGTGATGCAGATATTCAGCCAGCTTACACGTGTACACATGCAAGGAACTGCAAGAAGCTAAGAAAATCATGAGGCTTGCTAAAGCTTAATAGTAAAATAGGGTGCGGCCAGCGCCACTTATACATATCTACCTCAAGAAAAGAACTGCATATAAGTATACTTCCACTATGCACAAGAGCAGAACTGACCAAAGGTTACTTAAGTTCTCACAAGGAGAGTTTTGCAGCAGGAAAATCGAAAATTAAGTACAAACAGAAACTCAGACGAAGACAAGTCATGCCAAGAAGCCAAGGTCGTACCAGCTGAAGTAGGCCAATAGTAGATACATTTAATGAAGAGAAGAACAGAGTATGCTGTCAAATCAAATGCACGAATTACATGGAGAATAAGACGACATTCACGATGTCGGAATCACGTGGCCGAGCCAGCAGAAGAGATTAAACTTTCACACCTACGCATGGAATTGTACCATGCCCAGATGCCTTCACTTTTACAGACCAAGAGCAGTCTCAAGGCCAAGATACTGTTATGTTCACCTGGTATCCACAAGGACACCACCCAACTGGGTTACTCGCTGGTATGCTTCTCAGCTTTGCCCTGATGTGGTCTGCAAGGAAGGTTCTGCCTGAAAATACAGGAGGACTGTGTTCAAGACTGACTGACTGGGGTAAGTATCCTCCCTCCACCCCCTTATGCTTTCAGTCACTTTAGCGCCCTCTCCTCACCTTGTGGTAGAATTAGGCATGCTCTCCGTCCTGCCTTCTTTGCAGGGGCACGTTGTCTTTCATGGGCGAGTGCGGTCCAGTTACTTCACTGACGCCGGCCCATTTGATATTGTTCAGGTAGGTCTTATTGCTGTTCTTTAGTTTTGTTGCTATCCTGCATGCCTTTCTTTGTTTAAAATGTCTCCTTTTTCTCCCTTAGGTATGCAGAGCTTCAGCGCAGCGAACTGGCTTGGTTGAGCCCCGCTGATAAATGATGGCGCATTAAGAGCGCTATGAGGCGGTAAGTAAGCGTTATGCACAGCGCTGCAAAGTCTTGCCTTTGCTGACCTGTGTTTTCCTTCCTTGTAGGTTGCGGTGTTCTTCAGCGTGAGTGGAATGTCCGGAGTGGTGCCAGCAGAGGGGCGACCAGCCAGGTAAGCCTTTTGAGCAGTTCGTGATTTGTAAATGTCTCTACAGCTTTCTTTAATGTTGCCTCTATCTTCCTCTTTCAGGTCGTTCTGTCCGGAGGCGTGCAGATTCAAGGAAGCTGTTCGCAGTAGCTGCGAGTGTTTAAAGATGAAGACTGCAGGTAAGATGCTGCTGCTAATGATGTTCCTTTTGTCTCCTTGCAGGTTCTGCGTCTCCAAGGTTCGAGGGAATAGCTGGACACGGTCAGCGTCACGTTGCAAGCTGCAAAGTAACACAAAGCATGTTCTGTAGTCAAGGTGTGGTTTATATAGCCCAGGTAAAGTAGTACCAGGGAAAGTAGTACCAGGCCTGCCACACCCAAAACACTAGACCGCATAGGTTGGTTCTTAAGAACCAAGCTATGTGGATGCCTCCATGTTGGCATACAATAAAGTAGTTCCCAAGCACATTGTTGTTCATGGTGTATGAGCCTGGCGCCATAGGCACCAGGACTGGCCCCATGAGGGCTTTTGAAGAGGATGCCAGGCTCTAGAGGCCCGAGTCCTGACTCCACCTGACCAATGGGTTTGCCAGAGGGGGTTTTGGGCGAGGGTCGTGACAGATACAAAGAAATGATTGATACATGACCACAGAAGTGATGATTGATTGTTGCAATAATTGGAGGGAAACTGGGGGAGCGAACAAACTCCCTGCACCTGGCCGGCTATTCTGCACGCTGCTAGGCTGGTGGCAAAGTATGAGTGGGGTTGATGCCAACCCAATCATAGTGAACCAAGTAATCTAGGGTCCTATAGTTAATAGAGCCAATGAGACGTCGTACTTTTAGTGACGTCTCTGGGAGCTATTTTGAAGGAAGGGCTCAGATGCCCCGCCTGACACTGTTTATCCAATCCCCTCACTTCGTTACCATGTACAGATATAGTACCTGCAGTAAAGTTACCTTCCTATAACCAATAGAATTGCATGCAACATTTTAAGCATTACATGTCAGTGATGACGGGTTTTCAGTATAAAAGATATGTTTTTTATGAAGCTCGTTGGAGTTGTGAAGCGAGAACGAAGATCAAGCAATAGCTGATGTTCATGAACTCCCCGTTTTTTGTACTTGTCATTAAACGGACCCCCTTTGCCAAACTATTGAGTTGTCATTATTGATTCAATGCTAGAGTATTAATCTGCATTCCAATCCATCTCACGGGTGCTGCTATTCATCTTAACGTGCTTTTGGGCAACCCCCAGCTTTATGGGCCGGTTGGGGTCCTAATGCACAAAGTCAAGGAACACTGCTACAGAAAAGAGGTTGAGGAGGTACTGTGCCCCTTCTGCAATAAGACTCTATGCCGTGGGCCTTCCGATATCCCATCTCAAAGTCTAGGAACATTGATAATGATCAACCATCTGGTGCGAGTCCACAGGGAGGATGTTGATGATAAATATCGTAACACTGATAAACATCACAAAAAAAAAATGCATGGGGCCCATTCCTTGCATAGACGAACATCAGCAGCACCTGCAAAACCTCCATACACCAGGGCATCAACAGCGCCAACTGGAAATTATGCCTCTACATCAGCAGTGGTAACCAGTACACAAACTCCACTCTTACCGACACCCAATCTAACCATGATGAAAGTCATGCGTACAAAATGCTGCAACTGGGTAGTTAAGGAAGATGCCACATTTAGCGAATGGCAGAATTTAATCGCACAACAA
This sequence comes from Ambystoma mexicanum, assembly GCF_040938575.1. NCBI lineage: Eukaryota > Metazoa > Chordata > Amphibia > Caudata > Ambystomatidae > Ambystoma > Ambystoma mexicanum. The sequence goes on along the minus strand of NC_090922.1, from coordinate 1,315,425,558 downwards.
CAGATTACCAGCCATCGTTAGTTTTCTTTTTAAGTGGCAATTTATTTTTCCCCCTTTTTTTCTAAACTTCAACAATGGTATCATAACCAAGTTCGAATTCACCAGGTGCAATGCCTCATAACACGAATGGGTCGCCAAGGGAGATGCCACGGTTAAGGAATGGGAGAGATTCCACTCAATGTGAAAAATCATTATAAATACTAGAAAGGTCACTAAGAAACCTTTCCATTCATCTCCTGCTTCCATCCTCAGCAGTACCATCATTTTGAATATAGGTTGACCTTTCAAGGTGGTTAACTGTACAACATCTAGTGCAAATCCACTGGGATGCTGATAACAATGCAGCTATTTTTTTTAATTTTTTTTATTTATATGGTTAATAAAATCAACCTTTCAAATATCAATAGGTATCACAATATCAAAACACTACAATACATAAAAGCAAATTTGGAGTTTGTTCATTCACTACAGTTAAAATTCAAATTTAGTTTAACTCAATTACGCTAACTATGTGTATACACTAAATATTTCATCCAAAAATCGTACAATTGCTATTTTGGTCCTTAAGGCAGTTGATGAAAAGATACGATGCCACAAGGTCTTATTAATATGTGCGTTTTGGTCTTCAAAAAAATTTCCAAAGCATTTTTGTCGAATAGTGGTTAAATTTGTACAAAACACTAAACAATGTTCCAACGTTTCTTTTTTGTCAACATTCTTACAAAAGCGACATACATTTTCTGATTGCATAATTTGATTTCTGCGAGCCTGAACATCTAATGTCGGCCAAAGGTTCAACCGAAAACGGAGAAACTTCTGACGAGTCTTTGAACAAGGAAATTTGGCCAAATAGTCAGACATTGTTCTACATTGCTTGTGCCCAAATAGCGCTCGATCAAAATCCTTGTAATTGAGACATTTATTTTGGGTCAGAATCTGATGCAGCTATAAGAAAATACAAAAATAAGCACATTACAATAATGAACTTGCACAACACCAACAACTGAACTACCTCACAAAACACTCCAAACGCCTACAAGTACTGCATACCTCAAAATACATTAAAAGTACAAGAAGTACAATCAAATAACCTCCAACCTTAATGACAAATACAAAAGCTATATGTCCACATTTTTGAAACTTTAAAAAATACATTAAAACATACTTGCCACTCAAACACAGCAAATGAAGAAAATAATATTGAATACCATCTGATAGCAATGGTCAGTACAACTTACACACACAACACTGCAAATAAACTTTCAAACGTGTAAATAAAGATTAACACTTACATTCACATCAGTGACACACCTGCATGTGCACAGTCCGGAATTAAAAGGACAAAACTGCAGGAAATAGTGGCTTTTATACTTTTAAAAGAGGACTATATACCAATAGAACTACTAGGATTGATGACACATGTTCAGCACAAACTATCACTAAGCCCTACACAAATGCAAAAGTAACAACAATCAATGAAAAAAAATGAAACTGACACAAACCTATTTTTACCCCACATAGTACCTTTCATAGCTGTGGCTATTCGAAATGACTACAGATATTGATTTGTATCCGCGGCTGCACGCACATTTTTCTGCAAGCCAAAAATCAAACTAAATTGGACTTCAAACCTTGAAATCAAATAAGTGAACAACTAAGTACATAAAATAACACACACAAATACAATTCTGTACTTTATCATCCACATGAACAAATGATTATTGCACAGAAAATGTATATGTATAGACATGACTTTAAATATACCTGCGGTTCTAGCCGCAACGAATGAAATGCAGGATAGTATCAACGCACCTACGCATGTGCTTTTTATAGACATGGCTATACAAGAGCCCCTCCTAGACATTTGCTGATAACCGCAGCTATTTGCAAATTCTACTAGTTTACAATTACATTTCCACTCCACCAAACTCCAAAACCTGTCCCCAACATGCCTACCAACCCCTCTACTCCTCATAGTCCTCCTCTACTCCCCTAGTCTCTTACAATCCCCCAAATCACTCAATGCAAATACGATGCCACCCCACCCATAATTGCGGATAGCTGCAGTTGCCACATGTCCCCAAACAACCGATGTGCCACTTGCTCAAATATAGATGTGGCTGCAACGGGGTGATGTGAGGATTTACCCATGAATAGCAATGCTGCACGCTGGGCGGCTGTTGGATAGCTGCAAATAATAACAACAGCACCATCGACCAATTAGAAAATACAACACACACATATCATACATACCCTGCTCATACAAACTACTAGAAATTCAAAACAGGAATAATTTTCCTAGAAACAAAAATGCTGCAGATATCACAGCTGGTTTGAAAACTGTGTGGCTGATTGGAGACAGTTGGTTGTTTTGGTTGCTGGCTATTTGGGAGAAACTAAGTATTAACATGGACCTAGGTTTAAGAGAGTTTACAATATTAAATGGTTTGTATTGCGAGGAATGCGTTGGTTCCAGGTTTTTCCAAAATTGTTAAGCCTGAGAAGTACAGGGCGCCCAGACATGATACTAATTCATTGTGGAGGCAATGACTTTGGGAATGCACAAGGTGTGTCCCTTACTTTAATGATGAAACAAGACATGGGAAAACTAATGGAACTATTTCCTCACACTATCTTTATCTTTTCCAATCTCACTAAAAGGCAAAAATGGAGATGCACCACCAAATTTAATGGTAACATTGAGAAATCCCAGAGAAGGAGAAATGTTAATAAAGCAGTTTCAGCATTCATGATAGACACAACCAATTATGGATTGCGAACAACAACATACAGTTCAACATGGTCAATTTCTACAGGCATGACGCAGTACACCTAACCGATGAAGGAAATGCAGTGTTCCTTCATAACATCAAAACAGTACTCCTAATGTGCTAAAGTTCTACACTAAGTGTACCCCAAAACAGTCCTTTTAAGGACTACTTATCATACAAAAATACACAAATACAATAAATAATAACAAAAAATGTTTTTATTATAACCACAGCGACAGATCATTGACTTTTATCATAATCGCGTTTACAAAAAGTCAGTTGACAAGAGACTGACTTCAAGTTTTTTTAAACTACAATCCAACTTAAATGATCAATACAGAACAACACTACTCATGTACTTATGTAAAGTAACTGAAAAATAAGAATCCGTAGAAAAATACATAACAGTAAAGTGGATAGACAAACATTGCACACCCACACAAAATAATACCATAAGTGACAATACACAACCTAAAATACATTGTATGGCACATCTAAAACTAGACTACAATTGCTCCTTTTCATATACATTTTGTAAAACATTTTCTACTACCTTTCTCCAAAGTCTCACATGCTCAAAAGTCTGAAAACACACATCTAAAAGAAAAGACTCTCTAATACTTACCGGGTCCCTGACCATGGCCTTTGGCAATGGCCAGTGATTTTTAACCACTGATGTCACTATACCTAAACAAAGTACTCACACCCCAAACTATATAGCTGCGGATACCGAACTACACATGCCCTTGGCTATCTGTAGTCCTTTGTAGACTCAGATATAGCCGCAAATATCGGCAAAACGGCCGGAAATAAAAAAATGCTTTTCTGCCCCACCTGCACCTCACTAAGTGGCACCCTCATCTGTGCCAGCTCCCCCCACTCCCCAGATGGCCTCCTCACCTCCCCTGCCCTCTCTTTTTTCCCCAAAACACATGCTGCTTCTGTGAAGCAGTTTGCTGTGAGATGTCGGCTATTCACAGATATAGCCCAGACTATGGAAAAGCTTTGTGTTGCAAACTCAGTCCCTGTACCTCCTCTAACTCCCAAATTTCAGTCAGTGCCTTCTAGCCACCCCCCCCCACCTCTACCCTGATGGCATATGTATCGGCAAATAGATTTTTACAGTGTTTCATTTTCCCATAACCTCGGCTATAGATGCGAATATCTCTTGCAACTAGAGAGGAAAACAAGATGGCGGTTGTTTCATTTCTGAAAACCATGATCCTGCAATGCACAATGGGAGCTATAACTATAATTTTTGGGGAATTGTCACGCTCTTCTCCGTCAAATTTCAAAATAACTACGGCACGGAATAACCCTAAACCTTGCATGGATCACGAGTCAATGCTTCATGCCCTAGTTGTTTGGGACCTGGGCCAAATCCAGCCAGCGGTTTGGGCTGTGCGCTTTAGCAAAAACTGACATTTTTGTGTATGGGAAAATGAATGGGAAGTAGGCAGCACTTTTGACACTTAATAACTTTATTATTTTTAACTAATCTTTACGAAACCCTGCGGCCAAATCTGTTACTCGAATCAAAGGTTATTAACAATTTGAGGGGTTCCTATTGTCACTCCAACTCATCTTAACATTATATATATTAAAACACATAAAAAGGCACTGTGAAGCTACAGGGTCGCATTATGAGTTGCAAACAGCAAAAAGTATCAAACCAGACACTTAGGTCAAGTAAATTGTTCTATTTTTAATAGGGACAATGTCCAAAATCAGGAGGCCAAAGTAACATGTTTCGTACCATTACAAGGTGCTTGATCACACACTTTGTTGTTTTCCCACAATGCTATACATATAGCTTTCAAGCAATACTCTATGGCGCCATTTAAAAGACGTGTCTTAACAATTATGCAAAGACGGCAGCTAATTTAATACAGGCAATAACATACTGACCATGTACTAATAAACCATTTGGAGAGCAGGCCCGCAGAATACTGTTGACCAACCCCAACAAACAATAAAGTGCAAAGTGTGATTTAAAATGATGCACAATTAAAATGCATATTGAAAAGGAAGATATTAAGAAAAATCAGTTTCGGTACAATACCATAAATACAATGCTCCATCATTGCTGCTATAAAAAGATAACAGCAATAAAAAACTGTACAAGACAGTACAAAACATAAACAAGCTAATCATGCCATATATAATAATACACATAATTCATGTAGCTATGATGTCATATGGTGTAAATTATGATACATTTGTAATTAAAATTACATGCACAAATAGCCCTGAAAAAATAATCAAATGACACTGCAATCATAATATGCTGACTATTGTTCATTGTCAAGATTGAACAGCTGAATAGATTTAAAACAATGCACAAACTAGCATCTATTGCCCCATAATACTGCACAAAATGTCCATGGCAGTTCAAGATGGAAGGAACTACAGAAACTAGTAATCCAAATGCAAAAATGCACAAGTAAAGTCACACACAAAATGATGTGATGACTTATATGGAAAAAAGGGTGCAGAATCCAGATCTACAAAGTGCAAAGGTGCATGAATTGAAAGATTTATATGATGGTACAATAATGAATAACCAAGTGCAGCATAATCAGGGCTATAAAAAGTGCATAGTGCAACTAATCATGAATTGTGTACTGTACAATTACTTCCATGATGGACAAATGTAATGCCTAATGCAAAAACATAAAACTTTTTTGGAAGTAATCAAGCACACACCCAGCAAAACAAACAACAAATGATCCTATTCTCTACACTGAAAAAAAAACCAGCAAATACATTCGCTATGCAAAAAAATTGAGCATGACCAAACCCAACTCAATAATATGCACCTCACAACTTCAACAACTCTTAAAATGAATAGTGATAATGTGAAATAAAGAAAACAAAAAAAAAAGTTAAAATGAAAAATAAACTCAATGCATATGAAAGAAGAAAAAAAAAGAATAATAATAGCATTGGAAAATATATTAATAATTAATAATGATATCAAAAATTGCAAACCAAAAATGTCACAATCATCAACCAACTGAAACAAAGTGATCACTGACGACAATTCTTATTACAGTCCAATGAATGTATACAACTCCTCCTCAATGTTGTGTCCATTAGGTGCCTTTGTTTGAAAATCCAAAATCATTCATATATATGTTGCAAACTTTGTTATTGTTATCAGCAACTGTACATGCCCCCCTGCCAAAGATAGCTCCTGGAAACACCACTGTCACCTTATGCCCAAAGGCTCATCCGGTGGCCATGAAACACATGAAATGATATGATAGTTTATTTATATAGCGCCTATACACAATGTGTTTCAAAGCGCTTCAAGGCAAGGGAGGGAACAAGGGAAAAAACAATGACATTCTTACAAGCCATGAACAGTAAGGATGTGAAATTAACTATCGTACTCGGCCTGACGACATTTCAGATAGTGCAAGAGCTAAAACATAGATAAGGAAGGGAGGGGGAGAGTGGGCAGGAAATGGAAACAGACAGGTGACTACCATACTAGGCCTGACGACATTTCTGGTAGAGCCGGAAAAGAGGTGAGGGAGAGGGGTGCAGAAAGGTAGGGGAGGAACAAAACAAGCGACTATCATATTAGGCCTGACGACATTTCAGATAGTGCTGGAGGGGGGTTGGGGAGGAAAAAACCAGTAAGGGGAGGGAGGAGGAGACAGACGAGGTTGCTATCATACTAGGTCCAGGGACAATTCTGATAGAGTAAGTGCATAGAAGAAAGTAAGGGGAGGAGATAGGAAAAGGGAGAAGGGAAAGGAGGAGAGAACAGAGAGTTAGCAGTCAAAAGAGTGCAGAAGCAAGAGGGGAGAGTGAATACAATTGCAGAAGTCAGTAGTAACACATAATGTTGCAAGCCAGGATACAAGATGAAGATGGGAACAGCATGATTCAGGGCCAACATGAGTACAAGATACAAAAGAAGTTCAGCATGAGAGTTGAGAAAGGGTGACGCACCATGAATGAATGAAGTCCATAAAAGTCAAATCCAGCATTGTCCACAAGACGGTGATGGTGAAACCAGAATGTATCAGGACAGACTCATGCAGAAGTAGGCTTGAGTGGGGTGAGGGGGGAGCAGGGTAGAATAATCAAGCAAAACAGGCAACACCTGTGTGCGAGAATGGGGGGGCACAAGGGAACATCACGGGCGGACCATGAGAAACAGTACAAAATAATTCTCCTGTGCACGCTTCCCCTGAAAACCGGATGAAGCAGCGGGGATGGGGATTGGAGAGGGGGGTGATCAAGGACAGTAATAAGGCCAGAGATCATGTAGTATCCATGCTGCTCAGGTCATTCAAGCAAGCTGCAGAGAGACCAGGTGGCAGGAGGTGATTTCTGTGTGCAGAGCACAGCGAGAGAGGGGCACAATGGGAGCTGCTGCCAGCCTGCACCCTGTCATGTCTCTGCTGGAGGGTGAGATGAGGTGTTAATAGCCAAGGAGTGGACACCCGCCTTATGGCGACAACAAGGCTACCCTGTAATGTGCACTCTAATGCACATACACATTCAGAGACAGGGGTCAATAACTGCACTCTGCATGTGTGGTATGTGATCTTGCTTTCCCATGAGAAACTGAAATGTCTAGAACCACATACAACACTATCAAGGGGGTGACCGCAGGGCCCGCTGTTAGACTTGGTGCAAGGGCTAAAGCAGTTTGTCCCACCTGCCCACCTTGTGACTGCCCTCTGAGTGAGACTGAGTGAATAAATGCATAAGTGCAGTGCATGATGTACCTTCTTGGTGAGAGTGGCAAAAGGTATGCAAGGGTTGGGAGTGCAGTGTACAACTGTAGCAGAGGATTTCACTCCATGCTTCAATCTTCAATATACACTTGCAATGAGTGGTTATGGTTTATAGGATATGTACAGAGATACATATGGGCCTCATTACGTGTTGGGCGGTATTCTGGCGGTAAATCTGCAGAAATACCTCCCAATTGAATTACTGTTACCGCCACATGGTCTGGCAGAGTTAAGGCTGGATTACAAGAGGTGGTGGAAATGTAAATCCCACATTTGTTAATCCATAGACTCTATGGGGCTTTTTTGACAGAATTACCACGGCGGTAATTGAGTGGCACAAATTCCACCAATTTTGAAAATGTTCTCAGCAGAGAGTTGGAGGATTTACTTCCAGCATTATGCTGGAGGTAAATGCTCCACTCCAGTGCCATATTTGTAGTATGACAGAGCTGAAATATTGACGGTAATTCCGTTACAGCCAATTCTTTCCTTCTCCGCCATACTTGTAATAAAGCCCATTTTGGGTGATTAGTACAGAAGGTTGATGGAGGAATGAGAGGGCTTTCAGCATGTTTTTAATGATTTTGGCAATCCAAGATGTGTTCTATAAAGAGAAAAAAAGGAATGACACAATATGGTAAGAGTGTACACTAGTTAACAAAAATGTGTTTTAGCGATGTGTTTTAACTATTTAACAGTGGGAAGTTAAAGGCACTCTCATCAAACAAATAGCAAATAGAGTTGGGAAAAGTGTACTAGGATCACGCTCTCTCTGCCCAGTTGCGTTATGGTCTACCACTTTCATCAAAAGCTGCTACTGTACACTTTGTTCTTAACATATTTCTATGTTAAACATAATCTCTCAAAATCTCTCAAGCTCGCTCCAAGATTGCGGCTTCAATGAGATTGCATCCTCTGCATGTGATACCCAACATAGGCGAGGAGCCACAACCCACTTCTAAGTGTTCCTTTTCTCCTACTTCTGTAACGGACATTCTGAACATCTTGAAAACAATACGGCCAGCTTCTTGTGCAGGGGGAATTTTGCCTTCTAAATTCATAGTGAAAACCCCCTATATCTTTGCACCCTTTCTGGACCGTTTTATCAATTCCTCATTTAGAGAAGGCCTTGTACCCAACAGCCTTATTAAGCATGTGGTTATCTCGACTCTGCTGAAGAAACCCGGCCTAGATCTTAGCAACCCCGGCAATCTCCAGCCTATACCCAACTGTCTCTTTCTGCTCAAAGTGATTGATAATGTCGCCACAAACCAGTTTCAAAAACATTTAGAAGCATGGAACATCCTGCACCCATATCAATCAGGCTTTCGGGCAGCACATGGGATGGAGACAGCCTTGGTGGACCTACAAGACAACGATGCTGAGTATTGTAGAAAAGGGCAAAGCAGGCCTACTGATACTTCTGGATCTGTCGGCTGCCTTCTGAATCGGCAGAGTCCCCTAGGCCACTGTTCTGAGAATGCCATTAACTGGATATCCTCCTTTCTTGACAACAGGATTTCACGTGTGTGCTGGGGTAAGCTTCCTCGGGAAGCAGAACCCATTGTGGAGGAATTCCCCCAGGGGGCTTGTTTTTCCCCTGTGCTGTTTAATCTATTTATCAGACCTCGATGCGACCTATTGCCATCACTGAATGTGTATTTCGCTAACTACGTAGATGACACTCAGCTAATTCTTTTCGCTGAGTGGCAACAATGATCAAGACCAAGCGCGGTAAAATCATTAGCATGACCGTATCAACGACTGGATGAACTTAAGCTCCATGTGTCTCAAGCCCTCCAAAACCGAATTGTTTTTTGGCTGAACTCAGGCTCGAGGTAAACTCTCGGGAGAGTAGTCCAACATGATCATTGACAACCATGCCATTCTTACTCGGAATAAAGTGAAAACCCTTGGGGTATACATGAACGCAGATGTCAATTCCGCGGCCCATGTCGAGAGGATTATTCACAGCTCACACTACCATCTCAATGTATTCAGACATGCCAAAGCCTTTCTGTCTCAAAGAAACCAGAGACCCTACGTTGCCTTGACGACTGCAATGCGTTACTGCTATGGGCTTCGTCCCATTGCATTGACTCTCTGCAGATCATACAAAACAACGCTGTTTGCTTTGTCTACGACTTATCTAAGAAGGATCATGTATCCAGTGCTTGCAAGCAGCTGCACTGGCTTCTTGTCTCAGCAAGGATATGCTTTAATGCAGACATTCTGACTCATAAATGTGTTTTTGGCAACGCCCCTAAATATCTACAGGAAGATCTTAGACCATATACTCCACTGAGGCTTCTACGTGGTAGCTCCAATGAATTGCTGATGGTTCCTAGAGCAAAAAAGAGCAGTGGTTTGGGAAGCTCTTTCCCTGTCCTATCTGCACAGCTCTGGAACGCTATTCCACTTGGGCTGCGGAAAGGACCAAATCTGCAGTATTTCAGAAAACCTTTGAAAACTCATCTTTTCACTTAGCTCTCCTCCTGTCCTTTCACTGCAGTTTTTGTATTTCCTGTCTCTGAACTGTCCTCTGTGTCTTTGCCGTCAGGCTTTGGCGCTTGATAAACAAATAGATCAAAATAAATAAGGATTTGTATATTTGTCATGCTGGCTTCTTGTGTAATTTGTGCACTGTTCAAATCATCTCTATTAAACAGGATATTTTTGAAAGCTCAACCTAGCGCAGTGATCACGTGCCTACATCACAGACTAGTCTCAAATCCAGCTTCACCAATGAACTAAACTGTGTGACCCTGGGCAAATAATTTGAATGTATACTAATTGTGCCTTATCTGCTAAAATTAGCATCCTTAGAAACGATCCATTTCACACTGTATGCTATTCCCAAAAATAACTCACTTCTCATATTGTTCCATGCAGACATAATAATAGCAGTACCATTGATTGACCATTCAGATAGTGGACATCACAATGTTTATTTGTCTCCAGGCTGACTCAGATAATCTTCTTGTAATGTAAATTCTCAGGATGATTTACCGGATGTCCAAGACTCATGCCATTCTTTTTGATGCCATTTACTTTCTCTTTTGATGTCAACACAAATGCAAATTAGGGAGCTTTTGCCACACAAAACCTCACAAAACCTTGAACTGGCCATGTATAAATTCATGCCGACTACGACAGTTGGTTTTAGCATGGTAACTACTATAGATTTATAGACCTACAGCGAGTGCTGTACCAGGTGTTATGGGCCCTGAAGACCGAGTTAACAAGGTATGAGGGACCATAAGGCCCGTTATGGCCCGAGCTGCAGGTCTATAAAGCTATAAGAACACACAAAGTCTTAGCTTGTGGGAGGTTATTAGCAGTGGGTGGGTGGAGTATGTAATTGAGGGAGGTAATTAGCAGGTGTGGGTATGTTTCACAGGTAGGCAAATGTAGCTTTAAATTAATTACACATTTACATAAACCACATTTAGCCGACAATGTAGGTTTACATTAATTACACATTTTCATATACAACATTCAGCACATGGATATTCATAGCAATTCATATGTGTGTAAACTGTCCTTACTTTTTCAATACTGCCTATTTTCTTTGCAGCCTATCACATACTCTGCTGACAACAGAACGCTTTGCTTCTGTGAGGAGGTGGGGGAAGGGGACAGGAGGCAGGGCTCCTCATTATGTAATGCTGGCGAAAAATGAAAACGTTTAAGCCACATTATGCTTCCTTTCTTTATAATCTGAATGCGGCATATTTAGAAAAGCATACATTATAATGCTGAAACTTTACGGATTACGGCCGGTAACACTTGAAAGTGTTTCATGTTTATTTAGTGGGCAAGGCGCCGTCAGGCACACTACTATTGCAACGTGCACTACGTTCCATTCACTGTTTTCCTTCTGGGATGCGACGCAGCCGGTGAGGAAAAGCGCAGCAAGTGGGCGACGGCGAAGGCAAATGTAAAAGCCTTCAATTACTTTCCGGGCTGTATTCAATCTGCGGGCTATACCAGTCTGTATAGCCAGCAGATTGACCAATCAGTTTCCTAGAAACACCACTAGGGTGTTCTAATACTTGTTATGGCCTGCAATCAGAGCACAGCACATATTCCTTTCCTATATGCTAGTGAATACGGCATTCATACTAGTATGACAATATTAGAGTTACTGTACTCTAGCATTCCATAGTGCAGATCCACCATGAGAACTATAAACACCTAGAGTACTGGGTTGTAAGCAAGTTGCGGCCCCTCCAAATGTATTGAATATCATAAGAGAGAATGGAAGGCATTGTGATACTGATAACAAAGTGAATGCAGCACAAAAATAGAAGATGCAAACATCAATGGTCTTTTGGAGAAGTGGTAATAGAATTATAAAACTGAGAAGGGACCTATTGATATTTAAAATCACTTGCCAGAAATTACTCTTCACCCTAGAAAGGAAAGCCTCTTTCATATATAGAATAGTTGACTCGCCGCTGAAAGCTTTTTAACACCTCACTCACACAGGGCATGTCTGCTTGAGCAAGGGCATTGCATGTTTATCTTTGGCGACACAGAACGGGGCATGACAATCTCGGAAGTAGCACTGCAAGCACAGCATGGCGGCCCCGATCAGTGCAAACTTCCCACACACAGAACACACACCTCATAAAGAACAGGCACAGTATGGGCCACAAACCCACCATCACAGAGATCAGGACAGCATGAGCTGCAGGAGTGAAATCTCATCTCGTCTCACCCAGGTCACCATGGTTCCAAGCAGTGCAAGCTGTCCTCCTATAGAACAAGTAGCGCATGCATGTGCCACAGACTCATTATGGTGATGTATTTGCCTCCTAAAGGCTTCCACGAATATTGACTATTGAGAGCGAACGCAGAACAATAGACACTGCCCGCCACTTGCTCAAGTGCAGCCCAAGTGACAGGCTTTGAGGTGAGAGGACAGGGCGCCAACCCCAGAGAGGCACGTGTGAATCAAAAGCAAACAACTGTGTGCATTTCGTTTGAGTTAATAGGCCCCTAATCCATACACATTGTGAGGAATTCGACCATCCACACAGGAAAAGTGCCCTCGCCGGGGCTTTTTTTGTTTGTTTTAAAAAATATTGAATGATGGGGACATTCCTGTGCACATTTTCCACGCTCACCGCATAGCATCAAAATAGTCCTCTGGGAGGACACAGTTTACCAGCACCGCCCTCCCCGTCATGTGTAGCTGACACCTGACAGCTGGGGGTACCTAAAAGTCTTTGGCAATGGGCAGCCTGATTAGAATTTCGTGGCCCTATGAATTTGCATCTCCTTTGTGAATCCTTGCTGGTGGCGGCGAATACTGAATAATGTTAATTAACAGGCCTCAGGGAAGGCCTGGGTGCAGGGGGTGACAATGGAGACCAAACGCCAGACACCTCTTTGTAATGCAATGCCTCAACTTGGTACTAACACCCCTCCTTGGTATGAAAGGGCAGTGAATGTCCTGTCTGGTACCACTCCTTTCAGAGCTGGGAAGTATAGGAGGCCCATGTTGTGATCAAGCGCTGCATATGGCTCAGTTAATTAGGGAGACACTGTGATGTACAGCAGATAGGAAGATGGCTGGAACTTAGAAGTATATGTTGTCATTCTTCCCCTGTCTGTTGCTAAGCGACCTGGTTCTGACCTGAAGCATCACTGAAGATTGATGGTTGGGACCCAGGATTGGTTCATTAAAGTGGACTTAGCCTACACCAATCGCTGGGGCCCGCTTGACTTTGAAAAAGGGGTGTACCTCTCAGTGATCAGATAATCTGAAGACTTTGCAAGGAGTAAGAAGAAGGACACATTTGGACCCGAGCTGAAGGTACAGTCTACCTTACATCTTCCGCCAGTGAAGGAAGGCCAGGAGTTCCAAGAGGGAAGCAAGATCCCTCCCATAAACATCTCCCAGCAAACAGAGGGAGATACCAGACTGCTAGGTTCTGACAGCAAGCTTCCTAGGTGGGACGTGCCGGAGAGTCTCTGGACAAGGGACAAAGGACAAGGCCATTGCCTGCTAACACCCTGCTGAGCTTTGGGCAGTCTGCCTTGAAAGGACACAAACCCTGCAAAGAAGCTAAGAGGAGTGCCACACAAGCATCATCCAGCGTCCATCTTTTAAGGACGATTTTGAAACAGTTGAGTCCTCGAACCGCATCCAGCTGCACCGCTGACTATTGTCAAGCCGCAGTCACTGCAGCCATCCGAGACACCTCGACCAGCATTCCAGATCCGCCAACCAGCACAGAGACATCGATTCTTGGCCTGAGCCGCTGCACCAGACAGCCTGCAGACGTCCGTCCAGCCTCGCTTGCCAAACTGTCTGCTGCCTGGTACCTGCAGCTGTCTCCCGATACTAACTCTGTTCCATGGGCTGCAAAGCGCCCTGGAACCGCCTTGACGCTGTCGAGCACCAACAACTTCCTTAGCAGGTACATTGTGGTTCAGCGAAGGTCCCTGGAGATAGTTATGACCCTTTGCCCCTTTGGTGCTGGAACCAAATAATTTTGAACTATAAGACTGATTACTTTACCAACTACCCTCCTGTCAGTATCCAGAGTGCATACCTTTCCTTTGTGAAACTGTCTGTACTCTGTGTTCCTTTACAATGTGGATTGTAATTGTAGTGTTCTAGAACGGTCTGTTGTAGTAATAAAAAAGTAGATATTTTTATACAACCTTAACTGGACAGTCCCTTTTATCATTGGGTAATAATGGTAGTTTTGCTGTTTTGTAACTACCCAACGATCCACGACCTTGCAGAAATAAGCCTGCCGTTCCGTCCACGTTACCAAAATTCGACAAGGAGGTCTTATAGTTCACTTGTATTCCAATCTGTTTGGATCCCTTCTGGTGTACTAGAGGTGTGGGGCTGATTGATGGTTTAGAAACCGATATTCATCCATGGACCACAGGTGCCCCAGAAGTTGATTCGTCACACACACATATGAAGAGTTGAAGTATTTTCTCCCCAAAAAATGTTGCAGGCTCTGTCGGTCAACACTGAATATGTCACCCTTCTCATAAGCATCAATCTTCTTGAAGGACTTGTATTGCTAAAAATTAACCTAAAACCTCTTTCAGTGTAATTCCCTGTGCAGTGGAATTGATTACAATTTGACAGATACACAGAGGTGTGAAATGGAGGCAATGAATTACATGTTGGTGGAAACAGGCGTGGACTCTAATAAAGATACAATGCGAAGTGGCAGTTCTAAGTGCAGACAAGCGATTTAAAACAAATGTAATACATAAGTGGGTGCTCCAGTCTTGGGTCACCCACCACCAGTCCAGTAACAGCAATGGGATATTCGATAGGTAAGGCATTGAAAATGTGTATTTTGTTCTTCTAGTTCATTTCTTTTTTTACACATCTGATTGTTCTTACATTGTTCCTGCATTCCTGTTTCCCTTTTTTCCTACCTCTTTACTTTCCTTCCTCAAGTCCTTGTCTTTGTATTCACTCCAAAACGTCCTTCCGTAGGTTTACCTCCCCTTTTCCTCATACTTTTCTAATTTCATTTTGCCAATTTACTTTTTGCTTCCCTCTGTCCTATCCCCCACCCTTTTCTCCCTCTCTTGGCTTTTTTCTTAGGCATTCTTTACTTGTTCTTCATTCCCTCACACCTCCCTTTTCTGCTCCAAGCCTAATTTTTCGGACGTTTCTAACATCCTTTTTACTTCACTCCATGTCTTCCTTTTCTATTCCTTCCTTAATTTTCCTTCATGCTCTTTAGTCTTCCTTCCTCCTGCACTTTTTCCCTACCTCTCACAGTCCTATATCCTTATCCTCTTTGCCACCTCTCTTGGTCCCTGCATTGTCCCTCATGCCCTGCCTTTTCCCCTGCCACATTTCACTTTATCCATCCCTCCTCTTTCCTTGCCATCTCTCCTTCCTTCTTTCACTTGCTCCCCCTTTTCAACCTCCCTTGTCCCATTCTCTTCGTCCATCCTACCCTCTCCCTTCCCCTCATACTTCATTTCCTATATTCCTACTGCTAAACTTTTTGTCCTCTCTACTCCCCTCCCCCTTTTAACCTCTCTCCCATTATTTTCCATCCCTTGCTTTCCTCTCCTCAGTTTCCTCTTTACTTCCTTCCTTGCTTTTCTCATCATCCCTTTCTTCTTTCCTTCCTGTTTCTCCCCTACTCACTCTGGTCCTTTTCTCACCATTCTCCCTTTTCTTCTTTCCTCATTCCTTTCCTTTTTCCTCTCTTTCTCAAAATGTTGTCTTTCCTTTTTCCTACTGCCCTTTTCCATCCTTTCCTTCATTTTCTCTCCTTTTATTCCTGTCTATCTCCCTTCCTTATTTACTGTGTGCCCTTTCACCTCTCTCCTTGCCCCAATTATGCTTCTTTCCTCCCTCGTTTACTTTGTTTCCCTCCACACTCTTGTCAGGGGTAGAACGGTGGTAATGTCAAAACATGTTATTTAAGTATAATCAGAGTGACCCCACAGCACTACTACTCTCTTCACACACAACCACTAACTCAGGAATCTCTTTTACGTTCAGGAACACATAGGAGTTCTGTACCTGGCCAGTGACCTAATGCTTGACTCGTTACCTGATGCCACTCATCTTCCCCCTTTACCGCTACCCCAGAGTTACCCACCAGTCACCCTGAATGGAAATCTACAGCTACCGGGCATGGTAAAAGGAACATCTTCACAGTATTCATAATTTTTATTCTCAAGGAATGACGGACAGGATATCACGAGATTAACATTTTCTGCTGTGTTGGTTTATAAATGTATGCACGAATACCTGAAATACACTGCTCACTTGAGAGAGTGGGAGCAGTTCACAGAATGTCAGCACAGCACAGACAGACACTTCTGTGTGATTCCATGAACCGAATAATGGGGACTCCCTACTCAGATTTACTGGATCCAGAAATGCAGGCTATCGGGGGAGCTCTCGAGGCCACTCAATCACCCATGATGCCAGGCTGCGGAATTAAAGCATATCGTGCTTCAGATGAAACGCGGGATCATGATGTAGCAGTAGCACGTTGAAGAGGACTCAAGGCATGTGAAGAGCAAACAGCCAGGCCCCACTGAGCTCCACCCATCTGGCTGGAGAAAAAAAGTAGCCTCCTGCACGCAGTCTGTCTTGAAAATGTCCTTAAAAGATGGACACTGGATGATGGTTGTGTGGCACTCCTCCTAGCTTCTTCACAGGGCTTGTGTTGTCCTTTCAAGGCAGATGGCCCAAAGCTAAGGAGATACTCTTCGGCACTTCCCACCTAGGAAGCTTTCTGGCAGAACCTAGCAGGGCATGCAGTGTGTTGGCAGGGTACTGGTTCTGCAGCGGTTCTGGAGCAGTTGGACTGGTCCTCTGAGTCCGGTATCTCCCTCTGTTCCCTGGGATATGTTAGGAGAGGGATCTTGCTTCCCTCCTGGAACACCTGACCTTTGATCCCGTCAGAAATGACTTCCTTGGGGAATCCAACATAGGAGAATATCCCAGTCAGAGGCTTTGCACCGACAGGGGCTTTGATGCTCTTCAGAGGGACAGCCTCAGGTTATCTTGTGGTGTGGTCCACCAAGATGTATATGTCCCCCGACTTGGTTTGAGGATCCAAAGGACCCAGAATATCACACCTATTCTCTCGAAAGGCCCTCCAACCATGGGTAGTGGAATTAAGGGGGCCTTTGCGGCACCACCTGACTTGCCAGAAGCTTGACAACTCAAGCAGGACCAGATAAATTCCTTAACGTTTAAGCTGAACTGCGGCCAGTAAAAGCGTGCAGACAAGTGGTCTGATGTCTTAGTCACTCCCAAGTGACCCGCTAAAGGAATTTGATGAGCCAAATCCAAAAGGAACTTTCTGTGACATTGGGGAACCACCAACCTTCTGCCCTCAGAATCCTTTGCCTCACTGTACAGGAGTCCATCCTTCCAGTACACTTTGAACAGTCCAGGGGCCTCGGCCTTGGCCTGCTCCTCTGCCTGCTTCTGCATACCTGCCTGAGTGGGTCACTCTTTCTGGGCTCTGCAGAAGTCAGTCTGATCTGGGCCCACAGGTGATGCAAACTCATTCAGCTTGGACAGACCCTTCAGATCTGCTCCCACCTAGTCCTCCACCTCAGGTTCCTGTGCTGCGCCAGGCAACTCTGAAGTCACGGGGTCCCCTGCTACCAAAGAATGGTGCTCTGTGGCTAATAGCCCTTCTCTCGCAGCAGTAGGCAACTCAGTAGTCTGTGGAACTGTAATACGGGCTACCGGCCATGCCTGTCTTTCCAACACTTCCTATGGAAGCACTCAGGCCCTAAGGCTTTGAGAGCGTTCAATCTGGCGTTCTCTTTTGCCCTTGCTCGTGTAGCTGCTGCAACTATTTTGGGATCAGGAAGATCATTACCCAACAGACATGGGACAGGGATGGGGTCTTTCACCGCTACACAGCACAGTGTTATTTCACCTCCCCAGCTGCACTCTACCTTTGCCAAGGAGCACTTACTCTTACCATCAAATCCACTTATGCACAAATCAGGCCCAGTAATATACTGGCCTGGCTGTACCTACTGCCGGGTGACAGTGGTGATGCTAGCCGCGGTATCTTGGATTGCAGGAGTTTTGTGTCTATTGATGTACACGTGCTCTATGTAGAATTGAGTTTTATTGGAAATCAGGGTCTCTTCTGTAGATCTGGTATATTCCCACTCAGTGTAACCAATCCACATTCGGCCACTCCATGGCCTATTGGGAAATCCTCCTCTCTGAGGCCCACACTAATGATGGCCTCTTCCCTGAGGCGAACATTCACTACGGCTTGCTTGGGTAAGCCCTTGCAAGCAGGATCCACTTTCCTATGGCCCAGCTCCTTACACACAAAACGACCTTTGGGTGGTGAAAACACAGGTGTCCCAGTGTTAGGGGTGCCTGTGTTCTTCTTTTCAGTGTGCATGGCTGGACTAGAGTTTGGGTTTTAACTTCGTTCTTTGGGGGACCTGACTTTGAAGAGGATTGGGTGGGACCTTTGTCCTTCTCATCTTTGTTTACTTTTTTGTCTGCCGATTTCTCTTCCGGCTTCGGTGTGCTCGCCTGAGCCTTTGTCTGCCCTCGAGTACTCACAAACCTGTCCGCAGCCTTTGCAAGCTCCCTAGGGTATGTGATAGTCTTGTCCACAAGAAGCTGATGTAGGTCAACCTCACAATTGTTCAATACATACTCACACGCCATCAAATTGTGCATCCCTTTAAATGTGTCAACTTTGTTACCAGTCACCCACCCGCTCAGATACTTCAACGACAAGTGTGTGAACACTTCAAATGTCTGCCCACCTTTCTTTCTGAGATCTCTGAAGATCTGGAGATACTGTTCTGGGGTTTTACAGAATTTCCTGAGTACAGCTGCCTACATGCTCTCATAAACAGGCCTTTCCTCCGGAGTTAACTGAAGAATTGCATCAGTCCCATATGTCGGTAAGCGACTCATCAGGGCTGCACCCCACACTACCTCATCCACCTCCTGCAGCTGGAATGCCATCTCGAGCGCTTCAAACTAGTCGAAAATATCCTTCCCGACTTCATAAGCATGTACTAAATCTTTGGGGATGTGCAGTCGGCGCTTATCCCATTCACCCTGGTTTGAGCCATTTGGCTGTTCTCGCTAGATGCAGACCTGTTGGCCTCTTTCTGCTCTTCTAGTGCCAGCTTGCACATCTCTATGGTGACCTTGTCCCGCTGTTTCTGTTCCTCTAATGCTAGTGTCCTCTCCTTGAGCAGGAGCTTTCTAGACGCTACCTCTTTTACAGCTGAACCATTACTGGGCTACATAGAGACTTTGTTGAGGCCTGGGACCTGCAGGGTGCCGCACTAGCCTCTGTCTTCACTGACACTCTCGAGTGTAGAGAAACCACACTTGCCCCCCGGTGGGATGATTGTCGAGAGACACCGCTCATGCGGTCGTCCTCATCATTTCCCTCCTCGGGAAGGTCTTGTCCATTCGGGGACACAGGGCTTAGCCTGTCCCCTGGGGTCTTCTCTCCAACCACCCTCGCTTCTACTCAAGCTTGGAGGGTGGTCAGCAATTCAGGTTTATTAACCTTAGTGCTGTGGGGAAGTGCCCTCTCTTGACATAAAACGCACAGGACATCCTTGGTCATGCCTTGTATAGTCTCCATGTCAAGCTCCATGACTATTACTTAAACCTAGCAGTGACTAAACGTTGCCTGAAACAGTACTTTTATCATTGTATTTGTATTTGGTATTTTATTTATATTTTATATAGCGCCTTAAACCAAAGCGCTTTGCTTTGTTAAAAGCAAAGTGCGGTACAAAATAATAATACGCAATAAAAATCAATCCTGTCGCGAACAGTCAGGGTTTTGGAGAAGAAGAGTTTTTAAGGAAAGACGAAAAAGAGAGTAAACAGTAATGGAGCGGAGAGAGGGTGGAAGAGCATTCCAGTGCAGAGGAACAAGAAGATGGAAAGAACGGAAACGAGACTGAGCGCATGGAGGACGGGGAACATTGAGTCTGAAGAGGGAAGAAGAATGGAGAGAGCGAGGTGGAGTGTAGGATACAGGATCAGCAAGATAGTCAGGGGCAAGCCCATAGAGGGATTTAAAGACTAAGCAAAGAAAATTACATTTGAGTTGGAAGTGAAAAGGTAACCAACCAAGCAAAGCAAGTGAAGAAGAAATAGAATCTCGGTAAGAGAGAAGACAAAGTAGACAAATAGAAGAATACAAGAATTATAGATTGATTTCAGAGGGGCAAGATGAGAACTCGAGAGACCAAAAAGGGTGGTGGAGCAGTAGAAAAGTCGAAAGAAGAAATAAGAAGTTTGGAAGCTTGGAAAGTGAGGAAAGGACGAACTTTGCAAATATTATGAAGATGGAAAAACAGGAATGAGAGGTAAGAGAAATGTGATGGGCAAAAGAGAGATTAGAATCAAAGTAGAGGCCAAGGTTACTAGTTGTGGGAGAAATAAAAAGATTAGAGGGAGGGAAAGATATAGATCGTTGGGTGACTAAGCTGTGCGCAAGGCTCCAACCGATCTGACCGCTTGCCACCAATTTGACAAATAAACTTCTAGGGCACCAGTGGTCCAGGCATGAATATCGGTTTCTAAACCATCAATCAACCCCACACCTCTGGTATACCAGAAGGGATCAGAACAGATTGGAATAAAAGTGAATTATAAGACCTCCTTGTCCAATTTTGGTAACATGGACGGCGCATCAGGCTTATCTCCCCAAGGTCATGGATCATTGGTTAGTGGCAACACAGCAAAAATACAATTATTACCCAATGATAAAAGGGACTGTACAGCCAAGGTTGTATAACAATGTCTACTTTATTATTACTACAACAGGCAGTTCTAGCACACTACGAAATACAACCCACACAGTAAAGGAACACAGAGGACAGACAGTTTCATGAAGGAAAGATGATGCACTCTGGATGCTAACAGGAGGGTAGTTGGTAAAGTAATCAGTCTTATTGTTCAAGGTTATTTGGTTGCAGCACCAATGGGGCAACAGGTCGTAACTGTCCCTAGTGGCCTTCGGACCAAGTTTGTGGCGGGAGACAGTGGTGAGTATCAGGCAGCTGGCAGTTCGGCATTCGAAGCTGGACTGACGTCTGCGGGCTGGCCGGCACGACGGCTCAGGGCCAAGAATCGTTGTCTTTGTGCTGGTTGGCGGATCTGGAATGCTGGTCGAAGAGGCTCGGACAGCTCTGGTGACTGTTAGTTTATTTATTTATTTATAGTGCGCACCACACCCAAAGGTATCTGGGCGCATTACAGGGATATGCAGTTTCTTGGTTACATAAAGTACATATAAGAAGGCAATGCAGAGAAGCAGTGGCTGTCTGAAAATACAAATATTCACAATATAACAATATTTAAATTCTGGGCAAAAATAGTTTGCAATAAATGCACATTAGGTAGTGTGTAGTTACATGGGTAATGCAAAATATACAATAGACTATTACATATGTTATGAGTTACTATGGGACAGGCTCTGGAAAACTAGTGAGGAGCCTCATTGGAAATCAACCAGTTTTCCTGTCTTTCCTAAATTTATTGTAGGACTGGTCTGATCTTAGTGTATTAGGTAGGGAGTTCCAAAGTTGTGCAGCCATAACAGGGAAACTACTGCTGCCTGCTTTTTTGAGTTTATACCTCGGCACTTGAAGCGTGTTGGAGTTGGATGACCTAGGGGGACTGCATTGTTAAGGCATTTGTAGGTCAGTGAGGCTGTTTTGAGTTGTATTCTCTCCTTAATGGAGAGCCAGTTACTGTCAACGTCTGGTAGTGGATATGTGATGTCGGCGAGGTACGCTCAATGCAGTCCTCAGTGCATTATTCTGCAAGATTTGGAGTTTCTTGATGATGTGTTTACTGGAATCTAGGTACAAAGCATTACAGTAGTCAACTTTGGATAAGACTAGGGCTCTGGGCAGGGTAATACAGCTTTTTATAGATAAAAAGGGTTTGCATGCCTGTATGAGCTTGCGGGTGCATGCAGTAGCAGAAGCTGTTGCACTAACCTGTTTACGCATGTTCAAGGAAGAGTTAAGGTAGAAACCCAAGGTTTTGACCTCTTTGGCTACCTTAATTTTGTTTCCGTCAATGTTGAAGGCACAATATTGATCACTCATTTTTTTTATATTGATAGGGGTAGCTAAGAGCAGTCTTCTCATCATTCAGGCAGAGGCCATGAGTAGCCATCCATGCTGAATGATGAGGTAGATTTTGTTTATGAGGGCTAAGCCTTTGTCATAATCTCCAGTCAGAGGTATGAGGATCTGGGTGTCATCTGCGTAGTTTGTGTAGGTGACACCCAGATGGTCCAGATTATCAAATAACGGTTTGGTGAATACATTATACATGGTAGGCGATACACATGATCCTTGTGGGAGTGATAGGGATGGGGTCAGCTGCAGCTGACGCAGAAAAGACTCTCATAGATCTGTAATTTAGAAAGGATTGGGTCCAAGATGTTGCTTCTGTTGAGAAGTGCGTCATTGTGTAGAGGTGTTTACACAGAACCTTATGATCGCCCAAATCGAAGGCGGCCGACAAGTCTAACAGAAGCAAGAGTGCTGATTTTCCTTTGTCTTTTCGATCAACAATCTGTGTGTTTAGGTCCATCAGGGCAGTTTCAGTGCCGTGTTGAGGTCTGAAACTGACACTGTGATGTGACAATAGTCAGCCGTGCAGCCGGAAGCGGTTCGAGGACTCAACTGTCTGGAAAATGCCCTTAAAAAATGGACGCTGGATGATGCTTGACTGGCACTCCTCCTAGCTTCTTCGCGGGGCTTGTGCCATCCTTTCAAGGTGGACGGGCCAAAGCTCAGGAGAGTGATTGCAGGCAACAGCCTTGTCCTTTGTCTAGATACTCTCCAGCACTTCCCACCTAGGAAGCTTGCTGGCAGAGGATGTGCACTGGTTCTGGAGCTGCTGGATGGGTCCTCTGAGTCTGGTATCTCCCACTGTTCCCTGGGAGATGTTTAGGGGAGGGATCTTGCTTCCCTCTTGGAAGACCTGGCCTTCCTTCACTGGCAGAAGATGTAAGGTAGACTGTACCTTCAGCCTGGGTCCAAATTAGCCCTACTTCTTACTCCTTTTGCAGTTGTCGGATGATCTGTCAAGTGAGGGGTTCAGCCCTCTCTTAAAGCCAAATGGGCCCCAGTGATTGGTGCAGGATAAGCAATCCTGGGCCCCCTCCCACAATCTTCTGTTATGCATGAGGTCAGGACCAGAGTGTTCTGCAACAGGACAGCCAAGGGGTGACTACACATACCTAAGTCCGACACATCTTTCTGTCTGTTGTAGATAAAAGTGTCTCTCTGGTTAACTGAGCCTTCTGTGACTCTTGATTAAAGCGTAGGCCTCCCTTGAAGTTTGTGAAGGAAGCAGACTTCCTGTCTCCCATAAATCACATCCTTCGTCCCTTTGAAAGGTGTCTGCTCCGCAGGGACACCTGCGGTAACTCCTGGACCCAGACAGACCATTCATTTGCCTTTCATACAGAGAGGTATGAACTAGCTTCAAGCTGACACATTGCATACCAAAGGGGTTTATGCCCCACTTTCCTGTTGTCTGTTCAGCAAACAAGCCTCTCCTCTAGGCTTGCCTTAATTATCTCTCATTAGTATGCACTGCCTGCAGCCGAAAAACCACAACTGGAATGCAGGTCCATGGAGCCTTTAATATTGAAATTAGGCTGACTAGAAGATCGACTTGAACTACTGGAAGCCATAATGTCACAAGCTGACTCGACCCAACGGTAGAATCGTCTCGAACTAACTTAAATGCAAACCCGAACCTGTTCGACCTTTGAAACTGCAACGGTTCAAACACCAACTCGGACCACACAGAGCCCCATCTCGAAGCTGGCTCTATGCTGACTTGCTGCTGGATTAACACTATACACTTAATCTCAAACCCACGATATACTTAATTGGTTAGGCTAGCTCTTGAAACTTTCAGCCTCAGATGAAGAGTCAGTGATGACTCAAAACACGTGTCAGGCTACTTTGTTATTAAACTCATTGGACTCATGAGAAATCCCTCCTTCTTTGAATTACTTGGAACACCTGTCACTATTGCACTGTTCAGAGCAGTGAGACTGAGAACTGTCTATGTTCATTTAATCTCAAACCCAGTTTGCCCAAAAGTAAAGAAATGCATGATTTGATGCTGTCCTCCACCTAAGACCAAGATATGGTACTGTCAAGAAGTCCTGTCTCCCTGGTCCACTTTTGGAACCAAAATGACTTATAAGTCGCTTTGTCAATAGCTTTCTTAAAATACTTTTTTAAATTATTTTTTTATATTATTGTTTAAATATCCTTTGGAAAATGGTATTGCTGCAATTGCTACCTTATCTATTCTATACCAGTTCTGCATTTTCTGTGTTCTCTCCACAGGGGTGGGTTTTTGTTGGTGATTTTATTTAGTTGATTGCATATTTGTCTGTTTAATTAAGGTACATATTTTACAGTCCTTTGATTGGCTCATTGTTTTAACTTGGACTAGTGTACTTAAAGTTGTTTGAATGGCTACTGTTACCACCTCACAATGCACACACGCATATAGCCTGACCCACGTTACCTGAAAGGGAAAATGATGTGTACACATCAGAGTGTGTCTGTTTTACCTATATGATTTAGATCAGTGCTGGGTAGTGTGGGGCTGGAAAGACAACTCATCCTTGTACTCCTGCAGAGCACCAGCCATGTAAACACACTTCTTGAACAGTAAATCACTGAAAATTTCATCTGGCTTTACATGCTACAAATTTAAGTGGCAAAATAATCACTGTAACCATTTCCAGCGTTCACCTCTCTAATGGCAGGAAATGCAACCACCTCCATGTTAATGGTAATGTTAATGTTAATGTTAAAGGGCATTTGTACCATGCACTATCACCACCGGAGTGGTCCCCTGGCGCTCTGGTGGCTCTGAAAGAGGAACGGAGGGTGAGTTAGTGGGAAGAAGCTGGAAAAGTGCAAGAGAGCAGTGATGTGCTGTTGGTGGCCTCAGCCCAGTGGGTCTGTTGGCTGGGCCTGCGGTGTTTGCCACCGGTAGTCGTTGTGTACTGTTGTGTGAGTCTATGTGTGTTTTTGTTTTGTTGTTGCAATGTAGTGAAGTTTGTGCAGTTTGTTGTGCTGTAGGTTTGTAGTTGGTGTTGGTTTGGAGTTTGAGAGGTGTATGCAGAGGGGGGAAATTGTTAGTGGAATTGGTTAGTTGGCATCTCTATCCTGAATTGAGACACTGGGCTTGCGTAATCTCCCCAGATGGGATGCGAAGCAACCCTGCGCCTCTGTCCTGATCTGGGTCCGTCCGGCATTTAAGGTCCCATCTGGCCCCCACCTCCACCAGCCTCCCTCACAACCCCGTTCTGTCCTTCCTTCCTATTCATAGGGCCAAGTGCACCTGCCAATGTCCACAACTCAGCTAGTGTGGCGATTGCCAATATCCCGACAATTCCACAACACTGTGGTACCTGGTAGCAACTAAGGGGGGAGTGAAGATGTTGGATGGGGTTGGCCGGGGTTGTTGACTCCGTCTCCATGGGTGTCGCCAGTGTTTTACTCTACCCAGCGTCACCCGTCCAGGTGCCGTGGGAGCTTACCTGTCGGGTCTGGGAGCTGTCAGTGTCCTCTCCATATTAGTCATCCTTTTTCCTTTCTGTTGTTTTGGTTTTCAGTTTGAATATATTGGCCCTCATTACGACCCTGGCGGAAAGCGACTGACCGGAGCGCCACAGCGTAAATAGCGTTTCCGCCATTGCACGAAGGAGCAAAGTGCGGCCCATTCCGACCCATCGGGCACGAGCACCACGGCATGGCGGAAGTGCAAAGTCCGCGATGGCGGAAATGACCCCAAAACGGCCCACACCGCCGCCGTACGGCGCCCTAGGTGCAATACCGCCACCCCTCTTAGCGGTCACCGCAGTGTGCGCCTACCGGAAAGTACGGTGGCCGGAAATATACGGAAACGGAAGTTAAAACATGGGCCCGGAACGGGAAACATCCCGGCGTACACCTATAAATACACTAAAACCACACAACCACTAAAATCACTACCCTGAAACACACCCCAACCCGTCAACCACCCTAGCGAAACCAAGAAAAATGGGAAAAGTAGCGAAGAAAGCGTGCGACCGCAAGCGGCAGGTCCACTTCTCCCGTGAGGAACTCACCGTGCTAACAGAGACCCTCCAGGAGAATGCTGCCGTCGTCTTCTGCACGCAAATGACCAGGACGGCACTTGCAAACAAGAAGGCCATATGGGCTCTGGTGGCACAGCGGGTAAGTGCGGTGGGGACCGCACCCCGCACCCCACAGCAATGCCGCAAGCGATGGGACGACCTGCGGATACGCGTCCGCAGCATACTCTCTGCCAACCGCAACATTGCCACAGCCACCGGGGGAGGTCCTGAATCACCCATCAAGTTGACCCCCTGGGAAGAAATCTGTGCCTCCACCATCGGAATGGAGAGCATAGAGGGAGTCGGAGGGATGGAGAAAGGAGTGCAGACATCCGAAGATTCAGGTAGGTGGGCCAGATAAAACAATGCCAAATCCACACAGTCCATCCATGTGAAGTACCATGCGTCCACATAGTGCAACAGAAACACATGTCCAGGAGAACGTCCACACACATCGGCCTGCAAGCGCACGTTAAAACCCACAATAAATACATAAATAATTAAAAACCCCTAATACACGCACTACACGTGCAGCAGGCACACCCTAACTGCAGGCTGCCAGACAACTGCACCCTCACTCCACACACAAATCAAAGCACCTCCAAGGCCCCGACCCAAATCACCCTCAGGTACCACCCCAATGCATGTGATACAATGCCATTCCAATTCCCACAGACCCATCAATAACCCTCGCCCTCCTTTACTCCACCACAGGGTCCGATCCAAACGACGAGCTACAGGACACCCCTACCAGCACACCTGCAAAGAGGGCCAAGACCAACGGCCAGAGACCCTCCACCTCAGCTGCACGCATCAAGACACGGCAGCAGCACAAATCAGGTGGCAGCACAGAGGAGGGAACATCAACAGGCACCCCAGCAGCCAGCATGCCCACAACACCACCACCACAGGTCCCCCCAATGGATGCCACAGAAGGCACTGCCTCTGGTGGCAGCAGCACCATAGGTGACACCCCATTGATGGCAGCATGCTCGGACACAGAAAACGGGGATGCCGAAGTCAGATCCATCCATGACCTGTCCCAATCCCCCTGTCTGTTCCATCCCGTACAACATGAGGATACCACGCAGGGGCACCCACCAGACGACGACTGGCCATCCCCCACAAGCCCTGTGGCAAGGCAACATGAGGACAACAGCCCCTCTGTGACACCCCCGCAAATGGCCATGGCCCAGCAGAGGCAACAGTCCCTCGACCAGTTGATCGAACAACAGCAGCAACTGGCCACACTCCTCAAGGACCATGCCGATGAATGTGGGGGCACTAAGGCAGACATAGAAACATCAACTGAGACACTTAGGGCAGAAATGGCGAGAGGTACAGAGACGCTAAGGGCACAAATTGAGAGAAGCACCGAGAGCCTGAGGGGGGAACTGCATGCGACGTCCAAAGACGTATGTGCCGAACTTGCCGCAGTGCGCCGTGTGCTCACTGAGCTCTCGCAAACCCTTAGGGACATGCATGGACGTGAGCAGGCAGACACATCATCCGTTGCAAGTTCCGTCCAGGGCAGCCCCCAACGTAGATCTGGGAGGAACCTGCGCTCCACAGGCAGGGGTGCCCCTGATACCCGCAGAGGGGGCATGCAATAGCGACAGCCCACTTACAATGAGCATCTTTGGACACTGGTGTTCGGGGGGAGGTAGGAGGGTGGAGGGGGTGTGTTGGGCTCACTTGGGTGGCGGGTCGATAGGGTGTTTAACATGATATCACATATGCCATAAAAAGTGCACGATCAACCAATGAGAAGTGTGGACATTGATCTTTGTGTACTAGGCCATCATAGGCGTACAGTCCATATTGTGCATGTCCCAGACACACGCAGTGCCACGAGTCCCGTGTCCATGTATCAGCCACCAGGCGTGAGTGCTAGAAGCATACATCAATGAGATGCTGACGAATGTCACGGGCCTCCGGTGCCTCGCAGACTCCATGAGGTACTGCCACATCCCCACCCTCATCATGACCATCATCAGGTGCTTGCAGTTCTGCGTCAGGGGGCATGGGCACATTTCTACGTACGCACATGTTGTGGAGCATGACACATGCCATCACCATCTTTGCAACCTTCTCATGGCGGTACAGGAGTGCCCCGCCAGACCTGCTGAGGCAGCGGAAACGGGTCTTCAGTAGGCCGAATGCCTGTTCAATGACTACACGGGTACGTGAGTGGGCATGGTTGTAGTCCTCCTCATGCTGGTCCCGTGGGTTCCGGACTGGTGTGAGGAGCCATCTCTTCAGTGGATATCCAGCATCACCTGCATGTGGACGAGAAACGTATGATGTGGAATGCCATTGATACGTACGCACACCCCCCCCCCCCCTTCCTGGCAGGTCAATGCCAATTCACATACCCCACATCATCATGCATGTAATGAGACTCACCGAGTAGCCAGGATCTGTTCCCTGCGTGTCGCTCCATGTAGCGTGGTATTGTAGAGTTCCTCAAGACCATCGAATCATGGGTTGATCCAGGGAATCGGGCACAACAATGTGTAATGATCCTGTTGGAGTCACACACCATCTGTACATTCAGGGAATGAAATTGTTTTCGGTTGCGGTACTGGGCCTCCATGGCATGTGGGACGACCAATTCAACATGGGTGCAGTCGATGGCACCAATGCAACCCGGTATGCCGGCAAGTGCATGGAATCCCACTTTTGTGTTGGTTATTTCCTGCTCCGAGCGTGGTAGAGAGATGTAGTCGTCTGCGTGCTTCAGGAGGGCATCGAGCACTTGCAATAGTGTCCGTGAGAACAGTGGCTGAGAAATGCCATGCAACTGTCCGACTGTGTGCTGGTAGGTGCCTGTGGCCAGGAAGTGGAGTACAGACACCACCTTCAGTAGGGGTGGGATGGCGGTTGGGCTATCTATCATGCTGACAAGGTCAGCCTGTGTCATGTCCACAATGGCGGTTATGGTGTCCCGGTCCAGACGGTAGAGGGTGTGGATCTGCTCATCAGTGAGGTTGAACGGATGTGCTCGGAGGCGTGGGATTGCGGGCTGCCTGCGTGGTGGTAGTGGCTGTGCTGGCAGCCCTTGCTGGCCCTGCCTTGGCCTCCTCCTCCTCCTGCGTCTCCTCCGTGCGGCTGGTTGTAGTTGGTGTTCGTCTTCTTCTTGGAGTCGGAGCGCTTGCAGTGCTATCAGGTCCCCCAGGGCCAACATCGCGAGTCCTGCCGGTAGCATTTCGGTGTGGTTGTGGGAGGAGACTGGCTGTGCAATTTATGTGTTTTCAGGCTGTATGGCCTCCACCTGTGGTGATTGATTCCACCTGTGCAAACTGCTCTCCCCTTTGGCCGAGCACGTCCCGCGCACAACGCTGCAAATCGGGGAATTGTATCTTGCTATTGCAACCATGTATTTGTACCCGATGGCCGTGTAAGATTGGTTGATATGTTCATTCTGCTGTGGTCCCATTGTTTCACATACTATCTGTGCAGTCGCGAACTGACTTGTGAGGGGTCAGTGGAACGTAGTACTCGAGTAACGGTGGACCCTCATGCATCACTGCACCGAGGTTCAACGACGGGCGGGGCGTCCCATTCGTGGGTGAAGGCAGTTGCCATTTTCACACACAGCCACACTCGATGGAATAATTAGTGATTTCAAACGGCCACAGATGCCTTTTCGACGTGATGTTGCAAATGAGGAATTCGAGGGGCGGCGCTTTCGGTTTCCAGCTAGCGGCGAGGAGATGCCCACAGGTCTGACTGCAAATGTAACGTTCTATTGTTCTATGTCCTTGAGACAGGGCCCATGGCGAGGGAGCAATGATTGATATGAATAGTTTGGGATGCGCAATAGCTACGTGGGCGATGAGGCCGTCCGTTCCCAAAAACATGTTACTTCACAACACTGGAATTACGGGCTGGGGCACTGTGGATTTAGCAGGCTGCATAACGCACGGACTCAATGGATGTTTCTAATGTTATGTGAGTAATTATTCAGGCATTTTGATCCCGGGATGAGGGAATGATGGATGGATGCATGGGCAGGTGATTTGATACAGAGTTTGCCATGTACAGGGCTTCTTGGGATCTATCCGCCTCCCCTACGCTATGTGATGCAGGGCTGCCATTGTGGGACCATCGTCCATCTGGCCTTGTTGAGCCCTCCCTGTCTCGAGGCGCCCTCAGACACTTGTGTCCATGCACGTTAACATTCCCATCTGATGGAATCTGTTTTGACAGACGCATGCACAGGTACACTCGTTTGTGATGGTGTTTGCACCTCGATATAGATGGCTATGAGTCGCAAGTGGTTTTGGGGTGGTGATGATCCTTTTGGTTGGGCTAGCATGCATATGGCTGTGGATTTCGTGTGATCATTGAAGTGAGTAGTTGGAATGTAGTTCTGATGGCCATTCTGTTCTTTTTCTTTTCTTTTGGTTGACAGGTATCTCCTCCCCTTTTGCCACTGCCATCTGTATGCCACTCCTGCAGATGGATTTTACTCCCGACACCTGCTGCTTCGTGTTAATCAGTGGAGCAGCATTATGATCTTATGGGACGATCGCCAATGGCCCACATGCCCTTACGCAGTACTGGTGGCTCGGAGCAACATTTCGGCCTTTCAGCTGGACTAGTGCCTCCCCATTGGGACGGGCATGCGGTTCTGTGCGCTTCCATGTTGCCTTTTCGTACGTGATTGTGGCTCTGTGTACCATGGGGGAACAGGGCGACACACAGGTAGTGGCTGGTCATTTCTTGCGGAAGCAGCCCACAATGGTGATTGGTGTTTTGGAGTTCATGGCCTGATGGCTGTATGGGCTTGGTGATTTTGATGTGCATTAAATTTCTATTCGGATTTGGCCCGTGTAGCGTTTTTCTTTGCAAGTGATGTGGCATATGCCAATTTGGGGGGCGATGTATTGTGAGGAGATCTGCATCGGGTTCCGGCTTCGGGGTTTAGTTGCGTGGTACTGTACTGGCCGCGTTTGCCTACGAAGCCCAGTGAGGTCAGGGATGGGGGCTGGCAATATGACAGTTTGAATGTTGTCATGCTCAGGGGCGGGGGATTGGGTTTTGTGTGACAGATGCCGGTCAGCCAGGTGGACTGGTGGAATGATGTGATTTTCGGAATATTGCTGGTCACAGGTGCCTGTGTTTGCGTGCGTTTCTTGGTGGGGGACTGTGGTCATGTCCATTGGGATGGCTTCTGTATTCGTGCCATCTGTGCCCTGCAGCTCCCATTGGCCCCTGTTGTGTTTCTTTTGTTCGTTGGCATGCATGGGTGACTTGTACATTTCAATGGTTGCATTGTGGCTTCATTGCACCTACGGGGAGTTGTACTTTGTGGGCAGGGAGCGGTGTACAGGCACTCAGTGGGGCCGTTTACGGTTGATTCGCGATGCCGTACTTCTCGCCATGGCGGAATGGTACATTACGCCATGCCTGATGGCGTTAGGTACATGTCCGCTAGGGTCGGAATTGGCGTACCGTTGCACCATGGTGGTGTTTGCGGTTTGGCATGGCGCGCGCGCGCGTGCTTGGTGCAGTTAGCGTTGGCGTTCACTACGGTGTCGCTAATGGCTTCGTACTTTGCGGTGACGGGTCATAGTCGCACCGAGCGCTATTCGATGGCGGTATTGCATTTCCGCCATCGTTTTTCGATTTCCGCCAGGGTCGTAATGAGGGCCATTGTGTTGAAGAGCCAGGTTTTTAGTAATTTCCTGAATTTTAGGTGATCTTTGCAGTTTCTTATTTCTTTTGGGATGTTGTTCCTGGTTTTTGCGGCAGAAGGAGGTGCCTCCATGTTTATTCTTAAGGTATTTTTTTAGTTGCAGGCAGATTTTGATGCTTGACCTGAGGAGTCTCGTTGGCTTGTACATTGTTATGGATGGTGGTTTAGTTCTTTAGTCTTAGGATATGATCAAGATGAGGAGTGTGGGAGTAATGACATGGATACTATTTGGGTATTTGACAAATCTGGAGGTTTCGTCCCTTCTTCTTTGGCTTTGATGTTGGGGAGGCTGAGCTTGCTTAGCAATACCCTCCCTAGAGGTTTGGGAAAGCAGGACCTCACTGGGAATAATGCCCACCAGGGGACAGGGACTCCCATTCCGGTAAGGAACTCCCTACAACTGAATTATCTGTATATACGGGAATACCAGAAGTGGATCAGCCATTGCACCACCTTCTGGGTACTTCAAAGCCACACCCGAAAACCACGAGAAAGATATGGTAGGAGGGGATACCCATACCCCTATGAATCAAGAGAGAAACTGTGAGCTAGAGAACCTACCAAGGAAGACAGGAGGGTCCCATAAAACGAGTAATGAATCATCTAAAGGGCAAACCAGAACCAAACAAGACTGAAATCGGGTGGGGAAAGACCGACATAGTTGGTGGAGGAGGATTAAAGAAATATCCCTTTATCTACGACAACTGAGAGAATTGACTTATCTTTTGGAATGTGAGAGTTTATGATATATATATATATATATATATATATATATATATATATATATATATATATATATATATATATATATATATATATATATATATTGGAAGAAACCATTTTCTTTATTTAGAACTCTGGAAAGATGGACACAAACTGGTAAAGTTTGGAGTCCTATTGGGATTCTGGGATGAGGAAGAAGGAGGCATGGGTATTGCAACAGATCATTATTGGGGCACTGGGATGAGGGCGAGGGAGGCTGAGTCATATATTGGATTACTAAAGGGATTTCTAATAAAGTACTGGAACGAGGGAGGTGGTGGTAAAGGTAGGATTACTAATGAGGTACTGTTATGAGGAAGAGAAATATGGGGATAATGACAAGGATTACTATTGGGTTACTTGGATGCGGTGAGGGATGTGGGGGATGATATGGATTACTGTAGTGCTGCTGGGACGAGGAAGAGGGATGTGAGGGTAATGGCATGGGGTAGTGGGAGGAGGAGGAGGGATGTGTGGATAATGGCACAGATGACCTTTGGGGTAATGGAACATGGGAGTAATGCCATGGATTACTATTGGGTATTAGGAAAAAGAGCAGAGATTGGGCAATTATTTGGATTATGGATTACTGTTGGAGTACGTGGACAAGGAAGAGGGATTTGCAGGTAATGACATGGATTACTTTTGGGTTACTGGGACAAAAAGAGGGATGTGGATCAACGATATGGATTACTATTGGGGTACTGTGATAAGGAAGAGGGATGTGGGGGTAATTATATGCATTATTACTATTGGCATTGTTGGGAAGGGGATACAATCTTCCTGCACCCCCAAGCGCTTCAGAATAAGGCACAGCCTGCCACATATACTGTAAGGGACCAGGCGGGAGGGGGTGTGCCCCTAAAGGTTTCTGCACAATGACATTATTGCATGCTTCCTAGACACAGTGCACATGCGGGAATAGCAGCTATCTTTGATATTAACAGCCATACTGTGGCACAAAGTTGAAACGTAGCGCGGCAGTCAGCACCCCAGGCATAGGCCACAAACATGAGCAAAGGAATAGGTTGTAGCACCGGCACTGATGAGAAAGGCCAGAGAAACACAGATCCGTAAACCCTTCATTGTCCTAAAATGTTGCCAACCTTTGTGTGATCGGAAGAATGTGCCCTCAAGGGCCATGAAAGGAGGACAGAGTGTCTGTGAACACCACGATCCAATAAGATGGAGGCCATGGGCCTCCAACCCCCCCAGTCCCAATTCTAAGTTATGACACTCAAATGCCCTAGTTTAGGACCCCTTAAATCCAAGGTACCAGCCAGCCCCAGACCACTGATCATAAACCTGTTAGACCCCTGAATGATAAAGAAAGACCAGAAAGCAGGGCTTTCCTGCCTTCACTTGTAGGCCACATAATTTGTGCTGGAAGGTGCAGGGAAGGGGGAAATTATAGCCCAGAATGAGGGTGGGAGAGCTTGGAGAGGTGCCGGCCTGTCTGGGAGCAAGTGAAGTGTGTGAGTGTGTATGACCCTGGCTTTTCCACTTGGGCCTCTGTCTGCTCGTACTAAGTGCACTGTTACATAGATAGAGCTGTGTTCTTGGCAGCCTTCTGATCAATGGCGATTGCAGCATCACCCACGTGAAAGAATATGGACGGACGAGGCTGGGAGCAATTGCTGAATCTGTTCAGAGGAGAATTGCCTAGCATTTCGGTGCTGGACTGCCCCAGGGCAGGACAAAGACTGATATGTTTGGGATATTTCTTCTCTGTGAAAGATAGTGAGCTAAAGACTCTGGGTAAGTCCCTCGTAACCAGGACTAATGTCTGGCAGAGGGACTCCCAGGACCCCCCTTGTCAATTTGCATATTTAAGTAACTTTGGGTCTCACCCTAAGTTACTAGGGGAATCCAGACGTGGACCCCTTGCTCACTATTCTTAGAGAGGCAAAGCTCCTCGCTACTGATGAGGTCCAACCAGACTGAAACAAGTGTCTGGGGATGCTGTTGGTAGTCTTGTTCAGAGGAGAATTGCCTAGCATTTCGGTGCTGGATGCCCCAGGGCAGGACAAAGACTGATATGTTTGGGATATTTCTTCTCTGTGAAAGATAGTGTGCTAAAGACTCTGGGTAAGTCCCTCGTAACCAGGACTAATGTCAGGCAGAGGGACTCCCGGGACCCCCCTTGTCAATTGGCATCCCCTATGGAGCAGGTAACCTATGTGTAGGGTTCCACCAATCACCAACGCAGTTTTCTACTGTATGTAATGATGTCTCTGATGACACTGTGTACCTTCATAATGTACGCCTCATGCAGATTTTGGCATAATTTTCCGCGGCAGCAGAGTTCTTTGTTGGCACTTCTATTTTTGTGCGGAAATATATTGTTATCCTTGCAAGAGGTGTATTGGGCCTTGTTCCTAGTGGGTTGTATTTATTCTCGTGTGTGCATCTAGGGGCTTTCCCACAGCATACTGAGATGAGGAAGTGGGTGTAGGGGAAAGAAATTGATTCATTTTGGGGTACTGGGCAGAGGAAGAGGGGTGAAGGAGTAATGACATGGATTACTATTGGGGTACTAGGACAAGGAGGAGAGATGGGCTAATGAGGTGGATTACTAGTGGGGTACTGTGATGGGAACGAAGGAAGTGGGGATAATGACATGTATAAATACTGGGGTAATGGGATGAAAAAGAGGAATTTTGGCGTAATGCAACAGATTACTATTGTGTTACTGTTATGAGGAAGAGGGATGTGGGGTAATGACATGGATTGCTACTGGGATACTGGTAAAAGGAAGAGGGATTTAGTGGTAATGACATCGATTCATATTGGGACCACTGTGACGAGGAAAAGGAATATTGTGGTAATTACATGAATTACCTTTGGGGTAGTGGGACGAGCAAGAGGAATGTGGGGGTAAGGACATGGATTACTACAGAAACTCTTTGTTGGGATAAGAACCACACCAGGATTGCAAGTTGGAAGTTTATTCAGCATAAGTAAGACAGCAACCATGAGACCCCCAGCCAGCACAGTAGCCCAGCACCAACTGACCATCTCAAACAACAACATCTCCTGGGATTCCAGAAGCAGTACACTATGACATCATCTGCCCATGTGCACATGGGCAACTCATCATCAATACAAAACGTCTCCAAGGTAACTACATAGCATTTCCTTTGTGTGCACACATCTCATATATATAACACATCCCCCTCCCTTATTTAACACAATTTTATAAACATTAAATTTAAACAAACAAAAGAATAATCGCCAACCTAGAAAGAAAAAAAATATAACAATGAAACTCATATATACGACATATCTTATATTGAGAAATCATATAATAACAAAAGCTACTCTTATTTACTTCCGTATTTTAGCAGCTCTTGACAAGTTCCAAATTTGACCACTCTCAATTCTCACAGCTCCCTTAAATACCTGGACAACTTTGACAGGATCTGAATATAGAGGATCCCCCTTTTTAGGAATTACTGCTCTCCTTATTCTGATCAAATCGCCTACTTCAACCACTGTTGTCCTTCTTCTAGGAGACCTCTCATTCATCTTCTTAACCCATTTTTCCTTTCTTCCATCCATCCTCATCCTCACCTCCTCCACTACTTTATCCGTCTCTCTCGCTCTACCCAACCACGCAGGTGACAACATAGTATTTCATCCTTCCGCCCTCTCATCATTTCAAAGGGGCTGACACCCGTTTCAACACTGGGCGCCATTCGCAAAGCATAGAGACGTTCTTTCACAGCAATCTTCCGATCAAAACCACATGCACTCGCTCCTATAATTCCCTCCGTTATGCAACGATTTATCCTCTCAATCATGCCATTTCCCTGTGGATAATAGAGTGCAGTTTTCTTATGCTTTATACCACATCTGTACACATACTCTTGAAACAATTTACCAGTAAACTGTGGACCATTGTCTGTGAAAATACTCCTAGGCAGTCCTTCTCTCTCGACTATATCTTCCAAAAGTCCCACAACAGACTGTCCTGTCACATCCCTCAGGACCTTAAATTCCGTCCACCTCGAAAACATATCTATTAGGGCAATAACAAATCTTCCTCATCCCTTATCCATGTCAATAGGACCCAAAATATCAATCGCAAGATCCTGCCAGATACCATTAGGCGCCACCACTTTTCTTACAGGCTGAACAGCAGCTGAAATATTCTTTCCTGATTTGACACAAACTCCATATTCTCCAACCACTCTCTCGATCTCTCGATCAAGACAGGGCCACCAATAATCAGCTTTTATAACTTCCTTAGTTTTGCAGACACCAATATGACCTTGGTGTGCCATTTCAACCAATCTCACCCTCAAACTCCCAGGGACAACTAATTTGTCCCAATCGATATAGTAGCCCATCTTTCACTGACAATTCCCCTCTCACTTCCCACAACGATCTTTCCTCATCCGACAACAATCTCTTCTCTGGCCAACCCTCCCTGACAAAACCAACAATGCGTTTCCACCTCTCATCAGACTGTAATGCCTCCACCCACTCCTCCTTCTGTATCACTCCCTCCGTGGTGGCAAACACCATACTTCCGACATCTACATCCTTGTCCTCTTCACCCTCATCAATATCATCTACTCTCAATCTTGAAGCATAATCCGCTTGCACATTATTTTTACCAGGTACAACCTCAATATTAAACTTTAGGCATTGTACCCTAGTTACCCAGCATGCAACTCTCCTTGAAACGTTATCAAGACCTTTGCTTTCAAAGATTGCTTTCAAGGGTTTATGGTCAATCCTGAGCGTGAAGTCTTGACCCCACACAAAATGCTTACGTTTCTCAATTCCCCAATGACAGGCCAAAGCCTCCTTCTCTAGGACTGAATAATTTAACTCAGCTCCCTTTAACATGCGAGAAGCATGCATCACCACCCCTTCGACTCCATCTGGTCCTACCTGGGACATCACAAAACCTATGCCCATCTCACTGACATCAACAGAAAGAATAGTCCTCTTTTTGGTATCATACATCGCTAAAGGTCTCGCCATGTCAGTTTTCAATTTTATCTCATCAAGTTTTCTCTGACAATCTCTGTTCCATTCGTACTCCACACCTTTCCTTAACAGTGCCCTCAAACTCGTTACACCATCAGCATAATTCTCCACAAAGCGATGATAAAATTCTATGGTACCTAGGAATGATCTCACTTCAGCTTTATTTCTTGGAACTTGCATTCTTTTAATCCCATCTAGCAAGACACATTTTTCTCCTCGCAAAGTTATCCCACGATCTCTGAATATCCTCAAAACTATATCCAATTTTCTTCTCAACGCCTCTTCACTTTTTCCACATACTAGTACATCATCTTGGAAACACCAAACATCACTTACTCCTTTTAGCAGTTTATCCATAACTTTTTGGAAAACTGATGAGGCCGATATCAGCCCAAAAGGCATTTGACGAAATTGAAAAATACCTTCATATGTAATGAAAGCTGTGAATTTTCATGACTCAATATCTAAATTAATCTGGTGATATGCACTTGCCATATCCAATTTCGCAAAATATTTTGCATTACCAATTCGACTCAACAGTTCACCCATATTGGGAAGTGGGTGGCGATCAGCTATAACACACCTATTCAATTCTCTCAAGTCTATACAGACTCTCAAGTCTCCACTGGATTTTTTTACCACCACTACTGGGGAGATCCATTCCACAGCCTTGGCTGGTTCAATAATACCACCCTTTTCCAATTTCCGCAATTTCTCCTTCACAGCTTCACGCATATTCATGGGCAACGGTCTGAGCTTTGCACAAACAGGGGTACTCCCATCTTTTAATGAAATGTTGTGCACCATACCCTTAAGGCACCCTACACTATTGTTAAAAACTTCTGGGTACCTCACAACCCAATCAATCACACCTCCCGTTTCGTTATTCTCCATGACATTTCTTATGTTCAAAACTTGTTCTTCACTATTGGGATCTAGTTTGATACCTAAACCTCTCTGTTCCTTCCACCCAAGT
Source organism: Ambystoma mexicanum (assembly GCF_040938575.1). Classification (NCBI taxonomy): domain Eukaryota; kingdom Metazoa; phylum Chordata; class Amphibia; order Caudata; family Ambystomatidae; genus Ambystoma; species Ambystoma mexicanum. The sequence goes on along the minus strand of NC_090922.1, from coordinate 1,315,386,913 downwards.
AGATAACTGTTACCATACGTCGTCCTGCCCTTAAAACAGAAATGTGCCTTACAACATTCCAACAACTCTATCTTTCCCCCATTGTAGTCTCCGGGATTCTTATCAGACGGCATCACGTCATCCATCCGACCACGCACTATGTTTTCATAGGTGGCACGTGACATCACATCAGAATGTTAGCAGACTTTGAGCACGAGCCTGCTAACATTCTCACTTGCTGTCCATTTACCTTGACCCAAGCTGAGGGATGTTCGCACTCATCCAATTCCATGCATTTCACCATATTCACCGTAACTACCTCACACTCAGACTCTTCACCTTCTCCTGACGACCCCACATCACACTCCTCAACAAACATGGTTCCCTTGCCCCCACCAATGCGGTAGTTTTTGCAACAATTTTCAAAATGCCCCCAACTCTTACACAAGTTGCAATTTGCTTGTCTCCCAGGGCATGCTGGAGAAGTTGATAAATGGCGTGCACTTCCACATCTGAAACACAGCCGGTCATCTCTCTTAGGGCCTCTTTGGTTACCATCCTTCTGGGTAATCTTACTACCCACTTGATTTTCCCCAGCTTTGCCCTGGAAAATCTCATTGCTTCTCACATGTTTGCTCCTCAATTTTTTTTTCCTTCGCACCTTCCTTCTTTTTGTCACCAATTCCCAACACTTCAACAACTTGCGAAGATTTTACTTCCCTGGTACTTAATTTTGCCACACATTGCAAGGTATGTTCTACTCTCTTGGCAATACCAATAACCTCATCCAAATCGGGATCATCTTTCAGCCAAACCTCCTCACGAATCTTATCATTTGAGCAATGCAACATAAATTGATCCCTTATATGCTCATCCAACTCTCCCCCCCAAAACTTTCAATTTATAGATAGATGCCTCAGAGCTGTGATGTACCCTTCCACAGTCTCCCCATCATGTTGGAATCTCATTCCAAAATTGTATCGCTCCAGTACTGTGCTGATCTTAGACTCAAAATGTTTATCAAGTTTCACAAAAGCTGCATCAAAGTTATTTCCTCCCCATTCCAAATCCAATTCTGCAGTGTCTGAGTGTTTCATACATTCTTTGCCCTTCATAACCCAGAAAGTGCATTAACATGGACACTTTTCTCTCAGTAGACATTCCATTACCACAGGTTGCTTTTACATAATGTAAAAACCCTCTCTTCCAGGGACCCCACTTGATCCTGGGTGGACCTGGGGTGGGCATAAACATTTGAGGTCCCGGAACCCCAGACAGTGCCATATCCGAACTGTTGTACCAAATGAATTTCACAGACAAGGCACAATTCCACAAAAGTACAAAATGCTGCCAGTACACAGTACTCCACCACAGTACTCTACTCCTATACTTGGCCAGTACAACAGTACTTCGCTCCCCAATGTGCCCTGTGCCTTCTCAAAATGCTGTAAGTGTCAGTACAACAGTACTTCGCTCCTATATGTGGGCGCTTTGTGCCTTCTCACCTGCACCAGTACGAAATGCGTACACTGCCAGCTGAATATGCAGATAAAGTCAGACACGCCTCACCTCGACCGTTCCCGCCTTCACCACTGGGCCATGGGCGGTTTGAAGACAGTAATCCAACGTTTCTTTAGAGAGGAGCGTATTACCGACGCTCCGCGATGCACGCCCACTGGTGGCGTGACACATGACTTATGACGCCTTCCCCACTGGGCCCTGGGCAGTTAGAGGACAGTATTGAGTGTTTCCTCCAACAGGAGCGTATTACCGACGCTCCGCGATGCACGCCCGCTGGTGGCGTGTCACGTGACTTTATCGGTCACTCCCCTTTCATGCAGAGCACAGCTTCTAAGCAGGAAACCTCCTCCAGTAGCGGACGTGAGCAAGGCTATAGACTTGCCCTTGAGTGCCGCAGACAACTGTTCCTCGTAACTTGCAAGCGGCAGTCTTCTCTGGCCCAAGTCATGACCAGCTGTTCAGTTCAGTGCTCCTCCGCTCCTGTGCACTTACCAGTAGTTGAATCGCGGGGAAGAACGCTGCAGAGGGGCCATCGCTTGTCCCTCCTTCTGTGATCAGCTGGGTACCCCAATGTGTCACTGCTGTCAAAGGCAGGCGTATCTTCTCCCGATCGGCACCAGGATCCTGGGCAGTCCTCGCTGTGGCTAAAACGGTGCAGGGCGCAGTGGGTGGGATCCACCACCTCTTAATCTCACTGTGCTCGGCTGGGCGGATTCTGCGATTCCCTTCAGGGATCAGGGAACAGACAGCACTGAGAGAGAGCTGGAGGGGGAAATCCGCTTCTCACAAAACACTGGGGGTCTCAAAACGATCCAAAGGACTGGTGTGGGCTTTCCCTATAATAGATATCCCATCCTCGTCGCCAATGTTGGGATAAGAACCACACCAGGATTGCAAGTTGGAAGTTTATTCAGCATAAGTAACACAGCAACCATGAGACCCCCAGCCAGCACCAACTGACCATCTCAAACAACAACATCTCCTGGGATTCCAGAAGCAGTACACCATGTGCACATGGGCAACTCATCATCAATACAAAATGTCTCCAAGGTAACTACATAGCATTTCCTTTGTGTGCACACATCTAATTTATATAACACTATTGACTCTGCGTGAGCCTGCACTGAAATGGAACTGCCTGTGGGATGGTGCAAATGTCTCCTGCCATGTGTGTGGGTGTGAGGTTGGAGACCAGATAAGAACAAAGGCCCCTGTCTCCTGTTGCTGGTGTGAGCATTGAAGGCAAATATAGTGGTAGGGAAAGCACACAATAAGAAAGGATGTTCTCTGCAAAATGCAGCTAGATCAACATCATCAGGAAAGGGAAAGGAAACATGCTAGGCCACATTGTTAAAATGGGTAGAGTGGCACTAGACTGTGAGGAGAAAAGGGGTTAAACATTGAGTAGTAGAAAGGAATTTGGTAGAAGGTGCCCTTTCAATGTAAGCATAGAAGGCATGATAAGGTGTATGGCACACAAATATGACAGGTGTAAGTTTAGAAGGAGGGTTGAACAAAACCATGAAAGAAAATAATACAAAGAAAATGTGGACAGACGAATGAGCCTGGCAAAAGAATGAAAGGTGTGGGCTAGATAACAGATTGGATGGAGAAATGAATATGGAAAAAGGCAAAAGGTTTGATCCATGGAGTGGGTCGGTTGGTTGGTGTTAGGAGTGCAGAAAGATCACAGATAGCGGAGTCTAGGGTGGAAGTTGGCTTGTTCTACAAGACTGGTTACTGGTCATTTATTTGAAGTGCAGCAACTGCAGGAGGATTGTTCTTGGTGCACAAGCTGGAGAACTGCAGATTTCCAATGCTAAACTCAGATCAGCGACCGGTGCCTAGAAAAGACCCTGGACAGAGCTTCTTAGCCTCCAGCATGATGCACACTTCTGAAAGATTCAGAGGTTAGGATCTACATGCAGAGGACTGGACTGATTGTCCTCACCACGCAAAGTGTCGAAGCACTAATGAAGGACTTCAGGAGATCAGTCCAGAGAAACAGGAATTCACTGGGACTTGGCTGGAGGCAGTGCTGGAAGTAGTCAACGGCCGCCCATGGGTCTTCAGCTGGCTGCAACTCTTTATAGTAGTATTGGCTCTAATGACATTCTGAAGAATGTCTGCAGGAGTCCTCCTTTTTTCCTAATTATCCTAGATTTGAGTCAGAGTGGCCCAAGCCCCCAATGGTAAGAATCTGCACAATTCATACTCGAAAGGGTTGCCAATTCTGGACAGCCTCTTGACCCACATCTGCCCAACAACAGATATCTCCCAGCCAGAGTGTGGATTGGGACCTTTCAGCACCCCAACCCGGCGATATACACACACTGCAGCTTTGCCTATCCTTATATGGTATTTCACGGTCTGAGAAGACAGGAAGAATGCCAGAGGACAAGATGGCCAAAGGACATGGTGTAAAACGCATGGCATGGCCATTTTGAGTATATGATACTCAAAAAGATATTATGCAGTAAAATAGTGCACACATGAAAAACAAAAAGGGTGGTTAAAATGATCTGCTTCCACTAGATGGTACTGGAATGTTACTAAAGGAAAATACATTCTAAGTATCCCTACGGCACTTCACTGTAAGGCTATGTGGGCCGTTTAAGCAGCAAGTAATGTTTCATATGGATACAGGGGACTAAGGGACTGACCAGTGACCTCAAAACAGATGAGCTAAGCAAGCTAGGAGAAACAAAAAGGCTTTACTTATCTTGAAACAAGTCAGGAGTCAATAGCAAAAAAGTTGTTGGTTTAATTTTCATTGATGTCGATGGAGATATAGCTGCAAAAAGAATCTTTCATATCGATTAACCAAACCAAAACTGAATCCAGGTTGCCGCCATGATACAAACACTCGTCAACATGTTGAGGAATCTAGAATCATAGCTCCTAATTTGCTAGATGAGTTTTATTAAATTTTTTGGCACTTGACATCAAAAGTCACACTCCTATAATGAGCACAAAGGCGCAAATTCGACCTTCGAAATTTGAAGATTAGAATAATCCAATCAAAATGAGGCAAAGGCTTCAAAGATGCTGTGCTCATACCTGCAGCATGCTGTGGTCGAAAACCGATCCTTAAATACAGACAAAATGGAATTGTCACTGTCCAGTAGCGTCCATTTACTGGGGAAATCTGCATTTTGCTTTTGCAAGTTCAAATTCCAGTGGGGCTGACTCAGCCTTTCATATTTCCAAGGTCGATAGATTGGGCCTCATCACGAGTTGGGCTGGCCCTATCACAAGTTGGGCGCTGAATGGGTTGTTTTACCTCCAGCTTTTTTCTGGAGGTGAAAATCCCATTTAGCACCCTATTTTCGGCAGTATTACCGCTTGCTGTATTAGCGCGTTGTATTAGCGCCGAAAGAAATGCCCCATTGGATCCAACGGACCCAATGGGGAATGAGGATTTACTGTTAACGCCCAACCCGTGATCCGGCGGTAATACTGCCGGATGGGTGGGTGCTAACGCTATTACAGTTGGGTGGTATTTCAGCTGAGATTCCACCCAACTCGGGATGAGGCCTATTACACAGCATAACAATAACAGCTATTATTACATTGTTTAGAAGCGGAAGTTGCCCAGTACGAAGCGCTATTTAAGCCGTTATATTATTAGTATGATGATGGGCTCAGTCTAACAAATGGCACTACGCCCCCTAAGTAAACTATTGTTCACATTTACAAATAGTGGCACGCACCTTCACACAGAAGCCTCCCCCCCTGACAATTATTGTTGGAGCCTCGGCAGACCCCTCCTGTCCTGTTAACTATCGTCCGATCTCCATTGCACCTTTCCTGGGCAAACTCTTGTAAAAGCTGGCCATCTCCCAGCTTAATCTTCACACTGAAACATTAACAAGACCGTTAGGTCACCCTCTAGCCTGGCTAAATACAACCAATTGTGACACTATTAACTGTCCTATGCTTAGTTGTATTCTGTATATGAACTATCACTTGTCACTATATGTGGTGGTCACAAACACATTTCTAAGCACAAATTTGTTTTAGTTTTTGCACAATTAGATTGTGTTACCAACTATTGAATGTTAGAAACAAACTACATTTTGTGAACTGGATTTCAAAAAATTATTTCTTTTTCTCTTAAAAATAAGTTCAAATGCATGACTATGAAATGCATGAACAGCTAATTAAATAAAAGCTGCATCGATTCAGTTTCTCTATTTTTGTCTGCACTCTCAGTTGCTTGTTTGAGTACTACTACATACAAAAGGTATTTCAATGTATGTTACATGACAGAATAACTTTAGGTTTACAGCAATTAGAAAGTAGACCTTAGAAATACAGTCGTCAGGACAACCCCCTGTACCATGTAATCTTCACACTGAATCTGTTGGTTGTCTCCATGACCATCAGCCTGGCTTCAGAGCAACCAGAAGCACAGAAACTGCTCTCCTGAACATCCGTGAAGACCTGCTCTCTAACCTTGATGCTAATCAACCCTCTGTCCTCACCTTACTCAATCTCTCTTCTGCTTTTGTCATGGCCAACCATGCCATGCTGCTCAACCGGCTCTGTGATAACCTTGGTATCACTGATCAGGCCCTGGCCTGGTTTACCTCTTTCCTCTGGTACCAACCCTCACAGGTCCAACTTGAGTCCTTCCTCTCCTCAATCGCACTCTTTACCTGTGGTGTTCCCCAGGGGTCTAATCTTTCTCCCTAGCTGTTCAACCAATACCTGGCACCTTCTGTCCACCGCATTGCTGCTCTCTGCTCCAACGTTCAGTGCTATGTAGATGACACTCAGCTCGCTTTCAGGCTCCCCTCTGCCTCCTCTTCTCCCTCTCTCATCCCAGATTGCCTGTCTGCAATCCACGGGTGGTGTGCCGCCCACAATCTATGCCTTAATACCAGTAAGGCGAAGATCCTCCTCATCAGCACACCTGCCCCTTCCTTTCTTCTCATTCTCTGGCTGGCCACTCTTGGCCCTCTTCTTGGGCTAAGAACCTCGGGGTTATCTTCAACTCCACACTCTCCTTCTCTCCTCACATTTCTGACGTCTCTAAGTAGTCAAACTACCAGCTGCACCTCCTCAGAGGTATTCTTCCTTTCCTCTCCTTCCCTCAGAAGCTCACTGTCTCCAGAGCTCTGGTTCTCTCTAGGCTGGACTCCTGCAACAGCCTCTTTTTAAATCTGCCTGCCTCTACTCTCTGTCCTTTACAACTCATCTAGAATAGGACTGCAATACTTGTCCTTGGCCTCAACCCCAGGGATCATATCTTTCCAGCCCTGAAATCTCTCAGTTGGCTCCCAGTGGCTGCAAGGATCAAGTTCAAAACCCTCTGCATTGTCCATAAAGCCTCCTGGGGCTTGGGACCGAAATAATTCCAACGCTCTCTTCGGAAATATCTTCCTACTCGACCTCTTCGCTCCTTTACCTCCAACTTCTGGCACCTCCCTCTGGAACAGCATCCCTGCCTCTCTGAAACTTGAGCAGAACCATCTCCTATTACCTCAAGACCATCATCTTTGCTTCTACCTTCTCTCTTCCTCTCCCCTGCTGATCTCCTGACTGATACTGTACTGGTCACCTGGTTACCCTCTGAATTCGGGCCCAGGACCCTGTCCATCCAGTTGCACAACTGCACTGCCTTCTGGCAACCCCGGCACTGGGGTCCGTATCTGTAACCCTACGCTCCATTTACCTGCACTTATTAGACACCCGCTGTCTGCACTTTTAATACTTGTACTTGCCACCTGTTGGCCGCACTACTGATTCCATGTCTGGCACTTGCCCACACTCCCCCGGAAATGTTCCCCTCTCGTGTCCCCTGCACTTGCATGATCTCAGTTTCACTAGGCCTAATAAGATCGTTGTCTTTGGCCTCCCTCTGTTTACCCTCCCTTGCCTCGTCTGGCTTTGAAACACTTGTGTATAGGCACGTTATGAAAGAGAAATAATGACAACCTTGCGTTGTCACCTCGCATCCTGTTTCTTAGGATGAGTCTCTGCCCACGCAGCTGTATACCTGCTGTGCCACTAAAACATTGAGGTCCTAAGCAGATATCTGAAAAAGAATCTGAATTCTGTGTTTTCATAAAACGTCACATGATTTCTCTGTTAAGTGCTCTTGCAAAATTCACAAAACTATTCCAGTCAATTATCCAAACAAAACAAACAGCATGATACCAGCGAAGATAATGTTTTTCCACCAGCGGGAAGACTGCTGCATGAACTCGCCGCACTCTCCATGTTTGCTTTGTGCTTGAGCCCAGATGTGCGTTTTTGGAGTTCCTCTCTGGACCCAAGAGCCAGATCCCAGAGTTTAACATTTCCAAAGCAGCGCCCACATGTTTCAGAGAATGACACTTTTGTGGAGGCGGCCAACGGCACTGCGAATGTGTGGGCTCAGTTTCCGCCATGCCTCCTTGCTGTTTTCCTCCTCTTTTAGCAAAGTCGGCTTATTCCGCACGCCCCCCTACGGTAGGATCGCTGGTCCTTTCCAAGTCCAGACACAGCAACAAAACGTCCATAACTAGAGCTAGGAACTGGAAGACCTACATAGGTTGCAGGGCACCTGGTTACGAGTTTAGTGGTAATGGTAAAACCTTCACTATTTGGAAATACTGCATGTTTCCCACCTGAAACTCTTCAATACTTCCTGCTTTTCTGCACAGGTAATCACTTCCACTCAAAAGCATTAACAGGTGTGATATTACCACATGCGGTAAATAAGGCATTCAGTAATATGGCATTTTGGCTTTGTGCCTTAAATGGGAAATAACTGAAGGGTCCGCTCAAACAGAGCCTTCAAGTGACTGCACGCATACCGCACGCGGTATCGGTAATAGCATATTTATCCTCCTGAAATCAGACACGGTGTGTTTAAAATAGAACCTGGTCGAGCCTTAGAAGTCGTTTTTAACATGCTGATGCACTTTACTTCCTTTGCACGTCTCCCCAAGAGCCTCCCAGCAATTTTGCAGCTCAAATTTGCTTTCATTTAGCACATTACCAGAGCACTGGTGATGAAGTGGCCAGTCTCCAAAACAAGAGTGGGCCTCATTACTTGCACATTTTTCTGGTGCCCAGGAATGGGCAGTTACCGGGGTATAGCGACCCCAGCGGATCCGGTAATTGTCCATTCCTGGGCGCCGGAAAATATTCATCCCCATTCCCATTGAGCCAATAGGGCTCAATGGGAATGGGAGGCCGGATGCACCGGCACCATTCGTGAATGGTGTCGGTGCATCCGACATGCTCTGCTCGCGGGTGCCAGTATGCAGGTCAGACCTGGCGGGCGAAAAGGCAACCGCGAGCAGAATTCGTAGTTTGCCAATCCGGTAATAACGGCGCCGGTAGCTTACCGTCGCCGTTAGTACCGGACTGGCAAACTTGTAATGAGGCCCACAGAGGCATAAAGACAGGCTCGGACTGGCCTACAGGACACTAGAGACACTAGAGCAATGCTGGGGCCAAAAACGCAAAATGCTAATGTGGGCAGTTTATTTGGTCAAAGTGGCCCCCTTTTTTGGCCCATGTGGACCAGTCTGATAAGTTTCTTCACTACGCAGCTAATAGTTTTGACCAGTGTTATTGAATGAATAGTCTTTAAAATTCACAATTTGCATCAAACCTCCCCCTATAAAATACATTTATAATGACAATGCTGCTAATATTTAGTGCCCCCTGAAGTTACAAGGGGTTTCACCAATAATTCCTTAGCAGCCTGATACTAGTAAGCCTGTAGCAGAGCCAGGCCTGCCTGTCATCTGAACACATGTTTTAGATTTCCATGTAATAGCAATGCGCCACTGTGAAAGGCGTTATACCGCAGCTTCTTTTATCCTTGCACGAGATATGGAATAAAGTTTCTTTTACATTTGCTGGATTTGTCTATGCAAGATTTTATTGGTGATTAGAGCTTTTTACCCAGTTACGAGGTACCCTTTTCTTTCTAATATATATTTACAGCTATAGTAGCAATAGTATTGTGAATGGCACAATCCGACGAAGCCCGGAAGGGTGAAATGCGTAATTGTTTGTTCTCTCCTGAAACTGCTTGTCCATCGTGTTTTTCTGGCAAAATAAAGGACGTGTGATGGAGTTCCTTTTTTGCATCTGGTGCATTTTTACTTGGGAGAAGAGTGGCGCCTAAAAAAGCTTTGATTAGCTTTTTTTCTTGTTTTTCTTTCTTTGATATATATATATATATATACACATATATGTTCAAGGAAAAAACTTTAGTTGCAGGGACGTTAAGGTGAGAACTTAACGCAACAAAACCCCTGAAATTCAGCTAGATTCACCTTAACTTCGCACACCATGTTGCGCAGCCTATGACGTCAAGGGCACCTAGCTACTAGCGCACGCTCTGTGCCCCATCTGCCTTCTTCTCCACCGTGCTTCCTCGCTCCACCCACCTGCCAGCGGCGAAGGACCCCAAGGCAAAGGACGACTCCAGCAGAAACAGATCCAGACTATGTTAACCCGTGTTAGCCTGAAGCCTGTAGCCAACAACCAGCATTAACTGACCTGGTAAGTGCACACAGAGAAGGGACATTCACCAATGCAGCCCCGATTTTGCACATCCCAATTCTAGGTGTTGTTGCATTAACTACTGTGCCCCCATTTTAGGTGTTCCTACCACTATCCAGGTATCACAAATCTAGGTGCTGTTGCATTACCATTTAAGACATCCCACATCTAGGTGTTGTTGCATTTACTACTCTGCCCTCATTCTAGGTGTTCTGCTATCTAGGTATCACGAATCTAGGTGTTGTTGCATTAACTACTGTGCCCATATTTTAGGCATCTCAAATCTCAGTGTTGTTGCATTAACTGCGGGGTCCACATTTTAGGGATCTCAAATGTGCTGTTGCATTTACCATTTAAAACATCTCAAATCTAGGTGTTGTTGCATTAACTACTGTGCCCCCCATTTTAGGCATATCAAATCTAGATGTATTTGCATTTACTATTGTGCTCCCATTCTAGGTGTTTCTCCCACTATCCAGATACCACAAATCTAGGTGTTGCCGTATTTACTACTGTGCCCCCATTCTAGGTGTTTCTCCACCAAACAGGTTTCACAAATCTAGGTGTTGTTGCATTAACTATTGTGCCCATATTTTAGGCATCTCAAATCTAGGTGCTGTTGCATTTACCATTTAAGACATCCCAAATCTAGCTGTTGTTGCATTAACTACTGTGCCCCCATTTTACACATCTCAAATCTAGGTGTTGTTGCATTTACTACTGTGCCCCCTTTCTAAGTGTTTCTCCTACTATTCAGGTATCACACATCTAGGTGTTGTTGCATTTACTACTGTGCCCCCTTTCTAGATGTGCTCCCGCTATCCAGGTTTTACAAATCTGGATGTTGTTGCATTTACTACTGTGCGCTCATTTTAGGTGTTTCTCTCGCTATACAGGTATCACAATTCTAGGTGTTGTTTATTTACTACTGTGCCCACATTTTAGGTGTTTCTCTCACTATCCAGTTATAACATTTCTAGGTGTTGTTGCTTTTACTACTGTACCCCCATTTTAGGCATCTCAAATCTAATTGTTGTTGCATTTACCATTTAAGACATCCCAAATCTAGGAGCTGGTGCATTAACTACTGTGCCCCCATTTTAGGCATCTCAAATCTAGGTGTTGTTGCATTTACTACTGTGCCCCCATTCTAGGTTTTTCTCCTGCTATCCAGGTATCACAAATCTAGGTGTTGTTGCATTTACTACTGTGTCCCCATTCTAGGTGTCCTCCCGCTATCCAGATATCACAAATCTAGGTGTTGTTGCATTTACTACTGTGCCCCCATTCTAGCTGTCATCCCGCTATCCAGGTATCACAAATCTGGGTGTTGTTGCATTTACTACTATGCCCCTATTTTAGGTGTTTCTCCCCCTATCCAGGTGTCACAAAACTAGGTGTTGTTACATTTACTACTATGGCCCCATTTTAGGTGTTTCTCTCGCTATCCAGGTATCACAATTCTAGGTGTTGTTTATTGTCTACTGTGTCTCCATTTTAGATGTGTCTCTCACTATCCATGTATCACAATTTTAGGCGTTGTTGCTTTTACTGCTGTACCCCCATTTTCGACAGCTCACATTTAGGGGTTGTTGCATTTACTACTGTGCCCCCATTTTAGGCATCTCAAATCTAGGTGTTGTTACATTTACCATTTAAGACATCCCACATCCAGGTGTTGTTGCATTAACTACTGTGTCCCCATTTTAGGCATCTCAAATCTAGGCATTGTTGCATTTAAAACTGTGCCCCCATTTTAGACATCTCAAATCTAGGTGTTGTTGCATTTACTACTATGCCCCCATTTGAGGTGTTTCTCTTGCTATCCAGGTATCTCAAATCTAGGTGTTGTTGCATTAACTACTGTGCCCCTATTTTTGGCATCTCAAATCTAGGTGTTGTTGCATTTGCCATTCATAACATCCCGCATCCAGGTGTTGTTGCATTCACTACTATGCCCCATATTAGACATCTCAAATCTAGGTGTTGTTGCATTTGCCATTTATGACATGCCACATCCAGGTAGTGTTGCAATAACTACTGAGCCCCCATTTTAGGCACATCAAATCTAGGTGTATTTGCATTTACTACTGTGCTACAATTCTAGGTGTGTCTCCAGGTATCAGAAATCTAGGTGTTGTTGCATTTACCATTTAAGACATCCCAAATCTAGGAGCTGTTGCATTAACTACTGTGCCCCCATTTTAGGCATCTCAAATCTAGGTGTTGTTGCATTTACTACTGTGCCCCCATTCGGGGCAGGTGAGTCTAACCTCTCTTGTGACCCTACTGGGCCTCTGCCTGATCAATTCTTGGCTGTTCCCAGTCCTCCAGCCCCGTCGTGCTCCTTTCTCCCTCCCTTCCATCCCCGCATCCACTTCCCCGTTTTGCAATCCCTCCCGCCTCCCAGCCCACCCCTCCCCTGATTGGCTGTGTTGCTACCCTTAGCCATCCTTCCCTGGCCAGCCCTCTGCCCGGCAGCCCATGCGGCTAAGGGCCCCAAGGCAAAGGGCGGCTCCCACAGAGACGGCTCCTGGTTGTGTCTGCAGGTGTCAGCAGGGGAAGCCAGCGGCCAGCTGTCAACCAGCAGCAATTTAGTAAGGTAGGAGTGGCCCAGGTTAGGAATAGAGCCTTCACTCTACCCTAATAACCTGGCCACATAGCAGACTCTGACTTAGGTGTGCTTATCTTCTGTATTTAAAATTGCATTTCGAAAGTATTTAAAATTTCATTGTGAACCTAGGCCTTGTTTTCTCCCGTATTTAAAATTGCATTGTGAAAGTATTCCGTCCTATGGTCTTGCCTCTTAGCAAAGCAGTTATCTAGCAAACTTTTTCTGCCATTAGCTAAGCTCCCGTCGTCTTGTCTAATTTGTCTACTTGTCTCATGTCTCTCTGCCTCGTCTGCTTGCACTCCTCCCTTGTGTCCTTCCCTAGTGTTCCCCCCACCACTACGCCTCCCTCCTTTCCTCTTTCCTCATCTCTCCTCTCCCTATCTACTCTATTGTGCTCTCTGTTTCTCCTATCTTTTCAAACTGCTTCTCCATCGACTATCCTGCTCCCCGCACTAAATCTGGTAGGAAGAAGTTTAAAAAGGACATCCTGGTCTCCAACCCAGGCCTCCCTATCACTGACACCTATACCCCTCCAGGCAAACCTTCACCGACATCCTCTTTGTCGCTCCCTCGACAGACCTATGGACTCTACATATGGTCTCTGTGCTCTCTCCTTTCTCTTCTTCTCCCATTAATGGTGGCACCTGGTGGAAGGCCCTCCTGGCCTCCTTCCACTCCTCTAAGGTCATCAACAATGTTTACTTGAATGGCACCATCTTGGTCCTAGGCCCTCAAGCCAACCTTCTCCTCTTTGAAAGACGCTTCCCGCACCTCATCAATTTCTTTTCTTCTCCTGCTGTCCCCTCTCTCCCATCCATGGCTTCCTCACCTCCCCCTGTTGTCTCCTCCTTGGCTACCTTGCACCTCTCCTCCTTCTTCTTCTGCCCCCCTTTGGGCCTCTTCTACACCTCCACAGGGCATACCTCTGATTTCTACCCCTCCCCAGAAGTCTTTCAAGGATGGCAACCTTCTCTATATTGCCACTCTAAACTCTCTCTCTGCTGCCAAACACTCCTCTGACGTCTGCCGCCTCCTTGAGGAACTTGACCTCGATGTCCTCGGTCTCACTGAGACATGGTTCATGGCCAGCTCTGTTACGAGCTTTGACATTCTTCTCCCTGATGGCTACAAGATCCTCTCTGCGCCTACATCCAACCGTTCCGGAGGGGGTGTAGCCCTGATCTTCCCTGAGTGGATTCCATCCTCTGTCCTTCCTACGCAGGCCTACTCATCTTTCGAATGCCTCGTCGGCAGGCTCTCTTTCTCTCCTGGGCATTCCCTTACGGTGGCTACCATCTATCGCCCACCTGGTCAGATCTCCTCCTTCCTCTCTGAGTGGGCAGACCTCTCCTCTTCCCTCCTGGGCTCAACCACTCAACTCTTCCTTCTTGGAGACTTCAACATCCACCTGGATGTTTCCTGTCCTTCCTCTGGACTCTTTTGTGACCTCTGCGACTCTCTCTCACTCTTTATTCTCCCCTATGGCCCGACTCACTCTGCAGGGCACACTCTGGATGTTCTGATCTCTTCAGACCTTCCCCTTTCGATCCCTCTCACCACTCCTCTCTGCTGGAGTGATCACTTTCTTCTTTCCTCCCAGCTCACCCTCTCCACCCCTCAGGCCAAGCCACCTCCAGCACTGCCACCTACCTTCTTGGTTATCCGACCCATGAAGCATATGTCAGTTGATGCTTTGGCCGCCACATTCTAACCCCTCCCATCCCTCCTTCAGCTGATTCACACCCTGACACAGCCCGCTCTATGCTCCACTCTGCTATATCTGATACTCTGGATGTTCTTGCCCCTGTCAAGAGGATCCGCTTGAAGCCCAAAGCCAAGTGCAACTCCTGGTATGACTCAGACCTCTTCACCCTCAAAAGCAAGTGCAGGGCGGCTGAGGATGGCGGCCACTAATGTATCCCCCCCTTGGAACCTGCCCTATCAGGGACAGCGCAGACGTTTCAGGCAACGGAGACGCCAGCCTTAATCCCCAACACATGTCTGTTACCAATCTTCAATCTTGCAGGAACAAATTTAACACCATGCCAGAGCTCCCTTCTATCCAAAATCGGTCCTTTGTACCAACTACAGCCACTGACTGGTACACAATGGAAGTGGAAATGAGGCGTTTCTTTAGAACCTTGAGACTACGTGCCTTTTTCAAAGAAAATAGTGAATAAGAAGGTGAACCCTGACACAGGTCTCCACCCACCATCGTCTTTCTCCCCAACTGACAGCCAGATGCCACAGGATCTAATTACGTTTGAGAAATATGTCCTAAGGGACATAAAACAAATGAGCAAAAGGAACAGTCCCTCCCGCCAGAATTTGACAGTAGGGGACAAAATTGCTCTCAAACAACTGGCCAACAATCGAGATGTTATAATTAAACCACCGGTAAAGGAGGTGGAATTGTCATTATGACCAATGAACAATACTCTCGAATGGTCATGGACCTTCTATATGATCAAACAAGTTACCGTCCACTTAAAAAGGACCCTACCAGGGAAATCAAAGTGGAAATCTCAGAAATAGTCGCTTTTGCTGCAGAACGGAATTGGATTTCAGAGAAAGAGGCAGCTTTTCTCACGACCTCCCAAGAGCGCACCCCGTGTCCGTACGCCCTCCCTAGGATTCACAAAGATGCACAGAACCCACCAGGGAGACCCATAGTGTCGGGCTGCAGATCAATTTTAGAACTCATCTGCAGATTCATAGATTTTTTCCTCAAACCCATAAGCATCAAGACAAAATCATACGAGATACCACACATACGATCCAAATATTCGAGGGACTCCCCTTTGACCCGGACTACCAGTACTTAGTAACCATGGACATTAAATCATTGTATACATCCATCCCACAGGAAACAGCAATAGACTGCATCTATGAACACCTCACCCTTAACAGCACACAATCGTGGGTTCCACCAGAATACATTATAGAAGTTACCACTTTGGCCCTTTGCAAAAACATTTTTACCTTTAACAGTTTTTTTTTACAAACAAAGGGGACTGCGATGGGTGCTACCTTTGCCCCTAGTCTGGCCATTCTTTTTATGGCAACCTTTGAAGCACACATCCAAGAATGGCGCAGGTACATCGACGACATCATTTTTCTGTGGTCCAGGGCCGAAACATCTCTCAAATCCTTCTTGGAGTGGCTTAACACCCGGAACAGCAATATCCAATTCACTATGGAATATGACAAATATACCATACACTTTCTGGATCTACAAATAGCCTATGTAGGAGGGAAACTCACATGCGACCTATACAGAAAGCCCACTGATCGCAACACTGTCTTGCATTATAAGAGTGATCACCCTAGTCATGTCAAACAAAACCTTCCATACAGACAATTTCTACGGATCTGCAGAAACTGTACCTCAGTCACAGATTTTTATTCGAACTCTGGCATTCTGGCTGATAGACTAAAACTGAGAGGTCATCCAAAAAAGCTAGTCTCGACTGCAAAGAAAAGAGGTAGATTCACCAATCGAGACACACTTTTGGAATCAGGACCACCACAAGACCAGGAAGAATTAGACAGGATCACATGTGTGACCACACACGGTCCCAACTTGTTTCAAGTCAAAAAGGTGATCCACAAGTACTGGCCGATAGTCAAGCTGCATTTGCCAGATGAACCACCACGAGATTCGCTTTCAAGCGAGCAAGGAATGTTAAGGA
Organism: Ambystoma mexicanum; assembly: GCF_040938575.1. Taxonomy (NCBI): domain Eukaryota; kingdom Metazoa; phylum Chordata; class Amphibia; order Caudata; family Ambystomatidae; genus Ambystoma; species Ambystoma mexicanum. The sequence continues at coordinate 1,315,370,593 of NC_090922.1, read as the reverse complement.
ACATCTAGTCCATTCAATGTACATACGGGATACCCCTCGCACCGGACTTTGGAATCTCCGCAAGATGACAGGACACTACCCCTGTGGGTCCTGCTTGGTATGTAGGTTCACAAAGAAAATACAAACGTTCCCCATTGGTGAAAGACAATGGACCTTAAAACACCACTCAAACTGCAAAAGCAGCCAGGTGGTATACTGCATCCAATGCCCGTGTGGACATCGATATGTAGGTGAAACTATGCGGAAGGCAGGAACCAGGATCTCTGAACATCGATCTATGATTTGTTGCAAACACATGGCATCACCCATGGTAGCCCACTATATAGAGACCCGACACACAGCTGATGATATTTTCTGGTGGGTTCTGGAAAAAATCAATAACAACTGATTAATGGCAATCATATTTTATGACAGGTAACATACACTGCACAGTGTGAGTTCTGCAGTCAAAATGAGGAAGGTAGACAAATGGGTAGTTTCATAATTTCCATAATCCAAACCAGAAAAATAGGACTTTATTCTAAGAAAACTAATAAAATGGCTGAAACATATTCACTGCAACCTATTACAAAGAAGTACACATTTACAACATTAACACCAGCCAATTATAAACACCAAAACAAATTCAAAGCCCTGCCCAGCATCACTAGTACCCGCAGGTATTCATAGCTTACTTTTACCCTTGGCTACACATACATTTTCTACAAATTAAAAACCAACTAAGCCAACATTCAAAACTTCAAATAAGACAAGACAGCGCCCTAAGCACACAAAATAACACACACAGATACAATTCTGTGATATATCATCCACAGAACAATTTGATTATTGCACAGAAAATGTATGTTTACAATCACGGCTATAAATATAACCACACCTATGGACACAGCCAATAAAAATACAAAAGGCATTGGCGCACCTACGCATATGATTTTTATACACACGGTTATAGAAAAACCCACACATGAGCGTTAGCTGATAGCTGCACCTATTTGCAAAAACTATGACTTCAAAAAATGTATTTCCACTCCCCCAAACTCCAAACAAGTGTCCCTAACACACATACCAGTCCACCTCCACTCCCCATGGTCCTCCTACACTCCCCTGGTCTCTCCCAATCCCCCAAAACACTCACTGCATCTATAATGCTACTCCACCCTAAATGTCGGATAGCCGCAGCTACCACACGTCGAAATGTACACGATGTGCCATTTGTCACAATAAAGCCGCAGCTGCACAGGGTACCACATCTACCCATGAGTAGAAATGCTGGGCACTGAGTGGCTGCTGGGTAGCCACAGATAATTGCAACAGTACCATCAACCAATTAGAAACTTGAAAACACACACATCATACATGCCCTGCTCATACAAACTACTAGAAATTCAAACTAGGAATCATTTTCCTGGAAACAGAGAAAGACTGCAGATATCATGGCTGGTTTGAAAACTGTGTGGCTAATTTGAGACAGTTGGCTTCTTTTGGTTGCTGGCTTGTTCTGTGAAACTAAATGTTAACATGGACCTAGGTTTGAGAGATTTTACAAGAAAATGGTTTGCATTGCGGGGAATGCATTGGTTCCAAGTTTATCCAGAATTGTTAAGTCTGAGTAGTACAGGGCAGCCAGAAATCATATTAATTCATTGTGGAGGCAATGACTTGGGGAATCTACAAGGTGTGTCCCTTACTTTAATGATGAAACAAGACATGGGAAAACCAATGATATGATAGGTTATTTATAACGTGCTTAATACCAAGCGGTTTCTAAACGCGGACCAGGGGATTGAACCTGTGGTTGTCCATGTCGTCTTGCTTCCAAGGCGAGCACGTTGCCCCTGAACTATCCTCTCGAGACAATGCAACTATTTCCTCACACCATCTTTATACTTTCCAATCTGACTCAGAGGCAAAAATGGAGATGGACCACAGTTTTAATGGTAAAATGGAGAAAACCCAGGGAAATGTTAATAAAAAAGTTTCAGCATTCATCAAAGACCAGAACCGATTATGAATTTCGAACAACAACATACAGTTCTACATGGCTAATTTCTATAGACATGACCGAGTACACCTAACTGATGAAGGAAATGCGGTCTTCCTTCAAAACATCAAACCAGTACTCCAGATGTGCTAAAATACTACACTCAGTGTACCTCAAAACAACCCTTTTAAGGACTACTTATGACATCAAAATAAACAAATACAATAAAACAAACAAAAACAAGTTTTTTAATATACCCCCGGTTACAGTTAATTGACTTTTATCATAACCGCGGTTACAAAAGTTGGTTAAAAAAGGGGCTCACTTCAGGTTTTATACTACAATATAACTTAAAAGATCAAATACAGTACAACACTACTCATGTACTAAAGTAGCTAAAGATAAAGAAAGCAGAGAATAATACATAACAGTAAACTGGGTAGGCAAACATTTTACAGACACACAATATAATACCATAAGTGAGAATACACAACCAAAAATACATTGCATGGGGCATCTAAAACTAGAGTACGTTTCCTCCCTTAAATATTAATTTTGACAAACTATTTTCTTCACTTTTTCTCCAAAGTCTCACATATACAAAAGTCTAAAAATACACAGCCAAAATAAAAAAGACTCCCAAATACTTACCAGGACACTGACCATGGGTGATTGTTCACCCCCGACGTCACCATACCTATTAAAATAACTTAAAAAATTTAAATAAAACACTGACACCCCAAAGTGTATAACTGCGGGCACGGAACTATTCCTACCCGCGGATATCTGTAGTCCTACGTAGCCTCATATATAACTGCAAATATCGGCAAAACGGAAATAACCGTGAACACTAGCAAAACGTTTGAAAAGAAAGAAAAACCTTTTCCACCCCCCCAGGCCCTCACCAAGCGCCCCCTCATCTGTGCCAGCTCCCCCCACTCCACAGATGGCCTCTTCACCTCCCCTGACCTTTCCCTTGCCCCCACAACGGACGCTGTTTCTGTGATGCAGTTTGCATTCAGATGTCGGCTATTCGCATCAATAGCCAAGGCTAGAGGTAAATTTGTGTTGCAAACTCGGTCCTTGACCCCCCTCCAGCTCCCAAATTTCATTTGGTAACCCTCTACCCGCCCCCCCCCCCACACCCTCACCTCTAGACTGATGGCATTTGCATGTTTTTTTACCTGCAAATAGCTTTTTCCAGCGTTTAATTTTCCCATATCCTCGGCTATAGCCATGGATATCGCGCACATTGAGATAAAAACAAGATGTCGGTCGTTTCAATTTTTAAAAAACCCCGGTTTCGGGTAAGTCATCTAATTATCTCTATCTTTTTTTGGGAAGGGGCACCCCTTCTCCATAAAATATTTATAAAACTACTGCACGGACTAACCACAAACCATGCATGGAGCGCTAGTCAATGCTTTGTTCCCAAGTTGTTCCAGACCTGGTCCAAATCCATTATGTTATGGAAAACAAAACAGTGCTTTTTAGCCACTGTCCCAAAGCTATTCCTTAAGAACGGTATCTGGCTCACCCATCTCTTTCAAATTACTTAAATTCTTTCCTGCCCCCGACATCTCCCTGTACTCCTTTGCACCCACCCCCAGACACTCTTTGTTGTCCTTGGGCTGCATTTTTCTGTTGTCTTCTGTGTGAGATGGTAAGATTTCAATGCATTTCTCTGCACTTTGTAATGTGACTTTGGGCCTCATTACGACCCAGGCGGTAAGTTACCGCCTGGGCCGTGACTTTACCACCATGGCGTAAACTACGTTTACGCCATGGTGGTTGGCGGACTTACCGCCCCATTCCGACCTTGGCGGGGCGGTAAGTCCCCAATCCCCATTTACCCTTCCTCATTCCCATTTTTGCCCCATAGGGTATAATGGGAGTGGGGAAGGCGTTAATTACGCCACCGTGAATTACGGTGGCGTAATTAACTCCATGGTCCCTTAGCGCCATGGATTTTAACACCTGCTAAAAGCAGGTGTTAAAAGCGCCATGGCGCTAAGGGACCTCGTACTCAGGCGGTAAGGGTCGGCGCTGTTAACGCTGCCGTTAACCCCTTACCGCCTGGGTCGTAATGAGGCCCTTTGAGTTGGTTGTGGAAGAATGATCGCGCCAAGTCAAGCCGGTCCTAAAATGCGTTGAATTTCAGGGGCTTTGTTGCGATAAGTTTCTTACTGTATCTGATAAAATTACTAAAAAAAAATTTAATTACTTTTTATCATAGCTACGGGTGTAATTATAATGATGTCAGCTATTTACGGCTATTCGCCAAGTTATAACCGAGGGTATGGGAAAAATGTTTGAGCCTCGTGTTGCAAACTTGGTCCCTAGTCCCCTACAACTCCCAAATTTCACTTGGTGTTCTCTTCCCCCCACCCCACCTCTAGCCTGTGCAATTTTGTTTACCTTCAAAAGCCGTTTTTTCTGTGTTTCATTTTCCGATACCCTTGGCTATAACCTGGGGTATAGCCGTGGCTATCTCTAGCATTAGATAAAAAAAGATGGTGGCGGTTTCATTTATAAACACAGGGATTCTTATCAATTTAACTGAGCTATGGATATTTATTTTAATATTTTAAAATATACTAGACAGAATTAACCCCAAACCAGCCAAGGATCGTGAGTCAAAACATTGTGCCCAAGTTCTTTTGGACCTGGTTCACATTCGTCCAGCGGTTTGGGTTTTGCGGTCCAGCCGAAATGTATCTTTTTTGTCTATGTGAAAAAAATAGGGAATGGGGATTCTGTTTTAACTTAACTATAGGGCGACGACCGTTGGCCTATATATTAAGATGTCTGTGCACTCTACACTGTCTGTGCACTGAGAATTTGAACAATCATGACAGCTGACCCCTAACAGAGTAACTGATGTCCTAGTCATTATATTCTCACATCAGGCATGCAAGGCTAAGGCTGTCCGAATCAGCATAAATGGGTCAATTCTTCAAACATATTAATGTAAGGATGAGTTTTGTGAAAAATTAAATGAGCACCAAGCCTAGTGCAGATTATGTACTAAGTGATTCAAGCATGACACCCTTTTATCGCAGAGCTATTTGTGAAATATAAAGATCTGTGTTCATTCTTATGTTCCCAAAATGACCTTGCAGGGTAATTCATAGAATTTCGCAGAAAAGTGTCGCAAGCGGCTGGCGCAGAGTGTCCGCGTGCGATTGTCTGCGCCAGGCACGTGCGCTAAAACCGATTTCCGCGCACAGCGTATTCATGGATTTTAGGCTCCCAAACCAGCCGTGGCGCAGAGTATCGCAGCGACCCTGCAGCAGCGCCAGTAACGCCCCCAAGAACGCCCTTGCGCAAGGAAAAGCCATCAAAATCGCTAAATCATCGCAAAGGGCTGCGCTAACCCTGGACCAGTTTACAGGGCTGCCAAACAAGGAACGCAAAGCGGGTAACGTGCATATCAGGGGTAAGCGTGAAGTTATACACGCGATTAGCCAGGCTGCCAGGGTACGTGTATTTCAGGGGTGCGTGGGAAGTTCAACACGCGATAGTCCAGGGAACGTGTATTACAGGGGTACGCGGGAAGTTCAACACGCGATTGTCCAGGGAACGTGTATTACAGGGGTACGCGGTAAGTTCAACACGCGATTGTCCAGGGAACGTGTATTACAGGGGTACGCGGGAAGTCTTACATGCGATTAGCCAGGGCACGTGTAATACAGGGGTACGCGTGAAGTTATACACGCGATTAGCCAGGGTACAAGTATTACAGGGGTACGTGGGAATTATCACACGCGATTTGGCTGGGTACGTGTATTACAGGGGTACACGGGAAGTTCTACACGCAAATCGGCTGGGTACGTGTATTACAGGGGTGCGCGGGAATGATCACACGCGATTTGGCTTGGTACGTGTATTACAGGGGTGCGTGGTAATGATCAGACGCGATTTGGCTTGGTACGTGTATTACAGGGGTGCGTGGGAAGTTCTACACGCGATTGGCCAGGGTACGTGTATTACAGGGGTACGTGGGAATTATCACACGCGATTTGGCTGGGTACGTGTATTACAGGGGTACACGGGAAGTTCTACACGCGATTCGGCTGGGTACGTGTATTACAGGGGTGCGCGGGAATTCTCACATGCGATTTGGCCAGGTACGTGTATTACAGGGGTGTGCGGGAATTATCACACGCAATTAGGCTGGGTGGGTCCTCACAGGTGTTCCCTGTACACCCTCCACGGCCCCAGCAGGCAGCCCACAAAACAGGGGACTACCCTGCACACCTGCTCATGTCCCCCTGCACCCCCAGCCCCCAGCAGTGCAGGGTCACCCTCCACCAGGCCCCCACTCATGTCTCCCACCACCCCCACCCCCCAGCAGTGCAGGGGCACCCTCCACCAGGCCCCCACTCATGTCTCCCACCACCCCCACCCCCTGCCACCATGGGCAGCCCCCACCAGGCCCCCACTCATGTCTCCCACCACCCCCACCCTCCTGCCACCATGGGCAGCCCCCACCAGGCCCCCACTCATGTCTCCCACCACCCCCACCCCCCAGCAGTGCAGGGTCAACCTCCACCAGGCCCCCACTCATGTCCCCCTGCACCCCCACCCCCCAGCAGTGCAGGGTCACCCTCCACCAGGCCCCCACTCATGTCTCCCACCACCCCCACCCCCCAGCAGTGCAGGGTCACCCTCCACCAGGCCCCCACTCATGTCCCCCTGCACCCCCACCCCCCAGCAGTGCAGGGTCACCCTCCACCAGGCCCCCACTCATGTCCCCCTGCACCCCCTCCCCCCAGCAGTGCAGGGTCACCCTCCACCAGGCCCCCACTCATGTCTCCCACCACCCCCACCCCCCAGCAGTGCAGGGTCAACCTCCACCAGGCCCCCACTCATGTCCCCCTGCACCCCCACCCCCCAGCAGTGCAGGGTCACCCTCCACCAGGCCCCCACTCATGTCCCCCTGCACCCCCACCCCCCAGCAGTGCAGGGTCACCCTCCACCAGGCCCCCACTCATGTCTCCCACCCCCCCACCCCCCAGCAGTGCAGGGTCACCCTCCACCAGGCCCCCACTCATGTCTCCCACCACCCCCACCCCCCTGCCACCATGGGCAGCCCCCACCAGGCCCCCACTCATGTCTCCCACCACCCCCACCCCCCAGCAGTGCAGGGTCACCCTCCACCAGGCCCCCACTCATGTCTCCCACCACCCCCACCCCCCAGCAGTGCAGGGGCACCCTCCACCAGGCCCCCACTCATGTCTCCCACCACCCCCACCCCCCAGCAGTGCAGGGTCACCCTCCACCAGGCCCCCACTCATGTCCCCCTGCACCCCCACCCCCCAGCAGTGCAGGGTCACCCTCCACCAGGCCCCCACTCATGTCTCCCACCACCCCCACCCCCCAGCAGTGCAGGGTCACCCTCCACCAGGCCCCCACTCATGTCCCCCTGCACCCCCACCCCCCAGCAGTGCAGGGTCACCCTCCACCAGGCCCCCACTCATGTCTCCCACCACCCCCACCCCCCAGCAGTGCAGGGTCACCCTCCACCAGGCCCCCACTCGTCTCCCACCACCCCCACCCCCCAGCAGTGCAGGGTCAACCTCCAGCAGGCCCCCACTCATGTCCCCCTGCACCCCCACCCCCCAGAAGTGCAGGGTCACCCTCCACCAGGCCCCCACTCATGTCTCCCACCACCCCCACCCCCCAGCAGTGCAGGGGCACCCTCCACCAGGCCCCCACTCATGTCTCCCACCACCCCCACCCCCCAGCAGTGCAGAGTCACCCTCCACCAGGCCCCCACTCATGTCCCCCTGCACCCCCACCCCCCAGCAGTGCAGGGTCACCCTCCACCAGGCCCCCACTCATGTCTCCCACCACCCCCACCCCCCAGCAGTGCAGGGTCACCCTCAACCAGGCCCCCACTCATGTCCCCCTGCACCCCCACCCCCCAGCAGTGCAGGGTCACCCTCCACCAGGCCCCCACTCATGTCTCCCACCACCCCCACCCCCCAGCAGTGCAGGGTCACCCTCCACCAGGCCCCCACTCGTCTCCCACCACCCCCACCCCCCAGCAGTGCAGGGTCAACCTCCACCAGGCCCCCACTCATGTCCCCCTGCACCCCCACCCCCCAGCAGTGCAGGGTCACCCTCCACCAGGCCCCCACTCATGTCTCCCACCACCCCCACCCCCCAGCAGTGCAGGGTCAACCTCCACCAGGCCCCCACTCATGTCCCCCTGCACCCCCACCCCCCAGCAGTGCAAGGTCACCCTCCACCAGGCCCCCACTCATGTCCCCCTGCACCCCCACCCCCCAGCAGTGCAGGGTCACCCTCCACCAGGCCCCCACTCATGTCTCCCACCACCCCCACCCCCCAGCAGTGCAGGGTCACCCTCCACCAGGCCCCCACTCATGTCTCCCACCACCCCCACCCCCCAGCAGTGCAGGGTCACCCTCCACCAGGCCCCCACTCATGTCTCCCACCACCCCCACCCCCCTGCCACCATGGGCAGCCCCCACCAGGCCCCCACTCATGTCTCCCACCACCCCCACCCCCCAGCAGTGCAAGGTCACCCTCCACCAGGCCCCCACTCATGTCTCCCACCACCCCCACCCCCCTGCCACCATGGGCAGCCCCCACCAGGCCCCCACTCATGTCTCCCACCACCCCCACCCCCCAGCAGTGCAGGGTCACCCTCCACCAGGCCCCCACTCATGTCTCCCACCACCCCCACCCCCCAGCAGTGCAGGGGCACCCTCCACCAGGCCCCCACTCATGTCTCCCACCACCCCCACCCCCCAGCAGTGCAGGGTCACCCTCCACCAGGCCCCCACTCATGTCCCCCTGCACCCCCACCCCCCAGCAGTGCAGGGTCACCCTCCACCAGGCCCCCACTCATGTCTCCCACCACCCCCACCCCCCAGCAGTGCAGGGTCACCCTCCACCAGGCCCCCACTCATGTCTCCCACCACCCCCACCCCCCAGCAGTGCAGGGTCACCCTCCACCAGGCCCCCACTCGTCTCCCACCACCCCCACCCCCCAGCAGTGCAGGGTCAACCTCCACCAGGCCCCCACTCATGTCCCCCTGCACCCCCACCCCCCAGCAGTGCAGGGTCACCCTCCACCAGGCCCCCACTCATGTCTCCCACCACCCCCACCCCCCAGCAGTGCAGGGTCAACCTCCACCAGGCCCCCACTCATGTCCCCCTGCACCCCCACCCCCCAGCAGTGCAGGGTCACCCTCCACCAGGCCCCCACTCATGTCCCCCTGCACCCCCACCCCCCAGCAGTGCAGGGTCACCCTCCACCAGGTCCCCACTCATGTCTCCCACCACCCCCACCCCCCAGCAGTGCAGGGTCACCCTCCACCAGGCCCCCACTCATGTCTCCCACCACCCCCACCCCCCAGCAGTGCAGGGTCACCCTCCACCAGGCCCCCACTCATGTCTCCCACCACCCCCACCCCCCTGCCACCATGGGCAGCCCCCACCAGGCCCCCACTCATGTCTCCCACCACCCCCACCCCCCAGCAGTGCAGGGTCACCCTCCACCAGGCCCCCACTCATGTCTCCCACCACCCCCACCCCCCAGCAGTGCAGGGGCACCCTCCACCAGGCCCCCACTCATGTCTCCCACCACCCCCACCCCCCAGCAGTGCAGGGTCACCCTCCACCAGGCCCCCACTCATGTCCCCCTGCACCCCCACCCCCCAGCAGTGCAGGGTCACCCTCCACCAGGCCCCCACTCATGTCTCCCACCACCCTCACCCCCCAGCAGTGCAGGGTCACCCTCCACCAGGCCCCCACTCATGACCCCCTGCACCCCCACCCCCCAGCAGTGCAGGGTCACCCTCCACCAGGCCCCCACTCATGTCTCCCACCACCCCCACCCCCCAGCAGTGCAGGGTCACCCTCCACCAGGCCCCCACTCATGTCTCCCACCACCCCCACCCCCCTGCCACCATGTGCAGCCCCCACCAGGTCCTCACAATCCCCAATCATGTGCGTAATGGTCAGCCTCCACAGCCAAAAAGCCCTACCAAGTAACCCATTCACCCACATGGAAATGAAAACACATGTTACACCCCCAATGTTCATGAAGCAAATGAACCCATGTCCGTCACACACAGATTTTCAAATTGAATGGGAAAACACACAACATGACATGCATGAAACCAATGAGATGAAACCACACAGTGAACAATGGAAAAAAAAATGTATTGGACAAAAATACGAATGGTAAAGAAAGAAAAATAACTACAATGTAAATGTGAAAAAATAAGCTGCATGTCCGCATAAAAACACAAAAGTAGAAAATCAAATCCATAAAATTTTGTCCAAAGTGAAATGTAAAAACTCTCCATGCAACAAAGAACTATGTACAAAAATAACAAGGGTCCATCATCACAACTGAACTAAGGAAACCTCCTAAAAAACCTACCTAAATATCAACTATATACAAAAAGTGGAGCAGTGTCCGTCGACTCCAAATCATAAGAAAAAACAAAGGAAACCTAAAACTAAAGAACTATATACAAAGGCGGCGGGCAAGTCCAGCGGCTCACTCCGTGGTGTTCCGGGCCAGGGCATCATCGAACTCCTGTTCGATGTCCCGGAGGCGGTCCAGTTCCATGGCCCCGAGGGTCCGCAGGGACGACGCCGTGTCCTCCAACCCCCTGCGGATTGCCTCGAGGCACTCGGCCCGCCTCAGGGCCCTCCGCATGGAGTTCTCTGCCCTGACCATTGTGAGCCGCGCCTCTTCCGCCCGCCGCCGCTCCGCCGCTCCGCACCTATGGCGTGGCCCAACCGCTGCCACACGGAAGACACTCTCTGTCCTGGGTCCTCCTGCCCTCCGGCCGATGCCTGCCCCTCCGATGTCGAAGGCCCCGAGCCTTCATGGCTCCCACCATGTTGCTGCTGCTGCTCTGCCTCTGCCCGTGCACTGCCTCCTGCTGCCTGCACATCCTCCGCCGGCTGGGGTGCAGTTGTTGATGTGGCCACCCCTGCTGGACGTCCGACTCCCGACTGTGGCAGGGATGCCTCCTCCACCAGCCTGGCCGCACTGTCAGAGGCAGCTCCACAGGGCACCCAGGTGACTGATGGGTGGGAAAATGGCACAGAGGACGACTGGCGCGTAGGGGGTCCAGTTGAGGAGGGGGTCGGAACAAGCCCCATCAGACGGAGGAATCCGGTCTGGGTGACCTGTCCCAGCAGGCTGACGTGGTCAACGAGCCATTCGAGATGACGTGCAGTCTCTCCATGAAAAGACTGCAGGTCACCTCGCATGGCCCGTTGACGCAACGCCACACCAGCCAGGACAGGCTCAACCCGGACCTGGATAGCCACGTCCGCAGGCAGAGGAAGGCCAGTTGACGTCAGCTCATCCCCTGCCTGGAAACGGGTCTGGACGTAGGCATCCCTGCTGGTGCAAGATGATGCAGGGACAGGATCGGGGACAGGATTGCACACAGGCACCTCCGCGACGGCCTGTGCTGCCTCCTGTCCCTGGTCCTGGACTGCACCACTAGCACCAGTGGGATCCCCACCTCCAGACCCCGTCTCTGGTGCTTGCACGGCCTCCTCCTCCACCAGACCCCCCACCAACCTGGATGACTCCGTGCCATCTTCCCCTGTTGGGCCCTGTGGGGTCCCAGCTGCCCCTTCTGCTGCCGAGGAGTCCAACTCCAACCTCCGCCTCTTGGACCTCCCCCCGGCAGCTGCAGCCTGGGACGCGGCACCGGACTCCTCACTCCCCGACGAGATGACAACACGGGAGGGGAGCCGGGCCTTCGTCTCCGGCTGGCGGTCGGATCCCCGCCGCTGTGCTCCACAGCACCTTCTCCGCCCTCTTCATCAGTTGACGCTGCAGACAGTGAGAAACAAAACACAGGCATCAGGGCACTGTACAATGGACACATACACACATGACAGTTGCACATGAGTGGCATTGGCAAACCTCAGACATGTCATCACAATCCCCAACACACATGTCACATGCCATATCGCAACTGCCACCACCATCCATACACCATCCATACACACCATCCATACACATACAACAGCATGAGCAGCCAAAGGTGACCCAGACATCACATGCAACACAGGAAGTGCACCACACATGTACACACACCACCACACTTGCATGCATGTGTACACCTCTGCCAAGTGTCGCACTGTTCAGACGGGCATCCATGTCACATCTGCCAATCAGGCTTACACATACCGCAGTCACATGCATCCATGTTGCATCACTGTTGCACCCTTGTCAAATACACACACATGCACATGTACACAGTGCTCATACATGCAGCCCAATACAACATACATGCGTGACATCACGGACATTTCTACTTACATACACATACATACAAACATGTGTGCACGCACAACTGCTTTTTCCATGCAAGCCTACACACACAAGCACCATCCATGTCTCACACATTACAGCCCTCGCATGTGTCAGCCCCACGGCCATGTACACCCCCACCCATACTCGACCCCATACAAACAGATGTGCAACCTGCACAATACCGAATAATCACCACACGCACTGCTCACAATCAGGATGCATGTACACTCACCGCTCGACTCCAGACGGGTCTGCTTCTCCAGGACCTGGACGTGGAGCGCTGGGGATATGCGTTCCAGGACCCCCATCTGTTCTTCCGACAAGTGGCCCCGGCGCCCCTTGGCATCCGCTGCCTTCAAGAGGCGCCGGGCCTTGTTCAGGGTCCTGGACCTGAAGTCCTCCCAGCGCTTCCTGACATGTTGTAAGTCCCGGACTGCCACCCCCTCCGCGTTGATGGCAGTCACGATGTCAGTCCAGATCCGAGTCCGTCCTTCCTTGTCGGCGCGGGAACTTCCGAAGAGGGCATCATACTGCCCCAGGACTTGCTCCACCAGGACACCAACTTCGGTGGCACTGAAGCTGGTGCCCCTCTGCCTCTCTGGCCGGGGGTTGTCAGTGGTCACAGATGGTGTTTGCCCCGACATGACAACCCCAGAGGCAGGAGTGGGTGGGCAACTGGGTCCTGGGGCTGGGCTGTGGAGCGATGGAATTCCAGTCGGGAGTCTTCAGTACCAGCAGGGGTGGTCACAGCAACAGCACCCCTGGCTGATGTGCGGGCAGCAAATGGCAGTGCACGTGGGCAGCAGGCAGTCAGGCAGCAGCAGATGGCAGGTGGGAGCGTGCTCGGGGCTCTGGGGGGCAGTAGTTCGGCCTTCTGGGCAGGAGCGTGGTCTTCCGTGTGCTTACGCGTGGCCAGCTTGGTACGGAGTGATTTGGCACGTGAAAATCCTGCACGTCAGCGTGAAAATCGAGGAAAGGCCCTTAGCGCGTAAGCACGCATACGCGATTCTATTGGACCAAAGGCCCTCAGCGCGTAAGCGCGTCTGTGACGTGACCCGCACGGGTGTTTCCCACACAGCACGTGATGACAGAGCACACGTGGAAAGACTGCACGTCAGAGTCTCATCGCGTGTGATTGGTGGAAATGGCCCTACACGCAGAAGTGACAAAGCGTGTAATTGGTGGAAATGGCCCCAAACGCAGAAGTGACAAAGCGTGTAATTGGAGGAAATGTCCCTACACGCAGAAGTGACAAAGCGTGTAATTGGTGGAAATGGCCCTAGCGCATACACGCCGCGTAAGTGACGCTGGACGTGTGGGCCTGTATAAAAGGTACGCGTAGAACACCACTTCCTTGTACGTGCTTTTCGTGGAGAGCGAGTGGGTGAATTCTGTACTTCTTGTCGTTTCACACGCGATTTACTTCACGGCGTTTCAAGTTCGTATTCCCTGTTACCTCTGACAGCTTTTTCTCTTCTTTCGCTTTTACTGGTTTACCTGGGCCTGTTCCCTCAAACAGTGTTCCCTTCTACTGTTGTCCTGTCTCCTCAGACAGCGTACAAATCTTCTTTTGGCGGGGGTGTTGCCAACCAAACGTGCTCCTTTTACACGCTCGTTTACCAGGCAGACGGTGAGTCACGCACGTATCTAACATCTGTGCTTGCCCCGTGTGTAGCCTACCCCTTCAGAGGTCATTCTAGGCTGCGTGTGACACGCATACGTTCATTCTTGTGTTTCTGGGTGCCACAGCGTAGTGCAGGTTTTTCTTTCTGCACACGTGGTCTAGGAGGGGTTGCGTGCACGTCATCTCCCTTTTTTGGGCCTCCTGTGCGTTGAGTGACCCGTCATCTTTCCCCAGGGGTTACATTCAGCCTTGCTAGAGCACTAGGGTACAATTACCATCTGGTACCCAACCCCTTTGACCCCCAATTGCCCAGGACAATAGTCTACATCCACTCCCATACATACGCACATTAACATCAGTGCCATGGCTGGGAGGCGAGGATTCCGTAAGGGTGGCAAAGGTGGAAGAGCCACAAGTGGTGGCTGTGGTGGATCCGGTAGGGGACGTGGTCGTAACTTGCAGGGTGAGCCTGTCCCCCCATGTGTGGAGGACCAGTCACGGGCACCCATAATCCCCCTCCCCCCCCCTCCCATTGAGGCTGATGTGGCTGACACCATCCATGCTCAGCCCTTGTTGGACCAGCCCATTGTGGCACCAGACCTGGCTGACTCCATGGCTGACTTCCAGGTCAGCAGGGCTACGACACGTGCGCTGGTGCACGTTGATGCCATCATGCCACGTGGATCTGGGGCAGCAAGGTCATCTGCTGCACCAAGGAGGCAGGGCGGAGAGGCTGCAGGGGCAGCTGCGGCTCCATCCACCCCAGCCCTCACACACCCAGCCAGGACAGTGTCGGTCCTAGTCCATGCTGCTGACATTCCCCCTGACACCATCACACTAGAGCCAATGCCTGCACCAACTCCCATGCTGAGTGTGCAATCCCACACTCCTGATACAGAGTCCACCAGGGCTCCTGCCCCTAGTGTCCAGAGCGGCGCAGGACACTCAGGATCACCACCACCTTCCAAGCGGAAGAGGAAGAGTGCTCGTCCGGCACAGGCTGATGCCCCAGACACGGCTACACAGTCCGGCCCGTCCAGGAAGCCCAGCTTCACGGATGACGAACTGAATGCACTTGTCGAGTATGTGTCCGGACATGACAACGAGATGGTCATTGTTGCAGGATCCAAGACCACACCTGCACAACGCCAGGCACACTGGCAGACCGTTGCGGACATCGTAAGTGCCCTTGGAATCGTGAGGCGCACAGCCAATGATTGCTATAAGCGCTGAATGACCTAAAGCGCAGGGCAAAGAGTAAGCTGGCCTCAAGTCATGCCGCAACTCTAGTGACTGGAGGTGGGTCTCCAGTAGTAGACATAGAACTCACTCCACATGAGTCAGTCGCTGGGACCTACGTCACGGAGGAACAGATCCAAGGCGTGGGAGATCTGGCTGATTACGAGGCATTGTCCGGTGAGTGCACATGCATGTGTGTGTCATACATGTGCATGGTGTGTGTGTGAGGGCTTCTGTTTGTGTGCCAGGTGAGAGTGTGTGCGCCTGAGTCGTATGGGTCAGCCATGTGCTTCATGCAATACTTCCTGCGCAGCTGCATTTGGCCATAGCAGTATCCCATCTGCCAACAGTAGACATCTAGCCCAACTGCACGCCAGTTGCCCTTGAAGTGTCACCTTGCCACAACATATTTGCTTATTTTTCACTGTTCATTCAGTCAGTTTGTTTGCATTCCACCACTTTCACTAGGCATGTCGCTGTCCACTAGTCACATGTCTGACATGGGTATGGTAAAGTGGAGTGACTTTGTTACCTGGATATCATTTGTACACACATGTCCCTGTGCAATTGGACCATTTCAGACTGGCAGCTCCAGGTGAAAAATCTGACCTGTTAGAATTAGAAAAGCAATTACATGCGGGAACTGGACTGAATGAATAGGTGCTGCCCTCCTCTCCATCTTCACTCAATAGCAATGGTACATGCCATCTCTGTGATGGCATGTGTGTTTCACCTGGCAATCACAGGCCAATGTGTGATGCCACTGCCAGGCAGCATGCAGAAAATGTGTTCATCTTCCATCTTGGTGTCATCAGTGTGTGCCATTTGCCTGCACTTCATACGCAGTGAGGGTGCATGCATGGGAGGGTTTTAGTCATGTGGGACATGTGTCAATCAAGTACTGGTTCTCTTGCTTCTCAGCCCTCATTGTGTGCCATGGTGCTAATGCCTGTTTCCATTTCTTTGTTTTCATGTCTTTGCAGGGGAAGACGCACCTGATACTGCTGGGGTTGTGGAGATGGTGCAGACCCAGGAGGGGTCCGAGGGCCGACCAACCACCAGTGAGGGACGTGGTGTGGTGGTGGGGGAGAACCCACAAGTGCTGCAGGTCGTGCTCTCAAGGGGTGTCTCTGACTGCACCTCCCCCGAGCTGTACTCAGGTGTTGATTCGGATGAGACCTACGTGCCGTCGCAGGTGAGTGTTCCAGGGAGGGATTCTGTTCTGTCTCACCCACCTGCACCAGGGTCAGAACCCTCCATGGGGATGTCAGTGTTGGCAGCTACGCCTTCGGTGGTTACGGATGCAGGGTCACACTCCGCGACATCTGATCCTGTTCCTGGGCCAGCAGATCAGAGGGGGAATGCAGTCCTGCAGCCTCAGGCAGTGCCGGCACAGCAAGGCGCAGTTCGCCTTGCCCCAGACAGGTGTGGTGCCCGCCGACGTGGTGGCCGTACGCCACCCGGCAATACCGCATGGGAGCAATCCATTTACGGTATGGCAACCCAACAGGCTGCATCATCCGAGATGATGGCTCAGGCCATGGATAGGGTGGCCACTTCCATTGTCCCCCCAGAAAGGCTGATGGAGCGACTAGAGCAGGCAACCGACTCCATCTGCCAGTCACACAGGGAGGACATGTTGGGGTCCAACAGGGACAGGCGGGCGGCACTGGCGACTCTGCAGGAGGCCATCTCCATTGAGTCCCAGGGCCACAGGGAAGCCCTGAGGCAGGAGCTCCTTCACCTCAGGACGACTCTTGTTGAGCTTGAGGCTTCAACACACCAAAGGACAGAACAGCAGCTGGAGCGTCTCACCCGTACGCTCTCAGCTGAGATGCAGGCAACGAGGGCGGAGGTCCGGGCATCCCGTGAGTTGTTGCATGGGGACCTACGCACACTCATCCTCCAGAACCAGACCTACCACACCCGCATGCTTGCAGCCATGGAGGAGCAGACTAGGGCCTTGCGTGGGCTGCCTCCCATAGTGCAACCACCTCCGGATGCAGCTGCACAGGGTGATAATAGCGACAGCAGTGATACTCCCACAATAGGGTAGCCGTGTGGGCCATGAGCCCATGGAGGTGTTTTATCTTCCCAGGATCCACGCAGGTGGGTTCTGGTGTGCATCCTGTCCTCGGACCTCCTGGGTGGCCTCCCCAACCCCCCCGGGCCCATCAATGGCCATTTTTGATTGTTTCTTATTTTTATTTTTATTTTGATTTCTTTTATTCCCAATTTTTTTGGGACGATCTGTTGGCTTCCGTGGTTCCTGTGGGCATACGCTGCATTGTGGCTGGGCACATGCAGGCTTGTAATGTATTTGGTTCAGATGCTTGGGTTTGAGTCACACACACCCCTCCTGCTTCCCGTTTCCATGGGCTTGCAAAGGGTGTGCCCAAGTGACAGTGAATTACACAGTGACGTTGGACTCCCATGAGCTGTGTGGGCAGTCTGTAGTCAATACTGTGTATACATTCCTAGTGCATATTGCTGTTGTGTTGTACACTGCATGTTGCATTGATGTGTAACTCTTCTTCTGTGTCTACCTCCCAATTTGCAGGTCCCTTCCTCATGTCCACACAAGGACCTCTAGTCTGGAGATGGGGTCCATGTTGGCAGCAGTGCACCTACAACTCTACATGGCGACAACACTGCACAGTTGGTAGTGGTGGGAGTGCAGGCATTTCCAGGTGGTGAGACTACTAATATGTAACATTTGTGATGTCATGTTAATGGTAGTACGTGCTCAAGTATGTTGTTGGTCCGGCATTGCTGTGAGCATTTCAGGTGTTGCAGGTTTCTAATAGTGCCACTGTACATAGTGAGACTGATGTCATGTTGTGGGGATTACTTTGTTTACCTGCAATTAGCATGACATGGCACGGTGTGTCGTGTGGCGGTGCTGGGGTTGGGTTGGCTGACATGGCACTGTCCTCTTGTTGCATTTTGCAAGTGGGTATTCATTTTAGCTGCTTCAATGTGTAACTTCACAAAACTGCATTGGTGGTGTCTGTGTGGGTAGGGATGCACACATTGTGACACTTCCAGGTGAACAATCTCAGGCTGACATGGTATTCCCGGTTCATTCTCCAGACATTCAGGATCAGTGTCAGGTTGAGTCATCATTGATTGTCAGATGGAATGTGCCAGGGCAGTGTGCACTCCACAGGGGTGTGATTTCTATGTGAAGTAATTAGCCACTAGCTGTGTACGGGCTGCCTCCCCCCGTGCCCTTTCCCCTCCCATGCGCAGCGGCTGTGCATGTGGTTGGGGATGTGGGGCCACCACCATGTCCACGGCCAGGCCCCGGCGTGTTGCAACTTTGTGCAGGACACATGCTGCCACTATGATCCTGCACACTACTGGGGGAGCGTATAACAGCTGCCCGCCAGAACGGTCAAGGGAGCGAAAGCGTGACTTTAGCACTCCGAATGTGCGCTCCACTATGCCCCTGGTTGTAATGTGGGCTGTGTTATATCTTACCTGGGGTGGCGTGGTGGGGTTCCGAAATGGCGTCATCATGTGTGGGCTGAGAGGGTAGGCACTGTCCCCTGTGGAGGTGGTGATTGGTATCATTGGTGGGGTTGTGACCTTGCTCAGTATCCAACATGCATGCATGTGCAGTGGCATACATACTCACCAAGCAGCCATGTATCGCCATGCCGCCCAGCTTCTAGGTCCCGGCTTAGGGTGGACATTCGGTAAATGAAGCTGTCGTGGGTGGAGCCGGGATAGTTGGCATATACTGAGGTGATGATTCCCTTGGCATTACATGCTACCTGCACGTTGATGGAATGCCAGTGCTTGCGGTTCCTATAGATGTGCTCAGATGCCCTGGGGGGACGTAGAGCCACATGGGTGCAGTCGATGGCACCTAGCACTTTGGGGAATCATGCCACAGCGTAAAAATCCAGGGCGGCATCATGCCTTTCTGCAGGTGTTCTGGGCAGGTATATGTGCCTGCGGACTGATGGGCGTGCAGTGATGATGTTCAAGACCTGGTGTAGGCAGCGTGACTGGGTGGCCTGTGACACCCCACCCACTATGGCACTTGTCCGCTGAAATGATCCAGTGGCTAAGAAGTGCAGTACATTGAGGACCTTCTCCAGGGGGCTGAGTGCTTGGGAGCACAGGGTGGGTGATGTGAGGTCATCCTCCCACTCACTCACCAGGTCCAGTATAATGTGTGGTGGAAACCTGTACCTCCCATACACCTGGTCATCAGGCATCCCGAAAAGGCTGGTTCTGGGTGTGAATATTCTGGCCCTGACTATCCTCCTCCTCCTCCTTTGGTAGCCCACTGCCACTGCTGCTAGGAACGGTATGTTCATCCTGGCGTCTGAGCTTGTTATTGTTAAAGTCCGCAAATTTATGCTTTGCGCGTGTTCTAGGCGAGCGTGTGACCCGCGCACCCCTGGAATCCAGTTCCCAGTCCAATACCGTGTGGAAATTCACACGCACCACGGGATACAGGTTCCCTGACGTACTTGCGTGTGTAAGTGCCCGCGCACCCATTAAATACACGTACATAGGCCAATCGCGTGTACGCGCACTTTTGTCCAATTACACGCGATGACACTCTGACGTGCAGTATTTCCACGTGTGCCCCGTCATCAGGTGCTGAGTGGGGAACACCCGTGCGGGTCACGTCACAGACACGCTTACGCGCTGAGGGACTCTGGTCCAATAGAATCGCGTATGCGTGCTGACGCGCTTACGCGCTAAGGGCCTTTCCTCGGATTTCACACTGACGTGCAGGATTTTCACGTGCCAAATCACTCCGTATCAAGCTGGCCACGCGAAAACACACGGAAGACTACGCTCCTGCCCAGAAGGCCGAGTTACTGCCCCCCAGTGCCCCGAGCAGCCTCCCACGTGCCATCTGCTGCTGCCTGCCTGCCTGCTGCCACCGTGCCCTGCCATTTGGTGCCTGCACATCAGCCATCTGCAGGGGTCCAGTTGCTGTGTCCACCCCTGCTGGAACTGAAGACTCCCGACTGGGATTACATCGCTCCACAGCCCAGCCCCAGGACCCAGTTGCCCACCCACACCTGCCTCTGGGGTTGCCATGTCGGGCACTTCCACATCTGGCACCAGTGGCAACCCCAGGCCAGAGGGGCAGAGGGGCACCAGCTTCACTGTCACCGAAGTTGGTGTCCTGGTGGAGCATGTCCTGGGGCAGTATGATGCCCTCTTTGGATCGTCCCGCGCCAGCAAGGAAGGACGGCAGAGGATCTGGGCCGACTGTGTGGTTGCCATCAACGCGGAGGGGGTGGCAACCCGCGACGTCCTGAAGATCAAGAAGCGCTGGGAGGACTTGAGGTCCAGGACCCTTGTGAAGGCCCGGCGCCTCGTGGAGGGGGGCCGGGGCCGCATGAGTTCCATCCAGATGAGGGTCCTGGAACGCGTACGCCCAGCGCTCCACGCCCAGATCCTTGAGAGGGAGGCCCGTCTGGAGTTGAGCGGTAAGTGTCCAAGCATTACTGTGTGAGACAGGGCATGTTGCGGTGTGCTGGTTCTATGATACTTGCCTGTATGTGTGCCATAGGCCATGTATGCATGTATGTGTGCAGGGACATCATGGTAATGCATGTGCGACCAGTGATGTGTGATCCACATGGTTGTTGCATGTGTTGAAATGCCGCATGGGGAGCCCTATGCAGATTTTGAACATGAGAGCATGCCAGTCTCTGTACCTGGACATGGGTGGGGGTGAGGGATGGGTGCTGATGCCAGGTACATATATGGTAGCCATGTCTGTGTGCCTGACCTGCGTGTCTGTGACTTGTGCATGCCATGGATGCATGACACATGTGTGTGACAATGCACAGATTCAGTGAAGCAGCCAAATTACTCTTGCATCCGCTGTGTTTGGTGTGTTTGGGGCCAGATGGATGTGACTGAGGTGAAGTGTGTGCATGTGATAGGCATGAGCCATGATGCATGTGAATTACATATCATTGAATGTTTCAAGAGTCCATTGGACATGCATGGAAATGTCCATGGCATGCACCATGCCTGTTACTGTGTGTGTTTTGCCTGGACTGACCCATGTGTTGTGGAGGGACATGATGGAAGTGTACTTTGACAGTGGTGCTCATCTGCTATTGCTTCCTGTCTAGGGGACCATTGTACAGTGCCCTGATGCTTGTGTTCTTTGTCTCCCTCTACGCAGCGGCTAGTGAAGAAGAGGGCGGAGACGGCGCTGTGGAGCAAGGCGGCGGGGATGCCCCCACGGCTGCAGCGGAAGGGGTGGGTGAGCCCCCACAGGGGCCTGCTACAGTGGGAGACGGTGAGGAGCCATCCAGGTTGGTGTTTTGCACAGAGGAGGAGGAGGCCGCCACTGGGGCACACATGGGGCCTGGTGGGGGCATCCCTGCTGGTGCAAGTGGTGCAGTCCAGGGCCAGGGGCAGGAGGCAGCACAGGTCACCGTGGAGGGGCCTGTGCATGTCGCTGTCCCTGACCCTGTGAGTGCACCACCATGCACCAGCAGGGATGCCCCGTCCCAGGCCTGTCCGCAGGTAGAGGGGATGTCCATGTCACCTGACTCCCCTCCACCTGCGGACGTGGGAACCCCTGGCCGTGCGGAGAAGGTCCTGATTGGGGTCGCGATGCGCACGGCTGTGATTCGTGATGCCGTGCGTGCTTCCCGGGAGGAGCACGCACGTCATCACGAAGTGCACCGTGCCGACGTGGCCCAATTGGGATCGGCCATGTTCGGGGGTTTCCTGCATGTGTTGGCCAATGTGGCGGCCCTCCCTCCTCTGTGCAGGCTATCCACCAGTCGTTCCCCTTGCCGTCTTCCAGCCCAGATGCCACCAGGGCCCCCTGTGGACCTGCCCCGACCAATGCAGCCAGCTCAGTGGGGATCCCATCCGTGCCACAGTTGGGAGTCGGAGGTCCAGCAGGGGTGGACAACACAGCAACTGGACCCCAGCAGATGGAAGATGTGACAGCATCATCAGGCAGGGCACGTGCACGACGGCGTCGCTGGTTTCCATCAGCCTGGATGCCGTCGTGCTGGCAGAGGCAGTGGCGTCGGAGGCAGCAGCGGGCTCGACGTGGGAGGCATCATGGCTCGGGGCCATCAAGATCAGAGGGGCAGGCATCGGCCGGAGGGCAGGGCAACCCTTGGATGGTGGTGTCTTCCGTGTGGGAGCAGTTGGTCCAGCGGATAGGTGCGGAGCGGCAGCGGGCGGAAGAGGAGCGGCTCGCCATGGTCAGGGCGGAGTTCTCCATGCGTCGGGCGTTGAGGCGGGCTGTGTGCCTCGAGGAAGCTCGCAGGGAGTTTGAGCTGAACATGGGGTTATCCCTGCGAGACCTCGGGGCCAGGACAGAGTCCCGCCTCCAGGACATCGACATGGAGTTCGATGATGCCCTGGCCAGCAACATCAACAAGTGAGCCGCAGGACTTGCCCGCTGCCTTTGTATATAGTTAGTTAGTGTTAGGTTTCCTTTATTTGTTTTTATTATTTTGGACCGCTCGGACAATGGCCACTTTTTTGTATATATTTTTTTCATTAGGTAGTAGTAGGTTTCCTTTATGGTGTTGGGCTCATGGACCCTGGTACATTCCTGTATTTAGTTTGTTTTTTTGAAGGAAAATTTTCTTTTTTTCATTATTGTGTTCACCATGTGGAAATGGTTTTTCATTCTTTTGCTTCTACTTGATATTGCTTTGGTCAACATTTGTTTTTGTATTCCTTTTTCGTTTTTTGATTTTTACTTTTGTTCTCCAACATGGACCATTTATTTTATTATCCACATAGTTGTATGTTTGATTTGTTTACTTATTTTTAATCTTTAATACATTTTTTATTTTTACTTCCACTTGTCTTACTTTGTCTTTGGTTTCATACATGTCATGATATGGGTTTTGACATTCACTTGCAGCCATTGTGTATGTGTGTGTGACGGACATGTGTTCATTTACATACTTGCCATTGGGGTTGTGTCATGAAATTGGATTCACTATGTGGGTGGATGCAATCCTTGCCTGGGTGTTTGTGCTGGGTATGCTGCCCATTACTGCCATGATTGTGTATCGTCAGGACCTGGGGGCAGGGGGACATGGGTGGGGGCCTGGTGGAGGGTGACCCTGCACTGCGGGGGTGTGGGGGTGGTGGGTGACATGAGTGGGGGCCTGGTGGAGGCTGCCCCTGCACTGCTGGGGTGTGGGGGTGGTGGGAGACATGAGTGGGGGCCTGGTGGAGGGTGCCCCTGGTGGCTGGGGTGTGGGGGTGGTGGGAGACATGAGTGGGGGCCTGGTGGAGGGTGCCCCTGGTGGCTGGGGTGTGGGGGGGTGGGAGACATGAGTGGGGGCCTGGTGGAGGGTGACCCTGCACTGCTGGGGTGTGGGGGTGGTGGGAGACATGAGTGGGGGCCTGGTGGAGGGTGCCCCTGGTGGCTGGGGGGTGGGGGTGGTGGGTGACATGAGTGGGGGCCTGGTGGAGGGTGCCCCTGCACTGCTGGGGTGTGGGGGTGGTGGGAGACATGAGTGGGGGCCTGGTGGAGGGTGCCCCTGGTGGCTGGGCGGTGGGGGTGGTGGGAGACATGAGTTGGACATGGGTGGGGGCCTGCTGGCAGGTGCCCCACAGTGCTGGGGTGTGGGGGTGGTGGGTGACATGAGTGGGGGCCTGGTGGAGGCTGCCCCTG
The DNA here is from genome assembly GCF_040938575.1 of Ambystoma mexicanum. Taxonomy (NCBI): domain Eukaryota; kingdom Metazoa; phylum Chordata; class Amphibia; order Caudata; family Ambystomatidae; genus Ambystoma; species Ambystoma mexicanum. Next base: position 1,315,346,763 of record NC_090922.1, on the reverse strand, counting down.
CACTGCTGGGGTGTGGGGGTGGTGGGAGACATGAGTTGGACATGGGTGGGGGCCTGCTGGCAGGTGCCCCACAGTGCTGGGGGGTGGGGGTGGTGGGTGACATGAGTGGGGGCCTGGTGGAGGCTGCCCCTGCACTGCTGGGGTGTGGGGGTGGTGGGAGACATGAGTGGGGGCCTGGTGGAGGGTGACCCTGCACTGCTGGGGTGTGGGGGTGGTGGGAGACATGAGTGGGGGCCTGGTGGAGGGTGACCCTGCACTGCTGGGGTGTGGGGGTGGTGGGTGACATGAGTGGGGGCCTGGTGGAGGGTGACCCTGCACTGCTGGGGTGTGGGGTGGTGGGAGACATGAGTGGGGGCCTGGTGGAGGGTGCCCCTGGTGGCTGGGGTGTGGGGGTGGTGGGAGACATGAGTGGGGGCCTGGTGGAGGGTGCCCCTGGTGGCTGGGGTGTGGGGGTGGTGGGAGACATGAGTGGGGGCCTGGTGGAGGGTGACCCTGCACTGCTGGGGTGTGGGGGTGGTGGGAGACATGAGTGGGGGCCTGGTGGAGGGTGCCCCTGGTGGCTGGGGGGTGGGGGTGGTGGGTGACATGAGTGGGGGCCTGGTGGAGGGTGCCCCTGCACTGCTGGGGTGTGGGGGTGGTGGGAGACATGAGTGGGGGCCTGGTGGAGGGTGCCCCTGGTGGCTGGGGGGTGGGGGTGGTGGGAGACATGAGTTGGACATGGGTGGGGGCCTGCTGGCAGGTGCCCCACAGTGCTGGGGTGTGGGGGTGATGGGTGACATGAGTGGGGGCCTGGTGGAGGGTGCCCCTGGTGGCTGGGGGGTGGGGGTGGTGGGTGACATGAGTGGGGGCCTGGTGGAGGGTGCCCCTGCACTGCTGGGGTGTGGGGGTGGTGGGAGACATGAGTGGGGGCCTGGTGGAGGGTGCCCCTGGTGGCTGGGGTGTGGGGGTGGTGGGAGACATGAGTGGGGGCCTGGTTGACGGTGCCCCTGCACTGCTGGGGTGTGGGGGTGGTGGGAGACATGAGTGGGGGCCTGGTGGAGGGTGCCCCTGGTGGCTGGGGTGTGGGGGTGGTGGGAGACATGAGTGGGGGCCTGGTGGAGGGTGCCCCTGGTGGCTGGGGGGTGGGGGTGGTGGGAGACATGAGTGGGGGCCTGGTGGAGGGTGCCCCTGGTGGCTGGGGTGTGGGGGTGGTGGGAGACATGAGTTGGACATGGGTGGGGGCCTGCTGGCAGGTGCCCCACAGTGCTGGGGGGTGGGGGTGGTGGGTGACATGAGTGGGGGCCTGGTGGAGGCTGCCCCTGCACTGCTGGGGTGTGGGGGTGGTGGGAGACATGAGTGGGGGCCTGGTGGAGGGTGCCCCTGGTGGCTGGGGTGTGGGGGTGGTGGGAGACATGAGTGGGGGCCTGGTTGACGGTGCCCCTGCACTGCTGGGGTGTGGGGGTGGTGGGAGACATGAGTGGGGGCCTGGTGGAGGGTGCCCCTGGTGGCTGGGGTGTGGGGGTGGTGGGAGCCATGAGTGGGGGCCTGGTGGAGGGTGCCCCTGGTGGCTGGGGGGTGGGGGTGGTGGGAGACATGAGTGGGGGCCTGGTGGAGGGTGCCCCTGGTGGCTGGGGTGTGGGGGTGGTGGGAGACATGAGTTGGACATGGGTGGGGGCCTGCTGGCAGGTGCCCCACAGTGCTGGGGGGTGGGGGTGGTGGGTGACATGAGTGGGGGCCTGGTGGAGGCTGCCCCTGCACTGCTGGGGTGTGGGGGTGGTGGGAGACATGAGTGGGGGCCTGGTGGAGGGTGACCCTGCACTGCTGGGGTGTGGGGGTGGTGGGAGACATGAGTGGGGGCCTGGTGGAGGGTGACCCTGCACTGCTGGGGTGTGGGGGTGGTGGGAGACATGAGTGGGGGCCTGGTTGACGGTGCCCCTGCACTGCTGGGGTGTGGGGGTGGTGGGAGACATGAGTGGGGGCCTGGTGGAGGGTGCCCCTGGTGGCTGGGGTGTGGGGGTGGTGGGAGACATGAGTTGGACATGGGTGGGGGCCTGCTGGCAGGTGCCCCACAGTGCTGGGGTGTGGGGGTGGTGGGAGACATGAGTGGGGGCCTGGTGGAGGGTGCCCCTGGTGGCTGGGGTGTGGGGGTGGTGGGAGACATGAGTGGGGGCCTGGTGGAGGGTGCCCCTGGTAGCTGGGGTGTGGGGGTGGTGGGAGACATGAGTGGGGGCCTGGTGGAGGGTGCCCCTGGTGGCTGGGGGGTGGGGGTGGTGGGTGACAAGAGTGGGGGCCTGGTGGAGGCTGCCCCTGCACTGCTGGGGTGTGGGGGTGGTGGGAGACATGAGTGGGGGCCTGGTGGAGGGTGCCCCTGCACTGCTGGGGTGTGGGGGTGGTGGGAGACATGAGTGGGGGCCTGGTGGAGGGTGCCCCTGGTGGCTGGGGGGTGGGGTTGGTGGGTGACATGAGTGGGGGCCTGCTGGCAGGTGCCCCACAGTGCTGGGGGGTGGGGGTGCAAGGGGACATGAGTTGGTGTTCATTAGTTCAAGGAGACATGTGCCTTTGCTGGGGGGCATGCCCATGTTGGGTGGGCTGCCTGCGGGACATGACCAGGGATGCAGGGTAGTCCCCTGTGGTGTGGGCTGCCTGCAGGGGCCGTGGAGGGTGTACAGGGTACACCTGGGAAGACCCACACTGTCAAATCACATGTGGAACTTCCCGCACACCCCTGAAATACACGCGCCCAGGCTATTCGCGTGTGGAACTTCCCGCGCACCCCTGAAATACACGCGCCCAGGCTATTCGCGTGTGGAACTTCCCGCGCACCCCTGAAATACACGCACCCAGGCTATTCGCGTGTGGTACTCCCCGCGCACCCCTGAAATACACGCGCACCCAGGCTATTCGCATGTGGAACTTCCCGCGCACCCCTGAAATACACGCACCCTGGCTATTCGCGTGTGGAACTCCCCGCGCACCCCTGAAATACACGCGCACCCAGGCTATTCGCGTGTGGAACTTCCCGCGCACCCCTGAAATACACGCGCCCAGGCTATTCGCGTGTGGAACTTCCCGCGCACCCCTGAAGTACACGCACCCAGGCTATTCGCGTGTGGAACTTCCCGCGCACCCCTGAAATACACGCACCCAGGCTATTCGCGTGTGGAACTCCCCGCGCACCCCTGAAATACACGCGCACCCAGGCTATTCGCGTGTGGAACTTCCCGCGCACCCCTGAAATACACGCGCCCAGGCTATTCGCGTGTGGAACTTCCCGCGCACCCCTGAAATACACGCACCCAGGCTATTCGCGTGTGGAACTCCACGCGCACCCCTGAAATACACGCGCACCCAGGCTATTCGCGTGTGGAACTTCCCGCGCACCCCTGAAATACACGCGCACAGGCTATTCGCGTGTGGAACTTCCCGCGCACCCCTGAAATACACGCGCCCAGGCTATTCGCGTGTGGAACTTCCCGCGCACCCCTCAAATACACGCGCCCAGGCTATTCGCGTGTGGAACTTCCCGCGCACCCCTCAAATACACGCGCCCAGGCTATTCGCGTGTGGAACTTCCCGCGCACCCCTGGAATACACGTAGCCCGCTCCCCCAGGCCCGATCGCGTGAGGAACTTCACGCGAACCCCTGTAATACACGTAGCCCGCTACCCCAGGCCCGATCACGTGAGGAACTTCACGCGAACCCCTGTAATACACGTAGCCCGCTCCCCCAGGCCCGATCGCGTGTGAAACTTCACGCGAACCCCTGAAATACACGTAGCACGCTCCCCCAGGCCCGATCGCGTGAGGGACTTCACGCGAACCCCTGTAATACACGTAGCCCGCTCCCCCAGACCCGATCGCGTGTGAAACTTCACGCGAACCCCTGAAATACACGTAGCACGCTCCCCCAGGCCCGATCGCGTGAGAAACTTCACGCGAACCCCTGAAATACACGTAGCCCGCTCCCCCAGGCCCGATCGCGTGAATAACTTCACGCGAACCCGTGATGCACATACCCTGCTGAAATCGCGTGTTAGACTTCCCGCGCACCCCGCTATACACGCACACGTATTTTTTGTCAGCGGGTGTCCGTGTTTGTGGGTACCCCTTTGCACGTCATTTTTCCTGGAGGGCCACAGTATGGGACATTCATCATGGCAGTATATAGGTGCTATTTGTTGGCGCACCTTTTGGCGCACATTTCTTACAGCCGCAGAGACGCTACCGCCTGCTTTCTTGTGGCGGTCGTGTTTGTGCCTGTGCGCTGGTTTGAGCGTGCGCTTTTTTCCCCTATTCTATTCCATGAATACGTGTTGTAGGCGAGCGTGTGGGCGTTCCGCGCACTTGTGCCCTGTACTTCCCCCGTGACGCCCACGTTTTGGCAAGTTGTTCCCCATTCCGAGTGTTACGCCCGTGTTCCGCCTACTTTTGTTGCGTGCGCCGCGCTATGTGCGAATTTCGCTGTGGCCTGTGCGATTTTCGCTGTGACCTGGCGCACGCTGTTAGATGGCCTGTGCGCCAACGTGCGCCGCGCACTTTTTTATCGCACATACGCTGGTTTTCTCACGCACGGCCTTCCATGAATCGACGTGCGCTGCTTTTCGTGCGATTTTCGCAATTGCACTGCGATTTTCGCTATTCCACTGCGATTCGCACGTTTTTGCCCACTTGCGCCGCGCTAATTATTCCATGAATCGGCCTGTTGATTTCTAGCAAAGAAGGCTGATAGTCTCATTGCTGTTATTTGTCATTCTCACCTTATCAGAAGTGTGTTATGAAAGATTATAATACTATTTTACTAGACTGTTCATCTTGGAATGGTAACCATGTATTAGAAAATAATTTATATGGTTAGTCTAGGTGTTGATAATTTGTAATTGCTAAGTAAGGCAATTGTAATGATGTTATTATGACTTGAATATATGCTGGAAATGATATTTTGAAAAGAAAGCTCCAAAATTAAAGCAAATAATAGTTTATAAGTTTAGAACGTATTAAATAATGTGAACTTTTAGTAGCTACAGTTGCAAAAAAACAGATCCTTCTACACAAGATATCTGCTTTTCCACTCTAGGTGTGCAGCTGACAGGAGTTGTTGGCAAAGGCAGAGGTGGTGTTAGGAAACATGCACCTGCCAAAGCGGCTTTTACCAACATGGTAAGACAGTGAGACCGAGAGAAAAGAAGAGTGCAGTGTGGGTGGGATAAAGAAAGAGAGAGAGAGCGAGAAAGAGAGAGAGCGAGAAAGAGAGAGAGAGAGAGAGAGAGAGAGAGAGAGAGAGAGAGCAGGATTAGCATATGATACGCCAGGTGCAGCTAGTAATAGTTGAAATGGTAACAAGTGTTGCCGTATTTTTTTATTTTATTTTATTTAATTGATTTAACAATTTTTACAAAAAAGGATAACATCCATCAAAGGCCTTTTCCGCAGCGATATTCCTTTTTGTATGAGAGCATTGACAAGCAGAAGGAAAGAGGGTTTCAGGAAAAAAGCAGAAGAAGAAGAAAGCAGACAGGTCAGAGGTGACTGTTGAACGAGTGGCTTTCTAGATGTAGTGGTCCTTGTGGCCCGGGCCTTCTCGGTTTCATCTGTCATATTGCTCCAAGTCAATGTTTTTAAAGCAGGTTGTTACACCAATCACGCAGCGATTATCATCACCGTTTGACAGCAACTTCCACCAATCGTCTTCTGTTAATGTTGTAAAGGCTGCCATGATTCGACCTACGGATGTAATTCTGGCTTGTTGTGACCCTTCACAGACAAGTAGGAGGTGTGTGCTTGTTTCTACTTGGTCACCTTTGTTACAGTGTCTACTTGATGAGTTTTTTCTTATAAAGAGTATTTTGTTTGTTTTGAGTTGGTTTAGGCGAAATCTCAAAAAGAGCCGACTTCGGGTCTTGTCCGGAAATTTTTCCAAATAACTTCTTGTCTCGTTTAATTTCATAGGTGATGTGGGGAACTGCTTGGTCAGGCTGTACTTGTTGTCAATCTCGCCCGTAGATATCCAGTCTAGCTCAAAAAGTTTCTTGGTCACCTTGTCTGGGTTTGTTAGGAGTTGATCTACAGAAGCTTCGAGCCCTTTCAGTAGACTGATATTTTGGTTCTTCCAATCCATCAGTGCTTGGATGTTGTCGTCCTCCTTTTTTTAATTAATCAAGTTCAGTGCCTTTGGTTTAATATCTAGGAGAAGTTTGCGGTACATCATCAAGATGTTTCTCTCTTTGATGGCTTTAAATGATGAGAGACATAGTTCACGTCTAACGAGTGGCATGGGTGTCGCATTTGCCAATCCCAGTACTCGCCTCCAAAATAAACTCCGAATTTGACCCAAAGACTGTCCCGTGCAGGATTGCTGGCACCACCTTTGATTTGTAGAAATTAATTGCTGCAACAAGAGAAAATCTGCCATATTTTTTATCAACTACCCTCGCTTGTGCATTGCGCTCTCGGCGGGGCTGTTGCTCAGCGTGACTCTCAAATATTGGAAGGTGTTAACGATTTCTAGTTTCTGGCCTTCTACAAACCAGCTCGGTATGTTTTTTTTCTTGCTTGATGATATTTCCCATGTCATCACCTTGGTTTTCGCTATGCTCATTTGGAGGTTGGTGTTCTTCAAAACGTAGCCAGATTTGTCAACTGCCTCTGTAGGCTGATTGGTGTCAGATCCAGCAAAATGATGTCATCTGCATAGAGTGCATAGAGAAAAAGCATCTATCGTCGGCCTCAGTGTCTGAGTAATCCACGATGTAGGCGTTGTATTGTGCGGGTGCTAAAGGGCAGCCCTGTTTAACTCCCCTCATTGTACTGATTTCTTCAGACAAAAGGCCTGCTTGCCCAAGCCGGACCTTCATCGTTGTTTCTCGGTATAAGCCCTTGATTGGTGTTAGTACTGGATCCGGGCAATTCATACGTTCCAGCTTTTGCCATAACAGGTGTCTGTTGACCTGGTCCAAGGTTTGGACCAGGTCAATGAAATCCATGTGAACTGGTTGGCCCCTCTGGCTTTGATTATGCTAAGCGTCACTATGTTCGTGGTGGTACCTGCATTCTTAACAAAGCCCATTTGGAAAGGGTCACTCCTGTTTTCCAGTTTCAGCCAAGTTTGAAAGGCTTCCAGTGCAAAGCCCACAAAGATTTTCCTGATGACATCCAGGAGTGAAATGGGACGATAGTGACCAGGGTCCTCTCTGTCTCCTTGCTTGAAGATGGGGACAACTACAGCCATTCACCATGAATCAGGTATATTTTGTTCCTGATTACAATTCTTGAATATTTTACTGTTAAAGGATGCCCATAGTTCCGGATTTAATTTTAAGTCACTATTTGAGATCCCGTTTGGGCCCGGGGCCCTTGAGTTGTTCAATTTCTTGATTTTGAGAAGGATCTCTTCTTCACTGTGTGGAATGTTCCAAGTGGGGCATCCCCAGTTCTTTGTGCGCCCAGATGCATATTACCGCACCTTTCATTGTAGACTGGGCCATACAATTTCGAAAAGTGGGTCACCCACCTAGTTTCACCTATGCTGTTATGAAGTGCATTGTTAGTGGAAGACGTTGCTCCTTCTATAAGGGACCAAAATTCTTTGGTTTTCCTCCGCATATTATTTTCAACATTATTTCTGAGTCCATTTGATATAGGTGACATCTTTTTTGTAATATCCAGGACTTTTATTCTTTTTGCGCTTTGTTCCATCTAGTCTTGTTCGCTGCAGTGCCCGATGTTGCTGCCAATCTTTTTTTTTTCTCAATATACGTCTCATTGCTACTACTTTGCAGCTGTAGGCGTGTTGATGACTGGGGTGCGTGTTTTTAATCTTCCCTTTTGTCGTACATTTTTGTAGGAGCGGGATATAGTTCAGAACACCCTCCTCCTTGTGATTTGTTTAATGGAGTTCTCTGTAAGTTTAAGGCGATTAACCCTCTCATTCACTTCTAGTTCTTGCACGAGGCATTGCTTTGGTTTTTGACAAGTGACCTATCTTGTATGTAGCAGATTGTGATGGCTATGTAGAGTTTTTTCTACTGTGAATTTTGTCGTCAGCCCTAGGAGTTCCTTTGACACATATGTGTGGTCAATAATGCCGGTTTGATCGCCCCTTTGCCAAGTCGGGATCTCGGAGTTTGCTTTTGATCTAAGCCAGTGTAGGTTGTGAAGGTCTCTTGCCACTAATGTTTTTTCCAAGATCCATCCTCTCTCCAAGATTGGCGCTGAGTTGCTTAAATGGGGTCTTTGGCTTCCAATCTCTGGACAAATGGCGTTAAAATCTTTGGTTATTATTGTATAGTTGTACCAGTAATTTATACTTGCTTCATTTAAGATGTTGTTCAGAGATTCTAAGTAAACGTCGTTAGAAATGGCTTTGGGAGTCCAGTAAGTGTTCATCAAGAAGATCCTCTCTTCCTTTTCCACAGATAATGTTGGATCTAGGTGTTTCCAGGTAAGTATGAAAGCCTGGAATAAATAGGTTGAGTGGAGCTGTTCCAACACCTCCAGGCCACTACCGGAGCGTATTTATGTTAGTAGTCCTGCCAACGGACGACCGGCCAGTCCCTTTTTAGCTGGTGTGTTGAATGTAATATACCCGTCCATCTCCGTTCTTTTAGCAGACATGTCTCCTGGAGACAAAGGATATCCTATCGGCCTAGATTGACGTCGCTCTTCGCTATTAAGTGGCCAAAGCCTCTGGTATTCCATGTGGCCATATCGATGCAGTTTTTCTGACTTGTCAGTAGCGCCCAAAGTTTTAATTTGGAGACGTCCCAGAAGACCTGCTCCTTCCTATCTGATTGCTAATTTTTCTGACTTAAATGCGCTGCGGAGGATTTCCATGTCCACTTGGCGGGTGAGCTTTTAGTGTTGTCCTTTTTACGGGACGCTGACTGGTTCTTTTCTTTGTCCATACGAGCCAGTCGGTCCAGACTGGTTTTCTTGTTCTTGGCTAAACCCTCTGTTTGTCGGTCTACATTTCACTCTGCCCTCGGGTTATCATCCTCTAAGTCCGTTGCAGCATTCTTTTAATGTACTCTAGAGTTACCCTGTGGGTAATGCGACCAATGAGCTCGAATTGGTTCATGTTCTTCACTGGACCTGCGTCTTGCTGTACTTTCATTTGGTTTGCCAAACGTTGTTTTTTCCTTGCATTCTCGCTCTTCATTAGCAGAGTCTGGTCTATGAATACTAGCGTCTCTTGGTGTTCTCTCTAAGTCTTTGGGATTTCGTTTCACCTTGTCTTTTGATGGATTTGTGGATTGATCCATTTCTATCATGTCATATCCCAAAATTGTTAGGCTTTCCACTCCTTTCTGCAGCCTGTCTTTGATTACTTGTGACCTGATGTGTAAATAGGACCTGTCCTTCCATCCAATGTCACAGGGTTCTACTATCCATAAGTCGTGACTCTGTATGTCGCGTAGCCTAGGTATCTGTTTGAATAGGTTTATGACGGTTTTCCTATTTCGAGTTATTTCATTGTTACCCCCAAAATTACGTTCTAGTCAGAAAATGCATGTACTTTTTATTTTCAGTGCTGAGGTCTTTCTTTGTTCCATCCTTTGTGGAGAGGGTTCTGTCAATTTGTTCTTTAATGTTCGCCGACATCTCAGTGACGATTCTCTAATTAAACCTTTCTTGGCCTTGTATTTAGGGGAGGCGGGGACCGTGGTCATCAGGTGTTTGTGTAGTTTCGTAGATACTCCTCTTTCACCTGAGTCGTGCTTGTCAGTCATTTTGTTCCCTCTGTGAACTCCCCTTTTGCATGTCTTTTCCTTTTGATTTACTTGCTTGGTTTGCGGCGGGGACTCGGGGAACAATCCTGCTCCGTGATTTGGATCTTCTTCCGCAGCTCGATCCCCGGATTCATTAGGTTTAAGGTCACTGCTTTTCCTCTATACCTAGGAGTTGGGTTGGACTCATAAGCAGTCTCTTCTACTGTATATATACTCCACTCCATTGTGTCTTCTATTGAGTTTATTGAGTCATCCTCTGGTTGGCTGCAGTTGTTAGTTGTTTTCCTCTGAAGTAGTGGTCTTGTCTATTCCTTTTAAGGCTTTTTTCTTTGTTAACTTCAGGCCTTCAGTAGCAGTCTTGCCATTGGAAGGGGTACGTTGTGTATCTAGAAGGGACTTCTGATGGTTGAATATGAAAATGTGAAAATGTTAGATTTTCCCACTTCTTTTTTTTAATTGTTTTTGTCGCTCAGTTGTTTCAAACCTTTGTCTGTTCCCAACTTCGATAGGTTGGGCAGTTGTTCCCTTTATGTTTGTGTGCCAATTTCCATTGATTGCTTCTTACTCTCTGTGTCGTTATCTTCTAGTGGTGGCACGTTGGTCTTCGTTATTTTTTCTTGTTTAGCTAATATATAGCCTTCCATGTAAGTTAATTTTGTGTGCATCAGCGCTATCAGCGAGGTCTGGTCCCTCACTGTATCATTCAGTGTCTCATAGAGTTTGCTGAATGGCGCTAGAGCTATGGTTATGGTAGACATGATGGACATTAGGTCAGTTTTTTTTTGTGGTGTTTCTTTTTGCACGGCTGACGTGACCTTGCTTAGTCTTCTGTTAGATACTCGTGTATTGGGCATGGTTGACGATTTCGCCAAGAGCTTCGTGTTGCTTTTGTTCCATTTTGCAGGAGTTTGGTCTTTGTTTTCGTCGTTAGTTGTCCTTTCGTCTGTTTGTGTCTCCACCAACAGTTTTTTTTGCAAAGGCTGCCATGGTGAAAGCCATATGGTTTGGGTACCAATTGAAGAAATATATTTCAAGGTGGACAATTTACTCCTCTCCAGACTGTTAGCGGGGCTTGATTACGCTCTTGACAATACTCCAACATTTTGGGTTTTGGGATAAAGTCATTTTTCCTTATATTTTGAGGTTTGATGGTCTGCTCTTTACAGTTCTCTATCTGTGAAGTTCGATGATCTCTATGCGCAATAGGAGATATTTGTTTCTCACTTGCTGCCTTCGGTTGATTCAGAGCGTTGTTGAAGTGCCATCTAATAGGCGTTGAGCTAGATTCCTTCGTTATTGTAAACGGTGCCTGTGGTATAGCCAGTGCTTTCCTGCCATCTTTGGACGGTTCTGTGGTCCATTCCCCAAATTAGAGGGCACTGTCTAGTAAATCAGTGTCAGAAATGTGTTCTAATCCTTGGCTCTTAGTTAGATCAGTTAAACCAAAGAGTTTATTCATCGAATCCACCTTTGCCAAATTTGTGAGTGCAGTTTTATAAACAGCTATTTTTAGTCCTTTAAGTTTCCTTGTACTAACTTTTGCAGCTTTTCCAACAGGGTTTTTATTTGGTTTAGATCCTGGTTTGTTGTTGTAACCCATATTTTCCTTCAGGTTTAACTTTTTCTTAAATGTCTGGTGTTTCGTGATTAGGTCCTGGTCTTCCAAATCCCCGTCTTGAATTGGAGATTGTGAGACGTTCTTATCCGTCCCTTTCTGCGTATGCTGTTCGCCTTCTACTTCATTTGGTGTTGAATTCATCTCCCCTGATCCTGTCTTAGGAGTGTTATGTATAGGTTGTTGCATGTCACCAATCAGAGGGGGATCTGCCGTGCCGTCAGCTTCTTCTGTACTTGTGCCTTTTATTGCAGCGTCACAGTTGTTTCTAGGGTATTCCAATCTGATTTGACAGTCCAGCACCTCTGGTGAGAGTTCCTGGTTAATAATCGTGTGTATCTCCACTATAACCGACTTCTCCACCATATGCGGGGGTGCCCCTTCTGCTCTCGCCTCAGGGGGGCAGTCCACACTCTGGTTGAGTTTTGATTCTGGTCTGCTCTTTGGCGAGTCCAGGACGAGCCTCCCCCAATGGCTCGCGGCCCTGGGGCTCTGTTCCCTCACAGGGCGAGTCTGACTCCAGATGTATAGGGGGCTGGGAGATCCTGTGGGAGAGAGGCATTGTCTAGCACAACCTCCCCCATTCTGTGTGTCAACCCCGGCATCCCTCACTTGATCGTAGACCGATGATAGAGAGGATGAGATGGCCGTTAGCTGTTGCCTTTCTAGACTTGCCCCCTTGGTTATTTTTTCAACTTGCTCGCAGGGTATATGTCCTTGTTCCAAGCAGCCCAGTTGGTTGGGGTTCGCTGCTTCATGGCCTCTTGTTGAGCCGCTCGAATGTAATGTTCTAGGTTCAGCTTCCCCTGCCCCCGTCCCTCCTGCCTCTGAATTATTCACTTGAGCCATTTGCAGAGAGTTTTTTATGGGGGATTTAGAAACAGGGGTTTGTGCCGGTCGTTTGGGGGTGCCCATTTTAATTTACTTTGAAGCGGCTCCTTTAATGATAGGAGCACTCGCTTCTGAGGCACCACGCTCTTAGCCAGTGTCTCCCCTGGAGTATGTAACAATGTGTCGGACCCGGGAGCCCTGGCAGCAGTCTTACCTTCCACGGCTTGAGCTTGTTCCGTTGCTGGCGATCCCAACTCCAGTCCCTACTCTCCCCCAGCAGGCAGGGCACCTGGGTCCAATCCATTTGCCTCCGCTGGAGCCGCTAGTGCCGAAGTCGAAGATGTCAAGGGTACTGAAGAAACATTTAGAGTACATTATTCAGCGGGGCGTTGCAAGTCCTCCATTTTCGGTTCTTCACTGTAGACGTGCTGTAGGGCGAGGCGCTGGGAAGAGCTTTTCCGCGTACCGCGCTGTCTTGCGCAGTCTGTGTTATCTGCCCACTCAGCAGCCGCACTCAGCGGCCCGCTCCGCGGCTGCCTATAGCTTTTGAAGTCTAACCAGCTGACTTCCTCACAATAGAGCTCGTGGAAAGATTGCTTGGGTCAGGTCTGCGTTGTCTGCCCACTCAGTTGCCATATTTGCATAACATATAAATAACTACAATACCTATACAGCAATGTACAAGCAAGTTCCATGCTGAAGTGCAAAAATATGGTGCCATACTCTGCTATATTCTGGAATGTGATAGCTTACATTAGTAATTAATCAATTTCCAGATACAACACATTCTTACTCAATTATGTATAGCAAATAGATGTACATGTGTTGAGAATGTAGCCAGGAGCAGGGCAGCAGGTACGTTTTGGATTGATTATAGGTGACTGTGTATTATACAGAGTACAGTACCCTGATTATCTGAATGTTCAGGATACGAGACAATGCATATGAGACCAAATTATGGATGAAGAGCCATAACCTTCTCAGGGCACACACATTCATCATACCAACAAGATGTATTAATGCCTATGATGAACTCAAAGTCCAAATACTTGCACACCTCAGAGTCATGCTTAAGACAGAGTCATTAGTGCAAACAGATTTCCATGATGCCACAGGCAGGACCCTTTCAAGCAACACTCAGGTCTCCGCCACTTGGAAACATACCCATTGTTGCAGAGAAGATCACAATGCCCAGCACATTCATGCCTTCGCTGGTGCCAGGCTCAGATTTGTAGATCACCTCTGGCGGTGGTGTGATGTCCAGTGCAAAGTTCTGGATGTTTGATCCATTCTCATCCTGGATCCCATAGACTAGGATCCGATGGGTGATGCTTTCAGAAGGAGGCACCTTACCGGTTTTGACAATGGGAGTGTTCTTGGTACGGTACTGGAAAGAAAGAAAAGGCAATGACCACAAACATAAACAGGAAGGCTCCAAATTACAAAACGTGGTTCCGGTCAAAGATGACATTGTACATTTATATTTGTCACTTTGGACTTCCATTGATTAAACAGTATCTACAGTGCTCCCAGTGTCACTGTGGGCCGTTGGGACGCCAAGCAGTGGTGAAAACGTATTCTGGGATTCCACTTAATTCCACTTACTGTGAGGTTGTGGGGAGTGGTCTGAGTAATGGAAAGGAGCTACGGGGCTGTGGTGGGGCAGTGACCTTCGCTTCCAAATCTCTGCTTCTAGTGCTTCCTTCTGCAGCAAAGAGCTGTGAACGAGGCACACATATCGATGTGAAACGATTTTAGGGATTTAACTAATTCCCTATTTTAGTATTCAGCTGCATAGGGAATCAACACAGCACAGGAACTCTCGATGACCTTTCCATATCGGTCATGAAAGTAGGCATCCTGGAGGTCAAGGCTGTTGTGTTCATTAAGAATCAAGAGTCAAATGAAGGCCATTTAGAACAGTTCACAAAGCTTCCTTATTCACTCATTCCCAAACATCTGTTAATCCACTCATACTCATGAACAAAATGCATGCAAATGAGATACTGTAGCCGGAGATTAAGAAAAAAATGATCAGGAAGGAACTGTTTTCTCTTTGTGAAGTAAAGAAGGATCAGCTCATCAGCACATTTCTTACTGAGTCAGATAAAATGGTTGGATAAAATGCTTAACTAGAAATGTCTGTCTCACACCCACACAGCAGACATTAGGGAATGTGAGGATTACTTACTGGTAATCTTGATTATACCTAGTCCTACTCTTTATCATCCCAGAGCGTCTGGAGACTGCCCTTGGGGGGTCATAGTATAACATAATAGTACTTAACATATGAGGTGCACCACCACCCCCAAGAATCATTCTTTCATTTCTTTTCCCTTTTTCCTTAGGTCCCGCTGCTCCCTTGGAGATATTACCACACCTCCGACCTGACCAGCCTAGTTACACATAACCAAGTCAATTATTTCATTCAGCCATGTCAGGAGGAAGAGGAGGGACTTGAGTACAGGGACCAGGAAGAGTAGGACAAGGATTAATGAAGATTACCAGTAGGTAATCCCCACATCACATCCACCTCCCTCTTCCTTGTCTCAGTACTTAAGATATGAGGTATACCAAATGACTTTGCAACTTGCGGGCCTGTGTGGAAGCCCACTTTCTGGTTTCCCCATGTTCCCTCCCTCTCCCGATTCCTGATTGATCATCAGGCCGTGCTTTTGTGTGCATTGTACAATCCTGCCTGCCAACACACCACGCGGCTTCTTCCACACTTGGATGCCTTGGTGAGTGCTACTACCTTCTTGGGGCTCCAGCACTGAGCTTTTAAATATTTAATCATTTGCCTGCAATTTTTGTGGCCAGCTACCTGGTGGCCAGTGTGGAAGCCTGCTTCCTGGTTTCCCTTGTTCCGTCCCTCGTCCCTCCCTCCCCCAACCCCTGATTGGGCATTCAGCCCTGCTTAAGTGATCCCAGTAGAGCAGCCTCACTGCCCGTTGCAGCCCTGTGCAGTGAAGGGCCCCAAGGCAAAGGGCAGCTCCACTGAAGCAGCTCCAGAGGGTGTTTGCCAGTGGGAGACGTGGGAGCATGCAGCACAGCCGTCAACCAGCAGCGACTGTAAAGGTAACAAAGGTAGGAAGGGGGAACAGCCATTACTGCTTCCCATCTAACTGCCCCTCCTCTCTCCTTAATTTCTTGCAATTTGCTACACGTCACAATTGTTGTTTTCCATATCTGGCATTAGGTGAACTGTCGTAATTAACCCTGGGACTTTTCCTCTCTTTCCAGGAAAGTCGAATCTGGGTGCTTTTGCATTACAGTTGTGTTCAAAACTAGTTAAATCTGTATTCTGTGGAGTAAACAGATTGGAAGTGCGCTGAGTCTCAAACCTATATAATTGAATTTAGTTATTATTTGATCTCCGTTTTCTTAAGATAGAAAAGGACAGCTGCGAGTGGCATGGGACTGAGAGGTTACCCCAGCCTCAATTTGTTGAAGAAAGAAACAGGTTGGTGGTCCCACAATTACGTGCTCTACAGCTAATAAAGGTGCATTCAGTCTTGAACCCCAAAAGTGGGGAAATTTGTATTCTATCTAATAACAAAGGCACTGCAACAAAACATGATTAAATTCAATTTCAATGTAACCCTGACATTTGGTGATGAATGCACTGTTTGCCAATTGATCAAAAACACAGCGTAAGTAAGTTATACAAATGAATAAAGACCCTAAAGAACAGAAAACCGATCGCAGTATAAACAGTCAAACAGATGTGCCAACACATGGTTCGATCTGTGCGGTCTTCCTCAGGGCACACAACAAAATTCCGAATTAATTCACAGCATTATCAATCATGCTGTTTAAGATACCACTGCTGATATAAACATTATTGACATGAAACAATATATAAGCATATTGTATAGTATGAATGGGGAAGGAGAAAGTTGAGGAGAGGGGAGAAAAGGAGAGAGATGACACAAATGTTGCCATTAGTAGATGTCCATTATTAAGTTGTACATTCACGTGATGTTCATTAACTTGTACATTTGTTCGTGAACGCTTACGGTGTTAGTGCAAAATTATTATGGACCCATTTGAGTCAGTAAGGATTGCTGAAATAAGGAGTACGTGAGACAATACACCATATCTATGGCATTATTCATTATTTGGATTCTAAGAATATAATGTATGTAGTAAATCCATTGTGTATTTATCTGAAGGACACAGGAAACCCCACACTCTGGGTCAGGGTATTAGTACATTACTAATTACGGAAGAAAACCAGAGGATACAATTTTGGAGACAGAAGGAATCAAGAAATTTAATTGAACCTGATCCATTATTTAAATATCAAGTTTTAATCGCGAATTAATCATAGCACTCAATAATTTTACATCGCAGGAAAGGAATTAAGAACACATAATTTCACATAGTTTCACATATAATCCATCTCATTCGTACACAGGCATCCAATAACCATTCATACATCCATCACAATAATACATGCAAGGTAAAACTTTATCCTAAAAAAGTCATAACAATTGATTTACTTATTGTCTTCATAAAAAAGAGAGAGAAAGAGATATATAATAAATATATATGAAAAGCCACAACAACAGATAGTTCAAGTGGTCATCAGTTTAGAATGGGTCACATCGATGTCCAAAGTTGACCTCATCACTGGTTTCTCAACCGGTTTCGGCGTATTTAACTTTAATTGAGTTACGCCTTCATCAGGAGAATAACAATTCAACTCTAAAAAGACAGGGAGATATACATATATGAGAGACCTCATCATAGAACCACTAGAGAAAACAAAGCGAAACCCCCAATTATCAACCAATTCATATTCATTAAAAGTGATTTAAAATCAAACACAACCTGCCCCCTACCTTGTGCCATAACTCCAAGGGGGGTACTTTGCATGCTATAAACAGTGCTACCATGATCATTGATGCCCCAAAGTGCAGAGAGAATCAACCCCTCATGGCCATCAAGCGGACCCATTAAGTTAGTGAGGAGATGCAAATTCCCATGTATTAAACTTGCGTGATCTATTTATACAGGCAGTGTGCTATGCGAGCGCTTATAGGTCTAATTTTTAATAACTAACCTTCATGAATGAAGAGAGAAGGAGAGACAGCTGAAAATTCCTGATATGAAGAACAGGAGTACCAGCTATACCAATATGCGATGTCCCAACACATCTGTACTGCGTAACCGTCAGCTGAAGATATGGGAATGGCTCAATCCTGCAGTGGCTGTTTTTCATGCAGGCAGCACCATTTCGGAGGAAAGGATCAATCCTCCAATATAAATTTTCATAGACTCAAGGGGTACACCCAGAGATTCACAACTCTCCCGTTCCCTATATAAATGAGAAAAAAGGTCAGAACTGTTGATAAGACACTGGCCTCTGACCCTACCATAGTCATAAAAGCTGCTGACAAAGGCGGGGGGATAGTAGTCTGGGATGCCAATAAATATGACCAAGAAGTGTTCAGACTTCTTCACATTCCAGGTCATTACACCAAAATAGCACAAGATCCATCGAAGTTGATTAAACTTAAAATACTCCAACTCACGGAAGAAGCCAGCCAAGCAGGTTTCCTTTCGGTAAAAGAAATTGAATACATCAACCACTCAGATGATCGCATTCCTCTGTTCTATATCATGCCCAAGATGCATAAAGATATTCAAAATCCCCCGGGACGTCCAATTGTTTCAGGATGCGGATCGATTCTCGAGCCACTATCAAAGTAAATCGATTTTTTCATCAAACCCTTGGCCATGGCAACACCTACTTTCCTCTTAGATTCCAGAGATGTGATTAATTTGGTAGAAAATCTGAACTTTGATTCCGACACACAAATATTGGTCACATTAGATATTGAGGCTCTTTATACAAACATACCTCAAGAAAGAGCTATACAGAGCTTAGAAATCATACTCAATAGGCAACCATATCCACATAGTGTTCCCACCAATTTTCTGTGTGAAGTTGCCAAGTTAGTTTTAACCAACAGTTTTTTTAAATTCAAGGAAGAATTCTTTTTACAAATTAAAGGGACTGCTATGGGCTGTACTTTTGCCCCAAATCTAGCCATCATCTTTATGGCTCTTCTTGAGGAAGAAAAAATCCTGGCAAACTCAATTCTGTTCCGGCAACAGATTAAGTTATACCGCCGATACATTCACGACATACTCTTAATATGGGAAGGCAATACTCAGTCTTTAATTCAATTTGTGGAATGGCTCAACAAAGTTGATTCAGATATTCATTTCACGTTTGAGTACTCCACTACGAGGATTGCTTTCTTAGATTTATCTATCTTTGAACAAAGAGGTGTCTTACGAAGTGAATTATTCAGAAAGACGACAGAAAGGAACACCACACTCTGTTTTGAGAGTCAACATCCCTCCAGCTTGCTACGGAACTTACCTTTCGGTATGTTCCTACGGTTACGCCGGAATTGTTCTGATATTGATAATTTTATCAAACATGCTACCATCCTAGAAAATAGACTATTAGAACGAGGCTACCCTAAAAAGCTCATCAAACACTCTAGAAAGAGAGCCCGCTATGCAAATCGAGATCTGCTACTATTACCTAAAAATGAGAACATTAAAAAAGAACAATTGGTTTGTGTCTCGACCTATTGCCAATACAGTAATACCATTAAAGGCATCATTTTAAAAAATTGGCGGGTCCTGAATGCATCCGGCATGATTTTGCCAAAACCCTTATTTGCTTTCAAGAAAGGCAAAAATCTAAAACAAAAAATGACACGTGCAAGTAGTACCTCAGCTAAACCAACCGCGATCAGGGACACCAACTTTAACCTAGTGATAGGGCATTATCCATGCACGTCATGTACTGCCTGCAAGTTCTAAAAAAAAATGACTTCTTTCATAATGGAAAATAAAACCTGGGACTACGCACCTTTACAACGTGTAAAAGTAAAAACGTCATTTATGCAATTTCATGTCATTGCAAAATGATGTATATTGGAAAAACCACGAGAGAAGTAAGCACCAGAATTAATGAGCATCGCTCAAAAATTAATACTCGGAATCTAAATGCTCCTATGGTAATTCATTTTGTTCAAATGGGCCATACTGCGGAACAAATGGAGTGGTTCTGTATTGAAAAAGTAATTGCCTCCAACGTAACCCAAATGACAAAAAAACTGGCTTACAAAGAACAATTATGGATCTTTAACCTAAAAACTTTAACTAATGGTTTGAACACACTAGAACCAGGTCTTTCATATTCCTAAAGGGGATCCACCATTGAGACGTTGACGTGGGAAACACCTTAGGTCCCGTCCATCGCGAGCCCTCTGATGCCACTGAGAACGAGAAAAACAGGCCGGTATACCATTCATAGTCCGTTTTTCACCTTGATTGACAAGCTACAGTCACGTGAGCGGCCCTTGCAGTCACGTGAGTGCTAGTATAGTATTTAAGAAGCCGTAGGAATAGTTCTTACGTCGCCAGTTCTTACGTCGGGTTACGGACCACACAGACCCTGTGAGCAAGCATATTTTTAACACCTCGTCCCGGAATAGTAAGTAGACTCTTCCTGTTTCTTGCTAGAAAGCTTTATTTATTTTTTCAGCCACGAGCTACCCGGTATTTATTAGGCTTGCATACAGTGGGTCTTTGACTTTGTTCAATTATATATGCCTCCGGCTGCTGACACCCTTCCAATGCCGAGCACTCTCTCGTTAGTAACGTGAGCCCTGGCAATTGATTATCTTTGCTTCGGGAGTTCTACCCGAATTGTTATTGTGATTCGCGTGACTTTTGCTTCGCCCCAACTCGACCTTATCAACAGTTCTGACCTTTTTTCTCATTTATATAGGGAACGGGAGAGTTGTGAATCTCTGGGTGTACCCCTTGAGTCTATGAAAATTTATATTGGAGGATTGATCCTTTCCTCCGAAATGGTGCTGCCTGCATGAAAAACAGCCACTGCAGGATTGAACCATTCCCATATCTTCAGCTGACGGTTACGCAGTACAGACGTGTTGGGACATCGCATATTGGCATAGCTGGTACTCCTGTTCTTCATATCAGGAATTTTCAGCTGTCTCTCCTTCTCTCTCTTCATTCATGAAAGTTAGTTATTAAAAATTAGACCTATAAGCGCTCGCATAGCACACTGCCTGTATAAATAGATCACGCAAGTTTAATACATGGGAATTTGCATCTTCTCACTAACTTAATGGGTCCGCTTGATGGCCACGAGGGGTTGATTCTCTCTGCACTTTGGGGCATCAATGATCATGGTAGCACTGTTTATAGCATGCAAAGTACCCCCCTTGGAGTTATGGCACAAGGTAGGGGGCAGGTTGTGTTTGATTTTAAATCTCTTTTAATGAATATGAATTGGTTGATAATTGGGGGTTTCCCTTTGTTTTCTCTAGTGGTTCTATGATGAGGTCTCTCATATATGTATATCTCCCTGTCTTTTTAGAGTTGAATTGTTATTCTCCTGATGAAGGCGTAACTCAATTAAAGTTAAATACGCCGAAACCGGTTGAGAAACCAGTGATGAGGTCAACTTTGGACATCGATGTGACCCATCCTAAACTGATGACCACTTGAACTATCTGTTGTTGTGGCTTTTCATATATATTTATTATATATCACTTTCTCTCTTTTTTTTATGAAGACAATAAGTAAATCAATTGTTATGACTTTTTTAGGATAAAGTTTTACCCTGCATGTATTATTGTGATGGATGTATGAATGGTTATTGGATGCCTGTGTACGAATGAGATGGATTATATGTGAAACTATGTGAAATTATGTGTTCTTAATTCCTTTCCTGCGATGTAAAATTATTGAGTGCTATGATTAATTCTCGATTAAAATTTGATATTTAAATAATGGATCAGGTTCAATTAAATTTCTTGATTCCTTCTGTCTCCAAAATTGTATCCTCTGGTTTTCTTCCGTAATTAGTAATGTACTAATACCCTGACCCAGAGTGTGGGGTTTCCTGTGTCCTTCAGATAAATATATAAAATTCAGCCCTTGGCTGTGCAGGTTATTTTATTCTGTTATTGACTGTGTGTTGATCCTGTTGAGGAATTTGTTTTGACATTTTTGTGCACTTTGCATGTGCATTGGTGTACCCCTTTCTAGTGCTGGAGAGTATCACACCAACATGGCTGAATCCGACACCATTTCGTTTACTGAGGGACAGATAGCTGAACTCATCGAGGGTCCCTCATTTTTTGAAAATTTGCAATTAGCCATACAAAATCAACGGTCTACAAGTGAATCTCTGTTGAGATTGAAAAAGAAGCAATTTCGCACTGAAATGCACGGACATGTACTAAAGGAATATCTAAAATCAAGTATCATCCCGCAGGGATTACAGTCGAAAATTATCCCATGTTTATTTCTGGATGACAACGACTATAACATAGCATTTAGTCAAGTAGCTACCAAATGTAGCCGTGACCTCTTGGTGCTAACTATAACAACAGCCCAGAGAGTAAGTGGTAAGATTTTGGAAACGCTATTGGAACAAGAGAAGTCTTTTTTGACAAATACGCTAATCACAGAAGCTAAACAAAAACTAGAGCAGATTGATAAATCTTTTCTAGAATTTAAGAACTTAACAATTGAAAAAAAGACAAATAAACTAAAAAAAGACATCTCACTCTTCAAAAAGGAATTGGTATATCCATACCTTGCAAAAGATTTCAATCCCCAAACATTTTGGAAAACTAACATAAATCAGAATATAGGTCCTAAAAAAAGATGGGTCACTTTTTCGGACACGTCGTCCATAATTCGGGCAATGATGATCCTAATCAATCTTTGGGCGACCCCCCTTTTCGAGGAAGGGGCGGCCGAAAAGGCCGCAGAGTAGCGCCCCAAGGCCGAATGTCCCGGGGAATGCCCATGCAAAACAATCCGGGACAGGGTATGACACACCGGGACTTTCAAACCCGCAACCGGGCTTACAGATGGTAAATGAAATATTACCAATCTTTAATCTCTCATCCCGTATATTAACAACATCGGAAACATCAGTACTTAAACGTGGCCTATCGTTTGTTCCATCGCAGAATCCTAGTGCAATGGCGTTGATAAGTGAAATTAAAGAATTTCTACGTAAACGTAGACTTCGGTTCTATTTTATGAACCATACGATACTAAGGGAGCCTAACATCTCCGGTCTCTCAAAACCTTCTTCATTCACTCCGAGTTTGAGTGACCTTCCCCCTGAAGTAGCCATCTTAGAAAAATTGGTTCTCAAAGAAGTAGAACAGCAGATCCGTCATTACAGACACCAATCAGGACCAAACTTAGATTTACTAGAATTCCAGGCCATTAAGACACTGGCCTCTGACCCTACCATAGTCATAAAAGCTGCTGACAAAGGCGGGGGGATAGTAGTCTGGGATGCCAATAAATATGACGAAGAAGTGTTCAGACTTCTTCACATTCCAGGTCATTACACCAAAATAGCACAAGATCCATCGAAGTTGATTAAACTTAAAATACTCCAACTCACGGAAGAAGCCAGCCAAGCAGGTTTCCTTTCGGTAAAAGAAATTGAATACATCAACCACTCAGATGATCGCATTCCTCTGTTCTATATCATGCCCAAGATGCATAAAGATATTCAAAATCCCCCGGGACGTCCAATTGTTTCAGGATGCGGATCGATTCTCGAGCCACTATCAAAGTACATCGATTTTTTCATCAAACCTTTGGCCATGGCAACACCTACTTTCCTCTTAGATTCCAGAGATGTGATTAATTTGGTAGAATATCTGAACTTTGATTCTGACACACAAATATTGGTCACATTAGATATTGAGGCTCTTTATACAAACATACCTCAAGAAAGAGCTATACAGAGCTTAGAAATCATACTCAATAGACAACCATATCCACATAGTGTTCCCACCAATTTTCTGTGTGAAGCTGCCAAATTAGTTTTAACCAACAGTTTTTTTTAAATTCAAGGAAGAATTCTTTCTACAAATTAAAGGGACTGCTATGGGCTGTACTTTTGCCCCAAATCTAGCCATCATCTTTATGGCTTTTCTTGAGGAAGAAAAAATCCTGGCAAACTCAAATCCGTTCCGGCAATAGATTAAGTTATACCGCCGATACATTGACGACATACTCTTAATATGGGAAGGCAATACTCAGTCTTTAATTCAATTTGTGGAATGGCTCAACAAAGTGGATTCAGATATTCATTTCACGTTTGAGTACTCCACTACGAGGATTGCTTTCTTAGATTTATCTATCTTTGAACAAAGAGGTGTCTTACGAACTGAATTATTCGGAAAGACGACAGAAAGGAACACCACACTCTGTTTTGAGAGTCAACATCCCTCCAGCTTGCTACGGAACTTACCTTTCGGTATGTTCCTGCGGTTACGCCGGAATTGTTCTGATATTGATAATTTTATCAAACATGCTACCATCCTAGAAAATAGACTATTAGAACGAGGCTACCCTAAAAAGCTCATCAAACACTCTAGAAAGAGAGCCCGCTATGCAAATCGAGATCTGCTACTATTACCTAAAAATGAGAACATTAAAAAAGAACAATTGGTTTGTGTCTCGACCTATTGCCAATACAGTAATACCATTAAAGGCATCATTTTAAAAAATTGGCGGGTCCTGAATGCATCCGGCATGATTTTGCCAAAACCCTTATTTGCTTTCAAGAAAGGCAAAAATCTAAAACAAAAAATGACACGTGCAAGTAGAACCTCAGCTAAACCAACCGCGATCAGGGACACCAACTTTAACCCAGTGATAGGGCATTATCCATGCACGTCATGTACTGCCTGCAAGTTCTCAAAAAAAATGACTTCTTTCATAATGGAAAATAAAACCTGGGACTTACGCACCTTTACAACGTGTAAAAGTAAAAACTTCATTTATGCAATTTCATGTCCTTGCAAAATGATGTATATTGGAAAAACCACGAGAGAAGTAAGCACCCGAATTAATGAGCATCGCTCAAAAATTAATACTCGGAATCTAAATGCTCCTATGGTAATTCATTTTGTTCAAATGGGCCATACTGCGGAACAAATGGAGTGGTTCTGTATTGAAAAAGTAATTGCCTCCAACGTAACCCAAATGACAAAAAAACTGGCTTACAAAGAACAATTATGGATCTTTAACCTAAAAACTTTAACTAATGGTTTGAACACACTAGAACCAGGTCTTTCATATTCCTAAAGGGGATCCACCATTGAGACGTTGACGTGGGAAACACCTTAGGTCCCGTCCATCGCGAGCCCTCTGATGCCACTGAGAACGAGAAAAACAGGCCGGTATACCATTCATAGTCCGTTTTTCACCTTGATTGACAAGCTACAGTCACGTGAGCGGCCCTTGCAGTCACGTGAGCGCTAGTATAGTATTTAAGAAGCCGTAGGAATAGTTCTTACGTCGCCAGTTCTTACGTCGGGTTATGGACCACACAGACCCTGCGAGCAAGCATATTTTTAACACCTCGTCCCGGAATAGTAAGTAGACTCTTCCTGTTTCTTGCTAGAAAGCTTTATTTATTTTTTCAGCCACGAGCTACCCGGTATTTATTAGGCTTGCATACAGTGGGTCTTTGACTTTGTTCAATTATATATGCCTCCGGCTGCTGACACCCTTCCAATGCCGAGCACTCTCCCGTTAGTAACGTGAGCCCTGGCAATTGATTATCTTTGCTTCGGGAGTTCTACCCGAATTGTTATTGTGATTCGCGTGACTTTTGCTTCGCCCCAACTCGACCTTATCAACAGTTCTCACCTTTTTTCTCATTTATATAGGGAACGGGAGAGTTGTGAATCTCTGGGTGTACCCCTTGAGTCTATGAAAATTTATATTGGAGGATTGATCCTTTCCTCCGAAATGGTGCTGCCTGCATGAAAAACAGCCACTGCAGGATTGAACCATTCCCATATCTTCAGCTGACGGTTACGCAGTACAGACGTGTTGGGACATCGCATATTGGTATAGCTGGTACTCCTGTTCTTCATATCAGGAATTTTCAGCTGTCTCTCCTTCTCTCTCTTCATTCATGAAAGTTAGTTATTAAAAATTAGACCTATAAGCGCTCGCATAGCACACTGCCTGTATAAATAGATCACGCAAGTTTAATACATGGGAATTTGCATCTTCTCACTAACTTAATGGGTCCGCTTGATGGCCACGAGGGGTTGATTCTCTCTGCACTTTGGGGCATCAATGATCATGGTAGCACTGTTTATAGCATGCAAAGTACCCCCCTTGGAGTTATGGCACAAGGTAGGGGGCAGGTTGTGTTTGATTTTAAATCACTTTTAATGAATATGAATTGGTTGATAATTGGGGGTTTCCCTTTGTTTTCTCTAGTGGTTCTATGATGAGGTCTCTCATATATGTATATCTCCCTGTCTTTTTAGAGTTGAATTGTTATTCTCCTGATGAAGGCGTAACTCAATTAAAGTTAAATACGCCGAAACCGGTTGAGAAACCAGTGATGAGGTCAACTTTGGACATCGATGTGACCCATCCTAAACTGATGACCACTTGAACTATCTGTTGTTGTGGCTTTTCATATATATTTATTATATATCTCTTTCTCTCTCTTTTTTATGAAGACAATAAGTAAATCAATTGTTATGACTTTTTTAGGATAAAGTTTTACCATGCATGTATTATTGTGATGGATGTATGAATGGTTATTGGATGCCTGTGTACGAATGAGATGGATTATATGTGAAACTATGTGAAATTATGTGTTCTTAATTCCTTTCCTGCGATGTAAAATTATTGAGTGCTATGATTAATTCTCGATTAAAATTTGATATTTAAATAATGGATCAGGTTCAATTAAATTTCTTGATTCCTTCTGTCTCCAAAATTGTATCCTCTGGTTTTCTTCCGTAATTAGTAATGTACTAATACCCTGACCCAGAGTGTGGGGTTTCCTGTGTCCTTCAGATAAATATATAAAATTCAGCCGTTGGCTGTGCAGGTTATTTTATTCTGTTATTGACTGTGTGTTGATCCTGTTGAGGAATTTGTTTTGACATTTTTGTGCACTTTGCATGTGCATTGGTGTACCCCTTTCTAGTGCTGGAGAGTATCACACCAACATGGCTGAATCCGACACCATTTCGTTTACTGAGGGACAGATAGCTGAACTCATCGAGGGTCCCTCATTTTTTGAAAATTTGCAATTACCCATACAAAATCAACGGTCTACAAGTGAATCTCTGTTGAGATTGAAAAAGAAGCGTTTTCGCACTGAAATGCACGGACATGTACTAAAGGAATATCTAAAATCAAGTATCATCCCGCAGGGATTACAGGTGAAAATTATCCCATGTTTATTTCTGGATGACAACGACTATAACATAGCATTTAGTCAAGTAGCTACCAAATGTAGCCGTGACCTCTTGGTGCTAACTATAACAACAGCCCAGAGAGTAAGTGGTAAGATTTTGGAAACGCTATTGGAACAAGAGAAGTCTTTTTTGACAAATACGCTAATCACAGAAGCTAAACAAATACTAGAGCAGATTGATAAATCTAATCTAGAATTTAAGAACTTAACAATTGAAAAAAAGACGAATAAACTAAAAAAAGACCTCTAACTCTTCAAAAAGGAATTGGTATATCCATACCTTGCAGAAGATTTCAATCCCCAAACATTTTGGAAAACTAACATAAATCAGAATATAGGTCCTAAAAAAAGATGGGTCACTTTTTCGGACACGTCGTCCAGTAATTCGGGCAATGATGATCCTAATCAATCTTTGGGCGACCCCCCTTTTCGAGGAAGGGGCGGCCGAAAAGGCCGCAGAGTAGCGCCCCAAGGCCAAATGTCCCGGGGAATGCCCATGCAAAACAATCCGGGACAGGGTATGACACACCGGGACTTTCAAACCCGCAACCGGGCTTACAGATGGTAAATGAAATATTACCAATCTTTAATCTCTCATCCCGTATATTAACTACATCGGAAACATCAGTACTTAAACGTGGCCTATCGTTTGTTCCATCGCAGAATCCTAGTGCAATGGCGTTGATAAGTGAAATTAAAGAATTTCTACGTAAACTTAGACTTCGGTTCTATTTTATGGACCATACGATACTAAGGGAGCCTAACATCTCCGGTCTCTCAAAACCTTCTTCATTCACTCCGAGTTTGAGTGACCTTCCCCCTGAAGTAGCCATCTTAGAAAAATTGGTTCTCAAAGAAGTAGAACAGCAGATCCGTCATTGCAGACACCAATCAGGACCAAACTTAGATTTACTAGATTTCCAGGCCATTAAGACACTGGCCTCTGACCCTACCATAGTCATAAAAGCTGCTGACAAAGGCGGGGGGATAGTAGTCTGGGATTCCAATAAATATGACGAAGAAGTGTTCAGACTTCTTCACATTCCAGGTCATTACACCAAAATAGCACAAGATCCATCAAAGTTGATTAAACTTAAAATACTCCAACTCACGGAAGAAGCCAGCCAAGCAGGTTTCCTTTCGGTAAAAGAAATTGAATACATCAACCACTCAGATGATCGCATTCCTCTGTTCTATATCATGCCCAAGATGCATAAAGATATTCAAAATCCCCCGGGACGTCCAATTGTTTCAGGATGCGGATCGATTCTCGAGCCACTATCAAAGTACATCGATTTTTTCATCAAACCCTTGGCCATGGCAACACCTACTTTCCTCTTAGATTCCAGAGATGTGATTAATTTGGTAGAATATCTGAACTTTGATTCTGACACACAAATATTGGTCACATTAGATATTGAGGCTCTTTATACAAACATACCTCAAGAAAGAGCTATACAGAGCTTAGAAATCATACTCAATAGACAACCATATCCACATAGTGTTCCCACCAATTTTCTGTGTGAAGCTGCCAAGTTAGTTTTAACCAACAGTTTTTTTTAAATTCAAGGAACAATTCTTTCTACAAATTAAAGGGACTGCTATGGGCTGTACTTTTGCCCCAAATCTAGCCATCATCTTTATGGCTCTTCTTGAGGAAGAAAAAATCCTGGCATACTCAAATCCGTTCCGGCAACAGATTAAGTTATACCGCCGATACATTGACGACATACTCTTAATATGGGAAGGCAATACTCAGTCTTTAATTCAATTTGTGGAATGGCTCAACAAAGTGGATTCAGATATTCATTTCACGTTTGAGTACTCCACTACGAGGATTGCTTTCTTAGATTTATCTATCTTTGAACAAAGAGGTGTCTTACGAACTGAATTATTCGGAAAGACGACAGAAAGGAACACCACACTCTGTTTTGAGAGTCAACATCCCTCCAGCTTGTTACGGAACTTACCTTTCGGTATGTTCCTACGGTTACGCCGGAATTGTTCTGATATTGATAATTTTATCAAACATGCTACCATCCTAGAAAATAGACTATTAGAACGAGGCTACCCTAAAAAGCTCATCAAACACTCTAGAAAGAGAGCCCGCTATGCAAATCGAGATCTGCTACTATTACCTAAAAATGAGAACATTAAAAAAGAACAATTGGTTTGTGTCTCGACCTATTGCCAATACAGTAATACCATTAAAGGCATCATTTTAAAAAATTGGCGGGTCCTGAATGCATCCGGCATGATTTTGCCAAAACCCTTATTTGCTTTCAAGAAAGGCAAAAATCTAAAACAAAAAATGACACGTGCAAGTAGAACCTCTGCTAAACCAACCGCGATCAGGGACACCAACTTTAACCCAGTGATAGGGCATTATCCATGCACGTCATGTACTGCCTGCAAATTCTCAAAAAAAATGACTTCTTTCATAATGGAAAATAAAACCTGGGACTTACGCACCTTTACAACGTGTAAAAGTAAAAACGTCATTTATGCAATTTCATGTCCTTGCAAAATGATGTATATTGGAAAAACCACGAGAGAAGTAAGCACCAGAATTAATGAGCATCGCTCAAAAATTAATACTCGGAATCTAAATGCTCCTATGGTAATTCATTTTGTTCAAATGGGCCATACTGCGGAACAAATGGAGTGGTTCTGTATTGAAAAAGTAATTGCCTCCAACGCAACCCAAATGACAAAAAAACTGGCTTACAAAGAACAATTATGGATCTTTAACCTAAAAACTTTAACTAATGGTTTGAACACACTAGAACCAGGTCTTTCATATTCCTAAAGGGGATCCACCATTGAGACGTTGACGTGGGAAACACCTTAGGTCCCGTCCATCGCGAGCCCTCTGATGCCACTGAGAACGAGAAAAACAGGCCGGTATACCATTCATAGTCCGTTTTTCACCTTGATTGACAAGCTACAGTCACGTGAGCGGCCCTTGCAGTCACGTGAGCGCTAGTATAGTATTTAAGAAGCCGTAGGAATAGTTCTTACGTCGACAGTTCTTACGTCGGGTTACGGACCACACAGACCCTGCGAGCAAGCATATTTTTAACAGCTCGTCCCGGAATAGTAAGTAGACTCTTCCTGTTTCTTGCTAGAAAGCATTATTTATTTTTTCAGCCACGAGCTACCCGGTATTTATTAGGCTTGCATACAGTGGGTCTTTGACTTTGTTCAATTATATATGCCTCCGGCTGCTGACACCCTTCCAATGCCGAGCACTCTCCCGTTAGTAACGTGAGCCCTGGCAATTGATTATCTTTGCTTCGGGAGTTCTACCCGAATTGTTATTGTGATTCGCGTGACTTTTGCTTCGCCCCAACTCGACCTTATCAACAGTTCTCACCTTTTTTCTCATTTATATAGGGAACGGGAGAGTTGTGAATCTCTGGGTGTACCCCTTGAGTCTATGAAAATTTATATTGGAGGATTGATCCTTTCCTCCGAAATGGTGCTGCCTGCATGAAAAACAGCCACTGCAGGATTGAACCATTCCCATATCTTCAGCTGACGGTTACGCAGTACAGACGTGTTGGGACATCGCATATTGGTATAGCTGGTACTCCTGTTCTTCATATCAGGAATTTTCAGCTGTCTCTCCTTCTCTCTCTTCATTCATGAAAGTTAGTTATTAAAAATTAGACCTATAAGCGCTCGCATAGCACACTGCCTGTATAAATAGATCACGCAAGTTTAATACATGGGAATTTGCATCTTCTCACTAACTTAATGGGTCCGCTTGATGGCCACGAGGGGTTGATTCTCTCTGCACTTTGGGGCATCAATGATCATGGTAGCACTGTTTATAGCATGCAAAGTACCCCCCTTGGAGTTATGGCACAAGGTAGGGGGCAGGTTGTGTTTGATTTTAAATCACTTTTAATGAATATGAATTGGTTGATAATTGGGGGTTTCCCTTTGTTTTCTCTAGTGGTTCTATGATGAGGTCTCTCATATATGTATATCTCCCTGTCTTTTTAGAGTTGAATTGTTATTCTCCTGATGAAGGCGTAACTCAATTAAAGTTAAATACGCCGAAACCGGTTGAGAAACCAGTGATGAGGTCAACTTTGGACATCGATGTGACCCATCCTAAACTGATGACCACTTGAACTATCTGTTGTTGTGGCTTTTCATATATATTTATTATATATCTCTTTCTCTCTCTTTTTTATGAAGACAATAAGTAAATCAATTGTTATGACTTTTTTAGGATAAAGTTTTACCATGCATGTATTATTGTGATGGATGTATGAATGGTTATTGGATGCCTGTGTACGAATGAGATGGATTATATGTGAAACTATGTGAAATTATGTGTTCTTAATTCCTTTCCTGCGATGTAAAATTATTGAGTGCTATGATTAATTCTCGATTAAAATTTGATATTTAAATAATGGATCAGGTTCAATTAAATTTCTTGATTCCTTCTGTCTCCAAAATTGTATCCTCTGGTTTTCTTCCGTAATTAGTAATGTACTAATACCCTGACCCAGAGTGTGGGGTTTCCTGTGTCCTTCAGATAAATATATAAAATTCAGCCGTTGGCTGTGCAGGTTATTTTATTCTGTTATTGACTGTGTGTTGATCCTGTTGAGGAATTTGTTTTGACATTTTTGTGCACTTTGCATGTGCATTGGTGTACCCCTTTCTAGTGCTGGAGAGTATCACACCAACATGGCTGAATCCGACACCATTTCGTTTACTGAGGGACAGATAGCTGAACTCATCGAGGGTCCCTCATTTTTTGAAAATTTGCAATTACCCATACAAAATCAACGGTCTACAAGTGAATCTCTGTTGAGATTGAAAAAGAAGCGTTTTCGCACTGAAATGCACGGACATGTACTAAAGGAATATCTAAAATCAAGTATCATCCCGCAGGGATTACAGGTGAAAATTATCCCATGTTTATTTCTGGATGACAACGACTATAACATAGCATTTAGTCAAGTAGCTACCAAATGTAGCCGTGACCTCTTGGTGCTAACTATAACAACAGCCCAGAGAGTAAGTGGTAAGATTTTGGAAACGCTATTGGAACAAGAGAAGTCTTTTTTGACAAATACGCTAATCACAGAAGCTAAACAAATACTAGAGCAGATTGATAAATCTAATCTAGAATTTAAGAACTTAACAATTGAAAAAAAGACGAATAAACTAAAAAAAGACCTCTAACTCTTCAAAAAGGAATTGGTATATCCATACCTTGCAGAAGATTTCAATCCCCAAACATTTTGGAAAACTAACATAAATCAGAATATAGGTCCTAAAAAAAGATGGGTCACTTTTTCGGACACGTCGTCCAGTAATTCGGGCAATGATGATCCTAATCAATCTTTGGGCGACCCCCCTTTTCGAGGAAGGGGCGGCCGAAAAGGCCGCAGAGTAGCGCCCCAAGGCCAAATGTCCCGGGGAATGCCCATGCAAAACAATCCGGGACAGGGTATGACACACCGGGACTTTCAAACCCGCAACCGGGCTTACAGATGGTAAATGAAATATTACCAATCTTTAATCTCTCATCCCGTATATTAACTACATCGGAAACATCAGTACTTAAACGTGGCCTATCGTTTGTTCCATCGCAGAATCCTAGTGCAATGGCGTTGATAAGTGAAATTAAAGAATTTCTACGTAAACTTAGACTTCGGTTCTATTTTATGGACCATACGATACTAAGGGAGCCTAACATCTCCGGTCTCTCAAAACCTTCTTCATTCACTCCGAGTTTGAGTGACCTTCCCCCTGAAGTAGCCATCTTAGAAAAATTGGTTCTCAAAGAAGTAGAACAGCAGATCCGTCATTGCAGACACCAATCAGGACCAAACTTAGATTTACTAGATTTCCAGGCCATTAAGACACTGGCCTCTGACCCTACCATAGTCATAAAAGCTGCTGACAAAGGCGGGGGGATAGTAGTCTGGGATTCCAATAAATATGACGAAGAAGTGTTCAGACTTCTTCACATTCCAGGTCATTACACCAAAATAGCACAAGATCCATCAAAGTTGATTAAACTTAAAATACTCCAACTCACGGAAGAAGCCAGCCAAGCAGGTTTCCTTTCGGTAAAAGAAATTGAATACATCAACCACTCAGATGATCGCATTCCTCTGTTCTATATCATGCCCAAGATGCATAAAGATATTCAAAATCCCCCGGGACGTCCAATTGTTTCAGGATGCGGATCGATTCTCGAGCCACTATCAAAGTACATCGATTTTTTCATCAAACCCTTGGCCATGGCAACACCTACTTTCCTCTTAGATTCCAGAGATGTGATTAATTTGGTAGAATATCTGAACTTTGATTCTGACACACAAATATTGGTCACATTAGATATTGAGGCTCTTTATACAAACATACCTCAAGAAAGAGCTATACAGAGCTTAGAAATCATACTCAATAGACAACCATATCCACATAGTGTTCCCACCAATTTTCTGTGTGAAGCTGCCAAGTTAGTTTTAACCAACAGTTTTTTTTAAATTCAAGGAAGAATTCTTTCTACAAATTAAAGGGACTGCTATGGGCTGTACTTTTGCCCCAAATCTAGCCATCATCTTTATGGCTCTTCTTGAGGAAGAAAAAATCCTGGCATACTCAAATCCGTTCCGGCAACAGATTAAGTTATACCGCCGATACATTGACGACATACTCTTAATATGGGAAGGCAATACTCAGTCTTTAATTCAATTTGTGGAATGGCTCAACAAAGTGGATTCAGATATTCATTTCACGTTTGAGTACTCCACTACGAGGATTGCTTTCTTAGATTTATCTATCTTTGAACAAAGAGGTGTCTTACGAACTGAATTATTCGGAAAGACGACAGAAAGGAACACCACACTCTGTTTTGAGAGTCAACATCCCTCCAGCTTGTTACGGAACTTACCTTTCGGTATGTTCCTACGGTTACGCCGGAATTGTTCTGATATTGATAATTTTATCAAACATGCTACCATCCTAGAAAATAGACTATTAGAACGAGGCTACCCTAAAAAGCTCATCAAACACTCTAGAAAGAGAGCCCGCTATGCAAATCGAGATCTGCTACTATTACCTAAAAATGAGAACATTAAAAAAGAACAATTGGTTTGTGTCTCGACCTATTGCCAATACAGTAATACCATTAAAGGCATCATTTTAAAAAATTGGCGGGTCCTGAATGCATCCGGCATGATTTTGCCAAAACCCTTATTTGCTTTCAAGAAAGGCAAAAATCTAAAACAAAAAATGACACGTGCAAGTAGAACCTCTGCTAAACCAACCGCGATCAGGGACACCAACTTTAACCCAGTGATAGGGCATTATCCATGCACGTCATGTACTGCCTGCAAATTCTCAAAAAAAATGACTTCTTTCATAATGGAAAATAAAACCTGGGACTTACGCACCTTTACAACGTGTAAAAGTAAAAACGTCATTTATGCAATTTCATGTCCTTGCAAAATGATGTATATTGGAAAAACCACGAGAGAAGTAAGCACCAGAATTAATGAGCATCGCTCAAAAATTAATACTCGGAATCTAAATGCTCCTATGGTAATTCATTTTGTTCAAATGGGCCATACTGCGGAACAAATGGAGTGGTTCTGTATTGAAAAAGTAATTGCCTCCAACGCAACCCAAATGACAAAAAAACTGGCTTACAAAGAACAATTATGGATCTTTAACCTAAAAACTTTAACTAATGGTTTGAACACACTAGAACCAGGTCTTTCATATTCCTAAAGGGGATCCACCATTGAGACGTTGACGTGGGAAACACCTTAGGTCCCGTCCATCGCGAGCCCTCTGATGCCACTGAGAACGAGAAAAACAGGCCGGTATACCATTCATAGTCCGTTTTTCACCTTGATTGACAAGCTACAGTCACGTGAGCGGCCCTTGCAGTCACGTGAGCGCTAGTATAGTATTTAAGAAGCCGTAGGAATAGTTCTTACGTCGACAGTTCTTACGTCGGGTTACGGACCACACAGACCCTGCGAGCAAGCATATTTTTAACAGCTCGTCCCGGAATAGTAAGTAGACTCTTCCTGTTTCTTGCTAGAAAGCATTATTTATTTTTTCAGCCACGAGCTACCCGGTATTTATTAGGCTTGCATACAGTGGGTCTTTGACTTTGTTCAATTATATATGCCTCCGGCTGCTGACACCCTTCCAATGCCGAGCACTCTCCCGTTAGTAACGTGAGCCCTGGCAATTGATTATCTTTGCTTCGGGAGTTCTACCCGAATTGTTATTGTGATTCGCGTGACTTTTGCTTCGCCCCAACTCGACCTTATCAACAG
This sequence comes from Ambystoma mexicanum, assembly GCF_040938575.1. NCBI lineage: Eukaryota > Metazoa > Chordata > Amphibia > Caudata > Ambystomatidae > Ambystoma > Ambystoma mexicanum. The sequence goes on along the minus strand of NC_090922.1, from coordinate 1,315,311,945 downwards.
TTCTGACCTTTTTTCTCATTTATATAGGGAACGGGAGAGTTGTGAATCTCTGGGTGTACCCCTTGAGTCTATGAAAATTTATATTGGAGGATTGATCCTTTCCTCCGAAATGGTGCTGCCTGCATGAAAAACAGCCACTGCAGGATTGAACCATTCCCATATCTTCAGCTGATGGTTACGCAGTACAGACGTGTTGGGACATCGCATATTGGTATAGCTGGTACTCCTGTTCTTCATATCAGGAATTTTCAGCTGTCTCTCCTTCTCTCTCTTCATTCATGAAAGTTAGTTATTAAAAATTAGACCTATAAGCGCTCGCATAGCACACTGCCTGTATAAATAGATCACGCAAGTTTAATACATGGGAATTTGCATCTTCTCACTAACTTAATGGGTCCGCTTGATGGCCACGAGGGGTTGATTCTCTCTGCACTTTGGGGCATCAATGATCATGGTAGCACTGTTTATAGCATGCAAAGTACCCCCCTTGGAGTTATGGCACAAGGTAGGGGGCAGGTTGTGTTTGATTTTAAATCACTTTTAATGAATATGAATTGGTTGATAATTGGGGGTTTCCCTTTGTTTTCTTTAGTGGTTCTATGATGAGGTCTCTCATATATGTATATCTCCCTGTCTTTTTAGAGTTGAATTGTTATTCTCCTGATGAAGGCGTAACTCAATTAAAGTGAAATACGCCGAAACCGGTTGAGAAACCAGTGATGAGGTCAACTATGGACATCGATGTGACCCATCCTAAACTGATGACCACTTGAACTATCTGTTGTTGTGGCTTTTCATATATATTTATTATATATCTCTTTCTCTCTCTTTTTTATGAAGACAATAAGTAAATCAATTGTTATGACTTTTTTAGGATAAAGTTTTACCCTGCATGTATTATTGTGATGGATGTATGAATGGTTATTGGATGCCTGTGTACGAATGAGATGGATTATATGTGAAACTATGTGAAATTATGTGTTCTTAATTCCTTTCCTGCGATGTAAAATTATTGAGTGCTATGATTAATTCTCGATTAAAATTTGATATTTAAATAATGGATCAGGTTCAATTAAATTTCTTGATTCCTTCTGTCTCCAAAATTGTATCCTCTGGTTTTCTTCCGTAATTAGTAATGTACTAATACCCTGACCCAGAGTGTGGGGTTTCCTGTGTCCTTCAGATAAATATATAAAATTCAGCCCTTGGCTGTGCAGGTTATTTTATTCTGTTATTGACTGTGTGTTGATCCTGTTGAGGAATTTGTTTTGACATTTTTGTGCACTTTGCATGTGCATTGGTGTACCCCTTTCTAGTGCTGGAGAGTATCACACCAACATGGCTGAATCCGACACCATTTCGTTTACTGAGGGACAGATAGCTGAACTCATCGAGGGTCCCTCATTTTTTGAAAATTTGCAATTACCCATACAAAATCAACGGTCTACAAGTGAATCTCTGTTGAGATTGAAAAAGAAGCAATTTCGCACTGAAATGCACGGACATGTACTAAAGGAATATCTAAAATCAAGTATCATCCCGCAGGGATTACAGGTGAAAATTATCCAATGTTTATTTCTGGATGACAATGACTATAACATAGCATTTAGTCAAGTAGCTACCAAATGTAGCCGTGACCTCTTGGTGCTAACTATGACAACAGCCCAGAGAGTAAGTGGTAAGATTTTGGAAACGCTATTGGAACAAGAGAAGTCTTTTTTGACAAATACGCTAATCACAGAAGCTAAACAAAAACTAGAGCAGACTGATAAATCTTTTCTAGAATTTAAGAACTTAACAATTGAAAAAAAGACGAATAAACAAAAAAAAGACATCTCACACTTCAAAAAGGAATTGGTATATCCATACCTTGCAGAAGATTTCAATCCCCAAACATTTTGGAAAACTAACATAAATCAGAATATAGGTCCTAAAAAAAGATGGGTCACTTTTTCGGACACGTCGTCCAGTAATTCGGGCAATGATGATCCTAATCAATCTTTGGGCGACCCCCCTTTTCGAGGAAGGGGCAGCCGAAAAGGCCGCAGAGTAGCGCCCCAAGGCCGAATGTCCCGGGGAATGCCCATGCAAAACAATCCGGGACAGGGTATGACACACCGGGACTTTCAAACCCGCAACCGGGCTTACAGATGGTAAATGAAATATTACCAATCTTTAATCTCTCATCCCGTATATTAACAACATCGGAAACATCAGTACTTAAACGTGGCCTATCGTTTGTTCCATCGCAGAATCCTAGTGCAATGGCGTTGATAAGTGAAATTAAAGAATTTCTACGTAAACTTAGACTTCGGTTCTATTTTATGGACCATACGATACTAAGGGAGCCTAACATCTCCGGTCTCTCAAAACCTTCTTCATTCACTCCGAGTTTGAGTGACCTTCCCCCTGAAGTAGCCATCTTAGAAAAATTGGTTCTCAAAGAAGTAGAACAGCAGATCCGTCATTACAGACACCAATCAGGACCAAACTTAGATTTACTAGAATTCCAGGCCATTAAGACACTGGCCTCTGACCCTACCATAGTCATAAAAGCTGCTGACAAAGGCGGGGGGGCAGTAGTCTGGGATGCCAATAAATATGACGAAGAAGTGTTCAGACTTCTTCACATTCCAGGTCATTACACCAAAATAGCACAAGATCCATCGAAGTTGATTAAACTTAAAATACTCCAACTCACGGAAGAAGCCAGCCAAGCAGGTTTCCTTTCGGTAAAAGAAATTGAATACATCAACCACTCAGATGATCGCATTCCTCTGTTCTATATCATGCCCAAGATGCATAAAGATATTCAAAATCCCCCGGGACGTCCAATTGTTTCAGGATGCGGATCGATTCTCGAGCCACTATCAAAGTACATCGATTTTTTCATCAAACCCTTGGCCATGGCAACACCTACTTTCCTCTTAGATTCCAGAGATGTGATTAATTTGCTAGAATATCTGAACTTTGATTCTGACACACAAATATTGGTCACATTAGATATTGAGGCTCTTTATACAAACATACCTCAAGAAAGAGCTATACAGAGCTTAGAAATCATACTCAATAGACAACCATATCCACATAGTGTTCCCACCAATTTTCTGTGTGAAGCTGCCAAGTTAGTTTTAACCAACAGTTTTTTTTAAATTCAAGGAAGAATTCTTTCTACAAATTAAAGGGACTGCTATGGGCTGTACTTTTGCCCCAAATCTAGCCATCATCTTTATGGCTCTTCTTGCGGAAGAAAAAATCCTGGCAAACTCAAATCCGTTCCGGCAACAGATTAAGTTATACCGCCGATACATTGACGACATACTCTTAATATGGGAAGGCAATACTCAGTCTTTAATTCAATTTGTGGAATGGCTCAACAAAGTGGATTCAGATATTCATTTCACGTTTGAGTACTCCACTACGAGGATTGCTTTCTTAGATTTATCTATCTTTGAACAAAGAGGTGTCTTACGAACTGAATTATTCGGAAAGACGACAGAAAGGAACACCACACTCTGTTTTGAGAGTCAACATCCCTCCAGCTTGCTACGGAACTTACCTTTCGGTATGTTCCTACGGTTATGCCGGAATTGTTCTGATATTGATAATTTTATCAAACATGCTACCATCCTAGAAAATAGACTATTAGAACGAGGCTACCCTAAAAAGCTCATCAAACACTCTAGAAAGAGAGCCCGCTATGCAAATCGAGATCTGCTACTATTACCTAAAAATGAGAACATTAAAAAAGAACAATTGGTTTGTGTCTCGACCTATTGCCAATACAGTAATACCATTAAAGGCATCATTTTAAAAAATTGGCGGGTCCTGAATGCATCCGGCATGATTTTGCCAAAACCCTTATTTGCTTTCAAGAAAGGCAAAAATCTAAAACAAAAAATGACACGTGCAAGTAGAACCTCAGCTAAACCAACCGCGATCAGGGACACCAACTTTAACCCAGTGATAGGGCATTATCCATGCACGTCATGTACTGCCTGCAAGTTCTCAAAAAAAAAGACTTCTTTCATAATGGAAAATAAAACCTGGGACTTACGCACCTTTACAACGTGTAAAAGTAAAAACTTCATTTATGCAATTTCATGTCCTTGCAAAATGATGTATATTGGAAAAACCACGAGAGAAGTAAGCACCAGAATTAATGAGCATCGCTCAAAAATTAATACTCGGAATCTAAATGCTCCTATGGTAATTCATTTTGTTCAAATGGGCCATACTGCGGAACAAATGGAGTGGTTCTGTATTGAAAAAGTAATTGCCTCCAACGTAACCCAAATGACAAAAAAACTGGCTTACAAAGAACAATTATGGATCTTTAACCTAAAAACTTTAACTAATGGTTTGAACACACTAGAACCAGGTCTTTCATATTCCTAAAGGGGATCCACCATTGAGACGTTGACGTGGGAAACACCTTAGGTCCCGTCCATCGGGAGCCCTCTGATGCCACTGAGAACGAGAAAAACAGGCCGGTATACCATTCATAGTCCCTTTTCACCTTGATTGACAAGCTACAGTCACGTGAGCGGCCCTTGCAGTCACGTGAGCGCTAGTATAGTATTTAAGAAGCCGTAGGAATAGTTCTTACGTCGCCAGAGGGGCGCCGTCGGGTTACGGACCACACAGACCCTGCGAGCAAGCATATTTTTAACAGCTCGTCCCGGAATATTAAGTAGACTCTTCCTGTTTCTTGCTAGAAAGCATTATTTATTTTTTCAGCCACGAGCTACCCGCTATTTATTAGGCTTGCATACAGTGAGTCTTTGACATTGTTGAATTATATATGCCTCCGGCTGCTGACACCCTTCCAATGCCGAGCACTCTCCCGTTAGTAACGTGAGCCCTGGCAATTGATTATCTTTGCTTCGGGAGTTCTATCCGAATTGTTATTGTGATTCGCGTGACTTTTGCTCCGCCCCAACTCGACCTTATCAACAGTTCTGACCCTTTTTCTCATTTATATAGGGAACGGGAGAGTTGTGAATCTCTGGGTGTACCCCTTGAGTCTATGAAAATTTATATTGGAGGATTGATCCTTTCCTCCGAAATGGTGCTGCCTGCATGAAAAACAGCAACTGCAGGATTGAACCATTCCCATATCTTCAGCTGACGGTTACGCAGTACAGACGTGTTGGGACATCGCATATTGGTATAGCTGGTACTCCTGTTCTTCATATCAGGAATTTTCAGCTGTCTCTCCTTCTCTCTCTTCATTCATGAAGGTTAGTTATTAAAAATTAGACCTATAAGCGCTTGCATAGCACACTGCCTGTATAAATAGATCACGCAAGTTTAATACATGGGAATTTGCATCTTCTCACTAACTTAATGGGTCCGCTTGATGGCCACGAGGGGTTGATTCTCTCTGCACTTTGGGGCATCAATGATCATGGTAGCACTGTTTATAGCATGCAAAGTACCCCCCTTGGAGTTATGGCACAAGGTAGGGACAGGTTGTGTTTGATTTTAAATCACTTTTAATGAATATGAATTGATTGATAATTGGGGGTTTCCCTTTGTTTTCTCTAGTGGTTCTATGATGAGGTCTCTCATATATGTATATCTCCCTGTCTTTTTAGAGTTGAATTGTTATTCTCCTGATGAAGGCGTAACTCAATTAAAGTTAAATACGCCGAAACCGGTTGAGAAACCAGTGATGAGGTCAACTTTGGACATCGATGTGACCCATCCTAAACTGATGACCACTTGAACTATCTGTTGTTGTGGCTTTTCATATATATTTATTATATATCTCTTTCTCTCTCTTTTTTATGAAGACAATAAGTAAATCAATTGTTATGACTTTTTTAGGATAAAGTTTTACCTTGCATGTATTATTGTGATGGATGTATGAATGGCTATTGGATGCCTGTGTACGAATGAGATGGAATATATGTGAAACTATGTGAAATTATGTGTTCTTAATTCCTTTCCTGCGATGTAAAATTATTGAGTGCTATGATTAATTCTCGATTAAAATTTGATATTTAAATAATGGATCAGGTTCAATTAAATTTCTTGATTCCTTCTGTCTCCAAAATTGTATCCTCTGGTTTTCTTCCGTAATTAGTAAATCCATTGTGAACATATAATGTTTGTAGAATCTGCTGGGCTGAAGGGCATATGTGATACCATACCATGCTTATTGACTTACCTAGCCCAATATCTGATAATCAGTACGGGAGAGTGCAAACATGTATTTATTGCATGGCGCTCCCGATGGGAGATCCTCCTGGCCTCCTTCCACTCCTCCATAGCCATCATTAATGTCAATCAAAATGGTACTGTCATGGCCCAGGGCTCTCAGACCATTCTCCTCCCTTCTCCTTGCACTCCTTCTACCTCCTGTCTGGCTCCTTTGCCACCTCCTTCCTCCTCGTCCACCTCCTACCTGCCACTATGCCACCTCTGGCTACTGCCTCTGCCCACTCTCTTGCCCCTCTACCACTTCTGCTGGGTGTACCTCTCTCCTGCCAATGCACCAAGCGGCTTATTCCACACTTGGGTGCCTTGGTGAGTGCTATTACTTCTTGGGGCTCCAGCACTGAGCTTTTAAATACTTATTAATTTATCTGCTACTTTTGGGGCTCAGCCACCTCACAGCCTGTGTGGAAGCCCGCTTCATGGTTTCCCCTTCTTACCTCCCTCGTCCCTCCCTCCCCCAACTCCTGATTGGGCATCAGCCCGTGCTTTTGTGTGCATTGCACGATTTTGCCTGCCGATGCACTGTGTGGCTTATTCCACACTTGGATGCCTTGGTGAGTGCTACTGCCCTCTTGGGGCTCCAGCACTGAGCGTTTAAATATTTATTTATTTGCCTGCTATTTTTGTGGCCCAGCTGCTTTGCGGCCTGTCTGGAAGCCTGCTACTTAGTTTCCCCTTGTTCCCTACCTCCTCCCTCCCCCGACTCCTGATTGGGCATTTGGCCCTACTTAAGTGATCCCAGTAGGGCAGCCCCACTGCCCGTTGCTGCCCCCTTTGGCGAAGGGCCCCAAGGCAAAGGGCAGCTCCACTGAAGCAGCTTCAGAGGGTGTTTGCCAGTGTTCGCTGTGGGAGCATGCAGTGCAGCCGTCAACCAGCAGTGACTGTCAAGGTAACAAAGGTGGGAAGGGGGAACAGCCATTACATCTCCCCATCTAACTGTCCCCCCTATCTTAGTACTTTTAGGTAATTTCCTGCTATTTGCTACACGTCACAATTGTGGTTATGCATATCTGGAATTAGGTGAACTGTCGTAATTAACCCTCTGTCTTTTCCCCTCTTTCAAAGAAAGTCGAATCTGGGTGTTTTGCATTGCTGTTGTGTAAAAAAATTAGGCCTTTTCCCTCTTCTTAGTAAAGTCGAATCTGGGCGCTTTGCATTTCTGTTGTGTTAAAAAACCAAGCATGTGTCCCTCTTTCTAGGAAAGTCGACTCTGGGTGTTTTGCGTTGCCGTTGTGTTCAAAACTAGGCCTTTTACCCTCTTTCTAGGAAAGTCTAATCTGAGTGTTATTTGCCTTGCATGTTCTTCTACTCACACGCCGGTTTTAACTTGCTCTGTCTATGCGCATCCATTAGTCTCCCTCTCCTGTGGTTAGCCGTACTTTGTAAATTTGTGCCTCTCTATTGTTTTCAGTGTTCTGTCCCAGCTGCTTCCTGCATTCCCCTGTGGTGTGTTACCGGTGGTGCTTCCAGTGTGCTTCCTACTGTGTGAACCCTCCCCTCCTGTGCATCCTGCATTGCATGGCTCTGTGCTGTGCTTCTTCTCCTCTCTCTTCTCTCTCTCACTCTCTCCTCTTTCCTCTGCGCACCCTCTATGGTGCTCTCAATTTCTCCCATCTTCTCTAACTGCTACACTATCTCCTATACTATCCCTCTCACTGGAAGAAATAAATTCAAAAAGGACATCCTGGTCTCTAACCCAGGCCTGCCCATCGCTGATACCTACATCAGTGCTTCTTCCAGACAGACTTTCACCGACATCCTCTTTATTGTTCCCTCTCCAGACCTATAGACCCCTCATATGGTCTCTGTTCCCTCTCCTTTTTTCTCCTTCCCCATTAATGGCAGCACCCAATGGGAGGTCCTCTTGGCCTCCTTCCAGTCCTCCATAGCCATCATTAATGTCTATCAAAATGGTACCATCATGGCCCAGGGCTTCCAGCCCAATCTCCTCCTTCTGGAGAGGCATCTCCCGCTTCTTATCAACTTCCTCCTTTCTCCTGCCGCTCCTACCTCCCCTCTGGCTCCCTTGCCACCTCCTTCCAGGCCACTATGCCACCTCTGGCTACTGCCTCTGCTCCGTCTCTGGCTCCTCTGCCACTTCTGCTGGGTGTACCTCACTCCTGTACCCCTTCCCGGAAGTCTTTCAAAAGTGGCAACCTGCTCCATGTAGCTACTCTCAACTCTTGCTCTGCCGTCAAACACTCCGCTGACATATGCCACCTCCTCAAAGAACTTGACCTTTATGTCCATGCTCTCACCAAGACATGGTTCACTGCTAGCTCTGTCATGAGTTTTGACACTCTCCTCCCTGAGGCTACAAGATCCTCTCTGAGCCCAGAACCAATTGGCCTGGGGGTGGAGTGGCCCTGATTTTTCCTGAATGGGTTCCTGCATCAGTCATTCCCACGCAGGCCTATTTCTTCTTTGAATGCCTGGTCTGCGGCTCTCTACCTCTCCTGGCCCCTCTCTAACTGTGGCCACCATCTACAGGCCACTGGGCCAGGTCGCTCTCTTTCTCACAGAATGGGCAGACCTCACCTCTTCTCTTCTTGTCTTTTCCTCTCAACTTCTCCTCCTCGGAGATCACAACATCCACCTAGATGCTTCTGACCCCTCTTCTGGGCTTTTCCACAACCTTTGCAACTCTCTTTCTATCTCCATTCTACCCTCTGGTCTGACACACTCTGCCGGACACACCTTGGATGTTCTCATCTCCTCAGACATTCCCCTCTCTAACCCTCTCACTACTCCTCTTTCTTGGACTGACCACTTTCTGCTCTCCTTCCACCTGAAGCTGCCTGTCTCCTAGGCAAAGCCCCCCCCATCATTGCCACCTTCCTACTCAGTCAAACCTATTACTAATTAGCTCTCACCTCAAGGGAGCCCTATTAAATGCTAGATCAGTGGTAGCACATGCCATTGAAATAGCCGACCTTATTCAGAACGACAACCTTGATTTTTTTGGCTATCACTAAATCTTGGTTGCACAACACTGCAGGCCCTGCCCTCATGCTAGCCATCCCTAATGGATACACTATCCTGAGATTGGATAGAAGTGAAGCACGTGGAGGTGGCATAGCCCTTATTGCCAATCCAACCTCTCTATCAGATCCCCTGACATTCACTCCTGTGAAAGTTTCACAGCCAAGATCCTCGTTAACAACTCCCAGACGCTCACTATCCATTTGATATACCGACCTCCAGGCCCTATGGGAACTTTTGAGGAGGACCTATCAAATATCCTATCACACAACTTAAAAAACTCCTCCCAAGTCATTCTACTTGGGGATTTTAACCTAGGCTTTAACGACCCTAAAGACCCTCATGCAACTTGCATGGCCAATATTCTGACTGAATTCGCCCTTACCCAAAGAGTACTTCACCCTATACATAACAAAGGTAAAACACTAGATTGGGTGGCAGATTATAATTGTAACATCTCCATCTCATCGATCTCTCCCCAAATTTGGACAGATCACTACCTTGTGCATTCTCTCTAGCAACCAAAAGACTGTCCTCTACTCCTACTCAAAGGGCTCTGCCTATTCTAACCAGAAATAAAAAGAACATCACCCCTGACAACCTACTCCCTTTTATTCTCCCCAAACTTAATTCCTTGGCCCCGGAAACTATGGTGAACGAATATAATAAAATTATGTCTACTTCACTAGACCAAATTACACCTCTTAAAATGAGGCAAGGTAAGCCTAAAGCTCACCTCAATTCGAGGTACACACCACACTTAAAAACCCTATGCATAAAAAAAAGACAATGTAAGGTATCCTGGAGATTATTACCCTCTGATGAAAATAAAACTAACCTAAGCAACATAACTGCTCTCTACAAAAAAGAAATACTATTGGCCAAACGTGACACCTAGAACACCAGAATATCCCAAGCTAACTCGAGTACAAAAGAACTTTTCATTATCCTGAAAGAACTAGAAACTCCCACCCCAGTGCCAGACAACTGTGTCAAAGATAAATCTTGGTGTTCAAATATACAGCAAGCATTGGCCAATAAAGTCACGACTTTACAATCCAGAATTGCTAAGAAAAAAGCATCACTCACTACTAGGCCTGCCTACAACAGTTCCCCGTCACCTCCCATTAATACTACAGGCCACCCTCGAATCAAGGTTTCTAAAGTCTCTATTGTTGAGACGCAAAATCCTATTCTATCGCTCAAACCCTCTAACTGTAAGGGAGCCCAATGCCCTGCCCAACTAATAAAGGATGCAGCCAGAGAACTGGCCCCCTTCATCACTAAACTGATTAATGCTTCATTTGCCAGAGGCACTATACCAAGTAACCTTAAAGAATCTTGGGTGCTATCCTTACTGGAAAAACAGACACTCGACCATGCCATATCCACCTACTACTGCCGAATTACTACAGTGCCTTTTCTTCTGAAAATGATAGACAAAATGGCCTACCTACAAATTCAGAAATATTTGGAATCTTACCACTTGCTAGGAGTTCGACAGTCCGGTTTTCGCCCTCAACACGGAAGTCAAACAGCTTTAGTCGACTTAAAGGCCCAAATCGACGAGCTCAGAGACATGGGAAAACCAGCCTTACTCCTCCTCTTGGACTTATCAGCTGCATTCAACCTTGTGGACCACAAGGTCCTTTGTAGTCACCTGGACTCGGCCGCTAATTTCTCTGACGAAGCTATAGTGTGGATCCAATCCTTTCATAATAATAGGACTATGAGAGTCTTCTCACCTACAGCAGCTGCAGACCCCATCCCCATTACCTGCGGAGTGCCTCAGGGATCATGTGTCTCTCCTACGTTATACAACATCTTCACGAAGCCCCTTTTCAATGTTCTGGACCATCTTGGTGTCACCTACACTAATTATGCAGATGACACCCAGATTCTCCTACCACTTACTGGTGATTATGACAAGGATTTGGCCTTGGTGAACAGTGTGTATCTCATCATCCAGGCATGGATGGCCACCCATGGACTATGCCTGAATGATTATAAAACGGAGATTATCATCCTGGGCACCTCCTCCATCCTCAAAACATTGGGACCCAGATATGCCTCTTTTAACGTCGACAACAACCTTATCACTGCCGCCACAGAAGTAAAAAGTTTAGGTGTCTACCTGAATTCGACTCTCACCTACAATAAATAGGTCAACGTGATGGCTTCTGCGACCGCATATACGTGTAAATTAATTAGAGCAGGTAAACCTTTCCTATCTAACAAGAGCTACATCACCTTGGCCAGAGCACTCATTTTGTCGAAGCTGGATTACTGTAATGCTCTTTACATTGGTGCTAACAAGGCAACCATTAAGAGAATCTAGCTTCTCCGAACAACGCCCTGAGAGCAATACTTGGAATCTCAAGAAGAGATCACATATCCGAAACTAGAAAATCTAACAACTGGCTCTCAACTCAGGAAAAATCCAACTAAAAGTCGCCTCACTTGTATTCAAATGCCTAAATGAGGCTGCACCCCGCTATCTCTCAGAGCGTTTCACCAAGACTATCCCTATAAGATACACCAGATCATCCAGCACCAACTGCTTCATAGTGCCTAGATTCAAACTCTCCAGAGTTGGGGGACGTAGCTTTCAGGTCAAAGCAGCTCTTCTCTGGATCTCACTACCCCCTCCTCTTCGAGTGGACCAATTATACTCTAATTTCCGCCAGAACCTAACAACGTGGCTGAAAGACTCAGACAAGTAATGTCTGCCCTGACTCTCTTACGTACCTGCTCATCTGGACTACTGTGTATATATGTATATAATATGTTTCTACTGTGTAACTATGATGTATATTGCATGTGATTATGATATTTGTATAACCAAGCTTTGAGTTATCGTTTGCTATGCGCCCTGATACCTAAGGGTCTGGAGCGCAATATAAGTAATAAACAAACAAACAAACAAACAAACAAATCGGCCCATGAAGCGAGTGCCAGTCTCCAAGAAGAGGCTTCATATTCAAGCCTGCATCTCCGCGGCAACTAACAACACGGCCAAGCTCTTTAAAATCTGTAAGGCGCTGGCCAATCCTACTGCAGTCTCCACCTCTCCTGTTCCCTCGCAGGCCCTCTGCTTGGTTCTGGCTTCTCATTTCACCACTAAAATCCAGGACATCCGGTCCTGGCTTTCTCCCTCTCTCTCTCTCCCTCTACCTCTCTCAGGGCCCATTTGGCTGCTCCCCCCCCCTCCTTTCCTGCTTTCCTCCCTCTCCGATAACACATAATGATGTTTCTAGACAAAGATGGTGAAGGAAGTAGACGAAATTGAAGATATGATTAGTTTACAGCTCTATTTACATGGATTCCGACCTGGCTAGCAAATGCTTTTAAAATGCTTGGAGCAATACTAGCGCTCGTGTTGCTAGAATTCTGTCTCATAAGGATTATTATGGGACAATGCACAAAGACAACCAAGAAAGTTATTGGAATGAAGACAACGATTGACATTGATGCTGAAATGGGTGATCAGATGCAAAATGAAACCAGTCCCCATGAGCATATAAAGAAAAGTATCCTTGCACCTCCAGGAACCAAGTTCCAGTATCCCAAGGATCGGAAAAGATATGTAGGACGTTGGATATTCTGTTCGTCATCTGGAGAGTGCTGTCATATAACCTGGAGTATGGATGAACACGTACAAAATGCAGGCCACCTGAGGGGGGTGACAATGTTTTGGATTCCAAAAAAGAAGCAGGATGAGGAGAAGCTGCTGATAGAGAATGAAAAGGAGATAAAGACTATGGAAGAAGAGAATTGTAGAGGAGCAGGTAAACATATACTTACCAGTTCCCACCCCCTCGCCACTGTCATATTGGAACAGTTGAAGAAAAAACATAGATTGGACCCCTTGTATCGTTCCTATACCACATTGAGTGTATGAGAGACATTATGCACTCAGACAGTCATACAGAATGTACCCTAACACTGAAAGTGTGGAAGGATGTCGCATGGAAGAAAGTTATATGGAAGGATGCCACCTGCCAAGTTGTCAGAATGCATCAGGCGAATATTGTGGGTCAACGTTAAATAAAATCTGACGAGGACAAAATGATGTCATGAAGAAGATATATGAACTTATGTTGAAATGATATAATAATATTAGGTAACAGTGTAACTGAAGCATTAAGAGTAACAGAAACCTAAAGCTAAAGTAATCATTGATCTAAAGAAGATGAAGTAACTTACTGAACAATAACTGTAAATATGCAGGAATGCAAGGTAGAAAGACAACGTATAGAAGCTTGCTATAGAGGAATATATAAAGTGACAAGGACAGCCATATTAGGAAAATGGACAACAGCTCACGTTGAATTTAACCAAGCTCCCTCAGAGACTGGCCAAGGCTGTAGGAATCAGGAGACGCGGAAAGACAGCCCTGTGAGCAGACCCAATGATAAGTCAAGGTTTGCTCAGAGCGAAGATGCTATTTTAAGGGATAAGCGCAAAGCACAAAGGGAGTATATGGATAAACTCTGAATGTGGACCATTCTTTATAGATGGAAGAAGACAAAAACATATGTGAGAGACACATTTCTGGTCAATTAAAAGTGTATAATGTTCATATGAGGTAGAGTGAGAAAGTCTCTAGAGGCCAAAAGGAGCAACAGCACCTTGCATAATTAAATCAAATAGCAGTAAATAGAAGGCTGAAATGGACAAATTTGTTGTCTTTTCAGACATGACTCAGAAGTTGAAAACAAAGGCTATTCATTTGAGCCTTAAACTGAGATAGCAGTGTGCTAACACTCCCTTGAATGTTCCAGAACAGTGAGCAGCAACAAGGTCAACTACAAACGAAAGACTTTGGCTGATGGCCTACCGATGACAGATGATGAACTAATTGGGAAAATAGGAAGCAGAATGACAGGATTCAAACATCTAGGTTTCGTTTCATGTACGTGTTGCTAAGGAGCTAAAAGTGCAAGGTTGAGATAGAATGCCAACCAATCAGTGGGGTTGAGGGACAACTTAACAACAAAGTTACAGGAGCCAATCCACTGATGTTTTCTTCGCTATAATAAATACTATATGTGTTTAGAGGTAGTTCAAGGCGTGCCCTATAGACAAGGGGTAGCCAATGAAGCCCTGATCTTTATGTATTCTATGAGTTCCCTTCACCAATCCCTTCCCTCGATAGGATTAGTATTTTGCCACGTAGAATGATGTTATAGATGAAGCATATTGAGGTATAAGACCTCCATGTAATCAAGCTACTGTGTGAGTGTGCAAGCATCAGTCCGATGTTTGTCAGGTCTCCCTGCTTTATTAAACTAAGCACAAAGAAAAGTAGTACTTTGCCATACTCTTTGAGTCTGTCCGATTATTTGGTCTCAGATCTATTATTGTAATTCCATCTAGCACAAAATACACTTCAAGGTGCTAGAGCACAAACGCTCACATCTATCTGCAAATCGCCAGACGACTGTGTCATTACCTTAATGTCATGCCTGATTGATCATCTGGTAAAGCAAGTTTGGTTCTCCTGTTAAAATCTTGCTGTTTAACATTCATTTAAAATGTTTATTTCTTAGCACTGAGTGGCGCCAAGCGGACAAAACAAACACCTGTTGAATAAAGGCTATAGGGACGGAGGAAGGGAGATTCATCAAATTCCTCAAGAGCACGCCCTCAAAGACGGCCAACTCAGTCTCCTTCAGCAATTCTAGACCATAGTTAACGGTGGGTAGCACCTTTCATTTCACACATTCAGTTAACGATGATAACGTGAATGCATAATAATACTTTCTTAAAATGATTTTCATCTGTGATTTCTCATAAACTCTATTATGTATTGCAATAATTGCATTTGCACTTGCTATCATGAAGCCAATATAGATTAGCTTATGAAATCATCCAAGTAGTCCCACTTTTTTTCTTAACACATGTGCTGCTGCACCAGGACTTCAGTTCACGAGGTGAGCGCTAGCAGGGGGTCCCCTCATTGCATAATCAAGTTGTAAGGGTTCTCGTGCCTTTGTCTATGGGCTAAAAAAAGATGCCAATGTCGCTAGTAGGCGTTATGTTAACAAACCAACTCTCCAACATCTTTACATAGTTCTGAGATGTCAAGTATTGAAATTCTTCTGTAAGCATCGTTGTACATTTTATTTATTTATTTATTTATTTTTACATTTATAAAGCTCACTAAGCCCTGAGGCAGCAAGCCCTTATTTTAGAAAGGGATGCATTTGCTCGGCTAGCTTTGCAAAAACTGCTTATCTAGAACAATTCAAAAACTTTGAAAGACTTGCATTTGGCAGACCTGGGGACATGTTTCTTCAAACACTGCCGTTCGTTTGGTAGATACAGACCTCCATCATATTCTGTTTCATTTTTTTTAACAAAGTAATTCATTGGTGGTGGTTTATAGAGCGCTTATACTGGACTCAAACAGCTCCTAAGCATTGATGTGGGAATTGAACGCTTATTGTACAGGCATGCGCGTTGCCCATGAGCTATCCTTCCAGCACCTCGTATCTGTGCAAGTAAATATCTTCAGTTCATCAAATATCTGCCCATGAATTGACAAAAAGTGAGCGCTCTATCAGCAGGGCTCAAGTTGTGGGTACATGCGGGTGGACAGAGTCCCCCAACTTTTTTCAGAAGTCACACCACTTCAGAGTGCCTTGGTATGCTACTTTCTGGTGACACCACATTCAATTAGTATGTTAATGAGTCCTCCCACTTTTTTTTTAGGACTTGACCCCTGTCTATCAACTTACTGTCATTATTATTATTAGGGTTTTTATTAAGTGCGCACTTAGCATCAGTAAGCAACTGAACACTTTACAAATATAGATGGAAGAACAATGTTAGGGACAGGGTTTTAAGTGGGCCAGGGCTAGCCTGGGCTGAGCTCTGGCAGGTTCCGAAATATGGTTCTGAGGCGGGGCCCTGCCGGGGCTCACTTACATCATCCGGCAGCCCTGGCCACTAGAGGACAAGGCTTTTTTCTAAAGCCTGAATCTCCCGCTTATGTACGAAAGCTTCAGGCCTCAGAAGAAAATGCCTTTGCTGCATAATGGTGGCGGTGGCACCTGTGAGGCATTCCTTTAATCAAGATATGTCCATGGGCTGGTGCCACCATTACAGAAGAAAAGGTGACACTGCAGGAATCCAAGGCCTTTTTTTTCTAAAGCCTGAAGCTCCCGCTCATTCACAGGAGCTTCAAGCTTAAGGAAAAAAGGCCTCAGCTCCCTGCAGCCTCACATTTTAAGCCTTAATGGTGCTTCTGCCCCTCGCCAGGCATCTCTTTAAGTAATAAATGCAGAGATCAGCACCCTCTCCCCTTGGGGAGAGGGTGCTGATCTCTACAAAGGGCTGCCTGGTGGGGGTGTCGGTAGCCCATAAAGCTGGGGATCGGCAAGGGGCTGTGGTTTTACGAGCCAGCAGGCAACCCACTCTCCATTAGGCCACGCTCCCTTGATGAGCCCCGGCTCATTTTCCTGTGCCATTTAAGGCACTACTTAGGGAGCAGAGAAACAAGGGAGTGGAGATCTAACAACAGGGGGGGGAGGGCAATTGCCAGCAATGGATCTACAAGGGGAAGCAGTGGGGATCAGATCACCCAGTCTCAGGTATGGTGGGGTGTGGACGGTGAATGAACCTAGGTGATAGTGAGGTGTCAGCTGTCTTGCATGTGAAACACAGCTTTGCTGCAAATAGAATTAATATTTATCTTAATGTGAAGCTTTAAGTGCAAGCAGAACGCGACTGGTAGAATGTCATCAGCAATGTTCCCTCTCAGCTGTGCACATGTGCGCATGCCCAGCTTCCTGCTGTAATACGCATTATAGCAGAGGACAATATTACAAATTAGTACCCGGCACGCGCTGCACACCGGGAATACCATGTGTGGATTGGCTCTTTTCCGAGCCATACCACACAGTATTCCCATATACGTTAGTGCGACCTGCGCGTGCCGGGTACTCTGTTTCCGATGAGGGGCGTGGCAGCCCCTTAACCAATGAGGAGGCTCGAAACGGGGAAATCCCCGCTCCGAGCCTCCCCATGGCTTGAGGCTGCATTCGTCCGCTGCTGGGGACTCAGGTATGTTTTTTTCTCTTCCCCCTCCCCTGCAAACTATCCCCTCTCCGCCCTCCCAACACGACTTACCTTCTTTTTTCTTCTTTTCTTAGGAGCGAACGCGCTGGAAACACTTCTCTTCCCGGCGCGTTTGCTCCCAATGGCCGCCATGGAAAGGGAAAACGGACTACATTTTCCCTTTCCCAGTGGCCTTTTTTTTCACTTTTGTTTTTTTTCTTTTTCTGTTTTGAAACGCGTCATGTTTTGAAACAGAAAAAAATGCCATTTGTACCCCAGTCTAATGGGCCAGGGTACTAATGGCTATAAGACCCTTGGCAGCAGGCCAATACCGCCCACGGTAATGCCCCTGGGGCTTCGTTAAGGCCCTCGCTACGCTCCCTGGGGCGGAATTGGCCCGCCACCTCGGGTCTTATTGCCACAATAAGGTATTATCACATGTATGTGTTCACAATATAGTGCTGCTGTATAATGTATTTTTCAATTATACTCTCAATCGAGTGAATGACTAGAGGCATGGCCCTCTCTTCAGCCAAAGACTGTAACAATGGTTTTAGTAGTTTCAAATTACTGAAACTCCTTCAGAAAATCAGCAAGAGCACCTGTACACTAAATCCTCGTTGCGGCCCACACATTTGAAAACATTGTATGGTGAATATGTTTCAACAAAATAAACATGCTTACTATCCAGAAGCCATACTTTTTGGCTTCATCAATAACTATAGCCTCATCAAGCATGAGTCTAGCTTGTTTGAATAGTGAACACTGCAAACTAAATCAAGTCTAGGGACTCTGGCAGCTAAAACGCAGTGAGATCACATGATATGCTCAGGATCACACCATTTGGCTAAGCGGTGAAGGTGGGATTTCAGTCCAGTCAGAAATGTATGCACTTGACCACGCATCTTCCTACCTGTAGGTACATATATGTGTTTATAGTAGCCTAAACAAATATCCTCTAGGTTTTACTGTGGAGACATAAAAGTCACACAGTGAAAGAAAATGCTTAATAAAAGTACGTGCCAGTAGTCATTGTTATTCACCCCTCCCATTTATAATCAACCATCTGTACTTCTAAATTGACATCATGTTGACAATGATCACTCCCAAGTACTCAATTAGTGGCGTGTCTGCGCTCATCTAATGAGTTGTTGATAACTAAGGCCTGCCTAAAGCATATTTGATAGGCCCAGTACCTCCCTGTTTCTTTCTTTGTACTTGAAATGCCAAGCAAATTAAACAGTCAAAGAGGGACGTAGCTCATTAAGTGGTCTCAGTGCCCTGGAACAGCACGACCCATTGTGGCCACCTACTTCACCTGCCCCAAGAAACTTCCCTGAACGTCCATTTGGCGACACCCGTATACGATACAGAAACTGGAAATATTCATTGGCTAACTGTAAAGTGACTTTTGTTCATCATGGACTTTGGTTTAGAGTCACTTGCATATAGCCAATACAGCCTTTTTATGAGAATTCTACTGCAAGGCCGCTTTCTGGGTTGTAAAGCTGCCGAGGACTGGCCGTGCTCCTATACCAAGTTGCTCTCTTGGAAGCACTTGTGGAAGCTAGTTATTGAGCATGGCTCTCATTAAGCATTGGTTAGTGAATGGGCATAAAATCCACAGAGATGGCAAGAAGGTCATAACATTGATTACACACCCAAGAGCTCTCCAGAGTCAGACCTAATCTGTCGACTGTGACTTCACTCCATCACTCCTAGTCTCCACTTTTTTGACATCACTATTCCCAAATGTGTGACGTTTGCAAACATCTCAAGGTTCACATGCCAGCTTTTCATATTTTACATGGGGGTAGCATGGATGCCATTATGAAGGCTAATAGCACCTGTTCGAAACAGCCTCAACTAGGGAGTTAAATTCAAGTGTACTCCACAAATTCTCTTTCATCAAGCTACTCTAGTGCTTCTATGAAGAGCTGTCTAGAAGGCTGGTAAACAGTAGCTGCCCAGCCCTGGCAAAACATGGAGGAATGTGCAAAATTACCTGAGATATGCATGATGAGTGTATTGCTTACAGATCCCAATTCCGGTAAAATAGCTCTGCATGTTAATCTGCCTGCTGCAGAAATGTGTGTGTACCCTGCTCCTTACAGGTCTGTTACGGGTTCCACTACTAGTAAGAAAGCTCTGCTGGCTAATGTTTATGCTGCCTGGATCACCTGGTCCCCCGTCAGATTGTACACCAGGCTCCACGGAGGCTTAATCCAACCCTGGTCATGCTGACTTTGGATCTTGCATTGCTCATCCCAGGCGTGCTTTATCGGACACACACAGATGACAGGTGGCCCAATAGACAGAATGCTGACTATAGAAGCACGTGTAACATGGAGGCGATCAAATCACTCATTCATTGTATGTTCTGCTATCCATTTTATAGAAAATCAAGGAAAAACTAATTTGATCCTGCTACTTCAAAAGGAGATAATTAAGTTCATTGAGTTAGGTAAATTGCTGCGGGATGTGACTGAGGAAAAGTGATGTATACATTCCCTTCACTATGTGTATATTGAAATTACCTTGATTAGTTTTAAAGAAAGAATGATTTGGTTTGTATTTATGTACTTACCTACTTCTTATTGTTTGAAAGATTGTTGAAACAATGTGCTTTTATTGTAGGTGCGTGTCTAAAAAAAAATCACATAATCTTCCATAAATCTTCTCACTTCTTTTTTTTATTTTTTTATTATTATTTATTTATTGTTTGGCTGTGTAAAACAACCTTTCAATAATTACAGAAATGAATAAAAATATATCATAAACATATTACAAATCAATTCATCAGTATATAACAACATCTCACAATTGATAAAAACCAATGTATATAAACCTTAATAGCAGCATTTTTTTTATCTCCTTCCCCTCATAAAACCATTCACAATTACTTTGGATATAATTCATTTAGAAAACCCGTTGTTGCTAATCTAATTGACATTCTCCTTGCACCAAAAATCAATAGCCATAATTCTTCCATATCGGTTATCATTTGCGCTTTAAAGCAATGAAAATAATATTTACGACGTATAGCATATAATGCAGGACAGTAAGCGATGACATGTTTCAAAGTTTCTGTGGTCTCAGGCACCTTAGAAAATCGACAGATGCTCTCACTGGCATCTATTATTTTTCGCCTAAATAGTATATCCTTTGTATGCCACAGATTTAAACGAAAACGAATATAGTCATCTCTAAATTTTGGAGACGGATATTTTAAGATATAAGATTCTGTAACTCTAAATTTTTTATGGCCAAACTGGCCAATATTCCAGTCTTTACAGTAGGAGCATTTTTCCAAAGCATATATCCAATCTTGCCGATAGTTTATTTTTAGCTTGCGTCGGATTGTGGATTAAAGTATCTAAAGAGATGTCCGCATCAGAAAGAATATTTATAACTGTATTTAACCAGTGTTTAGGGTATTGATGATCTGAATATAATAGATATTAACCTAAAATGCAGGATATGTCTATACATTGTGTAATCTTCTCACTTCTGTTAGGGTATTGAGTGGAGTCCTCACTCAGCCCCCTCCGTGTGTACATTGTATTTATTTACGAGCGAGAAATAAAGAGGCGAAGATGGAGAGGAAGAAAGAGTGATAGAGAGAACGAGCAAGAAGGGGAGGGACACAAAGGACCCGATTCATGGAATTTTTTGCACGGTTCAGTGACTTTGCACTGCTGAAAAGTAACTGTGCAAAGTCAGTACAAAGTCATTTTTTCAGTACAAAATTAATTTGAACTGACTGCACTGCAAAAAATACACTTTGTGTCGGCAGTGCAAAGTCACTTTGACCCATGCAAAATATTCCATGAATCGGGCCCAGAGAGAGGGTTTGACAGTGTCAAAGTAGGAAAGTGAAATGGGAAGCACATGAGAAAAACAGTGGTAGGAGCGTGTGAAGTAGACTGTGTTGCTTTGCCTTGTTAGGCTTGTCCCTGCATTGCTATGACTATTGATGTTCTGTTATACCTTGTCATGCTTTATTCATGCCTTGCTGTAGCATGTAATGTCTTGCTGTAAGTGGCGTCTAGGTTGCTTGTGGCTTCATTATCGCCCTCAACACTCTACATTCGATCTATGGGATGATCACATGATCCCTGATGACGAAACCGCCATACTGGAAGGAGCTTCACCTGAGCTGAGATGAACACTGAGTCAGCACAACACCAACAGAGGCCCTTGTTTCAGCTGCTTGAAGATGCGTGCAGAGGTCAGGGCACCTACAAGAACCAACCAGGGTTGATCGGCGGGCTGATCACATGATCCTGGACAAGCCTTATCTAGAAACTCACTTAGGGGCATCCTGCCCCAGAGCACTCTCATTAAGGGCAGGAGGTAGGGTAGATGATTTCCCTCATTAGGGGTACCTTTTTGCAGCCTGAAACTATCCTTGCGGTCCTCCGTCCAGCTCCTACGATCCTGCAGCTGCTGCTTTCACTGTCAAAAGAGGACCGGCTGCCTGTGTCCTGTTTATATCACTTTCCTGCTGAAGTACTTCTGGGTTTCTTTGGGAATTTATGCAATTTCCTTAGTGCGGACCAGAGCAAAGGGTGAACGGTGCTAATGCTTATTGCAACTATTCATTCATTATTCCCGGTTAGCCCCTGTTTGACACTGGTTTCCACAAAACATACCTCATACAAAGCACACACCCAACATTCACATTAAACTGCACAATAGCACACCATTAAAACAACTAATAGCATGCACGTGCATTCTTTTCAACTGCCACTCTGCACTTGCTCACACACATGAAATCAACAAACCCATTGGAATGCACACACAAGTTATACTCTTCCTTACAGAAGCAAGGCTGAAGCCCCACAACACACCTATTATCTTTGATATTCTCCCTACACTATCTCATCCACCATAGAGACCGCCCACCCAAACCGGGTGGTGGCATTGCCGTCATATAAAGAGTCACTCACATTAAGCAACCCCATGCAATCTATATACACATCCTTTGAAGTAAGTGCTGTTACTTGCTCCCTTCCACGACACCCACACACCAACGGTTTCCAGCTCAGTTACTGCCCCAAAACAGACAATCCCAACTTCTACATTGATTGGACTGACTTCACAACTAATAACCACAGCTCCCCTGCATCAATATCTAACTTGTTGACTTCAACCTTGGTAGTTCCTGTCCAGACAACAACCCTGTACAAAACAGTATACTCAATCCACGTCCCCTTATGACCTCACACAGCTCCTCACCTACCCCACATATACCTTTGGCAACAACCTGGACCTTTTGATTTCAAGCATAAAATCACGTCTGGAAAATCGAATCTGGGTGTCATGGTCAGACCACCTTACTATGCCCTTCAAGCTCACTTCCCCACTTGCCACACATCCCCTTGCTCCCAGCCAGACAAACCAATCACATTACACACACAGCCTTAGCACCACATATACCACCCGTCCTCCCCACACTCACATCCTTCGACTCTCCCCAACAATTACAACAGTCCCCCCAAATCACAAAAACCCTGCAGCTACCACCATAAACCATGGTTCAACAGCTCCTCCCTCTCCATCAAGCAGGACGCCAGACACCTAGAAAGAGCCTGGCAAAAGAACCCATGTCCTGCCACCAGAACACAACTCAAACACTGCCACAACAAATACAAAACAGTCATGTACACAATGCCAAAGCCACCCCTTACCTCCAAGATCTCCAAGACCCTACCTGTCATACACAGAAACTATTCAACATTGTCAAGCCCCTCACCAAACCACCATCCACACCATACACACACACATCCACTGCACTAGGCTACTCTTTCATTGTCTTCTTCCACTCCAAAATACACAACGTAAGGCAATTTCTTCTCTCTGGCCTACCACTCTCACCCTTCACTCCCAAACATTTCAACATGAGTCAACTTCCACCAGATCAACACAGGCACCCTTACGACCCTTACTACCAAAACAAAACCTGCAGACTTGCAGGATGATGCATGCCCACCTCAAGTCACATCCAATTGCATCACCTCCCGCACCACCATCTGGCGCAACATCATCAATTCCTGGCTCTGACATTGTACTATCCCCTCTGTACTCAAAACGGGACACATCTCACCCCTTCTCAAAAAAGCATCTCTGGACTCTGTTCTCCCTGAAATTTACCGCTCCATCACCATCCTTCCATACCTTGCCAGGGTCATGGAATGTTTTGTCACTACCCAACTGCAACAATACATTACACAAACAACATACTCAACTGCATCCAGTCTGGCCTTGAGCTGGACACTGCCCTAGGACCACTACACTTCACATTCTCGATGACCTCCACAACAACACAAAGGACACACAGCATTAGTCGAACTCCTCAACCTCTCTGCAGCCTTCAACACCATTCTAGTTAACATCCTATCCCACAATATGAAACTCTCAGGCAACATGCTCAAGTGGTTAACCTCCTATCTTAATGACAGGACACAGTTGTCTCCATGAATCCTTTTCATTCCGAATAAACACCCCGGTCAAGTATTGTATCCTGCAAGGTTTCTTCCTGTCTCCACTCCTCTTCAACCTCTATAATGAATCCCTTGGACGGACTCTCTGCAAACACAAGGTCCATCTCCACCAATATACAGGTAACACACAAATATATTTCCAAATCACATCCCGGTCACAACTCTAAATCATCCAAAGCTGACCACCCACTTCCTCAAGCTCAACCCTTCGAAAACGGAATGCCTCCTCATCTCCCACCCCCAGACACAAACCCAAACCCACCCCCTAGATCAAAGAACTCACTAGGAACAGCCCACACATCCCTCATCACACCTGTCAAATCCTTTGGCTTCACCATCAACCCCCACTTTTCCTTCATACACCACATAGATGCTTTCACCAAAACATGCAATCTACAACTACACCTTCTACCTAAAATCAGACACATTCAGTGACGGCTGGGGAATTTTTTAATTGGTAGGGCGTAAATATTTGCCAAAAATATGCAAGTGCAACCAAGCGTAGCAATGGCATTGGAACTGTGCAAGGCCGGATGGGGTGGGCACTCTGCAACATTTTTGGGATAATGGGTTAAAACAGTTCTCTATGCGGCATACTTTCTGTCAAAAATTGGGTAGAAATCCAGACAGTTGGCAATCTATTGTGTAGGGTAACTTAGGAAGAATTCCAATAGATGCAATACACTAACATTGCATAGGAGCATTTGCCAATGCATTTTCATTATACCTTTCCCCACAATATATCCCAGTATATAAAACATGTTAATGCTGGCTCTGCAAACAAATGTCCATTCTGGCTTCACCAATATATGACAGTATTCCATATAAGAACATACTCATGTTTGCTTTGCCAAAAGAAATGTCATGCCACAATAAGAAAGCATGTAAAAACTTCCTGAAGCAATTTAGACCTGTGTAGCCACCTAATAACACTTATCATGTTTGCTTTATCATAGGTGCCCAGTATAAAATGCCAACCCATAGCAAGTAATGGCTAGAATGGCTGCACCAGAATGCCAGTCAAGCCATGTAATGATACTTACCATGCTCACTTATTCATAGATGCCCAGTAGAAAATGTCATGCCATAGTAAGAAATGGCTTGACTGGCTGCACTGTATTGCCAGCCTAGCCAAGTAATATCATGCTTGTTTGTTTTTTCATAGATGCCCAGTAAAGAAATATTGCACAACCTACATTCCCCCTCTGTCACAATCAGATCCCAGCCCAGCAAACACAAGCATGCACACACACACACACAAACACACACACAGACACATTCACACAACATTCACTTGTTTATTCACTAACAGCATGCACTAACACCTGCACACTCATGTATGACCATTCATCACTCAAGCAGCCCTCCACCCATACAGCCCCACAAATGCATGCATTCTAACATTCACGTTGATTAAAAAAAGCAAAAAAAAATTCACTTGCATTCATTCCCCATTCATACACTGACACAATCAGCGGCATTCATTCACTTTCAAATTCATCAGCATTCATTACCTCCATGTCCCTTTTCCACGTCCCAGTACTTACTTGTGAGGTCGGGAACCTCATGTAACTACTGTGAATAGGAAAATTAGGATTAGGAATTATGAAGATTACTGGTAAGTAATCCATTCGTTCACTGGCACATTCCCCATCGACTCTCGTAATCTGCAGCACTCATTCACTAGCAAATAACACAACCGTCTTCATTCATTCACAGGCACATTAAAAAGAATTACACTCAGAGTGTAGCGTGTTTCAGTGTAATTGAGGGTGTTTTCATCACACAAGCAGCCAAGAATCCATATTGCCCCGCACATGCATGCATTCAAACTTTTACTCTGGTTAGAAAAACAAAATTCACTCTCATACATTCACCATTCACACGCTCACACAATCAGCAGCATTCATTCACTCATTCGCTCACCTACATTCCCCATTCATACACTCATGCAATCATCAGCATTCATTTACTCACACATTTCCCATTCATATACTCATGCAACCAGCAGCATTCCTAACTCCATCGCTCGCACATTCAGCAATCAATTGCATTCATTCACATGCACATTCAAGCATTACATTCTCACTCACACATATAAACAATCACACACATGCACGAATGCATACATACACACTTAAAAAAAAACTATTTTAAAATGCTTACCTGTTCATCAACTCGGCTCCAGGCTCCCGCTCGCCTGGCTCAGAAAGGCCTGCCCTGCAAACCCGTCTGGAAGGAAGCAGAGGGTGGTGTCAATCAAACATCTCTCCCAGATTCCTGGTGGTGAAGCGTGGGAGTTAGCAGCAGGGACTGGCTGCCACTGCCCCTCCTAATGCACAGGAGCTAGTCGTTTTGAGAGTGCAGTACCCCTGTAGCCATGGTCAGGGGCCCATGCAAGGCTGGGGAAGGAAAATGCTGCAGCTGGCGACTGGAAGTAGGCAGCAGGGACTGCCTTCCCCATGCCCTCCTAATGCACAGGCCCTAGGCATTTTCACAGTGCAATGCCCCATCTGTCATGGTCAGTGGCCCATGCAAGGCTGGGTAAGGAAAACACACCAGCCTTGCAAGGCGTGTTTCCAATGTCTAGCTGGGTTGCTGCACCCAAGGGGAAACCTTGTTTTCTGACAACAGATGCCATCCCAGGAGTGCTCCCTCAGCTGCAAACTGTAGCTGAGGGAACACTCAGGTTTTCACTGGGTTCTGGTTTCGGCTCCCCCATAATTGACGTGGGAAGGTGCCCCATCACCCATTATGGAGAAGCCGCTCCTGAACACAACCTTCTTTCTGATGACTTCTGCACTGCAGTCCAAAGACTAGTTCTCTCCAAACTGGACTATGGCAATGCTCTCCTCACAGGACTCCACAGCAGCACCGTCGCCCGAATGCATTCCATACAAAATGCAGCAGCAAGACTCATCTTCCACCTAATCAAACATTCACACATCAACCCCAGCTCTTACCCAGCTCTACTAGCTCCCCGTATCCTAAATAATTGCCTTCAAAGGACTCTGCATTCTTTTAAAAGACATCCACCGCAAAACTCGAGCTTACCTTCATGAGAAACTCAAACCCGTCACGCACACAAACAACAGACAAGGAAGGCAGCATCTCCTACACATTCCACTCTGCAAACTAACATGCACACAAAACAAGTGATTACCCACTGGACATCCAGGGCATGTAACAAACTACCTCTTCATATCTGCACGGCACCCGTCAACCACACTTTTAGAAAGAGCCACAAAACATACCTGTTTCCCCACAAATAACCCTGTCCTCCCATCTCCCCCACTACCAGTTGCCTATCCTAATCTTTCTATCCTATCCTGAAAACATTTTGTAACTTCTGTTTCGCCTTCCACCTTTTTAAACCTTTGAACCTTGTAAGGCACTCTGAGACCCTCTGAGTAGGGCCAGCGTTGAACATAATTTCAAATAAGTAAATAAATAAATACAGCTCACAGTTATCGCTTTGAATTTCTTTACCAAGATGCCCCATTGATTTTGCTCCCATGGGGCACACTGTGCATCTAAGCTTGCAACAATGCTTCTGCATGCTGGGGTGTGCGCCCATGTGCCCCACTGTAAATTAGCTCATCAGTGCCCCACCTAATTCTGCCCCACTGCGATATGGCTCCTCTGTGTCCTACTGTATATTTGCCGCACTGTGATTTTGATGCTCGATGCCACTCTAATTTTGACCAGCTTTTATTTGCTCCCAGCTGCCCCATTGCAATTTTGCTCCTAGGTGTCCTGTCGCTAGGAGGATTTCCTCACAAATCCTGCTTCATCATCTACAAGGCTGTCACCCTGAAGTCCCAAACCTAGCTAGCTGAGAAACTCAGCATCTCTGGGGGCCGACAATCCTCCAGAACAAAGGACATGGGCAGAATTCATATCTGCCGGTGCAAGAAGGAAAGAAACAGGAAACAGACCTTCTTTGTCAACGCACCAAGACTCCGGAACCTCCCCCGTCAACACTGGACTTGCCCCCTCACATCTACATATCAGAAAGGAGCTCAAAATTACCCTCTACAAGGAATGGCCCTTCCCCAATACCGAGGTCCACATACCTTCCACACCCCCCTCAAACCTGAGACTGGGTGCTCTGGTCCTTCCTCTTTCCTCCCCTGGTTGCTTGTAGAACACTTGCCGCCAAAATGGAAACACTCCCTCTCCCCGGTTGCTAGCTCCCCGCTCGCTTATACCTCTGCTTCCCTCACTGTGTCCTTGCCCCTGTGACTTGTAGAGCTCTCTCTTGCTTCCCGAAGGTAAGTCGGTGATCAATAAATACAATAATACAAATGCCATATATGTGTGGCTGATTTGCAGGATTTTATTAAACAGTCTAACTTAAATCACACCATTGGCATAACATTGCTCTGAATATAGAATCAACATTCCTGTTACATGGCTGTTAACCTCAATCTGCCAGATGCACACATTTAAGGTTCTAGTTATTACATGCTGCTGCCTGTCATCTTTCTCTCTCTGCTCCCACCAGGCTGCTCTGCCAGCCTCTACTGTGTCTGTGATTGCCTTGATCTTGCTTCTGTTTATAAATTGTAGCTTATCATAATATGGTGCTCGTTGCCAGTAACCTTAAATGGCGAACACATTAGTGGTCTTTTCTGTTTTAAGGATACAGCTATGTTGAACTAAAAACACTTGCTTTTCTATAACGAAGGATCTATCGTGTTCCTTTCTAAATGTCACGGTATGCCACTTTCTCAAGGTGCTCCCATTTCTAGTCTAAAGTTGACATTTCTATACAATGATATGATACAGTCACCACCAGTGAGCCGCACCTGTTTTCACTAAGGCTAAATAGTGCCTTGAAACACATCCATAGGAGCTGCAAAACACTGCACTAAGCACACTGAAACCCCTCTATGGGTGCATTGAAAGACATTCATTACAGCTCAAACAAAAATGTCAACATAGAAACGTAGCCATTTGCTTTTGCACAAAGCTTTTGAAATGTATCTCTTAAATGAAATAGAAATCATATGTAATTGCTGTTAAATGCACACTATATGCATACATGGAATGAGGGCATGCATATCATGTGTAATACATTCTAAGAAGCTTATTGTCAGGCTGAATTAACAACAGGGGACTCTGCAGCAATACAAAATGAAGACACACCACACAGGAGGAGTTTCGACATGTCATAGACATCCTACAATAATGATATCATCCTACAATGATAATATGTTACTTATATTGCACTATCGCCAAATCGCTTTACAGAGAACATAACACGACCGAAGTGGGAACTCATTTATCTACCTCATAAGAATGAAAGGTTGTGTTTTTCTTGCTGGGATTCGATCCTGAGACCTGCAGATCAAACACAGATCGCAGCAGCGAGTGCTCAACCCGCTGAGCTGCCTTACCTGCAGTTGGGTAGACTTAGTCAGTGGGTGCAAAGATATGCTATCCATGCATTGGGATATAACTAAATTAAACCAGTGGAAAGGTGCTCAAGTGCACCAGTACCCCTGATGCACCAGTACCCCGGATGCACCAGTACCCTGGATCCCTACTAGAGCATCAAATAAGCACATGCTCGAAGTCCACGCACTTCAGAAATTCAGATCCTTGGAAGATTCTGCAGTTGCAGACAGAACTAAGATGTCAAGGCAGGTGTACGAAGGTATGGGATACATACAGCATAATCCAAATTGGGAAGCAACTGAGTGTGGTGCACAGGGGGTGCAGCTGGCGTAGTTACAGGTAGGATGCAGGTGTAACAGAGGTTGCTTGGATGGATGTGGAGCAGCCAAGGGTAGGGCTCCGGAAAGGGAGAAGTCGGGTTGTACAGCAGCCAGTGGACAGCAAGATGTTAATTGAAACATAGGGCCATCAAGCCCTTCCTGAAGTCTCAGATGGGGACAGTCCCCTCTGCCCTGGCCCCTTGCCTCACAGGCAAAGTGTAGCAGGAATAGGCCTGCCTGCTTCTAGTTCCCGCTGGCACTTATTTGTTGGCAGTCAGGCGATTCTGTGGCTGCAGAGGGGGAGTTTCTCAGCCAGGTAGAGTGGTGGTTTGGTTGTGACTGCTTTGCAGGTGATGCAGGCTGTCTTGAGCATGATGCTTGGCTGAAAGCAGGCGAGTTATACTCTGTGAGGCTGCGGTGATGTGGTAGAATGTTGTCTTGGTGTGGCATTGGACACATATACTTCTAGCAGCTGGAGGCCATCAGCTGGCAGGATGTGTTAGGCGCGCATGACGGGCCCACCTTCTGAGGCCTCATCGTTTGCTCTTTGGCTTCAAGGCGCCCGGGGATTGGGATGTTGCTCCTGCAGCCAGGCCCTGCTCTGCAGGTCAGGCGAGGCCGACGACGGCACGGGTGAGGACTGCGCACCCGCCGGTTTACATACACGTGGGCAGTAGTAGACGTCAGGATACAAGTATCGCGTGCCGCACGTATCCCTGTGCTCGGACAGTTCCTGGAAGCACCGGCGGCGCGCGGCCGAACGCCGCCGCGCCGACATAGTTCGCGACAGGTCGGTGGAGAGGTCGACGCTGCCGCCGCACAGCTTGCACGTGGCCCGGGCGTGAACTGAGCTCCCCGAATCGACCAGCGCGTAAGTGTAAAAACCGCGGAACTCCCGGAAGGTGGCGAAGCCCACCCGCATGCAAAACCGCCTGCGTATGATCAGGATCCAGTCAGAATTGTCCAGCCTCTGCAAGTTTCCCATGCTCCCGGCCTGTGTCACACAGGCTGCTGCGTGCCTGGAGTCTGTGACGCAGCAAGCGGGACGTCGCAATATCGCCGAAAAAACCCTGTCGAGATTTGGAACTCGAATCCTTCTGGAAGGTTCTCGGTGTTTCCCAGGGGAGTGAGCTGCTCAGCCGGCTAGTGTGCTCTTCCCAGGCGAGCTTTTAGCTGGGGCGTCCATGGCACCCCAGCAGTTATCAGCGCCAGTGAGAATGTTCGAGGTCAAGTGAATGGCGCGGAACGCGCCTCCCGGAAGGTCCCAGGCGCGGCCTCCATCGCAACATGGCATTCTTGAAGCCCAGCCAACTTCAGGGAGCGCGCAGGGTACCGACTTCACTTCACCACCATGATATACCAGACAAGTGGGCACGATCTACTCATCGGCGCCCTGCAGGAAGACGGGTTAAATTGTCCACCACTGGACCCGTTTCAGAGCATACAAACGACCCACTTTTCTTTCGAGAGAGCCTGGAGACGATGGAAATGGCAGACGCGTGCATCTCAGTAACATAACATGTGTAGTCATCTCTTAAAAGCCAGAGGGCCTGATTCACACAAGCGCTTTATAATGGCTCAATACAATTGAAGGGGTCTCTGTGACTCAGACCCACAGGCCTTAGTATGTTAAGGAGGTACCTGAGCTAAGTGCGCCTGTGAGAGCACTGGTCTGACGCAACATAAGCAAGGTTGCAACGCACTCTTTGGGGGTGTGTGTAGTCTATGTTATATTATAGGTTAAACTGTGCTGGCATAAGGCACGTTCTTTATTTGTATAACTCATCTCTGCAGCTGCTGGCTATCATCTTCAGCCATCAGCTCCTCCGGGTGCCTCCGCCAGCCTCTGCTGTGGCTGCGATTGCCTTGCCTCGGCTTATACATCTCAGTTTATATGTATATAATATTCATTAATGGAAACTTTCGAAAAGTTTCTTTTCTGGTTTCAGACCGCATCCGTGTGAAATTTAAAACGCCTGATTTTCGCAAAAGCAGGGCCTGTCTCGCCCTATTAAAAATGCCAGTCTCGAGAGCCGCGTATCCCTAGTTTAAAAGCTCACATTGCCACATAATCGAATAATCCCAGTGACTACCTGTGACTCCACTTACACATACAATCTAATATGCTATTGTAGAGTGCGACTGCTGCCATTTTAGCTAAATAGCGCCTTGAAACACTGGCATAAGAAGAGCTGTGGAAGACTTCTATACGCGGCTATACAGCTCTGCCAGGATGCATGCATCTCTATTAGCTTCTGCACAAAGTTCCTGAAACACATCTTTTACAACAAATAGAAAGCTTCTATGATATTGCTGTTCCGTGCGCACTATTATGTTCTCATACATGGTAACGGTTAAAAAGATGATATGCATGACACCCAACGATGAGCCCCCCTGCGGGCATTCCAGTTGTGCCACTTTTCATCAGGTCCTTATGGCATGCCATGGGTGGGCATCCCAAGTCGCCTTGGGTGGCGTCGCCAGGAATCAAATTTAGGAGGGGCACAGAGGGGGGCACAGACAAAAGTAGGGGGAGAACATGATCACTGCTCGTCTTAGGTAGGGGGGACACAGGGTTTCACAGGTTCACAGGGGGGGGCGCCCCCCCAGCCTCTCCCCTAGCGACCCCACACCTGTGCCCATGGGCAAGGGTCATTTTGAACAGGACTTCGCTTTCAGCCATTACCTTGACTCCACAAGTGCCACGAAGTGGCTAGTGGACATGACTTCAAGACACGGGCGATTGCCACATGGTCCAGGATTTGTCTTCAGTCATGCCCTGCCCGAAATCCTAAAATCAGAGGGTCACTGGTCATTTTGCTACTGGCCTCGCTGCCCAGGTCACAGCCTTCAGCCGTGCCACAGTGTGTGCCTAGCCAGCTGAAGTGGCCTCTTTTCCTAACATGTGTCCAGGCCCAGTTGTCACCTTGGACACATAGCCATGGGCAGTGTACTCTTGCTTAGGCATGGCTCATGGCCCTATCAAACTGGCTGGCATGGCACGGGGCGATCTACCCAATCGTGGACGTTGCACTCTGCTGACCTCTCACTACATTAGCGGACCTATGAGGGACCACAGATACATCTTATCCAATCAACTTTCTGATGCAAGTGCGACTCCGTGGATAGTGCTGGAGGTGCCCGGATATGCTGTATCCGTTTGGGGGTACGCTTATCGATATTTAAAACAAAATGTTGAGTACATTTGTGCCAAACCACGAAAGGATAGTAAGTCATCGCAGACAAAGGGTTTCGCATTCATTTGCGAGGACTCTGTCCACCAATTTCAGCTGTAGGTGCGAGTCAAAATTGTTCTGTGAGAAAGTAATGAACACACACGTTTTAGGACCCTCTCTATAACCTTGACCCTCCGCCTTGATGCAGACCCCCAAAACTTAACATAAATATCACGACCTGAGTATGTAATATTTTGGGAACATTTTGTACTGATTTGTTGTTGCACAGTACCAAGGTTGCACGTATCTGAAACAGTGCTTTTATTATGAGTACTCTAACTTAACCATATCTATAAGGATCGCTATAAATATGTGCATACATATGAAACAAAATTGGAAATTCAACTGATGAAATACAATTGACCTGCAAACCTTTAGATAGCAATTAGGGAAATGTGTAAAAACCCATATGTGAGCAACAGAATCTACAAAAGATCGGTTATCTATGTAGCGCTTTCCAAAGAACATGTTTACATACAATATCTCCCAATCGAAGTTGGTACTCATTTATTGACCTTGTAAGGATAAAAGGCTGAGTTGGCCATGACGGGATTCGAACCTGCGACTTGCAAATCACACACAAATTGCAAGAGGGAGCTCTCAACCCACTGAGATACGTTACCGGCTTATTATTCATTACAAAAAAGAAGGTGGGTGAGGCGCGCTCTCCCGGTCCTGGTCAATTGAACCTGTTGTAAAAAATAAGTAGCTGGGTCAAATCCCAAAATGGACAAAAATTCACAGGGTTAGATCCCTTCTGCTGCAATTCAGGTACTTAGTAATAACAGGGTTAGATCCCTTGCTGCAAATCAGGTACTCAGTAATAACAGGGTTAGATCCCTCGGCTGCATTTCTGTTGTCTGTAGTTGTTCTCCTCCTAGCGCTTTCTTATCTCAAATAATCATCAGGGAGGCTGTTGAGCAGGTGTGTCTAATTAGACTCAAAGGATTCTGGTGGCTGTAGTGAAAACGTTTTTTTCTGTTCAGGTGACCAGCAACCGACACCCCTCCAAAGCACAAGTCCTTCCCAAATTTGGGGGAGGGGAGAGAACCATCTTTATGATTCTCCAAAGTGGGGCACAGTCACCCCGTGGCGCTGCCTCTGGAGCCCGGGACTCCCATAGCATTCAGTACAAAAAAAAAGGTGGGTGAGGCACGCACTCCCGGTCCTGGTCAGAATCCTTTGAGTCTAATTAGACACACCTGCTCAACAGCCTCCCTGATGATTATTTGAGATAAGAAAGCGCTAGGAGGAGAACAACTACAGACCACAGAAATGCAGCCGAGGGATCTAACCCTGTTATTACTGAGTACCTGATTTGCAGCAAGGGATCTAACCCTGTTATTACTAAGTACCTGAATTGCAGCAGAAGGGATCTAACCCTGTGAATTTTTGTCCATTTTGGGATTTGACCCAGCTACTTATTTTTTACAACAGGTTCAATTGACCAGGACCGGGAGTGCGCGCCTCACCCACCTTGTTTTTTGTACTGAATGCTATGGGAGTCCCGGGCTCCAGAGGCAGCGCCACGGGGTGACTGTGCCCCACTTTGGAGAATCATAAAGATGGTTCTCTCCCCTCCCCCAAATTTGGGAAGGACTTGTGCTTTGGAGGGGTGTCGTTTGCTGGTCACCTGAACAGAAAAAAACGTTTTCACTACAGCTACCAGAATCCTTTGAGTCTAATTAGACACACCTGCTCAACAGCCTCCCTGATGATTATTTGAGATAAGAAAGCGCTAGGAGGAAAACAACTACAGACCACAGAAATGCAGCCGAGGGATCTAACCCTGTTATTACTGAGTACCTGATTTGCAGCAAGGGATCTAACCCTGTTATTACTAAGTACCTGAATTGCAGCAGAAGGGATCTAACCCTGTGAATTTTTGTCCATTTTGGGATTTGACCCAGCTACTTATTTTTTACAACAGGTTCAATTGACCAGGACCGGGAGTGCGCGCCTCACCCACCTTTTTTTTTTACCGGCTTATTAAACTCCATTTGGAAATAATCAATTGGAACTTTCACCATGGCACGCCACTTTCAGGTGGAAAACATAATACATCAGAGACTCATTACATCAATGGTGGCATATCTCACGGAGATCAATGCCAGCTTCTACTGAATAGTTGTGGAATATGTATTTCAAGGCGTATGACTGTTTATTTATTCTGCATTCGGCTGATAAACAATACCAATTTTTTAAAAATACATTAAAAAGCACAAATGAATCTTACTTAATCGCAATATAGGAAATGTATGAAAACCCATTTATCAAATCTGGATGCAGGAGAAATGATTTAAACATCGGGCCTCATTCTAAAATTTGGTGGTATCCCATCGGTAAATCTGGTGGGCTACCACCAAATGGTAATACCGTTACGGCACTTGGTCTGCCAGAATTAATGACAGATTACAGGTGCCAGTAAGGGTAGGTTAATCCTCATTCCATGGAGTCACAGGGGGATCGCCAGAATTTGCCCCAGGCCATACGAAGTACGGCACAATGGAGGGCCTGGGGGGTTAGGCGCAGGGTGGGGGAGAAACGGCGCGAAAGCCGAGGGGAGGGGTGGCCAGATGGCGCCCTCACCCCAGCATTGCCAGGAAATGGTACAACAACGCCAAGGAAAGGTGTGAGGGGAAACAACAGGGGGACCGGGGGAAGTCCGGCCCCCCAAGGGAAGAACAAAAGGGCCTGGGGGTATAAGTAGTCCCCAGAAAGAAGGAAGGAGCACAAACCAGGTAAGGAGCTCACCTCGTTCGGGTAAGCTCCTAGGGCCTGGAAAATGGGGAAGAAAAACGTTTGCTCTTGTGGGCTCACTGTTTTACGTCCCCTTTTAACATACCGGCAAAAACGTTTGCTCTTGCGGGCTCACTGTTTTTTCCTCGCTTCAACGTGCAGGCATCGCTTCACCTACCAGAGAGCGGGCCGTTGGGTGAAGCCGGGAGGAGAAGACTGGCAGAATCTCCAAAGGGCGTGCAGGATCAGGCATCTGTGTGCAGCAACGTGCAGAGCCGTGAGGAGAAGACCGCTGGAGCAGTAAGTTCAGTGGGGAAGCAGGCAGCCGGTGCGGCGACCAGCCTGGCGGAACCGCGAGAAGAAGACCACTGGCGCAGCAAGTACCATGAGGAGGTGGGAAGCAGTGTGCAACGACCAGTGCGCACAACCGCGAGGAGAAGACCGCCGGAGTCCTTCGAAGGAGAAAACAGAAGGCAGCACAGAGATCCAAGGCGCGTCCCGGGAAGGCAAGCGGTACGCAGCGACTGGAGCAGGGCGACGCATACTGGAAGAAGAGACCCGCCCACAAAACAGCACAACAAAGGAAGCCTGCAAACCAAGTTTGTTTGTCTACATAGACACGGTAAACAAAGGGGCGTGGCCTAAGTCAAAAACATTAAAGGAACACAACCAAGCTTAGTGTTTAGAAGAAGCAACGTGGGAAAGGCCCGACAGAAGGAAAGCATCAAAGTTAAAGGAAGATTGTGTTTTCAAGGAAGTCAAGGAAGTCTCCAAGGAGGTCAGCCCTGCAGAAAGAAGGAAGTCAGACAAGAAGGAGGGCGGAAGAAAAGGCAAAAAGGCAAGAAGGGCCTGGGATTTCAGTGAATGGGCAACCAGGCAAGACGCTCACTTCGTTCGGGTAAGCGTCTTGGTACCTGGACAAGGGAGAAGGAACCGGTTTGGAAGCGTCTTTTTTTTTCTGTGTCAGGTGCACCCCCTCAGCAGCCAAACTGGCGTGAGCAGCTGAGGAAGGAAGCATAACCTCGATGGATGTCGCCCAACTCAGCAGAAAGCAGTAATTTCGTGTTTCTTCGTTCGTGTGTTTCCTGGGTGACTGTTCCCGAGCAAGAAGATGTGCTACAACCAGAAGAGGAAGGGTTCCGGTTGTCTCGGGGTTCCAGCGCAGCAGCAAAATGGTGGCAGCCAGTCAGCTAACGAGCAGAGTAATACGAGGGATGAAAGCGGGACTTCAGCGCTGGGGGCCGCGGTAGCCTCTTGTAAGGGGAAATGTCGAGCGGTATGTGAGCACTTTGGTGATTTAATTAACGCCACTGGCCTGGGTAACACCCACCCTCCCTCTGCTTGCCTCGCCTGGGGGGTTGAATGGGGGATATCATAGTCGCGTGCACAAGGACCACTGTAGGGTCGCAGCTACGAACTACAAGGGGGTGTGGAGATATGCTCTCTGGCGGCTGCGCAGCAAAGAGGTCAATGCTTGTATGGGCGGTTATGCGGCAGACGTAGTAGAAAGGCACACGGCATTGGTGGCTTTCCATTGTTGAAGTACAATGTATATCTGCTCTTACTATGAGCTCCTGGAGCTTCTCTAATCTCTTGGTGATTAAGGGGATTCTAAGGGGATTCTGGGTGCACTAAGGGGATTCTTTGCTGATTGTTTCGCGTGCGTGGGGGTGTAATCATTCTTTTTCAGTCAATAACTGTGAACACTTCACGAGAGATTTTAAAACCAGCATTGTTAAATGATAGCATGTGGGGAGTTCGTATCGTGGGTGAAATAGGTGTTTTACTCACAGTGGGATAAGGTTGAATACTTTTCAAATATGGTATGACAGCCAGGCAGGAAGCTAAGGGTGCATGTAAGAAGCATACTTGACTACCCGACAGATGTGGGGAGTAGGCTACTGCTTTTGAAGCAGCCCTACCGCATACAGATTTCAGTGACAGATCATACTGTTTAATTCACGTGGCTCTAAGGCAGGGTCCAGGGCAAAGCATGCAACAAGTTGATTAGTCTGCCTACACAGTAGACTGGAAGGTGATTATTGGGGTACAACAAAGGAGGTGTCGGCCAAGGTTTTGGTTGCACCACGGATTGTGGGTCATTGCAAGGGAGATTTTGGCGGGTCTTCCAGCGGGGTGAACGGGGGTACCCACGGGGACAACCCTCTGGTAACGCGGCTTGGCACGTTGTATCAGGGGTGCCGCTCCGCGTGCAGTGATGTGGAAATAAGCTAGGCAAGGTGAAAAGAAAATGGCTGAGGTAAGAGCAAAGAGGGCAAAAGGAATGCAGCAGTTGGGCCGAGAAGGCAGAAAAAGTGTTTGGTGGCCGAAAGGGTACTGGGTGTCAATGGAAATGGTACAACAACGCCAAGGAAAGGTGTGAGGGGAACAACAGGGGGGCTGGGGGAAGTCCGACCCCCCAAGGGAAGAACAAAGGGGTCTGGGGGTATAATTAGTCCCCAAAAAGAAGGAAGGAGCACAAACCAGGTAAGGAGCTCACCTCATTCGGGTAAGCTCCTAGGGCCTGGAAAAGGGGGAAGAAAAACGTTTTACCACCCAACCCACCCTACAAAGATAACGAAAGTAGAAGGAAACGGGCAGGAGCCGGAACGCCGAGTACTTTCTTTGGTACACGGTACAAGAAAGTCGTAGGCGGCACGTGTCCAGGAACGGATGCCTAAGGGTAACAAAGACTTGGTGAGGAGAAGTTTTGGGCATCCACAAAGCTGGACACGATGTGCCCAAAAGCACATTATTGTTATATATGTTTTTTGTGTATTTTCTGTAAGAAAATAAAAAGCCTACGGCCTATAATTTTTCCACAACAAAATTGGTCTGCAATTTTATTCCATAGGATGGGCCAGGTAACACGAGCAAAGGGAGACCACACTACTCAGCCTAACTGTTACCGGCAGTACCAGTGCTGGTAATGCGGGCTGTTTTTTGCCCCTGGGGTACCTGATTTACCTCCAGCTCCTGGCTGAAGGTAAATCAGGCCACTCCACTGACAAACTTGTAGTATGCTGGTCCAGAATATTGCCGATACCTGAGGAAAAGGCGAGGAGCGCTAGACACGCTAATTCCAGACCGGCATACATGCAATGAGGCCAGTTGTTTTTACTATATCCACTTACTGACTTAGACATTTTCATGTACAGATCAAGGAACATATAAATCTGTTAGAAAACAAATAGCCACTCGTTTTATGAACCATCACAAATGGATTTTGTAAAACATCAGTGCAAATGTTTAGTAAAACACAGAATCCGGATATGGCTATACCCTTAGAAATGCTTCCATACAAAAATGTTTTGCAGAACAGTCATGGCTACATCGTACTTTACATAAGAAAATCTAAACATGTTTTCCTTCTCTTGTCTAGTGGCTGATGCAATGTAAACATATTCACAAGTAAACTGGGCCTAGCTTTCGGGTGCTTTGTGTCCAACTTTACTAGAGACTAGAAAGAGACCCATCATTCCTAAGATGTTCACGTGAATATCTTTCCAGCCTTTATTGCTGGAGCAGACGAGAGTAGTGATCCTCTTGTACTTTATTTTTCTAGAAGCTACCTTTGCTTCTAGAGGTATGTTGGTTAATGTTTTAATAAAAGTTACAGCTCTTTTTCTGTTTTGTTTGTTGATTATTCCTATCTCAAACCTTCTCACTACACCTCTCTCCTGATCTCCCCATTCCCTCCTGTCTTCTCATCTGGATCTCGTAGGCTCCACTGCTAAGCCACTGTCTGCACTGCCTGTCTCCTTCGCCGTCATTCAACCAATGAAGCAAGTGTTGTATGCTGCCTTTGCTTCCACCGTCATTCCCCCTACCACTCCTGCCACCTTTCTATCACCAACACCCTGGATATCCTTACCCCTGTCATGAGGGTCCAAATGAAGCCTGCCTCCAAATGGAACACCTGGCATGATTCCGAGTCCCTAGCTTCTCTGAAACGCAAGTGCAAAGTGGTTGAGCGGAAGTGGCAGGCATTAGACACATCCTCTGACAAACTGGCCTGTGGTCTATTCCAAAGGCAATACAGACTCTCCATTCTCTTGAAGAAGAGGGCTCACATTGAAGCCTGGATCTCCGGGGTCACTCACAACTCTGGCAAACTGTTTAAAATATGCAAGTTGCTCATCAATCCTTCTCCAGTCTTCACATCTCCCCTGCCAATCCTGACCCTTTGTACCACTCTGGCCTCCCACTTCCTTTCATAACCCAGGACATTCTGTTCTGTCCTCACTCTCCTATACCCCCTCCTTCAATCCTCCCCAGCTGTCAGGCCCCCTTTACTCCCCTCTCCCCTTCCCTACTTCTCTCCTCATTCTCTCCCATAGACCAGTCCTTTCTATGAAAGTCTCCTCCAAGTAGGTGCTCTCCTGCTCCTCTAGAACTATCAAGGACAACATAGCCTCCCTTGTGCCTTCCCTGGCTAATTTCTGTTACCACACCTTTGACACTGGCTCCTTCCTCAAACCCTCAAAAGGCACCCTTGTGCACTCCCTCCTTAAAAAGCCCTCTTCTGACCCCTTCTGCTGCATCTCCATTATTCCCTTCCCAGGCAAACACCTGGCGAAGTTTGCCATCTCGCAACTGACCCAACATACCGAATCTGGCGTCTGTCTCCACGACCACCAGTCTGGCTTATGAGATGCCAGAGACACTGAAACTGCTCTACTGAACACCTGTGATGACTTGCTCTCTAATCTTGACTCTAACTCTCCTTCCATTCTTATCCTCATGGATCTTTCCTCCACCTCCGACACAGTCAATCATGCCACCCTGATATATCAGCTCTGTGACACCCTTGACATCATAGGCCCCGCACTGGACTGGTTGATCTGATTCCTCTCCAACGGAACTTCCCAGGTTCAACTCGCCCCTTTTGTCTCTCCTATCACACTCTCTACCTGTGGCGTCCCTCAAGGCTCTATCCTCGCGCCGTGCCTTTTCAACATCTACTTTGCCCGCTTGGCCCATTTGACCTCTTCCTTCTCTCCTCACTTCCAGTGTTATTCAGATGGCGCACAGCTCTCCTTCAAGCTTCCTTCCCCTTCATCATCTACCTCCACTCTCATCCCTGACTGTCTGACTTCTATTCAGTCATGGTGCGCTGCCAGTAAAATGAGATCCTTTTCATTGGGACCCCAGCCTCCACGTTCCCTCCCTCCCTCTGGCCTTACTCTTTGGGCCCCTCCCCTCACCTTCTTGTGGGGCAAAATACCTTAGTGTCATCTTTGATTCCTCTCCCTCCTTCTCCCCGCACATCTCTGACATTGCCAAGAAAGCCCACTATCAGCTGCACCTCCTCAGAGGTATTCTCCCTTTCCTCACCTTCCCCAGAAGCTCAATGTCTCCACAATTCTAGTCCTCTCTAGTCTTGACTACTGCAACAGCCTCTTCCTCAATTTCCTATCATCTTCCCTTCGCCCCCTTCAACTAATCCAGAATAGGACTGCAAGACGTAGTCTTGGCCTCAAGCCCAGGGACTGCATCTCTCCAGCCCCAATTTCTCTCCACTTGCTCCAAGTTGCTGCTAGGATAAAATTCAAGATCCTCTGCATCATCTACAAGGCTTTATGGGGACTTGGACCCTGCTACATTCAACTCCCTCTCCCTAAATACCTCCCCGCTAGAGCCCTTCGGTCTGCTAGCTCCAACTCTCAATGAAAGAGGGGGGGTAGATGTCTCTCCTCCACAGGAGCCCCCATCTTGAATGGTCACCCTGCCCCCTCAGGCTTGAGCCAGATCTCCTCATGTACCACAACTCGTCAAGAACCTCCTTTTCTCCTCCTCCCTCACTCTCCCCCTGCCCTGCTAACATCTTCTTCTGCCGCAGTGACTGGCTGTCTGGTTCCCTCTGAGTACTACAGGGCCCAGGCACCACCTGCCCAATTCAGCCCCCCTTTCCTTCACCTACCTGGAATACCTGGCACTTGCCCTCTGGACCTCCCTTAGCACTTGCACTTCACCCCCTTCATCCTTTCCCTTCCCACCTTAGCACATTGTTTTTGTGCAGACCGGCACATCCCGCCTCCCAACTCGCCCTTCTTGTTCTGCACTTGCAGAATCTGAAAGTCTCAAGGCATAGTAGGACCGTTATTGGTATCTTTCTCCTTTGCCCTCCCCCCTTGTTTTGGCTTGTGGCACCTTGTAACACCATCTGTATAGGTGCCATACAAATACACAATACAATAAAATAAAAAAGAAATAGTTGTAAGTATATTTGATGAAATAGTTACATGCTTAACATTAGCCTACTGAGGTACTATTTAAGAATTTATGTTGCATATATGTGCCAGGAATTAACCTGAACCAACCCATCTGCCTTCTTCATAGTACAGACTGAGCATTCAGCCTTGCTACCAAATGGTGAATCAGGAGTTCTCCTTGGAACTCCTTTGTTTGACATTACGTTAAGCATTCTGTATGCTAGGGCAACAGAGCACCTAAAAACAACCACCAGTGGA
Source organism: Ambystoma mexicanum (assembly GCF_040938575.1). Classification (NCBI taxonomy): domain Eukaryota; kingdom Metazoa; phylum Chordata; class Amphibia; order Caudata; family Ambystomatidae; genus Ambystoma; species Ambystoma mexicanum. The sequence goes on along the minus strand of NC_090922.1, from coordinate 1,315,269,997 downwards.
TGTTCAGATATCTCTGGTCCTTACAGACCAATCTCCCGCTCTCACTGCCAATGCAAAAAATGACTGTGTCAAAAGCTGGATGGGTTGCATTCTCCAAACATAGAAACTCGATCTGGTGTTGGGCTAGTTTCTATGTTCCTAGAGAGGTGTCAGGTGCCTGTCTTTTGCCCCAATGCAAAAGCAACATTTTAAGGGTGTAATGGCCTGGCTGCTGAGAGTTAAGATGAGTACTCGTTAGTGAGATTGTGAAGCGGGTCACTGAGGCATGTAATAAATGTGGGGTGAAATAGCCCCGGATTTCATGAATAAAAGGCTGGGGCCAGTTATGAGGGCTCCCCAACAATGAAAGGCCTGCCCTGAACTAATGTGGAAATGTGGCCCTGCACTTTCAAAGTAAAAAGGAGTGAATTTGGGCCTCAAAACCTGGAGAGGCATCAAAATGTTAATTGCTCAGCATGAGGAAAAGACATAAGACAAGAGAGGACAAATTATGGAAAAGCTGAAGTAGCATCCTCCGAAATTACAGTCCACAGATCCCTAAAGGGGGTGTCTCATTGTGAGTTGCAGTGAAACAGATTGCATTTTGGCAGGAACATTAAAGAAAATGTGTAACTCTGTTTTTCCTTTTAAATTAAAGACGTGCTCATGAACATTTTTGCAAGAGTTGAGAAAATGAACTTGAGTTCTGGCCATCATGAGCCCGTCACATAGAAAGCAACAATGCACAGAATCTACCAGGAGATGTTAAATTGCAGCAGAATGAAGGCTTTTTCACGGCTGAAACTTCACAAAGTGATATTTCAATTGTGCTTTTTAAATGACACTCTGAGCATCCAGCTGTACAACTGAAGTCGCTAAAAATATAATTATGTTGCCCTTCTGTAACCACTGTGCGCAGAGAACTACTTTGCAATGTTCTTACATATTAAAATTGTGTACTTTTTCAAGAGTTTGTTTGAAAGCAAAATGCTTTCAGTGGGGGCAGGCCTAATCTTGGTTTTGTTTCTCTCTGCTTGTGTCTTCAAATGTGAAACTAGATTCCAAAGCCCATTCTTATGGGGATGCAGGCCTGGTTTCCCTTCAAGCAGGGGTGCTTGCTCTTAGAAATACAATCTTAAATTCCAGCAGAGATCAGATATGTGGTGGGGGGGGCGAGATAAAGGCAGCTCTGCTCTCCAGCTTTTATGATCCAACCCACTTAGGCCACAATAAAACTGGCCATATCTGGCAATTAGCTCTTAAAGCTCCTAGCTAATCTAAACATAGGACCCCCTCTTGATGTCACAACCAGGAATAGACCCATGCCAAGGGTAGGGGCCAAGGTTAATGAGTGGCTTCGCTCCTATTGTGCGAAATGGGAGATATTCTTTTTATGGTATACCATTGGCAATATTTGTCATACAATAATCAGGGTAGGAATTCTGAAATGGTGTCAAACAGGCCTTTCTGGTCAACCAACAACGGTTTTGGTGGGGCCTACGCAACCCAATTTATTTAGTTAAACCTAATGGGGCACTCCTGGTGTGTTTGAGAAACATGAACATTTGAGGAAACATGCAAAATATGACTCAAATTCTGCGCACTGAGTGCCATATTTTTTACGATTATAGTTTGGGAGTAAATGAGGTAAAACTGTAGCTCTGCAATGGAACACCCTACAAACCTCCAAGTATGGCCATTTGATTTGCAGTAAAATATAGTGCTCTCATATGTGTCCAAATATGAAGATTAAGGGAATTTTTCACACAGTGAGATTTCTATCTCCCCAACACAGACTGAGCCCTCCTGTCAAAGTAAGATGACAAAAGTGTCTCCTCCTCTGGTTTTCAAAAACACGCCCACATTTTGTTGACCTATCAGCCCACAGATGGGAGTAGACTTTTAAACAGTACCCAGTGTATTCTGCGGGAACTCTGATACATTAGTGATGTCACTTACTCTATAACTATGTAACTCCACCTTAAATCAGGACTCTTCCTACTAAATCCTCAGGTGAGCAGCTGGTGAAATCTGGAACCATCCAAGCAGAGTGGGGCCTAAATCTTGCATAGGAGCCAGGAGTGTCAGTAGCTGCCTTGGGACCCCTTGGAGGACAGAGGGAATCCTTGCCTGTCCCAGCAGTGATGCTCTGACGCTCCCTGATGTCCCTCTAGCCCTCCCCTGTAAGTATATATATCCCAAGCCATAGATTGCATAAGCCCTATCCTCTTCAGCATTGCCACAGAGATTTCGTCATTGAAAAATCCCCTATCTTTGTTTGCCTGTGCATTTTAGTAATTTCCCATTGAAGAATCCCCAGTTGCCTGTGTAGACCCTTAGTATATTTTTTGTATGTAAATCAATTAATTTCTCCATTTATTTCACAGGATTTGTATTGTGGGAATTTGAAACCCACCACCTCGTCCAAGTAAAAGTCATCAAAATGTTTCCAAAAAGAATCAATCCCATTGTGAGCTGAAAAACGAGTTTGTTCCTTTGTTTGAAGTGTGCTCTGCTAAACAAATTTCCATATGCAACTCTATTTTCCCCTTGCTCTGTAATTCTACCTCCGATTTTCCTTTTTGTGAGCTATTCCTTTTTTTCTCACAGCTTACCTGTTATTTCCATCTGTCATTCTACCTAAGAACCAATTTTCCTATTGTGAGTTCCCCATTGCCCAGAGCTTGCCTGTCATTCTTTTTTAAACCTTTATTTTAGGTCTGGCAAAAACATGACATTAGCAGCAACCATTACTAAATACAACTCACATAAATGGCTCATCATATCAGACAGGCAATATCGGCTGCAGTTTAAATACAAGTTAGGAAATCCATTCAAATTGAAACATCAGTATCTTGTTTTGAGGGAGACAGATATCGCCTCAGAGGTCCCATATGTCTCTTGGTCGACTCCTGGGGATTAGGCCTCTTTGCGTACATTTCCTTGCATTCATATATGTCAATTAGGTAACGCAGCCAAGCTTGGATTGTAGGAGCTGATTTGTTTTCCAGTGCCTGAGAATGTTTCGCTTTGCCACCGTGGTAGCTACAGAGAAGAGTCTGTGTTTCCTAATGGGGACTATGCCGATATCTCCCAAGAGGTATTTTAGTGGTGTGGCTGGTATGTGAATTTCTAGTATATCGCTGATGGTGGATGCCACTTCCTCCCAGAATTGTCTCGTTGGTGGACATTCCCAATTCATGTGGATTGAGTTGGCCTCCGGTATCCTACATTTGGGGCAGAGGGACTTTGTAGAGTGGTCATATTTGGCGATTTTAGCAGGAGTGATATGTAAATGGTTTAGTATTTTATATTGAACAAGCCGAAGATTGGCGTTAAGAGACACTGAATTAGTATACTGGCAATATCTGGTCCACTGCGACTCGTCGATCACAGTGTCCAGGTCCCTGTCCCACTTAGATTTCATTGTGTTTTGTGAGGGTGTGTGTGACTGGACCTTGCTGTATAATTGTGATATGTTCCCTTTGTAGACTTCGTGTCCCATGATCTCTAGTATGAAAGGGTGCAGCTCCGGCTCTGCTCGGAATGATGGCCAGTAGTGTTTAAGCGCTGTCATTAGGCGATGATATTGCAGAGTAACCATAATGGTTTGACCGTACCTACTGTATGCATTGTCTAGTTGTAAAAATACCACATTTGGGAACAGATCACCCAATGTCAGGGCTTAAGCCAGGTCCCACATCGTTTGCATCGAAGTGTCGAGTGTAGGGGCCAGGTCTATGTGATGCCATAACGGGATGGAAACCCAATATGGATCTGTGCAACCCACTCTATGGTATAGAGCAGCCCAAGCGCGAACGGTACAGGCCATCGGGTCCAGGCCATCTGGCTTTGTGTGCGATTTGGTGAATATAGTAGAACGAATATCATTAGGGGCAGCCAATTGTATCTCCACTTGTATGTGGGCATATGTTACTGTGTCATGAAACCAGAATTTGGAATATTGTGCCTGTGCCTTTTAGTAATATAGTGTAAAGTCCGGTGCAGACAACTTTCTCGCTTAGCTTGGCCCAGGATTATCTGACCGGACCCCCCCCACACAAATGTAGATGCCATTTTCTGAAGCCTTTCAGAAAAAACGTTACCCGGCCATATGTGGATGTTTCTAAATAGGTAGAGTAACTTGGGGACCACTACCATCTTGAGCAGCGATATACGCCCGTATATTGAAATGGGGAGCTTAGACCACACTGTTAGCTTTGTTTCTAACTGCGAGATGTAAGGGACGTATTTGGCCTCGTATAATTTATTTCTTTCCGTAACTATGATGAAGCCCAGGTATTGGGCGGACACCGGTGACCATCGGAATTGCAACATGGCTGGCGAGTATTTGGCGCGTATGACCGGTAACAGGTTAGTTTCGGGGTCCAGTCGGTTCAACAGGATGTCGTATGCATAAAGTGAGATGAGTTGGGGATGCCTTCGGATTTGGATGTAAATGTTGTATGGCGTAGATATGCCGCTAGTCCCTCTATCGTGAGAGCAAAGATTAGGGGGAATAGGAGGCACCCTTGCCGCGTGCCTCTCTGCAGAGTGAAGGTGGGGACACATTACGATTGGTACGTACTTTGGCTTTAGGGTCTGTGTATAACAGCTGGATAAAGCTATGGAAACGCAGGCTGAAACCCATATGTTTTAGTACAGAGTACACTTACGCCTAGGACACAGAATCGAGCGCTTTTTCATCGTCGAGTGAAACCGCTAATGCGTCTGCATTCGGGTCAAGCTGTTCTATGATCGCAAAGAGTCTCCTGAGGTTCAGGGATGTGGATTTGGTTGGAATAAAGCCTGATTGGTCCGGGTGAATCAGTTGGTTCAAGTGGGGAAGGAGCCGATTTGCAATGACTTTCGCATATATTTTCGTATAAGTATTAATGAGTGATAGTGGGCGGTATGATTTGGGGTCCTGCGGGGGCTTATGGGATTTGAGTAGGCCAGTTATGGTGGCTTCTCTCATAGATTCAGGGAGTGTGCCGGCTGCCATGGACGTTTCCCATATCTCAAGTATTTTGGGGGCCAATTTGGTCAAGAAGCATTTATAAAAGTCCGCTGGGAGGCCGTCAGGGCCGGCGGCCTTATCAGCCGTCAGGTCTCTAATTGCTTGGGTAATTTCTTGCAGAGTGACGGGAGATTCAAGAACCTCCGCGGCAGCATGTTCTAGCCTGAGTAGTGGAAACAAGGCCATGTACTGATCCAGTTCCGATGCCGCCACTTGGTCAGCATTACCATACAGCTCGGAGTAAAGTTTAGAAGATCTCGTTGATTTTGTCAGGGTTTGTGTAAACTAACCCATCCGTTCCCATGATAGATGTGATCGGCATGAACCCTCTTTGTTGTTTAATTAGGGAAGCCAGCAACTTCCCAGCTTTGTTCCCCTCCCCATAGAGCCTGGCTCTGAATGGTTGCAATATGTATTTAATCTCCCTTTCTGCCAAGGCCTGGAATTTCTCCATCTGGTCCTGAAGTGACTTGAGGGTCTCCCTGCAGGGCGATAATGCATGCGCTGTTTGTAACTAGCAGAGAGTGATTTCAGTTTGATCAAGGTCTTTTCTGATAGTGTTGAGGGTGCCAATTGTTTTGGATAGTAGCTGACCTCTCGTCCATACTTTGAAACTTTCCCAGACTGTGGCCGGCGAAGAGACCGACCCCGTGTTATGCTAAAAAAAACATGATAATTTCGGTTCTCAGGCCTTCGATTATTGTTTTGTTTCGCAGAAGGGCCTGCAGCATTCGCCATATCCGTTGTGTTCTGGCCTCGTCAGTCCTGTATAGCTTGAGAAGTATGGGCAAATGATCTCATAGTGTTCATGGGAGGATAGAGCACCCAGCAACCTGTGGGAAGATCTCGGGTGATAGTAACCAATAGTCTATTCGTGAACTTGAGAAGTGCACTGGAGAGTGGAATGTGATTTCCTCTATGGTTGGGTTTAGTGCCCGCCACACATCTACCAGCGGCATCTTGGACATTCCTTGTATTATTGTCTTGGCGGCCCTCGAGAAGGGTCTGGGGGACTTAGTTGACCTGTCCTTGAGAAGATCCAGAACGGTATTGAAATCACCCCCCCAAATGAGCTTAGCCTCACCAGGTGGTGAAACCAGTGACATGACCTGTGAGTAGAAGTCCGGCGTGTCGATATTGGGGCCATATCTATTTATAAGGATCATGTCTTGGTTCTGTAGAGTGCCCCAAATAATTGCACATCTCCCTTTGGGATCCGTAAGCGATTTAGATAATTGGAAGCCCATTCGGGAGTGTATGAGGGGTAGCACCCCTCTACATTGTGATGAGTATCCCGTGCCCACTCTTAAGGGACCCCAATTCCGAGCAAATGAGTCGATGACTCTAGGTATCACATGCGTTTCCTGTAGTAATAGGATATCTATTTTATGCCTTCTAGCGTAGGCTAGAATTTTCCTGTCCTTTATAGGGTTTGCCAAATCTCTGATGTTCCATGACATGAGATTCAACTTGCTATACAGTTCTTTCCGTGCCATAAATGTTCAGTGGATGCAATGTTGTCGTGACTGTTGCCATCTATACCATAAACATTTTCCAACTTGCTTTCAGCTTTTGCTATTTTAGTTCATGTTCCCTGCCCCCCACCCTTCGCACCCTCACCATCCCTCCAACTGGACGGTGTAGTCCCCTTATTCAACAAAACCAACTGATGTAGTGGGTGGCTTTGTGTAGTCGCTGTGGAAGGCCAAGACCCGGGCGCACTCTGGAGTCACAACACCTTGTCCAGGTAGAGTAGATGCCCTCATTTAAACTTGCAGTGCGCTGACCCACTTATGTTTTTTGTGGAATCACTTGCTGTCTTGATGGTGTGCTTTAGCCATTGTTGAGGACAGCCAGAATTTGTTGTTCTATATAGGCCATGGCTCTGCCGGAGTTTCAAAAAAGTGCGACCTGCTCACGTGCTGGAGCCGCAATTTTGCCGGAAACATCATAGCATAAACAATTTTTCTCTCCCTCAGTGCCTTCTTTACTTGGTCAAATGATCGTCTGGCTGCTTGGACGCCACTTGAGAAGCCTGGATAAATATGTATTCGATTGGAGTCAAAGCTTAAGGAGCCCTTTTCTCATGCAAGGCGAAGGATCAGATCCCGGTCTCGGTAATTGAGGAGGTGGGCTATTATTGTGCGTGGTGGTGCCCCTGGATTGGGGGGAGGGGCTAAGGATCTGTGTGCCCTCTCTACCAAGAATTGTTTGGAGAATTGGGCGAAAAGTGAATGGAGGACGTCTTCAAAAAATTGCTCCATCGGTATGTTGCTTGATTTTTCGACCATTCCTACCACGCTCATATTATTTTGGTGCGATCTGGATTCGAGATATGATATGATATGATGTGGTAGGTTATTTATAACGCGCTTAATACCCAGAGGTTTCTAAGCGCGGACCCGGGGATCGAACCTGTGTTGCTCTGTGTCGTCTTGCTTCCAAGGCAAGCACGTTGCCCTGAAATATCCTCCCGAGATCCTCGCACTTATCCTGTACAGACTTCAGGCTCTTCTGGATTTCCTCTATCACCTTGCCCTGCGTGTTTGTTGTGTCCTCAAGGGTGCTCACCCTATCCTCGGCCGCTGAAATCGTGGTATTTACTTTTTGGGTGTCTGCTCTTATGGAGGCAATGCTATTTCCAATGTCATCTAACTTGCTATTGATCGCTGCGAACCCCCTCTGGAGTGCCATCATGTGTGGATCTATGGTTGATTCAGGCTGTAGCTGGGTGGACCCAGACGGTATATGATCAGAGCCCTGGGGGCTCTCCCTGGTGGTTGCACTCGTGTAGGCATCCATGGGGCCGTTCTTCTACCTGCTGCCATGTGCACCTCTTGGCATGCTCTGTTTGGATGGGGGGAGTACTTTCTTTGGAGTAGAGATGCGGTACCCCACCGTTTATAAATTGTATCTGCTCTGACAGACTTGCCTCTGGTCTGATTGCTGAGGATGACCCTGGGCTCACAAGGAACCTTCTCTATATGTTTTTCACTCCAGAATAGGTTTTAGTGAGGTTTCATAGAGAGTTTTTTTGCGGGTTCTAATACCACCAGCCCCACAGTCTGATGTAATTGCCCCGGAATGTTTTGGGGTAGGGCTTTGGCTGGCAAAAACAGAGGCACCCGCAGAGATGCCTCAGAAGGGCCCGGGGCCAGAACAGTCAATCTGCCCACTAATATATGCACTGGGCCGCCAGCCCAAGTCTGTTGTCACCTGACCCAGGGGCGCAGCAATCAGCCAAAGAGTGTCCTGCCATGCAGACTGGTGGTCCCAGATTCAGTATGCCGTGCTTTCAGTGTACTCAGTCTGGCAGGGATCTAATACTTTCCACTGAGTATCAGGGTGGTGCTGCCACAGTAGAGTTATCACCGGCCTCTCTGACCTAATAGGGTCCTCGTGGGCAAAGTGTTGCTGCACCCGGCGGTATCGTATCTCACTGCGTGACGTACCTTATGTAGGAGGAGCCCCCTCCATGCCTACTGGTGGATCAGGTAGTGGTGGGCTGTACCGTTAGTACCCGCTTCGATGGATTGCAGCCTCCCTCTGTCTTCTCGTAGCGGCCGATGGCCGGGGTCGCGAACAGGCACCGAGCGACGGGCAGGATTTGGCTCTCGTTCACACACGCCAGCAGCCTCTCAGCCTCGGCGCCAGTGACAGAGCGCACCTCAGGGTCCTGTGCGGGAGCCAAGGAGTGGGCACATCCCAGTGCCGAGAGCATGTCCGGGGAGCTTAACAACCTGCTTCAACTCGGCCCCGTCGTCGCAGGTGGAGTTTCCAGGGCAAGCACCACAGTTCCCATAATGATGGTCCGCCGGCACCGTAGTTTCCAAAATCCGCCAGAAGTGCCCTCGTCACCCCTCTGTCTCACTCGCCCACAACTGCAACCACAGGCAGCTGGGTCATCAGCCATGTTCTACAGTGACCAGGTCTCCCAGAGCTTGTAACGCCGTTAGTACGGTGGGCACAGAGTGGTAGGATTTCTGTGCACAAGGAGCGGGTAGTCTCCAACACCGGACAGTCTTACAATGCTCCACCACCAGCATCCGGATGCTCGGATCTCTTCCAAATTTTCCATAGTGGTGTTTGGATGGATCCTTTACACCATACTGTGTTTGTATTAAATTATCTCAGCATTTCTCTACAGGATTTCAAGTGCAAGATTTCGTGGGTTGCGCAGCCCTCAGGTCAAGTGGCCATCTTCGTTGACGCACAACAGCACCCCCAGCTTGCCTGTCATTTTAAGCATCAGTAAAAACGAATTCCATTTGCATTTTCTGTTCCATTGAAATTGAGCTTAACATCCTAAAAACCTTTTTTCCTAGCCTGTTCCTTTTTCGCTATTGTGTTGTCAAAACGAATTTCCATTTGCATTCCCTTTTTATTGCCCATGTGTTGCATATCCTAAAACCAATTTTCCTCTTGTGCGCCGGCTAGTGTTCCCTAAAGCCATGCATGTGTTCTACGTATAAGCAGTACAAAGTCCCTTGTGTTCTGTTCCATAGCAGATGTGCTAAATAATTAAAAAAACATTTTTTTCGTTTTGTGAAAACGAGTTGTCCCATTCTTTGCTTGCTCCCCATATTGTTTCTCTGAGCAGTGGAGTAACTTTGCTGAAAATGTTGGGGGGGACATGACATCTGAAGAAAAGGTGCCCCAGCCAAATGAATGGGGACAAAATGGTGAGCCATGAAAGTTGGGGGGGACAAACATCCCTGCCCCCCTCTAAAAGTACGCCCATGTCTCTGGGCACTACTCAAAATTCGATTTTTATCTTGTGTGCCCTCTCCATGCCACTGCCTTCCATCCAAAATGGAAGAGCCAAGTGGAGGTTTAGGGGGTGAGGGTTGCTGGGCTCAAGTACCATTTTGTGTGCACATGTACTTTCCTGTTTGCTGCATTTTCTTGGTGTTTTGAACTTTTCTGTGATGGTAGTGGTGAAAGAAGAACAATAAATCCGTGTACTGTATATATTTGAGTTGTCTCAGTGTGCTGATTGACCAAAAAGGACACTGCCTTTTGGGTTGCCACACCTTGGTTGCTGTTGTAATTGTTTATTCTAATGTAACATTAAATCATAAATTAATAAAATATTCATTGATAACACACCGGGCATAGACTATGCAATAAGAATTGGCAACACATCATTAAAAAGAGTGAGAGAATATAATTACAACATAATTAAAGAAGGAATTACTCTTTTATCACACATTTCCACTGAGCGATGCTAAAGGATGGGCCGCTGCAGTAGGTTAGAGAGCTAAGTCTATGTTTAACTCGCAGGTCACAGATGCAAACACCAGCCAGATGGACGCAGCCTTTTATCCTCCTAAGCTTGATAACATGAGTACCATTAAGTTTAGTAATTGTAAGAACTAATATTAGCACATCAGCGGTAACAGGCACTACGTCAATAAGCAGTAGCAATGCAAACAGTTTTGCTTTCATATAGTTAAGTCTTTCGGCCACGGAAACTAGTTGATCAAATCCCTTGCGAAGAGACAGAAGTGACAGCAAGCATGGCCGAAGGTAGACAGATGCTTTCCAAAGTTTTCTGTAAAATGCCTGAGATATTTTCCCACCAGCAAGGGTTACCACCAACTGCACAGGCACTTGTGCCACTGCCAATGATTGCCATCCGATGCTTGCCCCATTTCCAAGGACTGTCATTAAATTCTCAAGAACTTGGCCCAAAGCCATGGGGTATCATTTTGAAGTTGCCGGCAATACCGATACTGACTACTGACATCCCGGGGCTACTGGGATATCAGAGGCGGTGGCGGTAAAGTTATTTTCCATTCCCATGGAAATGGGAAACCTGAAGCACTGGCACCTTTGTTAACGGTGCTGGTGCTTCAGTGAAACAGATGCTGTAAGGTGCCCGAACACCTGGCAGGTCAGGTCTGCCAGTAGTTCAATGCCCCTACCAGCTTCCTTATAGTTTGGCGGGCCGGAAAGTGTGCTGGTACGTTGCTACCAGCACCTTTATTTCCAGACAGCCACATTTGTAATGAGGCCAATAGACAGCAAACATATGGCCAGGAGTATATCCATAGCCATGGATTTCCCTCACTCACCTGGGAAAATGCCCTATTTCCTAGGATACTAAGCCATGAATGTGGTAGGCTGAAGACTAAGAATTATTCATAACCAGTGACATTGCTTAGGGCAACCTTCTATGTCACCTTTTTTTCAGCTCGTCTACACCATTGCAGAAGGGAACCAGCATGGCGGTAGTCAGCATTGGTACTTTCAACAGTGGGAGCAGTCCAGACCTAACTGCTGGGCAATGTTCCCCCTCTAGAGCAGTGGTCGAAGTGAGCGGGAGCGGTCGGGAGCGGTGCTCCTCTACTTTTTTTGATTACCTTTTACAGCTCCTATACTTTTATTTTAAAAAGAAACCGTTCCGGAATGGTTTCGTTTTAAAATAAAAGTGTAGGAAGAAGTTGAAACTTGCACTTTCAGTGCACTGCACTGAAAGTTCCCTTAAACAGCAGGTGTAAGTGTCTGGGTGTGTGCATTGTGTTTGGGAGGGGGCATGTGATGGGGTTTGTGGGGAGCGAGAGCAGTCCAGCAGGGAACATAGCTCCACTACTTCTTTTGGTACACTTCGACCATTGCTCTAGAGAGACATATGCATCCTGAGACATGCGTTAGCCTTGTTGGGCCTCATCGGTGAGAGTTGCTACTTAGTTTCCAATGTAATAGCAAGCAAGGGACCCACATCTGGGCCTATCCTTGTGCTCTTAGAGAGACAAATTATAAGCAAAATGTGTGATGAGTCAAAAGTTTAAAATGTATCTTAACCATTGCCATTTCTCTGGGCAATCCTCCACATAATCATTTTTACCCGCCTGCACCATTGTAGAAGGGGACCAACCATTTGAAAATTGATATCAGCACTGTCACTACTCCGCAGAAACACAAGCAACTCCTGGCATGCTATGGTCTTGTTAAGCCACCCCCATGAAGTGCAGCATGGTTTCCTATGGCAGAGTGAGCAAGGGACTTTTGCTGGGCATACACTCTCTCTTTTAGGGTGACAAACCATAACCAATGCTCTGGGCAACCTTCTTCCCCCAATTATTTTAGCTTGTCTGTGCCACTGTAGAAGGGGACCAGCGTTAAAAACTAACAACCCAAACACGGAATGAGAAAAATAATCCAAGAGGCCAAATAATCAATGCACCTTTTTGGAAGGGAAAACAAGCTTTATTACATGCAATAGGTCTCAGGCGGTCCTGTAGAACCAAACTGGCACCGAACTTATCACACCCCACCTGATAACATCTTTTAGAGTGGGAAACCGTAGAATTTATTTATATAGGTTACAATGTTACCCCACCACCCTCACTAGCTACTGTCTATAGAACATGTTAATGCCCCTCTATAGTCCCTGGACCAATTGGCCACACACCATCTAAGCCCACTCCCCTAACACGCAGTCCCCTGCATCGTCACTGTCAGATTATGGGATTGGTTGTTCAATGTATTGCCACATTAATAAATGATGTGCACCTCTCTGTTCCAAACGAGACTGGAGTAAACTGGCAAGACCAATTCTGCTTTGATAAGGCAATAGGCATTCTCATTTAGCCGACACTGTGGCACACACCAGCTGCCTTCCCGACCTGGTACTTAATTTACTGGCATCACCTCTATTCCTCCTATCCCAAATCACAGCACATTCCAGGCATGGCCCCCCTATCTCCGTCAAGTCCCAGGTGCCCAGTAGTGACGTGACTGGGGCACTACTCTGTATCTGAATTTCAAAGATTTATTTGTTCTTGTTGCACGCCCACTTATAATTCATATGGAATTGCCCTGTTCTCATGAATGTGTCCTTCAAAGGGCTCATCCCTACCAGCTCACATTCCATTCCCACCACGTTCAGACCCTGCAGCTGGATACAATTAGTGTTTATCTATGCACCTCTGGTGCCTCTGACCTCAGCTTCTCTCCTGGGGAGTGGGAAAGGGGATTTGTTTTCAGGGATGAGCTACACAGAGCCGCAGCTCCACATCAGGGCCTGAGTTCTGTTCTGTTCATAATGCACTAGGCTGCAACATCCAATATTGTGACACTTCTGCCATGTTACCACACTGACCTCGCTTCTACCACAGCACCCTTTTGACTCCATCTTCCACTGGTATCATCTCTTCCTGCACACCTTACTTCAAACCATACCTTTAAATATAACCACTAAAGAAGACTATACCACCAAAGGACTACCGACAGTAAATAGATAGAAAGGAGCTGGTGAATGATAATATACCACCACTATCGAACTAGGGAATAATGTTAGCTGAACCTGGGGTACTAAGCCCAATTTATCTGCTGGAAACCAGCCACGGTATCACCCCAGAAACTAGACAATCAGCAAACCAAGACAAAGAATATACCCACCCAGAATGACAACCTGATACATAAAACTAAACTACAAGGATTATGAGATATACAACCCACTAACCAAAACCTTAAATTTCTGCATACTTAATTCACACAAAAATCCCACACAACCACCTCTCTCACAGCAAACTGCACAGACTTCACCACACCGCAACAACAAACAATTAACACATAGATCGCAACAACAGCACGCGAGGACTCGCTTCAATCCTATAGGCACACCTGTCAAACTAGAAATTATATCGTGCCTCCTATTGCTATGAATATATGTATATTGGCCTACGCCAAGCTGCTAACAAGCTGCTTATAAACTACATGTGAATAAACTCGCATTGCAAGATCCTGACCTTAGAAACCATGTAAACTGTCATTTTGGGTCAAGCCGCCATTTTAGGTTTTCTTGCTCTATGAAGTCACCATGTGAGCTAAAATGGTAGCCTATGTTATTCAGAACAGAACTTGATTGTCATGACCTCTGTACAGCTAATGTATAACTTGCCTGCAGGCCACTTGTTAGGGTCATGAGCTGAGACCTTGTCCTTTTACTGACCTGTGTGCAATGGATTATCACCTGTATCACCGAAACTGATCTGTAATTGAATGAGAACACCTGCTTAACTATATTGTATAAATTAAGTCCCGCATTGTAATGTTAGGCCTAGAGCATACATTATTACCATTTCTTCTTGTTAATGTATAAACCTAAGATGAACTAGATTTGACCTGGCAAGGGACCCTAAAGCAGTAACTTATTTATAGAATGGTTAACCTGCAGAAAGGCTGGGCAACAGGCTGGCGAAATGCATAAAAGCCTGACTGTTTCAATGAATATTTGCACTCACTGAGCACACCGAACTACGCCGGAGTTCGCTGTGTTGTACTGAGGGTCGATAGCTATCTGAATTTTGTTCTGTTCTTTTGTAACTGGATTCAGTATAAAATAAAGTACTTTGTATGGTCCTTTGTAACCTGTGTTTGGTGTGTTTCCTTTTTGGTTACCCTGCCTCATATTATTTCCTTGTTTTCACAGATGGCGCCCGGAATAGGGACCCTCAAGATTGATGCCGGATTATTGAAGGTTGACACACGCTATCGGACCGGGATCGGACGGTGTGACATAACGGGCCCGACTGAACGAGACGCGACACCTCAACTGCGCTGCACGATCCGTTCCCTGGACGATAGCCGTGTGGTCTGAGACGGCATCTTGACGAGGGTCAATTTTTTGAGGCGGGCAGATTTGCCGAAATCACCATACACAAGGTAAAATTCGTTAGGTAAGTCCTTTGTAAACCGATCGGCCCTCCTTAGGTTTGGTCAGGTGAGTCGTTACCCGACTCTTAATTCAACCCTGACAATTTGAATTTGGCGCATTGTATCTGCAGACACAATTATTGACCAGGTAACACAGAGTATTTGAGAAATGCCTGGGAAATTGTCTAGCTGCTTTAGGGCATTATTCCGCAGCGATAGACAATCTTTGGAATTTAGCCATCCGGCACCACAGGAGGGGTCACCGGCATGTACTATGTACTGTAAGCATGGCATTGGAAGTGTAGTATTTAATAAAATTTGGCACAGACAAACCAGACATGCCTGCGAACTTCAGTGGCCAGTCAATGGTAGTTTTGAGATCCCTCGTATTGAATATTTAGAGTCAGTTTTGTTAAAAAAGAAGGCCAGACCTGCAGCATTTTATGTTTTGCAAAATTGGAAAAGAGAAGCGTTGCAGCAGCTTAAAAGTAGGGAAAAACATGTGCGCCCTCATAAAACAAATGCTGAAAAGGCGTTGTTATATGATCAGGACAAACAGTCTGAGTGGGTTAGGAAAATGGACAGGTCTTTCTCACTCGGTATTCAGAAAATCTATCCTTCTAAAGATCTTCATGTTTCTGATGAGTTTATCGACAAATTGTTAAATGAACGAAGGCCTGGTGCCTCTGCACCACCTCCGTATGTTCCTCTTCCTCCTGCTGTACCTCTTCTTGCTGTTAGTCCTGCTCTTCCTGCTCAACCTGTTATTCCTATTCCTCCGGTTGTTGTTCCTCCACCTGCTCCTCTGCCTCTTCCCATTGCACCAGTAATAGTACCTTCATTGAATTTGCCTGCACCCTCACTCCCAAGTAGTTCTGTACCGTTTGTAGTTGATCAGGGTGCTGGGTCGAGGATTGTTACTCGTAATACTGTTCCTACAGAAAAGAAACAGGATTTGTTTGCATGGGCTAAGCACTGTATGGAGAGAGATGATCGAGCTAATGTTCTTGCCACACTTTCTAATATGGATAATTTTCCTGAGAAAAATGTTTTCATTGAAGGTTTAGGGATTCATTTATGTGTAGTGTGGGGTAAATTAAATAATGCAGACCTCCCACAAGGGTTGAGGGACCTGAATACTTTAGCGTTTTCAAGAGACACTGTGGAGAAAGTACATGAGCATGTTGAGAGGATATTTGAGTATAGAAAGGAGTTGGAAAGGTTACGGAATGAGGATGATGAAGAAGAAAGTATGTATGTACAGAAACGATTTCTTCCGTGTCGTAAATCGACATCTGAGGAGGCGCGAATTTGTACAAAAGATGCGATTAGATGGATTTCAGACATATTGATAACTCCAGTTGAGGTATATGACACATACAGTCAATATACGCTAGAAATGCAGAGGAAAGTGATACAGGTAATGGTAGAGTACCTGCAGGATGAATGTTTAAAGAGAAAGGTTAGTTGTCCCACAGAGTTATTGAGCATTTATAAGAGAGCTTTTTCACTTGACACTTCTTCAACTGCTTTAGCGCTCGACTTAGCTCTGTTGCTTAGTAAGCGTTCAGAGTTGCCTACATCTCAGTTGCCTATGAGAGAGGTTCCTTCGACATTTGTCCCAAAGGTTGAGATTCCTGCTAATGCTGCAGCAGGTACACCTGCTGTGGACATTCCTGCACATTATGTATCGCAGTTTGTTCACGTCCCGTTTTCACGACAGGAAGTGAATACTATTAGACAAACTATTCCTGACATTAGGAAAAATCCGACAGGGTTCTATAAAGAGATAGAGTCCATTTTGCAGTCCTCAGTGTTTACCCTAGGCGACATTGATTTGATATTCCCTGTACTCCTGCCTGTAGATTTGTGGAAACAAGTTAGAACTATAGACGATGTACCAGGGTTGGGAGATACATGGGCTAACATAGTTAGGCTTGATGGGGAAAGGCCAGCTGGTGAGAGACCAACTCAGGTGATACTAACTTTGCCTGACAGAATCATTGCAAAACTGAAAACTATAATCCCCGAAAAGAGAATTATTTGGGACAAGCTTACGGCTTGTGTCCAAGGAAAATCTGAGGGTGCTACCGAGTTCTTTAATCGGTTCGAACAGGTATTCTCGGATTTCAGAGGACAAGACTTAGGCACAGAGTCTGGGAAAAGATTATTTGTGGACAAATGTGTACGTGGACATCCAGTCACAAATGATGTCTTCTGAGAGCGCTTGGCAGGCGAAATCCCAATCAGAAGTACTGCACATGGCTCAGTACTACGAGAACCGTGTCACTAATGAAAAAGATAGAGTCGAGAAGAGAAAAGGTGATTTGAAGACTAAAGTATTGTTACAGCAAATTGTTAGAGGCCCCAGAGGGGGTAGTTCGCAGATTAGAGGTCAGTATATTCCACAGGGGAATGTGCCCTTGGGTCCTGTGAATATTAACCAGTGTGCCTATTGTCGCCAGGAGGGTCATTGGCGTGCACAATGCCCCGTCCTTCGACAGAGGTCGAATAACACATTTGGAAATATGGGTAGACGATCCAGAGGTCGCCTGGGTGTAGGGGGCCCTGGTAGAGGCCAGTTTTCGCAGGATCCCCAACAACCTTTTTCACAGGATAATCAGACTTCGAGTGTGGATACTAGAAACATATTTGATCATCCTTCTGCTGCATATCTATCTGAAGAGCTTCCTTTTGATGATATTTTGTTTCGTTAGGATTGCCCGAAGCAGGGTTTGGAGCCTACACCTATTCCCGTTAATCAGAAAGGTCCCTACGTTGAAATGGTAGTGGGAAATAGGAAACATCAATTTTTGATAGACACTGGAGCACAGAAGTGCTCCATTGATCATTCTCGGGTTCCAAACAATCCACTGTCAGGACAAACCAATGTTTCTGTAGGGTTTTCTGGCACACCAGTTGTTTGCCCGGTTTCTTCACCGGTGCCTATTTCTTTGGGTCCCTTTGCGGACCACTGTCCATTTCTCTTGACTTCAAATTGTGGAGAGAATTTGCTGGGGTTGAATCTGTTGAAGGAATTAACTGTGGTAATTCATTGTTCTTCTGATGGAGTGCGTTTGACGATTTCACCACAGCAATGTTCTGTTTCGCAATACTTGACTAGACCTTTGCCGCCAGAATTCAGTAATGTACCAGAGTGTTTGTGGGCAGTTGATGACAATGATGTCGGTGTTTTGCATATTGAGCCTGTTAAAATAGTTTTGAAACATGGAATTAAGCTGCCCCGTATTCCACAGTATAAGATCTCAGTTGAAGGCGAGCGAGCTTTGAAGAGCATTGTTTCCGATTTTGTGCATCGTGGGTTGATTGAGGAGATTGCAGGAAGTTTGTGCAATAGTCCGATTTTACCCGTGTACAAAAAAGGTGATAATGCAATTCCATTTCGTTTTATAATTGATTTACGTGCCATTAATAAAGTCGTCGCTCTGCAATTTCCAATTGAGCCTGATGTGACGACAATATTAACCATGATTCCAGCTACGGCTACTCACTTCAGTGTTGTGGACCTAAAGAATGCTTTCTTCAGTATTCCTATACATGAGGATAGTAGATACTTGTTCGCGTTCACCTTAGGGGGACGCTCAATCACATTTACTCGTGCACCTCAAGGTTATACTGAGAGTCCTAATATTCATAGTAGGGCTTTGAAAGAGCAGCTTGATACCCTTGGATTGCCCCCTACTTGTACGTTGCTTCAATATGTTGATGATTTGCTTTTAGCCGCTGACTCTGAGAGCTCTTGTAAAGAGGGCACTGTGTTGTTTCTCATCCATCTAGCTAAGCATGGTCACAAAGCTTCGCTTAAAAAGCTTCAATATTGTTGCCAGGAGGTCGCCTATTTAGGCTATCTCCTGTCAAAGGAGGGAAGAAGATTGACACCTGAAAGAATAAAACACATTTCTGGCATGTCTGTCCCAAATACACAAAAGGAAGTTAGAGCCTTGATAGGTATGGCTTCTTACTGTAGGTTATGGATCCCAAACTTCTCACTAGTAATAAAACCGATGTTGGCCTTGACGAAGAAGGGTATTTCTTCGCCATTGCCATGGAATATGGAGCATCAACATTCATTCGAGTTGCTCAAGACTGCATTATGTTCGGCGCCAGTTTTGGGCACACCGAACTATGAGAAGGCCTTTGTGTTGCTTGTGCATGAATGTGATGGGTGTGCTTTGGCTGTATTAACACAGGAACATGGAGGGAAGAATAGGCCATGCGGTTACTACTCTTCCGCCCTTGATCCTGTTGCATGCGCTTTGCCAAGATGTTTGCGCGCTGTCGCTGCTGCTGCTGAGTCTGTAAAACAGAGTGAGGGAATGGTCCTAGGCCATGATTTAACCCTGATGGTACCTCACTCTGTAGATATTCTATTGAACAAAACCCAAACGCAACACCTCCCTTCTGCACGACTGACAAGATATGAATTAATCTTGTTTGCTCCCCACATTCAAATTAGGTGGTGCTGCGTTCTTAATCCGGCTGAACTCCTACCTTTCCCGCAAAATACTGTTTGCGGTGACGAAGAGTCACATGACTGCCTGTATACTACTGAACAAGATACAAAAGGCAGAGTTGATTTGAGGGACACTCCTTTGATAACCCACAAGGGGAGCTGTTTTGTGATGGCTCCTGCTTCAAACTACTGGATGGTACATCCACAGCTGCTTATGCAGTCACTACATTGAATACGGTTGTGGAGACCAAGAGAATTACGCATAACTCTGCGCAGGCCGCAGAGATTATAGCATTGACTCGAGCTTGTGAGCTTTCCGAAGGGCTAACAGTAAACATATATACTGATAGCCAGTATGCCTTTGGGGTGGCTCACAACTTTGGGAGACTTTGGTCAGAGAGAGGGTTTTTAACTTCGCATGGCACCAAGATCCAACATGGCTCCCTGATAGTACAATTGCTTTCAGCGCTTGCGCTCTCTAGTCAGTTAGCAATCATTAAGTGCGCAGCACATCGCAAGATTATAGATGATGTGGGGAAAGGGAATGCTTTCTCTGATCAAATAGCTAGACAAACTGCCTCTGATCTCTTCACGGGGATGTATGTTTCAAGGGAGACTGTAGATGCCTATGCAATGGATGAGGGTGTTGGGTCTGTACGGGATATCCAAGCCGTTGCCACATTAGAAGAATCCAAGAGGTGGGCTGAGGGCTTGGGGAAACTCGATGATGATGGATGTTGGGTGGACTTGGTTGAAGGGAAATGGTTGCTTCCTAATGCCTATATAGTAATGATGGTTACCATGGCACACAGTCTCACACATGTGTGCACTCAACAGACCACGAGAATGTTAGAGAAAGACTGGGTAAATGATAAGATTTCAAAAATTGCCCAGCATTATGTCCAAAATTGCATGATTTGCCTACAACACAATGTGGGAAAGGGGACAGCAACTCCAAGAGGTAGTTTTGGGCCTCCTTCTGTCCCCTTTTGAAGTGATTCACTTTGACTTTATTGAAATGGAGCGATGTAACAATCTAAAATATGTCCTTGTGGTCATTTGCGCCTTTAGTAAGTGGGTCGAGGCTGTCCCTGTTAAAGACGCTACAGCCATGACCACTGCAAAGACCATGTTAAAGGAATTCTTCCCACGGTTCGGTTTGCCGAGAGTTATCTGGTCGGATAATGGTCCGCATTTTATCGCTGCTGTAATTCTACAGATATGTACGGCATTGAAAATTGACAAACGATTCCATTCGGCCAGACATGCTCAGAGCGCCGGATTAGTGGAAAGACACAATGGTATCATAAAAAACAAGCTCGCTAAAACGTGTGCCGGCACCAAACTAAAATGGCCGGACGCCTTACCGATCGTGTTACTTTCAATACGGACAACCCCTCAAACTAAGACTGGGCTCTCTCCCTTTGAGGTGGTAATGGGGAGACCTGCTAATATTTGGGGTTTGCCTAAAAGCTGCGCATTGCGCAATGTAGAAAATGTACTTCTCTCCGACTATTGTAACCAATTGACTAAAAACCTTTTTTCAATTTATCACCAGGTGCGAGAGGCATTGCCGGTGAGGTACGAGGGCCCCGGTCACAGTCTACAACCAGGGGATTGGATCCTCGTTAAATCCTTTGATAGAGCGTCTTGCCTCGCACCACGTTGGAGGGGCCCCTACCAGGTGCTCCTAGTCACTGAGACTGCAGTGCGCGTAGGAGGACGTCGCCACTGGATCCACGGCAGCCACACCAAACGGATCCCACACCCAGTGCCATACGATACAGAAGACGCAGAACCCCTTTCCGACATTGAAACCAACGTACCCGAAACGGCAGACGGTGGAAAGAGAGTATCGGAGGCTGTTCCGGAAGTTGTAAGGCCCGACAAAATGGCCATCTTGCCTCCTTGCTCTCCCACTGCATCGTTTGTGGATCATCCATCTTCTGATCCAACTTCCATTCACTCGCCAGCTCCTGTGGGAAGTGACGACATCCTGTCTGCTGATTCTTTTGCACCGGAAACTGTGAAGTATAATCTCCGCCCAAGGAGATAGGTTTGCAATACGGCTCTTGCTGTACAATTGAAAGAATTTGAGGGCTTGCCTTTTTTTGGCCCAATTGCATAAAGGGTTCTGCTGGCTAAGGGTTGTGGGAAAAGACATTAAGAAGACGCGCGACCGGAGTCGCCAGCAAACGAACAATTGGTGTTTCTTCATTGAAGACGAGAATGCCCGCATCCGCTACCGTTCGTACTGAACTTTTGGACAAAAATGTGACTAGGAGAGACAATGAGCAGATATGTATGGGGGCCCCGAAAACGTTTTTGTTGTCTACTGGTGATAATCACGGGACTTTTAGTAACTGTTGGTTGTGGGTTTTGGTATTTGGAGAGAATGTACCCTTTTGAATGATTTCCTACCTGTTGAAAATATAACTGTTGTTCCCACTCCTTCTGTGCAACTACATACCTTGTCACCTAGAGATCTTTTGCATAGACGGAATTATCAAAATAACACTCTACTTCTAATTATGAATGCTACCCATGCAATCTTTAACAGAACCAATTGTTGGATCTGCTCGCATTTACCGCAACATGGGGACAAGGGGCTAGGTTGGTATGTTCACCCTTTACCTTTGACAACTGCTTGTTATGCTTCACTTAGAGCACTGTTCTTTGGCCGATGGAACGATAGCATCTCGGGGAACTTTGATGGCACTAATTTGAATAGTTTTCAGAAACGTGTTCTGACTCCCAGGGGATGCTCGCTTTTCGCAAATAGGAGTAAGCTCAATATTGCTTCTATTAGGCCTTCTGATAGACTGTCTCGTCCTTTCCAATCTTTGATTTCCTTTAAAATGGCTCTGATAGGCAATAAGGATGCCGTGCCTCCTTCTTATACTGTTAACCATAGCCCTGATTCAGTTTCTTTCTGCATACAGAGGAATGGCACCCGGTCAATGGGAGATTTCAAAGGTTGTGCCAACGTTGCAAATTTGACTGGGGAAGACAGACCTTTGTATGTAGGCAAACCTATCTATTTTGTTTGCGGTAATGTAGCATTTCCATGGTTGCCCAGGGATTGGCAGGGAACTTGTTATCTAGGAATCCTGTTACCTGGGGTGTTTATAGCAAGTACTGTAGAGGTTTCGAAGGCTCGTCCACGGCGGGACGAGAATGGCGACACTCCAGCACAGGTTTTAGGAGATGTAGCGAAATCATTCCTTCCATTCTTTGGGCAGATATCGAATTCCGAGGATATCAGGAAACTAGCGAGAGTACTGAAGAGAACCATCAACCGGACCACAGATATACTCTATAATATGACTTTAGAGCAGAAAATGATCAGATTGGTAGCTCTTCAGAACCGGATGGCATTAGATGTCATTCTGGCTGAACGTGGTGGAGTATGTAAACTAGTGGGGTCCGCTTGCTGTGTTTTCACACCGGATTCCTCCCCAACTATTTTTAAGGCAATACAGAATCTGCACATTCTTAGTTCAGAAGTGCATGTTCCCGAGGGAAATTGGGATCTTAGCGCTTGGTTCTGGAACTTCTTGCGGTCTTGGGGTTGGAAAGTGCTTTCAGTCTTGCTGATTATTTTGGGAATTCTGCTATTTCTTTGTTGTTGTATCCAATGTCTACCAAGTATATGTTCAATGCTAGGGGGATGTTGCGCTCAGGCAATAGGTACAATAGGACATAAAGTGTATGCCCCGGATAAAACCTCTAAGGAGTATGTACTGAAAGAGATTTTAGTAAAATATCTAATGGCGATAGATATTTCTGACAGCTATTCAGGGTGTATGGATGATGACACATGGAGTTATTTGCAGGGAGATCAGATGTAGTTTAGCACTTGGCATAGGCCAAAAGGAGGGTTTGTCAAACTAGAAATTATATCGTGCCTCCTATTGCTATGAATATATGTATATTGGCCTACGCCAAGCTGCTAACAAGCTGCTTATAAACTACATGTGAATAAACTCGCATTGCAAGGTCCTGACCTTAGAAACCATGTAAACTGTCATTTTGGGTCAAGCCGCCATTTTAGGTTTTCTTGCTCTATAAAGTCACCATGTGAGCTAAAATGGTAGCCTATGTTATTCAGAACAGAACTCGATTGTCATGACCTCTGTACAGCTAATGTATAACTTGCCTGAAGGCCACTTGTTAGGGTTATGAGCTGAGACCTTGTCCTTCTGCTGACCTGTGTGCAATGGATTACCTGTATCACCAAAACTGATCTATAATTGAATGAGAACACCTGCTATATTGTATAAATTAAGTCCCGCATTGTAATGTTAGGCCTAGAGCATACATTATTACCATTTCTTCTTGTTAATGTATAAACCTAAGATGAACTAGATTTGACCTGGCAAGGGACCCTAGAGCAGTAACATATTTATGGAATGGTTAACCTGCAGAAAGGCTGGACCACAGGCTGGAGAAATGTATAAAAGCCTGACTGTTTCAATGAATATTTGCACTCACTGAGCACACCGAACCACGCCGGAGTTCGCTGTGTTGTACTGAGGGTCGATAGCTATCTGAATTTTGTTCTGTTCTTTTGTAACTGGATTCAGTATAAAATAAAGTACTTTGTATGTTCCTTTGTAACCTGTGTTTGGTGTGTTTCCTTTTTGGTTACCCTGCCTCATATTATTTCCTTGTTTTCACACACCAAGCTCAGCACACAGTGAAAACCGAACTAAAGCTGCCAACAGTACACCACCTCTCACTTTCCTATGCCCTCTTCACCCACTAACCCACCACACCACATTTTGTCTAAAGATCCGCCTGAGCGCCTGTAGACCAACTCTGTTGGTGACGGTGCGCTATACAAATACTTTTAACATTAACTAAACGCCAGGCCTATAATGCTGCCCTATCTATAATCGCTGGAACCGCAACAATTATACATTTGTTGCTCTTTCTGTGTTGCTGTTTGAGCATCTAATATGTGTCAAACCTAACTAAAACTATATATGTTCTTTCTACTGTGCAAACCTCAGTCTACTTTCACAATGGTTCATGCTAATAGGTTTTTATCAACCTGTACCTTTTGCCTGGTTGGGACACTGTACATGCATCCCTACATTCCCCCCTTTAGTTAATACTCCAATAACTAACCCTTCTGTATCATCTCTGGGTTCTCATGTATACACATGAAGTAAACCCTCCCCCCGGGCGTTCTCTTCCAGGGTGCCGTTATAAACCAACACCCTCCATCCCTTGCTAGATCAACCCAGCACTGCACATAGTTCTCTGGGTCTGTTGGAGGTGTGGTCACCACCCCAGGTGTTACAAAGGCTGCTCAATGTTGACCATCCTTTGTCTACCAACTCCATCCCATCTATCAGTTTGGGTGTACTAGTGTTTTGTGAGAGGAGGCACTCTACCCACGCTTATCAATACCAACATCATGGCGCTCTTTGGCAATGTCTTCATGCAGCACTTCACGATCATTTGACACAAACAAAAAAGCACAAGCAAAAAAACCATTATGGGAACAAGCATTTTTATGGCTATTTCTAACCACGATGAAGCCCATGAGAACATCAAGTTGAACCAATCATCGACGTTCACATCCACCTCTCTAAAGCAATCCTCAAGTTATGCAAGGGACAAGGACACATTGTCCTCATTGTCCTCATCATTTGGGGGTTTATATGTGCAGCAAGACAGGCCAATTTTCTTGCACACACCCCCTTCCACAGCCGTGAACAGATCCATAATGTATCTTTTCTGGAGGTTCATAACACAGATTGCCTGAAACCCAGTCTTTATCGAATTAAGTCCAAGCTGGCTTGTTTCACCATCTGAAGTATCTCCCATGTGTTGATATTAAGCCATTTGGTGTTCACTGCAGTCTGGATACCTGGCACGAGGAGGAAGGTAAAAAAGGTCTCCCTTTTAGCAAATAGGCGGTACTGATTTGTATCAATTTTGGTTTATCGAAGGAGTCCTTGAATAGATAATTCGATCCTTTTAGATGACAAAGTCATAGTGAGCGATGGGCACGCTTATCGGGTGGGGTCTTAGTTGTTTCTGGGCCTGGCACATTTATAACAGACAGATGTGTGTCAGGAACTACTAAAACTGCTGACTGCAAAGTTGTCAGTGAACATACATCCTTACATGATGGCTGGATGTGTAGGTATGAGCACTGTCTGCACACCCAGTACACATCAATCAACACTGCTGTGCCTTCAATCAGGTCAGAGATGAAAAGTGTCTTATTACAGCGATTGTTTGTTTCTATAGGTATTGTGCCATTTCCTCAGAAGCAAAGGGAATATACTGCTGGCCTCTTGCTGGTGTTTCACTTAGCTCAATCCATCTCAATTTTGGCATGTAATTAACCCATGTTCTGCCACGGTTCTGATTCACACATGCCACTACATCTTCCGAAAACCCGAGTAAGCCCCAGCTGCACAGCTCACTACTCCTGCCACCCATCTATTTTTGGAATAGTCTTATTTTACACCGGGCTTGTTCTTTCTTCTTGGCACATTCTTCATCATCTCTGTCCATTATTACTGCTTGGATGGTGTGCCCTTGGAAAAACCTTGCACTCTGTACAGGGCTAAATGCACCAGGCACTGGGCTATAAGAGGCAGCATTTCTGGAGGTATGAACATTTTAAGGTGCGCCCGTCGCATGAGGCATCAGAGAGTATACATAGCAGCTCTCATTTGACCTCTCCTTCCCCACCTTTCCCATGTGATTATACCACATGTTGTCAGACTCAGGATGGTGCACATATGTCACAGTTTCAGAATTGACCCCTTTATATTGGTTGTATACCATCTCTTCCTCAGTTTCCCCCCTGGTTCCTGTTATTTCCAAGGATACATCTGTTACACCTGTTTCATTTCCGTACTCCTCTTTATGTGCCCCAACCATATAATATAACCACACAAAAACACTATACCTACTGCAAAATGAAAACAACATATACACCATAACATATATATTACACAATGTCTGTAGTGTGGAGCCTGGAACGGGAGAGAAAAACCAGAGAGCCATGCAGAAAAATACAAACTATCCATCATGACAAGGGGATTGATCACCGGCAAAAGTATAACAAAACATGCTACAAGGAATATTTTACTATCAGTCAGTAATTTGGGCCTTGTTCATTAGAAGGCGGGTGAGTCTCCCCCGTTGTTTACTCCCCTCCCTTGTAGAAGCTCTCTGTTGCTTCCTGAAGCTAGGTCTGTGCCCAATAAATACCCATATAATATTAATAAAAGTATGTGGCAGCATCTTGAAACCATCAGCAAGAGATTAGGTTTGATTTAAGGTCTAATCATGTTTTAGGTGGTTCAGGGATCAGATTGGATACTTTCCTGACAATAGCCAGAACACAGGTTGTGACCTCTTTATGTGGAACCTTTAATATGGCAGTTCCTTCCCTAACAGGACTACTCCTTCCAACCCAATCAGGTCTACCTTTGAGTACACAATAGATGTCATCTGTCAAAAGGACCCACACCTGAAGAATCAGGGCCAGGTCAGTTATGACCCTACTCCTATGCCCAGTTGCATAGGTGCTAGTCTGGCCGTGGCCCTATATCAACAGAGCCTTGGGTCTTTGCTGTGGTGAAAGGCTTCAAATGTTGTTCAGCTGTGTTTATGTAATCCCTCCATTCTGCCCATATTTGATCTCAGACCAGGCTGGTCAGGCAGAAAAAGGTGTTACACCTCAGATGGTAACTGAGCAGACTTATATCACAAAAGAGAAAGCAACTGGTACGGCGTCTGCCTTTTCAGTCAATACAGCTCAACAAACATAATCACGAGGGCACATATAAAGTAAAATGGAGTGTCTAAATTCACTGTGACCTGGGAACTGCATCAAATTAGTGAGTATCACCTATATTGATGTCTAGATGTGTTATTCTTTTTTTTACTGACCTGCACATTATCAACTGCAACTGGAGTATTCATATTATTTTGAAAAAAAGAAGAAAAGGTATAAATATGAAAAAAGAACTAATGCTAATGACACCGTGAAGCTGACCACCTTTGCAGATAAATGTCTCAGGATGGATACAATTGTCATTCAATCCACCTCACTTGTGGGTACAACTCTGCAGTTCTTGTATCAGACCGAGGAGCCAATAATTACTCCTATTTAAGGCATGCTGCTGCCAGTGGTGTAGCCGAGGGGTAGAAACCCCTCTGCCCCCCCCCGTTCCCCTCTGGTGCCCAGTGTGCCCCCAATCCTCCTGCTGGCACCCTATTGTGCACTCCCCAGCACCAAAAGCTGCCTCCGCTACTGGCAGCTGCCCCTAGATCGTGGGTGTATGTGCCAACGATCTAAAGTCACTAAATGGTCATTCTTGCACACTTTCCTATCATCCCACACCTGGATACCCCCCACTCACTGATTCCTTAGGACACATCACCAAATTAAAAATCCATATCTGTAAGGTCCCAGAATAGCTTCATCGGAGGGGCATGGCACACATGTAATTATGTCTCAATATGAGTTTCGTGTAAATTCGGAGGTAAATACACTGAATTAACGCCAAACTTTATGACTGTTACCGCCACTTGGTCACCTGGGTTTACCACGTTATTACAAGTGGTAGCAATATTCAATTATTGGAGTCCACAGGACTCCATAGGGATTTTGGGGCACTGCTAGCAAAACTACAGCGCATTAAATCCACCAATTATTGTCATTAAAGTGCCAGATACACCTCCAGCTTGTTGTCGGGTTATCAGGTAACAATGTCCTCATACATAATGTCCCCATGTATAATGTCGCCGGGAAAAGTCATTGGCGACATTATAGATGCTCCTCTTGTAACAAAATAATAATCGGGGTTTGAGGGGTTGTCCCCCGCATGTTCAATGTAATAATATCTCTTTTTTGTCAGGAGACATTTTTGCGGGGACATTATTACATGAAACCGTTGTCGGATGTAAATCCTAAAAAGCTGCGGTGTGGCTAAAATGGCACTATTTATGTCACTGCCAAAAAAGTGGTGGTAACTGAATACCACCACCCAACCTGTAATGAGGCCCAATGTCTCTTTTCAAGCTGAGGCATCCATTGCCTGTCGGTTGTTATCTCACACACTTGTCACTCCTGAATAAGCCTGTGTGAATCTTGTGAAAAGTCATCCCTGTAAATTCTCAGTTCAGCCCCTCAAGATTCATACAGCTTTTGAACATTTGTGGGTGCCCCTTTCAGAATTTCAGGTTTATTCTTTTTTTTAAAAAGCACTTGAACGGAGGTTAAACATCCCCTTCCCCCACAAGGCTATGCACATTTTTGTAAGCTTAAAAAAGAACAATGCCCATCCAGTCTTACTTCTGGTCCCAGCAACATTCAGCATGGCGCAGTCACCAGCAACATCAGGGGTTAAACACAGAAGGACAAGCTCCTGCTCTACCTCGACCATGGCTGCCAGTCACATGGCTGTGGACTCTTTGCAGTGATTCCAACGACCACAGTAAGTTTACGGTTTTCTAGTTCGACTCTTGAATGTCTACTTTTTTCATTTTTTAATGTGTGTGTATGTGTAGTGGAATGTGTAGGGGTAGTATGGGAGGAAGGGTGGTCTAGGATCAGGGAGGGGGGAACTCCTCAATAAAAAAAGAAAACAAAAGTCAACATTCAAGAATTGAACTTGCAGACCACATACTAACTGTAGTCGATGGAATCACATGAATCCAAACAATGCTAATAATTGCTGGCTTTTTACTATAAGTAGTTGGCCTTTAGCAGCACCTCACATTGCTATGTTGACACCACAAACATAGGTTGCCGCATGCACCTACAGACAAGTGTGCAACTTACAGACCAACAGAAAACCTCCGCTCTGCCTTGAACTGAGTTCAGATCTTCTTTCCAAATGGATATGCTGGTGGTCTGCAAATGGGACACCTGTCTGTAGTTGTGGGGGGCACCCTATGTCTATTAGCATATTCCTTTCCACTGAAGAGCCTTGTACACTAGGGCGTTTTTTTCCACTGACTGGCCCATAGATCAGTGCTCACCCTCGAGTACCTTTAAGACGAGTTAGCTGCGCCATGTGAGGAATGGGGGTGCAGGATTCACTTACACCAACACGACTCAATAACGAGGGCTCAGTAATTTGGCAAAGGGAAGTCCGTTTAATGACAAGTACATCAAACAGGGAAACAAATGGAAATCAGCATCGTTGCGATCACCTGTCTCGCTCCAACTTCCTCGAACTTCAGTCGAACAGCAACTTTTATACATAAAACTTATCATCACTGACGTCTACCTCTACAACTTCGTCATGCAATATAATTGGTTAGGAAAGGTAACTTAAGTATAGGTGCTACATCTGTATATGGTAACAGAGCATGCGGATTGGATAACTCTTATCGGGTGGGCGTCTACGCCTAACCCTCTACATCACGCGTGATAGACGCCACTACAACTACGACGTCCCATCGGTTCTACTATCTATGGGACCCTAGATAACTTGGTCCATTGTGATTGGGCAGGTTACACCCCTGGACGTAAATCTCCATTTTAATTAGCAGCGTGCAGACTGGACACCCAGGTGCCTAGTGTCCCAAGATTCACTCTGCCTCCCTTCCATCAATCAGGGCTTTTGAGCTATGCGTCAATTAGTTCGCTGGGCATGGCCTCGAAACTGTAGCCTCTTATCTGGAGAAGTTATGGCACCCTTGTATCTGGGTGACATCAGACATTGGTAATTCTTCACGCCTGCCTGGTCACATGTCTGTTCACCGTGAATCTGCTTCAGTTTCCAGCTTTTCATGTATTTGATTCTCCTTTAGCCTCGCCACCTGCCTGGGCCCCTCTTATCTTGACCTTCACGGGGCAGGCTGGTATGCTCTGAAGTTTCAATTCTCCAGCGTTGCCGCTCATCCCCTTTCCTTGGGTTGACCTCGACTTCCCAGGAATGAGCTGCTCTTTGTTGAGTTTCGATTCCGCTCTCCTTTCTGGCTTCAGCTGGAATATGAAACCTGGCCTAGTAGGCCTCTGGCCGCCTGGGCATACTTCTGCTTAACAAAATGAAGTTGCACCTGTATAATGTGCCTTATTGAGGTAGATATATGGTTGGCGCTTGCCGCTCTATTCTTCTACTAAGCATTGCAAGCAGTATCGTTTTCTTAGCTTCTTGCATTCCAAGCCTATTTACACACGTTAACTGGTCGGTTACTTCCATTTTGTCTCATAGCAACGTCTCCTAACGTTCAACATTGTCTCTTTCCCTGTGTCCATTCCATCTACTTTCATTGCTGCTTGCACTGGCGTGCTATCCTTGTTAGTCGGTCTTGTTCATTTGCGAGTCTGCCAGGCCCTTGTGTCATTTCCACTGGCCCTCCATTAAGGCTCTTTGGGTCGCTTCGTGGACCGTCTCTAGGTACTCTTCATTTAGTCTCAGCTGCTCATATCGTTGCTTAAGAGGGTATTGTGCAGCCCATGGCTGTCTGGTTATGGGTGCTTCAACAGGTACGGCTCTTCGGATATACACTGGGCAGAGTCCCAGCGCGGCTCTCTGTTGGTTCATTTGCTCTTCATACGTCACATACCTTGGCGAGTATGCTCCTGGTACCTCAAACTGGGGGGCAGGGGTGCTTGTCATGCTCGGGACCTCCTCTACAGCCTTGTAAGGGGCGCTTTCAATATGCTTAAGATGGACAATGTTGTGTCCGGTAGGGGTCTATGCAGCAGTAGTCTGACCGTTCTGGCTTAACCTGTTTGTCATTACTTACTGCGACTTTCTTTTACACGCGACAGGCTGAAAACCTTACAGACCTGAAGAATGTTGTTGCGGATGCGGGTGCCCACATAGGCTTGCATTCAGGTAAATGAAAGTTGAACAAGTGGCGTTTCCTATGACAATAACACCCGATGCAGGGAGCTTGACCCGGTGGTAATGGCCTCGGGCCCAAGTCATACGATAGGCCCTAGCATTGTTGCCGCCCGATCCGGCCCGCCGGATCAGGTGTTTATGGCATCAGCACCCCAGGTTTTCAATTCGGGAACCCTGGGTGCTGATAGCAATGCATTTTTTTTAATAAATGAGAAGCCTCACGGCTTCCTGCTCATTCAAAGAAAATACAAACTTAAGAGGGCCGCAATGGAGTTGGAAGTTGGAGCTCCATGCAGAGTCCTTGTTCCATTTCCACGGCGGCCCAGGACAGGCTTGAGAGCATAAGGTAAGTGGGGTAGGTATGGGGAGGGGAGGAAAAAGTGACCAGAGAGGGGTCCTGGGGGAAGACGGCGGGTGAAACAACCATCAGGCTGCTCGGAACGTGGGCTGGGATTGTGGGATTCAGCCCGCGCTCCAAGCAACCTGTTGCTAATTTCCCTTAATGTCCTTTAATGACTTTTCAGGGTCAATCTTTTTGCTTCTATGTCTTCAGTTGGCATCCTCACCCAAGGACCAACTACTCTGGCAGGCTAAAAGTGTGCCAATTGGTTGCGATCCTTGCTTTGAGGATGGTTCAGAAGTGACTCCACTAACAAGGCCCAGGTTCTGTGTCGTAACTCATTGTGGGACATAAATGAGGTTTTGCTTCTGTTTTTGGAATTGCAGATACCCCCTTGCTTGGTCTTTATTATCTTTCTCATAAATTCACCAGGTTACTCTGCCTGTTTTTTCGTGGGTGTGCTTTGTACTTTAGGGCTTTTGATGTTTCAGTGAGTTCTCATCAGAGAGAGAGCAGTGTGTGTTTTTATATCATGGGGAGAAGAATGGAGCCATCTACATTCATCTCTGATCCTGGCTTCTCCAAGTGCATGCTGTTTGTGGAGGTGAGAATCAAGAGCAGAGTCCCTTGGAGGACCAGGCACCACAAAGCTTTTAAACTCTTTCTATCAACCTTTTAAGCCTGTGTTGGCCAAGTGCGGCCATAAGGTGCAAATGGGCACTGGTGCGGACATCCTTATTTTGGGGTGCAATTTTCTACGGTGGTCATGGCATCCAAGGATTAAGGAGTAATTTGATGCCTACTGGTTGGGCTAGTGACTCCACTTTCCTGCACATTTCCTATGAGTCCATTTGAATGCATCTTTAGAGGAGGCAAGGATTTGCAAAATTCAAATCCCCACTTGTCAAGGATAGAAATCATTATTAAATTAAGGACATGCACGCCATGATTATCCCACACGGTTCTCATCTTGAATCCTCAGCCTCACGATCCAATTTGAAAAAACTAGAAATAATTGGGAAATTGTATGTTAATGGTTGAATGTTTGACAAGAGCAGGAAAGCAACTCTGGAAATGACTTTATTTTTAGTGAGAGATGCTCTGGCAAGTTCTGACCGTACCTGGCCACCTATTTTTAGAAGTCTGCGGTTAATCCACCAAAACCTTTATTTTTCAAGAACTTGACAAAAGGAACAACCTTTCCCCATAAGTTTGAAGAACCTTGTGACCAGGGGAAAATACCCATTGGGGGAAACCCTTTGCAGGATAAACAAAACCCTGGTAATAACAGGAGAAAGCATTCCACGTAAAACACGTCCAAGATCATGTTGCAAGAAATCAACTCCATGCTGTCAGCAGCCACCTAAACGCAACCAATGGTCACGAAGCTCACACTAGCATGTCCCGACATCACAGACTGTTCAGTGTGGGCCCCTGTCCTGATTGCCCCACTTTCCATGGCAATCTTAGAGTCAGCGCTGGCACTATGCAGAGAGACAACACGCTGCCATCCATCACCCCAGACACCCACCCTGCTATCAAGTCGTCCCGAAGCCCTTTCTCAAATCTAAGTGATGAATGGCGATGTGATCCCTTTTTGTAGGATTTGCGAATTCTCGTTGAGGGAAAAATGAAGAATTTGCTTTGATTTGATATCAATAGGTTGTCTATTATAAAACCAAATCACATAACATGGCATACTGTTTCCTCTGGAGCTGTTAGTCAACGTGATCTAGGTGATTTCAAAATGTCATTACTACATCTGACTAGATATTAAAAAGGTTTCTCACCTGTTTAAATGTAGCTTCAACAAGGTTAGCTGGAAACATATTCCTTGAAAGAAAGAAAACAAAATTAATGATGAGAATGAATGGGATCACATTTTTTACAGCATTAGCTAAAAATGACAGATTCCAAAGCATTGGACCCTATGGCATATGGAAAGAAGTATGCGATACCCCACCTCGTTTGATTCCAACACTGGTCACAGCTTCTTTTGTTGTGTGGAGGATTAAAGGGCAAAGTACACAAGCTCTATTCAGCAGGCCGAGCTGACATTTGAGTTCTCCTTTAGGGTTCTGTGTTAGACTAAGAGAAGAGACAAATTGGCCCTCATTACAAGGTTGCTGGTAACCCTGTATTATTGCTACCGTCGCCTGACATCCCGGTGCTACCATGATATCACAGGCGGCGGTATAGTAAGTCCCCATTCCCATGGAGTTCCATGGGACCCCGTGGGGATGGGAACCCTGACGCACTGCCACCGTTAGTAACGGTGCTGGTGCTTCATTGAAAAACCTGATGGTAGGGGCCTGAACTCCCGACAGAAGTGA
Organism: Ambystoma mexicanum; assembly: GCF_040938575.1. Taxonomy (NCBI): domain Eukaryota; kingdom Metazoa; phylum Chordata; class Amphibia; order Caudata; family Ambystomatidae; genus Ambystoma; species Ambystoma mexicanum. The sequence goes on along the minus strand of NC_090922.1, from coordinate 1,315,236,345 downwards.
GCCAGTCCGAAAAAGGTTCCAGCACCTGTGTTTCTGACCCGGGTCACTTATATGAGGCCCAATATTGCCAATATTCTCCCCTTACTGTGGGAATAATCCCCTCGCCGGTGGGCCAATACCGCCTTAGGTAATGCCCCTGGGGCCCATAGTTACAGGCCCGAGCGTAGTGAGGCCCTTAACTAAGGCCCCAAGGGCATTACCGTGGGCGGTATTGGCCCACCGTTCAGGAGCTTATTACCATTAGTATTCTGGGGTCTGTAAACTCGAGAAACTAGTTTTCCCGAGTTTGAACCCCAGGAACACTAATGGCTGACGAAATCTTTTCAAGCGGCATTTCTTTTGTCGTTTGAAAAGGTTTCGTCCCAGTAGGCGTTAGTTCTAGGAACACTAGAACGCACATACTGCTTCATTAGTATGGAGCAACAGGGCGCCATTTTGGGCCAAGTTGCTCTGTATTAATGAATGGGAGCAAACCGGCCACCTTGGAAAAGGGAGAAGGGACTATTTGTGGTCCCTTCTCCCTTTCCATGGTCGCCAGAAAAAAGAGAAAAACAAAAGAGTGTACCCGGCACGCAAATGACGTTTGTGTGTCCACAGGATTACACTGTGGTATGGCTCGGAAACAAGCCAATCCACGTTTAGTGTTTCCAGTGGACGCACAGTGCTGGGAACTAATATCAAGTACAGCCTTTCTGTGCAATATAGTCGCTCTTATTAGCGTCGGGCTCTGGATATTGAGTGTTAGTCCTGTAGGGTTTAAAATGAAAAGGGAAAACAGGCGTGTACATAGCAGTCACTAGAGCCAATTCACAGAACAGATGCAGTAGCACAGTGTGAGGGGAACATATCCCTTCATCTTATTCATGGGTCCGATGCATGCAAGTCCTGGAATTCAATGGAAATGTTTGTGCAGAAGGAGTGACCTGCAGCCTTCCTCTGGATATGATTCAAAGTGTCTGTCATGCAGGAGTGCTTTGGGAGGAGCCGCCACCCTCTGTGCGCCTTAAAGACCCACCACAGTTAATACAATTTTTACATTTCCACCCGTATTACAGGTGTGGAAATTTGAGCAAACATATCATGCTAAGCATGAACTCTTCTATTTGGGACACACGAATGCAGGTAGGAAACTGAAAAGAGCCCTGCCAACATAGCACTTTTCCATTTTGCTAGCGTCTGACAGGGCGTACCTGTCATGGGGGAAACTGCCCCTGGGACAGGTCCATGCAATAGTATATCGCCAAGACAATCAGGGAGCTGCTACGCATCTGTCACTCCTGCTATATGACCCATAAATGCTCACGTTGTAGTTCTGCTGTAACTACATTGGCAAAGAGATTTGCATAATATAAATATATATATATATATATATATATAATTATATATATAGAAAGGAGAAAGAAGAAAAATGAACCGCACTCTCCGCAGCCGATTAAAAGGCCATGGTAATGGAGAAAAAAGGCACAGCTCACAGTAAAATGTAGGTCTGAAAGTTATTTAATGTGTCATACAAACAAGCCATCAATAAAAGATACGGCTGGAAGGCAGTAGAAAAAACAGAGGCAGGACGCCCGTAAGCGCGACCCACACACAAAGCGTTTCACACTCAACTGAGTGCTGATATCATTATATATATTCACTGAAAAAACTTTGTTTAAGGGACGTTATTTGTGATGGCATCTTTGATGTCCTGGGTGTTAGTCTTAGCAGTGCTTAGCTCACCAGAGCTGGTGAATTTCAAGGGTTTTTCAGTTTTACTTGTAACCATAACATCCGTTTAACAAAGTTATTTCAGTGAATTTCATAGGTTTTTATTAGTGCAACTTAACCGTAACATCCCTTTTACAAATATTATTCTGTGAATTTCATAGGTTTTTCTGAGTGAAAAGGTTTCATGATGTTACATCACTGTACATACGTTTGTAGAGGAGGAGCCAAGTACCTCTACCAGAAGTTCCGCCCCTATTCTGCCTATATGGTGGCAACCGGAAATTGCGACATGCGCAATACCAGTGAGGATGACTATATCGCAAAAATACGTCCTTGAAATAAGGTATCCATTGATATAACCCTATATGTATCCGCAAAGAAATTACCATCTTCTGAAAGAAATTCCGGAAGAAGTGTAAAAACGAAAGAAAGAGAAGACGGGTGACGTCACGTGAAGTAGAGGTGACGCACTCAGAAGAGATGCAAATGAAGTAATAATATAGACCTTATGAAGCTGATGACGAAGTAGTGAAGTGAGCAACATTTCAGGAGAGAAATTAATACTGCACATGTGGAAAAGCACTGAAGAAAATGCAAAACCATTTTACAATTGTACAGCCGCAGTAACGCAAGTAGACGAAGTAATCATAAGGCTGGCTACGTAGTGAATAGATTGCGGCGATGTGCCAAAGTACATATATAGGAATGTTTAGAATCTGGATGTTCCATGATGCACTTTAGCAAACTTGGACCCTGTGAATGAAAAGGCTGGAAGTGTGGCGCAGCAAAATAAAGATAGCTGACAGCGAAGGAAGATTCGAGAAAGGCTTGCCTGGGCCAGTGTCAAGAGTTGGGGATGCCGAGAGTTTTGCCATGTACTCAGGAAGATACAATAACGTGAGAAGCAAGCTGAGCTCTTGTTTGAGGTGCAATGAAAGTCACTGAGGGTGCCAAGATTTCTTCATTTAATAGTATTTAATACAACAAAGAGCTCAAAACCATGGTCTCCAGTCACATGGTCAGATGAAAATAGACTTTGGACAAGCTACATCAAGACGCGAAGATAAGGCCATGTCATACTACCTTTTATTCTCAGGTATAGTGAGCCTCTGCAAGGCCGAGTTCAAAGGAGTAAATTGAATGGTAGACCATAGGAGTGATGATGGATGTTGGGCTAATTGGGTGGGGAGGCATGACCAGGCTGAACCCCCACCCCCCAGTGCCTGGGGTACCAGCTTGCATGCTGCTAGCAAGTGGAATATTCCAGAAAGGTACAAGCAGGCCAACCAATTGTAGAGTGCCACATATTAAGGAGCCCTATAGTTTGAGAAGCAAACAGTATGTTGTTTATTAGACTAACACAGAAGATGACTTGCACTTGGGATGTTCTTAATCGGCCACCTGATCTTAAAGACCCAATCACGTCCCTGTATCCCATAGAAAGTATATGTAGCTGTTTCCCGTTGACCAACCACATCGGCTAGTAGGTTTCCTTATTTGTCACGTAGTATGACTTCACGTATGACGAATATTTTGTATAAAAGCATTGTTTTTTATGAAATATGTTGAGATAATTCTGTGTGGCATTCGTTGATGTACGTTGTAAAGACTTGTTATTAACACAGCTTTGACTTATACCAACTTCCTGAGTGTGTCTGATTATTGATGTATGAGCAAGATCTCCATCCCCATCCATCTCAGATACTGTTACCTCGTCTTAAAGGACCCTTTCCTCTGGTGCACTTGGTAGCAGAGGATGTTTATCGAGACCCATCGACCAGTAAGCTCTTAGAGATTTCAGAACATCGGACGTCCTCTGCCATCTAGCTGGAAGAACGCGAGGTTTCCTGTGAGAGAGCGCGGCCGATATAGAAAACCTGCAAATAAATACATGCCCAGATGCCTCAGGGCAAGGCTGCGTGCTACAAATAAATAAATACAAATACAAATACAAATACAAAGAAGATACAGGTGGGACGAGCCCCTCTTTCACGAAAACCCTCCTGGTTTCCACAGGCGCTGAGCGGACCGAAGGCGAAAGGGGCCGTTTGGAGGAGAAGATGATCCCAAGTGTCAAGAGTCGAAAGGCGAATGGTGAGTGGATTGAGGAGAATGGCAAATGAAGTGGAGATAGGGAATCGTGGTAACAGTAAAGAGTAACAGGGATTGATTGAGTAAATTAATGACGAGCGTCAATGACGAGGAGCAATCTAGCTAAACCCAGAGACCTACACTCAAGAAGCGTCTAGAAGGAGTCGTCTCAAAACCCAAGTGGGTAAACTAGGCTGTGCGCAGATAAGATCTGTAAGAGGAGACTATTCAAACTCCTATCAGAGTATTTAGGGGCAAGTAATAGCAGCGAAGAGCACTGAGGAAGTATATGTTGGAAGTCGACTAGTTTTTCTATTTGTGTCTTTTATGTATTAGTAAAAAGTGAAATGGCGAAGAGTGACAAGGAAGGATGTGTTAAGTAGAGACCAAAAAAGCTATTATCTGTCTGTTATAGCCATTGTCGGCGCCGACCGACGTAGGCAGATTGGAGTAAAATTGGAAAGTAGAGGCTTTGAGCGGCGACTATTGTGTCACGCTAATATTTATTGTTTTTCTGAAACGTATTTTGTGTAAAGCAATGGTAAGTCTCGACAGCCAATTGAGACTTATAACAATGGGGGATGTTACTCCACTGATGCATTTGTGCAAACAACTGCCAAAACACACACCCAAGCTTAAACAGTATAGTCCAGAATGGGTTAAGGGTACCGCAGACAAAATGTTCATGCCATGGCCACAAATGGAATCCCTGTCAAAAGCAGTTTTGCAGCATATGAACACATACTCTCATGCTGCGTACACAGTGAAGAAATTGGAGAAAAGGGTAGCCAGCTTAGAGCTTTGGAAGATGTACCAGGAGGAACAAGAAGATTCACCACCTGAGGACTGGATGCTTAATCAGTGCAGGGAAGAAGGTGTTGAGCCTTCTGCTCCCCCTACTGCACCTGAAGTAAATGATGATAGTACAAAAGATGAAGGATTGTATCCATTAAGGGAATTGAAAGCAGTGATAGGATATAGTAATCCAATGCATGAACCACCTGCTTATAGCAGTCACAAGAGTCCAGAAAGAGAAAGGGCTAAAGGAAAGGAGGAGACCTTTAAGGTCCTACAAGATAAAGAGGAGAAAAGCAAACAACCTGATGTATCCATAGATAATGAACGAGAGATTAAGAGATGGAAAGGAGAAAGGGATAAAGTTGACGAGTTTAATGTCGTACAGAACAAATGGATGGGTGCACAGATATTGCTAAAAATCGATGGGAGGAGCATCAAGGAAGTTAGGCAGGGGGAAGATCAAGACGAACAAGATAGAAAAGACAGAGAATGAGAGAAGCGATTGAAAGAGGATGAGCATAAAAGGAAGAGTAGACAAAGGCAAGAACACATGTATCACGAGGAGCAACTATGAAATAATGAAAGTGCATGTATTTATGAGTTAGAAAAGATGACATGAGGAAATACGTTATCCATTGGGGACATTAAGGATCTCTTATCAGCCATTCCTGTGGAAAGAGCTCATGATATTTGGACAAGAGCAGGTTGTTCGAGTGTTATAGCACAAACACAGTGCATGATGGAGCACCATTTAATAACTGCAGGGTGGCTGTTTGGAAAGTGCTTAGGGTACAGTATCCTGATACGTCAGATATGGGTGCAATTATAGCACATAAGATGAAAGATGATGAGGATCTGCTTGCTTACATTCAAAATGTTCAGGAACGTTGGACTTTGGCAACTGGGAAGCCTTGGGGGAAATCGGTGCCAGTATTTTACCACATTTTGTGTCAGGGGTTGTACAGAATGTGCAATTCTCAGGAGGGGGGACAGCTTATCCTCCAGCATATAGCTCTCAAAGTAGGGACTGGTTTGCCCAAGATCAGACAGTGTATCAATCACAAGCGCTGCAAATGCAACAAGCTTTGCAACCGCAGCAAGCCCCATTGAATCCACCACAAAGGCAGTCACAGCACTCACCCGTGCAGATACAGCAGAGTGCAAACACAGGGCAGTTATTGACTGCTAGAGTACTAGGTGTCACTATCGCGGCAGGATGTCATTTCACAGGTACGAGAATTAGAATATATCCACAATAGGATAGTTCACAGGGCGACTTGATGTGTTCAGTTCTATCAGTGACACCGAATCCTCAAGAGGAACCAAGGGTTGATGTTACCATAGGAGGGACATCTTTTTCTTTTTTAGTAGATACTGGGGCAACTCGCTCATGTATATGAGAGGGAACATTTTCGTTATCTGGAAATGCCATGAAAGCGCAAGGCTTCTATGGACCTACAAGTAGAGTTCCTTTTACTGATGAATTGCCATTCTCTATGGGAGAATGTGATATGTCTGTACCTTTATTGTATTCAAGCAGACACCAGTTAATAATCTGGGCCGAGACTTAATGACGAAGCTAAATATAATGATTTCTTTCACTAATGAAGAGATAGTGTGTTCCACTCCAGGGATACATTATCTAAACGTCGGTGAATTTATCAAGCCGTTTACAGGACAGATAGCTCTGCGAGGAGTGCTATTAGAGTCAGAAGTTTTCCTTTATGGGGTGTACATTTTGTTAACGTGGTTACCCAGCCTAGTCGGTAAGATTGTGAGGATACCTGATGAATGTTTGCTCAGGCCGCAGATACCTATGGACGAAGAGGGGGGACAGATTTTTTCCTTACAGCTGCAGGCAGCCATAGTGCAAGGGGAATTGGCCTTGCTTGAAGGATTTAATGACGAAGGCAGACCATGGAGAGCGGTATTTGCCATTGGGGAAGGCTATAGATTGACTGATGTCACAGACAAAGATATGTTTAGGGATGATCCATCAGATGATGAATTAATATTCGAGATGAGTATTACATATTGGATCAGAATAGAGAGAAGGGAGATCCCAGAGCGAAGGGTGATCGTGCATCAGCATCCCACATTTTTCAATGAAGGCATGGAAAAAATTACACCCTCTTTATGGACTACATGTCCTTATGACGTAGGCCTATTGAAGGGGATGTGAGAAGTTAAGATTAAGCTGAAACCAGGAGCAATTTCACCTCAAGCAAGGCAGTACCCAATGCCTCAAGAGGCACATGAGGGTATTTTTAAGACTATATCAGCTATGATGGAACAAGGGATTATGGTGACGTCAGAGTCACTGTGAAATACTGCTGTGTACACTGTGTAAAAATCAAAAGGAGGGTCTTGGCGTTTAATTTAGGACATGAGACCAATTAACCAGATTGTAGAGGCAGAGTTTCCTCTAGTTCCGAATCCTGCAACGATTTTATGTAGTTTTCCCACAGAGGCACCATATTTCACGGTGATTGACTTGAAAAATGTGTTTTTCTCAATCCCATTGCATAAGGACTCTCAAGACCTCACATCATTTACATTTCATCAAACTAAATTGAAGAGTACTTGTTAGCCACAAGGGTACTGTGAGTCTTTGTTTATCTTTAATAGGGTCCTGCAGATGGACCTAAGCAATATTGATTTGCCAAGAGTTGTGCTGCAGTACGTAGAAGATATTTTAGTTTGTAGCATGACAGAAGATGAGTGCCGGCAAGATTGGATTTGGCTAATGACTATTTTAGCAGACAAAGGATACAAGGTAGACAAGGAGAAATTACAATATTGCCAGGAAGAGGTGTTTTACATAGGTCAGTTACTCTCACATGAGGGAAAAAAGGTTTCACCTGAAAGAGCTGAGGCGATCATGAAAACACCAAAATCGCACACGATAAAGCAGATGCAGCAGTTTTTAGGATTGTGTAACCACGTTAGAGCCTGGGTATTTGATTATAGTTCATACACGAGACACCTTTTGCAGGCTTTAAAGAAAGCACAAGTGAATAATGTGAACATAGAATGGACAGAGGTCATGGAAGAAGGGTTTGAGGAGTTGAAGAAAGCAATTTGTACAGCTCCAGTTTCAGGAATTTCAAATTATTCTGAGGAATTCTTCCTGTTTTCACACACGAATGGAACAGTTATGATGGCAGTGCTTACACAGAGAACCACATTTGGATATAAACCTTTGGCATTTTATAGTGGGATTCAAGATCCAGTTGTGAGAGGACAATTTCCGTACGAACCATCGCTGGCTGCAGCCGCGTTCGCTATTGAGAAGTCTGCAAGCATCGTGATGGGGTGTTCCATGACTTTATTTGTTGAGCATGCTTTGTTTGCTGTTTTTGAGAAACCTAAGGGTACACTGACATCTCAGAGGGCTACTGCATACAAGGTAGTTATATGGAATCCAGAAATCAAAATAGTCAGGTGTAAAATAGTGAACCCTGCCACGTTTGTCACTGAACCTGGGACAGAGGACGAGCAAGTGCATGATTGCTCAAATTACTAAGAGTTCTATGACGAGATCCCGAGGGTAAAAGAGAATGCTCTAGCGGGAGGAAGTTCTCTTTATTGACGGGTCATCCGAAATTGATCAAACTAATGGAGAAAGGCATTCAGTTTCAGATGTGGTAAGGAACAGAGCTAAAGGGGAATTTGAAGTGATAGCAAGTGCAAGATTACCGTCTCACTTTTCGGCACAGGCTGCAGAATTGGTGGCACTTGCTGTCACGCTCAAGAATCTTGCAGGGCAGGAAGTGACAGTTTATAGTAACTACACCTATGTGACATCAACCGTGCACACAGGATTAGCATGCTGGAAAAGGAGGGGCTACCTCCGAGCGGATGGAACTCCAGTGAAACACGCTGCATTATTGGATAGGCTTATTAAAGCAGTCCAACTCCCAGTAGCCATTGCAATAGTTAAATGCACAGCACATACTAGGAGAACTGACTTTATCTCATGCGGGAACAAAGCGCATATGAAGAGGCCAAAAGGGTTGCATATTCACATGATGTTTTTAGTTTTGATACTCCTAATGTAAAGGAAAAAATTGTCACGATTATGATTGTAAATGAAGGATTTAATTATTTGTCTAGAACGCAATTGATGGAAGTTCAAGATAGTGCTCCACAGGAAGAAAAGGAGCTATGGGCATGGAGAGGGTGTTCTTTATCCCCCTCTGGAGCATTGTGGTGACAGGACAGCACTGGTAAACCGGTGATGCCTGTTGTCTTATTGAGGGTAGCGTTAGAACAGCTACACTACCCTGCGCATGTAACTAGGGAAAGCCTCGCAGCAGCTATTGGGGAGGATTGGTTTGTACCACATTTGTCAGAACACATTGTATTTTACTGCTGGGCACACACTGCGAACAATTTGAGGAGTAATTCCTCAACCGAATGGTCCTTTTCAGCATTTACATATTGATTATGTTGATATGCTGCAAGTATGTAGTGGATACAGGTATATCATAGTGGTGGTGTGGCCCTTTTCGAGATGGATTGAAGCAGGTTAATGCACACACACTGATGTCACTTGCGCTGCAAAGTGTTTAGTACAAGAAGTATTTCCTAGATGGCGAGTATGTGAGGTGCTGAGATTCGACAATGGCACCCATTTTCTAAATGAAGTATTTGAACAAACCAGTCTATTACTTAGTATTAAACATACGTTTTCTTCTGCTTATCACCCACAAGCGCAAGGTTTATGTGAGAGACTCAACGGTCTTCTCAAGGAAAGGATTGTCAAACTTAAATTCACACTAAAGAATAGGTGGCTGTACTGTCTGCCCCAAGCATTATATGCATTAATGAATCAGCCCGGGTCAGACCACCACCTCACGCCCCATGAGCTAGTTACAGGAAGGTGAATGAGAATGCCCCTGTCACCTCCAACGAGGAGAAGTGAGGCCCAGACAACTGCAGAATTGTAAGGAAATTAGCTACATGTGTATTTAACATGTATGACCGCTAGTATCTCTGTCATTTCAGATCAACTCAGGCATAAGGTCTCAGGCCACAGATGAAGACAAAGAGAGCAACCAGATCTGAACAACTTTTATCACTACCAAAAATCTTTGTAGTGTGAAGAGTCCGGGCAATGAAGGCAATCCTTAGCGGGGTCCGGTTCGGCAGCAGGCATTTCCTGAACAGTGGCAAATGTGAGGCAAAAGCAGTCCTTAGCGAAGTCCGGGTCGGCAGCAGGCGTTTTGTGAACAGGGGCAAAATGTAAGGAAAAAGCAGTCCTTAGCGGAGTCCGGGTCGGCAGCAGGCGTTTCGTGAACAAGGGCAAAATGTAAGGCAAAAGCAGTCCGTAGTGGTGTCCGGGTTGGCAGCAGGAAATCAGTTCACACATGGGTTGTATACAAACAAAGTAAACATGGTAGGTACAGGTAGAGAAGAATCCGAGAAGTAGTTAATGAAACAGAAACAAAATAGGGCCAAGTACAAAGATATTCCAAAGTTCAAGAACAGGAAAACAGGAAACTTAAACATAACAACATAGCGCACTTCGTGCAATCAGAAGCAATGAACACTAGTCAGACAAGAGCTTAAGAACTTGCAATTGCATGACCATAACGTGCGTACGACGTGGAATGAATTAATGTCTCTGCCCCAATTTCCATGGTAACCGCCACTGCATAGTAAACGAGATGGTGAGCATGAGTGAGTGCATGAATTGTGAGCTTTTGTAAGCAAACGTTTTGAGAAACGGGACGGAAAACATGAAACCCCAACTCGATTCCAGGCAATCCCGTATTAATCCGCAACTTCACTAGGAAGAGGCATGAGGCCCGATTTAGTGGTCCTTTCATTGTGGAGAATGTCACTCCCTCAGCAGTAAATGTTCAAGAACGATGTGCATGGATTCACCTCAGTGATGTCAACCCGTATGCTGGTGAGACCGGAACACTCCCACCCAATTCGGAGGCAAGTCAAGAAGAAATTGAACAGCATGTGCAGACTCGATCGATGACGAGGAAGAAGGACGCAAAGATTACTGTTTAAATAAATGCAAGTGTGCATTTGTACTGTTGCTTCCCCGGGCACTCTTTATAGGTATTTTAGCAGGAGTGAGAAAGTAACTGTTCTTGAGACAGAGGAACACAGGAACTGGTTGAAATTGAACCTTAGAAAGTGCTGATATAAATGAAAAATACCCGATCTTGATTTCCTTTTTGACGACTGGAAAAGGGAGCAGTTCCCTGATTCGTTTCTCACTGAGTTTCTTTTTGGCCAGACAAATGGTCCTGTATGATGATGATGCCCACAGACCACTTATTATGGTCTTTTATCACATAATTGGTGTTCACTCTTATCTTGTTTGGTGCAACACCAACACTTATGTGTTTCTGCAATATCCTATAAATTGTCTTGCAATCAGTCGGTTCTTGTGGAGATAATTGAGTAAATTCGGCAGCTACCTGAGAATTTAACGAGGCTGCCTGATTAGAAAGGTCTTTTCTTCCTTAAAAATAAATACAGCGGCACAATAAGATTTATTGGGCATAATGCAGTTCCAGAAAGTGAACAAATGCAACAATGTGTGGAGAAAAATGTTTGGTGGGCCTTCATGTATTGGTTCATAATTTATATATTCACAGCATCTGTTATTGTTTTTCTATTTTTGCTAATTCACGCTGCTTACTTTGTTGGTTCCAGAAGGATAGAAGTCCCTTTGATTCTCCCCACTCCAATGACCTATGCAGAGTTAGAGGTTGTAAGGAGGCCAAGGCCATATGTGATTGTCTCTACACCAGTGACACATGTGAAGTTACCTATTTCTCTGACAAGTGTTCCTATGATTCCTCCAGTAGGAAGGATGTCTGATATACTCCATGAGCATTTTGCGTGTATTCTTTTGGAATGAAAGAGACCCAAGAGAAGTGCAAGGGAAGATGATTATGAGTTAAATTATTATTCCGACAACACAGCACATTTGGGGAACAACATGTGGTATCAACACATGAAGGAGGTAGGAAAGAGAACTTCTGAGGAAGATTGTTACGTTTGTGCTCTCCTACCTTGTGCTATGGGAAAGTCTAAGATATTCATAGCTATAGCGATAGCCGTCCAAACAGCTCATTGCCTGACTTACCTTGCACTCTGCCATACAAGAGGTCAATTCCAGGGTCGAATAGCATCTTTGGTACGGGCAACTGAATGGAAAGCCCCAGAAGAAGACAATTACTTTCAAGATTTAAAGACAAGAGCATGACCACACACCAGAGATCATGCAATAAGATGCAAACAGCCTGGCATGAAGGGAGCAGGAATCCAATGGGAAATAAATAAAAAGCTTAATTGCCAAGGAAAGACTGATGAAGAAATATGAAGATGCAAGGAGAGATACCAGATGCAGATCTGGGGAACAGTACTTTCTCCAGATGGCTCGGAAGAAGGCATTGTTGTTTGCAGAGCCGTGGCAGTAACTAGACATCATAAACCAGTTATAGATCATGTGGAAAAAGGATGCAAACCTCTCTGGCCGAGGCTTACAAAATTGCTGACATGGGTTGAAGACAAAGGAGGCCCGTTGCAGATAGTGCATCTGGCTAGTGCAGAACTGTGCTTTACAAATAATGCCACAAGAAAAGTTGGGGAAAATCAACAGTGTGGGCGAATCTTCAATGTACCAGGAATACCAAGAATGAAGGATGGGACAGTAGTGATAATGGATCACTACTGGGCCTGCGGATCCAGTGCATATATGAAGCTGCCCAGAGATTTTTGACGACTATGTTCTATGGTGATTGTTCATGTTCCAGCATTAGTGATCCCGAAGAGCGACCTGAACATTGGCGAGTTTCCTAAAGCAGATGCTCACCTAAGAAAGAAGAGATCTGTTGGGTTCCTTGATCAAATAAAGAGGAAGAATTACTTCTCAGCTAAATCAATAGAAGGCTTTTATGCTATTCCATATGAGCACAGATTGTTCAGCAAAACTGCCTCACTCTTTACAGTTATCTTTATGCCAGGGATCCAAACGATGGAAAATGCCAAGTGGTTACAGATAACAAGATGGGAGCTCCTGCAGACGATCAACACTACCATAAAGGGATTCAATGCTATTAATGAAGAGCTGAGAGCCATACGACTGATGACTCTTCAGAACAGCTATTTCTTAGACATGATTACAGCTATGGATGGAGGTGTTTGTGCCAAAATCTGAAAATCATGTTGCACATTCATACCTTCTCATGATGATGAGAATGGCACCTTGACAGAGGCCATAACAATGCTGACAAACTTGCACGTCAAGATGGAAGACGAAGTAGAAGACATTGGTGTGCGTCAATCTTCTCATGGTTTCCACAATGGATGGCAAACATTTTTAAGTTCCTTGGGGCCCTGTTAGTGATGATCATGTTTGGATTCTGGGTAGTCAGAATAATAATCACACAATTCAAGAAGACTGCAAAAAAAGTGACAGGAATGAAAATCATGATTGATGTCGAGTCTGGATTTAAACCCAAAGAACTGACAGATGAAGAAATCAGAGACTTTGTCAAAGCCAGCATTCATGCACCTAAGGGAATGAAATTCTTGTATCCGAAAAATCATAAGAAATATGTGGGAAGATGGATCTACTGCAGTCCGAATGGACAGTGCAGCCTAATGACCTGGAGTATTGATGAGCATGTGAAATCAGCAGGATGCCTGAAGGGAGTGATAAAGATATAGGGGGTCATTACGAGGTTGGAGGTAGCCATGGCGCTATTAGTGCCATGGCTACCCCCTTACCGCATACCGGGTCCAGGTTCCCTGAATGGGGAATTACTGGGCCATTCCAACCTTGGAGGACCCGGTATTTCCCCATTCAGGGAACCCATCCCCATTCCCATTCGAGCCCCCATAGGGATCGAATGGGAATGGGGACCATGCTAACAACGGGCCCGTTAATAATGGGCCCGTTGTTAGCATGCTGGTCCTTTAGTAGCTCCCACTAAGGGCGCCTGGTAAAACCAGCCGCCCTTAGAGGGACCCGCTAAAGAACCTCGTAATGCAGCGGTAAGGGGTTAACGACAGGCACCTTTATCGGTGCCATTAACCCCTTATCGCCAACCTTGTAATGACCCCCAGGGACTCCAAAGTAACGAGGATGTCTGGATGTGAAGACTGATGGGAGAGTTGTTGATGAATCGCCCAGAGGGGGGAGTGTAGAGGAGGAGCCAAGTACCTCTACAGGAGCGACTTCTGCACCTATAAATTGGCAATCGGAAATTGCGACATGCGCAATACCAGTGAGGATGCCTATACTGCAAAAAAAGTCCTTGAAACAAGGCATCCCTTGAGAAAACCCTATATGTATCCGCAAAGAAATGACGATCTTCTGAAGGAATTGTCGGAAGAAGTGTAAAAACGAATAAAAGAGAAGACTGGTGACGTCACATGAAGTAGAGGTGACACACCCAGAAGAGATACAAATGAAGTAAGAATGTAGAACTTATAGAAGCTGATGACGAAGTAGTAAAGTAAGCAACATTTCAATTGTACAGACGCAGTAATGCAAGTCAACAAAGTAATCATAAGGCTTGCTATGTAGTGAATAGATTGCAGCTATGCGCCAAAGTATATATATATAGGAATGTATAGAACCTGGATGTTCCATGATGCACTTTAGCAAACTTGGACCCTGTGAATGAAAATGCTGGAAGTGTTGCGCAGCAGGATAAAGATAGCTGACAGCGAAGGAAGATTCGAGAAAGGCTTGCCTGGCCCAGTGTCAAGAGTTGGGGCCGCCGAGAGCCTTGCCATGTTCTCAAGAAGATAGAGAAGCAAGCTGAGCTCTTGTTTAAGGCGGAACAATAGTCACTGAGGGTGCCAAGATGTATTCATTTAGTAGTATTTAATACAACAAAGAGTACAAAACCGTGGTCTACAGTCAAATCACAGCCATCAGATTTGGCAATACAGCCAAGTGGACTACACACAGAAATTCAAAGGAGTGGCTAGACAACCCCCGACCCTGCGATGGATGGGTAACCAAGCCTGAAAAGACAGCCCGAGGAGCACAAAATAGTGGGCCAACGCAGCCAGAGCGAAATCCCAAGCTTCAGTGCAGTCCACTTACTAGGTAGCGAACCCCTGCAGCTGTAGGCCCTGGTCGAGAAAGAAGACTATGGTGTCCCTCCGGAGGAACTAAACCAACTGCGTAGACTGCAACCTCCCGCTTCCCATGCCTGCTTTGCTCCGCCTTCTCCCCCAAAGACTCTGTTTGTTATTTGAATTATTACGGGCCTCATTATGACCCAGGTGCTAAGTGTTTAACGGCGCCGTAAAAGGCTGCAGCGCCGTTAAACACTTAGAGCCTAATTACGAGGTCCCTTTGCGGGACCCGACCTTAACGGCTGGTTTTACCAGCCGTTAAAGTAGGGACCCGCAAAGGGACCTTGGTGCTAATTACGGTACCGCAATTTGCAGTATCGTAATTAGCACCTTCCCCATTCCCATTGAGCCCTATAGGACAAAAATGGGAATTGGGAAGGGCCATGGCGGCATGGGGAATTACCGCCCCACCAACCTCGGAATGGGGTGGTAATTCCCCATTCCGCCATGGCGGACTCCGGCATGGACCACGGTGCTAATAGCACCATGGTTTAGCGCCGGAGTCCTAATGAGGCCCAAAGTCTTTGTTTTATGTTGTTCGATCTTTTCTTTCCTACTTACTTATAGTACCCAGATAAGCTTTAAGTCAGGGATCCCCAACGTGTAGCTCGGGAGCAACATGTTGCTCGTGGCACCCTAAATTGTTGCTCGCCAGTTGCTCTTGGCCATGATGTGGAGGCCTAGAAGGAGGTGCTGAATGGATGAGACCTCAGTAGCACTGTAGTCAGGACAGAGTCCTGGACTGTGAAAGAATGTTGGCCAATGAGCCGCTGTGTTTCCAGCTGGCTTATTTTTATACATGCAAGATTTGTGTTTGGTGCCACCATGCACATAATTTTTCAGTAAATGCCCTTATTTGTTATGGTAGTGACATTGCTAAAACCCTGTCATCTCCAGTTACTTTGCCCAACTGACAAATGTATTAATGAGTACAATATTTGACCCATGTTTGTGTCATGGAGAAAATTGGCATATTCTGTTCCTTGGTACAGGTAGTATGAGCACAATGGGCCTCATTACGACCCTGGCGGTAAGGGGTTAACGCCAGCGTTAGCTGCGCCGACCCCTTACCGCCAATTACGAGGTCCCTTAGCGCCATGGCGCTTTTAACACCTGCTTTTAGCAGGTGTTAAAATCCATGGCGCTAAGGGACCATGGAGTTAATTACGCCACCGTAATTTACGGTGGCGTAATTAACGCCTTCCCCACTCCCATTATGCCCTATGGGGCAAAAATGGGAATGGGGAAGGGTAAATGGGGATTGGGGACTTACCGCCCCGCCGACCTCGGAATGGGGCGGTAAGTCCGCCAACCACCATGGCGTAAACGTAGTTTACGCCATGGTGGTAAAGTCACGGCCCAGGCGGTAACTTACCGCCTGGGTCGTAATGAGGCCCAATGTGTCAAGGAGGTGGTATGCATACCCAACTTTCCTTTATTTTTTTTTTGATCAAAGACTTTATTGATTTTAAACATAGGAAAACAACTTAACAGTACATGCATCTCTCTGTGTATCAGGGATGGGAGCAAGGGAGCAGTCATACAATCAACATTTTCAGGAGGGGGGTCAGGAGAGGAGAGAGAAGCAGGTAAAAAAACTAAAAACAACAAAAGAGAGGAAAGAAGAGAGAAGAAAAGAAAACTCTTGATAACTGGGACTGTTGTCTAGTGGTCCGTCAGACTTTGCCAAAACAGGAGTTACTCGTGGCACAATCAGTATGTTCCTGGCTCGCTTCATTCAGCATCATGCGGCCCTGTCCGTTCCTAGCGTCTGCCGTGGCACACCTGCCTTCTAGCTGGCGTCGTCCCAGCGACTCCATCAACTTTCCTTTATTAAATAATGTGCATGCACACTTTCTGTACAAGTGAGGTTTGTGTCTGTTGCCACCATGCATATTTATCGACAATATTCATTTTGGTGCCACCTCTATTTATTATTACATAGTGTCCTAGCAGAAAAATGGTCATCGATTGATACTCTGCCCATCTGGCACATGGTTAATGGGCAGAAACGGTAAATGCATGTCACATTTTTCATAATTAATTTGCCCTATATTCCAATCCAATTAAGTTATTGTTAATAGGTTTAAACTAACAAGCCAATTAATTGATTCAAATACTTTGTTAACACCACCACACCCATCTATGAAGTGGTCATCAAATGCTCAAAGGTCTGACCAATGTTTGACCAATGTTTGCCACTAAGTCTTGTATGAAATCTCTTTTGGGCAGAGAAAATCGGTTCCAAATAATTAAGAAAGTTATTATTTTTATTCCTAATCATTTTTCACCAATGCAACAGCCTTCTGGATCTTTAAAACACATTTGCCATAACATTCCCATATAATTCTCAGGAGGTAACCTCCAAAGGCCCAATGAGGTGATCTTTAAAGCCTACCATGTAATGACCTGAAGTACTAATTAATATTTAATCATATTTCTCCATTAAGTCAGCAACATTTAAAAACGTGTTTCATATTTTTCATACAATTCACACAGAACAAGCCCAAAATAGAAAAGAAACTTTAACATATTCAAACCTGCTATATATAAAAGCCTGATCATTACAATTAATTGTATATAACTTGCTCCGATGTAGTCCACGCTTATGCAAAACAGAGAAACAAAGGCAAATTAACAGAAAATGAACCAAATCTTTGACTCCTATTTTGAAAGCGTACTTTGTGCTTCCTCCTGCACACTTTCTTAATTTATTGAGGAGTGGGTACATTTTAACGTACCATTACCACCAGCCTCCTGGTGGTAATGGTATAAACTGGAACTCCCGAACTTGGGGGCATGGTTTGCCAATAGCTCCGCCCTGGATAGTTTCTCTTAAAGACTCAAACAAACTGATGCTTTCCTTTGTGGCCTCTGAACTGGTCAACAGTTTTAAGAGAATATCTTAATTTCTTGTGAATTAGTAATTCTTTCCAATACCTCCTCTCTGGCTGTCAGATATCTTCTTCGTGGTGCCTACCCTGGCCATTGGAAAATGAACTCAAGAGGATTGTGTTTACTCTTTGATCAATAAGAAATGTACCATTTCATAACATTCCTGGAGAAAGAAAACATCCACAAGACAGTCATCAATGACTGTGTAACAGTATTGCCGATCTTGCATGCTTAGGAATGCACCATTTGCCATTAAAGATCCCATAAAATCCTAGGTGGAATCTCAGTAGACCTGAAAAATCAGTGCTCCATTTGTGGCCATTTTTACTGTCCATACATTTGCACTAATATTTTGCTCGGGAACCTGAAACCCTTGGTAATGTTTGTTTACTCCTACTCTATTTTTGAACATCTGGACTGGTCCTATATGTCTAAAAATGTACTACTGACCACTCAATTTCCTCAACATTTCTTGTAGACAACCACTTAACATCAAATGAAGTAAAAGGCCTTGCACATTTCCTTTACTACACTAACACGTGGTCTAGATAACTATTAAGTACTGCAAATGAAATGCTCTATACGCAGTTTTAACTTTGCTACATTTCTAATTTGTGTTGCAATCATTTTTCTGCCAACTGTGCGCCAATATGTTACATCAAAAAATGGATGTTGCTCACCATTTAATTTGATATGCCAATTTTGCTCATTGCGCACAAAAGGTTGGGGACCCCTGCTTTAAGTAATGCTTTGTTAAGTCGGACTGCCTAAACTGTATGTATAAAACCCAATAAAAAAGATTTGAAAAAAAAATTTCAAAAAGACTTTGGGCAAGCTACACCGAGACCAGTAGATAAGGTCATGCCACACTCCCTTTTATTCTCAGGCATAGTAAGCATCTGCAAGGCCGAGTTCAAAGGAGTTAATTGAATGGTAGACCGTAGGAGTGATGATGGATGTTGGGCCAATTGGGTGGGGAGGCATGACCAGGTGGACCTCTCCAGCACCTGAGGTGCCAGAGTGCGTGCTGCTAGCAAGTGGAATATTCCAGAAAGGTACAAGCATGCCAACCAATTGTAGAGGGCCACGTATCAAGGAGCCCTATAGTCTGAGAAGCCAATAATATGTTGTGTATTAGACTGACACAGAAGATGACTTGCATTTGGGATGGGCTTAATCGTCACCCTGATCTTAGAGACCCAATCACGTCCTTGTATCCCATAGAAAGAATATGTAGATGTTCCCCGTTGACCAACCAAATCCCCTAGTAGGTTTTCCTATTTTCGACGAAGTATGACGTTATGTATGATGACTATTTAGTATAAAAGCATTGGGCCACATTATGAGTCACCCGGTATGGAAAAAACGGTGGCAGTAAACCCGCCGCCACCGTTGTTTCCATACCGGGTGATCTCAAGTTCTGCAAGCGGAGGTGTCATTCCCGCCAGGTCTGACCTGGCGGGTTTAACACCACCCGCCTGCAGCGGACGTGGAAACACCGGCACCATCACGAGATGGTGCCGGTTTTTCCACTTCCCCATTCCCATTGAGTCCCATGGGACTCAATGGGAATGGGGATTTACCAAATTCTGCCTCTGGAAATCCCGGGTCACTGGGGTCGTAATGCCCCGGTAATTCCGGGTATCACGGAGGCGGAATGGTAATACGAGTCTGCCGGTAACCTGCCGGAATTTCAGGCACGGGTACCGCCGGACTCGTAATGAGGCCCATTGCTTTTTATGAAAAATGTTGAAATAATTCTGTTCGCCGTCCGTTGATGTCCGTTGTAATCCCTGTTTTAAAGACTTGTTATTAAAACAGCTTTGACTTTTGCCAACTTCCGTCGGTCTGATTATTGCTGTATGAGTAAGATCTGCATCCCATCCATCTCAGATACTGTTACCTCATCTTAAAGGACCCATTCCCTGGGTTCAAGTTCTTAATAATTCCTCTTTTAACATATGAAAGAACTGTAAACCTCCTTTAACAAACATATTTCTTTCAACGCATACTGATGTGTGTCGTTATCAGCAGCGCATGCTGGGGATGAAAGTCATGGCTGAATTGTCTTGGGCATGAGGCTCGACCATGACAACACCCCCAACAAACCACCCCTGTTATCCGCTGCACCTACCCTGCATCATAGTTCAGTGTTCACTATACCCTCATAATGTGGCCAATGGCCCGTGCTCATGGCTTGCAGCCATGGCCCCTTTCCACAGTCCATGGCGCATGGGCTTGGCCCATGCCACATTCCCCAATAGGCAAATCAGATTAGACATTTGTCCTTGGCGTGGACCAGGCCCACTGGCCAGGCAGCAAAGTTATATCACTATTTTTGTATTTACTTTTGGACACTTTCAAAAAAGTAAAAGACAGGACAGATTTGCAAAAGCATGCTTTCAGCACCTTGAAGAAGCTCCTGGCGCAGGTTTGCTGCAATCCAGTCCAGCACTTCGGCTGCAGTCACAAGCAGACATTTCTTTCCCATTCAAATCTAGGGCTTTAGCCATGCTGTATGCCCCAATAAGCAAATCAGAGTACACATTTGTCCTTGCTCAGGGCCAGGCCCATGGCCCAGGCAACAAAGTTATATCACAATTTTGTGTACTTACATTTTGACCCTTTAGAAAAAATAAAACACGGGACAGATTTGCAAAACCATGCTTTGAGGTCCTTGCTGATGCTCCTCACGAATATTTGCTGCTCTTCGGGCTGTAGCCAGGAGTAGAAATTCTTCTCTCATTCAAACCTATACCGATTTTGAAAAAGTTCACCACATGTTCGTCCCTGGTGGCCATTCTCACTTTAACCTCTTTGTCGGTCCCTTATGGTCATGGTCAGTAGCCAGATTGTCCAGTTCATGGTCCTTGGGCATGACCCGGACAATCTGGCCACTGCCAATGGCCACAGGCTACACCTCAGTCACCAAAGGTATATTACAATTTTTTGTCCCTACATTATGACAGTTTTAAAAAAATAAAACACTGACACATTTGCAAAACCATGCTTTTAGGTCCTTGCCAATGCTCCTTGCACGAGTTTGCTGCAAATCTGACAATGTTTTATTTTTTGAAAAGTGTCAAGATGTACGTACATAAAATAGTCATATAACTTCGCCCCCACTTGACAAAATCCATTCAGACTTTGCACATACAGTCAAGGTCTGGTCTCTAATCTTTCTGAAAACTTGTGTGCACATTAGTCAGATGGCACAAAGTTATAAGCCATCTAAAAATGTTGAGACCCCCCTCTAATTATGACCCATTGTGACAAAATCCCCAGAACCATTCAGGGTCATGTCTAGAATGATATTCTAAAAGTCAGTGTAGTTTCATTGACTGGCGGCAAAGTCATAAGCCATTGAAAAACTGCTTTTCAACAACCGTGTAAATAAAAAATAGGCATGGATGCCCCTGAACAGCTGAGATGTTCACAAACATTATAGGACTGTACCCGAACATCTGGACTGTTTGCGGACTTCGGGGATGAATAAGCACCAGTTTTTTGGCTTATCATGGCCATATCCCATCCCATCCTCAACAGCCCTCTTCTCCCCAGAGATTGTTTGATTAGTTTGACAAATGCAATGTTGTGTTTTTTAAGTTTTTTAATATGTTTTTACTGCAATGTTGGCGGACAATGGGTGCTGACTGCATATCCAACCTGGCGGGCGTTTTCCAAAAATATGGCGCACCTCATGCTTTTCACCATCCAATCAGTGGGCGCGTCCGATGTCCGCGGACATCACGCCGTCCTTTGGACCAATCAGAGGCTTCATCCGCGGACCAAACAGGCAGATGAGTCCGCAGACCGAACCCAGATATCACTATTTTTTTAGTCTATGTTTTGCCCATTTAAAAAAAAAACGAACTGCGGAACGAATTTAGACCAAATTTACAAAATCACACTTTCGGGACCAAGCCGCCGCTCCTGGCACAAATTCCATCCAGCGGGTGGAGCTGTGGTGTGAGCAAAATATTTTTTTCTTTGCGTCTATGGGAAAAACCACACATTTTGGGACCCCCCCTATTATTTTGTCCCACCTGCATGAAACCTCACTAAACTTTGCAGAATTAATCTGACTGGGCTCTATTCTTTTATGGCAGTTTCATGAGGGTTTATCCGGCGGGTGGCGAAGTTATAAGCCGCCCAAAAAGTGCTCTTTCTATGGGTTGATCAACTTAACCATAACTACAGGGCCTCTACTGCAGGCCTTGTTTTATATATATATATATATATATATATATTTTTTTTTTTAAGGAAAAAACTTTAGTTGCAGGGTTCGTTAAGATGAGAACTTAATGCAACAAAACCCTGTAAATTCAGCTAAATTCAGCTAAAGCCACCTTAACTTCGCGCCCCATGTTGCGCACACTATGATCACAATGGTGATATCACAGTTCTTTCCTTGAATTTCAAGAGTTTTGTTACAAGGTATTGCTCACCTTAACTTCCCTGCAAATACATTTTCTTTCTGGAATTTCAAGTTGCATATTTTTAAATATTATTTGTAGCTGCAATGCGAATGAGATGTCGGCTATTCGCGGCTTTAGCCTCCAACTCCCAAATTTCACTCAGGTCCCTCTGGCCATCCCCCCCCAATACCCTGATGACATTTGTATGTGTTCTGACCTGAAAATAGCTTTTTAGTGCGTTTCATATTCCCATAACCTCGGCTAAAGCCATGAATATCTCTTGTATCGAGAAAAACAAGAAGGCGATCGTTTCATTTCTGAAAACCATGGTCCTGCAATGCCCCATGGGATCTATAACTAGAATGTTTGTGGGAAAGGGGGCATCCCCTTCTCCGTCAAATTTTAAAATACCCACTGCACAGAATAACCACAAACCACAAAAGGACCGCGAGTCAATGCTTCGTGCCCAAGTTGTTTCGGACCTGGTCCAAATCCGCCCAGCGGTTTAGGCTGTGCGCTTTGACATACATTGACTTTTTTTGTCAATGGGAAAATGAATGGGAAGTAGGCCGCACTTTTGGAGAAACATTAAACGTTGACGCTTAATAACTTCTTCATTTTTTAACAACTCTTTTTACGAAACTTTGCAGTCTGGTGGGCCTGCAGACTTTTAATCAGAGGGTTGTCCCACACACCCAATGTAGGATAAATTAGTCCATCGATTCATCATCTCATTACACATTTCTATATCTGTGCATTTATCATTTCTGACCACCCAAAATATTTCCTTCTGTGTGCACTCCTTTTTTTACTGTTGCTTCTGCATGGATAATGACATGTGTAATTACATATATGAACGCATGCACTAATTCGGTGCTCTTGTTTGGAATTAGGAGATGGTACATGCAGAAAAGAAGAAAGATATTAGATCCACGTGTTTATTATACATTTGGTCCCTGCGACTCCTACAGTTGTCGGAGCCTTTTTTATCACTGTCTGCGGCTGGGATTCATCCACATCATACAAGGTGGTGACCCTTCCTCATTCGAATCAAGAGGACAAGGATTTCACTGGAAATCCTTTCTGGGAAATCCTTATCTTCTCCCCCATGGGAGTGGGGACTTTGGGCTTTGGCAGACTTTGGGACTTTGTTCAGACTGATACTCAGACTCCAGTGCAATTCTTCATCTTGAGTCCACAGAGATGATTCAAGTCACACCCCTTTATATAGCCTTTTCCCACAGCATATTGGTCAATTGCAAGCCTTCAGTAATGAGCGTATCCCACATGTTGTAAGAAGAGTCTTTTCCCTGCTGATGTCAGCTCACAGAGGGCCATGCCTGCAGGAAGTTGGGAGGGGAAACAGGAAGGAATTTCAGTCTAGGTATTTCCATTATGGTGGTACCCCTCCCCTGCATGCATCTCGTCTCCTTGGCTACACTACTCTTTCCCCTCCATCTGCCTTAGTTCAAAGATATTCCAGACATTATCTCCCTGATGTCACGTCACGTTTGTTAAGGTTCTCTGGGGAAGTGTTAATCTTTCCTAGCAGAGAACAAAGGTCATCGTGTGCTGGGTTCACCCTCTCATATAAGTGAAGACACCAGCTCTAGTCAGTAATGCGCAAAGGTCCTGTGATTTGCAGGAGTCACAGGCAACCAATTGATAAATTACATTCAATAGTTTTGGCATTGTATAGCGGTACTTCCTCATAGGCCAATGAATGAAATCAGATACTACTTTATATTTAACCAATCTGCCACCAGGCCTTGAGGATACCCAGTTATATATAATTTGGTTCATGGGAATTAATTTGGAATCGAGCAGGCTGTTTGCCAGGAATGTGCATGTTACTAAGTGGATGTCATGTTGTAAAACTACATGGCAGCTGCTGGGATGCCAAAAGACAGGTTCCAGCAATTGGAATACATGTACACTATACTTTTTTAAGAATGGGACATTATGAACCTGAGGGCTGATTAGTAAAGCTCTTTTTTCTAGGAAAGACTCATTAGTATTATTGTACACAGTCAAAATCACAAGAATTCGGGCTTGCACGCCTGTAAAGACGACATTTATTCACAAAAACCTAATAGCTTTATAGCCAGACCTTCAGATTTAAAGTAGCTGGTTCATTTGTAAAGGGAGTGTTCACTCGGGGGAGGGGGAGGGTGGGGGTGCGCAGGGGGGGGCGGGTGCTAAGCAGATGTGTATTGCTAATTTTAGTAACCTCATTAACACAAAGGGTTAAGTGGACATGCTGGAAATTAAAGGTCAAACAGTGCATGTCCACTTAACCACACAATCATCCCTCTACCAACACTTGTGAATAGGCGCGCTATAAATGCCATACCATATCATATCATACCAAAAAAAAATCTCTGTCAAGTGCTTGTCTGCTTCATTGAGCTATGTCTTCCTTATACAATAAACGCAGCATTCTCTGCTCTGTGGCATACGCTGTGTTGTGCTGTGCAGGGTCCGCTTCTCTAACAGTTTCAGGCGCTGTGTTTCAGCGACCCGTCCCGAACCGTCCCGAACTGCGGCACATCTCTGCATCTTTTCGTACTCTTGGGACTCTGAGAGCCGTTAGCAGAGTGGAGCAGTACTACGCCCGGCTGAGTGCTGGTTCGGGCAGTGGACTACAGCTGTGGAGGCGGCGGCGGGTGGTCTGATTTCAGACTGATTCTCCTGGCGAGACAGTGAAGCGCGGCCCTGGCTTTGGGCAGGCTGAGGAAAGGGAGCGCTTTCTCCTGCTGGCTTCTCACATTGGGTCAGTTCTATGGTGGGCTTGAAAGCGAGGTGAGTGAGGAGCCTAGAGTGATTTTGGGTTGTTGACTTGCATCTTCTCCTGGTTCTTACGGATTGGGACTTACTCGTCCCTAGTATTACATTACTGTGATACATATACTGTGGTATACATAAATATACATACACAGTGCCCAGGCTGTTAACTTCACTCACTCTCTCAAGTGTCACCTTCTTTTTGACCTGTGCCATCTGTAATTTCTATTCGCCTTAGGTTGATTAGTTGGAGAATAGGGCCTTGTGCACACACCCAGGAGACTGCAGGCTTTTAGCCTTTGATCCTGGGTTGATGGGGTGATTGTGGACTGCCACTTTCGATCAACTTCAAGGTCTTCAGGTGAGAGGATCTGGTTGGACAAGCCCCGGAGGACGGGAGGATATTACCCTCTCTTTTTTTGGAGTTTTTGGGAATAATCACTCTTTCTTTCCTACACCAGTACTTATCATCCTACTCAATATTGCAGAGCTCCCTTTTCTTGATTAGACAACTTTGGGCGGCCACTGAATATCATCCGCCTCGGGAATGCAGCAGGGGAAAAGATCTTCCCGTTCGATTTATAATTTGCGGAAAACCAAGACCCTACCCATAAAGGAGAACAGGGAGACTAATATGAAGGATGCTAAACCCAAGATGAAGGCAAATTACTCCAAGCCGGTGGTGCAAGGGGAAATTACGGAGTTTTTCCCAGTGAATCCTCCCCCTGAAATTAACTCTACCACCGTCGAGGAAATTGCTGCCCCTGGCCCTAGTGGCTGCATCTCATTGAATACCACCAACTTTGACGACATTGATAACAATTCCCTCTTAAATATGTGTTTAAACATTCAGAGAGGGATGTCGTCCCAAATTCCGCAGATGGCAATTAGTTGCACATTGCCCCTCAATGTAAGCAATACAAGCATTCCTCCTAGTCGGCATATCTCTGTTGGAAGCAATGATCGATTGTCTGCTTCTCCTAATCTAGCAATGGCTTCTATGGAGGATGTCCCCAACAAAGAGAATGACGAGAACATCTGTCAACATTCTGCTGCCTTATTTATAGCTGAGGGGAGTGAGGACCAGGAAAACAAGGTTGAAGCTGAACCCAAATCATCTGAGTCTATTATCAGCACTGTAGCCCATGATGATCCCCCGGAGATTGAAGGTGATCCGGAGTCAGAACAAGCCATTACATTTTCTATTCACGGAAACAACGCAGATTGGTGAGCAAGGCACTTAAAAACAAAAATGCTAAAACAAGTGCCTCACCCTCCATTGTTGTACCACGGACTGTTCCGGATACACGCTCAAAAAAAGCTAGGAAAAGACTTGCTAGAGCAGAGGTCTTCAAACTGTGGGGCACGCCCCCCCAGGGGGGCGCAGCCGCCTCCCAGGGGGGGCGTCAGAGCCCAGCTAGAAATGTAAAAAAAAAAAAAGATTTTTTTTTTTTAGATTGGAGGAAATGGGAAGGGGCAGCTCACATGATCAGACTGGGCCATACAACGTTCTTAGGCACCAATGAAAAAATGGCCAGCAGTTGCAAATGGATATTCAGTGTTTAGTCACTGTTTCAATAGTACCTAAGGAGTTGTTTTTTGTTCAAATGTAAACAAATGGTGATATTTAAAGAATATTTATTCAGTAACAATGGTCACAACTACTAGCTGCATAGTGAAGTAACTCCTCAAACTGGCCCACATTGGCTACACTAGCATTTTGCATTTTTGGTACGGTCATCGCCCTATTGCCCTATAGGCCAGTCCAAGCCAGCCGGCTCATCCATAATGGGTGAGGGGGCGTCCACCCACTGGCCACCTCACCCATCATGGAGGAGCTGAGGAGCCAGCCCAGTGAAACACTGAGCACTCCCTCAGCTGCTTTTTCCAGCTGAGGGAGTGATCCTGGGCTGGCTGAACCGTTAAAGGGAAACTCTGTTTGCCTTTGACAGTTCATTTCCCCAGCTGCACATGATCACTGAGCCATGCAACGCTGTGGGTGTTTTGCTTCGCCAGCCTTGCATAGCTCATTGGAAATGCTGGCTGGGGCACTGCATGTATGTATGTGCGAGGGGGTGCTCCTGCACCTCCTCGCACATACGGGCAGAGCAACCCTGAGCGGGGCATTTTAGCAACCATGCGAGGTACGTTTATGGTGATTTATTTTTTATTTAAATGTGTATGGATGTGTGTATGCTTGTGTTATGGGACTGCAGTGGGAGCAGGATGGGCGGCAGCACTGGGATAGTGGTGGGAGTAGGGTGGGGAGAGCCCAGGGTCTGTACTGGGAGTAGGGTGCGGTGAAGCCACGCAAAAGTTCATAGCAATTTCTACATACTATCCATCTGGCACTTTTGGGGGGGCCCGGCCTGCCCAAACTTTGCTCATGGGGGGCCCAGGCCAAAAAAGTTTGAAGACCACTGCGCTAGAGCAACAGCAAGAGCGTCAACGACCAAAGGTCCCCTTACTGATTGGCTAGTACCGGAAGAGAAAGCTATTTGTCCGGCCTCAGATGAAGTCCTGCTGGAAGCCCCTGAGCAGGACTGTGAACTTAGCTTGCCTGTATGCCCTAAACAACACTCCGGGTCAACCGATGAGGAAGCTACACTAGTGCCTGCACTATCCGAACTGCAAAGTGATCCCAAGGATATCAATGAGAATCACATTTGCCTTATCAAGAACTTATACCTGAGCGTTAAAAAACACTTGGCTCGCGCGTTCTGAACTATTAGTCAGACTTTATTGTATTCCCCAACTGTGTTTTTTGAAATCTGACAATTTTCTTTTTGTCGAACCCTTGAATGGTCCTAATCCTAACATCTCTGCCCTACATTGTACTTTCCTTTCGACAGCGCGGCTGATTAGGAAATACAAAGAGGAACTTAGGGCTGTTGACGTAGAAATTGATGTAGACCTGAATGAAGGTGACCCCTGTATTGATTCAGTTGATACTGCTATTGTTGTCCCTGTATCTAATGATCTTAAGCCTGCTGACGGGAAAAGTTTTGACCTGGCCGAAAAACAACAAGTGCTAAAATTACTATTGGAATCCCTCTCGGGAGCACTGTGCAACCAATGAGTCTTTTCTTTACTCACTTGGAATTGCAGAGGCTTTGCCCACCTACTGAGGTAGGAGGGTTCTGTTGACCTACTGTCTAAACACAGCTGTTTTTGTCTTCAAGAAACTTGGTCAATGGACCCACTATTTTTGGATGGGTATGTCTTATATCAATCACCTGCAAAATGGGGTAAATTGGGACACCCGTTTGGGGGTTTACTCACGGGGGTGGTTAATACGGTTGTATCCCATAGGATTCAATGTAAATCAGAGGAGCACCTTATGGCAGTAGAGGTGGAGTACAGAGATGAAAGCTGTCTGTTCAGGTTCCTCCTTGTTAATTTGTACAACCCTCCAGGAGCGGTAGTTAGAGAATTTCTACAAGAGGCACTACAAGATCTACTGTCTTCTTGGTCACTGATGTCTGGTAATGTTGCAGTAGTGGTTATGGGGGATTTCAATTGCCACATGACAGGTGAGGTATATACATCCTCTAACCCGAATCTTAGTGCCATATGTATTATGATCCATGAGAAAAGGGAGACTGAGGGACTAGGTTGGCTACCATTGTTCAATTCCTGGGACTTTGCGATGATAAATGGCTGCACTTCTGGGGATAGGCCGGGGAAAAAATACCTGGACAAATGGAACATCATCCAGCACTTTGGACTACATATTCATGTCTCCTGACATGCAGTCTAAAGTTGCGTATATGAGAGTGATTAATAACAACTAGAGTGACCATGCGTTGCTCCAATGTTCGCTCTGCTTACCAAGTACTCCCCATTTCTTTACTGAACATTGGCAGTATTAACACCAATAGTGCAGGGTCTAGAATAACCTGGTCAGAAAATAACATAAGATTGGCCACTAAAGCCCTCAAACCCTTTTTCTCCGTTGGCTTCTCTGATTTCAACCTCATGACCGTCAACGCCATTGAAGATTGGATCCTGGCATTCTCGGGTAAACATGGCACGGCGAAAATGGGCTAAATGTTAAGACCTGAGGGTTCTAATCCTCCCTGCAATAAAGGAATTAGGGATGCTAAGAGATGGCTGAGGGCGGAGATTCGTAGTATCAAGTCCCTGAACTTACCGGTAGTCCTTTACTGCGAGAGAGTAAGAAAAGCCAAAAGTAGATATAGAATGAGTATTAAGATCATAAAAAAAGCAGATAGAAACAGTGTCTATCAAAGGCTTGTGCAGACAATCTGCTCTAGGAACTCTCGCAGCAACTGGTTACTCTTAAATGAGACTAGGGAGAAGGACAAAAGCCAATTAGCCAATCCTATTAGTGAGGAGGTTTGGATAAAATTTATTTTAGGCCGTAATTCAGGGGAGACAGAGTCTTCTATTATATCATCGTATAGGGCCCCGACCCATCCGCCATTCGATGTTTCACCGGCGGCCATCATGAAGAAAATAATAGCTCTTAAGTCTTGAGTTATCCCGAATTTTGGGTTTATCTATTCTCCCTACTCTTTGAAAAGATCTTAGCTCAGGGGACTATTCCCCTATCCTGGCAAACAGCAATCCTCATTCCCATCTTTAAAAAGGGTAATCGTGCAGATCTTAATAACTACAGGCTTCTTTCTATGTTAGACATTACAGGTAAACTATTCGCCTCATTGCTGCTAAGTGAAGTGGAGAAATGGGTAGATGAGGCTAATATACTCAGTAGATTCCAGTGTGGATTTCGGCGAGACTTTTCCACCTCGCACAATCTACTGGTGATGGATATACTCCGCACTCGAGCCCTCAACAAGGGGCAGTCCCCTCTGTACGCCCTATACATTGATTTCAAGGCTGCTTTTGACACTATCCCCAGAGCTAGACTTTGGGTGAAGCTTGAATCAATGGGTTGCCCCGCAGGTCTCTTATACTATCTGAGACTTCTGCACCAGAACACCACTGCTCGTCTCAGATTAAACCATGAAGGCAAAATGACCAAAAAAGTAGTTCAAAACAGGGGGGCAAAACAGGGATGTGTTACTGCACCCCTTATTTATAATCTCTATGTATATGACATCACGGCAGTATTAGCTGAGGTCGACAATTGCCCTCCCAAAATTGGTGAGGCACCTTGCGTAGTTTTGGCGTACGCGGATGACTTGGTGGTGTTTGATAACACCATCAGTGGGCTTCGGCGCTCCGCTTCCACGCTTTGGGAATAGGCTAGGGCCAATGGCCTGACCATCAATTTAGAGAAGACCAGAGTGATTAGATTCACTGGGAGAAGAGCATCCCGAGTTGACCTAATGGTATATACTAAAACAATATACCCTATGCTCCCTCCTACCGTACCTTGGAGTGGAAATTGAACCTAATGGCGATTACCATTATTGCAGACAAGGGCGCAAAATCAGGGCGTCGCAGGTCACTTCACTGATTTCTGCATTTACTAACAAGCAGGGTGGCTTCACTCTATGGGGGACGCGTCACTTATATATTCAAGTGTTTACCCGATGATCATCTACGGCCTTGAGGCCCTCCTCTCATTTGACTTGGCTTGGCTACAAGTGATGGAGGGCAAATTCTGGCGCAGGATATTGGGGATGTCGCCCGGAGTTCCTATGGCCTTGTTAAGATTGGAATCAGGTCTCCCATCCCTGAAAGCAATGGTACTCAAAAGGAGGGCAGGGCTTTATCTCAAGATGACTATCTGTTGTACTAATCCCTTACTGTCTATGATTCACCAGGAAGTGATCAAAAAGCATACGACTTCACCTCTATCGAAATCCATGATAACATTCCTTGCAGACATAGGTTGGACACATAGAGGGGTAGCCTTTAACAAGGATGTCCAAAACGCACTTGGGAAAAGGGTGGACATGTGGGACTGGCTCGAGAACTTCGCACATCTGAGCACTTTAAAGAGCTACCATTTTATAAAGTACAGATTATACTCCCTTATGAAGCCCCAAGCATATTTGAATCTTTGTCCCACCAGAAGGCTCAGACGCTTCATTATCCTGTTTAGATTGGAACAACTACCCACCCTTAGCAACGTGGGAGCTAGGGAAAATATTCCTGCCCAGGAGCGAATCTGTCGCCTGTGCAAATCAGCAGAATCTCTGGAGACAGCCAAACACCTGTTAACTGAATGTCAGACATTAACTCGCACTATATTATCACACCTTGGCGAATTTGTCCATAACCCTTTAACCATCTGCGAAACGCCATTCTGGTTATATTGTACTAACACCTGCAATATGCATTTGTTTATAGCACTTTATAATGTCTGGCAACAAATTGAAGTACGAAAATGCTTACTGTTTATCTTGTGATTATAAACCTGTATAGAATTGTGGGAATAGATAGCTCTATACACACATTTTGTTATCTCAATGAAACATCAGACTGATTATTATTATCTGTGCACTTAAATATTTTGTTTTAGTATAATATCTGCTGATCGCTTGTTTTTTGCTTGAGTTGATATTAACGTATATATTCTGTTTATTATGTGCAAAGTTTGAATTTATTTTCAATCTATATCACATTAAAAAATAAATAAATAAATAAATTATACAATAAACCTAACAAATGCATATAATAAATCGTTCCCATGTGAATTGATCTACAAACAAACATTACATATCCGGAGTGTGAATTCGTGGTGTACCTTCAAAATGCTCCAGCTATCACAATTGCCAGCATTAAGGTCAATTTGAGATTGTCCTGGACACAAATATCATGCAGTGCTTGGGGAGATTAACTGTTCTCCAATCTGCAGAGGATTAGGGCATTCTGTTTCTTATCCATCACTGCTCTGTCCTGCCTAATGCTGGTGCTGGGATTGCTTCCAAAATATTTAATATGTTGTCCAGTAACCTGTTATGAATGATCAACTTGGATTCCGCTCCATCACAGTGCAGCCTGGGTTGTTTCAGAGACTGTTAACATTATAAATCCAGGGAAGATAGCTCAGCGGCAACGTGCTTGCCTTGGAAACAAGACGACATGAAGCAACACAGGTTTAATCCCCGGGTCCGCGCTTAGAAACCACCGGGTATTAAACGCGTTATAAATACGCAACTAAGAGACATATTCCTGTAACAGCGCCTCGATGCCCACGGGCTGTGTGAGCGCTTTAAACATGCAAATAAATAAATAAACTAAATGTGGCTTACTTAAAGTTAATACAAATATGTAGTATTGTCTAACGATGAATTTTCTACTTCCTGTATGAGCCTAACAGCCTTGTTTAAAAATAAGAATAAAACAAGCAAAATGCTATAAGAAAATCAACAAAAGTAATGCTTACAACAGAGATCCAAATGCATTCTCAGTTCCCAGTCGAAAACAAAATGGACAAGTGTATGGATAATAATATTAGTCATATTATCACAGTTTCACATAGTGCTTCTATCCAGATGTCTCCCATTTATTTTAAGCACTGTACACATATGTTATTAGTACCCACTTTATGGCATGCTTGTCTAACCCCTTTCTCGGTGTTGGGGTGTTATCTGAAGCATGTTGGTCTGCGTCCTTTGTGTGTATTGTTTCCTGGGAGCTGTGGATGGACAGTAAGGATGTTCGCTTCCCTGACTTCCGGGTTTGAGCAGTGACATTACCAGATTTCATTGGTATGTCTGTCCTGTGATGACCCATTCCTACCCTCACAGGGCAATGATGTGCCTTATGAATTGTGTAACTTGGGAGGGCCCTACTGTGAGTAACAGGCAAGGGAGCAAATGACCTTGGAGAAAATGACAGATGGGACTGTAAATCGCAGTCTATAGGGGTGGGTAACTGGAATTTTTAGTGACCCATTGAGAGAAGAGCTATTCCTCAGGAACACAGGTTTGCTTTAAACACGTGGGGCTCTCTACCTCTGGGTTGGGGAGGGGCACACCTGCACATAGGCACAACTACCAGGGGAGTTAAGGGTGTCATGCCTCCATAAAAATATGCAATAAGCCCTTTGGTCCCTACCACATATTCCACTCCGCCTTTTTCCTTTTCATGAGTGGGAATTCCATATCCAAGCTGTGAAAGCACAGCATCAGCCCAGACTCAACCTGAAAGCGAATATTGTCCACATGAGTATATATGTCTAATTGTTTGCAGACATGGTACTGTGAGGATGAGTGTTGTGACAGATATGATATGATGAGTCATTTATAACGCACCTGTACACAATGGTTTCTGGGCACGACATGGTAGGGAGACATAGGGAGGACGACCAAACAATCTTACTAGGCCTTGTGTCATTCAGATTGCGCAAGAGCAATGGGGAGAGGGAGAGAAGTGCCAGGGGGATGTAGGGGGGTGGAGGGAGTGCAGTCAGGGCAGCATTGCTCTGAGTAAGTGCAGCCAGGTGAGCCGGCTCCGGGTAGTGCAAGGAGGAAGGGGACTATAGGGTTACAGATACAACCCCTAAGTGTGCTGAGGCCCGGAGGCAGTGCAGGTGCTTGTAGGTCATGGGGGAGCCCGGTCCCATTGAGTTCTCAGGGTAGCCAGGCGACCAGTCAGCGCAGCAGACAGGTGGGTTAGTAAGGGAGAGAAAGAGAGAAAGCAGAAGCGAAAAGGAAGGTCTTGAGCTGCTTCCAGAACCTGAGATTGTCCTGCTCAAGTTTAAAAGGAGCAGGGAAGCCATTTTGGAGGGAGGCCCTGCAGAGGAGACAGATCTACCTCCCACTATCTGCCTGGAGAAGTGTCTGACCATCAGAGTGTTAGAGGTAGCTGAGCGAAGGGCTCGAAAAGGAAGATGTTTAGAAAGAGAGAGTTGGATGTGGTGTGGGCCGTGGCCCCAGAAAGCCTTGTCGACAATGCAGAAGGTCTTGAACTTGATCCTTGCAGACACCGGGAGCCAGTGGAGAGATATCAGGGCTGAAGAGATACAATCCCTGGGCTTGAGACCAAGGACAAGTTTTGCTGTCCTGTTCTGGATTAGTTGCAGAGGACGAGAGTAGAGGAAGGCAGGTTAAGAAAGAGGCTGTTGCAGTGGTTCAGACTAGAGAGAACCAGGGCTTTGGAGATGTTGAGTTTACGGGGGAAGTGAGAAAAGGGAGAATATATCTGAGGAGGTGCAGCTGGTAGTGTGACTTCTTCGAGAGGTCCGTGATGTGAGGAGAGAAGGAGAGAGTGGAGCCGAAGTTAACACCAGGGTTTTTTGCCTCATAGGAAGGTGCAGGGAGAGGGACCAAGGAGGGCGGCCAGAGTGAAAGAGGTAAAGCGGGAGCAGGGGTCCCAATGAGGAGGATCTCGGTCTTGCTGGCATTGAGGCAGAAATCGTTGGAGACACGCCATTCCTGAATTGCGGATAGACAGTCAGGAATGAGCGAGAGAGTAGAGGAGGCAGAGGGGAGCTTGAAGGATAGCTGAGTGTCATCCGCATAACATTGAAAGTTAGAGGAGATGGTAGAGATGAGGTGGCCCAGAGGGGCTACGTAGACATTGCAAAGCCAGGGTGAGAGGTTGGAGCACTGGGGAAAAACACATATAGAGAGAGAGGTGGTGGCGAGAAAGGACCCCAGTTGGACCTGGAGGGATGGTCCCGGAGGAAGCAGGTAAACCCTGCGAGGGCCTGATCCATGATGCCCAGGTTCTCACAGGGAAGATTGATCAGGATGGATTGATTGACTGTGTCGAAAGCAGAGGAAAGATCAAGGAGGATGAGGACAGAAGGAAGGTTAGAGTCAAGATTAGTGAGCAGGTCTTCACAGGTATTCAGGAGAGCAGTTTCCATGCCTTTGGCTGCTCTGAAGCCAGACTGATGGTCATGGAGACAACCAACAGATTCAGTGTGGAGAGTACGCTGGGAGATGGCCAGCTTTTCCAAGAGTTTGCCCAAGGAAGGTATAATAGAGATGGGCGTTATTTTGCCAGACAGGAAGGATCGGTGGAAGGTTTCTTCAGGAGCGGGTGCACAATGGAGTGCTTAGGAGGTGAGGGGAAAGTTCCAGTGGCAAAAGATTGATTGCAGAAATCGGCCAAGGCTGGAGAGAGAGTGATAATTTTGTCCTTGATGGTTCTGGAGGAGAAACGGAGAACCTGCTTGGATGAAACTTTCATAGATCGAACTTGTCTAGAAACGTCATCAGGAGTGATCACAGAAAAAGAGGAGAAAAGAGGAGGTGAGGCAGAGGCAGCCAGACGAGGGCTAGGTGAGATAGAGAGAGAATATAATAAAAGAGAAAAGGTGATTATTCCATTTTGAAAAAGTGGAAAATTCCATGCATTGAACCCACTAGCACATAAATCCTTCATGCAATTACTACTTTTAACAAAATGTGCCCGACGTATTGAATTTTTAAAATACTAAGTGAGAGAGTGTGTCATTTCAAAACACCAATAGTCATTTAGAATATGAAGACCGGGTGCAAACAAGACCACCTGAGACCATGCTGAGTGATGCAATTGTTTGGGGCATTCAACCCCTCCTATTTGGCAATGCCCACCACTCTTTTGACCATCCATTCCCGTTAGAGCCCCCTCAGTTTAGTATATACTGTGTGTTTTCATGTTACCATATCCATATTCACATGCTGCCACTGATCTTGTATCGTTTTCAATGCTAGTCCCCCTCAGGTGCTGTCTGCCCCCATCATGAAAAGTTGCCTTTGCAACTGGTGTACATATACTAATATTAACGCAAAGTGGTGGCTGTTAGGTTTGGGTGCAAGTTGTCAGGCATTGCTCCCCTTGTTTCACGTTAGTTGAAAGACATAGGGCCTCATTACAAGTCCGGCTGTAGTTGTGCCGGTAAAACTGGCATGCTCCCGCCAGACTTGTGGATTTTTCCCGTGCCTGGCTTCAGAGAAAAGCAGGGGGATTATGACCCTGGTGTTCCTGGAAGTCAGGCACTGGAAAATCGTTAATCCCCATTCCCATTCCCATTTGAGTCCCAGGGGATGACAGAATCACCGGCACCGTTAATAAAGAAAGCCTGCAAGCGGCTGCTGTCCTACCCGCCATGTCAGAACTGGCAGGCGGGACTGCAGCCGCCCGCAGACTCGGAGTGTGTCGGTCCGATAACAACAGTGCCGGTAGGCGTACTGGCACTGTTGTTACTGGAACGGCATACTCATAATGAGGCCCACAAGGTTTGATTTTAAAAAGTACTTAAGTCTCCCACCTAGAACAGCAAGCAGAGTACCCTGCGGAAGCATCATCATCATACCCATTGCATATGTGTGATGTCCAGTGAATATTGGTTTACCAAAATGCTCTCAGAAAGGAGAGTAAAATAGCAGCTTAAGATTTGGTGACCTTTGGCATGCCCTACAAACACAAAAACGGCTGAGGGCTCTCACCCCTGCCATCTGATGGGTCAGTATGTATGTCATGGAGCCAGTGTTTTGGGGATACCACTCATGCACTAGCTCTTACAGACTTATGGAAGATTCTCGGCTCACTACAAGAGGTTCCTTTCTTTTGACATCCACACTTCACTAGACTGCCTCTTCTCATAATGAAGCAGGATGCAATTTTCATCTGTCCAGCAGTGATTTCTGCATCTTCCTCCAAGACAACATTTCCATGGGATCTCCCTGACGTTGGGCAGCACTTCCTGTCACTTTTTGCTCCACACCCTCTCTCCATCATGTTCCTCATTGGTCGACTGATGCCCCCAGTTCGCTTCTGGGGATCTCATCAACCCGGCTGACCAGCCTTGGTCTCTGCCATGGCCTCATTTGCTGCACCTATTGAAAATGACCGATCTACAGCAGGAACTTGTACACTCAGCTTGCCGAAGAACATGTTGTTTTCCTCATGAACCCTGTCCAACGTAAGAGTTCCTGGAAGAATCGCCACTGTTCAGCCTTAATACAAATAAGCATATTGCCTGCACTTGTCATTAAAACAACCAATCCATGACGCTGTGACAACGTTCTATTACCCGTTCATAGTCGATCTAAAGCAAATAATTGCCAAATACTGAAGAACTATGAATATTTTGTATTTTTATTGAATTTCTATAGCGCTTGACGCCTGGGCGCTGTACAAAAACACAGCACTACAAATCATATGTGCAAATAATCAAAAGCCAACAGATCAATGAATAAGAAGATGAGTTTTTAGACAAGTCTTAAAAGAAGAAAAGGAAGAAATAGAGCATAGTAAAAGAGGAAGAGAGTTCCAGTTCTTTTGAAGCCAAAATAACAAAATAACAAAATAACGTTACCATGAGGAGGCACAAGGGGCATGTAGAACAGTTAGACGACAGAGAGGTAGAGAACAAAGTGAATGAGCAGGAGAATAACAAGAGACTAGGGAAGAAAGATGAGGAGGAGCAAGGCCATAGAGAAACTTAAAAACAATACAGAGAACATTAAAAAGCATACGATTTTCAAAGGAAAGCCATTGCAAAGAGTGTAGAGCAGAAGTAATAGAATCACGAGGGACAAGAGTACAAAGAACCCAAATTGAAAAATGAGAAATAGAACGAAGTGGGGCAAGATAAAATGCAGTAAGAAGAAAAGCACAACAAAACAGTCAAGAGAAAAATAATTATTAGAAGTTTAGCAGAGGGAAATGTGAGAAACCGACAAGTATTCTGAATATTAAAAGTTGATAGTGACAGGAGCAAGAAATATACGAAATATGAGTAGAAAAGGATAACGAAGAGTCAAGAATGATGCCACGATTACGGGCAGAAGAAGAAATAAATACAGAAGAAGGAGGAAAAGAAAGGAAAGGGTGAAAAAGAGGAGGAACAGTCAAGTTTTTTTAGGTACAAGGTGACGATAATGAGAAGACACCCAGGCTTGGATAGCAAGAAGACAAGCAGATAAAGACGAGTGAATAGAACCAGTAAAGGAAGGAAACGATAAAAGTATTTGTGAATCATCAGCATACATGTGATAGAAGAAACTGAAAGATAAATAATAGAACCAAGAGGGAAAAAAGAAGAGGACCAAGTACCGAACCTTGAGGAAGAGGAAGAGTGGGAGAAGAATGACCAGCCCAAGAGACAGAGAAGGTACACCCTGTGAGGTAGCGGTGAAAGCAATTTAACACTGAGTCCCGAAAGCCCAAATTTGAAACAGCGGAGAGAGAAATAGAGTGATTGACTGTATCAAAAGCCGCTGAAAATCAAATGGAACAAGGCGAGAAAAAAGTTTAGAGGGTTGAGAAGAAAGAAGTGAGTTAGTGACAGACAGACAAGAGCGAGCTTCTGTGGAATGAAGGGGTCTAAAGCCAAACTGAAAAGAAGGTGACAGAAAATGTGTATTAATAAAGGAAGAGACTCGGAGATAAACAATACGCTCAAGACATTTACAAAGAAAAGTAAGAAGAGTTACAGGACTAAGGTTAGAGGGCAAGGAAGAACAAAGGGAAGGTTTTTTCAAAATAGGAAGCATAGAGGCATGCTTAAAATGAGATGGAACTAAAGCAGAATTAAGGAAGAGGGAAGAGAGTGATCTGGAGAGAAAGTAGGATGAGCTCTAGCAAGAGCAGAAGAAATATCACCCTCTGTAAGAGGGTGGAATGTAGATAATACAGGAAGAGGAGAGTTAGAATCACTCAAATGTAAAGAAGGTGTGCATCGCTGAGTGCACAGTGTGAGTGCAGACAGGCAGATGGCCCTTGCCTTTCATTGGAGAAGAACCGTTGTTGAATTGTGACTTGATTTGAATTGACTGCAATTAGATTTCTTTATCATGGGTCTCGACAGCGCATTATGCGTGCGAATCTTTGAGTTTGTGGTGTGAGTGCAGATAGGCCTTTCATTGGAGAAGGACCCTTGTTGAATCGTGGCTTGATTTAAATTTCCTGCAATTGGGTTTCTTTATCACAGGTCTCGACAGCTCATTGCGCATGTGCATCGTTGAGTGTGCGGTGTTAGTGCAGACGGGCTGCAGTTTGTCGGCGGTAGACGGACGAGCAGTTGGGCTGAAAGTGTTCCACCGCCCTAAGGTAATAACCATCTGTTATCCAGCCTCTATTGGGAGAAAGAAAAGCCCCGCGCCAACTGGAACAACAATATTTTATTCTTCATATTTGGCTGCAAACACGGGGAAGGAAATTGATTAAAAAAAGATATCCGTATCCCTGGCCACACCTACATTGAAATTGGTGGGTTGTGCCTCTGTTGTACATGTATGATTTGGGAGGAAAGTAAGGCAAAGAGTAATCATGGCAAATAAGGTGAGGTCGGACTTGGCAAAGGAATTGGAAATTGCAAAGGCCTTGTCACTGCCGGCTTCTCGGATGAGGAGATCATTCCAATTATTGTGGACCAGAGTGTGATACCTTCATTAAAAAAGAATGCGCCTAAACTAATCACAGCATTCTTCGAGCCAATTATTAATAAAGGTATGTGGAGGTGGCAATCAATGCTGGATACTCCTTGACCTAAATGCAAGTCAGATTTCGGGATACATTGACACTCCCCCTATATGTAAAGAGCGGACTATTGAGGACAGTGACAGTGAGAGTGATACTTCCTCTTTGTCCGCTCCAGTGCAACTACAATGGAGAGGTCTTTCTTCCATGCTGCAGACTTCTAAGGTGGGGGTCAGAATGCATCGGCAATTGTGGTGCTAAATGGCATGCTCACAGAATTTGTGATTCTTTATGAATTTCTTTTGAGAAAGTGTCTGCAAATGTTGAGATTTTAAATAACTTAGCAGAATGTGTAGAAGTGTGGTCTATTGAGAAAGAGCAGAGGAAGGGTTCAACCCCAGGAGTGAGTGTAGAGAGGGACCCTTTCGATGGTAGCAGGTGAGGAACCAAGGCATATGAAATTACTCAGGGTACTGAGCCCTCAAGTAATAGAGGGCATTGGCCCATTGAAAGAGCCTGGTAATCAACCCGGGACTCACCTTGAGATTATAGTCATCATGGACACGCAAAGTAACACCAGTGAGCTGATAAAACCTCGACCACAGGCCTCCAGAAAAGGTGGGAAACAACCTAGGAAGACAACCTAGGAAGACTAGGAGACGCTCCAAGCTGAATTGACTCAGATTCTTCAGAGTCAATATAAACAGCATAAAGCTATGATTGAGCATTTACTGACGATAGCGGGAAAGGCAAATAGGGTAAAGGAGGTAACTTGCGGTGGGCAGACTGGATGTGAAGTAGCAACCCCAATAGATGTGTGGAAGGTGGAAGAGAAAGGGAGTGTGTGGCTAGCCCCATGGAAGGCTGTTCTTAGAATAAGTATGTGAACCAAGAACCCCTGAGCTTAACCCTACAAGCAAGGCAATCTGTCCTTTCAAACCCGAAAAATAGGGGCCAGTCTGTGGTTTGTCATATCTTCCACAAAGCTCTAGTGCAATTGTGACTTTAGATACTCAGAGTCTATGGGCCTCAGTACGACCCAGGCGGTAAGTTACCGCCTGGGTCGTACCTTTACCACCATGGCGTAAACTACGTTTACGCCATGGTGGTTGGCGGACTTACCGCCCCATTCCGAGGTTGGCGGGGCGGTAAGTCCCCAATCCCCATTTACCCTTCCCCAATGCCATTTTTGCCCCATAGGGCATAATGGGAGTGGGGAAGGCGTTAATTACGCCACCGTAAATTACGGTGGCGTAATTAACAACAAGGTCCCTTAGCGCCATGGATTTTAACACCTGCTAAAAGCAGGTGTTAAATCCTCCATGGCGCTAAGGGACCTCGGAATCAGGCGGTAAGGGTCGGCGCTGTTTACGCTGCCGTAAACCCATTACCGCCTGGGTCGTAATGAGGCCCTATGTCTCTCATGGGTGGTATAGAGGACTGAGAGCTTGGTCTGTGTCCCCAGGAGTTAGGATATGGTAAATATTCCACGTATTCTTCGGGGATCTTGGTCAGATGATGCCAGAGATCCTGCTGTAATTATAGATGGGGGGGGGGGGCGGGGAGGAACAACCATTGTCAAATTGATGGAGAAAAAATGACTACCCATCACTTCGATGAGGAGGAAATAATGGATATTTCCACATTGGGAGGGGGGACGAGAACATTGCTTATTGTATTTGTGAGGAAGTGTGAGGTTCCTTTCCCTTTAAACAGAACGAACATTTTATCCCTATTTGATGAAGTTCCTAATCTAGGACCCCTTGGAAAGTGTCAAGTTTTTGGATGACAAGAGAATTGACCTGGTCCCGTTGGAAACAATCTCAGGGATTGTAAAGGATTTACTCTTAAGGGAGGCTGAAACCCTTGCCCAGTTTGGAATTCAAGTTTTCCCAGGTTTAGAAAGACCCCAGGATCTGGGAAGGGGTAATCAGGAGTGGGGGGTATGAGAAGTTGTTATTATTCTGAATACAAAGAGTGAGACTGGTCACATGGTTGCTTGGGCTCAGGTTAGGGACCCCCATCATCGGGTGGGAAACCATTGGTCCTGGATTGCCTTCTCCCTAAATGGTGGGGGGGGCTACTCTTTTACATCCCTAGGCCAGTAGAAATACTGAATTTGATTGCCTGGAACTCCAGGTGGAATAGTCAGTTGGTCACAAATCCAGATTTGGGTCTTTACCTACACTATCTTAGCATTATTCTCTTCCAAGAAACCTGGCTTCTCAGTAATCCTTTATTAGATGGATATAAGGTTTTCTCCCACAATGCAAGGAATCGACAGGGGGGGGGTACACCCCAGGGAGGTTTCCTTATTGCCTTTAAGTCAAGCCTTGCGGATCTAAACTCAAAAACTTTGTTTATTTAATTAGAGGCCCTGGGGGTGGTGATAGTAAAAAGGAAAATGTCACATTGTTTAATAGTCAACATTTATTGGCACTATGGGATTGCCCCCCTGTGGAGCTCTTAGAAAAGTTTGATATCTAGGTCCAAGAATGGCTGGACGTAGAGCGGAATAATCATATATTCATGGTGGCCTGCATCAGAGCCAGGTTTGCTGAAGATGAGGATGGTGTGCTAGCTAAATCATCAAACTGTAGGAAAATGGTGCGGGGCATGGGATGGAATCATTTGATGGAGTCTTTAGGACTGTCCATATTAAAAGGTCGGGTAAATAGTGATACCCACCTTATTCCACTTGGTAAAATGGTTTGGCAAATTCCATTATTGATTATGTTTTTGTCAACAATTGTTTGCTGGAAAGTTGTAACCTTTTTAAGGTAATGATAACTATATTGTGTGAGCACAATATGTTGGTAGCTGATTTTAGGACTTTTACAAATGCTAGAGAGAAGATGTATGCAGGTGCCCTCACAGTGAACATGGGAAGAAATATGGTATGTTTGTCTAATCAAATGATGGACACCTTTAATGATATTCTTCTGCAAAATAGGTTTATTACTTTGTGTGAATGGAAAACGTCTACGTTCAATGAGGTGTATTTTCATGACTACTTAAAGGGCACCCTTGAAGGTGTGTTGGACCGTAAAAAGATACGAAAGCAGAAAAAATTAATATGTAAGAGACATGTACATCGATTTGATAAAGTATGAGTAGATAGGAAGAAGGTCTAAAGATAATGGGCCTCATTACGACCCTGGCGCTAAGTGGTTAACAGCGCCGTAAAAAGATGCGGCGCCGTTAACCACTTAGCGCCTTACTACGAGGTCCCTTTGCGGGACCCGACCTGAATGGCTGGTCTGGACCAGCCGTTAAAGTAGGGACCCGCAAAGGGACCTCGCAGGCAATTACGGTACCGCAATTTGCGGTACCGCAATTGCCGCCTTCCCCATTCCCATTGAGCCCTATGGGGCAAAAATGGGAATGGGGAAGGGCCATGGTGAAATGGGGAAATACCGCCCCGGCAACCTTGGAATGGGGCGGTATTTCCCCATTTCACCATGGCGGACTTGTTA
Organism: Ambystoma mexicanum; assembly: GCF_040938575.1. Classification (NCBI taxonomy): domain Eukaryota; kingdom Metazoa; phylum Chordata; class Amphibia; order Caudata; family Ambystomatidae; genus Ambystoma; species Ambystoma mexicanum. The sequence continues at coordinate 1,315,193,747 of NC_090922.1, read as the reverse complement.
CAACACCGGCACCAACCATGGTGCTAATAGCGCCATGGTTTATCGCCGGTGTTGTAATGAGAGCCATTGTATTAGGCAAATAAAAAATAGCGGGCTTAGTTTAATGACGAAATTAGCAGGAATTAAAGAGGTGAAATGCAATTATAAAGGATAGTTGATTTTCCATAGATCGATAATGCTTAGGAATGATGGCTAGCTTATGGTCAAGCTGTTAAATCAGAAGAATTCCTCTGGTTTTTGGCAGGTGGTGAATAATATGAAGAACTCCCAAGCCCTTATTCAGCTGAATCCAATTGCGGATAAAATAAATGGGTGGAGCATTGTGAAGCTATTTATGAAAAGGAAATAACCCTGCTAGCATCTTTAGTCTATGGCGAAGAAACAATATTTATTTATTTGTTTTTTACATTTATATAGCGCACACAAACCCTCAGGTATCAGGGCGCTTGAACCAGTTACATGAAGCCTGTGGGCCAGCAATTTCAACAATCTTTGATTAGGCGGAGACAGGGGTGTTGCTAGGTCTGTAAAAGACCCGGGGCTACGCTAATGTCAGAACTGTCGGGACTTGGGGCTAGCTAGCATTTTGATTGTAGCTCCTGAGATTCTATCCGGGGCTACAATCAAAAGACCAGGGGCTATAGCCCCGTTAGCCCCCCCCCCTAGCAACGCCTCTGAGCGGAGATACATGTTGGTACAATCAATACAATGGCAGATATTATTATTCATAGTGAGCCGAAGAGAACAGGTAATAAATACATGACAGATATTGTTCATGGGTTGCAGAGAGGTTGCAGGTTAGAGCCAGGGAGGAAAATTGAAGTGGCTGGTGATTAGGTGAATAGCCAGGTTTTTAGGGCTTTCTGAAATGCCCAATAGGATTCTTCTGCTCTTAGTGTCTGAGGGAGTGCATTCCAGTGTTTTGCGGCCTGGACGGGGAAGCTGGTGCCTCCAGCTCTGGTACGCTTGTACTTGGGTTGTACTAGTCTACGGGTGTAGGGGTTCTAGTTCACTTTCCTGGAGTCCCATATGTGATAATATCTGTGTAGGTTTAAGGCAGCACGCAAGGCATTATTTTGTATGGTAGGTTGTGTGATGATGTCCCTATGAAAGGGCATTACAGTAGTCCAGTCTGACGCCTACAACCGCCCGAGCAATGGTAAGGCAGATTGCTTCCGATAAGTACTGTCTGGCAGCGATGAGAAGCTTGGTTGAGTAAGCAACAGAAGAGGATATGGCATTAACTTAGCTAGAGAGAGAGAGAGGGTGGTATCGAAGTATAATCTCAGTGTTTTCACAACAGGTGATAAAGTGATCTTAGTACCGTCCATGTCAAAGGCAGTGTATAGGTAGGCAGTTTATAACCAGGGAAATGGTTTATGATGCAATCGTGAGGGCTAGTTTCTCCAGGCCTGCAGGTCTAAATAGGCTGAATAATTCTTTGTATAAAGCTGCTCCTGACTTATGGGCAAATATTCTGACAGTATTTCTGATACAGTTGGATAATTCAGGAGCTATACCCGACTCATGGCATACTTTGTATGTCTTGCCAATCTATAAAAAAGGGGCAAGAAATAGCCCATCGAACTGCTGACCTATAGTAATTATGGATGCTGATAAAAAAATATTTGCATCCATAATTCCGCAGCATCTGGAGGCTTGGTCGGAGAACGTCGGCAGATTTTAAAAGCCCCAGGTTGGCTTTCATAAATACCAAGACTTCCATCAATGGTTTTATTACTAGGCATTTACAAGATTTGTTATAGGGGAAGAATTACAGACACATTTGTATAGCTTCGATGGATCTCTCAGGAGCATTTGATTCTGTCAACAGAAGATGTCTTTGGAAGAATTTAGCGCGTTGGGAGTTGCCAGGGAAAGTGTTGAAATTAATTGTTCTTTTACACTCTAAGTCATATATTTTGGTAAGGCTTAATAATGAGAACTCATGTCCAGGGAAATTGAGATAGACACAGGTTTGACGAGAGGGGCATTTTAGCTCCCCTTCTTTTGAACCTGTATCTGTAAGATCTGGAGGAGGAGATTGCCCCAGCAGCTTTCGCATCACCGACAATTTCTCTGTTCAGGTTTTTCTGGATGGCTTATGCGGACAACATTATGTTGACGATTGGACCCAAATGGGTTTACGGAAGTTAATTCCTGCTTTTGCCATCTATTGTAAGACTTTCTTTTTTAGCCATCAACGTTGAGAAAACAAAGATATTGGATTTTAGTGGTTTTTGAAAAATCTGTAAATCATTCTTGGTTTTTAAACAAGCAAAAATGTCAAGTGTCAGACAACTTTATATATCTGGGATTCACGGTTTTTAGTAAACCCTCGAAGTTGAGGATATTGGTCTACTTGAAAAATAAGCAGAATTTCTTGGCTCACAGATGCACTTGATGAACCGGAAATTCCCAAAGCTTTTATATGGTTTGGAGTTAATGCAACAATGGGTGTATGAAAACATTGATTACCTAAAAGCCATAATGTGGTGGAAAGCTCTGAATATCCTGAACTGTGTACCAATACATTGTTTAAGATATGAATTGGGTCTAATTTCCCTTCTAGATTGGAAATATCTTTCCTTAATGTGGAAGTTCCTTGATCCAATTGATTCATGATGATTAAAAAAGATTGTTATGAGTTAGACTGGAGTGATACAACAGAGAAGCTACATGATTACTCCTCAATGGAACACCTTTGTTTGTTTCTTTCTTTCTTTATTTCTAATGCGCACCAAACCCAGAGGTAACAGGGTGCAGCAAGTAAGAAGATGCAAAGCTTACAAAGTTGCAGGTAATTCACAATATGACCACATACATGTACAAGTAAAATTACTTACAGTCAAAGGATAGGTAAAAAGTACAATAGAAAATGTTCAACTTACATATGGTTTAGAGCTATACAGTGCAATTCCAATAATTATATACAAGAAAAACAACATCAAAAAGGTGAAGTGTAATGTGGGAGAAAGACTATCTACCCAGCAGTCAAGTTCAGATAGGTGGTATATCTCTTTCTAAAGTGTAAATAAGGTTGGTTTACTCTCAGCTCATGGGGCAAGGAGTTCCAAAGTTTAGCAACCTTCACAGGGAAGCTGTTGCCACCAATCTTAGTGAGCCTAAATCTTGGTACCACAAGGCAATTGGTATTTCCTTTTCTTGTGGGCCTACTGGAGGTTCTTCTCGTCAGTTTATCTATTAGGTAACTAGGTACATCATTGTTTAAGGCTTTGTGAGCCAAAGAGGCCATTTTTAACTGTATTTTATTATAGCTGGAAAGCCACTTGTATTGAAGTCTGATTGAGCCAATGTGAAGTCTTTTGTTCATGCCTAGTGCAGCTCTTAGAGCATTATTTTGCAAAATTTGTAATCTCTGAATGATTGCTTTGTTGACACCACTGTAAAGGGCATTGCAGTAATCTAACCTGGAGAGAATTAATGCTCTGGCCAGGATAATGCAACTTTCATTTGAGAGAAAAGGCTTACCCGCTCTGATAAGCTTACATGTGTGGGCAATGGTAGAGGCTAGAGATTTAACTTGTTTATCAAAGGACATGGTGGAGTCGAGGTAGAAACCAAGGGTTTTTACCTCTTGGATACCTTGATATTATTTCAATCAATGGTAAATGAAGAATATTTATGACCTAGTTTGTTAATGTTAGACTGAGTACCCAGAATTATCAGCTCTGTCATACCTGAGATATGAACATAAAAAGGTCGGCATCCTTCCAGCATATTTAAGTGTAATCTCTAATAAGAAAAGACAGTGTTTTTAAGGTTTATGGTCTTATTTATTGTATGTTCACTCAAATAATGGTAATGTTTTTTCGCGTTTGTATTTTTTAAATGCCTTTAAATCAGGTGGGGATGGGCTTTGAATATGTTATTTTTAATTATTTTCAGGGAGGATAGATAGCAGGATTGTTAGCCCTTTTAATGTGTTCCTCAATAGACTGTATTTTAAATGATGATGTGCTTTCATTTGTTATTATTCAGTACTAGCAGGTGTACCCGTGCTTTGCACGGTAATTCCTAGGGATGAAGCGTGTAAGCTTAAAGTGCCATACCCGTATGTATACGGCTGAAGCATGAAAGCTTCATACTGTTGAGATGACATACATTCATCAACTTCCGTGGGAAGTGAAATTCCTGTAATTATCATGAGAAATTTGACACGATGTGACAAACAATGTCATTGTGGACACTATTGAAGAGGCATGCACAGTTTCCTGACACCCGCATTACTACAAGAGCACCATTATGGGTCACCCACATGACTTCAAAAGTGTGGAATTTTTAGGAACAATGAACTGCTAAAGTTTTCATGAACTGCTGAACATTAGAACAATTAACGTAGAACTATGGCAGAACTATGGCGCAAAGAGCCATAAGCATTGCAAACCACTTAAAGAAAAGAATAAATCTGAAAAAGGTGTATTTTATACTTGTTACATTATACACCATGGGGCCTACCAAGATGCCAAATTTCATGTTTGTAGCATGTTGGAAAGTATGCTGAACGTTTCGAACAGGCACACAGACATTTCCAAGCATTGCAAACTGCAAAAATTTGAAAATGTATATTTTATAGTTGTTACATTGTCTACACCATGGAACTTATCCACATACCACATTTAAGGTTTGTAGCATGTTGGGAAGTATGCAGAACATTTAGAACAGACACACACACACTTATCTAAGCACTTCACCAATGGATCATGCACTTTCTATAACTAGCGCCTAGATGCCTCAGGGCTTTGTGCACTGAATTAAATGCAAAATAATAATAATAATTGCAGACCGCAAACATTTGAAAATGTATATTTTACACTTCTTACATTGTCTACGCCATGGAACCTACCCACATTCCACATTTAAGGCTTGTAGCATGTTGGGAAGTATGCTGAACATTTCGAATAGACACACACACATAACCAAGCATTGCAGACTAGTTTTAAAAAAACGCTTTAAAAATAAGCAATTAGAAACATGTATATTTTATACTTTTTACATTGTCTATACCATGGAACCTACCCACATGCCGAATTTCAGCTTTGTAGCATGTTGGGCAGTATGCTGAACAATTCGAATAGACACTCACATATCCACAAATTTCCCTTTTTATATATATTTATATATATATATATATATATATATATATATATATATATATATATATATATATATATATATATATATATATTTGCAGAAAAGGAGAAATGTTCGGGGTCTCTCCCAGGAGGACGGCACACACGGAAGACACAACGCCGGGAAAATATTCCTCAAATAAAGTTGCCAAGCACAGAGTCAGTTCCTTAAAGTATCCAGATTTATTTAGACATGTAGTCAAAAGAGAAAAGAAAGCACGGTACAACACGTTTCGTAGCGCTCCCGCTCCTTGATCATGTACAAAGGCTTGATTGTACAGTGACTTAAAACAAACATCCTCAGTCTCTATGGTTCTCTTCGCCCCTTGTTCCTTTACCCTTTCTACTAATCGGGTCAGAAACAAGTGTTTTGAAGGCAGTGAAATGCAGAGGCTATTTTATAACAGATTACATTAGTATAGGAAGGACTGTCCACAATACTTTCTACAATATACACTCATTGTAAAAAAGAAATACATGTGGTGTATTTCTTGTTCTGACTAGCTGTTCGCTATTTCTGAGCTCGGAATTGATTTTATATAAGAGAAATGAGGCAATGTAGCACCTAGGGCTAGAGCAATCTACTAACAGAAGCTTTGGATGCTATCAAAGGTAATTTTACCAATATACCATGCCAATTGCATTTAAAGTCTCGGTTTGTCGATCATAATCGAAAACTCTTTTGCATCTAAGATTAATAAAAGCATATCCGTATTGTTAAAGTTTTGATGTCATATAATTTGAATAACCATAAAGTGCAAGGGGTTAAGAACATTTCCAAAGTGCCAAGCACTATCAGCTAAAGTGCAAAGTGCATATTATTCATAGCTGCAACATGTATTAGATGTTTTTTAACTAAAGTGCAACGAGCCGATATTGAAAAGCAGCCATTGTTGTTTTGAGGTATCTAATACTTCACAATAAAGTGCATAATGCAGAATAACTCTAATTGATCAGAAGTATGGTTGGCATCCTCATTCAGGATTCTTCAATCTCCAAGTATGACTGAGGCATGCCTATTTCTGCAAGTGATACTTGCTGAGTGACAATAATTTGAACAATTAAGGTGCACAGTACATTCTGTTATAACGACAATTTTTCCACATTCCTGGACAAAAGGTTACATTGCAATGGAGCGTTTGTAATCCTGTAGAGCAGTTATTTTTAAGCAATAAATTGCTGTAACTATAAAGTGCATAGTGCATAAAAGTTTGGATGCATTCGATAAGGTGCTGTTGGATCTCTTCTCTCATACTATGAATTCAACACAGAAACGATAGGAAAGGCTGTATGCTTTTGTTAGAAAAGACAACGGGAGGGGAGGACTGAGAATAATTAAAATGTAAACAATATAACAAAATCTACATGGGAGTGCTCTGTCTAGTGCATATTTGATGAGACAATAATGCATGAGAATTACACCACCTAATGAGGATTGGTGATCTGGATGTATCCCATAGAATAAAGAATTCTCGTTAAAGTGATCAGGCTAAAAGGGGAAAAAAGTTTATCTTCATTATTCTACGTCCCCAGAAATGTATAAAGCTCTTCATCAAGATTATGTCCCTTAGGTTTTTTTGTTTCAAAATATAAGATAAACTTAGTCTCCCTTTGGTGCAGTTCAAGTTCCCAGTTGACCCCACGAGGATCTTCTTTGATATGATGTAATCTGAAAAATCTTCAACTCTCAAGCTTGCCCTTATGCACATCTCTGAAATGTCCCGCCATTGGGTAAGATGGATCAAACTTTTTTATAGCTCTCATGTGTTGTAAAATTCTGAGCTTCAATTTACCAATTGTACTTCCTATGTACCAAAGGTTACACAAACACATGAGGTCATATACGACCAATTCTGTGTTGCACATAATTTTCGTTTTTTAATTCCACCTTATTGCCTAATGAGGGATGTGGATAGTTAGTCCTGTTGAGGGCATGTTTACATGCTTTGCACTTTGTGCATTTGAAAAAAACAGTGGTGTTCATATTTAGACATGGAAAAGTGTTTAGGATTTTGGTTGCCAGGGGCATGAAACTGCTTACCAATGAGTCTTTGATGGATGCTGATTTTCTAAATGTTATATTGACGCGTTCCTCTAGGAATGATGACAAGCCTTCATCTGATTGTAGCACATGCCAGTGTCGGTGCAAGATCTTACATATAATATTAGAGTGGGTACCATATGGGAGGATTAATCTGGTTTCATTGTTCTTTTCCAGTTCCTTTGGCATTCTGTTGGATAGTAACAGAGAGGTCCGGTTCAAGTTACGGGCTTTCAGATAGGCTCTCTCTAGAATAGCTTTTGAATATTAATGTTTGATGAAATTCATTGCAATGTATATGCATTCTTTATCGAAGCATTCCAATTTAGTGCAATTTCGTTGAATCTTCACCAAATCGCCATATGGTATGCTCCACTTAAGCAGCGTCGGATGATTACTGGTAGCAAAAGGCAGCATTATGGAGCTAGTCGGTTTCTGATGAAGTTCAGTTATGATTTCTTCTTGGTCCGATTTGCACATACATCCAGGAAAATGACTGACTCTCTACTCTGCATCTGTGTAAATTTTAAGTTGAGACTGTTCACATTCAAAATGTGCACAAAATTAAGCCAGTCTTTTTCTTCTCCATTCTAAAGGACCAATAGATCGTCAATAAATCTTAGCCATAGGACAACCTGATTTGTGTATTGGATATTGTCCTCCGTCCACACCATAAACTTTTCCCACCAACCCATTGTCAGATCTGAGTAGGAAGGAGTATTTGTGTAATATTGTAAAGGTATGTTATGTAACATAAACAATTAATACACATTTTTAAAAAGAGAAGGTGCAAAGGAAGAAGAAAGGGTAGAAGAACGGAGCAAGGACATTTTTGAAGTAAAATAGTTGGCAAAATCTGTTGCAGAAGGAGGAGAGGAAGATGAAGTATCAGGAGAACAAGGAGAGAGAATATGATTCAAGCTTTGAAAGAGACGGCAAGGATGAGAAGCAAGAGAAGCGAAGAGAGAGTGAAAATACTGTTGCTTAGTAGAGAGAATATGTGAATCATAAGTAGAATGGAGAGAAGAAAGGGAGGATAAGTCCGTTGTTAAACCAGAATTGTGCCAGCGCCGCTCATCCGGACGAAGTGAACAGCGAGTGGACTGACAAATGCTTCTATAAGTGTCTGAATGATATGGTCACAAGGTTCCGAATGAAATCCACTACAAGTATCTGAATGATATGCAATACAAGTGTCAGAATAACAGGAGAAAGGAAGAGTCAGTCCCTTAAAAAGGACGCTTTTCCCTCTTGAGCCAAAGGCTTCCTCAAAATACTAGTCAGCCTCACCAAAGTTCCAGCAAACAGTTAAAAATAAGCCAGAACAAGTGATAGTTGCAAAACAAAATGCTCTGAATTTCCACTAAGTCTTAACAGATGGAAAAGTCAAAGCATAATGTTTATCCCTCAGGGAAGGTGCTGCTGGGCCTCCCAGGGTCATAATGGCGGGGTTCTTCCAGTCCACTAATGAGTCTGTAAACCTGTATATACTGCAGAACAATGGCTATTGGGCAGCCCAGTGCTGCAGGGTCCTCCTGCTGGCTGCCTCCTAAGCAGTTTCGGCGTGGCAGTCCTCTGACACTCCAGCGAAGACCACAAGCTAGGCTGGGTTTCAGGTTGGCACGACAGCATAGGTTTATTGAGCCCTGATGGGGTTAAAAAACAGGCATGTCGCTAGTCTCCCATGTCTTTCCCTGGAACATTGTTTGTTTGTTTGTTTGTTTATTTATTTGATAATGCCTGCCAAACCCTTAGGTAGCCGGGCACACCAGTACACACAAGAAGTCTTAAGCTTAAATTACAGTGTTTGGCAAAAATAGATACCACATATAGGCAAGAATATGTACAGCGATAAATACAAAGGAAAAATATATACAGATACAGGGCATATTTTAGGATGTCCAAGGCACACTAGCAAGTTTATCAATATAGGCCATAAATAAGCAGGTTTATGACTCAGTCTAGTAAGTCCGTGTGTCATAAGGGCCTGGTAGGTGGTGGTGCATGCCCAGTGACCTAGATAGGAGAGTTGTTCATGGATGCAGAGGGTTCGAAGTGGGCCAAGTGTGGAGGGCTTAGTGTAAGTCAGGTTATGTGTCGTTTGCGCTTAACCATTTGAGTATTTTGTGTCTGAATATAGGGTAAGGTTGTTCAAATCTGAGGTCAATAGGTAACTTGTTCCAGCATTGAGCAGCTTTGACAGGAAAGCTGGTTCCTCCCGCAGTTGAGCGTTTGAACCTGGGAGTCTCTAATTTGAAGGTGTTGGTGGATCTCATGGGGCCAGTGGATGTTTTCCTGTTAATTTTTTCCACCAGATACGGTGGGGCTAGGTTGTTAAGGCACTTCGATGTGAGGGAGGCTGTTTTGAGGAGGATTCTGTCTGTTATCGTCAACCAGTTTACCTCCTTCCTGAATTTAGTAATGTGCTCTCTGTGAGGGATGTCTAATGCTGCTCTAAGGGCATTGTTCTGAAATCTTCGAATTTTGTCTGTGATGTATTTATTGGCTCCTGAGTACAGGGCGTTACAGTAATCTAGTCTGGACAAGATGAGAGCATTGGCTAAGGTGTTACAACTAGTGCTGGAGAGGTAAGGTCTAGAAGCACGGATGAGTTTACAAGTGTACGTAGAGGAGGAGGCGAGGGAGTTAACTTGCTTCTTAAGAGTGAGGGAGGAGTCTACGTAGAATCCAAGGGTTTTAACCACAGACATCACCTTGATTGGGTTGTTATCAATGCTGAAGGATGTGTAGTGTGGTCTTAATTTTTGGATGTTAGTTTCAGAGCCTAAAATTAGTATCTCGTTTTATCGTCATTTAGGCAGAGGCCATGGGATGCCATCCATGCCTGAATGAGGGTGTATATCTTGTTCACCAAGGCTGAGTCTGCATTGAAGTTGCCTGAAAGGGGTATGATGATCTGGGTGTCGTCTGCATAGTTTGTGTAGATGACACCCAGTCTGTCCAACTTGTCAAACAGAGGCTTGGTGAAGATGTTGTACATAGTGGGGGAGACACAAGATCCCTGTGGGACACCACAAGTTATGTTAATGGGGTCTGCAGAGTCTGTTGTGGAGAAGACTCGCATGGTGCGATTCGCTAAGAAAGATTGGACCCAAGCTGTGGCATTTCCGGAGAAGTTGGCGGCTGATTTGAGGTGGTTGCATAAAACTGCATGGTCCACCAAGTGGAAAGCTGCCGACAAATCCAGTAGGAGGAGTAAGGCTAATTTTCCATTGTCCTTTAGTTCCTGAATTTGTGTTTTGAGGTCTAGCAGAGCTGTTTCTGTGCTATGGAGTGGACGGAAGCCAGAGTGTCATGAGCCTAGCAGGTGGTTGGCTTCCAGGTAGTCCTGGATTTGTATGTAGGCGGCTCTATCTAGGATTTTAAGTAGGAATGGCACGGTGGTGATAGGTCTATAGTTGGTGGGGATGGTAGGGTCCAAGGTTTGTTTTTTTAGTAGAGGGAGGACCCAGGATTCTTTTAGGTTAGTGGGTACAGTGTTTGACTTAAAGGAGGAATTTATAAGTTTGGAAATAAAGGGAGCTAGGTCTCTTGCTGCGTCCTTTATTATTTGTGCTGGACAGCAGTCACCTTTGCAGTTTGAGGGTTTGAGGGAGAGTATTATTTTTTCTGTGTCAATTATGGATATAGTCTTGAATTTGAAGGGTGTGGTTGTCCTATTCTCCTGCGGTTGAGGTATTTGATGGTCCGAAGGTGGCAATGTGGCCTTTCTTTTCTCGCAATTTTGCATTGAAGAGAAGAGATTTTATTTGATAGGGCGTTTTGTATATTGGTGCACCATTCTTTGTTTTTAGGGGCGTTGTCTACCGGTTGAATTGGGGATTCCAGTTTGCGGAGGATGGCGAATAACTCTTTAGCATTAGAATTAGCTTTCGCAATCCTGTCATTGAAGATGTTCTTCTTAGTTTTAATTATTTCTTTTTTGTAGAGTTTGGCAAATTCAATTATGATCTTTTTTTATTTTAAGAAGGTGAGTGGCGCCAAATGGATTGGAGTTTTCTTTTTTGTAATCTTAGATATTTGAGATGGAGTGTAATCCAGATGTTTAAGTGGGCTTCCTGTTTAGCTTTACGTAGTTTGGCTGGAGCAATTGCGTCTAGTGCTTTAGTCATGGCATCATTGAAAGTATTTACTAGAGAGTCAGGATTGTTACTTTCCGATCGAGAGATGGGTGGAAGGAGAAGAGGGATAAGGTTTTCAGCAGTTATATCCTTCTTACTTCTGGTCATGAGAGGGAGTGCCATGTTGTTAGTCTTAGGGCTAAGAAGATCTAGTGTGGCAGAAAAGGTTATTTGGGAGTGATCAGTCCAGGTTTGTGGGACAATATCGGTAATGCTAATATTACAATTCAGTTCAAATACCCAATCGAGGTTCCTTCCTTTGATGTGGGAAGGAGAGAGGACTTTCTGGTCAAGACCGTGGTCCTCTAGCAGGGCTGCAACTGACTCTGCATGTTTATTATCAGTATCATTAAAGCCGAGATTGAAGTCTCCCATCAGTAGGGTTTGGGAGTGGTCTTTCGTGTTGTTAGCTATCATACTGGATAGATAATCTTTGAAGGTGCCTAATGGGCCAGGGGCTCTGTATAACAAGTGGATAGATAACATACGGTTATTGGACAGGGACATTTTAGCTGCAACTATTTCACAGGATGAGTAGGAGACTGGTGTGACAAGTCTAATGGGATGGATAGATTTAAAGATGATGGCTCACCACCTCTGGCATTAGGTCGGTCAGCTCTGAGGATATGATAGCTATCGGGCACTGCTAGCATTAGAGTTGGTCCCGCAGCCTCGTGGAGCCAGGTCTCAGTTATGGCCAATAGGTCCAGGTTGTCATTGTTTATTATGTCAGCAATTTCAGAAGCATGGGCTACCATTGATCTCGCGTTGATAAGGGATCCTGTTAGCATTAAGGAGCTAGTAGGTTTGGTTGTTAGAGTAGTTTTGGGTAGATTGGGTGATAAAGTATCTTGAATTAGGTGAGTCTTAGTGGGAGTTTGATCGCTGTTGTGGGTCGACTGCTTGACTATTCAATGAGAGTTCTTTGGCTGGGTATTGGTGCATCTGGCTGTCCTGCCCTGTCTTCTCTTGGGCCACCCTTCCTGCCCCACAGTATAATTGGGCTGTCTCGTTCCCCCTCTGGCATGCTCAATCTCCATTAAATCAACATGGTTCTCATAGATCTTCCTGTCTCCTCCGCCTGGTAGATTCACTCTTCCTCCCTCCTTCTCAGTCTGTTTTTTGAAGGTCTGTGCCTCTCCCCATCTGTAGGCTTTCAACCCTTCATTGCCTGTCTTTCCTCTCCTCTCAACAACCTATTGTCTTTAAATACCTTGACTTTTTTTCTCCCAAATGGTAGCCTCATCTCTAGCCTCTCTTCTACTATTTCCCCTATGTTTTCCACTCTGGAATCTACCGCCACCTCTTCTTTAACCCATTAAGTGCTACAGATTAGTATGCAGTCCTGAATTTAGATAAGGTTAATTAAGGTACCTCACACATCTGCAGATAATGGATAAACAATTCCCTGATGCTCCCTCTCAAAGATTTTTCCTTCGGTCTCTTCACAACAACCATGCTCTGCCTCTCTTATAATATTCTCTCCCTCCTGTACTCCCATCCTCTCTTCCTCTATCTATGTGTCTCCCTTCATCTCTGTCTTAAGGAAGTATCTGTTTGTGACTGTAGTTGCACTTATGAAAGCTCTCTCCCTATCCTTGACCCTAACACTGCCTCACTTTACAAATCAGCATCTCCATTGCAAACCAGATCTATTCCCCCTTGTCTACAAATTCCCCCCCCCCAAAAGCATATATACTTTTCTGTAGGTATTCGGACTGTTGGTTTTCCTTACAACCACAATGTTTCTGAATGACTTTCTCCTTCTATCCCCAACTCCAATGTTCCTTCTTTTCCTACTTAAACAAACTTCTTCCAAATCAGACCTATTCATTTCCTCACAAAATCATCCCCATTCTCAAACTTCATTAAAATACCCATGAAAGGGTCCAACTTTCCCAACACTTAGTTTTGCGTAGTCACACACCAATATCTGTTGCAAAGGCTCTTTCTTTGGCCTTATATTTTTGCCACGTCCTCATGTTTGGAGTCTCCTAGGATCATCAATATTCTTGCTGGCAGCTCTCCTATGGACTGACAATCCCTGCTTCGGCTGGCTGCTTTTTAAAGGTCAGTTTATCATCTCCTAGGGTGTTGTATAGCAGCAACGGTTGCAAATGGGACTCAGTAGATGGCCTGCTCCCTAACTGAGCCATGTTCCCAGGGTCATGAGTTGTGTCAGTGAGCCATCCTAAGGCAATATAGAAGCCGGTGGTCATTTGGTTTAATTTTTGGCTTCCATAGTGATAGGAGCTGTGGTCTGGCAGCTTGCCATATTCGTGAGCTATTTTTAATATTGTTATAGTTTTGGTAATTTTGAAGTTCTCTCATGAATTCACAGATCTTTTGCACTGTTCGACGACCCTGAAAAAGTCTGGAATCTCATAATTCAGATATGCAAATCCTCCAAACATTTAATATTGTGCCTTTCGGGGAGTCTGCAAGTTGGGGACCACCTTATAATTCCTTGACCTGCATCATGTGGTGCTCCTAAGTCTAACGTACTGGAACGATGCCACACCAGGCAGTCCTGGGAGTCTGTGGCACAATATGCACTTCTTCGAGGAGCTTGGGAGGACCCCTCATTTTGTGTTATGTTACTAACTTTAATCTTAATGAAAGCCCTACACTGGCCCTCGATAAGAATCACATGGTGGTTAGACGTTCATATCTTCCATGCAACGTGCTATATGAATTATGATGTTTGCTTAACTTTTTTTGGGCCTGGACTGCGCAGATGACTGTGGCTTTACAAACTCAACACATAACACACTGCACAAAGACCTGATGTGGCACCAGGCTGATCCAGGCAAAATTGATACAAATGTTTCTGAGCTGGGCAGGCTAATGCAACATCGCCCCGCTGGCACTCAGGTGCCAACTGCTAGTTTACTAGCTCAGTGTGCCCACTGCCTCAGTGCCAGACCACGAAGTCAGGGTGAGAGAGAGAGGCAGTATCAGCCATTAGACTGAGGCAGAAAAGGACTAAGCCGTATTCAGCCGCAGAACAGCGAACATTAACTCATCCTCGAGTTGAAAGTAAAACATCACACATTTCGAACCCTGGATTGGCTGAGCTGAGCATCCCTTACACTTGGTAAGTGTTCAAGGGGAAATGACGGGACACAATCAAATACTCTGGGGCTTCTCATGGGACCATGTTTTTCTCTACAGTATGGTTATCATTGATTTTACTTACTTAACATGTGTTTCTCCCAGGATCTCCCTACTCACACAGCTTGTCATGTGGTCAAATACCATCTTGCTTTAAAAGCTCCCCTCTAATTTAGAGGAGAGCTTTTAAAGCAAGATGGTTTAGAACAGAATGTGCTGAAGTAGTTAGATCCTAACCGCTCAACTTGATTGGACTGGGAAAGTGCAAGGAGAGTAATGCTGATGGATTCAGGGAAGAGGGATCATGGGAAGGGGTGGACAGATAGCAGACCATGGGGAGCGTCAGCGATTGCAAAGGGGATGAGGAGTGATGTCGACAGGCTATACATTTATACAAGGAGGTACATGGGGAAATAGACTGTGCACCTCGTCTTCTGTAGCTACCTCTCCAGAGAGAGGACAAGTCCTGAATATACATGAATACAGATCTCGTCATCTCAAGCAGATCATTCGCTGCATAGACCTAGCATCCAATGCCCCTCAAAGAGGTCATGATCAGGTCAACGCAGCAATCTCAAAGCAAGGCCTCCAGGAAGAAACCAAGAAGCACAGTGCTGGTCAATCTCTGACTTAAATATTTCAAAGGGTGAATGTTGAGTTAGGCATCCCCATGCAATTCTCCTGAATGCATCAAATCCTAATTACGGGTGGTGTTGATATGGATTTCGATACCTTTGCAAATTCCTAAACCCCATGTTCCTGACACGAGCTTCGAATCCATTAAGTCTCATACAGAGGATGTTTTGTGTTAAATCTTGTGTTCCTTTACAGTCTTATTGGACCTATCCGCAATTTGAGGTGAAAAGTGTGTATACTTACTCTGATCCACTGAGCTCATCCTGCATTGCAGCCACAATGCTCCATGTCCCTGTGCACCCATTTCAGTCCACCCTGCTGTGGAGGGAGAGTCTTTGTATTCCTGTGGCAGTAATCTGGACCATCCAGTCTGAGAGATGGTGTGCAGGTAAACATGTACTAATTCCAGAGGTCTGTACTGTTTTGACAGGTTCTCTGTCATAAGAGTAAGAATGTTCTGTAACACTTCCACCTGGATTCCTTCTGCCTCTAAGCCATGTAATAATTTGGGCTGTTGTTTTCCATTGTAATGATACTCAATTAATAGGCCTTAGGTGACGGTGAGGTACTGAGTTGGCCTTGCCAGGCTTTGAACCTGTGTCCTGTTGGCTATAACACAATTCTAAGGCAAGCATTTAACTTAACCACCTATCTTATACACATAATCACCAGAAATCATAATTTCTGTGTGTGACTAGTTCTATTTCCCTTGAGTAAATTCTGAGACAGACTTAATTCCTACAGACAAAGATCCCAACTCCTGGAGAGAATACCCAGGCCCATTCTTTCCTCATGTGGAAGACCCTCCATCCCTGCATGAACCCATATTTTCTTTGGTTAACAATTTTCCCATCTGTGTGAACCCACCTTTTGTACAGTTGACCTTTTTTTTCATTGTCCTTATTACATGTGGCTTGTTGTATGTCCCAGTTTGACGAAACAGACCAGGTTGTTCCTCTGAGTGGCATGTTTTATTTCAAAAGAGACTAGAATTTGGCATCGTTTATATCAAAAGAGACTAGAATATGCCATGTTTTATATCAAAAGAGACTAGAATGCATTCCCTCTGTTAATCTCATTAATCCGTTCTTGATCAGTATGATGTTTTTATTGTTCATTGCATTGCAATTGTGCGTCATTTATCCTGGGCAGATTTGGTAGAGATAAGTCTTGAGCTTGCCTTAGGCTTCCCATTTGAAAGCTAGATGTACTTGACCGGTCTCTGATTATGGTTGGTTGAATAGGATATTGTGGAAACTGAGCTTGAGTCATTAAATGTACAGCCATGCTCCCATTTTGTTCCTCATAGGTTCTCAATTTCTAACTAAATCCATAGAACTCATCCTTCATTCCCATCCAATGTGTCTGTCTCTGGTGAATCGCCTAAAACCACAAATGCCACAGGTAACTAGCTATTTATACAGGAGTCACACACCAGAACCAATTCTTTGTATAGGTGATTGTCTTGCCACCTCTTTCTTAATCATCACAACCCATTCTTCCAGCATAAAAATAAGATTGTATTTGGATAGTGCATACTGGTGCAGTTTCAAATTTGTAGACATCTTTTTTGCCTCCCTTTTTATCCCTAGAGCCCATTATTTTGGCATGTATCTGATTCTTTGACCATAGGCGAAGAGCCCAATCCATCCTTTCTACAGTTGACAGGCTTGCGGTCCAGGTGTGAATCCCAAGAATCCCTACTTCCTCTGAAGGAAATGCTTTTCTTGTCCATGAACAGACACACAGAATCCCTTCTTCCTACAGGGAAACTATTCTCTTTTCCTCTATGAATCTGTAGAGACCTGACAATTCTCCGGAACCCCTTATTTCAATGGGCAAATCAGTGTTACCCTCCCTTGCTATGAGCAATTTAATGCCCAAAACCTAACATTTGAAATGCAGTGTTTTGTCCCTAGGTCGTGACAAACCTCCTCCATTGGCAAACTGCTAGAGTCTGCTAATCCTTTGGGTGACAGTACACGTGGCTTGATGAATCGCCTTAGCTCATGCTATCCAAGCGTAAAAGTGGATCTCAAAAACTCAACCTTCCAGGTGACAGGACCTTCATTCGTTTCTGCAGGCTGCAAACATGTTGTCACTGTACACGTCTAATTTACTTTTCAATGGTGATTGGGCAGTAACTTTGTGAAGTAATGCTGCTAAATCGCTCCAATACCGCACTCCTAAATGTGCAACATTTGTCACCCCACAACATGTCAATGGTAGTTGCTCCCCTGCCCCAGAAGACAATACAGAGATGATTTTAAAGCTGTATTTCTATGGGCCTCTGTTGAAAAATGAGCCTTTCAAGGGGGGCAATTACTTGGGGGTTAGGCCAGGCATAGCACCTGAAAAACATTAGGCATCTATCAGAAGACGACACGATTGACAGACTGAACAGCGGCAGCCTAGGTGATGTATAGTATGGTAAGGTGGAATTGCTGTGAAACCCCCTCATGGTTTGGAATAAGAGAAAATGATTGCTTCACAGGGTGTGGCTTATTTGCGAACCCCATAGGGAGATGTCCCCTTAGATAGGACTAGCGTGTATCAGTTAATGTACATATTCTAGAGCCTGGCCGGGTACTCCAGGTATTAAACAAGGGTTCATCTGCCCCTTCCTGAGATCCCTGAATTGCAAATTGAAGGTGCCCCTCATGGTGCCCCTTACGAGTGCTCTTGAAGTGTTCATGTTTCTGTGAACTTCTGTGACCATATAACTATGGTAGGTGCTCATTTAGTGTGCCCGTTTAGTACTACCCTGTCCGATGGTTGGCTGTGTATGCTCTCAGGGGGGAGAGGTTAATTTCTTGAGGAAAGAGTAGTAGATGTGTGTATGTTCCTTTTTTGGGAATCCACCCACTTTGCGCTACTTTATGTGCCTGCACAGTTTGAGAACAAGACATTATTAATGACCATGCAGGTATTCTGGTTATCATTATACAGATGCCACTCCTGTTCTTAAGGGACACCTACCAGCCACACTCGCACCTATGCAATGGGACGTGGGGGTGCGGGCCCCTGTAAGTGCCGATCATTTCAGGTTATATTGGAATCTCCATGAACTCAGGTGACTATTGCTGTGCCGCTCTCCTGATACCTACCAGTAGCACCCATAGCTAGGTATCTGACTATGTAAAATAATCTAACAGCACAATATGCAAGTCTATGCAAAAAGGACGAGCATACTCGTCCTTGGCACTTAAGGGATTAACTATGGGATGGCATCTTGGTGGGTGAGAGTAGGTCCGCTTGGCAAGTGTCTCATGCTGAGAAGAGCTATTTGGGAATTCCCTTCATGAGCAAAATCTTCAGTTCTTTCCAGAACTATGGGAGAGTTGGAGCAATATGGACGTGGCTTTGGCTGGTATTCCAGAGTGTCGGCGTATAACATGAGAAGGCCTGTCTCTTGGTTTTTTCCTTCCCCCATTTTACAATGGTGCTTTGCTTGTTATAGCTTGGTAGGTGATTCAAGCCTCCTTTAAGATAATCATGTATATTACAGGAGGCCAGTGCTCCTTTAGGATGGGATAGATATAGTGGTATTTCTTTATGACCGCTGTTAATCTGGCGCTGGCTTGTTGTACGGCTTTGTGTGGGTCAAGGATTATGATGGGGACGTTAACCCATGCTAGGATTGATTTATTTATTGGATATTTGTAAGGCGACTATACAACAAATGATGTTTCAATGTGCCACAAGACAAGGAAAGGGGGTTGGGGGACAAGGGAGAGAGATAACAATAACGGTCCTACTAGGCCTTGTGACATTCGGATCGTGCAAGTGCAGTTACAAGAAGTGCGAGGGAGCAGGGGGAGTGCCAGTCTGCGAAGTGCTAGGATGGGAAGGGAAGTGCAGGGTAAAGTGGGGAGAGTGCAAGTGAATTGGGGCTGGAAGAGGACTAGGCAAGTGCTAAGGAGAGGACAAGAGGGCAAGTGCCAGGGATTGCATGGGGTGCAGGTGAGGGTCCACATGCTAAGTGCGAGGAGAGGGGTGGACTGGGCAGAGGGGCCTGGTGCCCAGTAGAACTCCGAGGGAACCAGGTAATCAGTCACTGTGGCAAACAGGAGTGTTTGATTTTGCACAACGGTTTTAGTTGTTGTTACCAAGTCTCTGGCCTTTTCTGGAGACATGATGTTCAAAGTAAAGGTTGAAGTCAATAATGAAGCTAGTGATTTTGCACTTGGTGATAGTTTGGGTGAGAACACTTTGAGGTTCCTGTTTGCAAGTCATGATTGGATATTTGTTGGACAGGTAGTATCCCCAATAATTCTGGTGAGGTTGTGTTTTGGTATAACTTTATTATCCAGGACTGAATGAAATGCAGGGTTTCAGAAATTAAATGCAAAACTTTATTATCCAGGACTGAATGAAATGCAGGGTTTCAGAAATTAAATGCAAAACTTTATTATCCAGGACTGAATGAAATGCAGAGTTTCAGAAATTAGATGTCTTCTGTGCAGTTGACTTTTAGATACAACTGTGTGTCATTTGCACATTGATGCACAGATATTTCTGGGTTACTGAGAAGACTTCATAGAGGCTCAAGGTGGAGATTGAGGTTGCTACTCAATGTATGCACAGTGAAAGGAGAACAATTGAGTCCGTGCTATCGGGATGCGAACTTCCAAACTGCTGTCTGGCTCCAGGTCTGAAGCAAGCGCATAACTCATTGTGCTCTTCCCAGGTTTCTGGGTGCCAAACCAGAACTTGCGCAATATCAGGGATTGACAGTGGGCAGTCTATCAGTAGCTTGCTACAATGATGCTTACTCGATTTTTTGGTAGAAGGCCAAGCTAAAGGTTTGCTTCAAAAGTGATGGGAAGTTTCAGTTAAACAGCATGTTTCAAGTATTCAAGAAATAAAACACGTTAAAGCTCATTTTACAAATGAGCGTAAATTGCCCAGAGGGGACAATTTACATTTGCACTTAGGTACAGCAGGTCCCTTCCAGGCAATTTCAGTCATTTGCACTGGTGTGCAGGCAAGAGGGCTAGGGGATCCAGCTTATCATTGGTCCCCGGACAACCCTCCGTCCCCCCAGCTACATCGATAGTTTGGAAGATGTTCAGCAGTTCAAATTTCATGATCTTACCGCCATGAGGGAGACTCCTCTCCTGACAAAGATCGTGCAAGATACTTGCTGCCAAGGCACTGTGCTCATGTCGAGTTCCTTGGTTGTTGGCTGGCTCAGCTCTAGGCACAGTCTGTTTCAAATCCCACCACTGCCAGGAGTGTGACGGACTGGATTCTGCCTTGCAGCAGTACACGTATGAGTCGGGGTAAAATGGCCCACTTAGCCCTCACACTTCAACAAACCAAAACCCAACACAATCATAAAGGTAAAACAGGGACAATCAAGAGATATACCTCTTTTGCCTTTTGTGGTAACATGGTACTCTCAAGAGGGGTGTGAAGGTGAACCAGTAGTCACCCAAACAACACAGTATCACTGTCCAAAATAAAGGGAATGTCCAATCAAGGTTTTATAAAAATATAAACACTTTAATAAAACACACCATCTGCAAGTAGAGAGAAAAAAGATTACTGAACAAAAACTCAACTCAAAGGAAAGAACAGAGAAGATGCAACACATTGGAGAAGGTAGTACTCTCAGTGTAGGTCCAGGTGTGGTAGGTAAGGCACTACCATAAAAGGGATAATGGGTTGAAAACAGGCGTGATCGGTGATCGTGACCTAACCTCTCTCTAGGTGCCAATGGACCGTGGGGGCAGTTCAGTGTTACAGTGCCTGGATTCAGTTCTTGGTGGGCTGATGCATCAGATCCGGGTTTGAATGATGATGGAAACTGATCAGGCTCAGTTACGCAGGTAGGTTTATGGAGGCCCTGGCAGCAAGTGGGCATCGAGCAGGGGCAAATGCGGGTGCTCTGTGCAGTCAACAAGTGGTAGTTCAAGTGATGCAGGTCAGGGCATTCCCAAGAATGCTTCACAGTTAGCCAGGCCCAGTCGGGCTTTGGCCGCTGGGAGAGGTTGGCGAGTGACACCCCAGTGGTTCGAGTCGGCGGGGTCATGGTCATAAAGTGGTGATTGAGAGTGCAATGATGTACAGTCAATGAAGTGGCAGCTCTCGGATTAGCTGGGCTAAGCCATGTTTGTAACTCCCGGTTAAAGTCAGCGAGGGACCCTCCAGAGATTCTGCAGTTTCCAATGTTGAGCAGACGCTTTTGGCCTAGCATGTGACATGCTTCGCTAGGATGCAATGCCGTGTCGAGCTGATTTTAGATGCAGTGCAATAGTTCAGCTGGTTGTGGGAATGCAGCCACCAGTACCAGTGCCTTTCCTATTGTTCAGGATGTGGGGAACACGGATCGACCGGTTTGCTGCGGGAGAGCAGGGAGCTTCGGCTGGTCTGGCCCTCCGGCTGCTGTGATTTTTTTGCAAAGTACTCAAGGACCGGGTACTCCAGTTCATTGTCTGCTTTTTTGGCACAGAAGGTACATCACAGAATGGAATTGTTGGTCCTGGTCCACAGCACTGGTCACTCCCACTATTCTCTGCGGGTGGTTAAGGGACAGATCTTCCTTCTGTCTTGGATGGCTCCTTCTTCACCTCTGGCAAAAGGTTTTGGACAGTGCAACAGTCCCAAACGAAGTCCAGATGAGAACCTTTAGAATGTCTCTTTGGCCTTAAAGGATCTTTGAGGAACTGAGGGAATTCTGTAGAAGGGGTGTGAGCCTCCTTCCTTTAAGAGCACAAGCCCTCAGGTGATGGTTCTAAAGATAGTCTGCTTTAGGGGAACAATCCCTGATGCTGATGGGAGTGGACTTTGCTATGTTTGTCTTGCCACCAAAGTTCTTTACTCCAGAGGAAGTGGAGGCGAAAGGAAAGGGAAATAGAGATAGTGAGAAACAAGATGGTGGAAGGCTTCTTCCAGTATCCAGAGCTCTCCTGCCCATCCCACTCCCACCCCCTGTCCTCTTCTACTGGCAACAAAGACCCTTGGATATGCCGCACCTTGGTGTGAGGCTACTCCTCCTGAATAGGTGTGCTCCTTTGATACCCATGTCCAGGACAGCTGCCTGTTGTGTGGCTTTCTTTGAGGGAGGGGCATACCAGACCTCACAAAAAGGATAAAACAAGCTGAGTGTGAGGAATTCGACATCTGCCCAGTGGGAGTGCACTTGCTTGGGCTTTTGACTTTTTAGATCAAATTGAATGATGATAAATCAGCTGCCGGAAAATGTGCAGGGCTAATCCACACGCATTATCCTATGCTCACTGCACGACATATGCATAGACCTGTGGACACTGGGTGCTCTTTTGTTGGACCGTGCAGCTAGATGCAGCGATTAACATAATTAACATACTAATAGAATGTACTTCAACAGGCCCACATGGGGCTTGGATGCATTGGTTAACAAAGGAGACAGGAAGCCCCAACAATCTTTCATATACTGTGTCAACCTGTAGCCAACTCCCACCTCTCAGTATCGTTTGACAGTGAACTATCATGTCTGGGGTTGCATGTTTATAGTAGTCAACCCTGCAGGGGGACCCAATTAATAAGGTACGAGTATGTGGTTTGTAGGAGCCAGAAAGTCTGGTCTCGCTGCATCTTCAAGGGAGACTTGCCACTTTAATTAGGAACCACAGAGAGAGCTATTACCCAGAGAAAATCTTTGATCCACAACAAACAGGAAGATGGGTGGGACTTAGTTTTCACCCCTTTACCTTTTCTGTTGCAAAGCAATCTGGTTATGACTTCAGACATACAGGAGATTGTTGGTGGGGAGCCAGGATGTATTCATTAAGTTAGGCTTAGCCTACACCAATCCCTGTGGTCTATTTGGCTTTAAAAGTGGGCCAAGCCCCTCTTTTGGCAGATCATCGGAAGGTGTCACCGGAAGCAGAAGGAAGAACTCATGATTTAACCCTGGCTCAAGGTACAGTCTGCCTTACATCTTCCGCCAGTGAAGGAAGGCCAGGACCTCCAAGAGGGAAGCAAGAGACCTCCCCTAAACATCTCTCAGGGAACAGAGGGAGATACCGAATCCAGAGGACATTGCAACATTTCCAGAATCGGTACCCAGTCAGCACACAGTGTGACCTGCTAGGCTCTGCAGCAAGCTTCCTAAGTGCAAAGGGCCAGAGAGTCTCTGAACCCGAAACCAAGGACAAGGCAGTTGACTGCAGCACACTCCCCAGCTTCGGGCGGTCCACCTTAAAGGACACAAGCCTAGTGTAGAAGCTAGGAGAAGTGCATCAACAAGCATCTACTGGCGTCCACCTTAAGGGACACATTGGAGCAAGTGGAATCCCTCGAGCTGCAACCGACAGCAATGCCAACAGTTGTTACGCTGCAGTTGCTTAAAAACATATGAGATGTCTTGACCAGTGCTCCAGAACCGCCAACCAGCACTGAGACAACGATTCCTGACCCTGAGCTGCTGTGTAGGCCAGCCTGCAGCCATATATCCAACTTTGCTCGCCGAACTGTTTGCCACCTGATCCTTACAGCTGTCTCCCATCTTGAACTCTATCACAGAAGCTGCAAAGGGACATGAAACTGACTCAACCCTGTTGAGCACCAATAACATCTACAAGTACAAGGAACATTGTCGTTCTGTCCCACTGGTCCTTCTCCGAAAGCCCCTAGAGACATTTTAAGACTCATTGCTCCCTTTGTGCTGAAGTCAAGTATCCGTGAACTGTTTGATTATTTACTATACCGACCACCCTCCTATTAGTATCCAGAGTGCATCCCGTTTCCTTCTTTGAAACTGTCAGTTCTCTGCATTCCTTTACAGGGTGGGTTGTATTTCATAGTGGTGCTAGAACTGTCTGTTGTGATAATAATAAAGTAGATATATTTATACAACCTTGACTGGACAGTCCCTTTTATCATTGGGTAATAATTGTATTTTTGCTGTTTTGCAACTTACCAACAATCCACGACCTTTCGGAGATAAGCCTGCCATTCCTTCCACGTTACCAAAATTGGACAAGGAGGTTTATAATTTGCTTTTTATTCCAATCCTTTTGGATACCTTCTGGTGTACTAGAGGTGTGCAGAAACCGATATTCATCCCTGGACCACTGGTGCCTTTGAAGTTGATTCGTCACACTGGGTCCTCTGGGTTTCTGTCCTGCCGTGTGACAGTATCGGCTCGTCTGACCCGAATACGCAGTCCCTTCCACATCAGAGTTGACTCACAGCTGATACATGTGCAGTATCAATTGATACGTGGTGGCCATGATCATACCTATCGCCATGCACTATGCATATATTTAGGCATAGGTTATTCTTAGAAATGACCCTGCCACCAGCATGAGGTAGTCATGATCACTGCAGTTTATGTACAGGGAACATATCATGGTGCAGTGACTTTGCTGCCGCTGCACGGTCGAGTTGGCATCTTGTGACCTTTGAAGCTATTCTGCGCCACAAGCATAGCGGGTGCTGTGGATCAGGCTACTGATGCATCAGGGCAAAAGTTCACTCTGCGTTTGTCACGGAGTTGTGGCAAAAGCGATCTGGTTAGCAAATTATCTCTTTAGAGAAGGAATTACCCGCATCATTTTTCTTTACTAAAAATTAAAAAAACAGGGCCTTTCACACTTGCCAGATTGCAATTCCTCAAAGCAAACCTCTAGTGGCATTTGCAGTGAGGTTACAAGTAAGAATAAATATGAATATATATTGATATACTCGATTTGCCCCCTGCTGCTGCCTCACCAGTAGGAATTATTATTGATGTGAATTCCCTGGATGATGAAACTAATGAGTTTATGATTTATGTCATAAACAAAACTGCAGATCTGATCAATATGAGGATTTGCATGTTTATGTTTATTCATTTACAATGCTCCAGAGCCCGCGGGTATCAGGGCGCAACATGTATGACATAGACAGCACACCAGCTTACAATTTAAACAAACAGTAACGTTTTAAGACGTTTCCTAAAGATGGTCATATTTTCTTCAATGTGCATCTCAGCTGGAAGTTTGTTCCATACCAGCCCTGCTTGTACCGTGAAAGGGCGTCCATTGTCTCTAACCCGTTTACATCTAGGCTGGGTCAGTAACATCAAGTCCTTGGACCGAGTAACTCTGATACGCTTTTCGGGTATCAGATGTTCTTTCAGGAATTCTGATGCTTGCCCATATAAACATATGTGCATGATAGTACTCATCTTAAAGCATATTCAGGCCTCACCTGGAAGCCAATGCACCTCCCTCCTATGTGCAGAAACCGTGTCCCGTCTTGCCGTACCTTTAATGATCCGCTCTGCATCATTTTGGAGAGTCTGAAGCAACCTTTACTTGCTCCAGCCAGTAGTGCACTACAATAGTCAATCCTAGGTATTATAACAGCTCGAATTAGTGTAGTGCAGTTCATCAGAACGACATATGGCTTCACCAATCCAAGCAGTCTCCGATGATATTAAGATTTATTGATTACGCTGCCTACATAGGCTTCAGCGCTGAGAGATGGTTAGTAAATCACCCCCAAGGTCTTCACCTTGGACGCTGTTTTAATATAGTGCCCATCTATGGTAAATCTTCGTTCTGTATCACTAATTTGGTACGTGCCTGTGTGGAGCCAAAGATAAGGAACTCCGTTTTAGCTGCATTAAGCCAAAGTCTGTTTGTTATCATCCAAATTTGGATAGACTTCTAAATGTGTTCCTTCTCATAATCCACACTCAGCTCCATAATGAGCTGAGTGTCATCAGCATAATTCTAAAATCGCACACCTAGTGAGTCCAAAAGATCTGAAATTGGTGACAGAATATAGTGAATAGTGCCGGGGAGAGGCAGGCCTCTTGCGGAACACCACAATTAATTAGCTCGGGCTTGGAGCATGTGTTACCCCAAACTATTCTTGATTTCCTATCGTGGAGAAAGGATCTGATCCAATCTATTGCTCCACTAGAGCACCCTCCCTGATCCACAAGCCTGCTGAGCAATTTCTTGTGATCTACAAGGTTAAAGGCTGCTGATAGATCTAATAACATCAGCAGCCCGATTTGCTCTTATCCATAATATTCAGCTTTTTTGCCTGTTGATCTAAGACTGGCTTTCTGTGTCATGTAAGGGCCTAAAACCCGACTGCTTAGGATAAAGGATCTTCCTGCTTTGCACATGATCCTGGAGCTGTATAGTCACCAATTTGTCAATCAATTTCAGCAAGAAAGGCACATATTTATAGGTCTTAAATTACTGAAAACTTTGTGATCTTGCCGAGGGTTGACAATCACCTTTTTCAGCAAATCTGGCACATGGTTGGTTACAAATGTAGCATTAGTGAAGTGAACCCAAAAATGTGTAAAGGATTCCCTGTGTTCCAAGACAATTCTTGAAGGCATGACATCCCCCGAGCACGTGGTATGGTGCATTTTATTTAGAACTTTCTCCAGCCTGTCTCTAGAGATGGCTTCAAAGGAGAAAGAATGGGCATTAATGTATGATGGTGCCCCAGCGGCTATAGATGCAGGAGCAAGCAAGTGCTTATCCAAATGATTTGCGATGATGACCTTTGCTGCACTAATATTGTCCGCAAATGCTCATTGTGCCATAGTTCAAAGACCCTTTTACAAATGTTCTTTATACAAACAAATTCATACATATGTCATCATCAAAATACTTATAAACATAACAATAAGAGAAGAAAGGAAAGAAAAACACTAAACATTCAATTCCTTACACCATTCTACATAAAATTAACATCCTTAAAATTATACAATTCAGATATTTACTGTATCCGTTTCGTTCACTCAATCATTGCCGTTTTCTAGTAAACTTTTTATTGTAACCCACATTATACACAGTGCCATGTTCCTATGACTATTGCCTGCTAACAGACAGGTGGTCAGGAAGAATTCTGATTGATACTTTTTTTTAATTTTATTTGACTTAATTGTGTTACAATTTTTGAAAAAATTATCCATATCCATGTATCCTTAATAACGTTTCCACATATCTTCATTCGGCTTCATTTACGTCATGCGCAAATTCACCTAGACACTTCACATAGACATCTCCCTGTGAAATACATTGTGAGAGCACATGTCTATTGGATTCTAAGGTGTCTCTGCGTCAGCATAATCAACACCATCTGTCACACTTTGGGATTCCTATTCTTGCACCGATAACACTTCTAGTTGGCAGTTGGTTGAGACGAGAAGGGGAAGGGGCCCAAGACAGGTATTTCTGAGAGGGACAGATAATCACATTGTATTTTGACTTAATCTTGATAGGAGTTTAATTTTCTCAGATGTTCAAAATGTTTTACCCAATACCACAGCCTTAGTTTGTTCTTAAACTCTCTAATGAAGATTCTATCATCGTCCTCCACACAGGGTGTCCAACCTACCTCATTAATTGAGGGCATTAAGAAGCTGCTCTGAAAGGAGAGTCTGAGTGAGACCTTTTAAAAAAAATGTGCGATTGTGATTCCGGTTGTACATACGGAACCTTACACAAAAAGAAAAAGAAAAAACAAGTACAATAATTTAACAGGATAAAAGAAAAAAGCATTACAATAAAATCACCTTTAAAGAATCATTAAAACTGTTTCCCATATTAAGAAATCTCAATTATGCACAACTTAAAACCAAAAAAAGAAGAATAAGTAATTTTAAACATTGCCATCGCAACTTAATCAATCCTGCTTTTTTCAAAATGTTTATAACTGCAAAAGTACTAACATTTTCTTCACCAGTTGACATTCTTTCAAATAAGTAGGCAGCCTCCAGTAAAGCAAAACTGTATATGAATCGACCCAGCCACAAAGTTCTGACCACTGTCAATGCTGGACAATTCAGGAGGATCTCTATTCTGAGTAACCTCGTCATTTTCACATAAGGCACCACCATTTCTCATTGCCGTACCCAAAGATCTAACATTACAAATTTCACCAGTATGTAATAGGTTGAGCCTGTATCTTAAAAATTGCCCTGTGTCCATTAGGGAATTTCTGCAAATATTTGGTGATGGTTCCCATAGGCTTATGAACAGGACTCTTATACAATCTATATCCCCTCATTTGTGTTATTGTATTAATCCAGTCTTGCCTGATTAGAATCTGATTTATCTCTTGCGGTTGATCGATCAGATAGTTGACTTACACGTTTGCTCTCTGTAGCACTTTGTTTGCACTTTTCTTGAAATTGGCCAGGGTGAACAATGTTGTTCGGGACAGTACACCTGCAAAATCCTTGTACAAGGATCCTTTCAGTGGGAGCATCAGCTTTCTGTAGAGAGAGAAATGATTCTAAGTTCTAATAAGCAGCCCTAAGACTTCAGGCCCAACTCAAACCTGAGTGCAGTTATCGAGACACATTCCGGTAGACCTAGGACCCCGCTTCCAGACCCGCAAATCAACTTTACCATAGGCCAGGCACCTAAGCCCATGACCTATCTCTTTGCCATACAATAAAAATGTGACCACCTTCATTCTATAAAAGGTTATCAGCGGACAGATGGAGAATCTGCAATAGTGCACTGTGATCTTCTTCATCCGAGCTGCTAATTGGGGGGCCTTATTCAGTAAGCGTGCCATAAGAATACCCACATTATCGACTACATCCATTTTAAAACCCAGATAGAGTAAGGTGTGAGTTGATATAATATGTTGTTCACCAGTACTCCAGGTGTATCCTATTTTTGATTTCTTGCTACTTGAAAATCTTATTACATTCGTTTTCCCATTTATACACAGTTTGTTTAGTGGGGAGTACTCAATAGCAGCATTCAATTGTTTTCATAGGCCCACCTGGGTCCTGTCCAAAAGCGGAACGTTGTCCACATAGGTTAAGTATGGTACCACAATAGTGGAAATTCTCAGAGGTGCAAAAGAATATTAGGACAGATATTCACCCAGGTCAGAGAGGCAGAGGTTGAAGAGGCCGGGAGCCAATACACAGTCCTGACAGAGGCCCCTGTTGAAACCAAAGCTCTCTGTCAGCGCACCCTGCCCGTTCACCCTTGCCTGCAATAGTGTATGGCCATGTAGGTACTCCAGGGTATGTAACACAATGAAAAAGCGGGACCGATTACCTCTCTCTAAATCCGCTCAATTTTGGACAGTGTATAACGGTAGTGTGATTGCTAAATTAGTCAAACAACACAAATCCCCATGTTTACTCCAGGATAGACAACAAATATCCCGGTATTTTCCAATCTCTAAACTTGCACCACAACAGGTTTCTATTAACACTATTGAAAGTCTGAGTATAGTCGATAGCTACCATATAGAGAGGTAAATTGCCTGATCTTACAGAATCTTCTTTAAACCCGCTCCCCACAAGACCATTCAGTTCTGTCCCCAGCCCCTTACGGAAGCCGGTCTGATACTTTTGCAGGTGGCCTATCTTAGTGGCCTAGTCAACCAGGTTTCTTGATCAGTTTCTCAATATAATCCTTTGACAAAGTTAGTTTCCAGTGACTTCTGAGGGTGATGAAGGATATAACTCCAGAGGATTTCCTATAAAATTTTGAAAAATGATTCACCCACTCGTTCTCTGCAAAGGGGTTGCTTTGTTGACATCCTTGAGTTTTGCTCATGGTATTAATTGGGTCCCAAACATTTCTGGAGTCATTCTTGGTGATAATTTCAAGCATTTTAGACCCTTCTTTATAACTCTGGATGTATGTATGCCCTTTAACCCAACTTTTTTTTTCTTCAGACTTTTAAGTCTTACCAGATAGGTTTCCCTGTCGCAACCACTTCCTCTCAGGGCCCCTAACACCCTTCTCAATTCTTTCTCAGTGGCTTACCATTAAAGCTGTTCAGAAAGGCTTTGAATAAACCTGGGTAGATAGTCAGCTGCTTTTGTTCTAAAGTAGTATTTTTTAGAACTGTTGTATTTACTGATGTTTCCAACAAACCTTGAGATCCCGCTCCTCCTTTGATTAACTTCGACATTTCTTAGCCCTATCCTAGACATGGTAAAAACATCACAACTCAATTTCAGTTTTATCTGCAGGTGATCACTTAGGTCAGTCTCCTCAACCCTCAAATCTGCACAAAGATCAAACAAGTTTGAAGTAAAACCAACATAATCCAAGAGAGCAATTTCCTGCCTGATTTCCAAGTATGCCCAGGTGGGAAGTCTCCCAGGTTAGAACCGTTCACAGTCTTCAGGTTACAATTATAAAATAGATCCACCCATAGTTTACCATCAGCCCTGTCTCGTGAATTGGAGCCACACCCTTCACTCTTGTGGACTTCATCACTATGCAAAAACCTAATCAATCAGCATTCAAATCCCCTGCCACCATGATATGAATACCATTTTTTTTGCCTAGAAAAGTATCACATATGTCCCCTAGATTGGCCAGAAAGGTACCTATATTGCTGCAACATGGATTATTATAGCTATTAATGTGCAGAAAGGATTCTTGGAACAATAGACCCTTTAGGACCACTAATTGCAAGGAGACTGCAGGTAGAATCAGAAATAATCACAGACTTCATCAATATAAAGTAATAAATAGATATTATCAGACCCCCCGAAGGTCTACCACCTAAACTCTCAGTAAGAACAGACAGCCAACCCTCCTGCAAGAAAATTATGTGATTAATTAGACAGACTTTCTGTCTGGAAACATCCAACCCATTGTTAAAACCATGGGAATTGCAGCTCACAAATCGAGATGATCTGCCTTGGTGGTATGGAATAAAGTCATGTCCCGCATTCTCCCAGCTTCCTAGAGGAGTCCACAAGTGATTCCGGCAACCAGAACCAATCCTGGAGATCTTTTTTTACATTTCTCATAACAGGATGTATAAATTCAACCCTCCTCCCACGGTTCTCCTTGGCTAAACAAATAATAAACAATGGCAGTCAGATTTATCAGGTTCAACAGAGTTGACCTCACCTTGTATCCTAAAATCATATCCTATGGTCCTAAAAGAATCAATATCACTCAGGATCATCGGTATAACAATGCTCAATTTAAAATCCAATTGCACAAAATCAAGTCTCTCCTCATCAGGAAAGTACACCCTTTCAATATCACTTGATTCCAAAAGTTTTAAGTCCAAATGTCTTAAGTGAGGTATTTCATGAAAACCTCATTAAGGCCATAAACAAGTATTTCAAAAAAAATAATCCTGAAGATGACACTGGTGCTATAGAGGGCACATCTGAAGATAATTGAGGGAGGGCAGGTATGGGCAGAGCAGAAGCTTGGGCACACACATACCTGGTATGGGGAGGGCAGTAATTCAATGACCAACTATTATTTATTTTACAAACCTCGTTTATACTGTGTTTTTTGGAGATTCCCATAGGACAAGGGGAGTTCTTCTGTCCTTTGAAGACCATGGGTTTGTTGATCATTATGAGCTGCCCTTATCCCATTATCTCGGGCACAGATCAATGAGTCCCTTTGGGTCCCAAACCCTTCCCCCATTCCTCACCAAACCAAAGTCCTGTTGGGAACCAACGTCTCTTCTCTGTTGGACATTGAGTTTTACAGCATAGGCATTCTCAGAGTCAGAGTGCACTAATGGGCAAACCACCAAGGGTGCAACACTGCTACTCAATACACCATCCAAATTGCCTTGAGGAGCCATATTTTTCTTGGCCAGATTATCTTTGCCCAACTCACAGCTGGATTTAGAGTTCCCGCTCACAGTGTATCTGCTGTCCTGCTTATCATTGAATTGCTTCACCATCTCTGACAGGCAAGGGATAAGAAGATCATCTCTGTGCATTGCAGGGGAAACATCTCCTTGACACAGCCCACTAAATTGAGAATTTACAGTTTCCATTTCAGCAGCCTCAAATTCACACTGTCAATGAGAATCACTTGTGTCGGACTGGATCCCCAACCCCACAGCTTTTCGAACCCGATTGCTTGATATCAAGTAAACTTTGGCAAGTACCTTATCCTTTCTCTCAAAGGCGCCAGAGGAATGACTCTCACTTCCCATTTCTGCCACATGCAGTTGAAATTCTGTGGGATTCATCACTATTGTCTTAGGCTTTGCTTGGAACATAGGGAAAGGCTTAGAAGAGCGATGATCCTGATTGACAGTCATGGGTACTACATAATGACTGACTACAGATATTTCATTGGATAATCCAACCGTCGGAGCCCGATTGACTATCCTTTCCTCTTCATCAGCCATCCTTTCCACCTCCTCTATTTCCTCTGGGGCAGGATCATTAGCAGAACCAGGATCATATAACTGAGCTCTATGCGACTCATGACTGCCCGTTAGTTCTGTCAAATGAAGATATCTCAAGAATTTCCTTGAGTCTGCATTTCTGGTCTTTTTCCCCTTTCTGCCACCTCTTTTGCCCGGCTTTTTCTGTGAAGCATTTGGCTGATCTAATGTGATTAAAGACACCACTGGCTCCTTGTGAGGATCAGGAGATAAGGGTGAAGCATTCTTAATTTTGCCAAGCAACCCTACTGCCCCAGTCAAATTCTGTATTGAGTCGTGTACCATCTCAGGATTCATTTTTACGCCACTTAACTGAAGCGTATGAGTATTGAGTTCCGGGTGTAGATTAGCATATAGTGAGGAGAACGAAATCAATACCATATTTAACGCTGACATTTCCGGAGTGGTCAATCTAATTTGTTTGTCCATAGCCTGTAGAGTGTAGTGCATTATTTGTTGAGGAATCCTCTGGCTAATTCCAAGTTCTTCAGGATAGGTAACTGAAATGCTATTGTGCTGTTCCGTTAGGAAGGAGAATTCGTCCTCCACATTTGGAGGTTCAACCCCAGGGAAATTTAGGGCCCCGTCAGCCCGAGGAGCAAGATCTAAGAGGCTTTGATCACTAATGGAGATGGAGGACATTTTAATCTTTATTTGAGCGCGCTCTGGCTGTTTACCTAAGATCCGTACTGATTACAACAGAAATTTTGTTAGACTTGCATCGTTTCACAGGTGTTATCGGAGCTGATTTAGATAATTGCCCCACTCCTGCGGCACCTAATAAACAAGAGACGGACAGTGCATCAGTGCTACTTGCGCTTACTGACTGACTCACGGCTTTTATAGGTGTTGGAGTAACCAAATGCGCCACCGAGTCCTTATTCCTGAATAGACTTAAATCTTTCACAAGCATCGGAATATGTAGACTTGTTGAAGTGAGTACTTTATTTGTTGCCAGGATGGAGGATGTCAAACGGGGATCGGAATCCTTATCTGGGTCACATGTACTAACATTATTTAGATCAGTGCCTCCCATGGCTTTCCTCATCCCCAAGTAAATGGCTTCTCAGACGCAGACTGCAATAAGCTGGTGTCTAGTATCAATCAAGAAAATGCTCAGCAATGAATGTCAATAAGAAGAAAGCAACACAGACCCACTGCAACATGCCGTTGCTACTTCTCACAGTTTTTCCCAATAGTGGGACTCTGCTCTCCTCTCTGGCACCGGCTCCCGAAACCCAACACCACTTTGCGCGCGCTTCGTGCACAGATGGGGTATTTAACCGCCAGCAGCTTTTCTAGCCAGTGTGTGTGGGCGGGTTCAGGATTAAAGCTGCAGATCTCAAACATATACAGGCCGATTCATGGAATAATTAGCGCGGCGCAAGTGGCCAAAAACGTGCGATTCGCAGTGGAATAGCAAAAATCGCAGTGCAAGTGCGAAAATCGCACGAAAAGCAGCGCACATCGATTCATGGAAGGCCGTGCGCGAGAAAACCATCGGATGTGCGCTAAAAAAGGGCACGGCCCACGTTGACGCACAGGCGATCTAGCGGCGTGCGCCGGGTCACAGCGAAAATCGCACAGGCCACAGTGAAAATCGCACATAGCGCGGCGCACACAACAAAAGTAGGCGGAACACGGGGCGTAACACTCGGAATGGGGAACAACTT
The DNA here is from genome assembly GCF_040938575.1 of Ambystoma mexicanum. NCBI lineage: Eukaryota > Metazoa > Chordata > Amphibia > Caudata > Ambystomatidae > Ambystoma > Ambystoma mexicanum. Next base: position 1,315,159,840 of record NC_090922.1, on the reverse strand, counting down.
GCCAAAATGTGGGCGTCACGGGGGAAGTACGGGGTGCAAGTGCGCGGAACACCCACACGCTCGCCTACAACACGTATTCATGGAATCGAATAGGGCAAAAAAGCGCACGGTCAAACCAGCGCACAGGCACAAACACGACCCCCACAAGAAAACAGGCGGTAGCGTCTCAGTGCCTGTAATAAATGTGCGCCAACAAATAGCACCTATATACAGCCAGGATGAATGTCCTATACTGTGGCCCTCCAGGACAAATGACGTGCAAAGGGGTACCCACAAACACGGACACCCGCTAACTGAAAAATAACGTGTGCGTGTATTCCGGGGTGCGCGGGAACTTTCACACGCGATTTGGCTGGGTACGTGGATCTCAGGGGTGCGCGGGAAGTCCCACACGCGATTTGGCTGGGTACGTGGATCTCAGGGGTGCGCGGGAAGTTCCACACGCGATTTGGCGGGGTACGTGCGCGGGAATTCACACACGTGACTTGGCTGGGTACGTGGATCTCAGGGGTGCTCGGGAAGCCTCACACGCGATTTGGCAGGGTACGTGGATTTCAGGGGTGCGCGGGAAGTTCCACACGCGATTTGGCCGGGTACGTGCGTGGGAATTCACACACGCGATTTGGCTGGGTACGTGGATCTCAGGGGTGCGCGGGAAGTCTCACACGCGATTTGGCTGGGTACGTGGATCTCAGGGGTGCGCGGGAAGTCTCACACATGATTTGGCAGGGTACGTGGATTTCAGGGGTGGGCGGGAAGTTCCACACGCGATTTGGCCGGGTACGTGCGCAGGAATTTACACACGCGATTTGGCTGGGTACGTGGATCTCAGGGGTGCGCGGGAAGTCCCACACGCGATTTGGCTGCGTACGTGGATCTCAGGGGTGCGCGGGAAGTCTCACACGCGATTTGGCAGGGTACGTGGATTTCAGGGGAGCGTGGGAAGTCCCACACGCGATTTGGCTGGGTACGTTGATCTCAGGGGTGCGCGGGAAGTCTCACACGCAATTTGGCAGGGTACGTGGATTTCAGGGGTGCGCGGGAAGTTCCACACGCGATTTGGCCAGGTACGTGCGCGGGAAGTTACACATGCGATTTGGCTGGGTACGTGGATCTCAGGGGTGCGCGGGAAGTCTCACACGCGATTTGGCAGGGTACGTGCGCGGGAATTCACACACACGACTTGGCTGGGTACGTGGATCTCAGGGGTGCGCGGGAAGTCCCACACGCGATTTGGCAGGGTACATGGATTTCACGGGTGCGCGGGAAGTTACACACGCGATTTGGCCGGGTACGTGCGCGGGAATTTACACACGCGATTTGGCTGGGTACGTGGATCACAGGGGTGCGCGGGAAGTCTCACACGCGATTTGGCTGGGTACGTGTATTTCAGGGGTACGTGGGAAATTCTACATGCGATTTGGCTGTGTGCTCCCAGGTATTCCCTGTACACCCTCCACGGCCCCTGCAGGCAGCCGACACCACAGGGGACTACCCTGCACACCTGCTCATGTCACCCAGCACCCTCACCCCCCCAGCAGTGCAGGGGCAGCCTCCACCAGGCCCCCACTCATGGCCCCTATCACCCCCACCCCCCAGCAGTAAAGGGGCAGCCTCCACCAGGCCCCCACCCATGTCTCCCACCACCCCCACCCCCCAGCCACCATGGGCATCCCCCACCAGGCCCCCACTCATGTCTCCCACCCACCCCATCCCCCCAGCAGTGCAGGGGCAGCCTCCACCAGGCCCCCACCCATGTCTACCACCACCCCCACCCCCCAGCCACCATGGGCATCCCCCACCAGGCCCCCACTCATGTCTCCCACCACCCCCACCCCCCAGCAGTGCAGGGGCAGCCTCCACCAGGCCCCCACCCATGTCTACCACCACCCCCACACCCCAGCCACCATGGGCATCCCCCACCAGGCCCCCACTCATGTCCCCCTGCACCCCCACCCCCCAGCATCCAGGGCCACCCTCCACCAGGCCCCCACTCATGGCCCCTATCACCCCCACCCCCCAGCAGTGCAGGGGCAGCCTCCACCAGGCCCCCACCCATGTCTACCACCACCCCCACCCCCCAGCCACCATGGGCATCCCCCACCAGGCCCCCACTCATGTCTCCCACCATGCCCACCCCCCAGCAGTGCAGGGGCAGCCTCCACCAGGCCCCCACTCATGTCTCCCACCACCTTCATCCCCCCAGCAGTGTGGGGCACCCTCCACCAGGCCACCACCCATGTCTCCCACCACCCCCACCCCCCCAGCCACCATGGGCAGCCCCCACTCATGTCTCCCACCACCTCCACCCCCCAGCAGTGCAGGGGCAGCACCACCAAGCCCCCACTCATGTCCAACTCATGTCTCCCACCACCCCAACCCCCCCAGCCACCATGGGCATCCCCCACCAGGCCCCCACTCATGTCCCCCTGCACCCACACCCCCCAGCATCCAGGGGCAGCCTCCACCAGGCCCCCACTCATGGCCCCTATCACCCCCAACCCCCAGGAGTGCAGGGGCAGCCTCCACCAGGCCCCCACCCATGTCTCCCACCACCCCCACCCCCCAGCCACCATGGGCATCCCCCACCAGGCCCCCACTCATGTCCCCCTGCACCCCCAACCCCCAGAATCCAGGGGCACCCTCCACCAGGCCCCCACTCATGGCCCCTATCACCCCCACCCCCCAGCAGTGCAGGGGCAGCCTCCACCAGGCCCCCACCCATGTCTACCACCACCCCCACCCCCCAGCCACCATGGGCATCCCCCACCAGGCCCCCACTCATGTCTCCCACCACGCCCACCCCCCAGCAGTGCAGGGGCAGCCTCCACCAGGCCCCCACCCATGTCTGCCACCACCCCCACCCCCCAGCAGTGCAGGGGCAGCACCACCAGGCCCCCACTCATGTCTCCCACCACCCACACCCCCCAGCCACCATGGGCATCCCCCACCAGGCCCCCACTCATGTCTCCCACCACCCCCACCCCCCAGCAGTGTGGGGCACCCTCCACCAGGCCCCCACTCATGTCTCCCACCACCCCACCCCCCCAGCAGTGCAGGGGCAGCCTCCACCAGGCCCCCACTCATGTCTACCACCACCCCCACCCCCCAGCCACCATGGGCATCCCCCACCAGGCCCCCACTCATGTCTCCCACCCACCCCCAGCCACCATGGGCAGCCCCCACCAGGCCCCCACTCATGTCTCCCACCACCCCCACCCCCCCAGCAGTGTGGGGCACCCTCCACCAGGCCACCACCCATGTCCCCCACCACCCCCACACCCCCAGCCACCATGGGCAGCCCCCACTCATGTCTCCCACCACCCCCACCCCCCAGCAGTGCAGGGGCAGCACCACCAGGCCCCCACTCATGTCCAACTCATGTCTCCCACCACCCCCACCCCCCCCCAGCCACCATGGGCATCCCCCACCAGGCCCCCACTCATGTCCCCCTGCACCCCACCCCCCAGCATCCAGGGGCACCCTCCACCAGGCCCCCACTCATGGCCCCTATCACCCCCACCCCCCAGCAGTGCAGGGGCAGCCTCCACCAGGCCCCCACCCATGTCTACCACCACCCCCACCCCCCAGCCACCATGGGCATCCCCCACCAGGCCCCCACTCATGTCTCCCACCCACCCCCACCCCCCAGCCACCATGGGCAGCCCCCACCAGGCCCCCACTCATGTCCCCCTGCACCCCCACCCCCAGCATCCAGGGGCACCCTCCACCAGGCCCCCACTCATGGCCCCTATCACCCCCACCCCCCAGCAGTGCAGGGGCAACCTCCACCAGGCCCCCACCCATGTCTACCACCACCCCCACCCCCCAGCCACCATGGGCATCCCCCACCAGGCCCCCACTCATGTCCCCCTGCACCCCCACCCCCCAGCATCCAGGGGCACCCTCCACCAGGCCCCCACTCATGGCCCCTATCACCCCCAACCCCCAGCCGTGCAGGGGCAGCCTCCACCAGGCCCCCACCCATGTCTCCCACCACCCCCACCCCCCAGCCACCATGGGCATCCCCCACCAGGCCCCCACTCATGTCCCGCTGCACCCCCACCCACCAGCATCCAGGGGCACCCTCCACCAGGCCCCCACTCATGGCCCCTATCACCCCCACCCCCCAGCAGTGCAGGGGCAGCCTCCACCAGGCCCCCACCCATGTCTACCACCACCCCCACCCCCCAGCCACCATGGGCATCCCCCACCAGGCCCCCACTCATGTCTCCCACCCACCCCCACCCCCCAGCATCTAGGGGCAGCCTCCACCAGGCCCCAACTCATGGCCCCTATCACCCCCAACCCCCGGCAGTGCAGGGGCAGCCTCCACCAGGCCCCCACCCATGTCTCCCACCACCCCCACCCCCCAGCCACCATGGGCATCCCCCACCAGGCCCCCACTCATGTCCCGCTGCACCCCCACCCACCAGCATCCAGGGGCACCCTCCACCAGGCCCCCACTCATGGCCCCTATCACCCCCACCCCCCAGCAGTGCAGGGGCAGCCTCCACCAGGCCCCCACCCATGTCTACCACCACCCCCACCTCCCAGCCACCATGGGCATCCCCCACCAGGCCCCCACTCATGTCCCCCTGCACTCAGGTCCTCACAATCCCCAATCATGTGCGTTATGGACAGCCTCCACAGCCAAAAGACCCTACCAAGTAACCCATTCACCCACATGGAAATGGAAATTACATGTTACACCCCCAATGTTCATAAAGCAAATGAACCCATGTCCGTCACACACAATGGTTGCAATTGAATGGGAAAACACCCAACATGACATGCATGAAACCAATGAGATGATACCACACAGTGAAGTATGAAAACAAAATTGTATTAAAAAAAATTGAATGCAAATGAAATGAAGCAAACTACAATGGCAATGAAAAAAAGATAAGCTGCATGTCCGTCCAAAAAAATCAAAACTACAAATCCAAATCCAAAAAAATGTAGTTCAAAGTCACATTAAAAATAAAATCAATCCGAGAGAGAAAAATAAATGCAAAGACCATTGCTCCATGGAGAATAAATTAAAAATAAAAAAATAAAACAATCCAATGAAGAACTATGTACAAAACATCCAAGGGTCCATGAGCACAACTGAACAAAGGAAACCTACAAAAAACCCTAACTAAATTCCAACTATATACAAAAAGTGGAGCAGTGTCCGTCGACTCCAAATCATAAGAAGAAACAAAGGAAACCTAAAACTAAAGAACTATATACAAAGGCGGCGGGCAAGTCCAGCGGCTCACTCCGTGGTGTTCCGGGCCAGGGCATCATCAAACTCCTCGTCTATGTCCCGGAGGCGGTCCTGTTCCATGGCCCCGAGGGTCCGCAGGGACGACGCCATCTGCTCCTCCAACCCCCTGCGGATTGCCTCGAGGCACTCGGCCCGCCTCAGGGCCCTCCGCATGGAGTTCTCCGCCCTGACCATCGTGAGCCGCGCCTCTTCCGCCCGCCGCCGCTCCGCACCTATCTGCTGGCCCAACCGCAGCCACACGGAAGACACTTCCTGTCCTGGGTCCTCCTGCCCTCCGGCCGATGCCTGCCCCTCCGATGTTGATGGCCCCGAGCCATGATGCCTCCCACGTTGACTCTGCTGCTGCCTCCGACGCAACTGCCTCTGCCAGCACGACGGCATCCAGGCTGATGGAATCCACCGACGCCGTCGTGCACGTGCCCTGCCTGATGATGCCGGCACATCCTCCATCTGCTGGGGTACAGTTGCTGTGGTGTCCACCCCTGCTGGACCTCCGACTCCCGACTGTGGCAGGGATGGGATCCCCACCGAGCTGGCTGCATTGGTCAGGGCAGGTCCACAGGGGGCCCTGGTGGCATCTGGGCTGGAAGACGGCAAGGAGAACGACCAGCGTATAGCCTCCACAGATGAGGAGAGGGCCGCCAGATTGGCAGACACATGCAGGAAACCCCCGAACATGGAAGATCCCAATTGGGCCACGTCGGCACGGTGCTCTTCGTGATGATGTGCGTGCTCCTCCCGGGAAGCACGCACGTCATCACGAATTGCACCCGCGCGCATCGCGACCCCAATCAGGACCTTCTCCATACGGACACAGGTCCCCTCCTCCGCAGGTGGAGGGGAGTCAGATGACATGGACATCCCCTCTACCTGCGGACGGGCCTGGGACGGGGCATCCCTGCTGGTGCATGGTGGTGAACTCACAGGGTCAGGGACAGCGACATGCACAGGCCCCTCCACGGTGACCTGTGCTGCCTCCTGCCTCCTGCCCCTGGACTGCACCACTTGCACCAGCAGGGATGCCCCCACCAGGCCCCATGTGTGCCTCAGTGGCGGCCTCCTCCTCCTCTGTGGAAACAACCAACCTGGATGGCTCCTCACCGTCTTCCGCCGTAGCAGGCCCCTGTGGGGGCTCACCCACCCCTTCCGCTGCAGCCGTGGGGGCATCCTCGCCGCCTTGCTCCACAGCGCGGTCTCCGGCCTCTTCTTCACTAGCTGTTGCGTAGAGGGAGACATAGAACACAAGCATCAGGGTACTGTTCAATGGTCCCCTAGACAGGAAGCAATAGCTGATGAGTACCACTGTCAAAGTACACTTCCATCATGTCCCTCCACAACACATGGGTCAGTCCAGGCAAAGCACACACAGTAACAGGCATGGTGCATGCCATGGACATTTCCATACATGTCCAATGGACTCTTGAAACATACAATGATATGGAACTCACATGCATCATGGGTCATGCCTATCAAATGCACACACTTCACCTCAGTCACATCCATCTGGCCTCATACACCCCAAACACAGCGGATACAAGGGTAACTAGGCTGCATCAGTGAATCTGTGCATTGTCACACACATGTGTCATGCATCCATGGCATCCACAAGTCACAGACACGCAGGTCAGGCACACAGACATGGCTACCATATATGTACCCGGCATCAGCACACATCCCTCACCCCCACCCATGTCCAGGAACAGAGACTGGCATGCTCTCATGTGTAAAATCTGCATAGGGCTCCCCATTTCGCATTTAAACACATGCAACAACCATGTGGTTCACACATCACTGTTCGCACATGCATTACCATGATGTCCCTGCACACATACATGCATACATTGCCTATGTCACACATACAGGCAAGTATCAGACAACCAGCACACCGCAACATGCCCTGTCTCACACAGCAATGCTTGGACACTTACCGCTCAACTCCAGACGGGTCTCCCTCTCAAGCATCTGGGCGTGGAGCGCTGGGCGTACGCGTTCCAGGACCCTCATCTGGATGGAACTCATGCAGTCCCGGTCCCCCTCCACGAGGCGCCGGGCCTTCACGAGGGTCCTGGACCTCAAGTCCTCCCAGCACTTCTTGATCTTCTGGACGTCGCGGGTTGCCACCCCCTCCGCGTTGATGGCAACCACACAGTCGGCCCAGATCCTCTCCCGTCCTTCCTTGCTGGCGCGGGACAATCCAAAGAGGGCATCATACTGCCCCAGGACATGCTCCACCAGGACACCAACTTTGGTGGCAGTGAAGCTGGTGCCCCTCTGCCCCTCTGGCCTGGGGTTGCCACTGGTGTCAGATGTGGAAGTGCCCGACATGGCAACCCCAGAGGCAGGAGTGGGTGGGCAACTGGGTCCTGGGGCTGGGCTGTGGAGCGATGTAATCCCAGTCGGGAGTGTTCTGTTCCAGCAGGGGTGGACACAGCAACTGGACCCCTGCAGATGGCTGATGTGCAGGCACCAAATGGCAGGGCACGGTGGCAGCAGGCAGGCAGGCAGGCAGCAGCAGCAGATGGCACGTGGGAGGCTGCTCGGGGCACTGGGGGGCAGTAATTCGGCCTTCTGGGCAGGAGCGTGGTCTTCTGTGTGTTTTCGCGTGGCCAGCTTGATACGGAGTGATTTGGCACGTGAAAATCCTGCACGTCAGCGTGAAATTCGAGGAAAGGTCCTTAGTGCGTAAGCGCATCAGCACGCATACGCGATTCTATTGGACCAAAGGCCCTCAGCGCGTAAGCGGGTCTGTGACATGACCCGCACGGGTGTTTCCCTCATAGCACGTGATGACGGAGCACACGTGGAAAGACTGCAAGTCAGAGTGTCATTGCGTGTAATTGGACAAAAGTGCGCGTACACGCGATTGGCCTATGTACGTGTATTACAGGGGTGCGCGGGCACTTACACACGCGAGTACATCAGCGCACGTGTATACTGGGGTGCGCGGGAATTTCCACACGCTATTGGCCTGGGTACTGGATTTCAGGGGTGCGCGGGAAGTTTCACACGCGAGTACATCAGCGCACGTGTATACCGGGGTGCGCGGGAATTTCCACACGCTATTGGCCTGGGTACTGGATTTCAGGCGTGCACAGGAAGTTTCACACGCTCGCCTACAACACGCACAAAGAAACACATACGCCAGTAGGAAGCAGGCATACGTCGACCCGCGACGCATAAATTTGCGCGCAAATAAAATAACAAGCTCAGATGCCAGGATGAATATACTGTTCCTAGCAGCAGTGGCCGTGGGCAACCAAAGGAGGAGGAGGAGGATAGTCAGGGCCAGAATATTCACACCCAGAACCAGCCTTTTCGGGATGCCTGATGACCAGGTGTATGGGAGGTACAGGTTTCCACTACACATAATACTGGACCTGGTGAGTGAGTGGGAGGATGACCTCACATCACCCACCCTGTGCTCCCAAGCACTCAGCCCCCTGGAGAAGGTCCTCAATGTACTGCACTTCTTAGCCACTGGATCATTTCAGCGGACAAGTGCCATAGTGGGTGGGGTGTCACAGGCCACGCAGTCACGCTGCCTACACCAGGTCTTGAACATCATCACTGCACGCCCATCAGTCCGCAGGCACATATACCTGCCCAGAACACCTGCAGAAAGGCATGCTGCAGCCCTGGATTTTTACGGTATGGCACGATTCCCCAAAGTGCTAGGTGCCATCGACTGCACCCATGTGGCTCTTCGTCCCCGCAGGGCATCTGAGCACATCTATAGGAACCGCAAGCACTGGCATTCCATCAACGTGCAGGTAGTATGTAATGCCAAGGGAATCATCACCTCAGTATATGCCAACTATCCCGGGTCCACCCACGACAGCTTAATTTACCCAATGTCCACCCTAAGCCGGGACCTAGAAGCTGGGCGGCATGGCGATACATGGCTGCTTGGTGAGTATGAATGCCACTGCACATGCATGCATGTCAGATACTGAGCAAGGTCACAACCCCACCAATGATACCAATCACCACCTCCACAGGGGACAGTGCCTACACTCTTAGCCCCCACATGATGATGCCAATTCGGAACCCCACCACGCCAACCGAGGTAAGATATAACACAGCCCACATTGCAACCCGGGGCATAGTGGAGCGCACATTCGGAGTGCTTAAGTCACGCTTTTGCTCCCTTGACCGTTCTGGCGGGCAGCTGTTATACGCTCCCCCAGTAGTGTGCAGGATCATAGTAGCAGCATGTGTCCTGCACAACGTTGCAACACGCCGGGGCCTGGCCGTGGACATGGTGGTGGCCCCACATCCCCAACCACATGCACGGCTGCTGCGCATGGGAGGGGAAAGGGCACGGGGGAGGCAGCCCGTACACAGCTAGTGGCTAATTACTTCACATAGAAATCACACCCCTGTGGAGTTCACACTGCCCTGGCACATACCATCTGACAATCAATGATGACTCAACCTGACACTGATCCTGAATGTCTGGAGAATCAACCGTCCAAACCATATCAGCCTGAGATTGTTCACCTGGAAGTGTTACAATGTGTGCATCCCTACCTACACAGACACCACCAATGCAGTTTCGTGAAAAAACACATTCATGCAGTTAAAATGAATACCCACTTGCAAAATGCAACATGAGGACAGTGCCATGTCACCCAACCCATCCCCAGCACCGCCACATGAAACACCGTGCCATGTCATGCTATGTGCAGGTAAACAAAGTAATCCCCACAACATGACACAAGTGTCACAATGTACAGTGTCCCTAATTGAAACTCGCGACACCTGATATGCTCACAGTAATGCAAGACCAACAACACACTTGAGCAGGTATTTAGCAATAACACTTATCAGCCACTGACTCTCTAAACTACCATTAACATGACATTACGAATGTAAGGAATTAGTAGTCTCACCACCTCGAAATGCCTGCACTCCCACCACTTCCAACTGTACAGTGTTGCTGCCATGTAGAGTTGTAGGTGCACTGCTGCCAACATGGACCCCATCTCCAAAGTACAGGGCCTTGTGTAGACATGAGGAAAGGACCTGCAAATTAGGAGGTAGACACGGATGATGAGTTACACATTAATGCAACATGCAGTGTACAACACAACAGCAATATGCACTAGGAATGTATACACAGTATTGACTAGACTACCCACACATGTACTGGGAGTCCAATGTCACCATGTACGTCAATGTCACTTGGCAACACCCTTTGCAAGCCCATGGAAACGGGAAGCAGGAGGGGTGTGTGTGACAAAAACCCAAGCATCTGAACCAAATACATGACAAGCCTGCATGTGCCCAGCCACAATGCAGCGTATGCCCACAGGCAACAGAAGGCAACACATTGTCCCAAAAAAAAAAAAAAAATTAAAAGAAAAAAAAAAAAATCAAAAATGGCCATTAATGGGCCCGGGGGGGTTGGAGAGGCCACCCAGGAGGTCCGAGGACAGGGTGCACACCAAAACCCACCTGTGTGGATCTTGCGGAAAAAAAACACCTACATGGGCTCATGGCCCACACGGCTACCCTATTGTGGGAGTATCACTGCTGTCGCTATTATCACCCTGTGCAGCTGCATCCGGAGGTGGTTGCACTATGGGAGGCAGCCCTCGCAAGGCCCTAGTCTGTTCCTCCATGTGGTTGTGGTAGGTCTCGTTCAAGAGGCCCTAGTTGCCTGCATCTCAGCTGAGAGCGTACGGGTGAGACGCTCCAGCTGCTGTTCTGTCCTTCGGTTTGTTGAAGCCTCAAGCTCAACAAGAGTCGTCCTGAGGTGAAGGAGCTCCAGCCTCAGGGCTTCCCTGTGGCCCTGGGACTCTATGGAGATGGCTTCCTGCAGAGTCGCCAGTGCCGCCCGCCTGTCCCTGTTGGACGCCAACATGTCCTCCCTGTGTGACTGGCAGATGGAGTCGGTTGCCTGCTGTAGTCGCTCCATCAGCCTTTCGGGGGGGACAATGGAAGTGGCCACCCTATCCATGGCCTGAGCCATCATCTCTGATGATGCTGCCTGTTGGGTTGCCATACCGTAAATGGATTTCTCCCATGCGGTATTGCCAGGTGGCGTACGGCCACCACGTCGGCGGGCACCACACCTGTCTGGGGCAAGGCGAACTGCGCCTTGCTGTGCCGGCACTGCCTGAGGCTGCAGGACTGCATTCCCCCTCTGATCTGCTGGCCTTGGAACAGGATCAGATGTCGCAGAGTGTGACCCTGCATCCGTAACAACCAAAGGCGTAGCTGCCAACACTGACATCCCCATTGAGGGTTCTGACCCTGGTGCAGGTGGGTGGGACAGAACAGAATCCCTCCCAGGAACACTCACCTGCGACGGCACGTAGGTCTCATCATCCGAATCAACACCTGAGTACAGCTCGGGGGAGGTGCAGCCAGAGACACCCCTTGAGAGCACGACCTGCAGCACTTGTGGGTTCTCACCCACCACTACACCACGTCCCTCACTGGTGGTTGGTCGGCCCTCGGACCCCTTCTGGGTCTGCACCATCTCCACAACCCCAGCAGTATCAGGTGCGTCTTCCCCTGCAAAGACATAAAAGCAAACAAATGGAAACAGGCATTAGCACCATGGCACACAATGAGGGCTGAGAAGCAACAGAACCAGTACTTGATTGACACATGTCCCACATGACTAAAACCCTCCCATGCATGCACCCTCACTCCGTATGAAGGGCAGGCAAATGGCACACACTGATGACACCAAGATGGAAGATGAACACATTTTCTGCATGCTGCCTGGCAGTGGCATCACACATTGGACTGTGATTGCCAGGTGAAATACACATGCCATCACACAGATGGCATGTACCATTGCTATTGAGTGAAGATGGAGAGGAGGGCAGCACTTATTCATTCAGTCCAGTTCCCTCATGTAATAGCTTTTCTAATTCAAACAGGTCTGATTTTTCACCTGGAGCTGCCAGTCCAAAATGGTCCGATTGCACAGGGACATGTGTGAACAAATGATATCCAGGTAACAAAGTCACTCCACTTTACCATAGCCATGTCAGACATGTGACTAGAGGACTGAGAAATGCCTAGTAAAAGTGGTGGAATGCAAACAATCTGCCTGAATGAACAGAGAAAAATAAGCAACAATGTTGTGGCAAGGTGACACTTCAAGGGCAACTGGCGTGCTGTTGGGCTAGATGTCTACTGTTGGCAGAAGGGATACTGCTATGGCCAAATGCTGCTGCGCAGAATGTATTGCATGAAGCACATGGGTGACCCAAACGACTCAGGCGCACACACCCTCACCTGGCACACAAACAGAAGCCCTCACACACACACCATGCACATGGATGACACACACATGCATGTGCACTCACCAGACAATGCCTCATAATCAGGCAGATCTCCCACGCCTTGGATCTGTTCCTCCGTGACGTAGGTCCCAGCGACTGACTCATGTGAAGTGAGTTCCATGTCTTCTACTGGAGACCCACCTCCAGTCACTAGAGTTGCGGCATGACTTGAGGCCAGCTTATTCTTTGCCCTGCGCTTTAGGTCATTCCAGCGCTTATAGCAATCACTGGCTGTGCGCCTCACGATTCCAAGGGCACTTACGATGTCCGCAACGGTCTGCCAGTGTGCCTGGCGTTGTGCAGGTGTGGTCTTGGATCCTGCCACAATGACCATCTCGTTATCATGTGCGGACACATACTCGACAAGTGCATTCAGTTCGGCATCCGTGAAGCTGGGCTTCCTCGACGGGCCGGACTGTGTAGCCGTGTCTGGGGCATCAGCCTGTGCCGGACGAGCACTCTTCCTCTTCCGCTTGGAAGGTGGTGGTGATCCTGAGTGTCCTGCGCCGCTCTGGACACTAGGGGCAGGAGCCCTGGTGGACTCTGTATCAGGAGTGTGGGATTGCACACTCAGCATGGGAGTTGGTGCAGGCATTGGCTCAAGTGTAATGGTGTCAGGGGGAATGTCAGCAGGATGGACTAGGACCGACACTGTCCTGGCTGGGTGTGTGAGAGCTGGGGTGGATGGAGCCACAGCTGCCCCTGCAGCCTCTCCACCCTGCCTACTTGGGGCAGCAGATGACCTTGCTGCCCCTGATCCACGTGGCCTGATGACATCAACGTGCACCAGTGCACGTGTCATAGGCCTGCTGACCTGGAAGTCAGCCATGGAGTCAGCCAGGTCTGGTGCCACAATGGGCTGGTCCAACAAGGGCTGAGCATGGATGGTGTCAGCCACATCAGCCTCAACCAGGGGGGGGGATTATGGGTGCCCTTGACTGGTCCTCCACACATGGGGGGACAGGGTCACCCTGCAAGTAATGACCACGTCCCCTACCGGATCCACCACAGCCACCACTTGTGGCTCGTCCACCTTTGCCACCCTTACGGAATCCTCGCCTCCCAACCATGGCACTGATGTTAATGTGCGTATGGGAGTGACTGTAAACTATTGTCCTGGGCAATTGGGGGTCAAAGGGGTTGGGTACCAGATGGTAATTGTACCCTAGTGCTCTAGCAAGGCTGAATGTGACCCCTGGGGAAAGATGACGGGTCACGCAATGCACAGGAAGCCCAAAAAAGGGAGATGACGTGCACGCACCCCCTCCTAGACCATGTGTGCGGAAAAAAAAAACCTGCACTACGCTGTGGCACCCAGTAACACAAGAATGAACGTATGCGTGTCACACGCAGCCTAGAATGACCTCTGAAGGGGTAGGCTACACACGGGGCAAGCACAGATGTTAGATACGTGCGTGACTCACCGTCTGCCAGGAAAAAGAGCGTGAAAAAGAAGCGCGTTTGGTTGGCAACACCCCCGCCAAAAGAAGATATGTACGCTGTCTGAGGAGACAGGACAACAGTAGAAGGGAACAATGTTTGAGGGAACAGGCCCAGGAAAACCAGAAAAAGCTGTCAGAGGTAACAGGGAGTACGAACTTGAAACGCCGTGAAGTAAATCGCGTGTGAAACGACAAGAAGTACAGAATTCACCCACTCGCTCTCCACGAAAAGCACGTACAAGGAAATGGTGTTCTACACGTACCTTTTATGCAGGCCCACACGTCCAGCGTCACTTCCGCGTGTATGCGCTAGGGCCATTTCCACCAATTACAGCTTTGTCACTTCCGCGTGTACCCGCTGTATCCACCAATTACACGCTTTGTCACTTCCGCGTGTACGCGCTATTTCCACCAATTACACGCTTTGACACTGGGACGTATCTTTCATTTTTTTAACACGCAACATTTCAAACGTGTGCCATATTCTACGTGCACGTGACTTCATAGACCCGCATACGCTGGTGGCCTTTGGCCCAATGAATGTACAGACGTGTGCTGACGCGCTTACGCGCTAAGGGCCTTTCCTCGAATTACACGCAGACGTGCAGGATTTTCACGTGCAAAATCACTCCGTATTAAGCTGGCCACGCGTTCACACACGGAAGACCACGCTCCTGCCCAGAAGGCCGAATTACTGCCCCCCAGAGCCCTGAGCACGCTCCCACCTGCCATCTGCTGCTGCCTGACTGCCTGCTGCCCACGTGCTCTGCCATTTGCTGCCTGCACATCAGCCAGGGGTGCTGTTGCTCTGACCACCCCTGCTGGAACCGAAGACTCCCGACTGCTTTTCCATCGCCCCACAGCCCAGCCCCAGGACCCAGTTGCCCACCCACTCCTGCCTCTGGGGTTGCCATGTCGGGTACTGCAACATCTGGCACCAGTGGCAACCCCCGGCCAAGGAGGCAGAGGGGCACCAGCTTCACTGCCACCGAAGTTGGTGTCCTGGTGGAGCATGTTCTGGGGCACTATGAAGCCCTCTTCGGAAGGTTGCGCGCCGACAAGGAAGGACGGACTTGGATCTGGATGGACATCGTGACTGCCATCAACGCGGAGGAGGTGGCAGTCCGCGACTACGAACGTGTCAGGAAGCGCTGGGAGGACTTCAGGTCCAGGACCCTCAACAAGGCCCGGCGCCTCCTGAGGGCAGCGGATGCTAAGGGGCGCCGGGGCCACTTGTCGGAAGATCAGATGAGGGTCCTGGAACGCATATCCCCAGCGCTCCACGTCCAGGTCCTTGAGAGGCAGACCCGTCTGGAGTCGAGCGGTAAGTGTACATGCATCCTGATTGTAAGCTGTGCGTGTGGTGTGCCAGGAGTGTGCAGGTTGAACATGTATTTTTATGTGGGCAAGTAGGGGGGGTGTACAGTGCCGTGAGGGTGACACATGCGAGGGGTCTCATGTGTGACACATGATGGTGCTTGTGTGTGTGGGCTTGCATGGCACAGGATGTGGAGGAATGATTGTCAGGTGTGACATGGATGTCGATCGGAACACTGCAACAGTTGGCGGAGGTGTACACATGCATGCAAGTTTGGTGGTGTGTGCATGTGTAGTGTACTCCCTATGTTGCATGTGATGTGTGGATGACCTTTGGCTGCTCATGCTGTTGTATGTGAATGGATGGTGCTAGCTGTTGCAATATGCCTGTGGTATGGCTCATGTGTGCAAGTTGAAATGACATGTGTGTTGGGGATTGTGATGCCATGTCTGAGGTTTACCAATGCCACTCATGTATGACTGTCATGTGTGTATGAGTCCATTGGACAGTGCCCTGATGCCTGTGTTTTCTTTCTCCGTCTGCAGCGTCAACTGATGAAGAGGGCGGAGAAGGTGCTCTGGAGCACAGCGGCAGGGGTCGCACCACCAGCCGGAGACGCAAGGCCCGGATCCCCTCCCAGGTTCTGATCTCGTCGGGGAGTGAGGAGTCCGGTGCCGTGTCCCAGGCCGCAGCTGCCGAGGGGAGGTCCAAGAGGTGGAGGTTGGAGTTGGACTCCTCGGCAGCAGAAGGGGCAGCTGGGACTCCACAGGGCCCAACGGAGGAAGATGGCACAAAGTCATCCAGGTTGGTGGGGGGTTTGGAGGAGGAGGAGGCCGTGCAAGCGACAGAGGCGGGGTCTGGAGGTGGGGATTCCACTGGTGCTAGTGGTGCAGTGCAGGATCTGGGACAGGAGGCAGCACAGGCCGCCGCGGAGGTGCCTGTGTGCAATCCTGTCCCTGCTCCTGTCACTGCATCATCTTGCACCAGCGGGGATGCCTACCTCCAGACCCGTTCTCAGGGAGGGGATTGGCTTACAACACCTGGCCTTCCTCTCCCTACGGATGTGGCTATCCTGCACCAGGTTGAGCCTGTCCAGGGTGGGGTGGCGTTGCGTCAACGGGCCATGCGAGCTGACCTGCAGTCTTTTCATGATGAGTCTGCATGTCTTCTTGCATGGCTCGTTGACTGCGTTGACCCACTGGGACAGCTCACCAGGGCTGGATTCCTCTGTTTCCTGGACCTTGTTCCGACCCCCTCCTCCACGGAACCCCCTATGCCCCACTTGTCCTCCATGCCATCTTCCCACCCATGTGTCACCTGGGTGCCCTGTGGAGCTGCCTCCGACCGTGCGGCCAGGCTGGTGGACAACAGATCCCTGCCACAGTCGGGAGTCGGCCGTCCAGCAGGGGTGGCCACATCAACGACTGCACCCCAACTGGAGGAGGATGTGCAGGCACCATCGGACAGGGCACATGGACAGCAGCAGCTGCATCAGCAGGAGGCTGTAGGTGGGAGCCACGATAGCTCGGGGCCTTCAACATCGGAGGGGCAGGCTTCGGCCGGAGGGCAGGAGGACCCTGGACGGGAAGTGTCTTCCGTGTGGCAGCGGTTGGGCCACGCCATAGATGCGGAGCGGCAGCGGGCAGAAGAGGCGCGCCTCACGATGGTCAGGGCGGAGAACTCCATGCGGAGGGCCCTGAGGCGGGCCGAGTGCCTCGAGGCAATCCGCAGCGAGTTGGAGGTGAACATGTCGGCCTCCCTGCAGACCCTCGGGGCCATGGAACAGGACCGCCTCCGGGACATAGACGAGGAGTTCGATGATGCCCTGGCCCGGAACACCACTAAGTGAGCCGCTGGACTGGCCCGCCGCCATTGTATATAGTTATTTAGTGATAGGTTTCCTTTATAGTTTATTTTTATTTGGAGTCGACGGACACTGCTCCACCTTTTGTATATATTTCCATTTTAGATAGGTTTTTTGGTAGGTTTCATTTCTTCTGTTGGGATGATGGACCCTGAATACTTTGTACATAGTTGGACTTTGGATTTGGATATTTTTTTTACTATGGATATTTTTTTCCATGGAGCAATGGTTTTCATTTTCTTTTTTCCCTTCATTCCCTTTTTATGGACTTGAACTTTGGAAGAAATTTTTTAGGATTATCATTTATTGATTTTAATTTGAAAAGGGACAGCCAGCTTGATTTTGTTATTTTTTTTACTTGTGTATTTTGTTTCATTTTGATTGCCATTACTGTTGTTATCAATACATTATTTGGATTTTTTCATTGTTCAATGTGTGGTTTCATCTCATTGTTTTCATGCATGTCATGATATGGGTTTTCAGGTTCACCTGCAACCATTGTGTGTGTGTGAGACACATGTGTTGATTTACATTGTTTCCATTGGAGTAGTATCATGGGTGCATGTAATACTTGGTTGTGTCTTTGGGCTGTGGTGGCTGGCCATGAGGCCCATGCTTGAGGATTGTCAGGGCCTGTGGGCAGGGGGACATGGGTGGGAGCCTGGTGGGGGCTGCCCATGGTGGCTGGGGGATGGGGGTGGTGGGAGACATGAGTGGGGGCCTGGTGGTGCTGCCCCTGCACTGCTGGGGGGTGGGGGTGGTGGGAGACATGAGTGGGGGCCTGGTGGGGTTGCCCATGGTGGCTGGGGGGTGGGGGTGGTGGGAGACATGAGTGGGGGCCTGGTGGAGGGTGCCCCACACTGCTGGGTGGGTGGGGGTGGTGGGAGACATGAGTTGGACATGAGTGGGGGCCTGGTGGTGCTGCCCCTGCACTGCTGGGGGGTGGGGGTGGTGGGAGACATGAGTGGGGGCCTGGTGGGGGATGCCCATGGTGGCTGGGGGGTGGGGGTGGTGGGAGACATGAGTGGGGGCCTGGTGGAGGGTGCCCCACACTGCTGGGGGGGTGGGGGTGGTGGGAGACATGAGTGGGGGCCTGGTGGAGGG
This sequence comes from Ambystoma mexicanum, assembly GCF_040938575.1. NCBI lineage: Eukaryota > Metazoa > Chordata > Amphibia > Caudata > Ambystomatidae > Ambystoma > Ambystoma mexicanum. The sequence continues at coordinate 1,315,141,533 of NC_090922.1, read as the reverse complement.
TGCCCCACACTGCTGGGGGGGTGGGGGTGGTGGGAGACATGAGTGGGGGCCTGGTGGGGGATGCCCATGGTGGCTGGGGGGGGTGGGGGTGGTGGGAGACATGAGTGGGGGCCTGGTGGAGGGTGCCCCACACTGCTGCGGGGGTGGGGGTGGTGGAAGACATGAGTGGGGGCCTGGTGGAGGGTGCCCCACACTGCTGGGGGGTGGGGGAGGTGGGAGACATGAGTGGGGTCCTGGTGGTGGCTGCCCATGGTGGCTGGGGGGGGGGGTGGGGGTGGTGGGAGACATGAGTTGGACATGAGTGGGGGTCTGGTGGTGCTGGCCCTGCACTGCTGGGGGTGGGGGTGGTGGGAGACATGAGTGGGTGCCTGGTGGGGGATGCCCATGGTGGCTGGGAGGGTGGGGGTGGTGGGAGACATGAGTTGGACATGAGTGGGGGCCTGGTGGTGCTGGCCCTGCACTGCTGGGGGGTGGGGGTGGTGGGAGACATGAGTGGGGGCCTGGTGGTGGCTGCCCATGGTGGCTGGGGGTGGGGGTGGTGGGAGACATGAGTGGGGGCCTGGTGGGGGATGCCCATGGTGGCTGGGGAGGTGGGGGTGGTGGGAGACATGAGTGGGGGCCTGGTGGAGGGTGCCCCACACTGCTGCGGGGGTGGGGGTGGTGGGAGACATGAGTGGGGGCCTGGTGGAGGGTGCCCCACACTGCTGGGGGGGTGGGGGAGGTGGGAGACATGAGTGGGGGCCTGGTGGTGGCTGCCCATGGTGGCTGGGGGGGTGGGGGTGGTGGGAGACATGAGTTGGACATGAGTGGGGGCCTGGTGGTGCTGGCCCTGCACTGCTGGGGGGTGGGGGTGGTGGGAGACATGAGTGGGTGCCTGGTGGGGGATGCCCATGGTGGCTGGGGGGGTGGGGGTGGTGGGAGACATGAGTTGGACATGAGTGGGGGCCTGGTGGTGCTGGCCCTGCACTGCTGGGGGGTGGGGGTGGTGGGAGACATGAGTGGGGGCCTGGTGGGGGATGCCCATGGTGGCTGGGGGGTGGGGGTGGTGGGAGACATGAGTGGGGGCCTGGTGGTGCTGCCCCTGCACTGCTGGGGGATGGGGGTGGTGGGAGACATGGGTGGGGGCCTGGTGGAGGCTGCCCCTGCACTGCTGGGGGGTGGGGGTGGTGGGAGACATGAGTGGGGGCCTGGTGGGGGATGCCCATGGTGGCTTGGGGGTGGGGGTGGTGGGAGACATGAGTGGGGGCCTGGTGGGGGATGCCCATGGTGGCTGGGGGGTGGGGGTGGTGGGAGACATGAGTTGGACATGAGTGGGGGCCTGGTGGTGCTGCCCCTGCACTGCTGGGGGGTGGGGGTGGTGGGAGACATGAGTGGGGGCCTGGTGGAGGCTGCCCATGGTGGCTGGGGGGTGGGGGTGGTGGGGGGAGACATGGGTGGGGGCCTGGTGGAGGCTGTCCCTGCACTGCTGGGGGGTGGGGGTGGTGGGAGACATGAGTGGGGGCCTGGTGGTGGCTGCCCATGGTGGCTGGGAGGGTGGGGGTGGTGGGAGACATGAGTTGGACATGAGTGGGGGCCTGGTGGTGCTGGCCCTGCACTGCTGGGGGGTGGTGTGAGACATGGGTGGGGGCCTGGTGGAGGCTGCCCCTGCACTGCTGTGGGTGGGGGTGGTGGGAGACATGAGTGGGGGCCTGGTGGGGGATGCCCATGGTGGCTGGCGGGATGGGGGTGGTGGGAGACATGAGTTGGACATGAGTGGGGGCCTGGTGGTGCTGCCCCTGCACTGCTGGGGGGTGGGGGTGGTGGGAGACATGAGTGGGGGCCTGGTGGGGGATGCCCATGGTGGCTGGGGTGTGGGGGTGGTGGGAGACATGAGTGGGGGCCTGGTGGAGGGTGCCCCACACTGCTGGGGGGGGGGGGTGGGAGACATGAGTGGGGGACTGGTGGAGGGTGCCCCACACTGCTGGGGGTTGGGAGTGGTGGGAGACATGAGTGGGGGCCTGGTGGGGGATGCCCATGGTGGCTGGGGGGGTGGGGGTGGTGGGAGACATGAGTGGGGGCCTGGTGGGGGATGCCCATGGTGGCTGGGGGGTGGGGGTGGTGGGAGACATGAGTGGGGGCCTGGTGGAGGGTGCCACACACTGCTGGGGGGGTGGGGGTGGTGGGAGACATGAGTGGGGGCCTGGTGGAGGGTGCCCCACACCTCTTGGGGGGATGTGGGTGGTGGGAGACATGAGTGGGGGCCTGGTGGGGGATGCCCATGGTGGCTGGGGGGGTGGGGGTGGTGGGAGACATGAGTGGGGGCCTGGTGGGGGATGCCCATGGTAGCTGGGGGGGTGGGGGTGGTGGGAGACATGAGTGGGGACCTGGTGGAGGGTGCCCCACACTGCTGGGGGGGTAGGGGTGGTGGGAGACATGAGTGGGGGCCTGGTGGAGGGTGCCCCACACTGCTGGGGTGGTGGGGGTAGTGGGAGACATGAGTTGGGGCCTGGTGGGGGATGCCCATGGTGGCTGGGGGGTGGGGGTGGTGGGAGACATGAGTGGGGGCCTGGTGGAGAGTGCCCATGGTGGCTGGGGGGGTGGGGGTGGTGGGAGACATGAGTTGGACATGAGTGGGGGCCTGGTGGTGCTGCCCCTGCACTGCTGGGGGGTGGGGGTGGTGGGAGACATGGGTGGGGGCCTGGTGGAGGCTGCCCCTGCACTGCTGGGGGGTGGGGGTGGTGGGAGACATGAGTGGGGGCCTAGTGGGGGATGCCCATGGTGGCTGGGGGGTGGGGGTGGTGGAAGACATGAGTGGGGGCCTGGTGGAGAGTGCCCATGGTGGCTGGGGGGTGGGGGTGGTGGGAGACATGAGTTGGACATGAGGGGGGGCCTGGTGGTGCTGCCCCTGCACTGCTGGGGGTGGGGGTGGTGGGAGACATGGGTGGGGGCCTGGTGGAGGCTGCCCCTGCACTGCTGGGGGGTGGGGGTGGTGGGAGACATGAGTGTGGGCCTGGTGGGGGATGCCCATGGTGGCTGGGGGGTGGGGGTGGTGGGAGACATGAGTGGGGGCCTGGTGGGGGATGCCCATGGTGGCTGGGGGGGTGGGGGTGGTGGGAGACATGAGTTGGACATGAGTGGGGGCCTGGTGGTGCTGGCCCTGCACTGCTGGGGGGTGGGGGTGGTGGGAGACATGAGTGGGGGCCTGGTGGGGATGCCCATGGTGGCTGGGGGGTGGGGGTGGTGGGAGACATGAGTGGGGGCCTGGTGGGGGATGCCCATGGTGGCTGGGGGGGTGGGGGTGGTGGGAGACATGAGTTGGACATGAGTGGGGGCCTGGTGGTGCTGGCCCTGCACTGCTGGGGGGTGGGGGTGGTGGGAGACATGAGTTGGACATGAGTGGGGGCCTGGTGGTGCTGGCCCTGCACTGCTGGGGGGTGGGGGTGGTGGGAGACATGAGTGGGGGCCTGGTGGGGGCTGCCCATGGTGGCTGAGGGGTGGGGGTGGTGGGAGACATGAGTGGGGGCCTGGTGGGGGATGCCCATGGTGGCTGGGGTGGCGGGGGTGGTGGGAGACATGAGTTGGACATGAGTGGGGGCCTGGTGGAGGGTGCCCCACACTGCTGGGGGGGTGGGGGTGGTTGGAGACATGAGCAGGTGTGCAGGGTAGTCCCCTGTTTTGTGGGCTGCCTGCAGGGGCCGTGGAGGGTGTACAGGGTACACCTGTGAGGACCCACCCAGCCTAATCGCGTGTGATTATTCCCGCGCACCCCTGTAATACACGTACCCAGCCAAATCGCGTGTGATTATTCCCGCGCACCTCTGTAATACACGTACCCTGGCTAATCGCGTGTAGAACTTCACGCGTACCCCTGTCATACACGTACCCAGCCAAATCGCGTGTGAAAATTCCCGCGTACCCCTGTAATACACGTACCCTGGCTAATCACGTGTTTAACTTCACGCGTACCCCTGTCATACACGTACCCTGGCTAATCGCATGTAAAACTTCCCGCATACCCCTGATATGCACGTTACCAGCTTTGCGTTCCTTGTTTGGCAGCCCTATCAACTGGTCCAGGGTTAGCGCAGCCCTTTGCGATGATTTAGCGATTTTGATGGCTTTTCCTTGCGCGAGGGCGTTCTTGGGGGCGTTACTGGCGCTGCTGCAGGGTCGCTGCGATACTCTGCGCCACGGCTGGTTTGTGAGCCTAAAATCCATGAATACGCTGTGCGCGGAAATCGGTTTTGGCGCACGTGCCTGGCGCAGACAATCGCACGCGGACACTCTGCGCCAGCCGCTTGCAACACTTTTCTGCGAAATTCTATGAATTACCCTGAAAGTTTTTGTGGTCTTTATCGCTGTATTCACGCAGGTTAATGGTCATCAAGCACTGCAGGGAACACACTTCCAAGAGATGAAAAACGGAAAGCAATGGATAGAAGAAGTGGACACCTCTTCACACCGACACCACTTTCTTTCAACTTTGAGAAATTGTGTGGGCGTTTCTGCGTTCCATTGCACGTTTGTTGCAGTAACTTGGCCACTGCCATTAATGTTATCTTAATTTTATGCAGTAGAAGCCCCTTGCCTAGTTCCGTGAGGTCATTCCCCGCAGGTGGATTACCAGTATATGTGGCGCTACGTCCCATGTCAGCCTTTTGTGGACCATCCCCATCATCGAGTCCCACTTCATGTGGAGTTCCTGGTGGAGTGGGTGTACTTGCATAGCCAGCCGGGGCGCCCAGAAAGTTTGTATCTGTCGGAGGTCCAATTACCAATCTTTTGCATGCGCTGTGCAGGTAGCACTTCGTTGAAGGCTGCTGTGTTGGCACCTATTCTAAAGGAGTGTGGCGCAAAGTCTCCCGCTTCCAGCCCTGCTGCTGATAGGACTTTCCGAAATTGGAGGGGCGATCTGTCCACGTGTGTAAAGAAGTAGCCCGGGCCTGAGGGTCTGAATTGTATGAACCGAGCAAACAGCGCTACGGGCAGTACCTATGGTCTCCTAGGGGAGCCGGATGCAGTGTTTTACCCTTCACCTGCTGGTCCATCTTGGACTGCCTGATGGGGATGCAGGCATGGATGGCACTGACTTCTACGTCGTCCCACAGGAGTGCCCTCTGGCTGTTGTCCCATTTGTATTTGGCACAAAGCTTTTCACCCCTTTGAGGGGCATACAAGGCAGATGTGAAGGCTGCGGAAAACAGCAGTGCCTCAAAAGCGGAGTTGGAAACCCCCTGAAGGCTTTCTAATAACAGTTTCAATGTGCGAAAGTCTATGGGGGTCCTGTGATCACTTGGATGTTGTTCGGACCTGGGCCAACCTTTCAGTGCCTCCCTGATGGGAAAGTACCTTGTGTGGTCCACGCCCCTTGCAGTTTCATGTAGAATGCCACTTCTGCTAAGTGGCCTGAGACCCACGATTTACACTTCCCTTGATCATTTGCCCACAATACAAATTCCTGGATTTGTTCAAATGAATTCAAAGCCTTGGCTCTCTCTGTTGAGAGTGCGAGTGCTTGGACCGTGCCATAGTTCCTTTGGTAGCAGATCCTCATCCCGGGTGAGCGATAGCTTTGCCAGTTCTCGTAACACTCCACAGAAATAGTTTGGGCTCATACTAGGTGGTGGCAATGCCGCTTATACATGAGCCAAAACTCATGGCTAGGTGTGTGGTAAAATGTGTACATAGATTTCCCCCAAAGAGATGCGATGTGCAGACATTTAATTTTCCACGTTTGCTTCTCACACGTGGCCTCTTCTAGCCATCCTTTTATTGATTGATTGGTAGATTGATTGACTAATGTGTTTGTCACATAATGATAATGATGTGTGATTTATCTAGCCCTGGTGCCAAACTCTGTCAGAAGAACATATGTGCATACAATTATCACCCAAGTGAAGTTGGTACTCATGTATCGACTTCGGAGGGTGAAAGGCTGAGTTGTGCTTGCCGTAATTCGTACCTGCTCTCAACCTGCTGAGCTATTTTACTGGCTTGATGAAACTCCTTTGAGGTTGAGTGCACGAAAGTGTGCTGGCCGAAAAAGTGTTACTGTGGGCATAAATAAGGAGATAGATGGCATTTGGGGCATGTCTAATGACATGTGCCTTTATGGGTTCCCGTGTCCAGGATGAACAGAGAAAGTCGTAGGAGGCCAGAAACACTGAAAGCCATTGTTCAAAATGTTTGATCAATTTTACAAAAAAAAACCATTGGGCCTCATTACAAGGTTGCTGGTCCGGTAACAACAGTACTGGTAAACTTGCCGGTACCGTTGTTACCAGACCGGCAAACTACGAGTTCTGCTCGTGGGTGCCTTCCCGCCCACCAGGTCTGACCTTGCGGGCAGACTGGCACCCGTGAGCAGACCTCGACAGATGCACCGGCACCATTCATGAATGGTGTCGGTACATCCAGCCTCCCATTCCCATTGAGTCCAACAGTACTCAAATGGGAATGGGGAGTAATAATTACTGGCAACCCGCAATGGGGATTTACCAGGTCCACCAGGGCTCGAATGTCCCGGTAAGTCCCCATTGCCAGGTAAATTCATGACTCTGGCACCAGTATTTACCGGCATGGCTACCAGCGGACTCATAATGAGGCCCATAGACTCACAATAATGAAGGTATACGAATCTATAACAGCAAGTGGTGAACTCACACGCTCAGTTTGCAACATTTTTAATGGTACGTTACCTCTGTTTTGGCATTGTGTTGTCCTTCACTGTGCAGACCACATACAGCTAGCTGACATGTCAATAAATTGCCAGCTGTCTGGTTTTGTTGGCTTTTGCATGCAAATGGACAGATCACCAGTTTTGTGGTATTTCCTGCAGAAATATTACCAACCATTTTTACCAATAAGTGTTTATATGAATTCAGACCCTTTGGTTATTCCTCATTCTGGAGTGCCACAGGACTCTATTGGGGATATGCAATATTACCACATTTGCAGCATTGCATTTGTGTGGGGGCACAAAAGCAGGCGGGTTTGAAGAATTTCGGAAATGAAACTCCTACTTGCCAGAGTGGCTGTAGTAAAATGTGAAATGACATGCAACACACAGTGTTACGAGCACACAGGGATTTATTGTGCTGCCTTAACTATGTACAGGGAGCAGTTAATGCACTGCTACTGTAGTTCTCATGCGTCTCTTTCAGGGAGTCGTTGTATTCAATGCAATATGTCCTGCATGCACTCCGTAAGGAGGAGCGTCGGCGAGTCCTGTTGTTTTGGCTCTGCATTATCTGTTGTCCCCTGCGTGCACTTACTCTCGTGCCCCACTTCTGCTTGCTGAGTCTCGCAAGCTCACTTTGCTCGCAAGTTCTCATGAGACTCGCCTGCCACATACCTCCTTTTGCTGAGCAGCATAGTCCCACTCTGTCATGTCGTCTTCATACCTGGCCGGTTTGCGTTTCTCTGGTGGTGGAGAACCTTGTCTACCTCTCTGACCAGTGGCCCTGCAGTTGATGTTCTTTTGCTCACTCTCTGGGCCTCATTCCGAGTATGGCGGTAAGGGATAGCGGCCACCGCTAACGAGAGCGGTGGCGGTAATCCCTTACCGCCATACTCCGAGTTCCCTTTGCGCCATGGAGGTTTTAACACCTGCTTTTAGCAGGTGTTAAAATCCATGGCGCTAAGGGACCTTGATGTTAATTACGCCACCGTAATTTACGGTGGCGTAATTAACGCCTTCCCCACTCCCATTATGCCCTATGGGGCAAGAATGGGAATGGGGAAGGGTAAATGGGGATTGGGGAATTACCGCCCCGCCAACCTTGGAATGGGGCGGTAATTCCGCCATCCACCAAGGCGCTGCCGGTCCGGGTACGGCGTCAACCAAGGCGTTAATAGCGCCATTGGTTAGCGCCGTACTCGGAATGAGGCCCTCTCTGTCTCCACGTCGCTTCGATCTTCCTGCTCGTTCTCCTTGTTGATTCCTTGCTCTTCTTTTTCCTGGGTGTGTTCTCCTGCAAGCTCTTTGTCTTTGTGCTCTGGTGCAAAGAGCTTGTTACCTTCCTGTGCACTGGATTCTCTCAATGGGGGCTCTTTCGACCCCTCAGGAGTCCTCTGGTACATGGGAAGCATTTCTAGATTCCCTCTTTTGGCATTTTGGGTGCATACATGATTTGATTCTTTCTGTACAAATTAAATCGGTCTGCTGAACCTCGAGCCTGTGGTTTGATCGCTGTATGGCAGGTGAATTTTGACTATATCTCCCACTTGTACTTCTGTTCTTTGAGCAGCTTTCCTCTCACTGGCCCTGCTATTCATGGTTGCTTTGCTTATCTTAATTCTCCAGATGACCTCTTCCATGTCCACCACCTCATCTTCCCTTACTCTGTTCAGCAAAGGCGGTACCAGTGTAGACGCTGTCCACCTACCTCGCAACATGTGGAATGGTGACACATTTGTGGTCCCGTTGGGAGTGAGGCGGTGGGCCACAATAGCCTCCTTAACCATTTTGTACGGGTCCATGTCCGAAGCTCTGGCTAGTTGCAGCTCATCCTTTTTAAATCTGTTGGTCCTCTTGGCCAGCCCATTGGCTTGTGGGTGATATAGAGACATTCGATCTGCTTAATGTTGTTTCCTATCAGGTATCCCTCCATTTCCCTGGCCACCAACTGGACCCCATTGTCGGTGACAATCTGTTTTGGCAATCCTTCCCTTTGAAACACTGTAGTGAAACCCTCAATGATTGTTGCTGTGGTGATATCCGACACAAATTCTGTTTCCACCCATTTGAACAGTTAATCAACCATCACTACCCCGTATCCATGCTCGGGCTCTGTTGCTTCTAGTGGACCTATAAAGTCCAACCCTAGTTTTTGCCACACCCCATCTAGTACTTCCGTCGGATTCATCAGTACCTGTCGTACCTTTAGGTGTTAGTCGCTATTTAAGCATTCATGGCACCTATCCATCATCATTCAGATGTCTTGATCTATGCCTGGCCACGAATATGCATCCCTGAGGGGGTGCTGTGTCATGCTGTCCCCAAGGTGTCTCGAATGAGCCCTGCATAGGATGATTTTCCTCATTCCCATTGGTGGTATGACTTGGTCTCCCCTCAGTAGTAAATTATCTTCTTCTTAGATTTCATCCACCACCTTCCAGCATGGTCTAAGTCTCTCTGGGCCATTTCTCTCGTCGGGCCACTCCTTCCTGACCCAGTCAGTCATTTTTTGTATTGCAGGATCTTGGTACGTCTCTTCTCTCTGTTGTTTCTCACCTATTTCCATGTGGGTGTTGCCGCTTAGGTCTTCAGTGGATGCTACCACACATTTGTCTCTTAGGAACATTGATTTAGATCCACCTGACTCTGGCAGCTGGGACATGCAGTTGGCCTGTGCATGTTTCCATCCTGCTATGTGTCCAATGTCGTATGTGTATTCTTGTAGCTTGGCAGCTATGTGTGCTAATCTGGCAGTGTATATCTTCACTCCCTGGGCTCAGCATGTGTATGGGTGGTTTGTGGTGTGTGAGGACCGTGAATCTGGTGTCCCATACACATGTCCAAAAGTACTCAACCATCCAGGCACATACCAACATGTCTTTCTCGATTGATGAATAGTTATTTTCTGCATCTGACAATGATTTGGACGCAAAGGCTACCACATGTTCTGCATCGCCCTGCTTTTGGGTGAGTGTAGCACCCAGCCCATACACGCTGGCATCTGTCATGACAAATGTATTCCATTGAGGATTGAACGGACGAAGACACAGTGCACTTAATTTCCTCTCTTTCACTTCTCCAAACACACCCTCCTGGGTCTGATGCCACACATACTCCTCTCCTTTCTTCAACAGCTCCCTGAGAGGTGCTGTTACCTCTGAGAACCTTCGCACACATTTGGCATAGTATTCTGCCTGGCCCAAGAAGGACCTCAGTTCCTCCTTGTTAGTTGGTGCCGGAGCCTTCACTATGGCCTACATCAAGCTCTTCTTTGGACTGATTCCCTCTTTGGATATGGTATGCCCTAGGTACTCCATGTCCTTTACTCTGATAACGCACTTCTCATACCGCAAGCATACCCCTGCATCTTGCAGCTTGTATCTTGCAGCTTGTGAAGCACTTTCTTGAGAACACTGTCATGTGTCTTCATATCTTCTGCGTATATTAGAATGTCATCATGGAAATAGGATTCTTTTAATATGTTCTTCAGTAAAGAGTGCATCATGCACAGGTATGTTGACTCAGCAGAAGACAGCCCAAATGGCATTCCTGTGTTTTGGAATGTGCCAAATGGGGTGATGAATGACATCTGCAGCCTTGACTCTGTATTGTAATCTGATAGTACGCATTCCTGCATGTCCAGTTTTGAAAAGACCTTTGCTTCCTTCATCATCAATGTGAGTTAATAGATGCTGGGGATTCGGTAGCTGTCAGTGATGACTTCCATGGTTAAGCTCTGCAAATCTATGCACACTCCAGAGTCATTTGAGATTTGCTTCTTTATGAGCACTACTGGACTCAACCATTACGATGACTCAATGGTTTCTATGGTGCCTCCTCTCACCATTTTCTCCAACCGCTCTTGCAGCATTTGCCACACAGTTCCGGATTCTGCTCAGACCATTGGAAAATAACCTTGGAAAGTCATTTCTTGACACTGATGCGCCTCTGAGTGTTACTGATAGAACTTGATCTTCTGTGCTTGGGTCAAGTTTTCTGTCCAGTTTTGCTTGGTCATCCCACCCTAGCACTGCAGGACCTTCTTTGGTGAAGTAAACTTTTGTGTATGCCTTCCTCCCTTTGAACTCAACTGTGCTGTTGATGTATCCTAACAGACTAAGGGATGCGCCGCCGAAGAACGTGGATCTATGTTTAGTCTTCCAAACCTCAAACTCATCCTGACCCACCATGTTTTTGTATGTGCAGATCGGTAGAATCATTCATTCAGCCATAACTCTGGTTTCCTTTCCATCAACTCTGATCACACAGTGTGGTTTCTTTCTCCTAGCAGTGATGCTGTTGACCATGATGATGGTCCGCATGTCTTCCTTCGAAGATTTGTCACTTCTTGCACTACCGCTAACCTCCACCGATGTGACTTTCTTGCCTCTCTACTTACAAGCAATGGCTATATGTCCAAACCTCCTACAGTTCGAGCACTCCTTGCTTCTGGTGGGACATTCCCTACCTTTGGCTAAATCGCAGGTGCTGGTGAATCTGTGGCACTTCAATGATTCCCTTCTGCCAGGCCTCTCATCTTTGCCATCCCACCTTGGTTTCTCTTTGTGTCCCTGGTACTGCATGGCATGCATTTCAAGGCCTGGTGTACATCCTGCCAATTCCTAGTGCCTGATCAAGGTTTCCTCCACGGCTCTGGCGATCTGGATAGAGTTGTCGAGTACCAGCTCCTTCTCCACTATAAACTTGTCCTGTACCTTCCTCGAGTTGGTATGGACCACTACCATATCACAAAACATGCGCTCACAAAGTCACAAAAAGCTGCCAGCTCTCTCATCCGCGTAACGTAATCATCCACTGCTTCATGGTATAGAACTTGATCCTGTGCAATTCCGTGTTTTCTTTTTTGGGAACATTTCTCAACAGTACGCCTGATCATCTCCTTGAACATGTCATCAGTGTCGTCTTCAACTAGTTCAGGAATGAGGCCTGCAAAGATTCTCTGCCCCACCACACCCATGACGTTCAACAGCATGGCTCTCTTCCTAGCAGGGGTCTAGTCTCTGCCGCCCACCGCACTCAGGTAAGTGGTGAATAGAGACTCCCATTGAGGCCATGGAATTGCAGGCATACCCGGTGTCTGAAGAAAAGCGGGTGGTGGAGGAGCACCTTGCATTTTGACGCATGGAAATCTTCTGGATCCTCGTCGTCAATTATGTAGCAAAATGACATGCAGCACACACAGTGTTATGAGGACACAGGGATTTATTGTGGTGCCTTACCTATGTACAGGGAGCAGTTAATGCACTGCTATTTTAGTTCTCATGCTTCTCTTTCAGGGAGTCTTATATTCAATGCAGTATGTCCTGCATGTACTATGTAAGAAGGAGTGCAGTGAGCCCTGCTGTTTTCCCTCTGCTCCGGAATTATCCGCTGGCCCCTGGGCGAGCTCACTTTCCTTGCGAGTTCATTATATAAGGGGAGCTCGCCAGGGGAGCTCGCCACAGTGGCCAAACTGTGGAATCAGAAAAAGTACAATATTACGGCTGTTACACCGAGCAAAGGAAAATACACCGACACGGGCTTGTAAAGATTCCCAGAATCTTTATTACAAAACTGAACAGTAGTCAACAAAGTACAGAAATAGCTATTTGGCTGTCAATACATCACAGAGACCACCAGCAGGGTTCAATGTGAGCAGTGAGCAGGGTTTCCTAGCTGGACATCAGCGTATTTATACAGTTTGTTATAATGATGTCCAGCCTCTTTACAAGTTAATAACACACTGGGCTAGGGTCGCGCCAGGTTCATTTCCTAATTTACATATCTCGTGCATGCGGTTTATTTTTAAATACACTTACTAACAGACATTATTATTCTCTAATTTAACGTTACACTCTTTACATATTACTTTAATACAAATCTAACAAATGTTTTGCATGTCGTATTCGGATTGCATTATTATTCTTGTATACTTGTAGGTTAACATTGCTAATTCAAGTAATCCCCTTATCCCGAGGTCAACAAAGGACAAGGTCTACATGACCCTAACATGTAGCCTGAAGGCAGTTTGGACATTAACCCTCCTACAGAGGTTGAAGAGGTTAAGGCAAGAACAAGAGCACACGAGACGGCCATTTTAGACTACAGGGTGACTTTGTACAATAAACTAAAATGGCGGTTCTAGCCTAAAATAGGCTCGATTCACTTGGGGTCACGACCTTGTAATACGGGTTTCCTTGCAAAGCGACTGGGCATAGGCCAACATATACAATGAGGACGAAACAATATTATATCAGTTCTAACAAACCCTCCTTTTGGCCTATGCCAAGCGCTAAACTACCTTCAATCACTTTGCGACTAACTCCACATTTCGACATCTATACATCCCGAATAATTGTCTGACATATCTATTGCCATCAGATCTGACACCAGAGTTTCTTTTCACACATACTCTTTGGAAACCTTCTCTGGGGCGTTTATTTTATGCCCTAGTACACTTGTTGCTTGCGCGCAACATCCCCCTAATACTGAGCATATACCAGGGAGACACTGTATACAACAGCAAAGAAACAGAAAACTTCCCAAGATAATCAGCAGGGCCGAAAACAACTTCCATCCACATGACCGTAGGAGGTCCCAAAACCATACACTAAGTTCCCAGTTTCCCTCAGGAACATGTACTTCTGAACTAAGAACATGTAGATTTTGGATAGCCCTAAAGATCATCGGAGAGGAGTCTGGTACGTAAACGCAGCAAGCGTACCCCACTAATTTACATACACCTCCATGCTCGGCCAGAATGACATCTAATGCCATCTGGTTCTGAAGAGCCACTAACCTTATCGCTTTCTGTTCTAACGTCATATTATAGAGTATGTCAGTGGTCCGATTGATGGTTCTCTCCAATACTCTCGCTAGTCCCCTGATATCTTCTGAATTCGTAATTTGCCCAAAAAATGGCACAAAGGATTTCATGATATCTCCTAGAGTTTGTGCTGGAGTATCCCATTTCACTCCTCGTCGTGGATGAGTTTTCGAAGCATCTGCAGTACTAGCAATAAATACCCCAGGTAGTAGAATCCCTAACTAGCAGGATCCTTGCCAATCCCTGGGCAACCATGGAAATGCCACATTACCGCAAACAAAATAGACAGGTTTGCCTACGTACAGAGGTCTGTTCTCACTAGTCAAATTCGCAACGTTGGCGCACTTTCTAAAATGACCCATTGACCGTGTTCCATTCCTCTGTATGCAGAAGGATACTGAATCGGGGCTATGATTAACAGAATAAGATGGAGGCGTGGCATCCTTATTGCCTATAGGAGCCATTTTGAAAGAGATTAAAGACTGAAAAGGACGAGACAATCTATCAGAGGGCCTAACAGAAGCAACGTTTGGCTTACTTCTATTTGCAAAAAGCGAGCAACCCAGGGGCATCAAAACATGCTTTTCAAAGTTATTTAAACTTGTACCATCAAAGTTCCCTGAGATGCTGTCATTCCTTCGACCAAAAAATAGTGCTCTAAGAGAAGCGTAACAGGCAGTTGTCAAAGGTAAAGGATGAATATACCAACCTAGCCCCTTATCCCCATGTTGCGGTAAATGCGAACAGATCCAACAATTGGTCTTATTAAAAATTGCATGAGTGGCATTCATGATTAACAAAAGGGTATTTTTCTGATAGTTCCGTCTATGCAAAGAATCTCTAGGCGACAAAGTATGCAATTGCACGGAAGGAGTGGGGATAACAGATACATTTTCAATAGGTAAAAAGTCCTCTAACGGAAATGCTTGCTCCAGATACCATAACCCAAAACCAACAGTTACTAAAAATCCAGTAATTATCACAAAAAGGCAACAATACACTTTGGGGGTCCCCTTACATGCTTGATCATTGTCTCTGCTAGTCACATGTTTATCTAAAAGTTTGGTACGAGCGGTAGCGGATGCAGGCATTGTAGTCTTCAACCGAAAAAACACCAATTGTTTGTTTGCTGGCGACTCCAGTCGCGCGTCTTCTTAATGTATTTCACACAACCCTTAGCCAACAGAATCTTCCCATACAGTCGGTCCAAAAGGCAAGCCCTCAAATGATTTTCTCAATTGCGCAGTCAAACCATGCTGTACGTTTACTTCCTTGGACGCAAATTATATTTTGCAGTTTCTGGTGAGGACAAAGTGTTGTCACTTCCTCCTGGAAGTGGCAAATGAACGGAAATGGGATCAGAAAAGGATTGATCCGGAAGTTCCACTGTTGGGGAGTGCGGAGACAAGATGGCCGTTTTGTCTGGCCTTGCGGATTCTGAAGCGATCTCCGATTCTCCCTTGTTGGTTGTTGCTGTTTCAGGCACGCTAGTTACAGCAGTGGGAAGGGATTCTGTATCTTCTGTATCGTATGGCACGGGCTGTGGGATCCGTTTGGTGTGCATCACATGAATCCAGTTCTTACGACCCGCTACACGCACAGCAGTCTGAGTGACTAGCAGGACTTGGTAGGGACCCCTCCACCGAGGTGCAAGGCAAGAAGACCTCTCAAAAACCTTCATGAGGATCCAGTCCCCCGGTCGTAGACTGTGACCGGGACCCTCGTAGCATACAGGTAATGCCTCTCGCACCTGGTGATAAATTGAAAACAGATTTTTAGTCAACTGGTTACAGTAATCTGAAAGAAGCACATTTTCTATGTCCCGTAGTGAACAGCTTTTTGGCAAACCCCAAATATTAGCATTACCACCTCAAAGGGAGAGAGCCCAGTCTTAGTTTGAGGGGTTTTCCTCATCGACAGCAACACGATCGGTAAGGCGTCCGGCCATTTTAGCTTGGTGCCAGCGCACTTCTTAGCGAGCTTGTTCTTTATAATGCCGTTATGCCTTTCCACTAAGCCGGCACTTTGGGCATGTCTGGCCGAATGGAACCGTTTGTCAATCTGTAATCCTTTGCAAATTTGTAGGATTACAGTAGCGATAAAGTGTGGCCCATTATCTGACCAGATGACTCTCGGCAGCCCGAACCTAGGAAAAAACTCTTTCAACAGAGTTTTTGCTGTGGTTATGGCCGTTGCATCTCTAACCGGGAAGGCCTCAACCCACTTACTAAAGGCACAAATGGCAACCAACACATATTTAAGATTGTTACAACGTTCCATTTCAATAAAATCAAAGTGAATAACCTCAAACGGGACAGAAGGTGGAGCGAAACTTCCTCTAGGAGTTGAGGTACCTTTTCCTACATTGTGCTGCAAGCAGACCATGCAGCTTTGGACAAAACGCTCCGCAGTTTTGAAAATCTTATCATTGGCCCATACACTGTGTAGCATTTTAGTCAATTTACGCGCACAAACATGTGTCGGTCCATGAGCCATAATAACCATCATTGTAATGTAGGCGTCAGGGAGTAACCATTTTCCTTCAATATTGTCTACCCAACACCCATCGTCATCCAATCTCCCTGCACCCTCGATCCATCTCTTAGTTTCCTCTATGGTAGCATCTGCTTGAATATCTTTTACAGCATCGATACTTTCACCCAAAGTGCAAACGTTTACAATTTCTTTTACAGCATACATTTCTGAACTGAAATCAGCGGCAGTTTGTTTAACTATCTGATCGGTGAAAGCATTCCCTTTTCCTACATCATCTGTAACCTTTTGATGTGCTGAACTTTTTATGATAGCTAACTGAACAGGGAGTGCGAGTGCTGAAAGTAATCGCACTATTAAAGTGCCATGCTGGATTTTCGTTCCGTGCGAGGTCAAGCAACCTCGTTCTTTCCAAAGTCTACCGAAATTGTGGACCACCCCAAAAGCATACTGACTATCGGTATATATATTTACTGTAAGCCCTTCAGAAAGTTCACAAGCTCGAGTTAACGCTATAATTTCTGCGGCCTGCGCGGAATTATGCATAATTCTTTTAGTTTCCACAATCGTGTTTAAAGTAGTGACGGCATAAGCAGCCGTGGATGTACCATCTGGAAGTTTAAAACAAGAGCCATCACAATATAGCTATCCTTGTGGGCTATTCAAAGGCGTGTCTTTCAGATCGATTCTGCCTTTAGTCTCCTGTTCTGTCATATAAAGGCAATCGTGTGACGTATCGTCACTATCAACAGTATCTTGCGAGACAGGTAAAAGTTCAGCCGGATTTAATTCACAACACCTCTGAATTTGAATGTCGGGGCAAACAAGATTAGTTCATATCTTGTCAATCGTGCAGAAGTGAGGTGTTGCGTTTGACTTCTATTCAATAAAATATCTACAGAGTGAGGTACCATTAGGGTTAACGCATGACCCAGGACCATTCCCTCACTCTGTTTTACAGACGCAGCAGCAGCAGAAACAGCGCGCAAACATCTTGGCAAAGCGCATGCTACAGGATCAAGGGCGGAGGAACAGTAACCGCACGGCCTATTCTTCCCTCCATGCTCCTGCGTTAATACAGCCAAAGCACAGCCATCACTTTCATGTACAAACAATACAAAGGCCTTGTCATAATTTGGGGATCCACAATCTACAATAAGAAGCCATATCTATCAGGGCTCTAACTTCCTTCTGCGTATTTGGGACAGATATGCCAGAAATAGTCTTTATTCGCTCAGGTGTCAACCGTCTTCCCTCCTAAAACTGCATGCATTGCCTTCAACAAATTTAGCCCCAGCAAGTTCTCCCCACAGTTTGTGGTAAGTAGAAATGGACACTGTTCCGTGAAGGGACCCAGTGTTATCGGTGCCGGCAAAGAGACCGGACAAACTACAGGTGTGCCTGAAAACCCTACGGAAACGTTGGACTGCCCTGACAGGGGAATATTTGGAACCCGTGAATGATCAATGGAATGCTTCCTATTTCCCATCGCCATCTCAACGTAGGGGCCTTTCTGATGAACGGGAATAGGCGTAGGTTCCAAATCCTGCTTCGGGCAATCCTAACGAAACAGAATATTATCAAAAGGAAGCTCTTCAGAGAGGTACGCGGGTAATCAAAAATGATTCTATTATCCACATTCGAAACTTGCTTATCTTGTGAAGGAGGTTGCTGTGATTCTGGTACAAACTGACCTCTGCCGGGGCCCCCTGCACCTGGGCGACCTCTGGATCGTCTACCCATGTTCCCAAATGACCTTTGCTGCAAGGTCGGACATTGTGCGCGCCTGTGGCATTCCTGCCGGCAATAGGCACACTGGTTAATGGTTACCGGAGCCAAGGGCGCACTTCCCTGTGGAAGGTACTGACCTTTAAATTGATCACCCCCTCTAGGGCTTCTAACAATCTGTTGTAATAAAACATTTGTTTTCAGGTCACCCTTTTTTTCTCAAGTTTTTCCTTTTCAGTATTTACACGATTTTCATAGTACTGAGCCATATGCAGTACTTCTGATTGAGACTTCGCCTGCCAAGCGCTTTCAGAAGACATAATCTGTAACTGGATGTCAGGCAGCAATCCACGTACAAATTTGTCGGCAAACAGCCTTTTCCCTGACTCTGTGCCTAAGTCTTGTCCACTGAAATCTGAGAATACCTGCTCGAACCGATTGAAGAAATCGGTAGTACCCTCAGACTTTCCTTGGACACAGGCCGTAAGCTTGCCCCAAATGATTATTTTTTCAGGAACCATAGTTTTCAATTTTACAATAATTCTACAGGCAAGGTTAATATCACTTGTGGCGGTCTTTCACCAGCTGGTCTTTCTCTATCTAGCCTAACCATGTTATCCCATGTATCTCCCAACCCAGGTATGTCATCTATAGTCCTGATCTGTTTCCACAAATCGACTGGTAGGAGTACGGGAAATAATAGGTCAATATCACTTAAGGTGAATACCGACGACTGTAAAACCGACTCTATTTCTTTATAGAATCCGGTCGGATTCTTTCTTATATCGGGAATAGATTGTTTTATGGTGTTCACTTCCTGTCTTGAAAACGGGACGTGAACAAACTGTGATACGTAATGTGCAGGAATTTCTCCGGCGACTATGCCTCGTCCAGCATTGGCCGCAATCTCAACTTTCAGGACAAATGTCGGAGGGACCTCTCTCATAGGCAGCTGAGAAGTAGGCAGCTCCGAACGCTTACTAAGCAACAGAGCCAAATCAAGCGCTAGGGCAGTCGAAGAAGTATCAATCGAAAAAGCTCTCTTATAAACACTCAAAAATTCTGCGGGACAACACATCTTTCTTTTCACACACTCATCCTGAAGGTACTCTACCATCACCTGTATCACTTTCTTCTACATTTCTAACGTATACTGACTATATGTGTCATATACTTCATCTGGAGTTATCGACATATCCGAAATCCATCTTATCGCATCCTTTATACAAATTCGCGCTTCCTCACCTTTTAATTCACGGCGAGGAGAAAACTGTTTCTGTAAGTACATAATACCTAAACTACCACCATCGGCTTCCTCATTCTGTAACCCTTCCAACTCCTTCCTATACTCAAAAATACTCTCAACATGCTCATATACCTTCTCTGCAGTATCTCTGGACAACGCTAAGGTGTTCAAATCCCGTAACCCCTGTGGGAAATCTTCATCATTCAATCTATTCATATTATACTCAAATGAGTCCCTAATCCTTCGATAAAAACATTTTTCTCGGGAATGCCTTTTAAATTTTCGAGTGTGGAAAAAATATTGGCTTGTTCACCCTTCTCTATACAATGTTTAGCCCAGGCAATCAATTCACTCTTTTTGTCTGGGGACACAGTATTACGAGTCACAACCCTTGGTCTCGCTCCCTGGTCTACTACAAGCGATGCAGAATCACTTGGAAGAAGAAGAGTAGGCACATTCTGAATATCAACAGGTGGAGGCAAGGGGCCAGTAAAGGAGTGACGGCTGGAAAAACACCAGGAAGAACAGCAGGGAGGACCGGAGGAACTATAGGAGGGGGAACAACAACGGGAAGGGGCAAAGCGCCAGGAGGAGGGACGTACAAAGGTGGCGTGGAGGCATCGGGCCTTCATTCATGCAAAAGTTTATTAATCAATTCATCTGACGTATGAAAATCTTTTGAAGGGTAGATTTTCTGAATGCCTAATTGAAACGCCCTGTCCGTGTTCCTAACGGACTCCAATTGTTTATTTTGGTCATATAACCGTGCCTTTTCGACACTTGTCATATGCCTACGCATGTGTTTCTCTCTACTCTTCTGTTGCTGCAAAGCTTCTGTTTTCCAACTATGTAACGCGTCAAATGCTGCAGGTCTAGCCTTTTTCTTTACTAATACAGACTCTAAATATTCTATACGAGGGATTTCAAAACTACCATTGGTTGGCCACCGAAGATTAGAATTATGTCTGGTCTGCTGTGCCAAATGTCTTTAAATGCTATACTACCAAAGCCTTTCTTACAGTACATAGTACATGCCGGCGACCCCTCCTGTGGTGCGGGACGGCTATCTTCCAGAGATTGTCTGTCGCTGTGGAATAATGCCCTAAAGCAGGCAGACAATATCCCAGGCATATCAAAGTTCTGGTGTTACCTGGTTAAATAATTGTGCTCGCGAGTACAATGCTCCAAATTCAAATTGTCAGGGTTAGATTAAGAATCGGGACACGATTCACCTGACCAAAGGACTGGGAGGCCCAATCGAGTTACTAAGGACAATGCTAAGGACCCACGTGTCTGGTGATTTTCGGCAAATTTACCCACCTCGATACATGGACCCTCGTCAAGACGTCGTCTCGGGCTACAGCTCACCGTTCAGGGATCGGATCGTGCAGTTTCGTCGAGGAATTCGCTTCTCGTCTACAGTGGCCGTTTCTGGTGGCACCGTCCGATCCCGGTCCGATAGCCGAGCCAACCTTCAACGAGACGAAGTCAATCTTGAGGGTCCCTATTCGGGCGCCATCTGTGGAATCAGATAAAATACAATATTACGGCTCTTACACCGAGCAAAGGAAAATACACCGACACAGGCTTGTAAAGATTCCCAGAATCTTTATTACAAAACTGAACAGTTGTCAACAAAGTACACAAATAGCTATTTGGCTGTCAATATATCACAGAGACCACCAGCAGGGTTCAATGTGAGCAGTGAGCAGGGTTTCCTAGCTGGACATCAGCGTATTTACACAGTTTGTTATAATGATGTCCAGCCTCTTTACAAGTTAATAACACACTGGGCTAGGGTCGCGCCAGGTTCATTTCCTAATTTACATATCTTGTGCATGCAGATTATTTTTAAATACAATTACTAACAGACATCATTATTCTCTAATTTAACGTTACACTGTTTACATATTACTTTAATACAAATCAAACAAATGTTTCGCATGTCGTATTTGGATTGCATTATTATTCTTGTATACTTGTAGGTTAACATTGCTAATTCAAGTAATCCCCTTATCCCGAGGTCAACAAAGGACAAGGTCTACATGACCCTAACATGTAGCCTGAAGGCAGGTTGGACATTAACCCTCCTACAGAGGTTGAAGAGGTTAAGGCAAGAACAAGAGCACACAAGACAGCCATTTTAGACTACAGGGTGACTTTGTACAATAAACTAAAATGGCGGTTCTAACCTAAAATGGAGGCTCGATTCACTTGGGGTCACGACCTTGAAATACGGGTTTCCTTGCAAAGCGACTGGGCATAGGCCAACATATACAATGAGGACGAAACAATATTATATCAGTTCTAACAAAACAGGCAGTATTTCAAAATACAGCATGTTTTACGTCTAACGTCAAGCTGCCAATGAGGCCTGTACAGTTTATTGGCATTCATGTCATTACAGCATTCTTAGTATGTGGTGCACTTTTGACACATTAGCAAAGGCAGATTTAATGGTCGGACAAGGGACAAAGGCTGAGCGGACCCCCATGATAGACGGCCACCACTCAGTCCCTCCTGCGAGCCCGATCCCAAAGAGCTGCTGTGCTCTTTTTGCAGTGTGCATGCACACCTACTGCATTCTGGGAACTGTAATGCAACAGTCCAGACAAGGTCGCTGTATTTGAGATGTGACCTTAAGAGCTGGACACAGTCGGCCATATGAATTATATATAGGTGGCAGACTTAACCCCTCACTGCTTACCCCGAAAACCCTGATGTTCTATCCAGGGCCAGCACTAGGAATTGTGGGGACAAGTGTGTCAAATTAATTGTGGGGTCCCTTAATTTGCATATGATGAAATTACAGGAAGTGACATCGTTCCAACCTGACATCAGAAGGATGAAACCTGAGGGGATTTGAACCTGTGGCCAGCAGTTAAAGCATAGATTTCAGTAGTAGGCACATTAACCCAATGTCTATCATTGCTGCATGCATATTGATTATGACACACTGAGTATAAAGGTGCTTTCCTGTCGACCACCTGTCCCTTCACCACAACACACACACACATAGACACGTTCTGTTTGTAGCTTTGACATCATTTTCTCGCAACATTAGCATTTATTTAACAAATTAAACATTACAATTTTACTGAGTACCCTCATCTGCCAAGCACATTTTCTATACTAGTGAGCAGTTGCATATCGCATGTGGGGGTTGCATGGCGCACCCATCGCTACACACTAAAGTGCAACACATTTGCCATCTTTAATTTTACTGGGTCACATATTCTGTGTGCCTATTGTTAGAACATTGTATTAAAAGTAGGTCAATGCACTTTTGCCTGTTGCTCAACACAGACTTTACGAATCTCAGCCAGAGGTCTCTGCAGCCTAATTACGTACCTTTGAACATTTTTGGGCCACATGGCGGTCAGTAAAAAAGGGTGCAATAGTTCAGTGGGTAATACACATGAGCAGGAATCGGGGTGCAGCCTGATATTCACAGAACGTATTCCCAGCGTTGCAGCTCCACCTTTTACTCTTCACAGCGCTATAACATGAGCACCATTGGTATAAATAATTAACAATTGCATTAGAGATTCATCACATCAATCCCCCATGCATGCAGAGAAGTGTTGGACCATGCCTATAACACATACAGCAAGAAACATCTGTGCTTGTGGGTGTGCTATACGAATGATCAATGCTACTTTTTAAAACACACAAGGCAGGTAAAACAGCATCCTCAGTCAGATCTCCCAGTAGAATAATGTTGATGATGAGGACAGAATAGTTCACCACTTTCAGGGAGGGAGGAAATAATTTTGCCCTGTTTTGTAAATGTTTCTCTATCCAATATTTCACAAAATACAAATACCTCTCTGTTGAGAAGACATGAGGAGACGGGCTCATGACAAGGGGCAGATGGGAGGTAGTGTGGGGAGAAAGAAGGGCCAGCTGACAGGTGAAGAAGAGACTAGAGACACAGGGGAAGAAGGGGCTGGTGACATGGATGCAGGGAGATAGAGGCTGTGACATGGGGAACATTTGTGAGAAGGGAGGTGACATGGGGAGAAGGGACATGTAAAATGGGTGGAGAAGGGGCAGTGACAGATGTGGGGAGATGGGCTGGTGAAACTGGTGGGGGAAGGGCTGGCGACATGGAGAAAAAGGGGCAGATGACACGAGGAGAAGGGAGTTTAAACACGGGCGAAGGGGCAGATGACAGGAAGAAGGGACAGAGCAGAAAAAGGGGCTGGTGACATGAGTGAATGGGCTTATGGTATGGGGAGATGGGCTGGTGAAACTGGTAGGGGAAAGGCTGGTGACACAGGGGAAACCTGGGGGAGAAGGGAGTTAACACTGGGGGAGAAGCGACAGGTGATAGTGGGTGAAGGGACACGGGAGAAGAAGGGTCTGGTGACACAGGTGAATGGGCAGATGACATGGAAGAAGAGGCACTTGGGAATAAAGCGCTGGTGACACAGGGGAATGGTCAGATAACATGGCGGAGAAGAGAGCTAACATGGTGAAAAGGGAAGGCGACATGGCAAAGGGGCAGGTGACAAGGGAAGAAGGGGCACAGGGGGGAAGGGGTGATGACACTTGGAAGAAGGGTCTGGTGACACAGGCGAATGGGCAGATGACATAGGGAAGAAGGGCTGATGACATGGAGGGGGAGGCGCGTGGGAATAAAGCGCTGGTGACACAGGGGAATGGTCAGATAACATGGAGGAGAAGAGAGCTAACATGGTGAAAAGGGAAGGCGACATGGCAAAGGGGCAGGTGACAAGGGAAGAAGGGGCACAGGGGGGGAAGTGGGTGGTGACACTGGGAAGAAGGGGCTGGTGAAATGGGTGAATGGACAGATTACATGGGGGATATGGACTGGTGAAACTGATGGGGGAAAGCTGGTGACATGGAGGAAAAGGGGAAGATGACATGTGGAGAAGTGAGTAAACACGGGGGAAGGGCAGGTGGCATGGGGGATATGGGGCAGGTGACTGGAAGAAGGGGAACGGAGGAATATTGGGATGGTGACAGGAATGGGCAGATGACATGGGGGGTGGGCTGGTGAAACTAGAGGATGGAAATGCTAGTGACAGGGGGGAAGGAGCAGATAACATGGAGATGAATTGGCAGATGACTTATGAGAAGGGGCATGCGACAGAAAAAGAAGGGGCAGGTGACAGGGTGTGAAGGGGCATGGGGAAGAAGGTTCCAGTGATACAGGGGAACAAGGGACTGGTGACACCGGGCAGCGGGCAGATGACATAGGGGAAGGGCTGATGACACTGATGGGGGAAAGGCTAGTGAAAAAGGGGGAGCATAGGTAGATGACAGGGTAGATGAGGCTGAAGGGAGGTAACATTGGGGAGAAGGAGAATGTTATAATAGAAGAAGAGGCTAGCGATAGGAGAAGGGGATGGAGGTGACACTAGTGTGGGGAGGTAGATGCTGGAGCATGGAGAAGTGAGGAGGAGGGAGGCGACACAGGGAGCAGGGACAGGTAAGATGGGAGGAAAAGGGCCAGTGACATGGGGGTAAGGGCAGATGACATAGGGGATACGCTCACATCGTTGACTCCCTGGTGAGTCACCCTACTGGGATCAGTCACCCTTCTGGTCCTTGGAGGGTCCCTGTCCTTGGCTTACATGGTTCCCTTGTGAGTTGCTTTTCTGGGCCATCATTTCTCTAGTGCTTGAGATGTGGGTTGTGATTGGCTTTGTCATTTGATAGTTGATGGTACAATCCATCTGCATTGTACCTAACCCCATGTAAGACTGAGCAGTGCCATACATGCCAACATGCCCCATTCCATTCAGGAGATGCTAGTTCAATCCTGGTTTTAACTTTGTATTCTGGGACTTCTAGACCCAGATTTCCCTGTTATAAGTCTGGGACTACAAGTATGAGCAGGCACAGTTAAAACTAAGGCCAGATTAGCATCTCCTGACTAGAGTGAGGCAAGTTGGCAGGTATGCAGTGCAACAGCTGGGAGTGTCTTTGAGGAGCCAGTGGGCAGTCATAATGGTGGTCCTGTGAAACTGACCAGAAGCCGTGGCACTTAGCTTTAGCAAACTTATCCTAAAATTACATATTATGGCATAACAAGGCAGTAAAAGTCGGGGAAAGGCTGGTTTGCATTGATGTAGGCAAATAAATGTGACCAAATGTGATGTTTCCAAAGTGAAAAAGCCTGTCCTCCGTTGTTATCAGGTGGACTGTTCTGGGGGATATGGTACTAGTAATTACCTGAAAACACCTCTACACACCCGTCCCCCACTGACACAGCCAAGGTTACACAATGGAGTGCACACCAGACGAAGACACTTGTCTACACTGCATTTCCCTCAATAGCACACTGGCCCATAGTTGCCAACATGATCCATTCCAATCTGTAGGTGCTTATCCAGTCCTGTTTTATTTTTTTGCATTCTGGCACTTGTTCTGATTTTCATATTTTAAAGCCCAGACTACAAGGCCCAGCACAAAAACCAGGACAATATAAGCACATATGGATTGGAATGGATCATGTTGGCAACTGTGCTAGCGCACCACAAATGCACAAACAGAACTCTCCACACTCCTCAAATGCCATTCCGGCAGACACCACAATCAATCTTTGTTACCAACCTGGAGCACACGTTGCACCAGACGACTCACACACGAGATATAAATTAAATACTACAGAGAGCTTTATCTTTTGAGATCTGTACACAATGGGCCTCATTATGAGTAGGGCAGTAAGGGATAACGGGCACCGGTAAGGAGACCGGTGCCGGTAATCCCTTACTGCCCCCTACAATGAGGTCCCTTAACGGGTCCCTTCCTTAACACCTGGTCTGACCAGGTGTTAAGGACGGGACCCGTTAAGGGACTTCAGAGCTAATAACGGTACCGCAAACTGCGGTACCGTTATTAGATACGTCCCCATTCCCATTGAGTCCTATAGGGGCTCAAATGGGAATGAGGAATGGTTTTTTCAATGGGGACTTACCGGTCCCGCAAAGGTCGGACTACACCGGTAAGTCCCCATTGAACAAGACCGGTGCCGGTACCGTTATTGGAGGCAGTCATGGCGCAAATAGCGCCATGACTACCTCCAATCTCGGAATGAGGCCCATTGACATTTTAACAAAGCAACCTTGTCCTACTCTTAAATTGGTCCGATTTCCCACCTCTTGCATATCCTCAAACTCCAAGAAGCCATAAACATAGTAGACTATGGGCCTCATTACGACCCAGGCGGAATGGGTTTAACAGCGCCGTTAAAGGTGCCGGTGCCGTTAAACCCATTCCGCCTTATTACGAGGTTCCCCTGTGGGGCCCGCTCTGGATGTCTGGTCAGACCAGACGTCCTTTGCGGGTCCCGCAAGGGGACCAGGGAGCTAACAACCGTTGTTAGCTCCCTCCCCATTCCCATTGAGCCCCATGGGGGCTGAAATGGGAATGGGGATGTGTTCCCTGAATGGGGAAATACCGGGTCCTCCAAGGTTGGAATAGCCGGTATTTCCCCATTCAGGGACCACGGACACAGACGCGAGTTTGGAGGCAGCCATGCCATTAAGGGCATGGCTGCCTCCAAACTCGTAATGAGGCCCAATGTGTTATACAAGATTCAATACCATAGCATAACAGGGCATAGCACAGAGTTTCACTGATTCTTCTGTAGGGAAGTACTATGCATGGCCCATGCCACTTTAGTGACTGGTGGCAAAATGGAAACAATGTTAAAGATGGCTCTGCTGAGGCCAGTTCTCTAAACTACAAGGGATTACATTATTTGCCCAGCATCACATGCTGTGGTTAAACAGTGAAGCTGGGATTTTAACGCGCTCTACAGTTCAGGCACTTGAGCACATGCCTTCTAAATTCTGCTTGTTCCAAGTATTTACATTTTGGATTTCAATGCCTAAAATAATACTGGGCCTCATTACAATGTTGCCGGTCCGACAAACTACGAGGTCTACTCTACGAGGCCTACACGGTAGCGCTGGTACTGTTAATAACGGTACCGGCGCTACCGGCCTCCCCTTTCCCAAATGGGAATGGGGAGTAATTTTCCCTGGCACCCGATGAAGGGGAATTACCGGGTCCGGCAGGGCCAGAATGCCCCGGTACATCCCCATTGCCGGGTGCCGGTAAAAAAATGACTTTGGCGGCAGCCGTTCCGGTTTTTACCGGCACGGCCACCACCACCCTTATAATGAGGCACACTGTTTTATAGAGCAGCACTCTAAAGTTTCCCATGGCCATGCGTGAGATAGCCACCCACTCCTGTCTATGCTCGGAATTCTCTGACTGCAAGTCCCAGAATACAAAGGGGGAAAAAGGGACTGGATGAACTCATGCGTGGCCACGGAAAACTTGAGAAAACTGATAGTTTACTTGCAAAATAAACATCTCAAATGAAGGCACTCTTAAAATATGTAAATTCTTAGAGAATATATATTGTGTTAGCTTCATAATCCACATGCTGACCAGAAAACTAGAAGTCCCAGAATGCAAAATAATAAAAACCTGAAAAATGGTTTTTTTACAACACTATTTTAATGGCTTTGAAAATATACAGGAAAAAGTTTAGTAACATCACTTGGATAAATATTACCTCTGTCACAAACTTCCAGAGGGCGGTTGTGTAGGGTGTTAAGAACATTTGTCAACTAATGCAAAGCAGAACCTTTTTATGTGTGTCAGTCATGGGCGACTAACGTTTCAAAGGGACCTTTCTCTCCTTTTGCGTACGTTTGGACATTTGGCACAGATGGGAGCACTAATGTCCAATTAAGAATCTGTGAGGAGTCTTTCAGATGCAAATGTCCCATTGCCAAACGGCTAAACATATGCAAAGGAAAAGAGCACTCCAAACCAGGCCAAGAACAAAGGAGTCATTGTGCTGCTGGAAGTCCCCTTTCCAGGAAGCTCTATGGACCGAGAAAGAGGGTCAGCCTCTGCAGGGGGCCCCATGAGCATGAGTCCAAAGGCAGCTGCACATGCTGCACTTGCCTAGCGCCGGCCCTGGTTCTATCACGTCACGCCCCCTCCAATGCACAATACAAACCCCCAAAAAAATGTGCCTGCTGTTTTACGGATCGTTGCAGTGCCCGTAAACGAGTTGCACAACAGGTTGGTGGTAGATCTTTTTCCTCGGCTGGGGCCTCCCTCTGGAACAGCCTCCCTGCCTCTCTGAAAATTGAGGAGAACCATCTCCAGTTCCGGAAGCACCTCACGACCTTCCTCTTTGTTTCTGCTTTCTCTCCTCCTCTCCACTGCTGAGCTCCTGGCTGAAACTGAAACTGAAACTGCACTGGTCACCAGGCTACCCCCTGTTCTGGGGCCCAGAACCCCTCCCCACCTGTTGCACACCTGCACTGCCCCCCCCTGGCAAACCCTTGCACTCTGGGGCTGTTTCTGTATCCCTACAGCCCCCTACCAGCACTCGACACCTGATGCCTGCACTTACATTTACACCTGCCACCAGCCGGCCGCACTTCTTATTCATTGTTCTTATCATTGTTTTATTTATTTACTGTCTATCCTATGTACTGCACTTGCCCACACCCTTCCCCCTCGCACCTTTCACCTTTCCTCCCTCCACTGCACTTGCACATTTTCAATGTCACTAGGCCTAGTAAGATCGTTGTCTCTGTCTTCCCTCTGTTCCCCTCCTTTGCCTCATCGCACCTTGAAACACTTGTGTATAGGCGCGTTATAAATGCCATATCATATCATATCACTAAACATATGCGCCAAGAAACACTTGTGCACAGGATTGTGATAAATGCCATATCATATCATATAACTGAAAGTGCAAGTTTCAACTTCTTCTGACATTTTTATTTTAAAACAAAACCATTCTGCAACATTTCTTTTTAAAATAAAAGTATAGGAACAGTAAAATGTAATTTAAAAAAGTAGAGGAGCACCGCTCCTTACCGCTCTCTCCCACTTCAACCAATGGCTACAGTGCACAGACTATCCCCCAATAGAGTAATGTGTCTTTGATTGTTGAATACGGCTGAGAGATGACTGTGAAACCCTCGCAATCACTCCAATGTGATGTTGCTCAGAGAGAGTGGAATCTGTGATTTTGAATTCTTAGTTACATGTTGGAAGCCTAGGAGTGTGCTGTAAAAGTGCATGCTTGTCAGCTTGGAAGATTCCTAAGGGGGGTTAATGCCCCTGCAGTATTACGTCTAATTCCTATCGTCTAGGAGCACACCCTAGTATTGATATAATGTTATCTTCTATTTAGAACAAGTATTAGGGTGTGGGGGAGAGAAACAACCCAGACACTAGTTTGTATAACTAACTAGAGGAACAAACAGGTATCCACAGTCTTGCGGAACACTCCCGTCTCCTGAACACCAATTTCTATTGTGATCCAATTAACACCTTCTAGGTAGTTAGTTGTGAGGATAAATTCTTATCTTTCAAGAAATAACAATTTTACTCAATAACTTGTGTCTCGACAATCTCAAGTATTTATAAAGTTATCTTACTAAATAGGTTCATTCCTTCTCTTTAAGATTTGTAGATCTGAATGCGCTTGAGGCATGAAAAGATATGAAGATTTGCTCCTGATGAAGGGAAAAGATTTCCCAAAACACGTAGAGCACATGTATCAAGAATGGCTGACTTAAGAATCTTGATTATTGTCCTGTTCAATTTATTAATGTTTGAAACATAATTGTGTACTATACATTGTATATATTATTTTTCCAAAAAACGATATAAATACTCAATATCGGATATGCTCTTTCCCTTTTATTAATGGCTTGGTAGGTGAAGAATGATGGTCTGGAGGGTTGCCCAGAGCAATGCCAGGGGTTAATATGTATTCTAAACCTTCCAGCCATGCCCTGTTTTGTTTTGCTTCTAATGAACTAGGCAGACTAAGGGCCTCATTACACGGATGGCGGTATTAGCACATGGACCAAGGTGCTATTAGCACCTTGGTCCATGCCGGTAAAATACCGGCACCGCCTTGGTGGAAGGGGGAATTACCGCCCCATTCCAAGGTTGGCGGGGCGGTAATTCCCCCTTCCACCACTGCCCTTCCCCATTCCCATTTTTGCCCCATAGGGCATAATGGGAATGGGGAAGGTGCTAATTACGGCACCGCAATTTTGCGGTGCCATAATTAGCACCAAGGTCCCTTAGCGGGTTGGTTTTTAACGCCTGCAAAAAACAGGCGTTAAAGCACCAACCCGCTAAGGGACCTCGTAGTAAGGCGGTAATGGTTAACGGTCACCGTTACCATTAACGGTGACCGTTAACCATTACTGCCATCCGTGTAATGAGGCCCTAAGTCTACCAAGGCGAAGAGACTCGTGTATAAATAATGTTTTCATACTTAAGCTGTATCTTCATATAGATTAAGGGAGAAGGAAACGGTTACCTTTGTAAAGCAGAGAGAATGAATGTACTTACCTAATGAGGTCTAGTAAGGCATCTGCGGAGCTCATGATGGGCTTCCCACTCTGGTCGGTGTTCTCCTTCTGGGCCGCTCCTCCAGGGTGAATTATGGAGACCATGACAATCCCCACTATGACTGCCACAAAGGTCGTCCACAGGTAGTAAGCGATGGTTATGATGCCGAGCCGGCTGGAAGTCTTGGCATCCAAGGCCGCCAACCCTGACATTAAGCTGCAGAGAAACACAAAGGAAGGGAAATTGTCATTTTTAAATATGAGCATATTTCCTCAAATATTCTAAGATGTGTTGGGTCTGTTTTCTAGAGGAGGGGCGTTTTTAAGCGCCCCATATTTCATGCATTGGATGTCCAAGACTGTGATGGTGCAACATAGGAGACCACAAACATCAAACGTCTGCAAGCACAGGAGCTGCCCTTTAGCACCCATGCCCATTCACACTTGGTAGTGAGGGGCAGAAGCATATTTTGAGCGTGACATTTTAAAGCAGGCTGAATCATTGCTGCCATGAATCTTAGCATAGGCTGGCAAAGCTAATTTGTTAATTCGGACAATACTTCAGCATCCTCTACAAACATCACAGATAGGTTTATGGTAACTGATTTCTGAAGCGCTCACTGCAAACCAACTTGCCTCTGAGCACCACAGTTGCAAGAGACAATGGATAGCATAAAAAACAAGGGCAGGAGGAAAAGCAGTCGGGGCAGGAATATTGAAAGAAAGTTCAGTTGTTGTGGTCCAAATCCGACATGTTTCTGTCACATCTGTATTTGCAGTTTGAAGATTAAACAACCAGCAGGTTGGAGTCTTTAGGTCCTAAGGGACGTGCTGAAACATGTAGCGGCACTCTGCACTTTGCACTTTATGTACATTGCTACAGGCACCCTTATTTCCAGACCGCCAGGCTCGTAATGATACCGGTCAGGGGAGACAAATTCCAAAGTTATTTCAAGAAGATGTTTAGGACCCTGTTTGAGAAGTTTGGCCTTGCACCCATCAAGCTTTGGGAGGATTGTGTACATCCAGGCTTCAATTGCCTGAAGGCCTTTGGGTACTGTTGCAACTTGGTCATGGTTGCGGAAAGACGCACTTTTCGGTGCCGCATATGGATAGCCACGTCGGTATCATCTGCTTTAATTGTCTCTCCCTGATTATAAAATAATGAGTGACAGAAATATAATGTGTGCAATCTTTCCAGGATGAAACACACAAGTAAACGTCTACATGTACATAATATACACACTCCAGCAGTTTGTCTGCAGCCTGCTGGCCACAGTTTAAAATCCTAACTTGCCTTTCGTCCTTCTGAGATAGATAACATGAGTACTGTTAAACTGGGGTCAAGTAACATCTGCTAACTAGAGCAATATTCAACTTCCAGGGTCCCATGATAATTTGACAATTAAAGTAGACTTTAACACGGTTGCACTAAAAAACGTATTACGCAGAGTGGAAAGGGATAAAGAGTTAGGAAACAAACGAGCAGAGCTAGTTGGGAGATGCGAGGGAGAAAGCAGAGGGCTTGGAAGGTACTCCTCAAAGGAAAAAAGAATCTGTCCAAAAACCTTTTTTTTCTGTTGTCCCCTGTATTGGCAAAGACAAAAGGTTGTTCACATCGAACCACTGGAAGACTGTTGCAGCACCCAATATATTATTTGGCATAGGCTGGGTATGGACTGAGGATCAACACCCACCCACAGTCCCCATTCCCAACCTGCCATTATGGCCACAGCCGCGATGTGCTAGGACCAGTTCCTGACAGTTGATGAGGGTGCATATGTGCTTGCTTGATGCACAAAAATGGGGTAGATCTGTTCATCATCATCTTCATCATCATTGCCATCATCATTTATATAGCTCCTTTCACCATTGGCATGGTCCCAGCGCGCTGTAGGTTAAACGCCCTTGGGGAGCCGAAGCCCAAGTATGGAAAATTCATCAGAGAGGTATAGAGTGCGTGTGTGCATTTTAATCAATACGAAGGTAGGTAGTTAGCAGTTACCAAGTCCCTGCTAGACACTTGAACTCAGAGACCTGAGTCCTTTAAGACGAGGTAGCAATACTCGGAGGTGAATGGGGATGCAGAAGTTACTTAAACATCAATAATCAAAGCGACTCAGGAATTTGGCAAAATTGGTTCTGTTTTAATATCAATTTTCTAAAACAGGGAGTACAACGGACGTCATCTGACGTTGCACAGTACGATCTCAATATATTTAATAAAAACATAACTTTTATAGTAGAAATTCATCATCATGACATCATGCTATGTTGCAAACTACAAAAATCTATGAGTAACAGTGGTTGGCTTTTAGAGGCACATCTAGGTATATGTTCTATATATCCAAGAGTTGTTATTGAGTATCTAAGGTCAGGTGAACAACTAAGCCCACCACAAGTGAAAGTCATCTTCATCGTCATAAAATTCACAACGTCCTATTGGTTACACAAACTACAGGGTTTCTTAATACATGGCCCTCTACACTTGGTTGGCACACTTGTACCCTTCTGGAATATTCGACACGCAAGCAGCACACAGGCTACACCAAGGCTACACACAGGTGCATGGAGGGTTGGCATGGACTTGCCTCCCCACCAATTAGGCCAACTTCTATCATCACTACTACATTCTGCCAGTCAATTAAGGCATTGTACCTGGCCTTGCAGAAGCTCTCTATTCCTGAGAATTAAAGGGAGTGTGGCATTGCCTTGTCTTCTGGTTTTGGTGTAGCCTGACCCCAGGTTATTTTGATCTTGACCATGTGACCGGAGACCAGTCTTTTGATCCTTTTGCTGCATTTAATACTATTAAATGATGAAATCTTGATGCCTTCATTGCTGGTATCTGCATTGACACGCTTCAGCCATGCCAGTAATACCGGCATGGTGTAAGTAAGGTCACATTCAAAGGTGCATGGACACGCAACCACCGGCATTTACATGCCGGTAACAATGTGAAGAATGGGGGCGTGGCTAAGCAGCCGATGTAGTGAGACGTGCCGCTGAGGAGCTCCGGAGCGATCCTGACAAGATCTGACAAAACTAGCATAAATTGGTTCCAGAAGACCGCCAAAGTCTCTCCACAGAGACCGGAACACCTGCTGCCCACCCGGCGAAGCCCCCGGAGAAAATCGGGCAGTGGAAAAGAAGATAGATGGTCGGGGAGGAATCGGCCCGCTAATTCAAAAGGGCAGACGCGGGAGCTGTGCGAGGACCCCGGCCGCGTAATATAGAGTGAACCGGAGAATCTACACGATCGGCGAGAAGGACACCGGCTGTGCATAACGCAGAAACCAGTGTAGGGAAGACCCGAGCCTGAGTCAACCCCATGACGTGGAGACCAGCGCGACTGGTGGAAGTGGGACGTAGAAGCGGGAGAGGCCCGAAGGCGTAGACGGGGACTGCAGTACACAACCTACGGAGACCAGCGCCGCCGGAGGAAGAAGGATGGCAAAACAGAGGAGACCCGAGGACGCAGACGGGGATCGAAGCGTACATTCTCCGGATGGCTGATCCTGCCCGCGAAACCCAGCGAGGTGGTCAGAGGCACACGGAGCCGCACCACAGAGAAGGCGGTGCGGCTGGAGGAAAGAGAACCCCTGTATATAAATACTGAAGCCGAACCCCAGTGCCAGCGAACACCGAAATAGGGGCGCACCTACCCCCTGATATGGTGAGGTGACTCCCGGAGCGCTCATACGCAACGCAGGCAACACAGAGATCCTTGTTTCCAGTCACATACCTGAAAGGACACACGCAGCAAGCACGGGAAAGGCCTGAGCTCGAGGCGACATCCGACAGCAAAAAGCGCCAGGGGCAATGAGGGCATCAAGGATACAAAGGCACAACGTATATACCTGCCGGAAAAGTGTAACAACCCTATCACAAGGTGGAAGGTGCCCGAGAAACATACGCCGGAGAGACCCGCAAACACCGAGGAGCAGGGAGAGCAGGGCGGAGGAAGAAACAGGGGCCAGGGCACGTGGGGCAAAGCGAAGACTGGTATTGGCAACACAGGCAGAGGACGGTACCCCCCGTGATGCCAAACAAGAAAACAGAAGGGAAAACCAAGCAAGTAAGCATGGATACCTTTCCTAAGGCATCCGGACATAAACAGTCGCCGTCAGTGGACAAGGCAGCAGTCGCAGATGACACCTCACACCCAGTGGAAGCCGCTAACGAAGGCACGATACTGGAGGCAATCGCCTCCATGAAAGCATCCCTCGAAAACAAGATGGACACAGCAATAGGGGCTCTGAAAGCATCTCTAGAAAATAAACTGGATACAGCAATGGTAGATGTGGGCCTCCTCCACCAGGATGCAAGGAACTTAACAGAGAGAGTGACAGCGACGGAACAGCAGGTGCAGAAAAATACGGCAGGGGTTGCTGTAACGCAGACACAGATGTCAGAGGTATCACAGAGAATCAATGTTCTGGAAAGGAGAGCGGAAGATGCAGAGGGGAGAGCGCAGAGGAACAACATCCGCATAATTGGAATTCCGGAAGGTGAGGAAGGCAAAGACCCCACCGAGTACGTGGAAAACATGCTCCTCCAGGAGGTCGGAGCAGGTGTACTATCCCAGGGCTTTGTGGTAGAAAGGGCACACAGAGCCCTGACCGGAAGACCCCAGCCGGGTGCCCCCCTGAGGGCGATGATTGCTAGGATCATGAACTACAAAGTCAGGGAGAAAATACTAGCGTTCTCAAGGAGGGGGGGGGGATCATCAGAAACTCTTCCTAGATCACAATGTATCCGGACTATACGGCCATGGTTCAGAGGCAATGGGCACAGTTCGGCCCAACAAAAGAACGCCTCAGGATCACAGGGGTGAAATACATGCTCCTGTTCCCTGCTAAACTCAAGGTGATACACCAAGGCAAAACATGTTTTTTCAACTCCACTGAAGAGGCCCACACTTGGATGGACTCACAAGGCATCCCTCAGCTGAAACAGAGAAACGCTAGCAATGCCGGAAATAGACCCCGATGAGGAGTAATAAAGGCAACCTGGAACAAAGAAAATAAGCATCACATAAGTAAAAAGAAGCTAGAAGAAAGCATAGAGGAGCAATCAGCCCCACTTTAGCTGTGTTGGCTGAGAGAAGCGGCACCCCCAGGAAGAATGAACTACTAGTTTGGATGTCAGTTTTAAGGCATCACGCTGCGGCGAGTCTGCCCCCCCCAAAGGAGCATGATGAGAGAAGCAGCGGAGCCCGAGCAGGGGGAGGGTGGCTGGGCGTTAGTTATCCAGTTTTTGTTAAGGTTAAGGACGTTGAATGGAGTGAATGGGCGGCACACGGCACGAACTACGGAAGGACTACCGCAAAGGACATTAAAATAATACAGACAATAAGCGACCGGAGTAACATGGGGCAGGAATCCTGCGACAGCACGACAGCAGCAGTGGCTGCATCAAGAGGAAAGGATCCAGGACCAGGACACCGAGGGAGATAGGTACGAGGAGACCAAAGGGCAGGGTGCAAGGACACGGCAGTGGGATAATGAAGCCAGGCAAACAGAGAAGATCATGGGACCAGACGAATTGACAATACCTACCTGGAATGTGAGAGGACTCAATGCGCATGTCAAGAGACTTAAGGTTTATGCCTGGCTAAACCGGATGAAAATCAAGATAGCGATGTTACAGGAGACACACCTCACAAGAGACAGACAGGCCAAGATGGATAAGAAATGGGGAGGACAGATATACAGTGCCACATACTCAAATTACGCACGAGGAGTACTAATATGGATTGCCCTGGGGGTCCCGTTCCAGCTACTCAAGCAGGAGACCGACACAGAGGGACGGCTGATATTAGTGCATGACATGCTAGAAAACAAAGTGGTGTGCCTGGTCAACACCTACGCACCGAATAATGACGCAACAGACTTCTTCAAAAAGCTAGCGCCCAAGTTAGCCCAATATAGGGAGGAAACGTTCATCTGGGCCGGCGACTTCAACTGCACCTTGAATCCCCTTCTCGACAGGTCTGATAATAAACACAAGAACCCGGCACCCCCAGCCAAAGAACTGCATAGGATCCTGGAGCAGCTACAGCTAGCGGACGTATGGAGGCAGGTACATGGAGAGGGGAGGGGTTATACACACTACAGCGTGCCACATGGAACATTCACACGTATAGACTATATATTCACGGGCAGGGAATCACTACAAGATATCACGGGAATCACCATCAAAACACGCACACTTTCTGATCATACCCCAATAGTGGCGACATGGGCACACACCAATAGGAAAGCCCCTATTCCAACATGGCGACTTCGAGCAGAGGCCCTAAGGGAGGGTGAGTTTGAGGAACACCTCCAGGAGGTGATCGATGATTATTTCGAGCAGAACGAGGGCAGTGTTGAGAGTGGTGCCGTATTATGGGACGCATTTAAGGTAGTAATAAGGGGGGCGGCAATGGGCAAAACAGGAGGATTGACGGGAGCGGCCATGAGGGAGTTGAATGGACTTGAGAGGGAGATCAAATTGAGAGAACAACGAGCGGGGATAGAGGGGGAGGAACCGGGAGAGCTGATAGAGCTGCGGACTAAATGTATGTTGCTCTGGAAAAAACTAGGGAGGCTAAACTATGGGAGGTACCTACAGCGGTTACACGCGGTAGGGGATAAACCTAGTAGGCTCCTGGCCTGGCTCACCAGACAGGAGAGTAAAAAAGATCCCATAACGGTGCTAGAAGACCCCCCGGGACAGAGATCAGGGACCAAGAGCACATTAACGCTCTGTTTGCGCGTTTCTACGAGCAACTGTACGCCCCGAATCCGGAAATAGACCCGGAGGACATAGCAGATGCACTGGTAGAAATAGGGTTGCCGAGGCTGGCGGAAGAACAGGTCCAGCTATTGGATGCACCCCTCACGGTGGAAGAAATAGAGACTGTGATTACAGAACTTCCCACCGGCAAAACCCCGGGCCCGGATGGGCTCTCGTGAGAGTTCTACAAGACGTACAAGAGCGCCACTGCCCCGAAACTACTAGAGACATTCCAAGACGCGTATGAGAGGATGCGTCTCCTGACATGCCTGTCGGAATCAATAATCGTCCCGTTCCTTAAACCAGGGAAGCCCCCCAGGAAATGCGCCTCCTATAGGCCGATATCCCTTATTAATCAGGACGCTAAAATACTAACGGCAGTCCTAAACAACCGCTTAAAACAGGTAATACCCACGCTGATTCACCTGGACCAAACGGGCTACGTTCCGGGAAGGAACACGTCCTGGAACCTCTGCAGACTTCACCACGTGATAGATGAGACAAATCGACTACAAGACGAGAGCGTAATAGTGTCTTTGGCCGCTGTCAAAGCTTTCGACTCTGTGCGTTGGGAATGGCTGGTGAGTGTACTCGCCCATTTTGCTATTGGGGAGGGGTACTTCCGATGGATCAGGTTACTATATAAGGAACCCAGAGCAAGGGTGAAAACTGGGCGATTCATTTCCAAGGAGTGGAAGATACATAGAGAAACCAAGCAGGGGTGCCCGCTATCGCCAATGTTATATATCCTGGCCCTAGAGCCATTTGTGGTATTCCTTAGAGCAGAATATAGAGACACCGGACTAGACAGAGATGGGGTACTCCACCAAATCTCGCTATACGCGGATGATATGCTCCTATTCATAAGCAAGCCAACCACAAACCTATCCTGCCTCCTAGAAGCGATCGGGGCGTACACCAGGCTTTCGGGCATAGCGATTAATAAAGAGAAGTCCTCCTCTTCCGCTTGGCAGGTCTAAAACACGTCCCCCCACATTGTCTGCCGGACTTGGGCCTGATATGGGCGCCCCGCACCTTCAAATATTTGGGTATAGGGATACATCATGACACCGCTGCTACCCATACATCCAACACGCTCATCGCTTTAGAAAGAACACGGCGGTCAATGACTTTCTGGGGGACACTCCCACTGGGAATGATGGGAAGAGCAGCCCTCCTGAAAAGGGTGGTACTGCCCCGCCTATTATACTTCCTCACGAACATCCCATACAGCATACCCAGGGCCTTTTTCACTAAACTAAACACGATAACGCGTTCATTCCTATGGGGGGGGGGAAATAGGATCGCAATAAGGACCTTGCAGAAGGACTACGAAGAAGGGGGTACCAGACTACCGGACTTCGAGAGGTACTACTTAGCAGGGCAGCTGCAATTTGCAGTAAAATGGCTGGGGGAAGACGAAACAATAGACACACGCATTTTCCAGCCAGCACTGAAACAATATTATTTAAGGGAAATACTATGGCTCGACAGACCCCGGCTCAGAACCCTGCCGAACATGCTCAACATTGCAGTGGACTTATGGAAAAGAGTGTGGAAACTCCAAGGGACAAAAGATCCGCAGTCGGCACAAATCCCTCTAGCAGGCCTCCTGGGAGGGAACACAAACACATAAGCAACATATCGAGCACATTGGGAGGCTAAAGGTGTAGCACAAATTGGAGACCTGAGAAGGGAGGGAAGGTGGGCGGACTTCCACGAAATGGTAGACGAATATGAAATACATGTGGGTCAATTCATCCTATATACCGGCATGATGAAAAACATTACGAGAAAATGGCCAGATTGGGAAGACCAGGATGAAGAGACAGCATTAGAGGTATGGTATGACATTGCGGAGGGAACGCACACAACCTCCAGGTTATATGAACAGCTACTGAAAGTTAAAAACCCACAGGAGCAACACACAAGGCAGTGTTGGGAGGAGGAGTTGGGGAGACCCCTCAGCGACCAAGAATGGACCAGGGCCCTACGATACCCAAAGAGGTATCCAGAAATGCAAGATTTAGGCAGGCGCAGCTATATGTAATGCGCAGAGCGTATCTCACACCCAAAAAGATGAATAAAGTCCAGATGGGAGGCCAGAGCGGGTGCCCCCGCTGCTCGTCGGAAGAAGCGGACATAGTACACATGTTCTGGTCCTGCCCAGTGATACAGGAGTTCTGGGACGGGATCAGACTTAAGATAGAAAGAAGCAGACTTCAAATCCAGGCAGAACACCCCAAAAAGTACCTACTGGGCCTCTTCTCGAGAGGGGGTAAACACGAATCGTATCTAGCGAAGATGAAAGATTTAATAAGTATACTGGCCAAGAGAAGGATAGCAATGACATGGAAGTCAAGGGAGGGCCCGCGCGTAGAAGCATGGTGGTCAGACCTTCAGAAGTGGACGCAGGCAGAGACAGTGGTGTGGATGAGAGCAGTGATAAGAGGGGCAAGTGAAACTGCGCACAAGTTGACTGCATGGAACACACTAATACAAGACCTCTTTGGCCACCCGGAGGAGGGAAACTCCGAAGATCCCTCGGAAACAGAGGGTCCATAGACGAAATAGAAAGGCCAAGCACGAAGCCCAAGAATAGAACATTATGTGTACCAGACCTGATGTTCGACCCAACGGGAGGTCCGGACTGAACTAACAAGGTCGTTGGAGAAAACTATGGAACTACAGCGGAAGGGCAAGATCCGTACAAAGTGCCAATAAGCCATTTATGTTATGGTTGTTTGTATGTTATGTGTTTTGTTGTTGTTAAAAGAAAACAATGAAGACATTTTTTTTTTTAAAACAATGTGAAGAAGGATGCCAGAAACACTGGCATTGCGGACCAGGCGTTAAGTGGAATCTGGTGCGCTCAAACATGCCACAGGTGCACAAAATGAGCACAGGTGGGGCCAATGGGCTGTGCAACAGCACAAAATGAACACTCCCACACATCACACCCCTTCCCAAATCAAAATCCTACCATTAGCACTTGCAGTTCTGGAGCAGGAGGACATGCCTGCAGAGCTACTGATAGAAGAGGCAGTGAGGCAGAGGCGCATGAGGACAAGGAAGGCCATCATGGCCCAGAAAATCCACAATGTGCAGCTGGCTGTACCCCGCAGGCAGCGAACAATCCCTCGCCTAAGGGCAACCCTTTCAATCTCACCCTCGCTCAGATCCACACCCGGTACCGGCTAGATAGGGACACCATCGCCACTATAGTGGACCTGATACATGATGACCTGGGAAGCCTAATAAATATCCAGACAGCCATACCCCTTGCTGAAGGTAGTGTCTGTGCTACACTTCCTTGCCACAGGCACTTAAAACACACAGTGGGTCAGCTGCATGTAATCTCCCAACCCTGTTTCTCCCATGTGCTCTCCCAGGTGCTAGATGCACTTCTGTCCCACGTACTTGACCACATCAGCTTACCACGGAGCGTGCAGGAGGTGAATGCAACAAAAATAGCATTCCATGCACTTGCCGCCATGCCGAATGTTATAGGCGCGGTTGACTGAACACATGTGGAGCTGGTTGTACGGCATGCTGTGGAGGTAGTGTACTGCAACAGTAAGCTGTACCATTCCCTCTACGTACCAATGGTGTGCGATGTCCGCAAACTAATCACCCATTACTGTGCAAGATTCCCTGGCTCCACACATGACTCCATGGTGCTGCGCAACTCCACGCTGCCCTGCTACATGGCACGACACGCTGGTCATCGTACCTGGCTGCTGGGTGCATCGAATTGGGGGGGCAGTAAACAGCATAGGCAACCTGGATGCTGGGTGAGTCTAAACGCAAGGCCATGAGGCGTGTTAATTGGGGGAGGGTGGCAGTAAACAGCATAGGCAACCTGGATGCTGGGTGAGTCTAACCACAAGGCCATGAGGAGTGTTGAATTGGGGGGGGGCAAGAAACAGCATAGGCAACCTGGCTGCTGGGTGAGTCTAACCACAAGGCCATGAGCAGTGTTGAATTGGGGGGGAGCAGTAAACAGCATAGGGAACCTGGCTGCTGGGTGATTCTAATCACAAGGCCATGAGGAGTGTTGAATCGGTGGGGGGTGTGGGGGGGGAAATGGGAGAGACAGTAAACGGCATAGGCAACCTGGCTGCTGGGCGAGTCTAAACACAAGGCCATGAGGAGTGTTGAATTGGGGGGGAAACAGTAAAAATCATAGGCAACCTGGCTGCTTTGTGAGTCTACAACAACCTTATAGAGACGTGGAGCCAATTTAACGACGTGATGACCAGGCCCCTCACACAACAATGGAGGACAATCCTATAACAAGAGATCACTTCACGTCACTGGTTACCCCTTCGGGTGCCCCCCAGGCCAGAATTACCTAGTACTTGTAACAAATAGGTACTAAGTCAACACATCATTTATATATCACAATTTTATTTAGATAATCACATATTTTTATCACAATTTATAAAACACATTTTCTAAAAATACAAAAATTCCTAAAAAACCTAATACAAAAATGTCTCATAAAAACCATTACCATACATAAAACAACCTGTGTTGTGCTTAACCCCGTGACATCCTACCTATACAAAGCTGAATCCTGTATAGTATTTTGAAGGAGAACACTCTGTCTCTAAACACACAATGGTCGGTAGCTTACTGGTTCCTGATTATTAAAGGAGACCACTCATCACATCTAACATTGATTCAATATAGTTCTACCCCAACAAGTGCTACCCAGGGGTGAAGTCTAACTAAATTTCTACTATTTATACTGTATCATCACAAAATCACAATACTATAATTGCCCAACATGTTTCGTTCAACAATACTGTTCAACACAATGTTAAAGAACTTCATCAGGGGGACCATCTGTACCCTTCAACCATCTCACTTCTTTTTTAGTTGGTTCAATCCTGCCCAACTCATCACTCTAAAAGATGTTCACAGGCTATAACTGACACTACAATATCTGATTCTTGACCTGGGGACACACAAAACAAGAAAGAGGGGAAAACCAAAAACAACAGTCAGTAATGTACAGTTTTTTTTGCTGTTGGTCAACTTAAACAGTACCTAAGTTTACTGAATTAAGGCTTACCGTGTTGTGCTTTCACAAAGTCACTCGACAACGGTTACTTAAGGGGAGAGCCCCAGCACTTATGCCGGACTACTCAATTCCTAAAAAACACAAAAAACAAAAACGCTCGATCGGTGTGGATCCTGAGTAAAACTTACATGCTATTACCAAAACAATCAACATATCAAAAATGGTTTTTTCTTCATGTTTCCTGGTGTCAACCCGAAGGCTACCCAGGACAACGCTGTTAGTCGATCTCCCTGTGGTGCAACAACCTAAGACTGTGTTGACTACTGTTACTACTCATCAGTGACCAAAGTTGTATCGTCAACGTATGTAACAGCGTCGCTCATAACTCACTCTGTGAGGCCCATAATAAAGTGTACAATTGCCTAACACCATGTGCAAAACGCAAGACGATGTCATTACCTGATGTCTGTACGGAACAGCTCTCCTTAGAAACTGATTCCTATATGCACGAAACCAGCTCCCTTAATGCCGCATATGGGATCAAACTTCCGCAAAGCACCAATAACGTTCCACTCATGTCGTCCTGTGTTACGCCATAAGAAGAGTCCTATAATTGAAGATTAAAGTATACAAACGAAAAATCAGACCCATCAGCGCCCTTTCTACGCGTCAGTAGCACGCTTACTATTTCTTTCTGTCCTGCTCATACCTGAACGGTATGAAGTAGACTTACGTTCTCTGTAACCTGTATCAATCCTGTCGCTGTCCCGCTTCAATGTAGCATACTCTGTTGCTCCTGGAACATTGTTTAAATGTTGTTCCCCCTAGTCACGTGAACACTAACAGTGTCACGTGTCTAACAGGACATCTCGTGACATCTAGATTCTCTCGTCTCGCGCGTCACGTGTTCCACGTCTCGCCACGGACGTACGGTGCTTTCAACACCAACGTGACCCGTAGCAAACGTCAACACAACCACCGACACTCAGGCCGGCCCAATCCGCAAACCGATTCCTGGACAGTAAGTGCAGCCACTGTATACTCTAGCACTCATGCATATCACTAAGAGTATTAACCACAACGCTAAATGTCACGTGACATAGTCCCGTACGCCACTGCCTGTTTCAATTGTTCCTTCGCTGGCACTTATCTCAAGCTTTGTTAACTTCAACTTCTGAATACCTCCCTGTCCCGATTCATCACGATCATGCATTTTAATAAGGTATGCTTCCAGCTAGGTGACTAGTATATATATATATATACACCACGTATCCTTATGGGTATGCCAGTGGACATAAGTACCACAGAACGCAGGACAAGAACAGAACCCAGTATATGTTGTTGTCTGAAGTTGTTGTCGCAACGCATACTGACACATCCAAGAATCACAATATTGAATGGGTCAGGGTACCACAATCAATATTTCCAATTCTCAAATTCATTGAGTCCTTTAGTAACTGAATCTGTAAGAACAATCAACCATTGTTCCTTATACTGTAATTTCCTTACATCTGCATCAGGGTTGCTTGTTCTGTTTAATTTCCACAAGACTGTCCATTTCAATTCATCTGCATCATGGTTCATAATAGAGAAGTGGTTTACCATTGGGGCTGCTGTGTTGTGGTTGCGAATGCAACTCCTATGTTCCCCTATACGTGTAGTCACTTTACGTTCTGTCATGCCAATATAAATCTTATGGCATGGACACCATACTGCATATATCACATGAGTCGAATTACAATTGGTAAATGCCGTTTGATTCCACACTTGAGGAAGTCCCAAATCTACCTCTCTCGTTCTGCTGGTAAATTTACAATTTACACATTTACCACAAGGGGCATGCCCTACTAATGTGGGTAGACCCCATGATTGTGTAATACTAATTTGTTCTTTGGGTCTTTGAGAGATATCATTTCTGGTTATTAATTCTTTCAAATTAGGTGCTCTCTTATACGCACATAGTGGACTTTCCAAAGGACTTTCTCCCCCTGCAAGTACGTGCCAATTCTTTTTGATAATCTTAATGACCTCATTTGTTCTTTCGTTATAGGTACTCACAAACACAATATCATTTCTATTCTGTTTTTTGGGACGATATTCTAATAGAGCCTCACGATGGTTATTAATGGATCTTTTGTATGCTCTTTTGACTATTTTTTTGGGGTAATCCCTATTCATCAATTTCAATTTCAATTGTTCAGCTTCTATATGAAATGTCGAATTCAGCGTGCTGTTCCTTTTCAGCCGAATGAACTGTCCAAATGGTAGATTTTCTCGCGTATGTCTTGGGTGGAATCTGTTAAAACTTAACAAGGCATTCTTATCTGTAGTCTTGTGAAATGGTTTAACTTGCAATTTGTTCTGTGTTTCATCAACCCAGATCGTTATATCTAAGAAATCAATTTTCTCTGAACTCTGTGTGCAAGTAAACTTTAAATATCGATTCAGTTGATTGATCCATTCAAAAAACTCCAAAAATGAACTCACCGTGCCATCCCATATTA
This sequence comes from Ambystoma mexicanum, assembly GCF_040938575.1. NCBI lineage: Eukaryota > Metazoa > Chordata > Amphibia > Caudata > Ambystomatidae > Ambystoma > Ambystoma mexicanum. The sequence continues at coordinate 1,315,096,882 of NC_090922.1, read as the reverse complement.
TCAATATGTCATCAATAAATCTCCGCCATAAGGAAATATTCGAAAAGTAGGGATTGGTTGTTTGATAGATATGTTCTATTTCGAAATTCTCCACATACAAATTAGCCGCCGTGGGTGCCACAGGGGAGCCCATGGCCGTGCCATGTATTTGATGGTATAATTCATTGTTGAACATGAAATAACTCTCTGTTAGAGCCATTTCTGCACACCACAGAATAAAACTGTTGGGTGTGACCCCTGAACTTCTCTTAGTAAGTAATACATTCTCCAATACTTCAAGTGTGTCTTGTTGGGGAATGCACGTATATAAAGCAACAACATCTAGGCTAACTAACAATTGGATTTTAGGATCAAAGTTCATATGTTCAACACTGTTTATAACATCAGTAGTGTCTTGTAGGTAAGAAAACATATTAAGGACAAACGGTTTCAAAAATTTGTCAGCAAATTTTGCTAGTGGTTCCAACAATGACCCTGTTCCAGAAACAATTGGACGGCCTGGTGGATTGAGCAAAGATTTATGAATTTTAGGCAAAGTATAAAACTTTGGAACCGAAGGTCTGGACACTATAAGATAATCATATTCCTGCTTACAGATCCATTCTCTCGACAAAGCTTTATCAACTTTTTCTCTGATGAGGAGGGAAAGTTTATCTGTGGGGTCCTCAGTTAAGCTGCGGTAGTAAGAACTATCACTGAGTTGTCGCTCACCTTCAGCAATGTAGGCTACCCTATCTTGAATCACCACTGCCCCTCCTTTGTCTGCTTTGCGTATAATGATACTTTGATTCTTAGCCAGAGATGTTATAGCTCTCTTTTCAACATTACTTAAATTTTGAAATTTATGAGGAATATGTTCTTTCTCCAGACAGCTAAGGTCATGCCATACTCTTTTGGCAAATACTACGGCCTCTGGGGTGTAACTTGCTACAGGAGGATCGAAATTAGATTTTTTCTTTAATCCACTTTCATTCACAGTTTTATCGAACTCTTTGTCCATAAAATACTGTTTCAGGTGAATCTTCCGGAGCAACTGTTCTATCTCAATCCTCGTCTGAAATTTATTGTAATGTGTGGTGGGAACAAAACCCAACCCATGGTTCAAAACTTTACTTTCGACTGCACTCGGACTATAACAGGATAGGTTAACTAATAAGGGTGATTGCTGCGAGTTCTGCGTTCTTCTGTTCCCCATTGGTTCATATCCTCTCGCTCGTCCAAAAAAGAGACCGTGGATGTGGAGGATTGTTGTTGTTGTGGCGGTGGGCCTGAAAAATATTGATTGTTCATCCCTCTTCTTCTCTGTGTACGCCTGTTACGGTAGCTCCCTCTCTGTTGTCTACCCCTATTCCTAAAGTGTCTTTGACCTTGTCCACTTAGAAAGCTCCCGTCATTTGAACTACCCGAGCTGTACGACGTGTACCCTTTCCTATTCTGTTTTTGTTGTCCAAATTTCCCTTGTTGTTGTTGTATTCCAGGAGGTATATACCCTTCTTTTGTATATGGAAACGCATTCTCATGTGAGTAATGTATCAAATCCTTCTTCATTCGTGCAATTCTGTCCTTAGTACAAAAACTTTTAAAATCCATCATTTCACGAGTTATCTCTTCAAGCCGTTTTTTGTATGTATCTAATGGTACCAATTTTTTGATGGCTTCTCCCATAGTGTCAAGGTCTCCTGTAATTTTTAATGTCATTTCTCTCGCTGTATCAATTATCAGGATCACCCAATCTCTGCCACATTTATTAGCTATATAGCTCCATTGTATGATGAATTCCTTGTTATCCAAAAATAGACGTGGTTCATTCCGTACAATTAAGCCGGTAGGCAGGGAGTCTAACCACAAGGCCATAAGGAGTGTTGAATTGGGGTGTGGGGGGCAGTAAAGAGAACATGCAACCAGCTGCTGGATGAGTCTAACCACAAGGCCATGAAAAGTGTTGAAACTTAGCACAGCATGAGATGCATTAACAGCGGATGTGCACACTGCATGCATTAATCCATCATCACTCCGTCTGCAATATCCCGTAACCTTTACCAAACATCTGTTAAAGTGCACAGAGGCTGGATAGGCCAACAAAAGGCAAAGGTAGATGAGGAATAAGACCAAGGAACATTATCATCAGCAACCTGAACATCAACAAACCTCACACATAGAACGGAACATGACCATACACAGCATTGTGAGTGCATTAAACTTGCTAGTGTGTAGATGTAACTGAAGGTGCTACACAGTAGTATCATGCCAAAGTGCAAGGCCTTCCCAGCCGTGTCTGCATGCATGTAATACATACAGTGCATACATTACTACATGTATTTGGGCCTGCAGAAAACTTACACCACATTTACCAGAATGTACCACATAATATGCATTATAATCAGAGATGCAGGGAATCTATGCATCCTACTCCTACTTGACTTTTCTGCGGCGTTCGACTTAGTGGACCATGACAAATTATGCTTAGCACTATCTAAAAATGTTCAATTCTCTAATGTCTCAACCACATGGATCAAATCCTTATTATCAGAACTCACATCCAGGGTCGATATTGGTGAGGAGGCTGCGTATCCCATATAGTCCATCTAGGCATCCCGCAATACTCATGCATCTCCCCCACTCTTTACAATGCCGATACGAAACATCTGTTCGCAGCACTAGACGCCTTGGGAGTAATCTATACACACAGTTATTGATCCCAATCACTGGCAATATAGATCTGGACTCCATCCTCATAAACAAAAGCTACTCTCTCATCCAGAATTGGATGGCAACAAATAGTCTCTGCCTCAATGGCAAAAAGACTGGGATCCTCATTGTAGGTTCCCCAGTCCGACTGAAAGAAAGACATCAGGATTATACTGCTATTGTCATAGATGGTACTCCCATTCCGATATCCAACCAAGTTAAACCCCTCGGGGTATGCTTAGACTCAAGCCTAACTATGAGCAAACATATCAACTCTCTTGCTTCATCAACAGCCTACACTGCCAAACTCATTGCCCTTAGTCGATAATTTCTCACTCCACAGAACTGTCAAACTTTGGCAAGAGGCCTACTTCTGTCTAAGTTAGACCACTGCAATATACTTTTGCTAGGCACCACAAAGAAAATTCTAGCCAAACTGCAACTATTGCAAAATAAAGCATTAAGAGCAGCTCTTGGAATCAAAAAAAGGATCACATATCACAGACAAGAAGAGAGGTACATTGTTTGCCTATTCAAGCTAGAATTCTAGACAAAACTCTTACCACCACACATAAGTGCATCACCCTTAATGCTCCTACCTATCTAAATAACTGTCTGAATCGAAAATGTCAATCAGATCTCTTAGATCCAATACCAACACCCACTTGACAATTCCCCACTTCAAGAATTCTAGAACAGGAGGATCCAGCTTCCCTGCAGCAGCTCGTATAATATGGAACTCACTCCCCTCCAACATAAGCAACTAGCCTTCCCACACTCGGTTTAAGAAACTCCTAAAAACCTTGTTATTCAATACATTATAAACTGTCTATTTCATAAGCCTCATCCTTAACTACTTGTATTGTTGATTAATGTAAGTGTATACTGGTGCTAACCAATTTTTTCCATCAAAACTATCATGCTGTCAAACGGGAAATTATATCGTGCCTCCTATTGCAATGAATATATGTATATTGGCCTACGCCAAGCTGCTTGTAAGCCACTTGCGAAGAAATCCGTGTTGCAGGGTCCTGACCTTAGAATCAATGTAAACCGTCATTTTAGGTCAATCCGCCATTTTAGGTTCTCTCTCTGTAAGGTCACCCTGTGAGTTAAAATGGTGGACGATGTCATTCCGAAATACAACATGGGTGTCTTGACCTCTGTGTGTAATTAATATGTAACTTGCCTGCAGGCTACTTGTTGGGGTCGTGAACTGAGACCTTGTCCTTCGCTGACTGTGTGTAAAGGATTACTCGCGCCAATGAAACGCGCGAGCATATGTTAAGAACAATGTATCCAAACACTGAACTGAGAACACTTGTTTAACTACATTGTATTAATGTTTGAAGAAGACTTTATGAGAGATCCTAAAATACACTGATACCGTGTAGACTTGTTGGCGAATGTATTAAAGGCAAACCCTAAGCGTATAGATGTGTAAACTCGGTATGAACCCTAGATCAGTAATGTATTAGAGGAATATTAACCCGCAGTAGGGTTGGACATCATGTTCGCAAACGTATATAAAGTGGGACTATTCTAATGTACAGTCCCACTCGCTGTGCACACCGAACCACACTGGAGTTCGCTGTGTTGTACTGAGGTCCGATAGCTATCCGTTACTTTTGTCCTTTGAAACGGTTCAGTATAAAATAAAAGATCTTTGTATGTTCCTTTGTAACCCTTGTTCGGTGTATTTCCTTTTGGGGTACTCAGCCTCGATATTTTCACTTTGTTTTCACAGTCCCTGATTGTTATTACCTAATACTTCTTTTCTTTGTAACCAGAAAGCTTTACTGCAATTACTGTAACCTATACCGTGATACTCCAGGGTTTGGGCGTATTATCAATAAATAAATATATTAATTAAATAATAAATAGTGACAATGCATGACATGCGAAAACACAGTTAAGTAAAAACACAAGTCATGATGGTCAGCCAGAGATTAAACTATCTGCCGCACTGAAATAATTTGTGACTGCACACACATTTCACAGGTACACTGCCTGTCAGTACGCTTGTCATGTCTCCTTAAGGGACACCTTCAAGTAGAATGTGTTTAGTCCACATTTCCAAAATGCAACAATCCTTTACTAACACCAATACATGATTCAAACTTGGCGGCCTCAGCCAATTAAGCTTTAATCATCCATGAAAACACTCACCCACCCTTAATGCGATTAAGTAACCCTTTACTCCTCACACATACAGCGGATTGATATGTGTCCTCGTCGTACGTGTTATGATGTAGATGGATGTGTACATGAAGTCTTGTAAACTGAGACTACATACCATGAACACCACTAAATAACAAATGCAAATTATGTGAATGTCTAAAGTCCCACTGTATAGGCACAGACCACTTTCATTAATAACACATCAATGGGCCTCATTAGGACCCAGGCGGTAAGGGGTTTACGGCGGCGTAAACAGCGCCGACCCTTACCGCCTGATTCCGAGGTCCCTTAGCGCCATGGCGGATTTAACACCTGCTTTTAGCAGGTGTTAAAATCCATGGCGCTAAGGGACCATGTTGTTAATTACGCCACCGTAATTTACGGTGGCGTAATTAACGCCTTCCCCACTCCCATTATGCCCTATGGGGCAAAAATGGGAATGGGGAAGGGTAAATGGGGATTGGGGACTTACCGCCCCGCCATCCTAGGAATGGGGCGGTAAGTCCGCCAACCACCATGGCGTAAACGTAGTTTACGCCATGGTGGTAAAGGTACGACCCAGGCGGTAACTTACCGCCTGGGTCGTAATGAGGCCCAATGACATTTATTTGTATTTTATTGAATTTATATAGCACTTTAATCCAAAGTGCTATACATTAGAACAAGAAAAAATACAACAAGCATAAAATGGCAATTGAATCACAACTCGAAAACAGTTCAAGGAACAATTTACATTTTTGCTGAGGTAAGGCGGGAGTGGAGAGGGACAGAGGTGTGAGAGGGAATGGGAGGTATGAGTGGAGGTAGAAGCAGAAGTAAGAGGGGAGGCGAGAAGGTGTGAGGGAGAAGAGAGGGAAGAGTAAGACTAGATAAGAGCAGGAGGTAGGGTAGAAGGGAGTAGAGAGGAAGGAGAGTGTAAAGAAGTACAAGAGTAAGAGGTAAGGCATGAGGCGGTGGGAGAGGAAGTGAAAGGTGTTAGGGAGGGGAATGGAAAAGATCCATTTGTGTCAGTTGTATGGGATTTGTCAGACGGCAGGTTGACTGTGAATGGTCCATGTGACAGAAACTGCACAACACCCCCCTCCCCCAACATGCATCCGGCCTAAGTTCCCTTGGGGTACAGAGGAAAGAACTTATGCTATGTAAAGTAATTATTTCCTGTGCAAGGTAGTCTTCTCAAATTAACATTGTATAGCCTGTACCAACATGAAATGACCACAAAATTGACATGTTCTCTTTCTCTTGCTTCCATGCAGGTGATGCCGGGTATCCCATGATGCCATGGCTCATGACCCCCAACAGGCAACCCCACAACAGGCACGAAGAGGTGTATAAAAAACGTGCCCATGTACGCGCTCGCTCCACAATCGAGCTGACATTTGGCCTGTTGAAGGCCAGGTCCTGCTGCCTCAGCAGAACTGGGGGAGCCCTCATTTACGGCCCAGAGAAGGTGGGCAAACATTTGCTGGTATGTGCCATGTTGCACAACATGTGCATCTGGCGCAACGTCCCCCTGCCCCCTGACATCGACATGCTGCCACCAGAGGCTGAGGACGAGGATGATGAAGATGGGGATAATGCACTGCACCACAATGGCAATGATGGACGTGCCACAGGGCAAGAACTAATTCAACACTACTTTTGAGCAACGGTTATAGACATGGCACTGGACATGGATCACACTGGGCACTGGACATGGATCACACTGGGTTCTGGACACTGTACATGAATAAATACACTCACACTGAAAAAACAATGTCCAGTCATGTTTTTTTGTAAACCCCATGTGCATTGTGACATGAATAACAATGTACAAATGAGACCTTGCCCACCACTACAATATCGTCCTACTGCTGACCCCACACTCTCACCCCAACTATCCCCACACCACCTCCCCAACTATCCCCACACCCCCTTCCGACTATCCCCACACTTGTGGGTTAAATCTTGGGTTATTGTGTTTTAGAAAATAATTTTAGTAGTGTTTTATGGATTTTGATAAAGATAATTAAAATGATCAAATTTACGAAAGTATGTTGTGTACCAAGTCCATTATTTCAGGACCAATGGGTATAGGCTTTTTCTTTACACCACATCTTTGAGAGATGAGCTATTTATCAGATTAGGTTGTATTGTACCTGTTCTCCTTTTTGTATAAACAGCAGGGATCAGGTTTCACATACTTGGCATATTGGCCTAGCCATTTGCATTGGGGCTAAAAGGTGTGTGATGTGACTTTGGGCTTACAGGGACTCACCAGCATCATCGGATGACCCATCTCCCACTTCTGCATCTCCGACTCCCTCTATCGCCTCCATGTGCATGATGGTGCTGTACTTTTCCTCCCACACCTGCAGCTTGATTGGGGATGGTGGTCCCCCTCCTGTGGCCGTGCCCTGGCTGGCTGTGCGGCAAGGAGGTTGCGCACCCGGAGATGTAGATCAATCCACCTCTTCTTGAAGTCTCGCACAGTCCTGGGTGTTGTCCCATCGCCGAAGGTTTACGGGCAACCTCCTCCCAGATAGCCTTCTTCCGGGTCTGTGTTTGCTGCTGTAGATCGGTGCAGAACACTTTGTGTTGCTTGCGCTTACGAACAGCAGGTTGTCTTGTAGAGATGTCTGGCAACACAAGTGATAGCTCAGGTTTGGCCTCACACTCCTGTGTACTGTGGATTGCAATAGATTGTGTTTTATAATGGCCGCCGGGACATTTCCTGATCTGGTGATGACGTTATTTCCGGTGCCGGTAACAGCGGTATGCACAAAGCCGGATTCAGAGTCAGCATCAACAAGGATGCCGGTATAGGGGGTTTTGGGCCTGTTACAGGCATGCCCGTGCTACCATTTCCAGATGCACACTGACTCAGAATCAACTGTTGATTCCGGCAGCAGTGCTACACGGACACGGTAGCACCGGCATGCCAGTAATCTTTTTTTTTACCAGACAACTCGTAATAAGGCCCACTGTAAAGGAATGCACAATGACAGTACTTACAGAAAGTCATTGTAGATGTGGGCAGTGGTGGTCTGCTTTACTAACTTTCCAATTTTTACACTGAGAAGTTATTGTGAATGCAGGTTAATGTTGTGCAGCAGAAGAGGAAAACATTTAGCGATGAATGTATGTTTAGGTTTACATTAGTACAAACCTATCAACCAAGAAATGGAGCCCAAAGAAAGGAAGAATAGTGAGTGCCCCTGAGCCCACCACCAGAATGGCAGGAGATGTCAATTGAGAGCGTTCATCCAAAGATGCACTTACCTGTTGCCCTGCAAGTGGCTCTCTGGCACTTCCCCCCTTCTGTGGCACGCCTAGCACTTACCCACCTCCCCTGTCCCCTTCTCTCTCTGCACTTGCACGTTCTGAATGTTCACAAGGCCTCGTAGGACTGCCGCTGCCTTTTGCTCTTCATTTATTATTTAATATTTTATTCCACTTTTTGCCTCCCCTCTGCCCTGGGGGCACTTTGAAACACAATGTCTTGATGTATAAGCACCTTACAAATTAAATAAATAAGATGTGACCTAGGTCTCCGGAGGTCCTTGATGAACTTACATGCGTATGTTCGAATTCTAACAGGGTCCTTACAGGATTTCATCCTTTTACAGCTCACAAAGTGAGTACCATGTACGCTCTGCTCTTCATCAGTGTGCAAATGGTTTGAATGTGTGGAAAGCATGTTTTCCGGGGTTTCGCAGTGTCTGCACCATTTTGGATCAGCTTCACCACGCGGAGAGTGAAGCACAGAAGATACACTCCATGTGTTCCCCATCTTTGTGCATGAACCAGAAGGCATCGCCATCAGTATTCTGAGCCAGGCATGGAGGAGGCGGAGATATGATCCTTCTGGACTTTGCATATATTTAAGCATGTGCTAACAGCAGAAAGAATCCATAGCGAACGGTTGCCTTATTATTATTCTCAGCCATGTGTGAATACCAGAGATATATTTATTTGCATTTTAAAGCGCGCTGTTACAGATGTTGCTGTTGTCTTAATTGCATATTTATAACGCGCTTAAACAGGTTTGTAAGCGCGGACCCGGGGATCGAACCTGTGTTGCTTTTTTCGTCTTGCTTAAGCTATCCTCCCGGGACATAGATGATTTACAGTGGTAGGCACATGAACCCGGATACACCATGTTCACGTGCGTATCACTATTATAACCAATGGCCCAGAAATGGGCCTGGCTATAAGGGGTTATATGTTTGTCCCATAAGGGAAAGCCTAAAATGTAATACACAGAAACAAGCGAGAATAAAGAGTTTTATTATACTTTTCTTACTGTGTGTATGTGTTTTGAAATGGATTATTCCATTTCGCACACCATGGAGCTGGATGGAATGTTCAAAAAAGAAATGATTACAAAGGGCCAGAACTCCTTTGCCCAAGAATTGGCTGGGCAGGGAAGAAAAGAATCTAGAGAGGATTTAAAAAAGAAAAACAGTTGGTGGAAAGGAAGTAACAGGAGATAGGAGAAAGAAACAGAGTGTGGAGGAACAGGATATCCTGGAGGCCCGTGGTATTAAGTGCCCTCCCCCAGGACCCACAGATAGTGTGGTACTGGGTTGATGGTGGGGAGTGAACCGTGGGGCCGGGCTGCATGGTAGGAGAAGCCCAAAAGCCCACAGGGCAATGGCTGGTCTCAGCCTGTCCGTGGGCCCGACCAGACAGGCCGAGGAATATCAAAGGGCCCTGGCAGTGTCTAGTCCCCCCACGTGATGGGGGTGTTGGCCTGAACTAGGCAGCCCGGCCTTGACCCAAGTTGGCAGGCCCTTTCTGAAAGTCTTCCCGATACGCTCAAGCCAGGCGGCCCAAGAGATGAAGAGTAGGATGCCGGCTCCACCCTGGAAGATGGAGCTGTGAAGGTAAGTCCCATGCTGCCTTGCAAGGCAGCCTGGGTGAAGCTCTGGCAGCCCACCCCCTGCATCTCTGTGACACAAAGAAGAGGGGGCAGGCTGGGAAGAGGGGTAGGCAGCAGGCATTGCGGTGACCAAGGATGGTGTTCCCATTGCCAACAGGACGCCGCCTGGCTCCAACATGGTGCCACAGGCATGGTGGTGCAAAGGGCGGCATCCCTATGTGAAATGGGACGGCGCTTGAAGTAGATATGGTGCTGCGGGATCCCACGGAAAGAGGGACACTGCCATTGGTCACTGTATACTAGGTATTATGCCAACCCTTATCACATCCAGACTCTCTCTTTGTTATTTTCCCCCTCCTTCTTCCAATGGCACCCATTCCTTTCTCCTTTCTTACTATTTACTGCCCCCTTGGCTCTTCTACTCATTTTCCTAATCATCTTGATTCTGTTATCTTTTCTTCTTCCTTCCCCATCTTCCTTTTTTCTTCTTGGTGACTTCAATCCTCCCTTTCTTATTGCTTCTACCCTGTCTTCACTCCTGTCACTCATCGATTCTTACCATCTAAATCTTCTTCCCTCCCCTCTCTCTCATCGGTTAGGCTCCTGTCTTGACCTTATCTTTTCTCCACTCCTCGCCCACATGGGACTATTACTGCTTTTCTTATTCACTCTTCAGATCATCTTTTACCCTCCCTCTCCTCCTCATTATCTTCTTCCTCATTTCCAACCCATATTTTCAATCGCAAGAATCTTTGTTCTTTCAACTCTTCTTCTTTTCTATACTCTCTTCGTTCTTCTCTTCCCTCCATTTCCTCCTCCTTTCTTGAATTCCACCTGATGACGCTGGAACCTCTCTTCAGTTTTACTCTACTCTTGATTGTAATTACCCTTCCCGCCCTTGTCCCCCTCCTGTAGACCCCTTCAGCCTTGGATGGTGCTGGAAGAAGTTCCAATCCCCCTTCAGACTTCTCTGCTCTTTCCTCTCTACACTCATCCTATGGCCAAGCCTTACTAACTGCTAAAACAAATGCTGCTTTTCTGATCTCACGATTTCCCTTTCCAATCACCCCATCATCTTGTTCAACTTCTGCACACAATCCTCTCTCCTCAATCCCCCGATCCCATCCTTTTTTCATCTCTTTCCTCCACTGACTTCACTAATTGCTTTACTTCTAAAGGTTTTCACACTTGCTTCCGAACTGCTGCTGCCCCATACTACTCCTCCCTGTCGACTTGTCCCTCGTACTCATAATCTTCCTTTTCTCCTCTTTCAACCGTGTTACTTCTGTCCTTCTCGCTTGTACCCAACCCACTGCTTCTCCTTCTGACCTCTTCCGTCCACTCTTATTCCTCAAATCTACCCTCATCTTATACCATATCTGACTTGTCTCACTAGCTCCTTACTCGCAAATTCTTGGATTCCTTCCTTATTCAAACGTGCGCTCATCCTTCACATTTTGAAAAAAAAACCTCTCATGATCCTTCTATCCCGGCAAACTCTCATCCTTTTTCTCATCTTCCCTTTCTCTCCAAGAGCTTAGAGTGTGCTGCATAGTCCCAGGTCACTTTCCTTCTCAATCTTCACTCCCTCCTGCCTCAGATTCAGTCGGGTTTCTGTCCCTCTCATTCCACTGAGAGCCTCCCTCCGTCCTTATTCTTCGTGACTTTTCTGCAGCATTCGATACTGTCGATCATCTACTTCTTCTTCTTACTACCCTCTCTTCCATAGGTTGTTCTGGGTCTGTTATCATAATCTCTCTTTTCATCTTTACGCTGACGATACCCAAATCTGTTTCTCATTCTCCTCCCTTTCTGGCACTTTGCACTCCATGGTTTCTAACTTCCTGTCAGCTATTCAACGTTGGATGTTGTGTCATTTCCTTCACCTCAACCCCTCAAAAACCAAGGTTCTTTTTGTTCCTGCTACCTCGATCCTTCCCCCTCGCCCTCCTCCATATCTTCCCCCACCTCCCTTCCTGAGGCTGCCTAGGGAGATGGCACCATATTGGTGGGTCTGTTGCATCTGTCTCACCCTATGGGTCCCTGATTCCCCTCCAAGGGAGATTTTAGGAAGGGGATTCATGTTTAAGGACCTCATTACAAGTTGGCGGTATCCCGCCGGTAAATCACATTGGATGCCACCAAATGGAATTACAGTTACCAGTACTTGGTCTGCCAGAATTACCAGTCGATTACAAGTGCTGTAAGGTTAGTTACTCCCCATTCCATGGCATCCCATAGGACTCCATGGGGGGAGTTGCCGGTATTGCTGGCATTTTGTGCTGGTGGAGTGGCTGAATTACCTCCAGCTCTTGACTGGAGGTAATTCCGGCCACCCCACCGGCAAATTTGGGATTTACTGGCATGCTAATTCCACACCGGCAATCTCTTAATGAGGCCCTAAGTATTTATAAATAAAGAGGGATCCCAGTTGCGATCCCTATAAAATCCACCTTGTGTCTGTGTCCAGTTAATAAGGTAAGAACTCTTGTCATCAGCAATTTTATTTACAGGTCTAGCGTCCCTCCCTATCAAGGTGGTTGGGGTGGTGGTGAGGGTAGTTCCACTGGGGACTGTCCCTGGTGTGAGATAGGGGATGTGTGCACCCCAGCCTGGACCAGGGTCGTAAAACAGGGGCTACACTAATAAATGCAGGGAATTACCTGAATCCCTAAGAAAGAGCCTGCAGCGTGAAGTGGTAGCACTCTTTCTCACAGTTTCCACGCCTCCATCAAAATGAGCCTTAGTCGGGTGATTGTAATATCTGTTATTTTCAATGCAATGAAGATCGCCTAAAAAAAGGTTAAACTTTGGCCCGGTCATGGGAGTGAACAAAAAAACACAGAAAATAAATAAATATACCTCCCTTAGTTTGTGGTATTCCCTGCTCTAGTCCCATATGCATACAGTGCAGGCCCACCCAGAAGTGAAGTTCCAGCTATACCACTGGGGAACAGTCGAAGACACCAGGGATTCAGGCTTGCTCTAACACACATGCATGCTTATGCACTGTCTCTAGCAGCTGTTCACAGATCAGTTGGAATACTGGGATCTGTATTCTCAAGGCTGGTTCTAAAGCAAGATCTGAAAGCAACTTCTTCCTGCATATTTTCCAATAAGGCAGAACATTCCGTTCCCTCATCCACGACCTTGCATTGATGGTGAAAGTCTTCCAAAAGATGATGCGCCTTCTAGGTATACTATGTGGCTGAGGCAAAACAAAAGAGGTGATGGTTGGAAGGTTTAGAATAAATCTCAACCTCTGGCATTGCTCTGGCCAACCCTCCAGACCATCGTTCTTCGCCTGCCAAACCATTACAAAAGGGGAAAGACCACATGCAAATCAGGCTTGGTCCCACCCCCAAAGGGGTAGTCCAGCCCGAACTGCTAGGTCACATCCCTTCTGCACGAGACCACAAGCATCCCCAGACATATTTCAACCTTGTTGGGCGTCATCAGTGAGGAGTAGCTTGGGTCTCTAGGCCCAGCAGGCACGGGACCCACGTCTGGGCATACCCGTCCCACTCGGGGTGACAAAAGCAAAACAAAAGAGGTGATGGTTGGAAGGTTTAGAATAAATCTCAACCTCTGGCATTGCTCTGGGCAACCCTCCAGACCATCGTTCTTCGCCTGCCAAGCCATTACAAAAGGGGAAAGACCACATGCAAATCAGGCTTGATCCCACCCCCAAAGGGGTAGTCCAGCCCGAACTGCTAGGTCACATCCCTTCTGCACGAGACCACAAGCATCCCCAGACATATTTCAACCTTGTTGGGCGTCATCAGTGAGGAGTAGCTTGGGTCTCTAGGCCCAGCAGGCACGGGACCCACGTCTGGGCATACCCGTCCCACTCGGGGTGACAAAAGCAAAACAAAAGAGGTGATGGTTGGAAGGTTTAGAATAAATCTCAACCTCTGGCATTGCTCTGGGCAACCCTCCAGACCATCGTTCTTCGCCTGCCAAGCCATTACAAAAGGGGAAAGACCACATGCAAATCAGGCTTGGTCCCACCCCCAAAGGGGTAGTCCAGCCCGAACTGCTAGGTCACATCCCTTCTGCACGAGACCACAAGCATCCCCAGACATATTTCAACCTTGTTGGGCGTCATCAGTGAGGAGTAGCTTGGGTCTCTAGGCCCAGCAGGCACGGGACCCACGTCTGGGCATACCCGTCCCACTCGGGGTGACAAAAGCAAAACAAAAGAGGATTGGAAGGTTTAGAATAAATCTCAACCTCTGGCATTGCTCTGGGCAACCCTCCAGACCATCGTTCTTCGCCTGCCAAGCCATTACAAAAGGGGAAAGACCACATGCAAATCAGGCTTGGTCCCACCCCCAAAGGGGTAGTCCAGCCCGAACTGCTAGGTCACATCCCTTCTGCACGAGACCACAAGCATCCCCAGACATATTTCAACCTTGTTGGGCGTCATCAGTGAGGAGTAGCTTGGGTCTCTAGGCCCAGCAGGCACGGGACCCACGTCTGGGCATACCCGTCCCACTCGGGGTGACAAAAGCAAAACAAAAGAGGTGATGGTTGGAAGGTTTAGAATAAATCTCAACCTCTGGCATTGCTCTGGGCAACCCTCCAGACCATCGTTCTTCGCCTGCCAAGCCATTACAAAAGGGGAAAGACCACATGCAAATCAGGCTTGGTCCCACCCCCAAAGGGGTAGTCCAGCCCGAACTGCTAGGTCACATCCCTTCTGCACGAGACCACAAGCATCCCCAGACATATTTCAACCTTGTTGGGCGTCATCAGTGAGGAGTAGCTTGGGTCTCTAGGCCCAGCAGGCACGGGACCCACGTCTGGGCATACCCGTCCCACTCGGGGTGACAAAAGCAAAACAAAAGAGGTGATGGTTGGAAGGTTTAGAATAAATCTCAACCTCTGGCATTGCTCCGGGCAACCCTCCAGACCATCGTTCTTCGCCTGCCAAGCCATTACAAAAGGGGAAAGACCACATGCAAATCAGGCTTGGTCCCACCCCCAAAGGGGTAGTCCAGCCCGAACTGCTAGGTCACATCCCTTCTGCACGAGACCACAAGCATCCCCAGACATATTTCAACCTTGTTGGGCGTCATCAGTGAGGAGTATCTTGGGTCTCTAGGCCCAGCAGGCACGGGACCCACGTCTGGGCATACCCGTCCCACTCGGGGTGACAAAAGCAAAACAAAAGAGGTGATGGTTGGAAGGTTTAGAATAAATCTCAACCTCTGGCATTGCTCTGGGCAACCCTCCAGACCATCGTTCTTCGCCTGCCAAGCCATTACAAAAGGGGAAAGACCACATGCAAATCAGGCTTGGTCCCACCCCCAAAGGGGTAGTCCAGCCCGAACTGCTAGGTCACATCCCTTCTGCACGAGACCACAAGCATCCCCAGACATATTTCAACCTTGTTGGGCGTCATCAGTGAGGAGTAGCTTGGGTCTCTAGGCCCAGAAGGCACGGGACCCACGTCTGGGCATACCCGTCCCACTCGGGGTGACAACAGCAAAACAAAAGAGGTGATGGTTGGAAGGTTTAGAGTAAATCTCAACCTCTGGCATTGCTCTGGGCAACCCTCCAGACCATTGTTCTTCGCCTGCCAAGCCATTACAAAAGGGGAAAGACCACATGCAAATCAGGCTTGGTCCCACCCCCAAAGGGGTAGTCCAGCCCGAACTGCTAGGTCACATCCCTTCTGCACGAGACCACAAGCATCCCCAGACATATTTCAACCTTGTTGGGCGTCATCAGTGAGGAGTAGCTTGGGTCTCTAGGCCCAGCAGGCACGGGACCCACGTCTGGGCATACCCGTCCCACTCGGGGTGACAACAGCAAAACAAAAGAGGTGATGGTTGGAAGGTTTAGAATAAATCTCAACCTCTGGCATTGCTCTGGGCAACCCTCCAGACCATTGTTCTTCGCCTGCCAAGCCATTACAAAAGGGGAAAGACCACATGCAAATCAGGCTTGGTCCCACCCCCAAAGGGGTAGTCCAGCCCGAACTGCTAGGTCACTGCTAGGTCACATCCCTTCTGCACGAGACCACATGTGCATACTATGTGGCTGCACTGATATAAAGATGGCTTGCCCTGCATTTTTTTGTAAGTGCTGACTCGATCTTTCTATTTGAAGCCCTGAACGCAGTCTTGTACAGACCCTCCAGCTCATAGCGATTTCACAAAACCACGTGCAAAATCAGTAGTTTTTAACACCCATACAATCAAAACACAAAAGGCCAGGTTATTTTTTGGTGAAAGTGATGAGAATCGCTAGTGCTAGCGCATCTCATCCCTTGTACCAAAAAAGGATCATCCCAATCCACAAAGGGCATCTGAATGGTATAGGCCCCCATTCAGATTCAATTTTTAAGCCATTTGCGCACATCATGCAGCATTCCTGTGCATTTAAAAGTGCATCCCGAATTCACAAATGAGATGTGTTTTAAATGTGCAGAACACTAAGGCAACCTCCTGCGCCTGTTTAGAATAAGTGCAGGGCGGTGTGCATTGTCATGCAATTTATTTTAAGTGTGACAGCTGTCTCACTTGCATGTCTATGGCCCTCATTATGAGATTGCCGGTATCCCGTTGGAAATACTGGTGGGATACCAGCAAACTCACCTACCGGTTCAGCCGCCTGATATCTCGGTATCACCGGGATATTACAAGCAGCGGAAAACACGGGTATGGACTCCATGGAGGGGATTGCCAGTATTTCCTTCACCGGTAATTCCGATGCAGGAAATACCAGAATTTATTTGCTGGTGGGTGTCTGATTTATCTCCAGCTCTTTGCTGAGGTGTATCAGTGAACCTCCACGGGCAAACTTGTAGTTTCCTAGCATGGTAAAAGTGCTGGTGCCGAAATTACCAGCACTTTTCTGGAATTTTTCCCGCACTGGGAAACCTGTAATGAGGGCCATGCCTTTTAAGGGCTGTTAAGGTAGAATGCACTCCCAGCCCCCAAATAAGGGCTGGAAGACTGTAGAACATCAGTGGCTGGAGAGCCCTGTAAATGTATTGAATTGGGCTGGCCAGTGCATCATTTGGGCTACAGCTCAGTGCCCTGGAAATGCGTAGGTCACCTTTAAGAATAAGGTGACACGGGGTGCGCTTGAGAGCAGCACACAAGATGGCTGCTTAGCAGCGTAGCCCCAACCCATCCCGACATAGCTCTACTATATTTATCTGATAAACAACAGAGTGTACAGGCAGTGTGTGAGGACAAGGGCAGCTGAGATCTGGCGGAAGAGTTCACGCTGGGTTTCAGTGAGGAAATAGCGAAGGAGCCGCCAAAATGAGCAGGGCAGCAATACACCTCGGGAAGGCCAACACGGAACACAGGAAACGAAGGCCCCGGCGGGAGGAGAGAAGTCCTGTATAGGAAACCCCCCCAGGATGGCAACAGTGGTTGTGCACTGCAGAAGAATGGTGCACCGATCGACACACAGTGGGGCCCACCGGAAAGGACGAAGAACGACCATTGCCACGCCGACTCACAGAGAGAACCAGAACTGTGGCAGCACACTGCGGGAGAAGCCATGACCAGAGGGCCCACAGAGAAAGCAAAGAGGCTCAGAAGAAGCTGCCAGGACAGGACTGGGGAAGGAAATGTGGGCACCTGAAGAGAAGTGGAGGGGATGGTACCGGTGCTCACTGAAAAAGCTGCAATGGAGCTGATGCAGAAACCAGGACACGAGGCGACCTCAGGAGAAATGCTGTAGCACCAGGTGAGAGAAGGCCCCCCAGGCCGAGGTGAAGGACTCCCAAAAGGAAAACAATCTAAACGGCCAGAGGGACGCGATACGGACGCCAGAAGCGGGACAGAAAGAAAAGTGCAGGTAAACAATGGGAGGGGCGGCAAGAGTAATTGGTGATTCTTCACAAACCATTGGGTGCAACTACCAGATGGCAAACCTGGACCCCTCCACCCCGATGTGCCCCGGACGCACGATATCCGGGAAGAGTGAGATCGCATTGTAAGTGACTTCAATCCAGCACTCTAACTAAGTCAATGCTAATTATGGGATGCCCAATGGTGGTTTTTGGCAGTGATCTCCTGTGCTCACTGACATAGGCAAAGGTAGATGGTGGCCTATTTTACAGGTTTTCACTGCTCAATTTCTGGTGATTTCTAGCGAGCAGCAGGCTTTCCAGTGGCCATTATGATGTTTCTGCTGCCAGCAATGCACAGTGATGTTGCAGGGCTTGGATGAGTGGGTTGACACATCCCACAAGCCCCCCTCTTGCGATGGCCGTTGAACTTCCATCAATGGAACTTCGCAAGACTGGGATGTAAGCCTCATCTCTCCGGATTCCACCAATGGCAAAGTTCATCGTCTTTTCCTCCATCAGGGGTGGATCGATCGGTTCTCCTCGCCAGTCCTGATGGGAGTATTGAGCGATACACCAGGCCCCTCGGATCTTTGCTCCTGGTCCCCGGGTCGTCCTCCTTGGTCAGTCTCCATGGTTTATCTCTCTCTCTTTCTCTCTCCTAGGATGACAAAGCAAAAACATATTTGTAGACATTTCCCCACCACTATTAATGTAGTGGGGTGGACATATACATTTTATAAATCAGGAGACATTTTTATTATTGTATTTTATAGACTATATGTGGAATATTTTAGGGTTGATATTTTATGGATCTGGAGTGGCCCCCTCTGGGGTTCCAGAAGACTCCAGTTGCTGCAGAGTGTGCTTAGGATGGCAACACTTGAGCTGATTAATATGAAACCACTTGTCTTCCCCTTCTGCCAAACTGCCTTTGGGGATGCAGATTTTGTAGGCGACTGGTGAGATCTTGTCTACAATTTCAAAAGGTCCCTTCCAGGTAGGCAGAAATGTTCGCTGTTTGGCCTGGTTCCTTTGGAAATTGTATAGATAAACACGGTCTCCTACATTGTATTCCTTTCTGGTAGTCGTTAAGTCATAGTGGGTCTTCATGCTGCAGGCTGATCTTTCTAGATTTCGCTGAGCATAGGCAAAAGCGTGTTGAAGGTGTTTTCAACATACTCATGAGTTGTGGAGGCATTGACCAATGTCTGCTCTTGGGTCCTGTAGAGCAAATGCTGGGGAAGCACCATCCTGCGTCCAGTCATCAGCTCAAACGGTGACATTTTAGTTGCAGATGAAGGGGTAGATCTGATGGCCATTGGGAAAAGAGCTAATCGGATATCCCAACTTGGCCCAGAGTCTGCCACAAACGTTTTTAATATGCTCACAATGGTTTTGTTGTAACGTTCTACTGCACCACTAAAGGCTAGCCGGTAAGCAATATGTAGCTTCCTTTTAACCCCAAGTATATCCCACATCTTTATCATTACTTTGCTGGTGAAATGGCTTCCTCTGTCTGACTCAATCCTTTGGGGTAGTCCAAAACGCAAAAAGATGTGGTGGATCATCAGGGCAGCTGCTGTTTCTGCCTTGCAGTTTGGGGCCGGGAGACATTCCACCCATTTAGTAAATAAGCATGTCACGTGTCAACATGTACTTATTTCCCCTAGAGGAGCAAATCACGGGCCCGATGAAATCTACTTGCAAATCTGACCATGGCAGTGTCATCCCCCTCTTTGGAGAGACGCACAGTGTGTGAGGGATGTTGGCTGAAATTGTGCACACACAAGACACCCCTTCAAGTATTGGTCGAGGTCCTGCCCCATGTGTGGCCAGTATGCAACCTCTCTTAAGATTTCAAGTGTTGTATGAAACCCCCGATGCCCGGCTGTGGCCGCATCATGGGCATGACTTAACATCAGGCTTCGGAATGAGGTAGGAACCACCCACTGATCATGGCCAGGCCGGGATTTCCTCACCAACAAACCGTCTTGGATTTAGAACATTTTTAGTAATTTCATCAACACCCTGAGGTCCTCTTTCCCAATGTAATCGGTATCCGTCAGGGGAAAGTTCTCAGGGTCCTCAATGTGTTGATAAAACGTACCAATTATTGGATCCCCTTTTTGAGCCGTAATCAAATCAGCATCTGGGGTCTCCTTACTCCATTGTGCAGTTGAAAGATCATTGTGAGCATTTGTCTGGGACCTAGTGATAGCAGTGACCTGGATTTCCCCCAACAGGGACTCAATCTCTGTTAGATCCCCTTGGATGGCCCCGGTTTTGGCCAGCTGATCAGCTAAGTCGTTTCCAGTTTTGTCTGGTCCCTCTACTTTGGAATGACCCTTGATCTTTTTCCAGTAGATGGTCAACCCATTCCAGGTGCTCCACAAACCCGTTCCGTACATAATCTGAATCAGTGATTATGACCAGTTCGTGGAGTTGATGTTGGACAGCAGTGAGGATGGCTTGATGCACAGCCATCAACTCTGCCACTTGACTACTTTGGGGACCAATCTTGTACCCAGCGGAGAGTTCTGGGGACTCATTCACCCATGCATTCCCTACGCCGGCCACAAGTTCTTTTTCCCCGTTGTTGTCAACATGGTAAGAGCATCCATCCACATAGACAGTGGGCATTCCCTCACACTTGTCTTCTTTAAAGACTTTGTGTGAGGAATTGAGGTATGCCTCCATGTTGTCCTTGATTTTTAGACTTTCGTCCTCGAGAAAGTTTTCTCTGGCACAATCATTCAAGTCAGCCAGACCTTGCGCGAGGGGACTCTTCTTGTTTTGGCCATATCTGACCTCCACAGGAAAGCCTTGCATTGACAGAATCCAGGAAGTAATTTGGGAATTACTCACATTTCCGGGCCGGATTCTGTCACTTTGGAGATATTGTAGAGGCTAGTGTGGAGTCTCCACTATAATGTGTTCCCCCTGGATAAATGGGCAGTAATTCTTCAATGCCCACACCGTTGCCAGGAGTGCCTTCTCACAATCGTTGAATTTTTCCTCCAGAGAGGATAAAGTTTTACTCGCATAGGAGATTACTTTATTGACCTTGTCATGCTTTTGGTATAATACTGAGGTCAAGCATGTATTAGAGAACCCTGTCTCCAAGAAGAACTCTTTGTTTCTGTCAGGGTAAGCTGGGCAAGGCACTTATGACAGGCTTCTTTTGAGTTGTTTTACTGCCTTGGATTGTTCTGGACCCCATTTCCACTTGACCCCCCCTTCAAAAGATGAATCAGGGGTCTGGTGATCTCTGCCTAGCCCTCAATGAACTTTCTACTATAATTAGTCAGTCCAAGGAGGCTCCTTAGTTCCCACAGAGTTGTGGGGTCCTTTAATTTCTGGATTGCTTCCACTTTCTTTTCCTGGGGACAGAGGCCCTTAGGAGTAATCTCATGCCCCAAGAAATTAACACAGGTTCTACACCACTGTGCTTTCTGAAAGGAAGGTTTTGCTCCGGCGGCCCTCAACTGTGTCAGAACATAATGGATCTCTGCTATGTGCTCCTCCACAGTTGAGCTTTTGATGAGGACATCATCTACATAAGCCAGGTTACCCCTTGCGCCCAGGTCGGGCATGGCCTTATGTAGGAAAATGTTGAACTCATTGCCGGAGTTGAGGTATCCGAAGGGAGTCCGGGTCTATGTGTACTGCTGGCCCCAAAGGTAAAAGCCAGCTTGTATTGGTCCTCCCTACTGACAGATACAGTCCAGTATCCATTGGTCAGGTCTATTGCAGTGAACACCTGTGACCCCTGGATCTGGGCCAGCCCTTGGTCAATGTAGGGAAGAGGCCATCAGGAAGTATGGACCCCTTTGTTGAGCACCCTAAGGTCAGCGCAGAAACTCCACTGGCCGTTTGGCTTCAATATCCCCAGCATCGGATTAATGAAGGTGCTGTGGACTGGACGGATTACCCAACAGGAATCAAGGTTCTTATTGATTTCAGTAAGGGACTTCATTGATGCGAGAGGCAAGTGATATTGCTTCACAAACACTGGAGTCATACCAGGGTCCGTGGGAATTGTTGTTGTGTGGATGTCGGTGCAACAACAGTCATATGAGTCCACTGCAGAGAGATCCTGAAAATCAAAGAAAACTTGTTTCAACTTTTGCTTCTGCTCCAGAGTCTCACAGGCATCCGCTAGGTTGACTCTCTCTTCAACCATCTGCCTGAAGCCTGGAAAGACTTCTGGTTTTGCTATCTCAGCGGCCTCCTCCAGCTGGGTGGAGAAGTCCCTGGTCAGAATGCAGATTTGGACTGGTGGCTTCAGGTGGGAAAGGCAGCCCTCATGGACCTGGAAAATCACCTCATCCCTCCTGAAGTCACAAGTCACATCTTCCTTGCCATAAGGGCAGGAAGTGTACACCAGGAAGTTCCCCCCATGCCGGGTAATGATCCTGTCTGGTGTTGTATTGTTATCACTATCACTGTCAAAACAGTCCTTGGGGATTGGTCCTAACAGTTAATTCCCTAAATCAATAGAAAAATGTCGGTCATCAACCGCCATTCCAATAATGGTGCCTGCGGCTAGATTGATACTCTTTAAGTCGCTGTTATCCACCTCTATTGGAATGGTGTCATGATCTACATTGACTAGTGGTGTTGGGTTTACCCCCAACCCTTGCTGTTGGAGAGAAGCATTTAGATGAACATAGGCATCAGGGTTTTTCAATTTCTGTCCTCTTTTAACTTTCACTTACAGGGGGAATTGTCAGGTCCTTTCTGGGATGGTGACTTCCTCAACAATCTTAATTTCAACTGCACAATTGAGCTGACCTAAATGCTTTCTCTGGATTATCAAAGCCCATGGGATTATCTGCTAATCGGGACCAAGCTTTGAAGTTTATTAGGTCCAAACTAATGGCAAAGCGATTGAGAATATCACTGCCTAAGTAAAAGGTGGCCGTGACGTCTCGCACAACCCAACAATTATGGACTATGCTCTTGTTGTCTATGGAGATTTTGAGCATACACCTGCTTGGCAGGAGATGTTTGGAATTGGGTGTTTCCAGGTCCATTTCCCATTTGACTATGAGTCTAAATGTGGGAATGGCTGGATCTTTTGGGAGTTGGCGGAACATGGCTTCGCTGATGAAGCTCTTACCGTTGTTCACACACACTCGGGTGAGAGCAGAGTCCTTCCCATCATTTAACTGAACCGGGATGAACAACTGCTCTCCAATTTGCTGAATATCAGCCAGGCTCTGAGCTGATTTCACATCTTTCTGGACTATTGGAGTGGAATGTCTGATTGTGGATTGGTAAAGAATTTCAGAGTGTTTCATTCCAGTGTGGAATACCACCTTAAACTGGAAGGAAGGTTGATTTCCAGAAATAGAGAGGACCCCCCATCACCAGTCTGTTGTCCTACTGCTATTACTGTCACATCTGGAATTTGATTGTTCTGGAAGTTAAATTCTACTTGGTCAGATTTTTGTTCAACCATGTGGCATGTGCTGTTTAAACTAATATGGTTGACACTCTGTTTCAAATTTATGGGTCGGCTAGCCTGGGTCCAGAGGACCTTGTTTACACAGTCTATTAGGGGTGACAACCTTCTCAGGAGGTTATTCCCTAGTAAACAAGGGATGCCCTCTGGAGTCACTACTATGACCGGGTGTTTCACCTTGTGTCGGCCAATTTTAATGTCCAAATCCGCAGTCCCCTCGACAGGAATTTCCTTCCCATCAAAGTTCTCAAGTTATCCAGGAAGGGAGGTGAGAGGAATTTGGTATTTCTCCCCGCTTCCTGAATTTAGTTCATCAATGGCCTTTTTGGACAGAAGGGTAGCTTGGGATCCAGTGTCCACCAGTGCAAAAATTGTACCCTGCCCCTGTACTTGAACCGGGGCATAGTATCTTCCCTCCTTCTCCGCAAGGGGGCACAGATAATGCACATTTTTGGACAACTGGTGGGCTAATTATTTACTTTTGGACATACAGAGAGAAGAGATTTGAGCAGAATTCTGTGGGGAGTCTCGGGAATCTGAAAGAAAAAGTTGGCAACTGGAGGTAGGAGCGGTTTGGGGTTCCCCTGGTTCTGGTTCTGGGCCGCCCCCCCTTTTTGAAGGCAGTCACCAGGATGGGTTTGAACCAGGGGATTTTCATGTTGTTGGTTCTGGGATGGGACGATGGGCGGCGCTAGCTCAGACCCCACATTTACCCAGTCTGAATGTGAATTCCTTGGGACCCATTTTTCTCTGCGAGGAGTTCCCCCATCTCTGAAGGAGAAGATCCTTTTCCCAGGATCCTCTGAGGATCCCTCTCCTTCAAATTGGAAGATCTGTACCTCCTCCTCAAAGAGGGTCTGTTTGGGTTCTTTGTTTCTCCTACCCCCTCTCTGCTCCTTGGGTGGCAGACTTTCAGGGGTAGGAGATTTTGCTTCCGGTTCCTGGGTTTCCAGGGGCTGTTTACAAGTGGGGAAGGAGGCTTCCTCCAAGGCTTTACACGTGCCTTCCCCTTGTGCCTCCTCCCTGGGAACCAGTGAGTTATCGGGGTGCTGCCCCCGTCATTGTTCTGGAGCACCAGGTCCAGAGTTTGGGGCATTCTGTGCCGGCATGCTCATCTGAGGGTTCTGCTGAGCCCTCAGCATGTGATCCAGATCGTGTGCCATATTTTGGACCTGGTGCTCAAGCTGTGAAACCCGCTCCGGCTGATATGGGGTTCTGTTTTCTCCCATGGGCTGATCCCGGGAAGGGTAGCTATCCCTTCTCTGGTAGTACCCCGGGTTGGGAAGATTTGAGCATTATTTTGATTTTCTATGGGCTTCTGCACCTCATAGATTCGGGTGGCCTGTTCAATGACACAGTCTAGTCACCTTTTCTCATGAAAATCTCTCACTAGCTGGGTCATGATGTATTTGGGTAAGGCATGGAAAAACGTATTAACAAATTCTTTAGTATCCGTGCGCACCCTTTTGGTAGTCTGTGCAAAGGCACGCTTCAACTCCTGCACAAATTCTTGTGGGGCCTGATCCTCCCCACATTGCAAATTGTAGGCTGCCTTGTGAGCCTCTTGAGGATTTCTATGAGCAGAAAAGTGCTTTAAGATGGCCGCCCTATATGTGGACCATCTTAAATGATCTTGGCCCTCCAGCCCCGCATAGAAACTGGAGTATTCTGGGGAGAATGTCCATTTGACGTACTGAATGCAGCAACTGCTGTCCTTCAAATGGAAAGTCTCCATCATTTGCTCAAAGAGCTCTAAGTGTTCCCACACAGAATACTTGGCGTTCTTGTGATAAGGCGTGATAACACTCCTTATTGCCTTAATCTGTTTTACGGGGTCCTTAAGCAAGGCCCTTTTTGCCTTATTGTACTTCTTGGTTCGGGTAACCCTGGTCCATTCATCCTCTGACTCAGAGGCACTGCTCCCAGAGGTGCCCGTCTGATCTTCCAGGTTTTCCCGGATTCTGCGAGCCTGGGAATGGCTGGTAGAATGTGGGGACCTGGTCTCCTGTGTCCTGGGACATTCAGAGGAGTCTTCTGATTCCTCCTTTCTCCCAGGATTTGATGGGTACACCCCCCACTGACCTAACTGGGCAGAGGTTTTCAGGATGCCACTGGTGGGCCTACTCTCCTGGGGTTCCCCATAAATTGCACTGTACTTGGGTGCCCATACCCGGATGCCCTCCCATCCATTCCTGGGAGGTACTGGCCTATGAGCCCCATACTTCTGACTGGATAGTAATCTGCCATCCCTGTGGCCCTGGGCTCATGTGCGCCAGGGGCGTGGGGTGGCAGAGTCCAGGAACTGGGAGAGATGGAGGCCTCTGGTACTAGGGCTCCTGAGGTTATGCTCAGGTGTTTCCCTTTCCCAGCGAACCTCATCTCTATCAGCCCCTGCTCCCTGTTGCCATGCAAGAGCCTGAGCTTTCTGTTCCTTAATCAAGGCCTTACGAGACTCTATCAGTTTGCATGGCTACTTGCTGCTGGAGCCTATCATTGTGCTGACAGAGAGCTTCATTTTCTCTCTGCGCTTCCTGGTTAGTCCTGGAGTACTGGGCCAGTCTTTGCTGCAGGAGGGTTGCCTCCTGAGTCCCATCCCTAGTGGCCTGTTCCTTTCTTGCCAGAGCATCTTCCACCCTCCTGGTGTGCTCTACCAAGTTTTGATGTTCTTTTTGGAGGTCACCCAGTCCCTGGAGGGCCAGGTGATGTTCTTCCAGCCTCCCTTTTAAGTTACAGACTTCCTGGCCTAAGGTATCCCTTTCCTGAGCAAGAGCCTGCCTCTGTGCCGCCAGGTCGTCCCTTTGCCTTTGAAGGGCGCCAGCTTTCCGGCCCTCTTCCTCAAATTTTGCCTGGGTGTCCAGGCCTTTCAGAAATAATTTGTTGCACTCTGCCTTTTCTCTATCTAGGTGGCTTTGCAGTGTGACTGCCTGTTCTGTGCATACCCTATTGAAATCCAGTTGTTGCTCCAGCTTTTTCTGGCTCTGCAGTAGGGAGTCCAAACCTTCTTGATACTTCTTCTGCAAGGCCAGAATTCTGGTATCCTGGTCTGCCCTTTCCTGTTGCAGGATACCCATCTCCTCTTTGATTTTAACTAGATGTTGCCTACTTTCGTTTTCTGACTCCTGGCTCCTCTGCAGCCTGTTCTCAGAAGAGTCCAGATCAGATTGGGCCTTCTCTAATGCCATCAGTTGGCTACTTGCCTGATCTTGGCCTTCATCACAATTGTCCTGTATGGCTCCCATAGATAAATATAAATATGCTGCTACCCTGGCAATCTTGTTGTGCTCATCTTTGGTCTTAGGGGCCATATATAGTTCACTCAGGGCCGCATGTAAGGGACCCTGATCTCTCCAGTATCTAACCCAGTTGCAGTGACCTGTTGTGTGATCGCCTGCAACCACACATTCTGGTCCTGCTGAGTCCACTCACCTCTCACAAATAGCTTATGTAAGAGGTGCTCTCTAGCTATCTTGATCTCTACCAATCTGGAAATTGATTTCCATCCTGACTTACAGAAGTTTATTATTTTATTTTGCAAAACAGACCGTTTCCTTTTGAGGGGTGCTTTTACAGTGTAACACAGTGTGGTAGCCCAACAGGATTTATGTATCCTGTCAGTTAGCACACTGTATTAAGCTGCACAAGTGGTAGTTCTAATCCAGAAGCCCGGCTACCGAGCCCCCAATCTGTAAATGACTTCAATCCAGCACTCCAACTAAGTCAATGCTTATTATGGGATGCCCAATGGCGGTTTTTGGCAGTGATCTCCTGTGCTCACTGACATAGGCAAAAGTAGATGGTGGCCTATTTTGCAGGTTTTCGCTATGCAATTTCTGGTAATTTCTAGCGTGCAGCATGCTTTCCAGTGGCCATTATGATGTTTCTGCTGCCAGCCATGCACAGTGATGTTGCAGGGCTTGGATGAGTGGGTTGATACATCCCACAGCATTCGGAGGAGTGGGAGAGGCATGCAGGCACCTGCAAACTGGGAGAGAGTGCTAATGTGCAAATCAGTGGTAGAGAACTCCACACCCTCACACAGACAGCAACATGGGCAAATACAAAGTGATGAAGACATCCCAAAGTAAAATGGATAGGCACACGACAGATCACACAGAGAAGAAATATGCACAGGAAGCAGAGCTCTCTATCCAGGAGGAGGTCCAAACTCCAGATCGAGAGCCGTCCATCTCTGAAGTCCTGAAAGTGGGTACAAGAGTCCAGATCAATCTTAGAAGCTAAGATTGGGCATGTGGGGTCTGATGTTTCTCTGTTAAGACAAGACTTATGTGCGATATCCTCAGTGGAAAAAGAGGAGCGAATAGGCCACCTGGAGGATACAGTCCACATGCTTCAAGCCCGGGTGTTGGATCTTCCCTGAAAAACCCACATACTGGAGGAGAGGGCCAAAGACACAGAAGGCAGTCTCTGCAGGACGAACATCAGAATTATTGAGGTGCTGAAAGGACAGAGAGGCCAGTGATGGACTTGTTTCTACAGAAATTGATATTGGATGCCCTTTGTAGCAAGAGGCTGACTAACATTTTTTCGATTGAAAGGGCAAATAGAATCCTGGGGAGGCACCCGCCCTCGGGGTCACCACCAAGACCGGGTGATAGTCAAGCTCTTTAACTATGGGGACAGAGAAATTATATTGCAAGTAACCAGGAGCAGAGGGCCAATGCCAATCGACCATGCAGTGGCCACGATTTTTCTTGACTACACCTTGCAGATACAATGGTTGAGAAGGTCATTCAGGGAAGCAAAGTGGCATCTGTAAACAAACAGCATAAAGTTTGTTGAGAGTAATTCAAGGGGATAACCCCTGCATATTTCAAGACCCAGGGAAGGTCTGGGACTGCTTGGAGTGCAGAGGCATCCAAGATGAGCCCCAGAAAACGTCTAATGAACAGGCGTGAGAACAACCAATGGAGTGCGGTAGGAAGGAAGAAAGTCTGTAAGAGTTGAGAGATTTACTGTGAACTCAGAAGCAGCAATCGAAAGGAGGGTACTACCCCAAGTCCCGGAAGAAGGGATATGGAATCTGTCCCCACAAGAGGATGGGCTTGAGGCCCCAGCTACCTGAGAAGCCAGGGATGAAGGTGAAGTGAGGTCAGCAATTGGGTAGGATGAAGTCAAGGGGGAAGCCCACCGACCCCCAGGTGGCTACTGGGTGTGTGGTAGGTGGGGATTCAATGGTGAATATACAAATGTATGGATCCACTGAAGATGGGTCGGATGTGCCGAATAGGCGGTGGTAGCAGCGTTAAGGGGATGGGACGAGGCGGGGAACTGTTGGTGAATGGTCAACATGTTGTTTAGGGAAGACAGATACTTCACATTTGGGGGAGGAAGTATGGGATGAGAGGGAGTGAGACAGAGTGGAGCTGGAGGGCTAGAACGCAAGTATAAGTTATGTATTGGGGGACGGGGAGTTACATTATGCAATACAATCAGAGTTCTAAGGGGCAGATGGGGACACATTTCACAAAGGAAGGATCTTAAACTGGATGAACTGCATGTATACAGGAATGGGTGAGGGAATGCTCTCATGCATGTCGTGGAATGTTAACGGGTTGAATGTTAAGATAAAGCAGAGTGTGACATTCCAAATATTAGGCGACACAAACCAAGCAGACTACTGCCGCAGGAGACACACCTCCTGAGAGACTCAGGCAACCTTTTAGGAAGGGCACTATACAGGTGAGTGGCACACGCATGCTTCTCAAGGGGCTCCAGCGGGGTCGCAATATTGCTTAAAAGATCATTGAACTTGGTGATCACCAAAGTGGTGTAGAATCCCAGGGGTAGAATAGTCAGGGCCACTGGAACATTGGGCAGGGAACAATACACATTCATTAATGTATATTCGTTATTTGGCATTTGCATAGTGCCTTTTACCATTGTTATGATTCCAAAGCGCTGTGGGTTGAACGCCCATGGGACCGCAGTCCAGGTCAGTGGAGAAAGTAGTGTAGTACAACGTGCATGGGTGCACTCCGTATGTTTGCAGCCAGTTTGCAATAGGTAATGTGTAGCTGCATATTAGTGCTAGCTGTGATGCAGTGGCTGTGTAAGGGCACCAGAATGAGTGCATTAAGGCCAGTGGACAATGGTATCTGCATTCTGGTGTCATGGGTGCTTGAGGGTAACGTGATGTGTGCAGAAAGGCCAAAATGTCAAGGGGTACAGCTGTATTCTAAAGACTGTTGAGGTGCATGTGGGGGTGTGTAAGTACGTGTGCAGCTAGGCCGAGTTAACCGAGGGGTGTAGATGCTTTTTAATCGTTTGTTGGTGCTAGGCAAGAGTTAGTATAGTGGTGTGTTTGAGTGTCTGTGTATTTTCCAGGTGGAAATTGTTTCTGTTCAGCTTCCAGTGCCTGTCGAGGGCATGGAATCTTCATGTATCTTGATGGGTCAAATTGTTTGGTGAAGACTGATTGGTGGTGACAGGGGGATCAGTGCCAAATCTCATGGGCTTACTGCCCAGCGGCGCGCGCTATTCTCGGTTGGCAATATGTTCAATCGGATCCACGATAGGTATTTCTGTTTGGACATACCCAGATAGTCAGGACTAGCAACAAATAAGTGCTAGAATGTTCCTTGCTATAGTTCTTCATAGGGATTTCTAGATGTGTATTATTAGCAAGTGCTGGTAGACCCTGGTTTGGTAGCAAAGTGCATATGTGCAGATAAGTGAACAAGTTCATAAGTGCTGAATTAGTGCATTGGTTTCTAGTTCGGCTAGATGGATTGCCGGAGGGAGGTTCTGTTATATACATTCAATGGTAGGAGTTATTGGCAGTCAACTATTGGATGGCCCCAGATGTCTAGTTCTGTTCTGGGATTTCCAGGTACCTAGAGTTAGCAGGTAGGTGCCTTCTAGGTTGATTGCGTGGTACATCATTGTGTGGCCTTGATCAACCTCAAGAGTGTTGGAGTTTGGGTTACAAAATCGCCCCTGATTAATGGTGATAGCTGGCATTAGGCCTTAGCATGTGCCGAGTTCCTGCAGATGAGGTGATGAATACATTCTGTCAGGTGCAGAATTCTGTCAGGGCGCCATTACAATTTGGGATTCACGTCTGGCCAGAGGCCCTTGGTAGTGGAGTTGGAGATCTTCAGGACTGATGGTATATGGCAGGGTTCGTGGTCAGTGGGGTACCACGCCAGGTGTCGGTCTAGGTGGTAGGTGGGTGGTTAGGTGAAGAGCCAGGTTTTGAGTGCCATGTGGTCTTCGCTGTGTCTAATGTGGGGAGTCAGTAAATTCCACAAAGTTGGCACCAGGATTGAGAAGGCTGACCCTCCGATCCTGGTCGAAATTGTAGGCCGGGACAAATAGGAGGAGGGCAGTACTTAATCTAAGGGAGTGGGTCAGAAGGTAGGGTGTGATCTTGTCTTGTAGGAATTTGGGACCTGCTTACGATTCTACCGGAAACCCTGTAAGAACTTTAAAAAATAATACTGGATGCCTCACATGGTCCATTAGTTGTTGTAAAGCAATGGATAGATTGTTGACGGGGGTCCAGAGGGTCGGGAATTTTCTGCTGAGGGATTTCATAGCCGCAATGGGCCTAATGGACATATGGAGAGAGATGCACCTAGAGCACAGGGAGTTCTCCCTCATTTTATCCACCCATTCCAGGTTCTCATGGATAGACTATTTGTTGTGACCACAAACTGAGATATTTAAAGTGAAGAGACCTTAGCTCCTCTCCAGCGGGATCTCAGACCATAGACTCACGGTAAGAACGATGTCAACTAACACACATATTGGGGTTGTATATGGAGACTAAATGAATATCATCTGAAGGATGACAAGGTGGTACAATGTTTTCAGAATAACCGTGACTCGGTTGAGTAAAAACAGAAGATATGGGAAGCATATAAGGCAGTTATGAGGGGAAGGGCAATGGTGCAAAGGAGAAAGAAAGAGAGAGAGATAGAGATAGAGAGGCAGTATGCGGAAGCAGAAGAGGAGGCCAGGTGATTGGATGTAAGTTAGTGAGCGACACAAGACGAAGGAGTATTAAGGAGTGAGGAGTATTGAAAAAGCAACAGAAACAGTAAAGGTTAGGGCACTGGAGAGAGCAAAAATAGGCTTGTGGCATAAGGGGGCATGTATTTACAAAACTGGGATGCAACTGGCTTGGTTAGCTGGTATGGAAGAGCAGGGTTAGATGGTAAGTGAGATTAGGGGGAGAAACATAGGGGGAGCACTCAGGGAACCTCAGGAAATAGCTATGCCCTTTGCAGCATTCTATAAACAGCTTCATATGGCACAAATGGAGAGGAGCGAAGCAGCGTTATGGAGATACCTAGACGACATCCCAGTGAAACAACTGACCATCGAACAGTGGGAGACTCTTTGTCAAAAAAGTTGTGGGGGCATGCCTTAAGGGCTGCCGTCAGTGGAGAAAAGCCATAAGAACCTGGCATTGCGGCTTAGAGAGGCCAAACTACATTTCCAAGAGTTCGCTGGGAGCGGGTGTATTTGCATGGGCAGTCAGAAGCTGCGTGCAGTCAGCTGTTACACAATTATGGCCACTGCCAGCCCATGCCAGGTGCAGATTATTGATAATCACTGCACGGGCAGGCACAGTGTTTGGAGCAAGCAGGGACCGGAGCAGGCACAGTGTTTGGAGCAAACAGGGACCGGAGCAGGCACGCAAGCGCTGGAGGGGAGAACAAGAACTCCGGCCAGGCGGCGGTGACACCAGGAAGCTCCAGTAGTAATCTGCAGTTACAACATTGTCCCTGCAGCCTCATGGGGCTCCCGGACTTCAAATAGGTGCTTGCGCCACATTATTTTGTATTCTCTTGGCCTAATGTTCACTTAGCGCACTTGCGGCAAATGTTCCATGCAGTGAATTCATATGTTTTACTTCATTTTTTATTTATGAATTTCCACATTCAGGTACTAAGACTACAAAACGGAACGTGGGGTGACAACATGTTTCCCAATCAGAGCGTGTAAAGGCAAGGCATGTTAACAAGTTAGTGTGGGCAAACACAGGGAACAGTCTCATTTGCGTTTAGCATATTATGGGTTTGTTTTGTCCTTCCATGCCACGCTTTGCCTGTCAGGCCATTAGTCTTGTGAATCACGTGGGTGATTCCCCAGTTGTATGTTCCATCATGCTTGCTGTGTTCATTTAATGTGGGTCCACTTCATCTTCATGTGCTTATCATGTTTGTGTTATTAGACCAGCAGTGGTTGGTTGTTCAAGTTGGAGGATGAATGAATGTTAACCTATGACTATATGTTTAGGATTTCAAAAGCAGGTTCAGGGGGGAGTTCTTATGCCAGTTCATGCAGGTCAGGCAACAAATAGGTGAGGTCAGGTTACAAGGATATAAATTACACGGTATTACAGTTCTTTTTACCCTAACTTCCCCTACCATGCAATCTCAATACCTTAACCCTCTTTCCAGTGCTCCTAACTCCCCCCTACCTATCCACAACCTCTCCCTAATCCCTCTTCCCACCATTGGCTGCCACATGGTTATCTGTATCTCTAACATCAGGGACCCATGCCAAACACAGTGGGAGGGTCACTCCCAATCAGCTTCTGTGGTTCGGGAGAGAGTGTCGATGCTCTCCCTCTTATGGTATTGACACTCTATAAGGGGACATAACAACAGAGGAGTTAGATGCGGCTATGGGAAAACTTGCCAAGGGAAAGACTGCAGAGCCTGTTGGAGCTATGGATCAGATTAAGGGCGGAATCGCTGGAGCCAATGAGGGGAATGTTTTTAGAGAGTGAAGAAAAAGGGGCCCTTCCACCGGATTTAAGAGAGGCTATCAATGTGGTAAAACCAAAGCCTGGGAAACCACTGGACCAATGTGAGTCTTACAGAACCATATGACTTATCACTCGAATCTAGGTCTATTTTCATTGATTGCTATGTTTGAAACCTAGGCCTTTTCCCCTCTATCCAGGATACTCACATCTAGGTGTTTTTTCCTTGACTGGTTTGAAACTTAGGCTTTCTCAGACAATCCGGGAAAATCATAGTTAGGTCTGTCTGCCCAACTGCTATACTCTGACATCAGACCCATGACCAGCTATACACAGAAGTTAATTGATTGAAGTTGGATCTCAATCAGAAACTAATGTGAAGCTCGTTGCAGGTCCTCTCTCCCCCTCCAAACCAAACATCCAGCAAGTGAGTTTCTCTCCCTGCTATCCCTAGAAACTCAGAGTCCTCTCAACTTTGGGTCCACCTGTACCAGGAAAGTGGTACATTACAAAGCTATCTCACAACGTGGGTAACTCTTCTGGCACCCCCCCCAGCAGGAGGTGGGGGGGAACCCTCACCACCTCATAACCACAGACCGCTAGACAGTTTGAGAAGAGAGCCAGCACCATGTGCAGAACCCAGCAAACAAACTTCTATAAACGCCCAGCACACAGCACAAGCAAAGACGCTGAGCAGATAGGTCTGAACCAACGAGGTCAAAAACTCTGCACTACCCAACCATAAAACCTCAAGTTCCAAATAGACCTCTTAAACACTAAACACACGCATCCTCTTTACACAGAAATCTGCATGTTAGGACCATTAACTGAAAAATTCCATAGAGACCAGGGGTTAACAGGATATGGAAACACAAGAGTGGTAGAGGAGAGGATATCACTACATGCAGATAACATCCTTCTGTATCTGGTGAAATTGGAGATATCCATACCAAGAGCAATGGATTTATTAGAGGAGTTTGGCAGCTACGCTGGCCTTAAGATGATCTACAAGATGATAACACTTCCCCTGGAAGTGTAAGATTGGACACTCTGTATTACTCACAATAGGAGGGTGTCATATGGTTGTCATATGGTTGCCAAATCTAAAATGGTATTATTGGGCATCACAATTGGCTGTAGCAAATGCATGGAAGTACCGTGGGGATAGGAGCAGCATAGTGGATAAGGAGATACACAGAGCATAGAGGTGATAAGCTCTGTTATAGCATAAGCTGGAGAAACCAGGAATGCCTCTCATCAAGAGATAGGAAGGGTGTGTTCACAGGATCATAAACACCCAGGGTGGGCAAACTGATTAACACTGAGTTCACCAATTTGGGTAAAGAGGCTAATCAAAATAATCCATCACCTAAAATGGGCGAGAGAATGGAAGACTAGGGGCCTCACAGAATTCACCAACTCTTCAAAGGACCAGTCATAAAAACATTTTCAAGATCTTATGGAGGTGTGGGGACTGCACAATAAGGATTGTTGCATCATCTACAACTACGGTACGCACTGGGTCCTTACTTGGGGGGACAAATTCCAAAATCCTCCGCATTAGAGAGGAATGTGCTGGATTATATCAAAGCGTATTTTAACAGTATACAAGGCCATATCATTCCACGCCACCAGGAAGCTGGATGTCTTAAAGCGTAAATGGGAGAACGAATTGATAGTGAGGATTGGAGGGAAGCTAGGCAGTGTAACTGGGAAGTAGCCATTCCAGTGAGATTTAAACTCATATAATCTAAATATATGCATAGGATTTACTATTCCAAGGAATGGCTGCAGAGAATGGGGGGGAGGGGATGCTCAATGTCCCAAAAGTATAAAGGCACCTTCTTTCATATGATTTGTAGGTGCATCGAAACACAGAGGTTCTAGCACAACGTGAAAAGGGAACTGGAAGGGGCTTTGCTGGGTGCTATTGACATGGAGCCCAGAGGGGCATTACTAGGGATGTGGTCAAGCATGGAGTTGTCTAAGTACCAACCAATCTTCTTAGACATTGCACTTTTTATGGCCTAAAGGGGATAGCTGTTAAGCGGATGTGGTGAGAGTTTGGAGATGTGGAGTACGGGGATGGATTCTATCAAGAAGGGGGACCAGCTTGTCTACAAAAATAGGGAATGCACAAGGAAATATGAAAAGAACTGGGGCAGGTGGGGATGATCTTGATTGAATTCCCATGGGCTCGGAGAGAAGTGATAAGAATAAGGCGGGGGAAGTGACAAGGATTACCTATGGATGATAAACAGTTGTAAATGCATGTAAGATGTAAGGAGGGAGAGAATGGGGAAAGGGAGGGGGAAATGTTTGACAGAATGAAAATGTAATACCGGTACCACTGGTTTTGCTTGTATGCTCTAAGAGTTAACTTTAATAAAAAGTTATAAATATGAAAGAAAGAATAAGGTGACATGCTGGTTTCCAAAGATGAGGCATCTAAAAACAGTGCATCCTCTGAGCTAAAATTAGATGCCCCAATTTAGAGACCCTGGCCCAAAATGTTCATCTACAAAACATTTCAAGACAGTCACACTATACGGGGGGATGTAGAGGAGGACAAGTGGGCCAGATGGGAACGATTGTCCACGTGTAGAGTGATGTGCAAGAAGGTTCTATGTGATAATTCTGCATTTTGATGACCGAATACTAACATGTAAGCCAGTTTTGTGTGGAATTATCACATTTTACTCTCCCCACCAAGCCCTCCAAGAAGGCGATCCCACCCCACACCACACTCACACTCTATTGCATGCTGTTTGCTTACTTAGAAATTGAGGGGGTTTCACTACCAATGCACCCTTTAACTCCCCCACCGCCTCCGTTCCCCGCCCATAGAGTTCACCCTCACCACATACACACTCATAGGCACGTAAACACAGTCTCATTTACTTGCTTCCTGCACCCTCCCTTCCCCACCACAATCTTTCCACCTCCTCCCACATACAGACACACAACACGCACACACACAAAAAAAAACACAAAACTTACCTGAGACATCTCTACTTCCTTCTTCCAGCTCCCCATCTGTCATCTGTGACAGGCCCTTCACTTATTTGCTCACAGCACAGAAGAGCCTGGTGAAGAGGGACAGATGAATGTGGCCCTCATTGCTCTGGTCCCTCCCCCATCCTAATGATACCGAAATGACAGGTGACCATCATTCCTGGCCCCGTCCTCTCCATCACCACTTAACCGTAGATGTGAATAATGCTCCTCACTCAGACAACCATTCAGACCCTATCTTGATGACTTTGTAGAGGAAATAAACTTGCAGACGATGGAGCAAGTGGACTGACTGTGACCATGCATAGAGCCGATGATGTAACGACTAAGAGCAAGACGTAGATGTGTCAGACATGCAACACATATGCATCCCTGCACAAAGATACACAGACACTTACAATAAACTTCTCTTAGACATGAAGAACATGCTTTTGATCCACATAGATAGAGAACATAACCCTTTGCTATGCCGTAATGGAAGACAAACAAGAATAAGACATGAAGCTTGCTTAATGCTGAATGAAGTTAACATAGCTAGCTATGAAAACCAAAATGGAAGATGCAGGTACATTGGAGTGAATGGAAAGCACGGAGAAGGCTCAAGAACGCAGGCAGAGGCCTGACTCTCTGATTTAGCAGGGAAACACAGACAAGACTGGTCATGCAGCCGGTAGATGTGTTCCAGCCAAAGCTATCAAGACAGTTTCACACAGACACCCAACGACAAGACAAAGGCATACAGCTGCATGCATACATGCTACAAAATACCTGTAAATGTGGAATACGAAAATCATGCTAGTGGTCTCTACACATATGATCTTAGACTGGGGGATAAAGCCTATTCATTGGAGCCAGACAGAAACCATTGTTCCGATCCAGCTCAGGGCAGACGATACAAAATAATACCAGAATTAAAGTTAATTGTACTAAGCTCAAGGCCTAGAGGATCAGAGATGGTAGCCTTATTGGTGCAGACAGCACCTTTGGGGCTGTTTGCATCACCTCGAATAGTTGCTCATGGGCTGGTAACTGTCCAAAGTGCCAAAGCTGAGAAGACCCTCAATGACCAATTCCTACCCACCCTCCACACCAGTGCATTCTTTTTTGCACTGTCTAATTATAATGCACTAACCTGACATGCTTGTATTTGTAACATTTAGGAGGCGGTCACAGGTGGAGCCACCAGAAAGTGTGTAGCAAATAAAAACACTAACCCCATATAACTTCTATATGTAGTTTGTCCCACAAACCAACCCCACCCTACCTTAGGTTTTTTTATAATAGCGCATCACTCATGACATCATGAGCCAACGATACTGACAAGCCTGTAACGAGTTGAGGGAAAGTGTTGGAACCCCTGTGATACCCATATTCGATCCCTGTTTTTGAGATCTCATAATAAACTGCTGGTTTTGTCACATTTTTGGACTTTTCAGTTTCTTGGTTGTGGGTATTTGCCCTGAATCTGAACTCTTGCTGTTATATAAGGGGCATTTACTCGGCCCATCCACTTCACCCGGGAGTGCCTGGCAGGCCCTTCGCACATTTGTGTGCATCGCAGAGAGCAACTGTCAATTTCGAAAAATAAGTTAAGTGAAAGGGAGTGGTGTGAGGGTCTGGTTATGGGCTTGGGGTGATGAAGGGTGTTTGTCATGATTGGTTTATGAAGACCGAATTGAAAGGGGCCCCTAGGGGACCCTAACGTCTATGGAAACAAGGCGGGTCACCACACACGATAGAGACGTCAGACACAAGGTTGCATTCCCAAAGCTAGGGTTTTATTGCAAAGCAAAAGTCTCAGTTGGCCAACTCGGTCTCACGCCCCGCGACGTGTATCTCTAGACCTCGAGGGACGCAAGAGAGTGAATTACGTACATCAGTTACATATATACAAAATGCATATCAAACAATCAGCTATGACATGTTTAACACCCCCCCTTTATTGGGTTTCTTTGAACTTGGTGTGATGATGGACATCTCCGACCACTATGACACCTTCAAACATCTATTCTAGTAACAATTTGTAATTTGTGAGTGCGAAGGCATCTTTTGGTTATTGAATAGAACATGGCGCTTCTGTTCTTGGAAGCGAACTACATACGGGGGGAGTTGCATTCCGGACCTTGCTATCTATCAGGTGCTATTCGCGTCCTGGGAGCCGACATTGCTCTAGCAGGCTCAGCAAAGAGGGGCCGTTAGAA
Organism: Ambystoma mexicanum; assembly: GCF_040938575.1. NCBI lineage: Eukaryota > Metazoa > Chordata > Amphibia > Caudata > Ambystomatidae > Ambystoma > Ambystoma mexicanum. The sequence continues at coordinate 1,315,058,908 of NC_090922.1, read as the reverse complement.
CAGCATAATTCAAGCCTTTAGCGGTATTATTCTAACAAATTCTACCATATAACGAGACTGGCTGGCAGCTGTGAAATGATTAAATGCCCTGCAGCTCTGCTTCAAGGCTACATTTGGGAGGGAGCCGGGGATTCTTCCTGGCGCTGCCTACGTTTGTGTTTCAGTAAACTCTTGTTATCCTCACGGCCCGGTGGCCTTGTCCTTTTCACATACAGACAACAATGTTCCACAGTCGAGCAGTGTAAGCGGAAAATATACTGCGAAGCAATAGGAACAGAAAGCAATGAGCAATGGTTAGAAAACAAAATGGCGATTCTTGTTACATCAAAATGGCCATTCATTGGCAAACTCGAAAACCTATATTCTGTCGTATCGTGCATGAGATGGTTGGTCCACGGCCACCAAAATGCGTTTGCGGTCTCAAAGTAGAGGTATCCGTATCTCTAGACTGACAAACCCTCCTTTGGCCGTATGCCAAACGTCTCATCTATTTATTGAAACCTCCTCGAGTGATGATGAATCTGAAGTACTTATATCTGAGTCTTGCATGCTATCGTGGACATCATTGTCTTCATCAATATCTATTGCCATCAACTCTTTTACTGCTCTCATCTCATTTGGGTCTGGGCTAGTTCGATCATGAGGTTGTTTTTTCTTTGTTATCATATGCATGCATCCTTCCGTACATCCCTCAATTACCTCTGCGCAAACTATGGGTAAACAATGTATACAACAACAGCACGTTAGGAATATTCCGAACACCGCTACTAATATTGAGATCAACTTCCATCCCCAAGATCGTAGTATTCCCCAAAACCAAGATCCTATTCCCCAGGTCCCTTCTCCCGTGGGGAGTTCAGAGCTTAGAATGTGCATTTTCTTTATTCCTTCAAAGATCATGGGGGAATAGTCATCGACATAAATGCAACATACTGATCTCACTATTTTGCAAATTCCCTAACGATCAACCAGGATTACATCGAGAGCCATTCTATTTTGCAGCGTCATTAACCTTATTCCTCTTTCTTCCAACGTCATGTTAAATAATATATCTGTTGTTATGTTTATTGTATTCTTTAAGATTCTGGACAGTTGCCTTATATTATAGGAGTTCACTATCTGTCCTAAGAATGGAATCAATGATTTTGCTACATCAGTTGCTATTAAAACACCTTCGTCAGTCCTCTTGACTCTAGTTCTGGATAATCTGGCCATGGCTGCTGTTTCCAAGAGGAATACTCCTGGGAACAGTAGCCCAAGGTAACATGTACCTCCCCAGTTTCTGGGCAACCAAGGGTATGCTTTCTCTCCACATATAAAATAAACTGGATCACCTACGTATACTGGTTCTATTTCCCATTTTAGTACCACTGTATTCATACAACCAGTATATGTTCCGAATGAAAAAGAGCCTTTCTTTTTTAGACAAAAAGGGACAGTTCTTGTGCTATAATTCACTGTGTAAGATGGGGGAATTGCATCTTTGTCCCATTCTGTTTTTATACGAAACGTCATTACAGATGTTTTTTCTGGCGGGGACAATCTATCTCGTCTATTTTGTCGTGTTATCTTCCGTGTACTTTTCCTCGTGGGCACTGGGGCTATTACTTGTGCTTTATGGAAAATGGAACAACCCACAGGCTTCATTATTATCTCCTCAAACTCATTCATGTTGGTTTTGTCTAATTGACCCATATTACTCTCATTCCACTTCCCATAGAACATTGCACCTAAAGATGCACTACATGCAGAACTTAATGGTAATGGCTGCACATACCACCCTATTCTAGGAGATGTTTGGAATTGGGTGTTTCCAGGTCCATTTCCCATTTGTCTATGAGTCTAAATGTGGGAATGTCTGGATCTTTTGGGAGTTGGCGGAACATGGCTTTGCTGATGAAGCTCTTACAGTTGTTCACACACACTCGGGCGAGAACAGAGTTCTTCCCATCATTTAACTGAACCGGGATGAACAACTGCTCTCCAATTTGCTGAATATCAGCCAGGCTCTGAGCTGATTTCACATCTTTCTGGACTATTGACGTGGGAATGGCTGATTGTGGATTAGTAAAGAATTTCAGAGTGTTTCCTTCCAGTGTGGAATACCACCTTAAACTTTTTTGGCATTTACATAGCGCTACGAACCCTGAGGTATCTGAGCGCTGCTTATTATTACCCACGGTGTGTGGTGCTCATTTATCGACCTCGGAAGGATGAAAGGCTGAGTTTGGCCCTGCCCGGATTCGAAACTGCGTTAGCAGGCTCTACACGGATGTCAAAGCGAGCGCTCTACTCGCTGTGCCACTTGACCAGCATGGTTGATTTTCAGAAATAGAGAGGACCCCCCATCACCAGTCTGTTGTCCTACTGCTATTACTGTCACGTCTGGAATTTGGTTGTTCTGGAAGTGAAATTCTACTTGGTCAGGTTTTTGTTCAACCATGTGGCATGTGCCGTTACACTAACATGGTTGACACTCTGTTTCAATTTTATGGGTCGGGTAGCCTGGGTCCAGAGGACCTTGTTTATGCAGTCTATTAGGGGTGACAACCTTCTCAGAAGGTCATTCCCCAGTAAACAAGGGATGCTCTCTGGAGTCACTACTATGACCGGGTGTTTCACCTTGTGTTGGCCAATCCGCAGTCCCCTACAACTGGAATTTCCTTCCCGTCAAAGTTCTGAAGTTGTCCAGGAAGGGAGGTGAGAGGAATTTGGTATTTCTCCCCCCTTCCTGAATTTAGTTCATCAATGGCCTTTTTGGACAGAAGGGTAGCTTGGAATGCAATATCCACCAGTGCCAAAATTGTACCCTGCCCCTGTACTTGAACCGGGGCATAGTATCTTCCCCCCTTCTCCGCAAGGGGGGACAGATAATGCACATTTTTGGACAACTGGTGGGCTAATTTTTTAGTTTTGGACATACAGAGAGAAGAGATTTGGGCAGAATTCTGTGGCGAGTCTCGGGAATTTGAAAGAAAAAGTTGGCAACTGGAGATAGGAGCGGTTTTGGGTTCCCCTGGTTTCGGTTCTGGGCCGCCCTCCCACCCCTTTTTGAAGGCAGTCGCCAGGATGGTTTTGAACGAGGGGATTTTCATGTTGTTGGTTCTGGGATGGGGCGATGGGCGGCGCTAGCTCAGTCCCCACATCTACCCAGTCTGAATGTGAATCTCTTGGGACCCATTTTTCTTTGGGAGGAGTTACCCCATCTCTGAAGGAGAAGCTCCTTTTCCCAGGATCCTCTGAGGACCCCTCTCCTTCAAATTGGAAGATCTGTACCTCCTCCTCAAAGTGGGTTGGTTCGTGTCCTTTGTTTCTCCTACCCCCTCTCTGCTCCTTGGGTGGCAGACTTTCAGGGGTAGGAGATTTTGTTTCCGGTTCCTGGGTTTCCAGGGGCTGTTTTCAAGTGGGGAAGGAGGCTTCCTCCAAGGCTTTACACCCCACTCCCCCGTGTACCTCCTCCCTAGGAACCGGTGAGTTATCGGGGTGCTGCCAGCGTCATTGTTCTGGAGCACCAGGTCCAGAGTTTGGGGCATTCTGTGCCGGCATGCTCATCTGAGGGTTCTGCTGAGCCCTCAGCATGCGACCCAGATCGTGTGCCATATTTTGAACCTGGCGCTCAAGCTGTGAAACCCGCTCAGGCTGATACGGGGTTCTGTTTTCTCCCCGGGGCTGATCCCGGGAAGGGTAGCTATCCCTTCTCTGGTAGTATCCCGGGTTGGGAAGATTTGAGCATTATTTTGATTTTCCATGGGATTCTGCACCTCATAGATTCGGGTGGCCTGTTCAATGACACACACAGTCTAGTGACCTTTTCTCATGAAACTCTCTCACTAGCTGGGTCATGAAGTATTTGGGTAAGGCATGGAAAAACGTATTAACAAATAATTTACTGTCCGTGCGCACCCTTTTGATAGTCTGTGCAAAGGCACGCTTCAACTCCTGCACAAATTCTTGTGGGGCCTGATCCTCCCCACATTGCAAATTGTAGGCTGCCTTGTGAGCCTCTTGGGGATTTCTATGAGCAGAAAAGTGCTTTAAGATGGCCGCCCTATATGTGGACCATCTTAAATGATCTTGGCCCTCCAGCCCCGCAAAGAAACTGGGGTTTTCTGGGGAAAATGTCCATTTGACGTACTGAATGCAGCTACTGCTGTCTTTCAAATGGAAAGTCTCCATCATTTGCTCAAAGAGCTCTAAGTGTTCCCACACAGAATACTTGGCGTTCTTGTGATAAGGCGTGATAACGCTCCTTATTGCCTTAATCTGTTTTAAGGGGTCCTTAAGCAAGGCCCTTTTTGCCTTATTGGCCTTCTTGGTTCGGGTAATCCTGGTCCATTCATCCTCTGACTCAGAGGCACTGCTCCCAGAAGTGCCCGTCTGATCTTCCAGGTTTTCCCGGATTCTGCGAGCCTGGGAATGGCTGGCAGAATGTGGGGACCTAGTCTCCTGTGTCCTGGGACGCTCGGAGGAGTCTTCTGATTCCTCCTTGCTCCCAGGATTTGATGGGTACACCCCCCACTGACCTAACGGGGCAGAGGTTTTCAGGATGCCCTTGGTGGGCCTACTCTCCTGGGGTTCCCCACTAAATTGCACTGTACTTGGGTGCCAATACCCGAATGCCCGCCCATCCATTCCTGGGAGGTACTGGCCTATGAGCCCCATACTTCTGACTGGATAGTAATCTGCCATCCTTGTGGCCCTGGGCTCATGTGCGCCAGGGGACATGGGGGTGGCAGAGTCCAGGGACTGGGAGAGATGGAGGCCTCTGGTACTAGGGCTCCTGAGGTTATGCTCAGGTGTTTCCCTTTCCCAGCGAACCTCATCTCTATCAGCCCCTGATCCCTGTTGCCATGCAACAGCCTGAGCTTTCTGTTCCTCAATCAAGGCCTTACTAGACTCTATCAGTCTCTCTTGCATGGCTACTTGCCGCTGGAGCCTATCATTGTGCTGACAGAGAGCCAAATTTTCTCTCTGCGCTTCCTGGGTAGTCCTGGAGTACTGGGCCAGTCTTTGCTGCAGGAGGGTTACCTCCTGAGTCCCGTCCCTACTGGCCTGTTCCTTTCTTCCCAGAGCATCTTCCACCCTCCTGGTTGCTCTAAAATGTTTTGATGCTCTTTTTGGAGGTCACCCAGTCCCTGGATGGCCAGGTGATTTTCTTCCAGCCTCCCTTTTAAGTTACAGACTTCCTGGCCTAAGGTATCCCTTTCCTGAGCAAGAGCCTGCCTCTGCGCCACCAGGTCGTCCCTCTGCCTTTGAAGGGCGCCAGCTTTCTGGCGCTCTTCCTCAAATTCTGCCTGGGTGTCCAGGTCTTTCAGAAATAATTGGTTGCACTCTGCCTTTTCTCTAGCTAGGTGGCTTGCAGGGTGACTACCTGCTCTGTGCATACCCTATTGAAATCCAGTTGTTGCTCCAGCTTTTTCTGGCTCTGCAGTAGGGAGTCCAGAACTTCTTGATACTCCTTCTGCAAGGCCAGAATTCTGGTATCCTGGTCTGCCCTTTCCTGTTGCAGGATACCCATCTCCTCTTTGATTTTAACTAGAAGTTGCCTACTTTCGTTTTCTGACTCCTGGCTCCTCTGCAGCCTGTGCTCAGAAGAGTCCAGATCAGATTGGGCCTTCTCTAATGCCATCAGTTGCCTACTTGCCTGATCTTGGCCTTCAGCACATCTGTCCTGTATGGCTCCCATAGATCAATATAAATATGCCGCTACCCTGGCAATCTTGTTGTGCTCATCTTTGGCCTTAGGGGCCATATATAGTTCACTCAGGGCCACATGTAAGAGACCTGATCTCTCAAGATATCTAACCCAGTTGCAGTGACCTGTTGTGTGATCGCCTGCAACCACACATTCTGGTCCTGCTCAGTCCACTCACCTCTCACAAATAGCTTATGTAAGAGGTGCTCTCTAGCTATCTTGATGTCTACCAATGTCGCCATTCTGGAAATTGATTTCCTTCCTGACTTACAGAAGTTTATTATGTTATTTTGCAAAACAGACCGTTTCCTTTTGAGGGGTGCTTTTACAGTGTAACACAGTGTGGTAGCCCAACAGGATTTATGTATCCTGTCAGTTAGCACACTGTATTAAGCTGCACAAGTGGTAGCTCTAATCCAGAAATCCTGGCTACCGAGCCCCCAATCTGTAAATGACTTCAATCCAGCACCCAAACTAAGTCAATGCTCATTATGGGATGCCCAATGGTGGTTTTTGGCAGTGATCTCCTGTGCTCACTGACATAGGCAAAAGTAGATGGTGGCCCATTTTTCAGGTGTTCACTGCGCGCTTTCTGATGATTTCTAGCGAGCAGCATGCTTTCCAGTGGCCATTATGATGTTTCTGCTGCCAGCAATGCACAGTGATGTTGCAGGGCTTGGATGAGTGGGTTGATACATCCCACAGCATTCAGAGGAGTGGGAGAGGCATGCAGGCACCTGCAAACTGGGAGAGAGGGCTAATGTGCAAATCAGTGGTAGAGAACTCCACACCCTCACACAGACAGCAACATGGGCAAATACAAAGTGATGAAGACATCCCAAAGTAAAATGGATAGGCACACGACAGATCACACAGAGAAGAAATATGCACAGGAAGCAGGGCTCTCTATCCAGGAGGAGGCCCAAACTCCAGATCGAGAGCCGTCCATCTCTGAAGTCCTGAAAGTGGGTACAAGAGTCCAGATCAATCTTAGAAGCTACGATTGGGCATGTGGGGTCTGATGTTTCTCTGTTAAGACAAGACTTATGTGCGATATCCTCAGTGGAAAAAGAGGAGAGAATAGGCCACCTGGAGGATACAGTCCACACGCTTCAAGCCCGGGTGTTGGACCTTCCCTGAAAAACCCACATACTGGAGGAGAGGGCCAAAGACACAGAAGGCAGTCTCTGCAGGGCGAATTATACATCAACATCAGAATTATTGAGCTGCTGAAAGGACAGAGAGGCCAGTGATGGACTTTTTTCTACAAAAATTGATATTGGATGCCCTTTGTAGCAAGAGGCTGACTAACTTTTTTTCGATTGAAAGGGCACATAGAATACTGGCGAGGCACCCGCCCTTGGGGTCACCACCAAAACCGGGTGATAGTCAAGCTCTTTAACTATGGGGACAGATAAATTGTATTGGAAGTAACCAGGAGCAGAGGGCCAATGCCAATCGACCATGCAGTGGCCACGATTTTTCTTGACTACACCTTGCAGATACAATGGTTGAGAAGGTCATTCAGGGAAGCAAAGTGGCATCTGTAAACAAACAGCATCAAGTTTGTTGAGAGTAATTCAAGGGGATAACCCCTGCATATTTCAAGACCCAGGGAAGGTCTGGGACTGCTTGGAGTGCAGAGGCATCCAAGATGAGCCCCAGAAAACGTCTAATAAACAGGCGTGAGAACAACCAATGGAGTGCGGTAGGAAGGAAGAAAGTCTGTAAGAGTTGATTTACTGTGAACTCAGAAGCAGCAATCGAAAGGAGGGTACTACCCCAAGTCCCGGAAGAAGGGATATGGAATCTGTCCCCACAAGAGGATGGGCTTGAGGCCCCAGCTGCCTGAGAAGCCAGGGATGACGGTGAAGTAAGGTCAGCAATGGGGTAGGATGAAGTCAAGGGGGAATCCCCCCGATCCCCAGGTGGCTACTGGGTGTGTGGTAGGTGGGGATTCAATGGTGAATATACAAATGTATGGATCCACTGAAGATGGGTCGGATGTGCCGAATAGGCGGTGGTAGCAGCGTTAAGGGGAGGGGACGAGGCGGGGAACTGTTGGTGAATGGTCAACATGTTGTTTAGGGAAGACAGATACTTCACATTTGGGGGAGGAAGTATGGGGTGAGAGGGAGTGAGACAGAGTGGAGCTGGAGGGCTAGAACGCAAGTATAAGTTATGTATTGGGGACGAGGAGTTACATTATGCAATACAATCAGAGTTCTAAGGGGCAGATGGGGACACATTTCACAAAGGAAGGATCTTAAACTGGATGAACTGCATGTATACAGGAATGGGTGAGGGAATGCTCTCATGCGTGTCGTGGAATGTTAACGGGTTGAATGTTAAGATAAAGCAGAGTGTGACATTCCAAATATTAGGCGACACAAACCAAGCAGACTACTGCCGCAGGAGACACACCACCTGAGAGACTCAGGCAACCTTTTAGGAAGGGCACTATACAGGTGAGTGGCACACGCATGCTTCTCAAGGGGCTCCAGTGGGGTCGCAATATTGCTTAAAAGATCATTGAACTTGGTGATCACTAAAGTGGTGTAGAATCCCAGGGGTAGAATAGTCAGGGCCACTGGAACATTGGGAAGGGAACAATACACATTCATTAATGTATATTCGTTATTTGGCATTTGCATAGTGCCTTTTACCATTGTTATGATTCCAAGGCGCTGTGGGTTGAACGCCCATGGGACCGCAGTCCAGGTCAGTGGAGAAAGTAGTGTAGTGCAACGTGCATGGGTGCACTCCGTATGTGTGCAGCCAGTTTGCAATAGGTAATGTGTAGCTGCATATTAGTGCTAGCTGTGATGCAGTGGCTGTGTAAGGGCACCAGAATGAGTGCATTAAGGCCAGTGGACAATTGTATCTGCATTCTGGTGTCATGGGTGCTTGAGGGTAACGTGATGTGTGCAGCAAGGCCAAAATGTCAAGGGGTACAGCTGTATTCTAAAGACTGTTGAGGTGCACGTGGGGGTGTGTAAGTACGTGTGCAGCTAGGCCGAGTTAACCGAGGGGTGTAGATGCATTTTAATTGTTTGTTGGTGCTAGGCAAGAGTTAGTATAGTTGTGTGTTTGAGTGTCTGTGTATTTTCCAGGTGGAAATTGTTTCTGTTCAGCTTCCAGTGCCTGTCGAGGGCATGGAATCTTCATGTATCTTGATGGGTCAAATTGTTTGGTGAAGACTGATTGGTGGTGACAGGGGGATCAGTGCCAAATCTCATGGGCTTACTGCCCAGCGGCGCGCGCTATTCTCGGTTGGCAGTATGTTCAATCGGATCCACGATAGGTATTTCTGTTTGGACATACCCAGATAGTCAGGACTAGCAACAAATAAGTGCTAGAATGTTCCTTGCTATAGTTCTTCATAGGGATTTCTAGATGTGTAGGATTAGCAAGTGCTGGTAGACCCTGGTTTAGTAGCAAAGTGCATATTTGCAGATAAGTGAACAAGTTCATAAGTGGTGAATTAGTGCATTGGTTTCTAGTTCGGCTAGATGGATTGCCGGAGGGAGGTTCTGTTATATACATTCAATGGTAGGAGTTATTGGCGGTCAACTAATGGATGGCCCCCAGATGTCTACTTCTGTTCTGGGATTTCCAGGTACCTAGAGTTAGCAAGTAGGTGCCTTCTAGGTTGATTGCGTGGTACATAATTGTGTGGCCTTGATCAACCTCAAGAGTGTTGGAGTTTGGGTTACAAAATCGCCCCTGATTAATGGTGATAGCTGGCATTAGGCCTTAGCATGTGCCGAGTTCCTGCAGATGAGGTGATGAATACATTCTGTCAGGTGCAGAATTCTGTCAGGGCGCCATTACAATTTGGGATTCACGTCTGGCCAGAGGCCTTAGGTCGTGGAGTTGGAGATCGTCAGGACTGATGGTATATGGCAGGGTTCATGGTCAGTGGGGTACCATGCCAGGTGTCGGTCTAGGTGGTAGGTGGTTGGTTAGGTGAAGAGCCAGGTTTTGAGTGCCATGTGGTCTTCGCTGTGTCTAATGTGGGGAGTCAGTAAATTCCACAAAGTTGGCACCAGGATTGAGAAGGCTGACCCTCCGATCCTGGTCGAAATTGTAGGCCGGGACAAATAGGAGGAGGGCAGTACTTAATCTAAGGGTGTGGGTCAGAAGGTAGGGTGTGATCTTGTCTTGTAGGAATTTGGGACCTGCTTACGATTCTACCAGAAACCCTGGAAGAACTTTAAAAAATAATACTGGATGCCTCACATGGTCCATTAGTTGTTGGGGGGGAGTTTTAAAGCAATGGATAGATTGTTGACGGGGGTCCAGAGGGTCGGGAATTTTCTGCTGAGGGATTTCATAGCCGCAATGGGCCTAATGGACATATGGAGAGAGATGCACCTAGAGCACAGGGAGTTCTCCCTCATTTTATCCACCCATTCCAGGTTCTCATGGATAGACTATTTGTTGTGACCACAAACTGAGATATTTAAAGTGAAGAGACCTTAGCTCCTCTCCAGCGGGATCTCAGACCATACACTCACGGTAAGAACGATGTCAACTAACACACATATTGGGGGTGTATATGGAGACTAAATGCATATCATCTGAAGGATGACAAGGTGGTACAATGTTTTCAGAATAACCGTGACTCGGTTGAGTCAAAACAGAAGATATGGGAAGCATATAAGGCAGTTATGAGGGGAAGGGCAATGGTGCAAAGGAGAAAGAAAGAGAGAGAGATAGAGATAGAGAGGCAGTATGCGGAAGCAGAAGAGGAGGCCAGGTGATTGGATGTAAGTTAGTGAGCGACACTAAACGAAGGAGTATTAAGGAGTGAGGAGTATTGAAAAAGCAACAGAAACAGTAAAGGTTAGGGCACTGGAGAGAGCAAAAATAGGCTTGTGGCATAAGGGGGCATGTATTTACAAAACTGGGATGCAACTGGCTTGGTTAGCTGGTATGGAAGAGCAGGGTTAGATTGTAAGTGAGATTAGGGGGAGAAACATAGGGGGAGCACTCAGGGAACCTCAGGAAATAGCTAAGCCCTTTGCAGCATTCTATAAACAACTTCATATGGCACAAATGGAGAGGAGCGAAGCAGCGTTATGGAGATACCTAGACGACCTCCCAGTGAAACAACTGACCATCGAACAGTAGGAGACTCTTTGTCAAAAAAGTTGTGGGGGCATGCCTTAAGGGCTGCCGTCAGTGGAGAAAAGCCATAAAACCTTGACATTGCGGCTTAGAGAGGCCAAACTACATTTCCAAGAGTTTGCTGGGAGCGGGTGTATTTGCATGGGCAGTCAGAAGCTGCGTGCAGTCAGCTCTTACACACTTATGGCCACTGCCAGCCCATGCCAGGTGCAGATTATTGATAATCACTGCACGGGCAGGCACAGTGTTTGGAGCAAGCAGGCACCGGAGCAGGCACAGTGTTTGGAGCAAACAGGGACCGGAGCAGGCACGGCAAGCACTGGAGGGGAGAACAAGAACTCCGGCCAGGCGGCGGTGACACCAGGAAGCTCCAGTAGTAATCTGCAGTTACAACATTGTCCCTGCAGCCTCATGGGGCTCCCGGACTTCAAATAGGTGCTTGCGCCACATTTACTCTTTGTATTCTCTTGGCCTAATGTTCACTTAGCGCACTTGCGGCAAATGTTCCATTTCATTTTTTATTCATGAACTTCCACATTCAGGTACTAAGACTACAAGAAGGAACGTGGGGTGACAACATGTTTCCCAATCAGAGCGTGTAAAGACAAGGCATGTTAACAAGTTAGTGTGGGCAAACTCAGGGAACAGTCTCATTTGCGTTTAGCATATTATGGGTTTGTTTTGTCCTTCCATGCCACGCTTTGCCTGTCAGGCCATTAGTCTTGTGAATCACGTGGGTGATTCCCCAGTTGTATGTTCCATCATGCTTGCTGTGTTCATTTAATGTGGGTCCACTTCATCTTCATGTGCTTATCATGTTTGTGTTATTAGACCAGTAGTGGTTGGTTGTTCAAGTTGGAGGATGAATGAATGTTATCCTATGACTATATGTTTAGGATTTCAAAAGCAGGTTCAGGGGGGAGTTCTTATACCAGTTCATGCAGGTCAGGCAACAAATAGGTGAGGTCAGGTTACAAGGATATAAATTACACGGTATTACAGTTCTTTTTACCCTAACTTCCCCTACCATGCAATCTCACTACCTTAACCCTCTTTCCAGTGCTCCTAACTCCCCCCTACCTATCCACAACCTCTCCCTAATCCCTCTTCCCACCATTGGCTGCCACGTGGTTATCTGTATCTCTAACATCAGGGACCCATGCTAATCACAGTGGGAGGGTCAATCCCAATCAGCTTCTGTGGTTCGGGAGAGAGTGTCGATGCTCTCTCTCTTATGGTATTGACACTCTATAAGGGGACATAACAACAGAGGAGTTAGATGCGGCTGTGGGAAAACTTGCCAAGGGAAAGACTGCAGGGCCTGTTGGAGCTATGGATCAGATTAAGGGCGGAATCGCTGGAGCCAATGAGGGGAATGTTTTTAGAGAGTGAAGAAAAAGGGGCCCTTCCACCGGATTTAAGAGAGGCTATCAATGTGGTAAAACCAAAGCCTGGGAAACCACTGGACCAATGTGAGTCTTACAGAGCCATATGACTTATCACTCGAATCTAGGTCTGTTTTCATTGACTGCTATATTTGAAACCTAGGCCTTTTCCCCTCTATCCAGGATACTCAAATCTAGGTGTTTTTTCCTTGACTGGTTTGAAACTTAGGCTTTCTCAGACAATCCGGGAAAATCATAGTTAGGTCTGTCTGCCCAACTGCTGTACTCTGACATCAGACCCATGACCAGCTATACACAGAAGTTAATTGATTGCAGTTTGATCTCAATCAGAAACTAATGTGAAGCTCATTGCAGGTCCTCTCTCCCCCTCCAAACCAAACATCCAGCAAGTGAGTTTCTCTCCCTGCTATCCCTAGAAACTCAGAGTCCTCTCCACTTTGGGTCCACCTGTACCAGGAAAGTGGTACATTACAAAGCTATCTCACAACGTGGGTAACTCTTCTGGCACCCCCCCCCCCCAGCAGGAGGTGGGGGGGAACCCTCACAACCTCATAACCACAGACCGCTAGACAGTTTGAGAAGAGAGCCGGCACCATGTGCAGAACCCAGCAAACAAACTGCTATAAACGCCCAGCACACAGCACGAGCAAAGACGCTGAGCAGATAGGTCTGAACCAACGAGGTCAAAAACTCTGCACTACCCAACCATAAAACCTCAAGTTCCACATAGACCTCTTAAACACTAAACACACGCAACCTCTTTACACAGAAATCTGCATGTTAGGACCATTAGCTGAAAAATTCCATAGAGACCAGGGGTTAACAGGATATGGAAACACAAGAGTGGTAGAGGATAGGATATCACTACATGCAGATAACATCCTTCTGTATCTGGTGAAATTGGAGATATCCATACCAAGAGCAATGGATTTATTAGAGGAGTTTGGCAGCTACGCTGGCCTTAAGATGATCTACAAGATGATAACACATCCCCTGGAAGTGTAAGATTGGACACTCTGTATTACTCACAATAGGAGGGTGTCATATGGTTGTCATATGGTTGCCAAATCTAAAATGGTATTATTGGGCATCACAATTGGCTGTAGCAAATGCATGGAAGTACCGTGGGGATAGGAGCAGGATAGTGGATAAGGAGATACACAGAGCAAAGAGGTGATAAGCTCTGTTATAATATAAGCTGGAGAAACCAGGAATGCCTCTCATCAAGAGATAGGAAGGGTGTGTTCACAGGATCATAAACACCCAGGGTGGGCAAACTCATTAACACTGAGTTCACCAATTTGGGTAAAGAGGCTAATCAAAATAATCCATCACCTAAAATGGGCGAGAGAATGGAAGACGAGGGGCCTCACAGAATTCACCAACTCTTCAAAGGACCAGTCATAAAAACATTTTCAAGATCTTATGGAGGTGTGGGGACTGCACAATAAGGATCATTGCATCATCTACAACTATGGTACGCACTGGGTCCTTACTTGGGGGGACAAATTCCAAAATCCTCCGCATTAGAGAGGAATGTGCTGGATTATATCAAAGCATATTTTAACAGTATACAAGGCCATATCATTCCACGCCACCAGGAAGCTGGATGTCTTAAAGCGTAAATGGGAGAACGAATTCATAGTGAGGATTGGAGGGAAGCTAGGCAGTGTAACGGGGAAGTAGCCATTCCAGTGAGATTTAAACTCATATAATTTAAATATATGCATAGGATTTACTATTCCAAGGAATGGCTGCAGAGAATGGGGGAGGGGGTGCTCAATGTCCCAAAAGTGTAAAGGCACCTTCTTTCATATGATTTGTAGGTGCATCAAAACACAGAGGTTCTAGCACAACGTGAAAATTGAACTGGAAGGGGCTTTGCTGGGTGCTATTGACATGGAGCCCAGAGGGGCAGTACTAGGGATGTGGTCAAGCATGGAGTTGTCTAAGTACGAACCAATCTTCTTAGACATTGCACTTTTTATGGCCTAAAGGGGATAGCTGTTAAGCGGATGTGGTGAGAGTTTGGAGATGTGGAGTACGGGGATGGATTCTATCAAGAAGGGGGACCAGCTTGTCTACAAAAATAGGGAATGCACAAGGAAATATGAAAAAAACTGGGGCAGGTGGGGATGATCTTGATTGAATTCCCTTGGGCTCGAAGAGAAGTGATAAGATGAAGGCGGGGGAAGTGACAAGGATTACCTATGGATGACAAACAGTCGTAAATGCATATAAGATGTAAGGAGGGAGGGAAATGTTTGACAGAATGAAAATGTAATACCCGGTACCACTGGTTTTGCTTGTATGCTCTAAAAGTTAACTTTAAAAAAAAGTTATAAATATAAAAGAAAGAATAAGGTGACATGCTGGTTTCCAAAGATGAGGCATTAAAAACAGTGCATCCTCTGAGCTAATTTTAGATGCCCCAATTTTGAGATCCTGGCCCAAAATGTTCATCTACAAAACATTTCAAGACAGTCACACTATAAGGGGGGATGTAGAGGGGGACAAGTGGGCCAGATGGGAACGATTGTCCACGTGTAGAGTGATGTGCAAGAAGGTTCTATGTGATAATTCTGCATTTTGATGACCGAATACTAACATTTAAGCCAGTTTTGTGTGGAATTATCACATTTTACTCTCCCCACCAAGCCCTCCAAGAAGGCGATCCCACCCCACCCCACACTCCCACTCTATCGCATGCTGTTTGCTTCCTTAGAATTGAGGGGGTTTCACCACCAGTGCACCCTTTAACTCCCCCACCGCCTCCGTTCCCCGCCCATAGAGTTCGCCCTCACCACATACACACACATAGGCACGTAAACACAGTCTCATTTACTAGCGTCCTGCACCCTCCCTTCCCCACCACAATCTTTCCACCTCCTCCCACATACAGACACACAACATGCACACACACAAAAACAAACACAAAACTTACCTGAGCCATCTCTACTTCCTTCTTCCAGCTCCCCATCTGTCATCTGTGACAGGCCCTGCACTTATTTTCTCACAGCACAGAAGAGCCTGGTGAAGAGGGACAGATGAATGGGGCCCTCATTACTCTGGTCCCTCCCCCATCCTAACGATACCGAAATGACAGGTGACCATCATTTCTGGCCCCGTCCTCTCCATCACCACTTAACTGTAGATGTGAATAATGCTCCTCACTCAGACAACCATTCAGACCCTGTCTTGAGCTGGGCTGGTAACTGTCCAAAGTGCCAAAGCTGAGAAGACCCTCACTGACCAATCCCTACCCACCCTCCACACCAGTGCATGCTTTTTTGCACTGTCTAATTATAATGCACTAACCTGACATGCTTGTATTTGCAACATTTAGGAGGCGGTCACAGGTGGAGCCACTAGAAAGTGTGTAGCAAATAAAAACACTAACCCCATATAACTTCTATATGTAGTTTGTCCCACTAATCAACCCCACCCTAACTTAGGTTTTTTTATAATAGCGCATCACTCATGACATCATGAGCCAACGATACTGACAAGCCTGTAACGAGTTGAGGGAAAGTGTTGGAACCCCTGTGATATCCATATTCGATCCCTGGTTTTGTCACATTTTTGGACTTTTCCGTTTCTTGGTTGTGGGTATTTGCCCTGAATCTGAACTCTTGCTGTTATATTAGGGGCATTTACTCGGTCCATCCACTTCACCCGGGAGTGCCTGGCAGGCCCTTCGTGTTTTCGTGTGCATCGCAGAGAGCAACTGTCAATTTCGAAAAATAAGTTAAGTGAAAGGGAGCGGTGTGAGTGTCTGGTTATGGGCTTGGGGTGATGAAGGGTGTTTGTTATGATTGGTTTATGAAGACCGAATAACCGCTTTTAAGTGGTCTTTCTACATCGAACTTGAATGGGGACATAAAAAAAGAATCGTTATTTTCACTTAGTACCGAGCAAGAAATCAGGTGTGCAGCGGTGGGCCCGATGAGGTGCAGCGATGGGCAAGAAAGCAGTGAGGGAGTGGTGGGCAAGATGTGGGAGGGGCCAAAAAGCATGGAGGAAGCAGAAGGCTAGAGGGGGAGCAGTGTGCCAGAATGCAGAGAGGGGGTGGTAGGCCAGAAAAAAAGAAAGCATGGGAGATGCAGAAGGAGTTAGAAAGAATGAAGTCCTACAGACGCAGGGGGGAACTGGGGAGTGTGAGTTGATACTTGGCAGTGGCACATACAAGGAACCTGGTGTTATTGGTGCTGTTGATCTCTGCTCACCTGCTCACGCTCCCCCCTTTATTGTTTCTGGCGAAATAGCTTTCACAGCATTTTATTTATTTATTTATGTCAGACCCTGCGGTATCACTGTGTTTAGTAAAATTATCAGAGTTAGGTGGTACATATGATACAAGCATTAGTCATATTTGTCAAAGATTTTACTTCGCGGGCCGGTGGCACTGTTGCGCATCCTCAGTTTTTCGACCCCATAGTCCTCTCCATGATGAAATAAGGGGCAGGGGTACCGTAGCGGAACATGAAGGCTCTCCATGCAGCCGCATGCGAACCTTGGGCGCTGGATTCCTGACTATTTACCCAATTTAATCTCTTTTCCGTCAAGGCCTCAATAGAATGTACATTATTAGAGTGACCCTTTTAATGATAATACGTGAAATAAGACTGTATCAAGTAGGATCCCCAATTTGATGTCCTGTGTGAAGGTCAGAATAAAATAAATCAAGAGGACCGTGTATAGGTGGAGGTCTTTTCTACCACTTCCATTAGAGGAGAAGAGTGAACAAAATAAGAAAAAAAGGTTGAAATATTTTCTGTCGAGGGATATAGCGCAAAGATAAATGGCTGGGACGAGGAAGAGGGACATAGAGGTAATAAAATAAAAGGTATGCACCTTTTATCCAGAAGCATTCCTTCACCTTTGAGGATTTGGTAATCCCTTCCAACAGCATACTTGTCTGGGAAGTCAACTGTTATTCATAAATCAGGCCTTCTCCTCCATAAGAAGGGAGACCTCTCTGGTGGTGCTAAAACCATGGTGCTGGGGCATTTCACCTCTCCACTGGGAGATGGCAACTACTGAGCCATTAGCATCTGAGTTGCTGCACACCCAGAGGCACGGGGAGAGTTTGCTTCCTTGGTCTGGACAGTGATGTATACCCCACAGCCATCAAAGCACACATTTTGCAGTGATATGGAAAGCGAGGGGGCACGATGTTGCTCAAGCATGTATCCTTTAATCCAACAAATTGCACTGTTCGTTGTGTTTATAATTCCAGTCTCTTAGTTACAAAGTCAATGTATATTCTCAAACTGAAAACCAGTGGATTTCTGTGACCTATGTATGTTTAGTCTTGTGGCAATGGAGCTTTTATTGACATCAATAAGCTACTAAACGTTATGAAATAATGAATACCAGCAGGTGATGTAAATAACACTCATGGAATTTAGTAGAGAGATCGCGTTTCCTCATGTCAGTGATATCCACAGCCAGTATTGAGGTCCAGCCTCCCATTACATATCATTCTGGCTTTCCTGTGTTTACAATGGGAGAGTGTATCTACAGATACTGTACAAGAAAACCGAATAACATGAGCCAAAAAAGCTCTGCATTTGCAAAACGTCCCAAACCTTACCCAGGATACCTTGAAAGATGTGTTTCTCCATAGATTTGATAAAATGAGAGTAACTATGCAACACTATAGTTTGGTCCTTTGCTTCTATTCCTACACAGTTCCGGGATATTTAGGAAGGCAGGGTGGAAAGCAGTAGAGCAGGTTTATGTCAAGTATAAAAAGGAACTAATCTGAAATCCAGGCAAACATCGTCACCCTCCCTTAATGATGGCACTTACATGACAGGGCCAGGTGGGCCTTCCCTATGATGTCACTTGCAGCTCAGTCAAGGTGTGCTTTCAGATTGAGCCCCCTTTGTGGGGCATGGCTTGGTGCTGACCGTGATGGCGGACCAGCTCTCGGCTCCGCTCTACGCATCAACATTTACAATAAAAAAGATATCAAGAAGTAACTTTCACATACCATCTCTTTCATCCGGAGGGCTTTCAAGAAGAGGTAAACCGAACGGCAGCATGTTGATGGTATAACGCAGCTGCAACAACGTACAATGGAGGAAACGGCACAAGAAGGCCGTTAAGCAGCATGCTGGCGTAACAGTGTAGCAGAGGTTCCTGTCAACTGTTCCAGCCGATGTGAAGCATGTGTTTCACCTGCTAGAGGAGGCTGATTCCCTTCACAACATGGACCATTTCAAACCAACGAACAGAAAATAACATCAACACGCCTTATATTTGCACTCAAAGTACTTCAAATGAATCTACAATATAGTTATTGAACAAAGTAACTTAGAGAAAGCAGTTTGATCCCTGAAGCTCTGCAAGTGAAAATGTATGTCTATTCAGGTATATTTTAACGGATTGACCTAGCAATAATTCCTTATTCTGCATAAAAAATGTCTCTTTAATAATTTCAGCTATTCTGGTTGCTTAATTTGGGAATTTGTATTAAAATAAATTGAGGCTCTGTAACTTTAAGAGACGATACTTGGAACTAACATCATACCTCTCAAGCGTATCACTCTTGGGGCACCTCTACAAAAAAATCATGGCTACGTCTAAGAAAAACCTTGGTAAAGATTCTGCATGAACAACTGCTTCCACGTTAAAAAGGAAAAAAAGTGAATCGCCAAATCCCAATGAAGAAAATATGGATCAAGCCAGGTTTGCCATTTTAACCGAAATCAGAGCCTTAAAACCATTCATGGAAGCAACCAATAACTAACTACAACTTTTGGGTGACAAATGGTCAGCCTTTGAGTCTAGGATATGAAAAACGTTAAGCTGATTTAACACCTTACCTGGAATGTACATAATATATTATTTTCTCAAGATGTTGCAAACTCTACTGCTGCTAGAAGAAAATAACTCCTTGCGTTTGGTCCAGCTTTGAAACAACTCAATGCCAGATATGGAATGATTGATCCTGCGTCCCTGAAAGTGACTTTTAAAGTAAACACCACCTCTTTCGATAATCCTGGAGACCTAAGACATTTTATTCAATCTCAAAGGGTGGATGAGATGGATACTGCTGGACCCTGTCTAAGTAATGTACCATAAAACCTTCTGAAAAATTCTTCTTCGACTTCCAAATACAGCTGTGGAAGAGTGCTAGCCATCATTTTTTTTTAATATCAAGTACTACTGTCAAGTTTTGCTCATATTCATGTTGCTGTTTGTCATCCCCTTCTCCTTGTGTAACTCTTTATCCTTCTATTTCTTTCCCCAAGGGTACCATATCTTGCATAATATCTGGATGTCTTATCAAAACTGTCTGAAAAGCCATACTTTCATATTCACCAACTACCCAGATTTTTTTTTTTCTAGGTTCATATTTTCTATCGTTTATTCCCTCTGGCAATAGATGTATCATATTAGAATCTTAAAGTCCTTCACAAAAGACAAGTACTTTCCTATCTCAATAGAACCAATCCTTCCATCGTTTGTATTCAAGAAACTCACCTTTCAATGTCAGAAGCTGCTAAACTTAAAAAGCTCTGGGTGGGTATTGTGTTTGCTAGTGCGGCACTTGGTAAAGAAATAGCGCTATAAGCCTGATAAACAGGATTTCTGATTGCAAAATCATTAGCTCATAATCTGATGCCTCAGGTAGATGGGTCCTTTTAAATCTGTCCTTTAACTCTATTTACTACTCAATTTTAAATGTATATGGTCCTAATACATCAGGTCATATTTTGTGGAAACAATTTAGGGAACATCTGTTATGCTCAAATATACAAAACCTTATTGTATGTGGGGATTGAAATTAAATAGTAGATACTTTCCTAGAAAGAACATCTATATTTATTTTAAAAAACTCAAAATCTGATAACCAATTTCTAAAGTTTATCTCTGAATTAGGCCTTGCTGATGCCTGCCGCTTGCATCACCCGTCTGGCATGGAGTATACCTTTAATTCTAGTCCCCATGACTCATTTTCCAGAATTGACTATATCTTGTTTGCTAACTCTTTGTCTGCTAATCTAATGGATTCTACTATAGATTGTATATCCCTGTCTGATCAGGACCCTGTCCATCCATATTAAACTTAGTCATACCAACCCTATTTCGAAATCAAATAGATGGAGATTTAATTGGCCTTATTAAAAGATGAAAAATGTGGTCCGTTTCTGACAAATGTCCACAATAAGTATTTGAGTTTAACAAAGTGGCAGATACATCTAGCCCTAATGTGTGGGACTGCTATAAAGTGGTACTGAGAGGAAAAATAATATCTTTTGTTGCAAAAAAAGAAGGAAATGAAACACGAATCTGAAGAGATCGTAAGAAAATTCAAAATTCTTGAGAAACAATATATCTCTAATCCTTCACAGGAAATCCATTTTAATATATTACAGCTAAGAATTAGATATAATAAACTGACCTCCGAATACTCTTGTGCTAACATGTTCAAATATAAATCTACGATGTATCAATTTTCAAATAAAATTAGCAAATCCCTAGTTTCCTACCTCAAAATCAAAAAAGAGAGAAGTATAATTACAGCAATAAAGGACTCGAATGGCACTAGAAAATGTGTAGACAAAGAGATTATTAAGGTATTCAGCAAATTCTATCATCAATTATACTCTTCCGACTCTACCGATAATCCAAACATTGCTGCCTTCCTACAAAACATCACACATTCAAATTATCTGTCTATTGATGTGGACTCACTTAATTCTCCCATAACACAAAACGAAATTATCAAAGCTATTCATGGGTTTAAAAAAGGTAAGGCACCAGGACCTGATGGATTTTCCATTAACTTCTACACCCATTTTAAATCAATACTTACCCCAAAACATTATAAACTTTTTTTTCACTTTATCTCAAACTCAAAATCTGAAGGTACCTTTACTGAAGCTATGCTTTTCGCATTCCCTAAACCTAACAAGGATCCAGAACGACCACAAAGCTACAGACCCACTTCTCTAATTAATACAAACTGCAAAATCTTCACCAAAATTTTAGCAAACAGACTTCTCTCTTTATGCCTAAATTTATTAAATTAGAGTTCTTTATTCTAACCGCAAGATCACTATATTTATGAATGGTCAGAAGTCACCCTTTTCCCTTATAAGCAGAGGTACAGGACAAGGATGCCCTCTTTCTCCTTTGCTATTTATCTTAGCCGTTGAACCATTTTTAGAAACTATTCTCGTGTAAAGGCAATATGTTTTGGTCATTTGCAAGTTAAATTAGCAGCATATGCAGATGGTATTCACCTATGCCTTAAGAATCCTGAATCAATTGAAATGATGATTTTCCCTATCATCTTGTACATTTTATGTGTGCTTCCTGTGCCAAAAATGTAAAGATATTGATTTGTGCCTGCCACATTTGTCTGGGGCAGGAAAAAACACAGGATCACCCTTAGTAGACTAAAAAGGAAAGTCATTTAGGGGGTGCGATTCCCTGATTTTATGAAATATCATTCTGCCTTTATACTAAAGCAAGCACAGTGCTGGTTTTGTCAAGCTGAATATTTTTTCACCCCTACATGGGTTTGTGTGGAAAGTATTATGGTTTGGCCCTTCTCTCTATCGGATTATCTAATTGCTGAAAAAAATAGATTCATGAAATGTATTATGTTCAGTGTACAGCTAAAAAGATTAGAATGTATTTCATCTCTACAAACTCCTCTAAATTCATGTCACAGTTTATTTGGTTTAATAATCTTATTCAGATTAATGATAGGGTTATGTTTTGGAAAGGCTGGATGCTCAAAGGAATCAAATATGTACATTAACTTTTCAGTCAAGGTATACAGCTAACTTTCAATGAATTCATGTCGAAAATTGACACTCCTAAGTCTTTTTATCACCATTAATTCATGGTATTGTAGATAATCTTTTGCTTCTTTTGGAATCCTCTGGGCAGACCAGTGTTGCTAAACAACACGATATGTACAATTGGCAGTTTTCAGCCACCCTTTTCTATAAAAAGCTTACTAATGACTTTGTGGAGAATCCCCAATGGAAAACACAGCAACAATGACAACAAGATTGTTCAGTTATGCTAGAAGATTATGGCTGGCTGTCCTTTTGGAGAAAAAAAAAACTCAACCATAACTGTTTTGGCTAATCTAACCAATTTATCTTTCCTTATTTCATCATAGAATTTGTATCACCCCTGCTTTGCTTTTTAAGTGTAAGATATAGTTATATAAAAAATGTTGGAATCATTCCAACATATGTTTTTGGAATGTAAGTATATTGAAAACTTTTGGAACAATGTATGGTGCATCATTAAGTGTATCTTTAAGTTAGATAAACCCTTTCATTTTCAGATTTTATTCTTGGGCATTACTTTCTTTCAACATCATTTAGACTCCCACACATCTTATTTATTTGACCTTTTTGTTCTAATGGCAGTCGAGGTTATCACAACTAATTGCAAGAAATGTGACCTCATTAATCAGAAAATGTGGTGGAACTCAGTATGTTATATGCATTGATTGGCCTGGATTTACTGCTTCAACCGCAATACTGTATCATATGTATAAGTTGAAATGGAGAATGTTTTCCGATTTCCTAACATCAAATGATTTTTCTATTTAATATATCAATATTTCTGTTAAATGATTACCCTTATCCTATCCATCCCCCTTTCCCTTTTTCCTCCCCACCTCCTCTATCTCATGTCTATCATGTATGTTATAGGTTTCCCCCATTACTTTCTTAAAAATGTGCTTGTTCTCACTCATATATAGCCTTAATCCAATGCGTCAAATCTTATTTCAACAATTCAAGCTCCCTCAGATTGACTATTATACAAAATGTTTTGTGTTGTTATTCTTTTCTGTACTATGATGTACACACGATGCTTTGTGGCTTCAATAAAATATATTAAGAAAAAAAAGAGTTTGATCCCCCTTACACAGAGAACATTGCATGTCGGTGAATAATCAAAGATCCAGTGGGAATATCTGTTGCCTGAAGCCCTCAAAATTGTAAATTCTGCTATCAGAAAACATGGGCTCTCAACCAGATTTACCCACATGAGCAGTCTTTGTGATCCTGGGCAAATCACTCTTCCTAAATGAGTCTTATTTTCTTTGGCTGGCGACATTGGGTTCACTGCGCAGTGATTCTGCTAAGTGGGCACGGAAGAACATGCCTCACTCACACATGTTTTAGTTAGGTCATGTGAAAGTGGTCAGAGTTGTGGGAGGAGGCTATTGGGGCTTGCCCCCATGAAAAAACACCTCCAAAGTATGGCAACGTAGACAGTCATAGAAGTGGTACAAATACAATTTGTGGATAATTTAACAAACATCCCGCCCAAAAGATTACAGGGCTCGGCACGGAGGGCCTTTCAATGTCCACTCCCTTCCTCTGCCCTCACGTGAAGTCATAGAGGAGGCCCCTGGGGAGGAAAACTACGAGGAAGGGCAACAGCGATAGCGGCTGCAGAAGCAATCATGGGTGAAAGTTCACTGTACATAAAAACAAGACAGTGCGCATGCGTGGACAAGGAGGGGTCAGCATGTGAGTTACTTTGCTGCCTGCAGCAGTGCAGTGTGTTCGGCTGATTATACTGAGGGCAGGAGGGCAGGGTTCTGCCACGTGTGACACCCCTCCCTATTCACCCAGCTTGCTCGGGCTGTTGGCAGACACCTTCTATAGTGGGCAGCATCCCTGCAAGCAAGGACATCCAGGACTCCGGTTCCTCGTCTTCTCAGAGCCCAGGAGGAAAACCGGGAAAGATCCGGATCCAGGTTTCATTCTCAGTTGAGATCAGAGGGGAATCCTAAGGACTGTTAAAGAGAAAAAAGAGAAGTGAAAGGGCAGAGAACCTTCCAGGAAAATGGGATCCTCGGGGATGTAATTTGGGGGTCACAGGGGTCGCAACTGTGATCCCAGAGGCCTCACTTGCTACCTCTGTAGTCTCCCTTGCTACCCCAACAAAATCTTTTTTTATTATTTTTTAATTGTAATTCTAATCATTTTTAGCTGTACACTGAACATAATACATTTCATGAATCTATTTTTTTTTAATTGTAAGCTCCTGGTCTGTTTCCAAGGCAATGTAGCTCTTTGTTTCTGGAGTGGCTGGCATTCTTGTTCAGGCCTCACAAAAAAAAACGTGAGGTTGCACAAGTGTAACACTTTGAGAAGTGACCCTAAATAAGAAAGAATAGGAGTAACAAATCATTTGTCTTTCTGGAACTCTACACAATAATTGCTAGACTCATTAAAGGTCTATTTCAGGCACACTTCATTGGGTGAGTCACTGTTTTAGTATTTTCTTAAACACCTCAACTCAGTCTTTCATCCTTCTGCGGCCGATAAATGAGTGCCAACACAGGATGGGTGATATTGTATGTATATTTGTTCTATATAAAGCGCTTAAGCGTAAGTGCTATATAATAACACATCATTATCATTTGGCCTTAGACGTCTCCTTGCATTTACAGTAATTTGGTAATGTGGGCCTATGCACACTGATATTAACGATACATATGGTGATCCATTCTTGTATGAAATGTGTATCACATTAACGTCATATTGTAATTA
This sequence comes from Ambystoma mexicanum, assembly GCF_040938575.1. Classification (NCBI taxonomy): domain Eukaryota; kingdom Metazoa; phylum Chordata; class Amphibia; order Caudata; family Ambystomatidae; genus Ambystoma; species Ambystoma mexicanum. The sequence goes on along the minus strand of NC_090922.1, from coordinate 1,315,034,120 downwards.
TATAATTATATTTTTCGTAGTCTACTTAGGAACAATGCTATGTGATGGCCCTTCCTGTTTTGTCAAGGGGTGAAAGGCCGTATTCCATTGCCTCCCGTGATGTCAGTTCGTGGTTGGGTCAAATGACATCACTTCCTGTGATGTCATCAGAGGCAAAGGGTCGTGTGATTTCACTTTTTCTACCCCTGGTATTTTGGTGAAATGATGTCATTGGGGATCTTCCCGTCCCCTCTGTCACCCCTGTGCAAAGACTTTTCAACCGGTAAGATAGCTCAGCGGGTTCAGTGCTCACTACTGCGATCTGGGCGTGATCTGCAGGTTCGATCCATCTGAGGTCGATAAATGAGTACCAATTTAGGTAGGGTGATATTATATGCATATGTGTTCTCTGTATCGCCTTAGAGGATCCCAGAAGTGCAAATATTCGTGTATTGCGGACTCCTACACCAGGGGAACCCAGCTCATCATCGGGGCCCTGGAACAGGTATTTTCTTGGGGCACTTGGGTCGGGGTTTCCATTAGTGTACTCTATCAAAAGTTGGAGGGAATCCAACAAAATAACTGTGCCCAGATCATGAAAAAGCTATTTCCTCTGATGGGGGCAGGACCAGATGCCAGCCAGAAAGGTCAGCACTTGCAACACATCACACGCCAGTCCATGTGTCGGTCAGAGCAGCTGCAATATCTGTCGGCAGACTCTAACAACCGACCTATACGAGGCCGCTCGGCTGCGCTGATGTCAGATGTTGCTTCGGGCGGGGTGAGATAAGCAGCTATGACCCTGAAGGGCCATTGGTGGCCAGGCGCCATGTTCATATCAGAGACTCAGACCGAGAGACACACATTAGGCAGCAGCCTTGAAAATCCGGTTCCCAGGCTGTTCTGCTGGAGGGAAAAGTGCCCACGGCCTTCAAGGACAAAACGCATGCGGGTGCGGTGAGAAGCGCACCGAAATCCCACAGGCTATTCGACTAAGCCCCGGTCAATTTCGGGGTGGGCGTGAGCTGTACACACACGAGCCGATGCAGAGATATTTATTTAATTGAGGTACTTTCTTTTGCACGCCTCGGCGACCAGGCCAAAAGGTGATCTTTCATGGTACATCATCATTGAATGGTAAATAGCGTGTTACTATTACCCAACCAACAGCATTTATTTTAAAGAGGTGTTGAATCTGTCAGGAGGAGGGCTGCCACGTTGCCGATGCGCCCTTTTCCGAGTGAGCGTGATGATCGACTGCACTTTGCGGTGTTACACACGGAAACATAGCATTTCCCCTGGGTCCCTGTGCCTAACACAAAATCATGCAGTGAATCCACGTCAAACTCAATTGAAGATTTGACTATGGATTCTGCCTGCCTTTAGCACATGCTACAACGAGAATACTGATGGAGCTTGATACGAATTTGGATTCCCTGTTTTGGGGCGTGTGCCTGAAAAAATAGGAAAGTGTTCTTCCATGAAGGAAGAACAATTTCCTTAAAAGCACCACATTCTGTCAAAATGAAAACGTCCTCTATGTAGATGCAATGCATACATATACCCATAGGTGCATACACGAGGAAATGGTTTCTCTTCTGCCTTCAAAATAACTGCAGAGTGTATACCTTCTAAAGCTAGTAGCAGAAAAACCACTGCCACATTTCTTACCCGACGACTTCATTCACACTCTTGTTTCTTAAAAAGAGGCTGAAACAGAACTCTCCAGCTATGTTCTGTAAGTCCGAGCATTGTTAAGCGCATGCTTTTTTGCTGTTGGGTTCAGTAATACAGGACTACAAGGATCATCGGAGGTCTTTATTTTTCTTTCGTTCTCTTTATAATGGGAAGCACAACTTGTGGGGAGATGAAGTAAGGCCTACCCGACTAAAGGACTGAAATTCTCTCTGTCTCTCTGTCTATCCCTCTTTGTCTATGTCTCACCATCTCTCTTTATCTCTGTCTCTCTGGGTCTCTCTCTCTCTCAGCTTAATAGGGCCCAGAACGCTTCTTTCTTAGCTCCAGGTGTTTTCTTCTTGATAACAGGAGATCTGTAGCTCAGCGTGCTGCGCTGGTCCTCCTGGACGTACGGATATCAGGAGCCATCACTATGGTGACCCTAGATCCTCTGCCGGGGGCCAGATGTCGAACACTGGGTGCTGTTTGAGTGGACACCAAGCCTTCCCGCTGCAGGGCTTTGCCTGGCATTGTCAAGTTTCGGTGGTGGTCTGCGGTTGCCCCTTCTGGGATACTGATGGTTGTTGTCTGCTACCAAATCCATAATTGGTGACACAAGCCCTGAACTAATGTAACTGCAGGACTCCCCCAGAGCACTCTAACCCGCATACCGGGTAAGTTAATTTCTCCCTTCTTCTCTTCCATGATTTCGCCTTCTTGGTTATTCTTCCTTTCCATTCTCTTGTTTGCTTCCTTCTATCTGGTGTTATCCTTCCTTCCAGCCTCCTTCTCAAGGACTCTTCCCTCTTGCTAGCCCATAGCCTCCTTCTCAAGGTCTATTCCCTGTTGCTAGCCCATAGCCTCCTTCTCAGGGCCTATTCCCTTTTGCTAGCCCATAGCCTCCTTCTCAGGGCCTATTTCTTGTTGCTAGCCCATAGCCTCCTTCTCAAGGCCTATTCCCTGTTGTTATCCCATCCTATTTCTCCCCTAATCCCATCCATTCTTCCAAGCGTCGTGTACTCAGTGGCTCTGGTCTTTCTTTAACAACACCCTGTACCTCATCTGTCCTCCTTCCATCCTTCCTCCCGGTGTTTACTCTTCACCACCTCTCCTCCTCTCTCTTTTGTTTCCATACATTTCTTGTGTTTATACCTCTCCTCATTGCACCCATTCGCTCCCCATCCCTATGTTTATATCTTGCACACCTCCGCTCTTTTTCTCTCTCTATGCTCATCTGCTCACCGCCCCTCAACCCTCCTTTGTCTTCCCATCTCTTCTCCACCTCCTCCTCTCCTCAGCTCTTTCCTCTACTCCTCACTTTCACCTTCATCCCTCAACATTCCCTGGGAGCTGTTCCCTAACTCTCACACTACGATCTGGCACAAGTGCCTCTTGTGTCTGCACTCTTTCGATATTTGTGAAATGAGTGAAACATTCGGGGCACCTGATAGGCCGTGTTGGCTTTCATCCGTGCCCCAGGCCGCCACACACACGCATACTATGCGGAAGGACACGGACACGTCTAGTCTGTATGGGGTTCCAGCGGCAACTGCCGTGTCAGGTCCTCATTTATTAGTAAACCACATGCATGAGCCGGAACGAGGCTCGCGCATGCGCACAACAACATCTCGCTACATAACATCACTCCTTTTCTTTAAACAAGAAAAACAATAAAACATTAACATTGCAACAAATCAACATGAGTTAACCCAAACTGTCCTGAGCCACCCAAGACCTCGGGATCCATAACATAGTCTCGGAATCAAGCGGGGCGCTGCCGCCCTTCTCTGCTCGGATACCTTCGACTGTCCTCTGGGGCAGCGGTTAAACAAAGCTTCTGCCGGTGCGACCCCCGTGGATTGGTGTGGGGTCATTCTATATTCTCTCAGGAACTCGAAGAGGTTCTGGCGTAGCTCCCCTCCCCATTCATTGAAATCCTGAAGATTTTGTTGAGGGTTCGCATGAACCTTTCGGGGTCCCCGTTCGCACTAGGCCAGAGCGGGGTCACCCTCCGAGGTTTGATGCCCCTTTCTTCCAGGTATTAGGCAAACTGCTGTCCCTGAAACGGCAGACCATTGCCCAAGCACAGTTCCAGTGGGAACCTATGAGTGGCAAAAATCTTCTCTAGTGCTAAAATAGTGGCCACTGGAGCTGCAGCTCTACACACCCTTGCATAATGTCTGGGTGTGCTGCATCTGCCGCACACTCTCGCCTTTTCTGGACATTCGCCCGTGTGAGGCAGATCATACCCACAGTATTGGCAGGATTGCAGGCTAAAGGAGGTCGAAGGGCCCTCAGTTCTTTTCTGGCCCCATCGTGACTTTGCAGGTGTAGGGCGACCAACAGCGAAAGCCTCTTCACTCCTTCCTGGGCGCACTGCAGCGTCCATCTTGGCCCCCCTACTCTCAGCTAGCTCATACGCACGCCCTGTGTCCAGAATCTGCGCTAGCATCAGGCCGGGCTCTCGGAAGGACCTGTCTCCTCAGTTTTCCGGAGCTGCACCCTTGGATTAGTTGATTCCGAACCATTTCTTCCTCATTCCCCCACCTACAGGTGCTGGCCAAATGTCTTAGTCTCACACAGAATTGGTCTAGGGACTCCTATCCCAGCTGCTTCTCTGCACACATGACGAATCTGTCGAAATCCACGTTTGCCATGGGCAGGAAATGGTTCTGGAGGGCCAGTTTGACAGCCGCATAGGTGGTCACCTGTAGGTTTAATGAGTCGAATATTCGGTGTACTTCCGTCCTGGCTGAGTACAATAATGTAGCCACTTTCGCTTAGTCCTCTGTTTCCCCTGTGGCTCTGAAGAACATTTCGAGCTTTTTCACCCACAGTAACCATTTTGGTCCAAGTTTGGAAGGGGGCCCCGAAATTTCAAACTCTGGCATGGGTGCCAAAGTACCTTGTTGTCTGCATGGTACTGGCGCAGGTGCAACAGCTGCGTCATCCTGTTCACCCATTCCAGCAGACCGCAAGAGCACCTCACCTTGTTACAAGAGGCCGCAAGTCTGTCAAGTCCCAAATATGCCAGGGGTCCCCACTCACTTGTTGTGATGACTTGTACTGTCCCTTCAATGGGTGTGCTCCTCCTCAGCAGTGTTGGCTTCCCAGTTGTAGAGTATGTCACCACTGACCTTTCACTTCTCTGTCCTGAGGCAGGATATCTTAAATCCAGTTGTTCCTTGTGGCACTCCCACTTGATTGACAGCTTGCTGGGTCAGCCAGCCCGCGTGGTGTGTCTACAACACCTTCAAAATGTCAGCAACACGGCCATCGGGTACCCGACAGCCGTCGGGGTTCCAAAAATTGTTCCTTTGTAGAACACGAACAGCGCACAAGCACCCTTCCGGGCCTCAACCGTCATGATCAAAGACTAAAGATGACCACCAACGGCTTCCTCCGACTTATGAACGTCTTCAGAAGACCTCGCGCTCACACGCACAGCACTTCCTCTTCGCCAGTGTTGGCTTTCATCCGTGCCTCAGGCCGCCCCACACACACGCACACATACTATGCGGAAGGACACGGACACGTCTGGTCTGTATGGGGTCCCAGTGGCAACTGCCATGTCGGGTCCTCGTTTATTAGGCTTGAGGCTCGCGCATGCGCACAACAACATTGCGCTACATAACAGGCCTTTGCATTTGCGGATCCAGATTCTGTGCTTGTCCAGGATCCTGCCTTCAACTCAGGTGCAACAATTAATTGTCGGCGGACTGGCAGGCGGGCCTGCAGCTCTGCCAGCCAAAGCTAAAGGGGGGTCGCAAACACTTTGGGGGCCAGATAGCCTTGTCAATATACAGGCTAGTTGCTCAAGGTAATTCAGCAAAGTTGCAAGAGTGAATGTTTAATCCACATACCCAATGCCACCTTTCCACACACCCCACCTACAGGAAAAAAACAGTAAAAGGAGGGTTCTTAATTAGGGGCTTCTGCTCTCCTCGCACATTAGCTAGGGCAGGAGGTTGACTCTCTCATATTTATGGCACCAACTTCTGCTGGAGTTCCAGATGCTAGTGGACATAAAGGCGTATACATCGATTTGTAACAGCAACTCATTTAAAAATGGAAATGTTGCAACTGCTAATGCCCCTCACCCACGTGGGAGATTACCTGTTATCTTTGGATCTAAGGGATCCTGATCGATCAGTTCCAATATACCCCACAGGATCACCACTTTCAGTTCATTGTACTTCCTTGCGGGGTAAAATCTGTCTGGCTGCAGTGGTGGCTCTCCTGAATTAGGAAGCCATTTCCATATCCCGTACCACGAAAGATGGCTCCTTCACGCATCAGCAAAGGAATTGATAACGCCACAACGGAAGGGAGTCGCTCGTATCTGGACACGAGGTCAGAATTGATTTGGAAACAACTCCAAGTACTGATCTTCACAGGGCAAGGGTTTCCACTTAATTAGGAGTGTGATCCCTTCCAGCAGAGAGCGAGCAGTCAGGCTTCTGAGCATCCCTCAGCTTCTGATGGAGGGTCACAGAGATCCAGAAAGGAAATGGCTGCAAGTACAGGGTCTCGTGTCCCCATGGGCATTTGCAACTCCCTGGGTTAAGCTACATCTCTGGCCTCTCCAGACGTAGAAAACAGGAGCGTTGGGATTTCAAAATGCTGATGTTGGTATCCCAATGTAACTGGGACCCCCCTGCGGTGGTGGATCATTCTAGAGAAACTGCAGGGATGATTGTCGCAGTTTCAACAGGCCCTTCTAGTAATAGCGATGGAGAAAAAGCAGTACAATACAGATGGGGAGAGAGAGAGCTTTTTAAGTAGACTGGAACATAGGCCTATTCTGATCCAAAACAACAACTCATTTGCAATTAGTCATCAAGGCTGTATTACAAGCAAATGAGGCTTACAGCATGGGACTGTGGGTAGAACTTCATCTTTTACCACTTATATCCATATTTTAGTAAAAAATACGAATAATTCTGATTTACATTTTGCTTCATGCAGATTGACTGCTTCTAAGTGCTGTAATAATGCATGGTATTACTCAATTCTACAAACCAGGGGTGTGGACTATTCCATGATGGACAAATTGAGCAGGGCTTAGTCAACATATCAAGATTATTTTCTTTAAATCCAGTTATCTTTGCCCAGCTGTTTCAGACAATTTTGGGACCTTGCATCTTTTTCCAGTCCCCCACAATTTCTAGTAGAAAAGACTTTGCTTGGGATTCCTCACCCGTCTGGTTTTTGAGACATGTATATTTTTACTGTAATCGCTAACATGGTTGCTTTCTGCATTCCCTCCTCTTCCCCGGATTCCAATACGTCATTTCCAAGATCAAGGAGGATTAGGCTGAAGTGACCTTGATAGTTCCGTTTTTGCTCAGTAGGCAGTTGTTCTGTTTCTTGGTGAAGTTATCAGTGAACCCAGCCTGTATACTCTCTCCTCGCCCGGTAGTAGGGGTAAAACAAGGAAGAAAGTCCGGATTGGTTGAAGAGCCAGGTCTTCAGGACGTCTCTAAAGCAGGAAAGCATGTTGCTTGACAGATGTGGATAACAGAGTGTTCCACAGCATCTTCTGTCTCCTCCTCCATGGCTTTTGGATGTGAGCACTTGGGGTAGTAGTGGAGGACTCGAGCAGGCTGATAATATTGGATCTTTTTGACTCGTAGCTAGTGAAGCTTTCTTAAAAATGGCAAAATGGTCAGATGTCTATACATGACGGCAAAGTGGTTGGTAGCCAAAAGCGTTTTGAGCCATCTGTAGTTTTTTCATTTGTAAGTCGGTAGCGTTGGGATAAAGCGCATTTGCAAAGTCCTGCAGAGACTTGACAAGGGATCTACAATGGCCACAGGATTTTCTTGTTGGATTAAAGGGGGTGGATTAAAGGTAGGGGCTTGATTTGGAAGAAGAAGGATTTCACCACAGCTCCAACTTGGGAGCTCAAGTTGGCATCCCAGATGACTCTGTGTTTGTCTGCTTTGGAGGAAATAGAGGTGAGGCTGGGCTGGAGGCCTTGATATTGTGTCAGCAGGTGTTTAGGGCCTAGCAGAAGGGTACGACGTCCTTTCGGCGCGGGATGATTTTTCGCGGGGTTTTTGACTGCGATTTATTTTTCGAAAAAACCCATCGAAACCCCCCCCCCCCCAAAAAATAATTGTAAAAAAAATTCGATGGGTTTTTCAAAAAAAAAATGGTGGTAAAAAACCCTGCGAAAAAACATCCCGCGATGAAATGACATGGAACCAGCAGAAGAACGTCTACATCTTCATTGTATCCAATGCGGGAATACCATTTTCAACCAAACATAGGTGCCCAGGTTTATGTCAAGGGCAATTGGGATAACACAGTCAATTTACAAAAGATTCAATCTCCGAGATCTTCCATACACTCAGGGATAAATGCAAACTCAATCGAATAACACTTCTCATCTTGATCCCAATGACACAATCTTTTATTGATTGGCATGTCATTATCATATTCACAAATATATGTCAATATAAAATGTCACTATTGTGGTTCTAAACTTACAAAATCATCAGGGCGATAAATAATTGTTCTACAATAAAATAAATAGTATAGTAAATAATTAATATTCTGTTCATGAACATCTCCGCACTATTCCAACTACTGAAAACATTTCAAAATCAATGCCCAACCATAATATGCATGTGTTCATGGCTTTTTAACCCCAACATGTTTTACTTCTCAACATGTTGATAGCCCCAAAAGTTGTAGAAAAGATACTAGTGTCATTAAAAAGATGACCTTATGGTGTTAAACACTAGTCACACCTTGCTATATGCAAACACTCTTCACACCTCCGATTCTGGGGTTGGCCTGCTGAAGAGCTATATAACGTAAGGTCATGTCTTTTTCCCCACCTACTGACATTACCTAGCCTTTCCTCGGAGGCACTTTCAAAAAGATCCTGTGAACCCACTCCTTCTGCTCTGCTCTTGGGAATTTCTTTACTTTTCCCTTCTTTGGGACACTCCAGGGGATTTATATTATGCAGCTTTATTGATGTACCAATCATCCATGAATCTACAATTCAATCTGAAGTCTGGGTGACAGTGTTTTCAGATTTTAATAGAACTACTTCTTCATGAATATTTCCAAGTAATACTAACTGTGTCTTGATTGGCTTAGAACACAAGGGCTTTTTAGCCGATCTCCGCTTATCGTAATGTTATTTCTCTATGCATGTGCAAAATAATGCAGGGTGCGAGTGTTTGTTCCAGAGCATGGGTCTACAACCTTTAGCTCTCCATATGTTTCAGACCACAATTCCCATGATATCTGGCTATGGATTATGCTGGTTAGGGATGGTGGGAGTTGTAGTCCAACACATCTGAAGAGCCAAAGGTTGCAGACCGCTGTTCTACATTATTCATACTATTGCAGAAGTTCCTCTTTAGATACTCAGCTTCCTACTTTGTATGCATATCTTGGCAATCAAAACTAATGCACTTTTGAACATTTAGGGCGTGGGTAGTCTTTTCTCTCTTTTGTATTGTATAATATTGTTTATTTATAATGTGCTTATACACAAAGCGAGTGCTTCAAAGCGCTCCAAGACAGGAGGAGAACATGGGATACGATCATTCATAGGGCCTTGGAAATTCAGAATGATATACAATAATAATAAGCATACTAGGCCTGATGACATTTCTGCTAATTCAAGTGCGTTACCCAGTAGTTAGGGGGGAATGTCGGGTGGGGAGAAAAAGGGGGGTAAAATCATAGCAAAGTGACAATAATGCAAGTGCGTGACCAGCAGTTAGGATAGGAGGGGACATGAGCAGGTTATTGTGCCTTTATAATGTGCCACTAAAACAAGTGTTTCAGGTGCACAATGTAAAGGGGGCGGGCAGGGTATACACGGAACAGACAGACAACAATCTTACTGGCTGAGGTGCATTCAGATCGTGTAAGTGCCAGACAGGAAGTGCGAGAATGGGCGAAGGGAATGGAGCCTGGTCCCGTAGGGCTGGGTTAGTGCAGAGGTTTGTCTCTTAGGGAAGTGCCTAGTGCTGGAAGTAGTGCGGGAGCCCGTAGGCAAGTGCAGGGACTGGTGTGAGTGCCTGGGACCTGTAAGGTTCTGAGGTGAGCCGGGCGACCAATCAGCAAGCTGAGCAGAAGGAGTGGTAGCAGGTAGAAGATGGAGGTTAGCAGGGGAGAGGTAAAGAGAAGGCAGAGGAGAAGAGGAAGGTCTTGAGGAGTTTCTGGAATTTGAGTAGGTCTGTCTCTTTACGAAAACCATGGCGGTAGAACCAGGGAGGCCATCTTAGATTGGTCCTCTGTTTCTAATCTCGATCTGTAATTAACTTTCTTGCACTAATAGAAACATGTAAACTGGAGGTGATATTGATATTTTAGAGCATTCCCTGTATTCTGTGATTGGTATAGAACACAGTCTGACTCACATGTTCATTTCTTTGTCACATGGTAATATGCACTGAACACTAATTTAGAAAGCTAGACAATTCTCAAGTTGATCTGGTTCACAAATATTTTCAAAGCATTTCCGTGTGTCATGTTATACTATTGTAATATGCTTGTCTACTGTGTTAAATCACCATTGTAGTAGTTTCAGAGCGCCCAGGCTTGTCCGTCCAGTGGCCTACTACTGTGCTACAGATATTGGTGTCCTGTCTCTGACAATCCTCTTCTATGGTAAAGACGTTAAACATTCAAAAGTGATAGATGCACTGGCCGTGTTGCTTCTGCTTCTCTCTTAACATTGCAATTGTTGCTCTCGGGACTTCTGCTACCTTGATGTTATAATATCTTGCCCAGACATGTTCTGATTGTCAAGCATAATCTGCCCGAAGTGTGCTCGCTTCTGTGTCACCTATTGGTATATATATATTCACAGCTAATAGGCAGATATGCATATAATTCACAGACTACTTTTTTATCAATATGCTGCAGTCTCAACTGCAACTGGTGTTGAGTTCAAGGAATGGCACTTGAGGTGCGTAATGTTTATGGGTGGAATACCCATTCAGCTTCATCAGACAACCCATGTAGATAGCTTGAAGTGGAGAACATTATTTTCTGTGCCATCTAATCTCTGTGTGTCCTGAATCTTCCCTTTATAGTGCCACCAAAAGCTCCAGCGTGGTTCCACAGGGTCATGTCCTTGCCCCACAAAATGTGTTACAAGTGGTGCTATCATCACCCTGTTGCTGACACAGTTTTGCTGTTGCATTATTCCAATCTCACCCATTCAAGTTGAGGGGCTGCCATAACTTTTTTGCAAAGGCATTTAATTACCTACACTACCATGTGTGAACCACACGTTCTACCATTGTCCCAGTAGTCCAATTTCCATCTCTTAAGTATGTCTCAGATATTTATAAAGGTCACAACCCCCACATGGGCACTGGCCATTTAGTTTAGGAACCCCCCATGTCTCTGATAGAGTTAATTGTGTTTCTCTTAGTTGTCTATTTTCATCTGCGTGTGCCAATCTGTCTCAAACCCTATAACTTTTCTAGCTGGTTAGGCACTCGAATAACAAATGCCAGTGCTTCAAAACCATCTAAGATACACTTGAGTATGTGTTCACGCACTAGCTTGTCCATCATTGGTTCTGTGTGATCCTTTCTTCCAGCTACCCATTTCCGTTGTCATTAGATGCTATTTTTTCTTTTTACTTTCTTACGACCCTCAAGGGATCTACTTTCTGTATTAGTTTCCTGGATAGGTTCTTGGCTTCTCCTTGATAATGGGCAATTTTGCTGCTATTATGCGTTAGTCTTAGAACGTGGCTGCAAGGCAAATTGTGTCGTAAGGGCTCTGGGTGGAAGCCTGTGTATGTGGGAAGAGGATTGCTGTCAATTGGCTTGTTGTACAGTTGCACTTTGAGACTGCCCATGACAGAGAATACCCTGATGTCCAGTGCATTGATGCATTGTTTCCTAAGCATGTGAGTGAATTAGAAATTGGGGATCCAAACTGTTCCACTGTGTCACAAAGTCCTGCTTCTTCCGTGGAGTCTTCCCAGTTGGGAACAATAGGGTAGGTTTAATGCCTCTGCAAGGTTACATGACGTTAGTAATGATTGCTTGTGATTTAAATGAGGGTATCTTCAAAATATCTTGCTTTACGTTAAATTGGACTTCATTGTAAAGATACTTTCCTCGTTATAAGAAGCATTTTGGATTGCCACTCATACAGTATTTCTGAGAGTGTGATTAATAAAGAACCGCTAATGGAGAAAGGGAAGGACTTCCATAAGTACCTACATGGGAAGCAATTGCCAGTAGAAGTAACATTCTAATGCATATATTGGCCACATTGAAGGCTATCTTTTCCCTGATGGTTTGGCCTTCAATTTGGCGAAACAGGTGGTCTTTGAACGTAACAGATATCCTAGTGGTCAATTTTGAAAGAAATGGTGTCTTCCAGGTGCTTTTGTATGATGTTTACTGCTGCCATCTGGGTGATCCTCATGCATGAAGACACAATGTCTAGTACAGTAAAGAGATGTTGTTCAATACTGAATTCCATTCCTTCCACCATTTTTATGACTTTGGTGGTGATATTGGCATATGACCTTATTCGTGCTATTTCTTCTTTCAGGCAAACATCCGCAAACTTTGAGAGGGGTTTGAGGTTTGATTTAATTTCAGAGATGATAGGATGTCTCTGAAAAGGTTTGAGATTCTTGTGGACTTTATGTATGGTTTAAAACAAATGTGTATTCAGAAGTGTTTTGGGGGAAGGATTTTACACCATTTGATCTCTAACTTGCTGACTAGAGTTTTGCTTGATGGACGCTAAAGAATCAATGATTGCTATTTCCGAGGATTTAAAGTTTGCAAGGAAAGAGAAAGCGGAAGACACGAGGGAAAGCAGTCCACCTTTGAATGCCTCTTTTAGTTCAGTCGAGAAGTTTTCCTTTAGAACGAAGTGAATTGAAGACATGTTGATAGGGCTTGACGAGATGATTCCTATCATGTATAGTTTCGAATGATTTAAGAAAATGATTGGATCAGAAGAGAGGACAGAGGAGAAGTTTGAAAGCTCTATTACATGTCCACAAGTTTGGTTGGAGTGTGGCCTCATGTGATGTAAAGTGTCTGTCAGCAAATATCCTATTCCTGGTGACCCTTTCTTAAGATAGATGTACCATAGGGTTGGGTACTCTGTTTTTCAGGGATGACTATCTTTAGGGTCTTACAGAAGTGCTGATACTCAGGTGTATCCCCACATTAAAATGTAATCTTTCCTGAGATTTTGTGTGACCAAGCATATATCTGAACCCTTCCTATATAGTATTATTTTTAGGGTATTTCTTGAAACCGGACATAGCTTTGGTAAGCAACAAAGAGCTTAACAAGTCATAGCGGGCAGACCGAGTGAGAAAAGCAGTGGTACAAGAGAGGGGGAGCTAACAACAGGGGAAGGAGAGGGTCTGCAAGCAACCAGGGGAGGAAACAGGGCAGATCAGACCACCCGCTATAAGGCTAGGTGGCAAGTGGAGGGTGTTTACACCCGATCTTAAGGAGGAGCCCGTTCTTCCTGACATGTAGAAATGAGGAGTCGGCTGTTGACAGGGAGGAGGTTCCAGAGTCCGGAGGCGTAGACAGAGAAGCCAAGTCTTCTGGTTCAGCCAAGTAAGAGTTGAAGCATTGTCTTGATGTCAGAGGTACCTGGATAAAAAGTCTGGGTTTAGAAAATCAGCTTTGTCAGCTCTATACGGTAGGTAGATACAGCTTACTATTACCTTGACGGATCCTTCGGCCAAGTTTATTTTATCTCCAGGGACCCAGCGTAGGTCCACTCAAGGCATTTCTGATTCTTGGACAGATGCTTACTGCCTTTCTATTGCTGAAGTTTGTTAGTCGGTGACTTGGTGATAAGCCCCTCACGTTTATAAAGTATTAATCCTCTTAATCGGTATAGGCCCAAGTCACAGGGAGTTTGGTACCAGAGTGTTTCATACAGTGACAATAGGATAAACCTGAATGCATGAGTCAATACATTTAGTTACAGAGGGTGTGCAAAATGTGTCTGGTGTGGGATTTCTCACAGGCCAGTAATGACCGACATTTAGGAACATTTATATACCCAAAGCTCTGATTACTTAATGATTGCTGAGTACGCTTGAATTGCAGGTTTTGGCATCTCTGTTCCCAGGCACATGCCTGATAAGGTCTATATTCATACGAAGTAATTCTGCTGTGAAAATGGAGTTTAGCAGCTTCTGATAGTCTCACTCAAGTGAGATGAAATTCAAGGACAAACGCACAATCACACACACAGTCTCCCAACATTTCACTTCACACATCCACACACACACTGTGCTGTACACATAATCCCCCCAATCAGAATTGGTATATACAGACATGTCATGGCGTAGTGCCCAAACAGAGATTATACATAAGCCTAAACTATTGCCATTGTCAATGCTTGGTTTAATAATATGATTCTTACAAATATGAATAGTTATCCCAGTCAACTATGGTAAATTCGACTTTGCAGCAGTATCTGGGCTTTGTAAATAACAGCCAGCTACTGAGCATTTCTTCCAGGGGTGCTTGCATTAGGAGCATCTCAAATCTACACACTCTACCAAAAGAAAGATACCTTAAAATATTGACCTTCTATAAACCAATCAGATGGCTCAGAATGCAGTCAATAACATCTGTTATTGACCTCCTTTAGAACATTCTGTCTTCAGCAGCTTCCTCGAGGAAGACACTGGATGCGCTATTTTATTTCATTTTATTTTTCCACAAAGTACTAATTGCCTTATAACCTAGGGAGGGGTCATTATCGCTTGCCCTTCCCTAACCTATTGCTCACGGCTTCACCTCAGACAACTCCCAGAGTCTAGAAGGCTTAAATATGAAGCCTTTGATAGACGTGCAGCCATCACATAAACCCTCAGATAACCAGCTGCAGGTATAGGAGATTTTTTGTTTTTTTTAAAGGAAACGGAGCTGTCCTTACTCTGAACATCATTCGTCTGTGTCTTGTGTTGATTTGTGGAATAAGTTATGGTCAAGAACGCTCCGTCCAGTGTCGGACACAGCCTGGGTAGTAGCAAGGCTTCAACCTCGTTATCAGAAAGGACAGTATTGATGGCCTTCTTCACTTTTACAAATATGAACTCTGTGCCTCTGAACGGGCCCGCGCCCTTAATTGGCCGTCATGGGGTAGGTAGCTTTCCTAGAGTTAGGCTTGTCATTTAACTGCTACTGCCCTTAGAATGCTATTGCTGACAAACGGAAGGTTTCAAATGAGTACCTGTCAATTGGAATACAAGTGTTCAACAATGGTGTTCCTTAAAACTCAGAGTATTCACTCATCAGACATGTGTGATTACACACAAAGGGTCATTACGAGTCTAGAGCAAAATCGGCAGTAATAATTACTGCTGTGTTGTGCTGCAGTATTCCAGCATGGTGGGGGCGCTCACACCACAATAGCGAAAACCAAGGTCGCAGTAAAATTTACACCAATAATCAGCGGAATTACCATTACCGCCATGTTGGTCGGCAAAAATTCGTCATTGTGTCAAAACGAAGCACAGAGGTGGCCATTTTGGAAAATACAATCCGTCAGAAATCAGGACATAAGACGCCATCCAAACCCCAAGACATGTGGAATCATGTCAGGAGGAAAAGGGAAAGCCAAGGTGCTCAAATTCACTGAGCAAGAGCTAACAGTACTTGCAGAGCAGGTGGTGGCCCACTCAGAGGAACAATACGGGGCCCAACAATGTAAAACAAGTCAACTGCTCAAGAATGTGTTATGGGCAGTGATCTGGAACAAGATGGTGGTCATAGGTCAAGTACAATGTGACATGGAGGATATGAAGAAGAGATGGAATGACCCAAAGGCAATGGTATGGATCCTGATATCCATCATCTATCGTGAGACGGCTGCCACCGGTGGAGGCAGTGTACATCCACACTAACTCACCCCCTGGGAGGACATGGTTAGCGGAATCGTCCACATGGTTGGCAATGAGGGCGCAGGCTTGGCAGAGATCATAGGCAGCAGCCACTGGGAATCTGGTGAGTACCTGAGGGAATGATGGTCCCATAGATGAGCAACCATGAAGGCAAATACAAAAGCACAGACTGCCATGCTTGCATGCAGCATCCACCCAACAATGCATGAACTAGCGATGTGAGGAAGCAGGCCTCAATGTCATGAGTCAGTGGAGCCATAACACCCCTTACATGACAACCAGGCAGGATGCAGTGGGAATGGCGTAGCCAAGTATCACCATTGCACCGCAAGGTAGAAGGAACAATGCACATCCAAAGTGCACATCACACCCATCCCTTGTCTGCACATTGGTCACCCATGCACAGGCAACACAGCCATCACTGAATCAACTACAAAGCCCATGTCCATCAATGAACATCAGTGTATGTGTGTATCAGACCTACGAGCACAGCAGTTGCACCGTACCACAAAGGCACCCATTGACAAAACGATGTCCAACAGCATGTCAACATGACTCTCACACTACTGAATGCACACCAATCAGCTGACTTCACCACATGCAAACCAAGCATCAACTGTCCAAACGTACATGTGAACTGGACACCCTGTAGGTCAATCTGTTCCAGAGGTGTACGCCCAAAGCAAGCAGGGCACCCCACACCTAAAACATGGTCATGTGTTCCGGTATGCCTGTTCCATTGCCTGTGGGGGAATCAATGGCACATGTGTGCAATTCAATGCTGATATGCTATTGGGGAAATGGGCAATGGTGTAGAAACGTGCCTTTGCTGCATGCACCTGCACCTGGGTGATGGGAATGCAGATTTGCAGATGGCATGCCTCATGAGCGCATCCAGGACTTGGTCCAGCACCTTGAAGAAAGTGGCCTGTGACATCCCATGCAGTGTCCCAACTGTGTGTTACAATCTGCCCGTACCACAGAAGTGTAAGACTGACACAAGCTTCAGCGGGGGGATGAAGAGGGCAGGTTGGCATTCCTGATTGCAATGGCACTCTGGAGATCGGCCTGGATCGGGGTAGCAGTTTTGTGATGGTGGGACAGTCCAATCGATATAGGCTCACTAATTGGCTGTTCGTCAATGTCCATGGTGACGGGGGGACATGTGGTATGGGTACCCTCTGCACCACACGTCACTTTCCCTTTTTTGGCACCTGTCTCCTTCCCTGCTGTGGTCTTGCATGCTGCTGTAGCTGGATGTATAGTAGGAAGTTGTGGATCCCATATTCAACATCTGCTTGTGGCTGCATGTTGCTTGGATGTGTGTTTGGGGAAGGTTTGACCCTTTTATGCTCCTCCTGAGTGGTTCTGGTGCACCTGTTCCTTGATTTCTGACATCTGTATGCATTTAACTCTACCTTTTTAGGTGAAGTAACTGTGCAGTTGTGTTCGCTGAATTACTGCTGATTCGTGGAGGTAATTCAGCAGATTTTGGACTTGTAATGTGGCGGAAATGTTTTTTGGTTTTTTGGAGGTAATTCCGGGAAAGAAAATAGCCCCAGCACTAATTCAGCCAATTCTTGGAGGGATTACCGCTGGAGGAAATTCCACTGGAGGAAATTCCACTGGGGGAATTACTGCCAATTTTTCTGTAGGTCATGATTTGGCATAGTGGTAAAGTTGACGGTAATGGAATTACCGCCAATTTTACCACTTACTGTCCATACTTGTAATGAGGCCCAAAGTGATTTATTTGGCTGCACAAAATGTTATGTTTTGTGCCAATCCGTATTTCGTCCTCAGCAGGCTTTGTCAAGGATTTTCCTAGTAATGGCTAGTCTTGTAGTTGTGTCTCATATTGTGGTGTTCCTGCATGTTCCATATGTATTCTCTAACTTATTGACTAATTCTGGTCCATGGTTTGTTATTTAAAGTAGATTCATGGTCTGTTTCCAATAATAATCCTGGTGCATGTGTTGTAGGGAAATGTCTCAGGTACCTGCAGGTACTGGGAATCTGCTTCTTCCTTCTATTTGCTTCTAGGTTTGCTTCCCACGATGTTCGCTTCATACGCATTCCTGTCTCCTTCTCGGCTTTTCTATACACTCCACGTAATCGATGTCAGTGTCGTTGATAGGGTAGTCTGCCCACCACGATTCCTCCGTGGTTCCCCACCTTTGAGCTCGCCACTCCAGCTTTCCTGGCATTCTGTTCCTCGTACCTGCTGGGCTTCCAGCGTTTCCTGCTCCAGCTCAGAGCCGTCCTGAACTTTGCGGGTTCCGCAGTCTGTGTCAGCTCTGCCTTCTTCAGGGCTTCTACGCACCGGGGGCTCCCGCAGTCTGTCTCTGCCTTCTGCTCTCTCTCGTCTTCTCTCTGGCATGTCATTCCTTTTCAACAAAGTCGGTATAGTTTATTGGAGGCTTTGATTTAAAGGGACAGCTCCATCTTCTCGTTGGTAACGGTATACGTGCAGTTGATCCTCATTCCATACATGGAACTCATACTGAATTGGTGCCTTTGATATTTCCACATATGCCATCACGTGGAGGACATCAGGGAATTCTCACGGGAACGGAAGTCCTTGTCCTCAAGGGGGTTGTCTCTCTCAGTGATGTCGCACTTGCCTCGACACATAGGGAGGGTGTTGCAGAGTGGGCTCACCTCTCTAGCCTCACAAGGGTTGGGGGACACTCGCCTCTGAGGAGAAGGGACACATTTCCTTGATTCGTCACAATGATCATGCATGGCTATATTAGGTGTAAGCTGTCATGATGGCAGAACCTGGGAACTTAAGGCTGTGTCTAGCATAAATGGATTGCACCTTGTATACTATATGAGGTATGCATAAGGTACAGTTGGCATATGCATGTTAAGCTGTATACATTGTCTGCTGACTTTACCTGGTCTTTGAAACGTTACTTTGCCTAAAATAAGAGTTGTTGGTTACATGGAATGATAAATAGAACATAATGTCACCGCCTGGGAATATGAGGAAAGTCGTGCCCCTCACCTATCATGGCTGTGGTGTATGCGAAACTGGCATTGAACAGCGGCACTCAAATTAATAAATGATTGGTAATTAAAATATGTTTTTGTCTGCTTTAGTAACATTTTGTACTTTGTATTTTGTCAGTGACCTCTCGTTCATTTTTTAATCGGAGTGGCATAAGTGTTTTCCTTGAATATGTTGAGTGTCCGTGCGTAGAGAGGAGTCCAAACTAATCAACAAGTGTTTGATGGATTCCGACGCTGAGGACATTTTTAAAATATTGCGCTAAAATCGTGCATTATCAGCCTACTTTCTGTGAAAATGTGGATCAAAAGCCTCAATTTTCAATGAGTTTTGTAGGGTAACATGTAAAAATCCCAAAGATGCAAAAGGTCACCAACATTGCAAAGGAGCATTTTCCAACTCCTATTCATGATGACATTGCCAAAAATATATACATGTATATTAAAAAAAAAACATTTTCATGCTGGCTGTGCCCATACATATCCATGGAGGCTGACCCAATATTTACTGATATATCATAGAAGAACCTACTCGTGTTTTACCAGTGCAAAATGCCATGCCCAGTAAAAAAATACCATGCTGCAGTAAATAAACGTGTCCAGGCAGAATAGACCAATATGGGCCAATAGCACATAGGAACACTCATCATGCTACCTTCACCCTTAATGCCCAGTAAAGAATACTATGAACTGTGAACATTTGCCCAGACTGGACCCACCAATGTGGGCAAGTACCATGTGGGAACACTCATGCTGCTTTCACCATTGATGCCCAGTAGTAGAAAGTGCCATACAACAGTAAAGAAATGTCCAGACTGCACCCACCAATGTGGGCCAGTACCACATAGGAACACTCATTATGCTGACCTCTCCCTTGATACCCAGTAAAATATGCTATGGTACAATAAAGAAACATGTCCAGACTGGATCCACCAATGTGGGCCGGTACAACATAGGAATACTCATTCTGCTGCCATCACCCTTTAAGCCCAGTAAGAAATGCCATATGACAGTAAATAAATGTCCAGACTGGACCCACCAGTGTGGGCCAGTACCACATAGGAGCACTCATTATGCTGACTTCACCCTTGATACCCAGATAAAAATGCATTTCGCAATAAAGAAATGTCCAAATTGGACCCATCAATGTGAACGGAAGCGGTGTGGGGGAAGGACAACAGTTCTTACTGTTCCATGTCATTTTTTACTCTGCATCAAATAATACGGTCCCACATTGTTGGGACCAGTAAGGATATTTCTTTACTGTGATATGGCATTTTATACTGGGCATCAAAGGTGAAAGCAACATAACGAGTGCTCCTAAGTGATACTACCTAGGAACACACATTATGCTGTCATCGACCTTAATACCCAGTAATAAATGCAATTACAGGGGAAATAAATGTGTCCAGACTGGACCCACCAATGTATGCCTGTACTACTTGATGCTCAGCTCCGTCTATCCTCCCCCCACAAGCAGGTGCTTGCTCCGAGGGCCTGGGCACACACATGTCAGAAATCACACAGCACCATTCATTCTCCTTTCACTCTCGCATGATTCACACACACGCAATAGCATTCATACATCAGCATTCATTCATCATTCACTCTCACATTCACCCTCTCGGTGCACCCATATGGCATTCATACTCTCTCTCATTCACACACACACACCCACACAAAATACACTCTCTCGTTCATGCACACACTTACAAACACATACATAGGCATACAAGCCCACACACATGTATATTTTAATTTTCTGACATGCAGCCCCGATCTGGATTCGGTCCTCTCAGCCTCACGCTGCCTGCTGCTATGAAGGCCCCCTGGCTCCTGTGCAGAATACAACGAGAACCAGGAGGCAGAGAATGCTTCCTGACTCCTGCATTTGTGCAGTGGAGCTGGAGCAACTCCATTTCGCTGTCCCTCAGACCGAGGATGTGCAGAGAGGGACAAGAGTGCCCCCTCGAACATTCAGTCTTGCAGTACCCCTGCCTGCATCTCCAATGGGCCATGAAAGGCCGGGGAAATAAAATACTGTCAAAGAGAATCCACATTTCCCTTTGACAGTTTAAACCAGCCGACGAGTGCCCCCTCCGTTTATACTCGGCTGGCTCAGCTGCTCCACACTGGGTGAGAATACTGGCGGGTTGGCGCCCCCTTGCACATTGTGGATAAGACTCCACTGCACTTTATTGTACCTGTGATGTCATTTTCTGTGATGTTCTTAGGGACAAAGGTCATGCAGCATTTCTTCCTGTGATGCCATCAAGAAGGTAAATGGTATGTGATGTCACTTCTGCTACTGCTGGCATGTTGGTGAATTGGAGTCACTGCTTCTTTTCCTGCTGCTTGGAAAGGAACATCAAATATTCTTAAAGCAAATACTTGGCGAGTCAAAATTAGAACAAAGTCTGCTACCCAATTTTTGTTAGTCAGAGAACTCCATGTGTGCTGGGCACTTGCGGCTCCCTACTGGCGGTCCAATGATATACAGTAAAAACGGGGTCTTCCAGGTGGACTGTTCCAGTTCCAGTAGCACCCCCATCACTCCTACTGTGTGCGATGAAGAAACAGTCCACCGGGAAGACCCCGTTTTTACTGTATATCATTCGACCGCATTGACCGAGATGAAGCGTTTTGAGAAAATGCTTGAAGAGAATTTGGATCGATGAAACCCGTGCATCATGAATTTTAAAAGCCAATGGAAAATGGTTGATCAATGGCCTTTAAGATGTTGTGATAGGGCAGCCAATTGAGCAGAATCCACAAGGCCGAGATAATGAAATTACAGGTTGACTAGTATGTTTTTAATGTCTACACGCTTAAGGAGCCACCCAGAAAAATGACCTGTGAACAGGTTTTAAACTAAATACAGTAAAAATATTTTATATTGTGTAATTGTCTGTTTGCCCAGACGCATCCTGTCTGTTAGACATATATGTTACTCTGCATACGCCTTGCGTAAATATCCAAGATTGCACAGTTTGGACAATACTGGCCTAATTGTGCACTGATGTGTTTTATTCATGCAGCTTTGATGACTGTGATATGCGTCTCATAATATATTTGTATGTGTCTCCCCATCTTAACTTCAACATAGAGTCATTTGCTGAAGACCTAGGGGTCAGTATGAGCTGAGCAGCATTACCTCTGGGGTTTATTAAGATTTGGGCAGTATTACCTGTGGAGGTCAGTATGAGTTGGGCAGCATTTCCTCTGGAGGTCCTTATGATTTGGGCAGTATTGCCTCTGGTGGTAAGTATTAGTTGGGCAGCATTGCCTCTGGGGGTCAGTATGAGTTGGGCAGCATTTCCTCTGGGGGTCATTATGATTTGGGCAGTATTGCCTCTGAGGTTCAGTATGAGTTGGGCAATATTGCCTCTGGAGGTCAGTATGAGTTGGGCAGCATTTCCTCTGGAGGTCCTTATGATTTGGGCAGTATTGCCTCTGGTGGTCAGTATGAGTTGGGCAGTATTGCCTCTGGGGTTCAGTATGAGTTGGGCAGCATTTCCTCTGGGGGTCATTATGATTTGGTCAGTATTGCCTCTGAGGTTCAGTATGAGTTGGGCAATATTGCCTCTGGAGGTCAGTATGAGTTGGACAGCATTTCCTCTGGGGGTCATTATGATTTGGGCAGTATTGCCTCTGGGGCTCAGTATGAGTTGGGCAGTATTGCCTCTGAGGGTCCGTATGAGTTGGGCAGTATTTCCTCTGGGGGTCCTTATGATTTGGGCAGTATTACCTGTGGAGGTCAGCATGAGTTGGGCAGCATTTTCTCTGGGGCTCATTATGATTTGGGCAGTATTACCTGTGGGGGTCTGTATGAGTTGGGCAGCATTTCCTCTGGGGGTCCTTATGATTTGGGCAGTATTACCTGTGGAGGTCAGGATGAGTTGGGCAGCATTTCCTATGGGGCTCATTATGATTTGGGCAGTATTGCCTCTGGTGGTCAGTATGAGTTGGGCAGTATTGCCTCTGGGGGTCGGTATGAGTTGCGCAGCATTTCCTCTGGGGGTCATTATGATTTGGGCAGTATTGCCTCTGAGGGTCAGTATGAGTTGGGCAGTATTGCCTCTGGGGGTCAGTATGAGTTGGGCAGCATTTCTTCTGGGTCTCATTATGATTTGGGCAGTATTGCCTCTGGGGTCAGTATGAGTTGGGCAGCATTTCCTCTGGGGGTCATTATGATTTGGGCAGTATTGCCTCTGGGGCTCAGTATGGGTTGGGCAGTATTGCCTCTGGGGGCAGTATGAGTTGGGCAGCATTTCCTCTGGGGTTCATAATGATTTGGGCAGTATTGCCTGTGGGGGTCAGTATGAGTTGGGCAGTATTTCCTCTGGGGCTCATTATGATTTGGGCAGTATTACCTGTGGAGGTCAGTATGAGTTGGGCAGCATTTCCTCTGGGGGTCCTTATGATTTGGGCAGTATTACCTGTGGAGGTCAGCATGAGTTGGGCAGCATTTTCTCTGGGGCTCATTATGATTTGGGCAGTATTACCTGTGGGGGTCTGTATGAGTTGGGCAGCATTTCCTCTGGGGGTCCTTATGATTTGGGCAGTATTACCTGTGGAGGTCAGGATGAGTTGGGCAGCATTTCCTATGGGGCTCATTATGATTTGGGCAGTATTGCCTCTGGTGGTCAGTATGAGTTGGGCAGTATTGCCTCTGGGGGTCGGTATGAGTTGCGCAGCATTTCCTCTGGGGGTCATTATGATTTGGGCAGTATTGCCTCTGAGGGTCAGTATGAGTTGGGCAGTATTGCCTCTGGGAGGTCAGTATGAGTTGGGCAGCATTTCTTCTGGGTCTCATTATGATTTGGGCAGTATTGCCTCTGGGGTCAGTATGAGTTGGGCAGCATTTCCTCTGGGGGTCATTATGATTTGGGCAGTATTGCCTCTGGGGCTCAGTATGGGTTGGGCAGTATTGCCTCTGGGGGCAGTATGAGTTGGGCAGCATTTCCTCTGGGGTTCATAATGATTTGGGCAGTATTGCCTGTGGGGGTCAGTATGAGTTGGGCAGTATTTCCTCTGGGGCTCATTATGATTTGGGCAGTATTACCTGTGGAGGTCAGTATGAGTTGGGCAGCATTTCCTCTGGGGCTCGTTATGATTTGGGCAGTATTGCCTCTGGTGGTCAGTATGAGTTGGGCAGTATTGCCTCTGGGGGTCAGTATGAGTTGGGCAGCATTTCCTTTGGGGCTCATTATGATTTGGGCAGTATTGCCTCTGGGGGTCAGTATGAGTTGGCAGTATTGCCTCTGGGGGTCAGTATGAGTTGGGCAGCATTTCCTCTGGGGCTCATTATGATTTGGGCAGTATTGCCTCTGGGGGTCAGTATGAGTTGGGCAGTATTGCCTCTGGGGTCAGTATGAGTTGGACAGCATTTCCTCTGGGGCTCATTATGATTTGGGAAGTATTGCCTCTGGGGGTCAGTATGAGTTGGGCAGTATTGCCTCTGGGGTCAGTATGAGTTGGGCAGCATTTCCTCTGGGGTCATTAGGATTTTGACAGTATTACATCTGGAATGTATTGCTTGAAGGGTCTGCATGATCCGGAGTCATGCTGACCTTTCAGTTAGTAGGACTCCATGAGGAAATGCCATAACAGCACGTGCAGTAGCGCTTCCGTGTATAGGAATCTTGTTCCACGTAAAGGGAAGAGTTTTGGTAATGAAACTCGACATTTGCAGAACAGTCAATCGTGGGGAATTCAAAAATACAGCATGTTTTATCACTACCACCACTTTTATAATCATTACTACTACTTTGAATGGCAATACTACTACCCCTACTAGAACTAGAACTAATCCTACTAGTAGAAGGTGGTGTCTGTGGAGGCTGTGCTGGGTGCTGACTGCTTTTAAGGAAAATAGGCAAAATAAGGTAAATGATGTCACAATAGTGCACAGTGGCTTTAATTCTCAACTGATGGCACGATGGTGGACAATGGTCTTCAGATCACTGCACAGTCAGTAAAATAAAAGCGTTCGGTTTGGCAAAGACGCACTAAAAAAGGTTCATCACTAAGCCATATTCTACCGGTTTTAGCATTGCAACATAGCAAAATGAGCTCATGGGATTAAAACTGTCAAAGACCAGAAAGCAAAATACATACTAACGTCGGAGCCAACAATATGAATTAGGTTCTTCAAGTTTAAAAAATATGTTGGAGAGCAGTCCCCTTTAATCTCAAGGCCAGATTCTTCATATATAAACAAGTCATGGCCAATGTTTCCTTGTGTACACTGTGCAGCACTTTCAGGTGTTTCCTGTCCATTGAACAATCCAAACAAAACATTTTTCATAAACCAACAGAACATCTGTTGTATGTGCAAGAGCGCCACGTAAATAGTGGGATGGAATTTAGACCATCATGAGTTATTTAAAATGTCATACACACTGATTTAGCCGGAGGGAGGGGGGGTGAGGGGGTGCTTGGGAGGGGCTGCTGCACCATGTTCTGTGGGGAGTCCATAGAGCTTCGGAAAGAAATCCTTTCCTTCTGAAGATGGAGCCGACGGGGTGCGCTACTTGCACTTTTTTATTGAGCATTCATCATGATAAAGCATGCATGTTATGTATTATTTGTGTGCAGTACTGTGGCATGACATTTTGTACTGGGAATGTATAATAAAGCAAGCATGATACATGTTATAACCTGGTCATAGTGGAATTTGGGTGCAGCCAGTCTAGCCATGTCTTACTGTTACATGGCATATTTTACTGGGCATCAATGGTGAAGCAAGCATAATAAGTGTCATTACCTGGCTAGACTGTCATTTTAATGCAGCCAGTCTAGGTATTTCTTATTGTGGCAGGGCGCTTTATTATGGGCATCCATGATAAGCTAAGCATGATAAGTGTCATTACGTGGCTAGACTGGCATTATGATACAGTCATTTTGGACATATTTTCTTACTGTAGCAACACATTTTTTATGGCAAAGCCAACACGAGTATGTCATTATGTGGGTATACTAACATATATTGACAGAACCAGTCTGGGCTTGTTTTTTATAGTATCATTATTGGCAAACATGAGTATATTCTTATATGGGAATACTAGAATGTATTGGTGCTGCCATCATGCACATGTATGGGCACAGCCAGCATGAAAATGTTTTTATAATGTTTGACAAAGGTATTTATCCTTGAGGCTACAGAGGTGATCCCGCTCTGCAAAACTCTCCGTTAAGGTTTGGGCAAACGATACCTCACTGGGAGTGATTCCCCTTTAGGGAACAAGGGCTCCCATCCCCGTGGGGAACTCTCTCTGCCCAAAGTACTCTCTGCCTATACGGGAGTACGAAAAGAATACAAGACATCTATGTGTTTTGCTAAAGATAATGTTGAACTTTCTTCCTGCTTGACAACTTGTAATGAACAACACGCCCCTTCTCTTTACAGAAGCGAGAATTAAAGAACGACGACACTTGAATGGAGGAGGAAATTAGAAATGCCGAAGCAACTCCCTGGTGTGAGATCGTCGACATTGGGAGTAGCTGTGCAAACCAGCAGAATCTGCTGCAGCACGGAAGGAGGCATACACTCATCTGAGACATCACACGCCAGATTAGAAAACACGCAAGAAGCTGGAGCCACACGGAGTGAACCGGACCTGGAGGCGGGACCAAGTATAGGATTTGGTGGGCCGGAGCCCGCTACCGATGCTGAGCCCCGAGAAGAATCAGGCAACAGGGAAGGACTACCCTAACCCCATTCAGGCATCACAGAGACCTCAGGAACTTCAGAGAGCAAGAAGAGTTAAAGGGTTGTGGAAACCTGAGAAACCCGATAAGGAAGAGAACCGAGAGAACAAGTAGGGAGAGGGAAGGACTACCCTATCTGCATCCAAGGGTCTCTGTGACCTGAGAAGCTTGAGAGAGCAAGACGAGTTAGCCTGCAGGAAAGGGCACAGGCATTTGGCGTTTGGAAATGCTGCTGCCACCGGAGTACCCCTGTTTCCATGCACCGTCCTCACTTCACCGCAAAGAGCCCAGACCAGTCCTGCAACGTGAAGCCTGCGGGAAAGGGTGTGCGTATTTGGCACCCATAGGGTGTTCGGCTTACTTAGGGGGAAGTGTACTCAGAGGATCCTGGAGACTTTGAGGGTTTACACGGATACCTGTGGCTGGGATTGCTGAGCATTTTGTCCAGGTGAGAGCTACGGCTTTCATACTCTTATTGACATTGGTAAAACATTGCAGACATGTTTTTGTCCCCTACTTAAAGTGATCTTGAAGATCACTCTCAGATCAGAACCCTCCTTCCATGTATTCAAGCGCAGTACTAAACACTGGCTCCAGGACATGGACACCATGACAGTCTAACCTCCTCAGTCCATTTGCCTGTCTTCTGCCTTACTGTGTACCTGTCTTACTTATTCATTTGCATCGCCATTATCTTTTGTAAATATTGTGAACTCGATTCTCCTGCCTTGTTCTACTGTACTTATACTGATCACTTGTATGTAACTGTAACGTAACGACTGTAACCTGTATGTAAGATTATGCGCCCAGTTGCCCATGGGCCTGGTTGCGCTTTACAAATAAACAAAATACAAATACAAATACAAGAGCTTCCACCCTTCTCTGCCTTGGTTTTAACTATCTCACCTGTTGAAACTCGCTCGCCATGCCAATACCCGCTCTTAAAAGGAAAATTCTTATGGTAAAAGGAAATTGCCAGTTCCAGTAGCACCCCCATCACTCCCACTGTGTGCGATGTAGAAACAGTCCACCTGGAAGACCCCTAGGGGAGGCCTATACTTTGATAAGCAGGATTCACCAATTCCTCAGCTCTTTTACTGTCCCTGGAAGGCTAGACCCCTGGGGGGGGGAATAATTGTCAAGACATCAAGGAAGCTAAGGGAGATAACGAAGTTGATCAAGTAATTTTCATCAATTATAAAGGCATTGGAATTGCACCCAGCCCGGCTGCTGAAGAACAGACCAGGATAATTGATACTTTACCACCCTTTGGGGAGTCCTACATCAACCCGTCTTTGCTTAATGCTGGACTGTGCTTACAACCATGAGAATGAGAAGGAAACAATGGAGGCTACAGCCGTGACCCCTGCAGCCCGATTTCCTTCACCCTAGAGTTGGTATCTGCGAGACGGCCCCAATACATTGACACCCTAAAGACTGCTGCACCAAACGGGTGGGGGGTGCCTAATTGCATCTAAAATGGTTAGCACCAAACTAACTTTAGGATCACAAGGTTCTCAAGGCAGTGGGCCAATGGGTGGAGAATATTGCAAGAGGGAAAACGGGGGAACTGGGGTTGGGTGGATGCAGGACACATCAACAGGGGCAATCAGCCACACAAGTCGGGTAGCAGTCCGTCATGCCCACCACCCCACTTGAACAAGCAACAAATTATACCCTTGCTCTGATTGGAAAGGGGGCCTCAGCAACCTATGAGTACAAATGCAGCACAGTACTATCTGAATTATGGAAATGCGAAGAACTTAGTCCCATTCTTGATTGAAGTGATTGGAAAGGGAGCGGTCAAAGAGGGGCCACCAAATAGCTCACAGAGGGTGGAAAAAGGACTTCAAACGTTTGGTTGCAAGCTGCAGCAACCTTCACTGAAGCCTATCTCAATAATATTAGAGCCACCCAGGGTTGGAGGGGGCTTATCAGTGGAACCAGTGTAAATACCATAAACAATGCAGCTGGCAAAGGAAAAGGGACCCCTATAGCTTTAAGTGGCAACAAATCCATCCTGAGTATACAATATTCCGTTCCTCCTCCTCCTCCTCTTTCGCTGCCGACACCGATCTTGAGGGCAGATGGCACGCACAGGGCAACATTACAGCTGTCAAACTGGTAGGTAGGACTGGCCCCTCTGCCAAAATTATCAAGGCATCAGCGGCCAGTGCAGGGGGGCAATATACCTACATAAAGTCCCAAAATTGACCCCATACCATCATGAACCCAGGGAAGCACTCCTAAATAAGTGCACACATTGATTACGGGCAGTAAGAGGCTGTTTGTGACCCGGGAGCATATTGTGAGCTGCTTTCGGATACGGCATCCAGGGTGAAATAACTTTGATTCCGTAAGAATTGATCTTAGGGAGCCTAGTGTGGCCAAAGGAATATTGAACACTGCCACCCCCAATGAACAGTGCAATAGAACTAGGTTCTCATCCGATGGGTATGACAGATACCACTTGCGCAAACAAACCACATTTGCTGTCGGAAGAAATGTTGTCCCCTGGAATAAGAACATTGGGCAATCCGCTATTGCCTAAAACCACTGTAGTAAATGGAGCACTGATGGCCTAGTGGTCCCCTCCAATATGTGTCGAGAGGGGTTTGTTATTTTGGGGTTTAGGGCTACCGCATATACTGAAATTCCAATGTTTAAATCATTAATGATATTGCATATTTGTTATGTTGTACTTTGATAGACGCACAGCCGAAATAAAGTTATTGACGATGATGATGACAAGTTAAAGGGTTGTGGGAGCATGAGAAACCTGAGCAGCATAAACCTAGAGTGAGGTCACAGGGACCCAGAGAACACAAGGAAGATACTGCCGTCCCGGTCTCTTTTGAGGACCTTTTTGATAGACTGGCAAGAGCGGTTATCTTTGAGAGGGACATTTCTTAATTTCTAACATTGGATCAAGGCCAGGAGAAATTCCTGGAAAATACTAAAATGACTGGTAGACAGTCTTTATAATGAAAATGTTATGAAGACATGCACTTACAACAAATCTGTTATATCGAAAAAACATAATGAAAATGTATGTGGGGTGAGGTAAAGAGTTAAATCTAGTGGGGAAACGGTAGGAGTGCTTTTTTATGGGTGGGAAATGGGCGTTTGGTGGGGGGAACCCCCCCCCCCCCAAAAAATAAGAATTTGTTATGTTTTTCGTTATACAAGTTTTGGTATATGTCAATTCTACATAAAATGAGTCGTTATAAAGACATGTAACCAAATAACTCTGTGAAGATCCAAGAGTGCAAGGCATTCCTTATATTTCTTTAACATTTTTCTAAAAGGTAGGGCCAGTTAGAGAATCAGCACACGTTAGGATTGAGTACGAGACTTTTACAGGGTAATTCATAGAATTTCGCAGAAAAGTGTCGCAAGTGGCTGGCGCAGAGTGTCCGCGTGCGATTGTCTGCGCCAGGCACGTGCGCTAAAACCGATTTCCGCGCACAGCGTATTCATGGATTTTAGGCTCCCAAACCAGCCGTGGCGCAGAGTATCGCAGCGACCCTGCAGCAGCGCCAGTAACGCCCCCAAGAACGCCCTCGCGCAAGGAAAAGCCATCAAAATCGCAAAATCATCGCAAAGGGCTGCGCTAACCCTGGACCAGTTTACAGGGCTTCCAAACAAGGAACGCAAAGCGGGTAACGTGCATATCAGGGGTACGCGTGAAGTTATACACGCGATTAGCCAGGGTACGTGTATTACAGGGGTACGCGGGAAGTTTAACACGCGATTGGCCAGGGTACGTGTATTACAGGGGTGCGGGAATTATCACACGCGATTTGGCTGGGTACGTGTATTACAGGGGTACACAGGAAGTTTTACACGCGATTCGGCTGGGTACGTGTATTACAGGGGTGCGGGAATTATCACACGCGATTTGGCTGGGTACGTGTATTACAGGGGTACACAGGAAGTTTTACACGCGATTCGGCTGGGTACGTGTATTACAGGGGTGCGGGAATTATCACACGCGATTTGGCTGGGTACGTGTATTACAGGGGTACACAGGAAGTTTTGCACGCGATTCGGCTGGGTACGTGTATTACAGGGGTGCGCGGGAATTCTCACATGCGATTTGGCCAGGTACGTGTATTACAGGGGTGCGCGGGAATTATCACACGCGATTTGGCTTGTTCATGTATTACAGGGGTACGCGGGAAGTTTAACACGCGATTGGCCAGGGTACGTGTATTACAGGGGTACACGTGAAGTTTTACACGCGATTAGCCAGGGCACGTGTATCACAGGGGTACGCGGGAATTATCACACGCGATTTGGCTTGGTACGTGTATTACAGGGGTGCGTGGGAAGTTACACACGCGATTAGGCTGGGTGGGTCCTCACAGGTGTTCCCTGTACACCCTCCACGGCCCCTGCAGGCAGCCCACAAAACAGGGGACTACCCTGCACACCTGCTCATGTCCCCCTGCACCCCCACCCCCCAGCAGTGCAGGGGCACCCCCCACCAGGCCCCCACTCATGTCTACCACCACCCCCACCCCCCAGCCACCAGGGGCATCCTCCACCAGGCCCCCACTCATGTCTCCCACCACCCCCACCCCCCAGCAGTGCAGGGGCACCCTCCACCAGGCCCCCACTCATGTCTCCCACCACCCCCACCCCCTAGCCACCAGGGGCAGCCTCCACCAGGCCCCCACCCATGTCTACCACCACCCCCACCCCCCCAGCAGTGCAGGGGCACCCTCCACCAGGCCCCCACTCATGTCTCCCACCACCCCCACCCCCCAGCAGTGCAGGGGCAGCCTCCACCAGGCCCCCACTCATGTCTCCCACCACCCCCACCCCCCAGCCACCAGGGGCACCCTCCACCAGGCCCCCACTCATGTCTACCACCACCCCCACCCCCTAGCCACCAGGGGCAGCCTCCACCAGGCCCCCACTCATGTCTACCACCACCCCCACCCGCCAGCCACCAGGGGCACCCTCCACCAGGCCCCCACTCATGTCTACCACCACCCTCACCCCCCCGCCACCAGGGGCACCCTCCACCAGGCCCCCACTCATGTCTCCCACCACCCCCACCCCCCAGCAGTGCAGGGGCAGCCTCCACCAGGCCCCCACTCATGTCTACCACCACCCCCACCAGCCAGCCACCAGGGGCACCCTCCACCAGGCCCCCACTCATGTCTACCACCACCCCCACCCCCTAGCCACCAGGGGCAGCCTCCACCAGGCCCCCACCCATGTCTACCACCACCCCCACCCCTCCCAGCAGTGCAGGGGCACCCTCCACCAGGCCCCCACTCATGTCTCCCACCACCCCCACCCCCCAGCAGTGCAGGGGCAGCCTCCACCAGGCCCCCACTCATGTCTCCCACCACCCCCACCCCCCAGCCACCAGGGGCACCCTCCACCAGGCCCCCACCCATGTCTCCCACCACCCCCACCCCCCAGCCACCAGGGGCACCCTCCACCAGGCCCCCACTCATGTCTACCACCACCCCCACCCCCCAGCCACCAGGGGCACCCTCCACCAGGCCCCCACTCATGTCTCCCACCCCCCCACCCCCCAGCAGTGCAGGGGCACCCTCCACCAGGCCCCCACTCATGTCTCCCACCACCCCCACCCCCTAGCCACCAGGGGCAGCCTCCACCAGGCCCCCACCCATGTCTACCACCACCCCCACCCCCCCAGCAGTGCAGGGGCACCCTCCACCAGGCCCCCACTCATGTCTCCCACCACCCCCACCCCCCAGCAGTGCAGGGGCAGCCTCCACCAGGCCCCCACTCATGTCTCCCACCACCCCCACCCCCCAGCCACCAGGGGCACCTTCCACCAGGCCCCCACTCATGTCTACCACCACCCCCACCCCCTAGCCACCAGGGGCAGCCTCCACCAGGCCCCCACTCATGTCTACCACCACCCCCACCCGCCAGCCACCAGGGGCACCCTCCACCAGGCCCCCACTCATGTCTACCACCACCCCCACCCCCAAGCCACCAGGGGCAGCCTCCACCAGGCCCCCACCCATGTCTACCACCCCCCCACCCCCCCAGCAGTGCAGGGGCACCCTCCACCAGGCCCCCACTCATGTCTCCCACCACCCCCACCCCCCAGCAGTGCAGGGGCAGCCTCCACCAGGCCCCCACTCATGTCTACCACCACCCCCACCCCCCAGCCACCAGGGGCACCCTCCACCAGGCCCCCACTCATGTCTCCCACCACCCCCACCCCCCAGCCACCAGGGCCACCCTCCACCAGGCCCCCACTCATGTCTCCCACCACCCCCACCCCCCAGCCACCAGGGGCACCCTCCACCAGGCCCCCACTCATGTCTACCACCACCCTCACCCCCCCGCCACCAGGGGCACCCTCCACCAGGCCCCCACTCATGTCTCCCACCACCCCCACCCCCAGCAGTGCAGGGGCAGCCTCCACCAGGCCCCCACTCATGTCTACCACCACCCCCACCCCCCAGCCACCAGGGGCACCCTCCACCAGGCCCCCACTCATGTCTCCCACCACCCCCACCCCCCAGCCACCAGGGGCACCCTCCACCAGGCCCCCACTCATGTCTCCCACCACCCCCACCCCCCAGCCACCAGGGGCACCCTCCACCAGGCCCCCACTCATGTCTACCACCACCCTCACCCCCCCGCCACCAGGGGCACCCTCCACCAGGCCCCCACTCATGTCTCCCACCACCCCCCAGCCACCAGGGGCACCCTCCACCAGGCCCCCACTCATGTCTACCACCACCCCCACCCCCTAGCCACCAGGGGCACCCTCCACCAGGCCCCCACTCATGTCTCCCACCACCCCCACCCCCCAGCAGTGCAGGGGCACCCTCCACAAGGCCCCCACTCATGTCTCCCACCACCCCCACCCCCTAGCCACCAGGGGCAGCCTCCACCAGGCCCCCACCCATGTCTACCACCACCCCCACCCCCCCAGCAGTGCAGGGGCACCCTCCACCAGGCCCCCACTCATGTCTCCCACCACCCCCACCCCCCAGCAGTGCAGGGGCAGCCTCCACCAGGCCCCCACTCATGTCTCCCACCACCCCCACCCCCCAGCCACCAGGGGCACCCTCCACCAGGCCCCCACTCATGTCTACCACCACCCCCACCCCCTAGCCACCAGGGGCAGCCTCCACCAGGCCCCCACTCATGTCTACCACCACCCCCACCCGCCAGCCACCAGGGGCACCCTCCACCAGGCCCCCACTCATGTCTACCACCACCCCCACCCCCTAGCCACCAGGGGCAGCCTCCACCAGGCCCCCACCCATGTCTACCACCACCCCCACCCCCCCAGCAGTGCAGGGGCACACTCCACCAGGCCCCCACTCATGTCTCCCACCACCCCCACCCCCCAGCAGTGCAGGGGCAGCCTCCACCAGGCCCCACTCATGTCTACCACCACCCCCACCCCCCAGCCACCAGGGGCACCCTCCACCAGGCCCCCACCCATGTCTCCCACCACCCCCACCCCCCAGCCACCAGGGGCACCCTCCACCAGGCCCCCACTCATGTCTACCACCACCCCCACCCCCCAGCCACCAGGGGCACCCTCCACCAGGCCCCCACTCATGTCTCCCACCACCCCCACCCCCCAGCAGTGCAGGGGCACCCTCCACCAGGCCCCCACTCATGTCTCCCACCACCCCCACCCCCCAGCCACCAGGGGCACCCTCCACCAGGCCCCCACTCATGTCTCCCAGCGTGCTACGTGTATTTCAGGGGTGCGCGGGAAGTCCCACTCGCGAATAGCCTGGGCACGTGTATTTCAGGGGTGCGCGGGAAGTTCCACACGCGAATAGCCTGGGCGCATGCATTTCAGGGGTGCGCGGGAAGTTTTACACGCGACTTCAGCAGGGTACGTGTATTTCAGGTATGCGCGTGAATTCTCACACGCGATTTGGCTTGGTACGTGTATTACAGGGGTGCGTGGGAAGTTACACACGCGATTAGGCTGGGTGGGTCCTCACAGGTGTTCCCTGTACACCCTCCACGGCCCCTGCAGGCAGCCCACAAAACAGGGGACTACCCTGCACACCTGCTCATGTCACCCACCACCCCCACCCCCCACCATCCAGGGGCACCCTCCACCAGGCCCCCACTCATGCCCGACTCATGTCTCCCACCACCCCCACCCCCCAGCACTGTGGGGCACCTGCCAGCAGGCCCCAACCCATGTCACCCACCACCCCCACCCCCCAGCACTGTGGGGCACCTGCCAGCAGGCCCCAACCCATGTCTCCCACTACCCCCACCCCCAAGCCACCAGGGGCAGCCTCCACCAGGCCCCCACCCATGTCTACCACCACCCCCACCCCCCCAGCAGTGCAGGGGCACCCTCCACCAGGCCCCCACTCATGTCTCCCACCACCCCCACCCCCCAGCAGTGCAGGGGCAGCCCCCACCAGGCCCCCACTCATGTCCTCTATCACCCCCACCCCCCCAGTCACCAGGGGCAGCCCCCACCAGGCCCCCACTCATGTCCCCTATCACCCCCACCCCCCCAGTCACCAGGGGCAGCCCCCACCAGGCCCCCACTCATGTCCCCTATCACCCCCACCCCCCAGCAGTGCAGGGGCAGCAGGCAGTCAGGCAGCAGCAGGTGGGAGCGTGCTCGGGCTCTGGGGGGCAGTAGTTCGGCCTTCCGGGCAGGAGCGTGGTATTCCGTGTGCGTACGCGTGGCCAGCTTGGTACGGAGTGATTTTGCACGTGAAAATCCTGCACGTCAGCGTGAAAACTGAGGAAAGGCCCTCAGCGCGTAAGCGCGTCTGTGACGTGACCCGCACAGGTGTTTCCCACACAGCACGTGATGACAGAGCACACGTGGAAAGACTGCACGTCAGAGTGTAATCGCGTGTGATTGGTGGAAATGGCCCTACACGCAGAAGTGACAAAGCGTGTAATTGGTGGAAATGGCCCTACACGCAGAAGTGACAAAGCATGTAATAGGTGGAAATGGCCCTAGCGCGTACACGCCGCGTAAGTGACGCTGGACGTGTGGGCCTGCATAAAAGGTACGTGTAGAACACCATTTCCTTGTACGTGCTTTTCGTGGAGAGCGAGTGGGTGAATTCTGTACTTCTTGTCGTTTCACACGCGATTTACTTCACGGCGTTTCAAGTTCGTATTCCCTGTTACCTCTGACAGCTTTTTCTCTTTTTTCTCTTTTACTGGTTTACCTGGGCCTGTTCCCTCAAACAGTGTTCCCTTCTACTGTTGTCCTGTCTCCTCAGACAGCGGACAAATCTTCTTTTGGCGGGGGTGTTGCCAACCAAACGTGCTCCTTTTACACGCTCGTTTACCAGGCAGACGGTGAGTCACGCACGTATCTAACATCTGTGCTTGCCCCGTGTGTAGCCTACCCTTTCAGAGGTCATTCTAGGCTGCGTGTGACACGCATACGTTCATTCTTGTGTTTCTGGGTGCCACAGCGTAGTGCAGGTTTTTCTTTCTGCACACGTGGTCTAGGAGGGGTTGCGTGCACGTCATCTCCCTTTTTTGGGCCTCCTGTGCGTTGCGTGACCCGTCATCTTTCCCCAGGGGTTACATTCAGCCTTGCTAGAGCACTAGGGTACAATTACCATCTGGTACCCAACCCCTTTGACCCCCAATTGCCCAGGACAATAGTCTACATCCACTCCCATACGCACATTAACATCAGTGCCATGGCTGGGAGGCGAGGATTCCGTAAGGGTGGCAAAGGTGGAAGAGCCACAAGTGGTGGCCGTGGTGGATCCGGTAGGGGACGTGGTCGTAACTTGCAGGGTGAGCCTGTCCCCCCATGTGTGGAGGACCAGTCACGGGCACCCATAATCCCCCCCCCCTCCCATTGAGGCTGATGTGGCTGACACCATCCATGCTCAGCCCTTGTTGGACCAGCCCATTGTGGCACCAGACCTGGCTGACTCCATGGCTGACTTCCAGGTCAGCAGGGCTACGACACGTGCGCTGGTGCACGTTGATGCCATCATGCCACGCGGATCTGGGGCAGCAACGTCATCTGCTGCACCAAGGAGGCAGGGCGGAGAGGCTGCAGGGGCAGCTGCGGCTCCATCCACCCCAGCCCTCACACACCCAGCCAGGACAGTGTCGGTCCTAGTCCATGCTGCTGACATTCCCCCTGACACCATCACACTAGAGCCAATGCCTGCACCAACTCCCATGCTGAGTGTGCAATCCCACACTCCTGATACAGAGTCCACCAGGGCTCCTGCCCCTAGTGTCCAGAGCGGCGCAGGACACTCAGGATCACCACCACCTTCCAAGCGGAAGAGGAAGAGTGCTCGTCCGGCACAGGCTGATGCCCCAGACATGGCTACGCAGTCCGGCACGTCCAGGAAGCCCAGCTTCACGGATGACGAACTGAATGCACTTGTCGAGTATGTGTCCGGACATGACAACGAGATGGTCATTGTTGCAGGATCCAAGACCACACCTGCACAACGCCAGGCACACTGGCAGACCGTTGCGGACATCGTAAGTGCCCTTGGAATCGTGAGGCGCACAGCCAATGATTGCTATAAGCGCTGGAATGACCTAAAGCGCAGGGCAAAGAGTAAGCTGGCCTCAAGTCATGCCGCAACTCTAGTGACTGGAGGTGGGTCTCCAGTAGTAGACATGGAACTCACTCCACATGAGTCAGTCGCTGGGACCTACGTCACGGAGGAACAGATCCAAGGCGTGGGAGATCTGGCTGATTACGAGGCATTGTCCGGTGAGTGCACCTGCATGTGTGTGTCATACATGTGCATGGTGTGTGTGTGAGGGCTTCTGTTCGGGTGCCAGGTGAGAGTGTGTGCGCCTGAGTCGTATGGGTCAGCCATGTGCTTCATGCAATCCTTCCTGCGCAGCTGCATTTGGCCATAGCAGTATCCCTTCTGCCAACAGTAGACATCTAGCCCAACTGCACGCCAGTTGCCCTTGAAGTGTCACCTTGCCACAACATATTTGCTTCTTTTTCACTGTTCATTCAGTCAGTTTGTTTGCATTCCACCACTTTCACTAGGCATGTCGCTGTCCACTAGTCACATGTCTGACATGGGTATGGTAAAGTGGAGTGACTTTGTTACCTGGATATCATTTGTACACACATGTCCCTGTGCAATTGGACCATTTCAGACTGGCAGCTCCAGGTAAAAAATATGACCTGTTAGAATTAGAAAAGCAATTACATGCGGGAACTGGACTGAATGAATAGGTGCTGCCCTCCTCTCCATCTTCACTCAATAGCAATGGTACATGCCATCTGTGTGATGGCATGTGTGTTTCACCTGCCAATCACAGGCCAATGTGTGATGCCACTGCCAGGCAGCATGCAGAAAATGTGTTCATCTTCCATCTTGGTGTCATCAGTGTGTGCCATTTGCCTGCACTTCATACGCAGTGAGGGTGCATGCATGGGAGGGTTTTAGTCATGTGGGACATGTGTCAATCAAGTACTGGTTCTCTTGCTTCTCAGCCCTCATTGTGTGCCATGGTGTTAATGCCTGTTTCCATTTCTTTGTTTTCATGTCTTTGCAGGGGAAGACGCACCTGATACTGCTGGGGTTGTGGAGATGGTGCAGACCCAGGAGGGGTCCGAGGGCCGACCAACCACCAGTGAGGGACGTGGTGTGGTGGTGGGGGAGAACCCACAAGTGCTGCAGGTCGTGCTCTCAAGGGGTGTCTCTGGCTGCACCTCCCCCGAGCTGTACTCAGGTGTTGATTCGGATGAGACCTACGTGCCGTCGCAGGTGAGTGTTCCAGGGAGGGATTCTGTTCTGTCTCACCCACCTGCACCAGGGTCAGAACCCTCCATGGGGATGTCAGTGTTGGCAGCTACGCCTTCGGTGGTTACGGATGCAGGGTCACACTCCGCGACATCTGATCCTGTTCCTGGGCCAGCAGATCAGAGGGGGAATGCAGTCCTGCAGCCTCAGGCAGTGCCGGCACAGCAAGGCGCAGTTCGCCTTGCCCCAGACAGGTGTGGTGCCCGCCGACGTGGTGGCCGTACGCCACCTGGCAATACCGCATGGGAGCAATCCATTTACGGTTTGGCAACCCAACAGGCTGCATCATCCGAGATGATGGCTCAGGCCATGGATAGGGTGGCCACTTCCATTGTCCCCCCAGAAAGGCTGATGGAGCGACTAGAGCAGGCAACCGACTCCATCTGCCAGTCACACAGGGAGGACATGTTGGGGTCCAACAGGGACAGGCGGGCGGCACTGGCGACTCTGCAGGAGGCCATCTCCATTGAGTCCCAGTGCCACAGGGAAGCCCTGAGGCAGGAGCTCCTTCACCTCAGGACGACTCTTGTTGAGCTTGAGGCTTCAACACACCAAAGGACAGAACAGCAGCTGGAGCGTCTCACCCGTACGCTCTCAGCTGAGATGCAGGCAACGAGGGCGGAGGTCCGGGCATCCCGTGAGTTGTTGCATGGGGACCTCCGCACACTCATCCTCCAGAACCAGACCTACCACACCCGCATGCTTGCAGCCATGGAGGAGCAGACTAGGGCCTTGCGTGGGCTGCCTCCCATAGTGCAACCACCTCCGGATGCAGCTGCACAGGGTGATAATAGCGACAGCAGTGATACTCCCACAATAGGGTAGCCGTGTGGGCCATGAGCCCATGGAGGTGTTTTATCTTCCCAGGATCCACGCAGGTGGGTTCTGGTGTGCATCCTGTCCTCGGACCTCCTGGGTGGCCTCCCCAACCCCCCCGGGCCCATCAATGGCCATTTTTGATTGTTTCTTATTTTTATTTTTATTTTTATTTCTTTTATTCCCAATTTTTTTGGGACGATCTGTTGGCTTCCGTGGTTCCTGTGGGCATACGCTGCATTGTGGCTGGGCACATGCAGACTTGTAATGTATTTGGTTCAGATGCTTGGGTTTGAGTCACACACACCCCTCCTGCTTCCCGTTTCCATGGGCTTGCAAAGGGTGTGCCCAAGTGACAGTGAATTACACAGTGACGTTGGACTCCCATGAGCTGTGTGGCCAGTCTGTAGTCAATACTGTGTATACATTCCTAGTGCATATTGCTGTTGTGTTGTACACTGCATGTTGCATTGATGTGTAACTCTTCTTCTGTGTCTACCTCCCAATTTGCAGGTCCCTTCCTCATGTCCACACAAGGACCTCTAGTCTGGAGATGGGGTCCATGTTGGCAGCAGTGCACCTACAACTCTACATGGCGACAACACTGCACAGTTGGTAGTGGTGGGAGTGCAGGCATTTCCAGGTGGTGAGACTACTAATATGTAAC
Organism: Ambystoma mexicanum; assembly: GCF_040938575.1. Taxonomy (NCBI): domain Eukaryota; kingdom Metazoa; phylum Chordata; class Amphibia; order Caudata; family Ambystomatidae; genus Ambystoma; species Ambystoma mexicanum. Next base: position 1,314,994,582 of record NC_090922.1, on the reverse strand, counting down.
ATTTGTGATGTCATGTTAATGGTACTACGTGCTCAAGTATGTTGTTGGTCCGGCATTGCTGTGAGCATTTCAGGTGTTGCAGGTTTCTAATAGTGCCACTGTACATAGTGAGACTGATGTCATGTTGTGGGGATTACTTTGTTTACCTGCAATTAGCATGACATGGCACGGTGTGTCGTGTGGCGGTGCTGGGGTTGGGTTGGCTGACATGGCACTGTCCTCTTGTTGCATTTTGATAGTGGGTATTCATTTTAGCTGCTTCAATGTGTAACTTCACAAAACTGCATTGGTGGTGTCTGTGTGGGTAGGGATGCACACATTGTGACACTTCCAGGTGAACAATCTCAGGCTGACATGGTATTCCCGGTTCATTCTCCAGACATTCAGGATCAGTGTCAGGTTGAGTCATCATTGATTGTCAGATGGAATGTGCCAGGGCAGTGTGCACTCCACAGGGGTGTGATTTCTATGTGAAGTAATTAGCCACTAGCTGTGTACGGGCTGCCTCCCCCCGTGCCCTTTCCCCTCCCATGCGCAGCGGCTGTGCATGTGGTTGGGGATGTGGGGCCACCACCATGTCCACGGCCAGGCCCCGGCGTGTTGAAACGTTGTGCAGGACACATGCTGCCACTATGATCCTGCACACTACTGGGGGAGCGTATAACAGCTGCCCGCCAGAACGGTCAAGGGAGCGAAAGCGTGACTTTAGCACTCCGAATGTGCGCTCCACTATGCCCCTGGTTGTAATGTGGGCTGTGTTATATCTTACCTGGGGTGGCGTGGTGGGGTTCCGAATTGGCGTCATCATGTGTGGGCTGAGAGGGTAGGCACTGTCCCCTGTGGAGGTGGTGATTGGTATCATTGGTGGGGTTGTGACCTTGCTCAGTATCCAACATGCATGCATGTGCAGTGGCATACATACTCACCAAGCAGCCATGTATCGCCATGCCGCCCAGCTTCTAGGTCCCGGCTTAGGGTGGACATTCGGTAAATGAAGCTGTCGTGGGTGGAGCCGGGATAGTTGGCATATACTGAGGTGATGATTCCCTTGGCATTACATGCTACCTGCACGTTGATGGAATGCCAGTGCTTGCGGTTCCTATAGATGTGCTCAGATGCCCTGGGGGGACGTAGAGCCACATGGGTGCAGTCGATGGATCCTAGCACTTTGGGGAATCGTGCCACAGCGTAAAAATCCAGGGCGGCAGCATGCCTTTCTGCAGGTGTTCTGGGCAGGTATATGTGCCTGTGGACTGATGGGCGTGCAGTGATGATGTTCAAGACCTGGTGTAGGCAGCGTGACTGGGTGGCCTGTGACACCCCACCCACTATGGCACTTGTCCGCTGAAATGATCCAGTGGCTAAGAAGTGCAGTACATTGAGGACCTTCTCCAGTGGGCTGAGTGCTTGGGAGCACAGGGTGGGTGATGTGAGGTCATCCTCCCACTCACTCACCAGGTCCAGTATAATGTGTGGTGGAAACCTGTACCTCCCATACACCTGGTCATCAGGCATCCCGAAAAGGCTGGTTCTGGGTGTGAATATTCTGGCCCTGACTATCCTCCTCCTCCTCCTTTGGTAGCCCACTGCCACTGCTGCTAGGAACGGTATGTTCATCCTGGCGTCTCAGCTTGTTATTGCTAAAGTCCGCAAATTTATGCTTTGCGCGTGTTCTAGGCGAGCGTGTGACCCGCGCACCCCTGGAATCCAGTTCCCAGTCCAATAGCGTGTGGAAATTCACACGCACCACGGGATACAGCGTGTGACCCGCGCACCCCTGGAATCCAGTTCCCAGTCCAATAGCGTGTGGAAATTCACACGCACCACGGGATACAGCGTGTGACCCGCGCACCCCTGGAATCCAGTTCCCAGTCCAATAGCGTGTGGAAATTCACACGCACCACGGGATACAGGTTCGCTGATGTACTTGCGTGTGTAAGTGCCCGCGCACCCATTAAATACATGTACATAGGCCAATCGCGTGTACGCGCACTTTTGTCCAATTACACGCGGTGACACTCTGACGTGCAGTGTCTCCACGTGTGCCCCGTCATCACGTGCTGAGTGGGGAACACCCGTGCGGGTCACGTCACAGACGCGCTTACGCGCTGAGGGACTCTGGTCCAATAGAATCGCGTATGCGTGCTGACGCGCTTACGCGCTAAGGGCCTTTCCTCGGATTTCACGCTGACGTGCAGGATTTTCACGTGCCAAATCACTCCGTATCAAGCTGGCCACGCGAAAACACACGGAAGACCACGCTCCTGCCCAGAAGGCCGAGTTACTGCCCCCCAGTGCCCCGAGTAGCCTCCCACGTGCCATCTGCTGCTGCCTGCCTGCCTGCCTGCTGCCACCGTGCCCTGCCATTTGGTGCCTGCACATCAGCCATCTGCAGGGGTCCAGTTGCTGTGTCCACCCCTGCTGGAACTGAAGACTCCCGACTGGGATTACATCGCTCCACAGCCCAGCCCCAGGACCCAGTTGCCCACCCACACCTGCCTCTGGGGTTGCCATGTCGGGCACTTCCACATCTGGCACCAGTGGCAACCCCAGGCCAGAGGGGCAGAGGGGCACCAGCTTCACTGTCACCGAAGTTGGTGTCCTGGTGGAGCATGTCCTGGGGCAGTATGATGCCCTCTTTGGATCGTCCCGCGCCAGCAAGGAAGGACGGCAGAGGATCTGGGCCGACTGTGTGGTTGCCATCAACGCGGAGGGGGTGGCAACCCGCGACGTCCTGAAGATCAAGAAGCGCTGGGAGGACTTGAGGTCCAGGACCCTTGTGAAGGCCCGGCGCCTCGTGGAGGGGGGCCGGGGCCGCATGAGTTCCATCCAGATGAGGGTCCTGGAACGCGTACGCCCAGCGCTCCACGCCCAGATCCTTGAGAGGGAGGCCCGTCTGGAGTTGAGCGGTAAGTGTCCATGCATTACTGTGTGAGACAGGGCATGTTGCGGTGTGCTGGTTCTATGATACTTGCCTGTATGTGTGCCATAGGCCATGTATGCATGTATGTGTGCAGGGACATCATGGTAATGCATGTGCGACCAGTGATGTGTGATGCACATGGTTGTTGCATGTGTTGAAATGCCGCATGGGGAGCCCTATGCAGATTTTGAACATGAGAGCATGCCACTCTCTGTACCTGGACATGGGTGGGGGTGGGGGATGGGTGCTGATGCCAGGTACATATATGGTAGCCATGTCTGTGTGCCTGACCTGCGTGTCTGTGACTTGTGCATGCCATGGATGCATGACACATGTGTGTGACAATGCACAGATTCAGTAAAGCAGCCAAATTACCCTTGTATCCGCTGTGTTTGGTGTGTTTGGGGCCAGATGGATGTGACTGAGGTGAAGTGTGTGCATGTGATAGGCATGAGCCATGATGCATGTGAGTTACATATCATTGAATGTTTCAAGAGTCCATTGGACATGCATGGAAATGTCCATGGCATGCACCATGCCTGTTACTGTGTGTGTTTTGCCTGGACTGACCCATGTGTTGTGGAGGGACATGATGGAAGTGTACTTTGACAGTGGTGCTCATCTGCTATTGCTTCCTGTCTAGGGGATCATTGTACAGTGCCCTGATGCTTGTGTTCTTTGTCTCCCTCTACGCAGCGGCTAGTGAAGAAGAGGGCGGAGACGGCGCTGTGGAGCAAGGCGGCGGGGATGCCCCCACGGCTGCAGCGGAAGGGGTGGGTGAGCCCCCACAGGGGCCTGCTACGGTGGGAGACGGTGAGGAGCCATCCAGGTTGGTGGTTTGCACAGAGGAGGAGGAGGCCGCCACTGGGGCACACATGGGGCCTGGTGGGGGCATCCCTGCTGGTGCAAGTGGTGCAGTCCAGGGCCAGGGGCAGGAGGCAGCACAGGTCACCGTGGAGGGGCCTGTGCATGTCGCTGTCCCTGACCCTGTGAGTGCACCACCATGCACCAGCAGGGATGCCCCGTCCCAGGCCTGTCCGCAGGTAGAGGGGATGTCCATGTCACCTGACTCCCCTCCACCTGCGGACGTGGGAACCCCTGGCCGTGCGGAGAAGGTCCTGATTGGGGTCGCGATGCGCACGGCTGTGATTCGTGATGCCGTGCGTGCTTCCCGGGAGGAGCACGCACGTCATCACGAAGTGCACCGTGCCGACGTGGCCCAATTGGGATCGGCCATGTTCGGGGGTTTCCTGCATGTGTTGGCCAATGTGGCGGCCCTCTCCTCCTCTGTGCAGGCTATCCACCAGTCGTTCTCCTTGCCGTCTTCCAGCCCAGATGCCACCAGGGCCCCCTGTGGACCTGCCCCGACCAATGCAGCCAGCTCGGTGGGGATCCCATCCCTGCCACAGTCGGGAGTCAGAGATCCAGCAGGGGTGGACACCACAGCAACTGGACCCCAGCAGATGGAGGATGTGACGGCATCATCGGGCAGGGCACGTGCACAACGGCGTTGGTGGTTTCCATCAGCCTGGATGCCGTCGTGCTGGCACAGGCAGTTGCGTCGGAGGCAGCAGCAGGCTCAACGTGGGAGGCATTATGGCTCGGGGCCATCAACATCAGGGGTGCAGGCATCGGCCGGAGGGCAGGAGAACCCTGGAATGGGAGTGGCTTCCGTGTGGGAGCGGTTGTGCCAGCGGATAGGTGCGGAGCGGCAGCGGGCAGAGGAGGAACGGCTCACGATGGTCAGGGCGGAGGACTCCATGCGGAGGGCGCTGAGGCGGGCTGAGTGCCTCGAGGGTCTTCGCAGGGAGTTTGAGCTTGACACTGCGTTATCCCTGCGGGACCTCGGGGCCAGGGAACATGCCCGCCTCCAAGCCATTGACCAGGAGTTCGATGATGCCCTGGCCCATGACAACAACCAGTGAGCCGTCCGAATAGCCCGCTGCCTTTGTATATAGTTGTATAGTTAGGGTTAGGTTTCCTTTGTTTTTTTGATTTTTTTTTGGTTGCGATTGGACAATGCACCACTTTTTTGTATATAGTTCAGTTTTTAGTTAGTAGTCATAGTTAGGTTTAATTTGGTTGGGCTCATGGACCCAGGATGATCTTCTTCATGGTTCTTCATTGGCTTATTTTAATTTTTCAGATAATTTTCTTGGACATTCATCTTGTTTTGTTTGATTTGCTTTGTGTTTTTTCTTATTTCATTTCCATTGTACTTGCTGTTCAATACATATATTTTTTTATTCTTCAATGTGTCGCATCATCTCATTGCTTTCAGGCATGTCATGTTGGGTGTTTTGTCATTCACTTGCAGCCATTGTGTGTGACAGACATGTGTTCAATTGCATTATTTAAATTGGGGGTGTAACATGTAATTGCCTTTGATATGTGGGTGGGTGTGATAGTTGGTTGGGCCTTTTGGCAGGGGAGGATGGGCATTACGGACATGATTGGGGCATGTTGGGACCCAGGTGCAGGGGGGCATGGATTGGACATGGGTGGGGGCCTGCTGGCAGGTGCCCCACAGTGCTGGGGGGGTGGGGGTGGTGGGAGACATGGGTGGGGGCCTGGTGGAGGCTGCCCCTGGTGACTGGGGGGGTGGGGGTGCTGGGAGACATGGGTGGGGGCCTGGTGGAGGCTGCCCCTGGTGACTGGGGGGGTGGGGGTGCTGGGAGACATGGGTGGGGGCCTGGTGGAGGCTGCCCCTGCACTGCTGGGGGGTGGGGGTGGTGGGAGACATGAGTGGGGGCCTGGTGGAGGGTGACCCTGGTGGCTGGGGTGTGGGGGTGGTGGGAGACATGAGTGGGGGCCTGGTGGAGGGTGACCCTGCACTGCTGGGGGGTGGGGGTGGTGGGAGACATGAGTGGGGGCCTGGTGGAGGGTGACCCTGGTGGCTGGGGGGTGGGGGTGGTGGGAGACATGAGTGGGGGCCTGGTGGAGGGTGACCCTGGTGGCTGGGGTGTGGGGGTGGTGGGAGACATGAGTGGGGGCCTGGTGGAGGGTGACCCTGCACTGCTGGGGTTTGGGGGTGGTGGGAGACATGAGTGGGGGCTGGTGGAGGGTGACCCTGCACTGCTGGGGTTTGGGGGTGGTGGGAGACATGAGTGGGGGCCTGGTGGAGGGTGCCCCTGGTGGCTGGGGGGTGGGGGTGGTGGGTGACATGAGTGGGGGCCTGGTGGAGGCTGCCCCTGCACCGCTGGGGTTTGGGGGTGGTGGGAGACATGAGTGGGGGCCTGGTGGAGGGTGCCCCTGGTGGCTGGGGGGTGGGGGTGGTGGGAGACATGAGTGGGGGCCTGGTGGAGGGTGCCCCTGGTGGCTGGGGGGTGGGGGTGGTGGGAGACATGAGTGGGGGCCTGGTGGAGGGTGACCCTGCACTGCTGGGGGGTGGGGGTGGTGGGAGACATGAGTGGGGGCCTGGTGGAGGGTGACCCTGGTGGCTGGGGTGTGGGGGTGGTTGGAGACATGAGTGGGGGCCTGGTGGAGGGTGACCCTGGTGGCTGGGGGGTGGGGGTGGTGGGAGACATGAGTGTGGGCCTGGTGGAGGCTGCCCCTGCACTGCTGGGGTGTGGGGGTGGTGGGAGACATGAGTGGGGGCCTGGTGGAGGGTGACCCTGCACTGCTGGGGTTTGGGGGTGGTGGGAGACATGAGTGGGGGCCTGGTGGAGGGTGCCCCTGGTGGCTGGGGGGTGGGGGTGCAAGGGGACATGAGTTGGTGTTCATTAGTTCAAGGAGACATGTGCCTTTGCTGGGGGGCATGCCCATGGTGGGTGGGCTGCCTGCGGGACATGACCAGGGATGCAGGGTAGTCCCCTGTGGTGTGGGCTGCCTGCAGGGGCCATGGAGGGTGTACAGGGTACACCTGGGAGGACCCACACTGTCAAATCACATGTGGAACTTCCCGCGCACCCCAGAAATTCACGCGCCCAGGCTATTCGCGTGTGGAACTTCCCGCGCACCCCTGAAATACACGCGCCCAGGCTATTCGCGTGTGGAACTTCCCGCGCACCCCTGAAATACACGCGCCCAGGCTATTCGCGTGTGGAACTTCCCGCGCACCCCTGAAATACACGCGCCCAGGCTATTCGCGTGTGGAACTTCCCGCGCACCCCTGAAATACACGCGCCCAGGCTATTCGCGTGTGGAACTTCCCGCGCACCCCTGAAATACACGCGCCCAGGCTATTCGCGTGTGGAACTTCCCGCGCACCCCTGAAATACACGCGCCCAGGCTATTCGCGTGTGGAACTTCCCGCGCACCCCTGAAATACACGCGCCCAGGCTATTCGCGTGTGGAACTTCCCGCGCACCCCTGAAATACACGCGCCCAGGCTATTCACGTGTGGAACTTCCCGCGCACCCCTGAAATACACGCGCCCAGGCTATTCGCGTGTGGAACTTCCCGCGCACCCCTGAAATACACGCGCCCCCAGGCTATTCGCGTGTGGAACTTCCCGCGCACCCCTGAAATACACGCGCCCAGGCTATTCGCGTGTGGAACTTCCCGCGCACCCCTGAAATACACGCGCCCAGGCTATTCGCGTGTGGAACTTCACGCGAACCCCTGTAATACACGTAGCCCGCTACCCCAGGCCCGATCGCGTGAGGAACTTCACGCGAACCCCTGTAATACACGTAGCCCGCTACCCCAGGCCCGATCGCGTGAGGAACTTCACGCGAACCCCTGTAATACACGTAGCTAGCTACCCCAGGCCCGATCGCGTGAGGAACTTCACGCGAACCCCTGTAATACACGTAGCCCGCTCCCCCAGGCCCGATCGCGTGTGAAACTTCACGCGAACCCCTGAAATACACGTAGCCCGCTCCCCCAGACCCGATCGCGTGTGAAACTTCACGCGAACCCCTGAAATACACGTAGCCCGCTCCCCCAGGCCCGATCGCGTGAATAACTTCACGCGAACCCCTGTGATGCACGTACCCTGCTGTAATCGCGTGTTAGACTTCCCGCGCACCCCGGTATACACGCACACGTATTTTTTGTCAGCGGGTGTCCGTGTTTGTGGGTACCCCTTTGCACGTCATTTTTCCTGGAGGGCCACAGTATGGGACATTCATCATGGCAGTATATAGGTGCTATTTGTTGGCGCACATTTCTTACAGCCGCAGAGACGCTACCGCCTGCTTTCTTGTGGCGGTCGTGTTTGTGCCTGTGCGCTGGTTTGAGCGTGCGCTTTTTTGCCCTATTCTATTCCATGAATACGTGTTGTAGGCGAGCGTGTGGGCGTTCCGCGCACTTGTGCCCTGTACTTCCCCCGTGACGCCCACGTTTTGGCAAGTTGTTCCCCATTCCGAGTGTTACGCCCGTGTTCCGCCTACTTTTGTTGCGTGCGCCGCGCTATGTGCGAATTTCGCTGTGGCCTGTGCGATTTTCGCTGTGACCTGGCGCACGCTGTTAGATGGCCTGTGCGCCAACGTGCGCCGCGCACTTTTTTATCGCACATCCGCTGGTTTTCTCGCGCACGGCCTTCCATGAATCGACGTGCGCTGCTTTTCGTGCGATTTTCGCAATTGCACTGCGATTTTCGCTATTCCACTGCGATTCGCACGTTTTTGCCCACTTGCGCCGCGCTAATTATTCCATGAATCGGCCTCATAGTTTTTTTTCATTTTGGACGACAACCTGATGAGCATTTTTTTCTTATTTTCTAGGTTAGGCAACTTGCATCGTAGATTAGGACTAGGTGAGGCATTTTCATTTAAATTCAATACAATTCTGACTTTGAACTATGTCTCATTTTCCGTCTCCTCTGTCTGGTTCACCACAACTGGTATATGCTTTGCGGAGATGCATCATGGAAATGCTCATGTACACTGTTGTTGAGTTGCATCCATTGGATTTTTGGATTGGAGTTACCCTACAAAACCAATTGCAAACTGTCTGGCTTTTTACCCAATTTTTCACAGAAAGTATACTGTATAATGCACCATTTTAACACATTATTCAAAACAAATTATCAACATGGGGGAGATCCCCATACACGCTTTGGTTGGTTTGGGCTACCTCACTACACACAGTGGTTCTGGCATATTTCTGGGAAATGTTTACACCCCTCCAAATAACTAATTCACTTGCGACCACAAGGGTGGGTGAATGGGTATGAATGTTTGCTTGTAAGGCTGAGGCCCACCCAAGGGGCATTGGAGCATGGATGTTTTCTTACATGTTTTACTGATATTTTTGGGCAAAGCCAAATTGATGAAAGTTATTACATGGAGGAGGATTTGGGGTGGGAGTTTATAGCACAATGGGGCAGGCAAACAAGGACATTTTCTTTCTGTGACATGATATTTTTTACTCACATATGGGGCAAGGCCAATATGATGTGGGACGGTGAGGACACATTGTAGTCAGCAAGTAAATGTTTTCTTACTGAGGCAATGCATCTTTTATTGATGTTAATGACAAAGCCATGATCAGTGTTCTTACATGGGTGGTGGTGGCATTTGTGCAGCCAAACAAGGAAATGGTACCTTACTGCAGCATTGAATATTTTACTGCCATTGAGGGCAAGGTCAACATGAAGAGTATTCTTACATGGTGGTGCATGGGTTGGGCAAGCATTTGCAGGAGATTTTTACTGGCATTAAGGGCAAAGCCAAAAAGAGAATGTTCGTACATGGGGATACTTGAATATATTGATAGAGACAGCATTAACGTGTTTATTTATAGTACCATTACTGTGCATCATATTACTGTCCATGCACATAGATGACTGGTACATTTGGGTGTTAGAGGGATGGGCAAAATCACCCCCTCCTATGAGATACATGATGCAGAAGAAGCACAGGAGATACCGTGAATGCCCATACTATTTCGGACCAATTCCTAGTGCTTCAATAATCGATAAGTGTGTCGAGCGGTACCCACTCAGCCAGCCCTATAGACCTGGTGTGATACGAACCTTACACAGAGTGGACGAAGTCCCTCAGGCTACAACTAAGGAAACCTCAATTGACAGCATTGACTAAAGCACAGAGAAGCAAAGCCACTGACGTTGTTAGAGACATCATGACATAGCCACGTTAGACAGGAAGCACATGTGCCATCCGCACATCGGGACACAAACGCGCACCCGAATACACAAAGAACACATGCATTCAGTTCTATAAGTTAGAGGATACATACGTAGACATACTGTCATTGCTTTTATTATTTTGTCACTAGCTTAATGCAGCAACGCAGAAACCGCAAGAAGCAAGAGATCCTGAATAAAGCTTGCAGATGCTTATGTGCAGTTAACCTCATTGAACTGCAGGAGCACCTAAGGGACCTGACAGAACCACGTGTGACTAACATATGGAGAATATAGAATAGCATGGACACTGTAGAAACCGCATAATGGGTTAGCAAAATGACAGCAGGCCACAAGCCTCTCTGCAAGAGCTGAGCTCAGACGAATCCGGTCACCCTTGTAGAGGAGGAGCCTAAAACCGCTACCAGAAGTCCGCCCCTAAACTGCCTATCTGTTGGGAACCGGAAATAACGACAAAGGCGATACCTGTAATGATGCCAATAACACACTCAGCCTTTAAAGCAAGGTATCCATTGAGGAGACCATTGTGTATGTTTCCGCAAAGAGCTGACAGTCTCTTGGGAAGAATCCCCGAAGAGCACTTGAAGATGGATGATAAAAGAGACTGGCAATGTCACAATGAAGAAAGGGACACACTTCAGAAGAGATGACAAGAAAGAAGATGAATAGACCAAATAGAACCTGATGACGAAATAAATAATCAAGGAACCCTTTTCATGCAGAATGAAGATCACATGTGTGAAGAGCACGGAAGAAAATACAAACCATTTTACAATTGTACAGATGCAGTAACCCAAGTAGACAAAGTAATCATAAGGCTAGCTACATAGGGAATAGTGCAGGCGGTGCCGCCGAGAGGTATGTATAGGAATCTGGAAGTTCTACATCGTATTTGAGCAAATTGGACCCTGTTAATAGAAGTGCTGAAAAGTGTTGCGTAGTAGAACAAGCCCAGCTGGAGATGGAAGAAGAATCAAAGGGCTCTGCCTGGCTGAGTGTCAAAAGTCAGGACAGCCGAGAGCCTGGGTGTCTGCACAAGAAGATACAATTACCATAAGAAGAGAACTGAGCTCCTGTTAAGATACAGTGAAAGGACAATGAGTGGCAAGGTTTATTCATTTGATATCCTTAAATACAGGGAAGGAGCTCAAAAACGTGGTCTCCAGTCACATGGTCAGATGAAAATAGACTTTGGGCAAGCTACACTGAGACCAGAAGATAAGGTTATGCTCACACTCCCTTTTATTCCAAGGAGCAAGAAACTACTACAAGGCCAAGTTCAAAAGACTATTCTCATGGCAGACAGCTTGAGTGGTGATGGGGTGGGGAGTCATGGCCAAAACCAGCCCACCAGCACCTGGGAAGAACACCTCGCATGATGCTTGCCAATGGAATATTCCAGTAGGGTACAAGCGTAGTATGACGTCAATGATGATGAGTTTTTAGTATATAAGATTATTTTTATATGATATGTTGAGATTTTACTGCCAGACATCGGATGATGTTTGTTGTACTCTCTGTTTTATATAATTAGTAATAAAACAGACAAAGGCCCTCATTAGGACCCTGGCGCTAAGGGGTTTGCGCCAGCGTTAGCTGCGCCGACCCCTTACCGCCAACTACGAGTTCCCATAGCGCCATGGTCATTTTTCCGCCCGCTTTTTGCGGGCGTAAAAATCCATGGCGCTATGGGACCTCGGTGTTAATTACGCCACCGTAGTGTACGGTGGCGTAATTAACACCTTCCCCACTCCCATTGAGCCCTATGGGGCCGAAATGGGAATGGGGAAGGGTAAATGGGTCAATGGGGACTTACCGCCCCGCCGACCTCGGAATGGGGCGGTAAGTCCGCCATCCGCCATGGCGTAAAGGGACTTTGCGCCATGGCGGAAAAGTCCGCCGATGGCGGAAAAAATCCGCCAGGGTCGTAATGAGGGCCAAAGTCTTTTGCCAACTTGCTGAGTCGGTTTTATTATTGATACTTGAATAATCTCTGCATCCCCATCCACCCTGTAGAGTGTTACCTCATCTTAAAGGGCCTTTGGTTTCACCCTCACACTGCAACACTGTGTAAAGTCAGAAAATTTGGGGATGGGCCAGGCAAGCCAGCTGACATGCAAGAGCCAGAAGACTAACATGTATAGGGTCCACTATAGGTGGACTATCACTTAATACCCAATCCAGTCGCGTTATAGGTTTTCTAGAAAGGGGCCGAGATTGTAGTATCACTCTGATGTCATTTGGGTACAAAACTGGCCTAGGAGCCAGAGAACGTTGAGATGTCCTAGGATTTTCTTCGATCCTTGTACTGATCCCTGTTGGTTTTGGCTGTAATAAACCGCAGTTTGAACTTGCTGTCTGACTGGGCCTATGTTCCTTTTTGGGGGAAGGTGTTGGGGCCTTCCAAGAGTCTGGCTCTTCAAAGAGTCTGCAAACTACTAGTAGCCCTCGAACCTACCTGCGAGTTTGTCCCCAACAAGTTGGTAGCTAGAGGATGGTTGTTTGGGCCAGCACGGCACTAAGTCAACTCCTGCGCCGCCGAACCTGAAAGGCTGTGGGACCCTCGCATATTTCTAGAAAGACCGGAGAACGCGTGCCCGTTTAAAGGTCGTCAGGAGTCCATTGGAAATTATCCCGCCCGAGATCGGTGGGTTGTCCAGGCAGACCAGAACGGAGAGACGAGCACCTTGACAGGGAGCCAGCAGCTGAGCAGCGCTAGCAACGCATGGAAAGTATGTATTGGTCCAGCCCAACAGCAACTGTGGGTGTGAGAGAGGGTATTGAGTGTTGTGGGGTATTGGTTAGTATTGTTTAGTATTGTTCAAGCATTGCTGACTAGTGTCATAGAACCGTTTAGCACTGGTGTAGTGAGTAGGGACAGGAGCGGAGATAGAAGTCCTTTTTCTGTGACTAGGGCACATTCGGTCTTCGAGGTAAAAGGTTCTGGTGAAAAACCTAGACTATTGACTTAAAGGCTTAGATCAAAGAAGTTTTGCAAGCGAGGTATTCCTGTGGGTTGTGCGTTTTAGCTTGGGCCATAGATGACAGAAGCCCAGTGAGGGTTAGCTGGAGCAGGCCTAGTTGTCGGAAGGTGAGTCGAGAGAGGCGTTTCACACATTAGGTTACGTGGCGGGTGCAGCGCAATCACAAGAGAATATTGGTATGCTCTGCATGGAGAGCAGAAAGACAGCTGTGGGGTTTGGTTGGGTTCGGGAGTAACAGGCTATTATTGTGTGCGTGCAATATTTGATTCACCGATATTGTGTTGATAGCTTGATGACGTCACCCTTAGGTTTGCACATAGGACACGGAGAGCTTCAGACAGTGAGGAGCTAGCATTGAGAACTTGGGATTCGCAGATGAGGTGAACCAGTGGCGGTACGTGGAAGGCATATGCACAGGATTGTGATTGTGTGCCTGAAGAGGAAATGATTGTGACGGAGGGCCTGGCGTGGAGCACGCCCAATAATGTGTAGAACTAGAGAGGCTTGTAGAAACTGAAAAATATTGTTATTGCATTGTGACCATTTATCCCAGAACAGTGGATTATCGAAACCCTCGACTTGAGGTCAGGTAAGAGGTATTGAAATGTATCAAGGTAACAGTGGGGGGTTTCCTCTTCAGCATTTGTGTAAGACACTTCCGCATTATAAAGAAAGAATTTACAAATATAGCATAGAATGGTCCAAAGGGACAGAAGGTAAATTAACCAAACCATGGCCACCCTGTGGAAGTTTCTCCAAAGACGTGCAGCAATCGCTATTGACACACATACAGGATGCTTACAAGGGGAAGAAATTGAATAAACGCATGGCCATATTGGAGTTGTGGCACATGTTTCAGGAGGGAGAGGGGGATACCACAAGGCCTCAATGGATGCTAAACAAGCCGGAGGTGAAGTACCAAGAGACCCATCCCTCCGCACTTCCCCCTGCCCCTCCAAGTGTAGTGTCTGATGACACAGACGATGAACAGGGAAGGTATCCTATGAGGGAACTAAGGGCAGCCACCACCATACACTAAAGAAGATAAGCCGAATGGCACAGGACAGCCAGCTAGTGATGCAGGGCCGAGTAGCGAGGTGCAGCAGCGTGCAAAGGAGGAGTTCGAGGGCATAAGCACAAATGTATGGATAGCAGCGCAGGTACTTTTAAAGCTTCAAGGGAAGACAGATGGGGAGGCAGAAGGGGTGACTGAGGCAATACAGAACCTGAAGAGGGACAGCGGCATGACACACACACTGGGCAGAACTAATGGAGGAGGAAGACAGAGAGAGAAGAACAGGGAAGTGAGATTAGAGTGGGAGGACAGAGAAAGAATGAGGGAGGAGAAACTGGAGCGGGAAGACAGGGAGCAAAGAAGGGAAGACGAGAAGGAGCAGTTGGAAAGGGAACAAGAAGAAAGGATAGAAAGGAATTTGAAGGAAAGGAAGAGAGTGGAAAAGCAGATGAGGGAGAAAAGGGAGAGAGAACTGGAGAAGGTAGAGAGGCGGAGAGATAGAGCAGAGCAAGAAAAATGCAAGTTAGCAGAAAGGGAAGAGAGGAAGTTGTAGTTGGACAGATTGGCAAGAGAACGAGTGCACAGGGAGAAAGACAAATGAGCAGTAAGGGCTATAAGGACACAGGCAGAGTTGGATAGGGAAAAGAAGAGGCCTGAGCAGGACAGATGACCTGAGCCAGATAGCACAAATTCACGAGGTAGGAACATGACAGAAGGAAGCGGAGCTGGCCTAGGGGGCTGGGCATGAGGCAGCAGGTATAATTTAGAGGACATTGATCTTAGAACCAAATCTAATGCAGATTCTACATCGAGGAGACTACGTTTTGCCAATGACTTTTGTAGTAACATGGACACAGGATCTGACAATGACGACAAACACAGTGGAGACGAAAGGGGGGAGCAAGACCGGTCACAGTCCACTGGGACAGACAAGTGGAGGTCATAGGGAAATAGGACCCACGGACAGGGAGAAGGAGGGGCTGATTCAGAAGAGCAAGCACAGCAAACAGATGTCATGTGCACCACACACAACACATATGTTAACAGACTATGGGATCTCCCAGTACGTAGAAGGGGGGAGACAGCAATAGCTTGTTCGAGGGGGCGGCTGTCTAGAGCTCATGACGATAATAGAAGAATACCCATATTAGAACCAACGGATATATGTACAGACATTGAGGATGAGAGAGGGCCTGGACAGATTACACTATACTGAAGGACACCGAAGGAGAGGGCAGCATAGTCACAGATGCCTTTATTATAGAGGGTAGGGTCGAGACCTCAGTATGTGCCATGGAAGCACACAGACAAGGAGAATGTGATGTATAGGTTACCATCACTGAGCGTGGGAGCAGGAAAATTGATTTATGAGATGGAGAAGCTGACAGCTGGTCACAGACTAGCAGAGGGTGACATAAAGGGACTTTTGGTATCGATACTTGGAGACGCAGCTGATGACATATGGAAGAGGGCTGGGTTCCCAGGGGTGACGACATAGAACACAGAGCATGACGGGGCATCATTCGCAAACTGCAGGGCAGCAGTATGGCAAGCATTGCGAACACAATACCCAGACACATCAGACATTGGGGCGATTACGTCACGCAAAATGCGGGAAGATGAAGATCCGGTGCAGTACATCCAGGAGATTCAAGAGCTTTGGCGCCTTGAAACTCAAGAGCCTTGGGACAAAACTATAGCCATATTTTATTACATTTTAGTGCAGGGATTCCCCAAGCCAGTACAGAACAGTTTGAAGAAATTGGAAGGGATGGAAGAGAAGGATTGGCCAGAAATACAGCTCACAATAGTGCACCATTGTAGATTGTGGCAGGAGAAGGTTAAGCAAAAGGTGGAAGATAAGAAGGCATATGAGGCCAAACTAGTACAGCGGAAGTTATGAAAATATGCAATGGAAGGGTGGTTATAACCAGCCCCACCCCACCAGCACAGCAGCAGTACCAACAACCACAACAGTTGGCACCGCCCATGGGATTGAGGATAGATGGGGCAGGGGCAGCCCACAGCAGGGATTCCAAGGAAGGGGAGGTCTACCAAGGGGGCATAGCTTCAGGCCATAGATGCATCATTACCAACAGGGTTTTTCAGGAGGCTTTCGGGGATACGGGCAGCAGATTCAGCAGAACCCAGGAGATTTTTCAGGGGATGTTCCAGGCCAAGGGAGGGAACCACCACAGTGCTGGACCTGCGGGCAGCTAGGACACATTTCAAGAGCATGGCGATTTAGAGTGACACAACAGAATTGGGGAGAGCAAGGCCAGCAGCCATATCAAGGGGGCAAGGAGATTATTACGCACAGGACCAACAACCACAAGGACAGATGCAAAGCACATAACAGTAGAGACCACAAGTACAACCGCAACCACAGCCAGCACAGGCACAGACACAGACACAAGTACCACTAATGGCAGCACCAATACCACAGTATCTACAAGCACCACAGATGAGGGGAAGCACACAACAGCTAGCACAATTACAGGATGATGACACACCAACACACGTGGACACAGTAGCAACAATGCCAGTTCAGCGACTATGGGGAGCGCCCATTGTGGGGAAAAAGCACTTTACAGGAAACAGATTATCCATGTATCCTCAATAGGACAGCACACAGACAAACTTGATGTGTCCCATCCTGTCGATCACACCCAACCCTGCCGAGGAACCTCGCATAGGGGTGGCGATAGGTGAAAAAACGTTTTCCTTTCTTGTTGACACTAGGGCGACTAGGTCATGTATTAGGGAGGGAACGTTTAAGTTGTCATGCAATGCCATGAGCACTCAAGGATTCTCTGGGGCTTGAGAAGTGGTTCCTTTTACTGATAACATCTCACTATCTATAGGAGATCACAACTTATCACTACCTTTATTTTACTCTCGACAGACGCCTGTAAAAATACTAGGACAAGACGTCATGAGTAGACTGAACATAACCATCTCCTTCACAAACAAAGGCATAGTGTGCTCAACACCAGGCATACACATGTTAAATGTAATACAGATCGTCCAAGCATATTGTGGACGCACAGTACAGAGGGGTGTGCCAGTGGACCCCGAGATGTTTCAATATGGGACTGACATTGCCATTGCCTGGATGCCAGGCATTGCAGGGAAAGTGTGGCGGGTTCTAAGCGAATACCTGTTTAGGCCAGAAACACCATTGACGAGCCGGAAGGGACGATAGTGCCCATAGAGATTGAGGTAGTGTTGGCAAGAGAGGATTGGATTGCAGTACATGCAATAGATGATACAGGAAGGACATGCAGAGCAATACTTGCAGTTGCAGAAGG
The DNA here is from genome assembly GCF_040938575.1 of Ambystoma mexicanum. NCBI lineage: Eukaryota > Metazoa > Chordata > Amphibia > Caudata > Ambystomatidae > Ambystoma > Ambystoma mexicanum. Next base: position 1,314,977,295 of record NC_090922.1, on the reverse strand, counting down.
GTGCAGACTGACCACAGTGACAGATGAGGAGCTGTTCTAGGAAGAGAGACTGGAATTGGAAATGGTGTTTGAAATGAGTGTAACATTTGGATTACAGATCCATTACAGAGAGGTGCCACAGAGAATGGTGATGGCTGGAAGCGCTACTCTCTTTCTGGGAGGAGGACATAGTAAAGGTACCAGACAGTTTATGGACCACAAGTCCTTACGACGTGTGGGCATAAAGAGCATAGTTGGAGTGAACATTAAATTGAAAGCATGAGTGATTTTACCAATCTGGTACCATCAGAATCTCCATGCAACACAGCAGCGTAACCCGTGCGCAATGCCAACGGGGGGTCATGTCATTTTATCCAGGATTTAAGACCTCTTAACCATATTGTAAAAGCAGAGTGCCCTGTAGCAGCAAATCCGGCGACCATTGTGTGTGGCATTCCAGCAGAAGCCACCTGGTTCACAGTCATTGAGTAAAAGAATGCACTCTTTCAGTGCCACTACACCCAGACTCACAAGACCTAACAAGCTTTATGTACTGTAACCAGATTTGGAAGCATACTTGTTTGCCACAGGGGTAGTGTGAGTCACCATCCATCTTTAACAGAGTGATACAGATGTATCTCAGCAACATAAAGACAGAAAGCACAGTTTTGAAGTATGTAGACAATATTTTGATTTGCAATGAGACGGAAGAGCTGTGCAGAAATGACTCAGTACACATGCTGACAGTGTTAGCTGACAAGGGATTCAAGGTGGACAAGGTCAAAATACACTATTGTCCGGTGGAGGTGCTATATATTGAAGAGATGATATCAAAGAACGACCGATACATAGCCCCAAAATGAGCAGAGGCCATATGAAACACACCCCAGCCCAAAACAGTAAGGGAAATGCAGCAGTTCTTGGGGGTGTGCAACTATTGCAGAGAATGGGTCTTTGACTACAGCACATACACAAGGCCACTATTGGGTGCACTGAAAGAAGCACAAAGGGGAACAAAGACACTGACATGGACCACAGACATGACTGAGACCTTTCAAGAATTGAAGGAAGCCATAAATACAGCTCCCGTGTTTGGGACCCCAGACTACAAAAAGGAGTTTTTCTTGTTCACACACACTGACAGTGTAGTGATGAAGGTGGTACTGACACAGAAGACAAGCATGGGCCATAAGCCAATTGCCTATTACAGTGGACAACTTGACCCAGTGATGGGAGGACATTATCCATGTGAACAATCATTTGCAGCTGCAGCCTTTGCAGTGGAAAAATCATCAACAGTGACAATGGGGTGCACCTACACTCTTTATGTGGAGCACCCCCTCTTTGCAATATTGTATAAGCCAAAGAGCACACAGACCACACAGAGAGCATCAGGCTATGAAGTGATACTATCAAATGTAGGACGGAAGATAGTGAGGTGCAGGACTGTAAACCCAGCACTATTCTTAGCAGACATACTCAAGTCAGGAGACTACGCACACGACTGCACAAAGAACATAGAGATGTTCAGTGAAAAGTGCTGCAGAACTAGTGGCTCTTATACTAGCACTAGAACACAGAACACTAGAACACAGTGTAGAAAAGTATGTGACAGTTTATTCTGATACATCATACGTGACAACAACAATACAATCAGGACTGGCGCAGTGGCTGAGGAGAGGGTTCAGGTGAGCAGACGGGACCCCAGTGCAACATGCACTCCTATTGGGAAAATTGATTGATGTGATTACATATTCAAAACAGGTAGCACTAGTGAAGTGCCAGGCCCACACGAAAGGGAAAGACCCTATCTCAAAAGGAATGAAGCAGCAGATTATGAGGCAAAGTGTGCAGCATACTTTGAGAAACTGTGGGAACTGGAAGAGAGACCAAAAGCTCAGAGAGGAGTGAGGAACATAGTGATGAGGGAAGGCTACAATGCAGTACCAGAGACACAGATTATGGAACTGCAGGAAGCTGCACCACAGGAGGAAAAGGAGCTATGGATAAAGAGAGGACGTTCCATGTTTCCAACAGATGCCCTATGGTGACAAAACAACACAGGGAAAGTGGTTATGCCACTAGCATTGCTGAAGACAGCACTAGCACAATTCTATTACCCAACACACACAGGTAGGGAGGTCATTGCTACACGCATTGGAGAAATGTGGTTTTGTCTGAATTTGAGTGAACATGTAGCTAATTTTATTAGCCATTGCTAGACCTGCCAGCAGTTTACAGCAGGGCATACCTTGAGAGTTGTTAGTGGAGCCATACCAATACCCATAGGCCCATTTCAGCATCTCCATATTGGCCTACATGGACATGATCCAAGTTTGCCAAGGTTACCGCTACATGATAGTGGCTGTCTGCCCATTCTCCAGATGGAAAGAGGCTGGGCCCTGTTCCCACACCAACGCCCTCAGAGAGGCTCAGTTTCTGGTCAGGGAGGTTTTCCCAAGATGGGGTGTGTGTGAGGTCCTCAATGGCCTGACAATGGTCCTCAATGGTCCTCAATGGTCTGACAATGGCCCTCACGTCGCCAATAATTCTTTCAGCACAACACGACTCTGTTAGACATCAAACACAAATTCGCCTGTGCGTACCACCTGGAAGCAAATGGGGGTGTGAATGCCTGAATGGACTCCTAAAGTAGTGCTTAGCCAAAACTCAGCAGAGCACCAAGAAAAACTGGCTTCACTGTTTGCCATTGCCCTTATTTGAATTGCGCAACAAGCCAGGGTCCGACCACCATTTAACGCCCCACGAGGTGGTAACAGGACGGCACAGGCATCTTCCCCTGGCTCCTCCCACAAGAGCATTAAAGGATTGTGAGAACAGTGCAGATGTGTTAGGACATGAAATGTTGGAGCATATTAGTTCTCTGGTTTCTAGTGCTTCTTTTATCCCATGCCAGATACAGCGGGCCCAGGTAGGGCCTGAAGACAACAAGGAGATCGACTGCGATGACACAGCACAGAATAGTGAACAAAGACATTCAGTGAAAGTGGGAGATGTTGTTCTCCTGCGTAACTTCATCCAGCACTGGAATGCACCTTGGTTTACTGCCCCCACGTGGTTGAGGCTGTAGCGGACAAAGCAGTCAAATGCGTAGAAAATTCAGTCTGGAACTATCTTCAGGACGTCAAGTCCTACAAAGCAGTTGCCTCAGCTGGCAACAGAGTCTCCGTGATCGATAGGGCCAATGTTCAGGACCTCGATGAACAACAAGTGCGAGCAGACCTCACTGAGTTAGGGAGACCACGCCGTCCCATGGTCCGACGAACCCAAACACTTGTACAGATTGATGAATGAAACACTGTCTGCTTGTTATTTTCCTTTTTGCACATTCAGGTCTACTTGAATGTAGAGATGGTTGTATAGGTTGTTGTCCTGATGTTACCTCCCATTCATCACCCTGAAATCTTCTCTAACCAATTTGTGCATTACATAAGGAGACCAAGACGGTTTAGAGCATGATCCCCTGAAGTATACTTGCTTGTTTTATAGAATACTTGGCCCAAGACTTCCCACAGCTGCAACACAGTGAATTCCCGGTTCTGCCCCCTTTGAGAGACCCCTCAGTAAGAAAGGTCTGGGAGGAGGTCTTTGCCTTTGCTATTAGTGACTATTTAGTTTGCTGGGCTTGAGGGTACTGACAAATACTGATACAATAATGCCTTTATATTTGTGAATTTCAGGCGGGCAACTTTACCTGCAGGCTGCAAGGATCAAGCAGCGTAAGTGGGTATGAAAGAAACAATAAAGAACATTATCATCATGGTGTGTCTATTAATTCCCAGTGGCTTAGTGGGTTTTATATTTTGGCAACTGTACATTTCTGTTAGCACTACCGCTGTATCCTCTACTAACATTACCCTGACCCAAGCAGGAGGGACGAACATGTCAGGTGGACGAGAAGACACTGCTGATAAGGTAAGGAGAGGTAAGTGCAGTGTTGACACAGCCATGAAGGGAGTTGATATGTATCTCACTGACACAGCACGAGTATCTAACAACATGTGGTACAAGCATATGACCAAAGTAGGTAAGGAAACCACTGGGGAGAGCTGTTATTTCTGCTCTTTAATCCCCTATGCCATGTGTGCCTCTAGAACATTCATAGCAACCGAAATACCAGCAGCAAGAGCACAATGCCTGATGTATCTCGCAATGGTGCAAACACGAGGAAGATTCCAAGGGAAATCAGTAAAATTGAGATGGATGTCCAAAGGAACATTCCCATATGAAGATAATTACACACATTGGACATGATGAACAATTATTGGCAGCTAGATGAGCATACAATACATAACTGATGGACCCGAGAAGGGAGAGACAAAGACTATCACACTGAAGGAATTACCATGTCCCTGGACAAAAATAAAGGAGATAGGAGGAGAACCAGGATCCTGGGAAAGGCCACAGATACTAGTGTATGCACAAGTGTACATTAATGAGGGATGGCACGATGGAGTGGTGGGAAGCAAGGCACTGATACTAGCACAGTCAGCAGTAAATAAGGTAAAGTAAGAAAATGACAAGTGCCTGAAAGATGGGATGCAAGCGTAAGGTTGTTGACATGGGTGGAGAACAAATCTTGACCGATGCCAATAATTCCCCTGAAGATGCCAGCCCTGAGCTATCCGAACAATGGTGATGCCGAAGTTGGTGAAAACGTAGGTTGCAACACAATAGAACAACTTGAAGCAATGAGAGCAGGAACGGCAGTACTAATGGGCCACTACTGGGCATGTGGTGCAAAGGCATATGAGAAGCTGCCATCTCAGTGGGGAGGAGTATGCTCACTGGTATACATCAACATGCCTTCGTTGGTGGTACCCAAAAATGATGTGAAGCTCAATGAGTTCCCTAAAATGTATAACAACAGGCGAAACAAGAGATTGGTCAAGATAGCACCAACAGCCCAGGTGGAGAAGACAGAGAAGCAGGCCAGATTGAGCAGAGTGAAAAGAGGGGGGAACTACTTTTCAGAGACTTCAGAAATGGCACTGGGTGAGATCACAGCAGAGCACAGGCTGTTTAGCAGAACACAAATGTTCCTAGCATCAATAATACCAGGAATACAGACATATACAAATTCCAAATGGTTACAGATCACTTGTTGGGAGTTGATGGCAATGATTAACTCTACAGTAAACCGGTTCAACGCAATCAAAGAAGAGCTCAGAGCAATAAGGTTGATGCCGCTCCAGAATAGATTTTCTTCTGGTTCTCCTCACAGCCATGGAAGGAGGAGTTTGCACAAAGATAGGGAGTTTATGTTGCATATTCAAACCAGCTAACGACGAAGACAACGGAACTCTCTCAGATGCCCTGGCACAGTTAGCACACATGCATACGAAAATGGAAGAAGAAGCACGAGGGACAGGAAAGAATAAGAGCTGGCTAGCGTATATATGGTTATGGATGCCATCATGGCTGTCAGACGGACTGAAGGTGATAGCATGAGCCCTCGTACTGGAAGCTGCATCAGTGTGTGGGATCAGGATTTGCATAGCAAGGTGCAAGAAAACAGCAGAAGAAGCTATTGGAATGCAAATCCTGATGGACGTGAACAAGATCGCACAGTGTGAACTATTTCCAGCAGGAACAATAAAGCTGGACAATCTGCATGATCCAAGGTTCTATGAAGGAAAGTGGGTCTGGTGCAACCGCGAAGTAGTGAGCTACTACATGCACTGGTCGTTCGATGACCACACAAACTATTATGGACACCTCGGAGGAATAACGAAGATATGGCACCCCCGAGCAAAAAGACTGTCATATAAGGATGTGGTCGACAAGTCAACCAAAGGGGGAACTGAAGAGGAATGGGAAAAATCACCCTCTCCTATGAGGCACATGATGCAGTAGAAGAACAGGAGATATCGTGAATGCCCATACTATTTCTGACCATTTCACAGTGCTCCAATAATCGATAAGTATGTCGAGAGGTATCCACTCAGCCAGCCCTATAGACCAGGCGTGGTACAGGCCTTACCCAGAGTGGACGAAGACCCTCAGGCTGCAACTAAGGAAACCTCAATTCACAGTATTTATTAAAGCGCCGACAAGCAAAGCCACTGATGTCGTTAGAGACACCACGACATACCCACGATAGGTAGGAAGCACAAGTGCCATCCGAACATCAGGACACAACCACACACCTGAATACATGAAGAACACCTGCGTACAGTTGTAAAATTAGAGGACAGATACATATACATACTGTCATTGCTTATATTATTTTGTCATTAGCTTAACGCAGCAATGCAGAAACCGCAAGAAGCAAGAGATCCTGAATTAAGCTTGCAGATGCTTACGTGCAATTAACCTTATGGAACTGCAGGAGCACCTATGGGAACTGACAGAGCCAAGTGTGACTAACATATAGAAAATATAGAATAGTATGAACATGAATAAGCAACGTTATGGCTTAGGAAAACTGCAGCAGGCCACAGATTCCCAGCAAGAGCTAAGCTGAGCTGAAATTATTGCTGAGCGGAGAGAAAACGTGTGAGACAGGACCCGCTGCCAGGGACACTAGATATGAATGACATTCCATTCCCTGAACAACAGTAACAGCAGCTGCAATAAATGCAAATAATTCCTTATAATTCAGAATAATTCAGAACTGCAGAAGCTCCAAATCACGGTCTCTGAACACGTGACCAGGCCGAATCAGATGATGAATCGAAACCAGAAGCTGGGAAAGATAGTCGATCTCGCGCCGCCAGACAGAAGCTTGCAACTAAGATGTTACAGTATGAGACAAGTGTTACACAATGTGAATGAGCACTCCCATAGTCTAAGGTGGTGGACACAAGTTACAATGCCGACACATAGTCATTCTTATTACCTTGAAAAGGTACACCAAGAGCTGAGAACCATTGTGGATCCCAGACCTAGGGAGGTAAGCGCTAGCCAATCACAGTTCAGACTCGTAGCAGTGGGTAGCAACAGGCAAGAAGCAATGGTAAGACCCTCACACTGCAACATTGTATAGAAGTAGTTATTTGGGGATGAGCCAAGCCAGTCAACTGAAATGCGAGAATTGTAGACTAACATGTACACTGTCCACTATAGGTGGACTATCACTCAATACCCAATCCAGTAGTGCAATAGGTTTTCTGGAGAAGGGCCCAGATTGTAGCATCACTCGGATGTCATTTGGGTAGAAAACTTGCCTGGGAGCCAGAGAACGTTGAGATGTCCCAGGATTTCCTTTGATCCTTGTACTGATCCCTGTTGGTTTTGGCTGTAATAAACTGCAGTTGGAACTTGCTGTCTGACTGGGCCAATGTTCCTTTTGGGGGAAGGTGTTGGGGCCTTCCAAGAGTCTGGGTTTTTCAAGACTCTGTGAACTCCTAGTAGCCCTCAAACCTACCTGGAAGTTTGTCCCCAACACTAGTGAATAGTATGGGGTGTTCTAATCCATCACTAATTTGCGATAAAACAGCTTCTAACCCTGTGAGAGAGACATCATTTTGTAACACAAATTCTTTTGAAAAGTCTACTACATTTAGGATTGAGTGCTGACACAAGGTTTGTTTTAGGTTGGTGTAACATGCATCATCTTCATCAGTCCAATAAATCTTCTGAGGTTCAGCATTTCTTAGCTTGTCGGTTAATCTAGCTGTTCTATCTGAAATATTTGGGATAAACCTACAGTAATAACCAATCAATCCTCGGAATGCCCTGAGGTCTCTCTTGGTCTTGGCCGTGGGTGCATCGAGGACTGCTTTCACTTTTTATGCTGGGGCTGGACACTTCTATTCCCTACAAAGAAGACTAGGTATTTTATGGCTGATTGAGCTAGCTTACATTTGGATGTATTGGCAGTTAAGCCGGCGTCTCTGAGGGTTCTCATAATAGTAGAAAGATTAAAAAGATATATATAATATAAGCACACAGAAATCGGAGTAAGGCTCTAATATCCTGTCCTTAAGTCACTGGAAAGTGGCTGGGGCCCCATGCAGTCCAAAAGAGTGGACTTTGAATTGGAATAGTCCCTTTGGTGCTGAGAGAGCTGGCTTTTCCTTATCAGGTCCATGTACTGGGACCTGCCAATATCCCTTGGTTAAATCTAGGGTTGACAGGAATGTGGCATTTCCAAGTTCATCTATTACCTCATCGATGCGTGGCATAGGATAGGCATCGAAGGTGAAGATGGCATTAACCTGCCTGAAGTCTATGCAAAACCTTCAGGAATTATCGGGTTTAGTTACCAACACAATAGGGGAGGACCATGGACTCAAAGTGGGCTCGATAATGTTTGCCTTTAGCATTTTCCTCAACCACTATTTGTTTTCGTGCTTCGGGGAGTCTATATGCCTTCAAATGGACCACATTACATTTTGGAGTTGTGACATAATGCTAAATACCAAGTACTCTTCCTGGTTTCTCACAGAATACATCGGAGAATGCCATAATAAGGTTGTTCAAATCTTCTTGTTTCTGTTTAGAAAGTTATCGAGGAATAAGCTCAGAGTTGTCTATTTCCTTGGGTACAATATAGAGGAGGTGGCGGTAGAAGGATTTTCTTTCCACTCCTTTAGGAGATTTACAAGGTAGAGGTGGGTCTTTTGCTTTCTATCAGGGTGGCTATTTTATAGGTACAGGTTCCTGTTTGCTCTAGCACCTCATAGGGCCCATGCCACTTTGATACAAGTTTATTTTCAGAGGTAGGTATGAGGACTGATACCTTCTATCCTACTGAAAAAGATATTAAATTCACTCTGTTGGGCTTGAGCTTTCTCAATGTGAGTGTGGACTAGACTCCAGATGAGTTTCATGTGCTCTCGCAATCGGGTAGCTGTCTGTGAGAGGGGAATAGGTGCCTCTTCTCTCTCTTCTCAGGTCTCCGGGAGCATGTCTAAGACATCTGTGGGTTCTCTACCATAGAGTAACTCAAAAGGGGAGAATCTGGTGAATGCCTGAGGGGTCTTTCTTACTGCAAATAGGGCCCATGGGATCATGCGATCCCAGTCCTTCCCATCCTCATCTAACAATTTCCTTTAAATCATTTTAAGGGATTTGTTAAATCTCTCTACCAATCCATCTGTTTGGGGGTGGTAAACTGAGGTTCTTAAGGTGGTTATGTTTAGTAATTCCTTGACTTCACCCACATGTTCACTTATGAAATTGGATCCCTGATCTGTCAGAATTTCCTTGGGGAAACCAACCCTAGAAAAGAATGGTAGTGGGTGTTTTAAAATTTGCTGGGTTGTATTGTTCACATGGGAATGCATCTGGGTACCGGGTAGCGTAAACAGTGATTACGAGAACGTATTTATTACACAGTCTAGTATTTTCCAACAGCCCAATGATATCCATCCCAAATCGGGAGAAAGGGATTTCTATTATTGGTAATAGGTTTCGAGGGGCAGGTAAGGGAATATGTGTGCTGGTTTTCTGGCATATTTTACATGTTTGAATGAAGTTCTTTATGTCAGCATGGATAACTGGCCAGTCGAATTTCCCACTTATGTGAGCTTGTGTTTTAGACTGTCCCAAATGTCCCCCTGTCAAATGAGAGTGTGTAATCTCTAGCATGATCTTGCAATGGGTTTTGGGTATTACTAACTGAGTTTTACTTAGGCCTTCTCTGGAGGTTTCCCTTCAATATAGTAATCCCTGTTCCAGGAAGAAAGAAGGGGCTTCCCTTCTCTTGTCCTTCTCTGTCAGGAATCACTTGTAAGAATGCCTCTGCGAGTATTGAATGCCGCTAGATCAGGAAGGATGGTAGGTTCTTCTTCCCTTTTTGCCTCAGTGATATATGTCTCATCAGCCTCTACAACACCTAAACTACCTCTCTCAGTTTCCTCTGGTTCCCATTCTTCCTCAAGAATTCCCTGTGCAATTTTGTCCCCACAGTGTATTTCAAATGGAGTTTCGCCATGGTTTTGTAAGAGAAACTTTATGTCTCCCAAAAGTCTGGATCTATAGTGCCTGCTAGGATATCTAGGCCAAACTTCCAGGCAAGATTTTGGGGCCAATCTCATATAACAACCTGCAGGGGGCATAAGGGGGTATTAGGACCAAGTCTGTGGGAATCATCCCTCTTTTACCGGGAAGGATAGTGGCTTCTCTGATTTTGTGGCAGTAGAGGGGTTTGAGGCTCTGTGACTAGGTTTCTGGAATTTTAGGGTGCCCCAATTTATCTCAATTGAGTTGCATCCCACTAATAACACCATATAAATAGGTGAGGCATGGTATAACAAGTACGACACAGACACAGTGGATACAATTTGTAAAACCTTTATTTAAGATTCTGGGGTTGCAAAAACTCTTACTTTGCCCTATAACTGAGATTGGAGTAGTCTCGACCATCAAACGAAAAACAAAACAGTCATAGTGGATTCTGTCAATTCAAAATGGCCTATGCTAACTAGAAAGACTGGAGGGGGGTGTCTGTACTTCTGCTCTCTATATGGTAGAGGAGAGGCACAGAGGACCCCAACCAAGATTCTCTATTGTGGTAGCAATGGACGAGCAATCAAGGCCTAGCTTCTCAGGAGGTGATGCAGGCTGGTTCTTAAGTACAGTGTAGTCCCCAAGCCCCCACAAAGGAAAGTCCACACACTGTATTAGTTAAAACACAGTCTTTGTATAATTAATATTCAAGGTTATGTACACTATCACAATAACTCACGTTGTGCTCAGAAAATCAACAATGGTAAATATATACAGTTCTAAAGTGGTACCACAATTATTATCAGATCTCATTAAAGTGCATCAACTGTACTCAGGTTAAATGTCACACAGATCACTTAATAAAGGCAACCAACAATAAACATAGAAGGGAAAGCAGTTGGTTAGATCAATTGGCAGAATACTGGCCCCGTTACCTAGACACAGTTCTGTGTGGAGATCCCACCACCTGGGCAACCTGTAAAGCAAAGATGTATCACAAGCCCAGTCCATATATTGTTCTATAAGTCTTATTTCCTTCTACAATAGTTCTACAAGCCCAATGTACCTAGAATGTAGTGTTCATCGTCGGGGAATCGGCGGCCCTTCTTGAGTGCCCTCCCTTTAAGGCAGGAGTCACGGGTCGTCGAACGTCTGATGGAGAACAGGGTGAACTACGGCGGTGAAGTGGCAGCTTCTTTCCTAGTGGTGCTTGTCGACGGCAGAGCGTTGGCGTCCTGCAAGGAAGAGGCGTCCGGGGCACCTCGATAATGAGAGTTCTGGACCGCAAAGAGATGATGAAGAACTGTGGCCCAGCAAGGGCGTCGAGTTGTCGGCGTCTCTGTGGTCTTTAGGTGGCAGAAAACCCACCGGCGGATGCTCCTCAGCGCATCGGCGGCCTCAACTTTCTCCGGTGGGACAAAGCGGTTGACGGTGCAGGCGAGAGCGTCCTTGGATCAAATGTTACTTAGGCAAAGGGAGCATGGCGGGCTCCGGTCGGTGATGGCGGTCAACAACGGTGAGGGACAACAGTGTCCGGGCGCTTCTCCTTGTGATTCCGCGGCGGTCCCCGTCTCCGGTCGGCAGCTTGTCATAGGTCTGTCTACCAGGGAGCTTTGGCAAAGATCAGCTGGTGCACGATGGTCCCTAGTTGCTCAGGAAGAGGGCGCCTAAGCAGGTCCTCTCTGGGTCAGTCCTTGGAGACACAACAGCATTCAGATCGATGAAGTAGAGCAGCAGCAAGACTTCTCTTCCAGCAGGGCTTCAAGGTTAAGTTTCGGTTTTACTCCAGTTACTCTGCGTAGTGGACTTCAGCTTATGAACACGAATTCTAGCAGTGAGAGGCCCCCAGATATGCTAGTTGATCTCCCATTCATTCTGCTGGGTCACACTCAGGTAACCAATCGGTCAGAAGGGCATTCATGCAGGCAGGCAGCCAATCAGGTGCATAGTGCATTCAGGCCATTCACTTCTCTCCAGACACTCACAACAAGTTATGTGTATTGGGACAAGTACCCAGCCATTCAACACTTCACACTGCATTCATACCAGATTCGGGCAGGGCTGTCTCAGCCATTGTGTCAAACACCATATACTAGACATCTACAACACAGAATGCGTATTCGTCACACATTCCATTCACCCAGGTCCCACCACCAGGTGTAGCCACAACATATGGTTGTTGGGAAGGCTCCAGCCAGTCTGGTCGGCACTTCCCCACACTACCATACATGGAACTTCCACCCAACAGCCAGTCAGGGGGAAGAAACAGAGTCAGGGCTTCCCAGGACTTTGGGAAAAAGGTAACAGGCAATATAAAGCAAGAGGCCACACGGGCCATCTTGTTTCCTATCAGGAATCAACTGAATCCTGCGGCAGGGCCTGGGTATCCTGTAAGAGGATTCAATTCAACACTACAGCTAAGTCAATGCCTAGTCTGGGATACTGAATGGAAACCCTTATTGATATATCTTTATGTCCAGTTTATGCGTTCTGGATGACTACCCCTATATAACACCGCTCTCTTAGAATCCCCCTGACCCCCCTGAGCCAAGAAGTAGTTCTGTTTTGCAAGTTAAAAGGTTTATTTGATAATTTAAACAATAGATATATATATCACACTTTATACTAATTTAATAATTGAATATCACACCTAATCTGAGCAGTAATCAATAAGGGATAGTCTGGCACTAGCACACTTGTGAATAGGAACAGAAGAATAAGGTGGTAGAGAATGATTTATATAAGTTCAGATGGATGTAATGTTGAATGAAATGCAATACAGAAAATACTCAATATGATTTCAACAAAACAATGTAATCACTTTTCTCTGGCAATCCCCTCCCCCCTTTATGCAATGCAAGGAAATGGAAGGAAAGCACACAGTTCTCAGAAATGCAATCAAATGTAATTCAGTTCACCCCAGCAAGCTTACACTACAGAAGTTGGAAACACAGGTCCAAAATGCTTTTATATGCGCTGGCAATGAAGTGAAAAATATGCTAAAAATGGTTTTAATTCCCTCTAGAGGTTCAGGGTGAGTGGTATCAAGTTAATATTAGTCCAGGCTCACTTTAGCAAGGATCTAGGAGTAACTAGCAGATTAAACGAATTTTTGGCAACTGAAAGCAAGAAAACTGCTGTTTTCACACGTTGAGAAATTTGCAAATCGCGGCAAATTCGCGAGTGCGATTGCGGCAAAAGTATCAGGGGTAGGAATGCGGTTCTAGGTTGGTAGGAAAGCTGAGATTCTAAGCTTTCAGAGGAAAGTTACTGCAAGTCTCTAGCACAAACGTTCACGGAGATATGAGCGATATGGTAAAGGTAGTTTTTCGGATTTGGAATGTTAAAATTCAAAGTGACAAGTGCAGCTTGCAACTAGAAAATGACAGGTGACAGCTTTACAAATGACAGGTGACAGTTAGGAGCAGTTCTACTTAGATTAAAATAGATTGAATTATATTATTTTAACTAAGAGATTGGTTCTGCCCAGTCTTGCTAGGTACTCACACTATATTCTTGAATTAGATGGGCCTCGCCACGAATCTGGTCAGGTTTTAGACTGGACTCTGGTCTGGTCTCTGCACTTCACAGTGATCTGGGTCAGCTCTCTCTGGTTCTGCTAACAGTGGTCTGGTCTGGGTCTGCTCTCTCTCTGGATTCTGGAGATTGATGGATTTAAAGTCTGGATCTTTCTGCACAGCTTTCTCTAGAGATTGATGGAGGTAAAGTATGGATTTTCCGGCAGAGCGTCCCGCAGCAGATGGAAATGAATGTCCCTATCTGTCCTGTCTGTCTGCTTTTATCTGTTTTTAAAATGGGTGTGTGTGCAGCATCACTAGACCCTACCCCTCTACACTTGCCATTGGCCCAATTCTCCCCTCTCCCATGATTGGGGAAGGAACTGTGAGTCAGAGTGATGCTGTAGGTTTTATGGGTCAGAGTATCCTCCCCTGTCAAATGGCACACAATCTATATTTGTTAAAAAAAACATATTTGCACAGGTACACATTCGTTTAAAATTACATGCACCCATCACATATCACAGGAGGTATACCCTGTCCAAATCTGCTCTTCCTGGGGGCTTGCATTCAGAAATGGCAACATTTGCACTTTTTAACTGATTTTGCAATTTCGGACATTAACCCAAATTTACACACATGTGCGCAAGGAGTATGGACATTAGTTGATGAAGTGTCAGATTTTTCACATGCACACATTTTGAGTAATATCCTCTTTTCCGCTAAAACCCCCCTGAACATACCACCGGGTCCTAACACGTCTTAAAATGTGGGCAGAAAAATCACAAGAATTATGGTATCATTTAAATAATTTTCACAAGTCCGTACTATGAGTTATTCATCTTTTTCTAAAACCATATTCTGGCTACGGGGTGTGTCTTTTCAGGTCACATGGTACAGAAACCAGTCTTTCCAGTTTCTGCCAAGCTCAGAGACCCTGCCCCTCCCAGCTTCTGCCAAGAGGAAGCTGTTTTACGACATCTGCAATAAACCATCTGCCTGGGTGAAGGGGGTTGCATTGTTCAGAGCTCCTGTATTCTGTGGGGGCTCCCCTTAATTCAATTATCAGAGAGATGGCATATCCTTAGTGTGGCCAGCAGGAAACAGCCAGGCCTGGGAAGTTACTTGTGAATCCTCCTGATGGTGGTAGTTGCCAGGCAAAATTGGAATCTCTTTAAGCCAGTTTTTAGCCACATGTCGTTTCTGTTCCCCAGTTTTCTGCATTCAAATAACTAACAATTTTTTACATATGCAGCTAGAATGCTGATTCTAAGTTTAAAACTATGACATTTAAACAATTTCAGCCTATGTGACACTCAAAAGTAGGTCACTCATTTCTTTTAAACATTTAGATTTTTAGTGTCTTTCAGTCCAAATTTACTTAAACTGCTGAAATCCACAGCTCAGCCAGTCTTGTTATAAACCTTCAAGTCACTTCAGAATATAACTTTTCATCCTCTTTCCAGATTTTGTATGCCCACAATACTTTATTCTGCCAGATGTCCGCTGGTGTTCAGTGAGATTTTTGGATGTGTTGCAAATAGGCATTTTGAGCTGGCATTCAGAGAAACAAAAGGTGATTTTAAAGTGCGGTTTTTCCTTTGGCACACATTTCACTCATGGCACCCCGGCCCATCCTGCTCACACTGGTGGGTGGCAAGTTAGGCAACCATTTTAGTGTGCACAACTGCGCGGTTTTCATAGATTCTGGCGCACATGTGGGCTTTTTCGGCCATCTTGGATTTCCTAAACCCACAGCACCAAATGTTGTAGCCTAATAGTCCAAACGTGGGTCAGAACACCCAACAAACCCCCCCGCCCGACGGCACTTGGATTGAGTCGAGGGGATGTCGGGTGCACAAGGGTTTTGACCCACGCCCTGGTATGTCCGCATAATCTTCTTCCAATTCTGCAAATGGCACAGTTCAGCATCTTTTCCTCCATCCGGTACTGATCGATCGGTTCTCCTCGCCGGTCCTGATGGGAATATTGGGCGGTACACCGGGCCCTCTTGCGTCTCTGCTCCCGGTCTCCGGATCGTCCTCCTTGGCCCGTCTCCAGGTTTTCTTTCTCCTAGGACGACAAAGGGAGAGCGGCAATACCTATTCATAGACATTTTTCCCCCACCATTGATATAGTGGGGTGGCATATGAATTTTAGAATTCAACAGATATGCACATGCACATTTATTTTAAATTAAGAGACAGGAACACCTAAACTTGAGAAACACAGAATTTGATAGGCTATATGTAGGATCTTTTAAGTTAGAACTGAATTAATCTGAGACAGTACCCTCTAGGATTCCAGAGGATTCCTCCAGTTGTTGCAGAGTGTGCCTGGGATGGCAACACTTCAACTGGTTAATGTGGACCCACTTGTCTTCCCCCTCTGCCAAACCGCCTTTGGGGATGCGGATCTTGTAGGCCACAGGGGAGATCTTGTCGATGATCTCAAAGGGTCCCTTCCATGTAGGCAAGAATTTCCGCTGTTTTGCCTGGTTTCTTTGGAAGTTGTATAGATAGACCCGGTCCCCCACCTGATATTCCTTCCTGGAAGTCTTCAGGTCATAGTGGGTCTTCATGCTATCAGCCGATCTTTCTAGATTCCGCTGAGCGTAAGCAAAAGCATGTTGGAGGTGTTTCCTTAAATTCTCCGCATACTCATGAGTAGTGGAGGCATTTATCAGTGTCTGCTCTTGGGTCCTATAGAGCAAATGCTGCGGAAGCACCACCTTGCGCCCAGTCATCAACTCAAATGGAGACATTTTGGTTGCAGATGAAGGGGTAGATCTGATGGCCATTAGGACCAGAGGTAATCGGATATCCCAACTTGGCCCAGAATCTGCCACAAACTTCTTTAATATGCTCACAATGGTTCGGTTATATCTCTCTACTGCCCCAGAAGAAGCTGGCCGGTAAGCAATATGCAACTTCCTTTTGACCCCCAGTATCTCCCACATCTTTGTCATTACTTCACTGGTGAAGTGGCTACCCCTGTCTGACTCAATCCTTTGAGGTAGACCAAAACTGGAAAAGATGTGGTTAATCATCAGGGCAGCTGCAGTTTCTGCCTTGCAATTTGGGGCTGGGAGACATTCCACCCACTTGGTAAACAAGCATGTCACAGTCAACATGTACTTATTCCCCCTAGCAGAGCGAATCACGGGGCCTACAAAGTCAATTTGTAAATCTGACCATGGCAGTGTCATCCCCCTCTTTTGGAGAGGCGCACGGTGCGTGAGGGATGATGGCTGAAATTGTGCACACACAAGACACCCCTTCAAGTATTGGTCGAGGTCCTGCCCCATGTGTGGCCAGTATGCAACCTCTCTTAAGATTTCCAATGTTCTGTGAAACCCCCTATGACCGGCGGTGGCCGCATCATGGGCGTGACTTAACATCAGGCTTCGGAAGGAGGTAGGAACCACCCACTGATCGTGGCCAGCTTTGGATTTCCTTACCAACAAACCGTCTTGGATCCGGAACATTTTTGGACATTTCATCAACACTCTTAGGTCCTCTTTCCCAGTGTAATCGGTATCCGTCAGGGGAAAGTTCTCAGGGTCCTCAAGGTGTTGGTAAAATTTACCAATTATTGGATCCCCCTTCTGAGCGGTAATCAAATCAGCATCAGGGGTCTCCTTACTCCATTGTGCAATTGAAAGGTCGTTGTGAGCATTTGTCTGGGACCTAGTGATAGCAGTGACCTGGATTTCCCCCAACAGGGACTCAATCTCAATTAGATCCCCTTGGATGGCCCCAGTTTTGGCCAGCTGATCAGCTAAGTCATTTCCAGTTTTGTCTGGTCCCTCTACTTTGGAATGACCCTTGATCTTCTTCCAATAGATGGTCATCTCATTCGAGGTGACCAGATCATCAATGTTTTGGATCAACTTCCCATGTTTCAAGGGTTTGTTGTTAGCACATAACATGCCTCTGGTTTTCCAATTAACCAGGTGCTCCACGAACCCGTTCCGTACATAATCCGAATCTGTGATTATGACCAGTTCGTGGAGTTGATGCTGGACAGCAGTGAGGATGGCCTGATGCACAGCCATCAATTCTGCCACCTGACTACTTCGGGGACCAATTTTGTATCCAGCGGAGGGTTCTGGAAACTCCTTCACCCATGCATTCCCTACGCCGGCCACCAGTTCTTTCTCCCCGTTGTTGTCAACATGGTAAGAGCATCCATCCACATAGACAGTGGGCATTCCCTCACACTTGTCCTCTTCAAAGACTTTGTGTGGGGAATTAAGGTATGCCTCCGTGTTGTCCTTGATTTTTAGACTTTCGTCCTCGAGACAGTTTTCTCTGGCACAACCATGCAAGTCAGCCAGACCTTGCGCGAGGGGACTCTTCTTGTTTTGGCCATATCTGACCTCCACAGGAAAGCCTTGCATTGACAGAATCCAGGAAGTAATTCGGGAATTACTCACATTTCCGGCCCGGATTCTATCACTTTGGAGATATTGCAGAGGCTGGTGTGGAGTCTCCACTATGATGTGTTCCCCCTGGATAAACGGGCGGTAATTCTTTAATGCCCACACCGTTGCCAGGAGTGCCTTCTCACAATCGTTGAATTTTTCCTCCACATTGGATAAAGTTTTGCTCGCATAGGAGATTACTTTATTGACCTTGTCATGCTTTTGGTATAATACCGCCGTCAAGATCGTATTAGAGAACCCCGTCTCCAGGAAGAACTCCTTGTTTCTGACAGGGTAAGCTAGGCAAGGCGCTTGTGAGAGGCTTCTTTTGAGTTGTCTTACTGCCTCGGATTGTTCTGGACCCCATTCCCACTTGATCCCCCCCTTCAGGAGATGAATCAGGGGTCTGGTGATCTCTGCGTAGCCCTCAATGAACTTTCTGCTGTAATTAGTCAGTCCAAGGAGGCTCCTTAGTTCCCGCAGAGTTGTGGGGTCTTTTAGTTTCTGAAGTGCTTCCACTTTCTTTTCCTGGGGACAGAGACCCTGAGGAGTAATCTCATGCCCCAAGAAATTAACACGGGTTCTACACCACTGTGCTTTCTGAAAGGAAAGTTTTGCTCTGGCGGCCTTCAACTGCGTCAGAACATAACGGATCTCCGCTATGTGTTCCTCCACAGATGAACTTTTGATGAGGACATCATCTACATAAGCCAGGTTACCCCTCGCACCCAGGTCGGGCATGGCCTTATGCAGGAAAATGTTGAATTCATTGCCGGAGTTAAGGTATCCGAAGGGAGTCCGGGTCCATGTGTACTGCTGGCCCCCAAAGGTAAAAGCCAGTTTGTATTGGTCCTCCCTGCTGACAGGCACGGTCCAGTATCCATTGGTCAGGTCTATTGCAGTGAATACCTGTGACCCCTGGATCTGGGCCAGCCCTTGATCAATGTAGGGCAGAGGCCATCGGGAAGTATGGACCCGTTTGTTGAGCTCCCTAAGGTCAGCGCAGAGTCTCCACTGGCCGTTTGGCTTCAATATTCCCAGCACCGGATTATTGAAGGTGCTGTGGACTGGACGGATTATTCCCCGGGACTCAAGGTTCTTAATTATTTCAGTAAGGGACTCCATGGATGCGAGAGGCAAACGATATTGCTTCACAAACACTGGAGTCATGCCAGGGTCCGTGGGGATTGTTGTTGTGTGGATGTCGGTGTGGCCACAGTCATATGAGTCTACCGCAAAGAGATCTTGGAAATCCAAGAAAACTTGTTTCAACTTTTGCTTTTGTTCCAGAGTCACACAGGCATCAGCTAGGTTGACTCTCTCTTCCACCATCTGCCTGAAGCCTGGAAAGACTTCTGGTTTGGCTATTTCAGCGGCCTCCTCCAGCTGGGTGGAGAAGTCCCTGGTCAGAGTGCTGATTTGGACTGGGGGCTTCAGGTGGGAAAGGCAGCCCTCATGGACTTGGAAAATCACCTCATCCCTCCTGAAGTCACAAGTCACATCTTCCTTACCATAAGGGTAAGAAGTGTACACCAGGAAGTTCCCCCCATGCCGGGTAAAAATCCTGCCTGGTGTTGTATTGTCATCACTGTCACTGTCAAAGCAGTCCTTGGGGATTGGCCCTAACAGTTCATTACCTAAATCTATGGAAAAATGTTGGTCATCAACCGCCATTCCAATAATGGTGCCTGCGGCTAGAGTAATACTCTTTAAGTCGCTGTTATCCACCTCTATTAGAATGGTGTCATGTTCTATGTTGACTAATGGTGTTGGGTTTACCCCAAACCCTTGCTGTTGGAGAGAAGCATTTAGATGTATGTAAGCATCAGGGTTTTGCAAATATTGTCCTCTTTTAGCTTTCACTTCCAGGGAGAATTGTCGGGTCCTTTCTGGGATGGTGACTTCCTCTTTGATCTGAATTTCAACTGCATAAGGTAGCAATTGAGCTGACCTAAATGCTTTTTCTGGCTCATCAAAGCCCATGGGATTATCCGCTAATCGGGACCAAGTTTTGAAGTTTATTAGGTCCAAACTAATGGCAAAGCGATTGAGAATGTCACTGCCTAAGTAAAAGGCGGCAGGGACGTCTCGCACGACCCAACAATTGTGGACTATGCTCTTGTTGCCAATGGAGATTTTGAGCATACACCTGCTTGGCAGGAGATGTTTGGAATTAGGCGCTTCCAGGTCCATTTCCCATTTGTCTATCAGTTTGAATGTGGGAATGGCTGGATCTTTTGGGAGTTGGCGGAACATGGCTTTGCTGATGAAGCTCTTACCGTTGTTCACACACACTCGAGCGAGAACAGAGTCCTTCCCATCATTTAATTGGACAGGGATGAACAACTGCTCTCCAATTTGCTGAATATCAGCCAGGCTCTGAGCTGATTTCACATCTTTCTGGACTATAGGAGTGGGAGTTTCTGATTGTGGATTAGTAAAGAATTTCAGGGTGTTTCCTTCCAGTGTGGAATACCACCTTAAACTGGAAGGAAGGTTGATTTTCAGAAATAGAGAGGACCCCCCATCACCAGTCTGTTGTCCTACTGCTATTACTGTCACGTCTGGAATTTGGCTATTCTGGAAGTGAAATTCTACTTGGTCAGGTTTTTGTTCCACCATGTGGCAGGTGCCGTTTAAACTAACATGGTTGACACTCTGTTTTAATTTTATTGGTCGGCTAGTCTGGGTCCAGAGGACCTTGTTTACGCAATCTATTAAGGGTGACAACCTCCTCAGGAGGTCATTCCCCAGTAAACAAGGGGTGCCCTCTGGAGTCACTACTATGACCGGGTGTTTCACCTTGTGTCGCCCGATCTTAATGTCCAAGTCTGCAGTCCCCTCAACGGGAATTTCCTTCCCGTCAAAGTTCTGCAGTTGTCCAGGAAGAGAGGTGAGAGGAATTTGGTAATTCTCTCCCCTTCCTGCATTCAGTTCGTCAAAGGCCCTTCTGGACAGAAGGGTAGCTTGAGATCCAGTGTCCACCAGTGCCAGAATTGTACCCTGCCCCTGTACTTGTACCGGGGCATAGTATCTTCCCTCCTTCTCCTCAAGGGGGCACAGATAATGCACATTTTTGGACAACTGGTGGGCTAACTTTCTGGTTTTGGACATTGCTAACAAAGAGATTTGGGCAGAATTCTGTGGAGAGCCTTGGGAATCTGAAAGAAAAAGTTGGCAACTGGAGATCAGAGCCATTGTGGGTTCCCCTGGCTCCGGTTCTGGGCCGCCCCCCCCTTTTTGGAGGCAGTCACCAGGATGGGTTTGAACCAGGGGATTTTCTTGCTGTTGGTTCTGGGATGAGATGGTGGGCGGCGGTAGCTCAGTCTCCACCTCTCCCCAGTCTGGATTTGCATCCCTAGGGACCCATTTTTCTTTGGGAGGAGTTCCCCCCTCTCTAAAGGAGAAGATCCTTTTCCCAGGATCCTCTGAGGATCCCTCTCCCTCAAATTGGAAGATCTGTACCTCCTCCTCAAACTGTGTCTGTTTGGGTCTTTTGTTTCTCCTACCCCCCCTCTGTTCCTTAGGAGGCAGACTTTCAGGGGCAAGAGATTTTGTTTCCGGTTCCTGGGTTTCCAGGGGCTGTTTACAAGTGAGGAAGGAAGCTTCCTCCCAGGCTTTACACCCCCCTTCCCTTTGTGCCTCCTCCCTGGGAACCGGTGAGTTATCGGGGTGCTGCCCCCGTCATTGTTCTGGAGCACCAGGTCCAGAGTTGGGTGCGTTCTGCGCCGGCATGCCGATCTGAGGGTTCTGCTGAGCCCTCAGTATGTGACCCAGATCCCGCGCCATGTTTTGAACCTGGCGCTCTAACTGGGAAACCCTCTCAGGCTGATACGGGGCCCTGTTTTCTCCCCTGGGCTGATCCCGGGAAGGGTAGCTATCCCTTCTTTGGTAGTACCCCTGGTTGGGAAGATTTGGATACCCCTCCACCCTTGGCCTCCCCTCTCCCGGATTCGGTTGTCTGGGCTCAGGGAATTGGGGAAAGAAGGGTGGAGGATTTTGGGGCTGGAAATTGGGTGGATACCTGGGGAAAAAGTTCTGCCCAGGATTTGGAGAATTTCTGCCCTCCGGTGGGAAGTTAGGAGGGAAGTTCCCTGGGTTAGGTGCTTGGCTGGATCCCCCTCCTTGGGCTGGAGGAGTCCACACATAACCCAGGATGGGTCGATTTCCCTTGTAACGGGGACTTACATAATCAGGAGAGCGAGGGACCCCATTTGTGGGGCTGCCTCCTTGGCTCCCTGTCTGTGACTGGCCCGAGGACCTTCTGGGCCTAGCATTATTAGGTGCAGGTAGGTTTTTAGGCCCCCCCATCTCCAAATCTAAAACGGGGGTGACCTTTACCTCTGCCACCTTGGCAGCAGCAGGGGTGCTGTTGGTTTTGGGATTTTTCTGGGTATTGCTTTTATTTTCTATGGGCTTCTGCACCTCATAGATCCAGGTCGCCTGTTCAATGACCCAGTCTAAAGATCTTTTCTCGTGAAAATCCCTCACGAGCTGGGTCATTATGTATTTGGGCAAGGCATGGAAAAACGTATTAATAAATTCTCTGCTATCCGTGCGCACCCTTCTTGTGGTCTGTGCAAAAGCACGCTTTAACTCCTGCACAAATTCTTGTGGGGCCTGATCCTCCCCACATTGTAAATTGTAGGCTGCCTTGCGAGCCTCTTGAGGATTTCTGTGAACAGAAAAATGTTTCAAGATGGCCGCCTTATAGGTGGACCACCTTAAATGATTTTGGTCCTCCAGCCCCGCAAAGAAACTGGAGTATTCCGGGGAGAAGGTCCACTTTACATATTGAATACAGCTTTGGCTGTCCTTCAAATGGAAAGTCTCCATCATTTGCTCAAACAACTCCAAGTGCTCCCAAACAGAATACTTGGCGTTCTTATGATAAGGCGTGATGACGCTCCTGATTGCCTTAATCTGCTTTAAGGGGTCCTTAAGCAAGGCCCTTTTTGTCTTATTGGCCCTTTTGGTCCGGGTAACCCTGGTCCATTCATCTTCTGACTCAGAGGCACTGCTCCCAGAGGTTCCCGTCTGTTCTTCCAGGTTTTCCCGGATTCTGCGAGCCTGGGAATGGCTGGCAGAATGTGGGGACCTGGTCTCCTGTGTCCTGTACCGCTCAGAGGAGTCTTCAGATCCCTCCTTGCTGCCAGGATTTGATGGGTACCCCCCCCACTGACCTAACTGGGCAGAGGTTTTCAGGATGCCCTTAATGGGCCTACTCACCTGGGGTTCCCCATCAAATTGCACTGTGCTTGGGTGCCCATACCCGGATGCCCGCCCCTCCATTCCTGGGTGGTACTGGCCTATGAGCCCCATGCTTCTGGCTGGATAGTAATCTGCCATCCCTGTAGCCCTGTGCTCATGTGCGCCAGGGGACATGGGGGTGGCAGAGTCCAGGGACTGAGAGAAATAAAGGTCTCTGGTACTAGGGCTCCTGGGGTTACGCTCAGGAGTTTCTCTTTCCCAGCGAACCTCATCTCTATCCGCCCCTGCTCCCTGTTGCAATGCAAGAGCCTGCGCCTTCAGTTCCTCAGTTAAGGCCTTACTAGACTCTATCAGTCTCTCCTGCATCGCTACCTGTTGTTGGAGCCTATCATTGTGCTGGCAGAGAGCCTCATTCTCTCTCTGCGTTTCCTGATTGGTCCTGGAGCACTGGGCCAGTCTTTGCTGCAGGAGGGTTACCTCCTGAGCTGTGTCCCTATTGGGCTGCTCCTTTCTTGCCAGAGCATCCTCCACCTTCCTGGTGTGCTCTAACAAGTTATGGTGTTCTTTTTGGAGGTCACCCAGTCCCTGGAGGGCCAGGTGATTTTCTTCCATTTTCCTTTTTAAGTGGCAGACTTCCTGGCCCAAGGTATCCCTTTCCTGACTAAGAGCCTGCATCTGTGCCGCCAGGTCGTCCCTTTGCCTTTGGAAGGCACCAGCTTTCTGGCGCTCCTGGTCAAACTCTGCCTGGGTATCCAGGTCTTTCAAAAACAGTTTATTGCTCTCTGCCTTCTCCCTATCTAGGTGGCTTTGCAGGGTGACTACCTGCTCAGCACATGCCCTATTGAAGTCTAACTGTTGCTCCAGCTTTTTCTGGCTCTGCAGTAGGGAGTCCAAACCTTCTTGGTACTCCTTCTGCAAGGCCAGAAATCTGGTATCCTGGTCAGCCTTTTCCTGTTGCAGGATGTCCATATCCCTCTTTATTTTAATGATGTGCTGTCTACTCTCATTTTCTGACTCCTGGCTCCCCTGCAGCCTCTGCTCAGAAGAGACCAGGTCAGATTGGACCTTCTCTAACGCCATCTGTCGCTTATTCGCCAGATCTTGGCTTTCAGTACATTTATCCTGCATGTCTCCCATATATAGGTACAGGTATGCGGCTATCCTAACAATCTTGTCTTGTTCATCCTTAGCTTTAGGAGCCATGTATAGTTCACTCAGGGCCACATGTAGGGGACCCTGATCTCCCCATATATCTGACCCTGTTTCAGTGACCTGTTGCGTGATGGCCTGCAACCAGACCATGCGGTCCTGGTGAGTCCACTCACCTCTCACAAATAACTTATGTAAGAAGTGCTCCCTGGCTATTTTCATGTCTACTAAGGTCGTCATTCTAGAGATTGCTCTCTGTCCTGACTTACAGAAATTAGTATTTTATTTTTGCAAAACAGACCTTTTCCTTAGAGCGTTCCTTTGAGGAGTGCTTTACAGCGTAACACAGCGTGTGATCCGACCGGATATGTGTATCTGGTCAGCTGGCACGCTGTATTAATCTGCACAAGTGATAGATCTAATCCAAACGTCCGGCACGAGCCCCCAATTTGTAAGAGGATTCAATTCAACACTACAGCTAAGTCAATGCCTAGTCTGGGATACTGAATGGAAACCCTTATTGATATATCTTTATGTCCAGTTCATGCGTTCTGGATGACTACCCCTATATAACACCCCTCTCTTAGAATCCCCCTGACCCCCCTGAGCCAAGAAGTAGTTCTGTTTTGCAAGTTAAAAGGTTTATTTGATAATTTAAACAATAGATATATATATCACACTTTATACTAATTTAATAATTGAAAATCACACCTAATCTGAGCAGTAATCAATAAGGGATAGTCTGGCACTAGCACACTTGTGAATAGGAACAGAAGAATAAGGTGGTAGAGAATGCTTTATATAAGTTCAGATGGATGTAATGTTGAATGAAATGCAATACAGAAAATACTCAATATGATTTCAACAAAACAATGTAATCACTTTTCTCTGGCAATCCCCTCCCCCCTTTATGCAATGCAAGGAAATGGAAGGAAAGCACACAGTTCTCAGAAATGCAATCAAATGTAATTCAGTTCACCCCAGCAAGCTTACACTACAGAAGTTGGAAACACAGGTCCAAAATGCTTTTATATGTGCTGGCAATGAAGTGAAAAATATGCTAAAAATGGTTTTAATTCCCTCTAGAGGTTCAGGGTGAGTGGTATCAAGTTAATATTAGTCCAGGCTCACTTTAGCAAGGATCTAGGAGTAACTAGCAGGTTAAACGAATTTTTGGCAACTGAAAGCAAGAAAACTGCTGTTTTCACACGTTGAGAAATTTGCAAATCGCGGCAAATTCGCGAGTGCGTTATTCGTGATTGCGGCAAAAGTATCGGGGGTAGGAATGCGGTTCTAGGTTCGTAGGAAAGCTGAGATTCTAAGCTTTCAGAGGAAAGTTACTCTAGCACAAACGGTCACGGAGATATGAGCGATATGGTAAAGGTAGTTTTTCGGATTTGGAATGTTAAAATTCAAAGTGACAAGTGCAGCTTGCAACTAGAAAATGACAGGTGACAGCTTTACAAATGACAGGTGACAGTTAGGAGGCAGTTCTACTTAGATTAAAATAGATTAAATTATATTATTTTAACTAAGAGATTGGTTCTGCACAGTCTTGCTAGGTACTCACACTATATTCTTGAATTAGATGGGCCTCGCCACGAATCTGGTCAGGTTTTAGACTGGACTCTGGTCTGGTCTCTGCACTTCACAGTGATCTGGGTCAGCTCTCTCTGGTTCTGCTAACAGCGGTCTGGTCTGGGTCTGCTCTCTCTCTGGATTCTGGAGATTGATGGATTTAAAGTCTGGATCTTTCTGCACAGCTTTCTCTAGAGATTGATGGAGGTAAAGTATGGATTTTCCGGCAGAGCGTCCCGCAGCAGATGGAAATGAATGTCCCTATCTGTCCTGTCTGTCTGCTTTTATCTGTTTTTAAAATGGGTGTGTGTGCAGCATCACTAGACCCTACCCCTCTACACTTGCCATTGGCCCAATTCTCCCCTCTCCCATGATTGGGGAAGGAACTGTGAGTCAGAGTGATGCTGTAGGTTTTATGGGTCAGAGGATCCTCCCCTGTCAAATTGCACACAATCTATATTTGATTAAAAAAACATATTTGCACAGGTACACATTCGTTTAAAATTACATGCACCCATCACATATCACAGGAGGTATACCCTGTCCAAATCTGCTCTTCCTGGGGGCTTGCATTCAGAAATGGCAACATTTGCACTTTTTAACTGATTTTGCAATTTCGGACATTAACCCAAATTTACACACATGTGCGCAAGGAGTATGGACATTAGTTGATGAAGTGTCAGATTTTTCACATGCGCACATTTTGAGTAATATCCTCTTTTCCGCTAAAACCCCCCTGAACATACCACCGGGTCCTAACACGTCTTAAAATGTGGGCAGAAAAATCACAAGAATTATGGTATCATTTAAATAATTTTCACAAGTCCGTACTATGAGTTATTCATCTTTTTCTAAAACCATATTCTGGCTACGGGGAGTGTCTTTTCAGGTCACATGGTACAGAAACCAGTCTTTCCAGTTTCTGCCAAGCTCAGAGACCCTGCCCCTCCCAGCTTCTGCCAAGAGGAAGCTGTTTTACGACATCTGCAATAAACCATCTGCCTGGGTGAAGGGGGTTGCATTGTTCAGAGCTCCTGTATTCTGTGGGGGATCCCCTTAATTCAATTATCAGAGAGATGGCATATCCTTAGTGTGGCCAGCAGGAAACAGCCAGGCCTGGGAAGTTACTTGTGAATCAAGTTTCACTCCTGATGGGGTAGTTGCCAGGCAAAATTGGAATCTCTTTAAGCCAGTTTTTAGCCACATGTCGTTTCTGTTCCCCAGTTTTCTGCATTCAAATAACTAACAATTTTTTACATATGCAGCTAGAATGCTGATTCTAAGTTTAAAACTATGACATTTAAACAATTTCAGCCTATGTGACACTCAAAAGTAGGTCACTCATTTCTTTTAAACATTTAGATTTTTAGTGTCTTTCAGTCCAAATTTACTTAAACTGCTGAAATCCACAGCTCAGCCAGTCTTGTTATAAACCTTCAAGTCACTTCAGAAGATAACTTTTCATCCTCTTTCCAGATTTTGTATGCCCACAATACTTTATTCTGCCAGATGTCCGCTGGTGTTCAGTGAGATTTTTGGATGTGTTGCAAATAGGCGTTTTGAGCTGGCATTCAGAGAAACAAAAGGTGATTTTAAAGTGCGGTTTTTCCTTTGGCACACATTTCACTCATGGCACCCCGGCCCATCCTGCTCACACTGGTGGGTGGCAAGTTAGGCAACCATTTTAGTGTGCACAACTGCGCGGTTTTCATAGATTCTGGCGCCATGTGGGCTTTTTCGGCCATCTTGGATTTCCTAAGCCCACAGCACCAAATGTTGTAGCCTAATAGTCCAAACGTGGGTCAGAACACCCAACAATCCCAAAATGGAGGATCCTCAGAGCACCTGTCAATTTCAGCATGGCGCTGCCACTAGCCCATACCCTGCTCTGTGGACCACACACAGGTGCCCAAAAACATACACTAGGAGCATAGGGTTATACCCCCACCCATGGGTGCCATAAGGGTATCCCATGGGTCTGTACACCAAACCAAAAGAGAGAGCTGCACCGCCAGGAGTCCCACATGAACTCCTGTGCAAAAAATATGACAGAACACACAATAAAAAACATTAAAGGACAAGGATACGGAGGCCCTGTCCCTCCGATGCATTTCCAGCATCACACTAACAGCATCACACCTAATGCCTGCCCTATCTCTTGTACAAAATAATGTATAAAGGAGAAATGTATGCAAAGGAAAAATCAGTGTTCAAAATTATAAATGTGGATTTAGACAGCACTGAGTAAGGCAGTCTCTGTAGGCAGGATGACACACTCTGGCTCAGGCTTTAGCACAGAAACAGCTACAAACATGGATCGAGGCCCGCTTAGCCTTCCATGTTAAAGACTATTTTCCAGTCTTCCCAAACAATGTTCAACAAAACAAAAGGTTTACACTGGTCTCCCTCCATCGGGCTCAGACCACTTTCAGATTTCGAAGACTTTCAGTTGGGAACTCTTGGGGTTTTTCGACCTGGTGCTCTCGTCCCTTGGTCCGCCACTCTGCTCCAGTAGGTTTGCCTTTGTCCCAGAGGTTCTGCCCGTACTCGTGTTCCGCCTTGTTCACAGTGTGTCTTTCGGTTCTGCCTTTTATCTGTGAGAGGAGAGCTAATTGGGATCAGATGTATGCGCTTAGAGTTGAGTGCCTGACTTTGCTGACCCAGTTAGCGGGACATGTCCAGTACGATGTATGAGAGTTAGGGCGTCATTACACGGATGGCGGTAATGGTTAACGGTCACCATTAATGGTAACGGTGACCGTTAACCATTACCGCCTTACTACGAGGACCCTTAGCGGGTTGGTGCTTTAACGCCTGCTTTGCAGGTGTTAAAAACCAACCCGCTAAGGGACCTTGGTGCTAATTACAGCACCGCAAAATTGCGGTGCCGTAATTAGCACCTTCCCCATTCCCATTATGCCCTATGGGTCAAAAATGGGAATGGGGAAGGGCAGTGGTGGAAGGGGGAATTACCGCCCCGCCAACCTTGGAATGGGGCGGTAATTCCCCCTTCCACCAAGGCGGTGCCGGTATTTTTTCCGGCATGGACCAAGGTGCTAACAGCACCTTGGTCCATGTGCTAATACCGCCATCGGTGTAATGAGGCCCATAGTCTTGTTACTCTCAGTCACCCTCTTCCTCAGCCCAGTGTTTGTGTAAAAAGGGGGATTGGGACCTCACAGAATCCTAAAAAATAGGATGGGTTAAAAGAACAAAAAATGGAGAATTACCACATCTCACCATTGGCTGCCTCACCCCCACTCCCCAAAGACCCCTCAACCAGGTGATCCTCCCACAGTGGTCCACCCCCAGGATCTGGATCCAAAGGCGATGGCCGTGCCATGGCCACCAGAGAGAGATCCCCGGGGACTGGTGGGACCATCTTTTTTTAAGTGTATCCAGCTGTCATATTCCAACCCACTGGCTAGACTCCACTCCAACATGACCCTTTCTGCCCTCTTCCCATTGAGGCATGGCAATAGACAGGGTTGGCCCCTTGCCCCCCTGCGATTTGAACTCATGATTGAGCCATTGGCGGTGCTGATACAAGATGTTCATGGGCATAGAGAGACAAGAATATTGGGGCCTCCCCAGATCGTCTCGCTGTATGCGGAGGACTCGCTCTTGTTTGTCGAAGACCCAGATCGAAATTTGAACCCCATTATGCAATACGTACATAGATTCACGCAATACTCGGGGTACAAGATAATGACAGTAAGTCAGACCTTTTCCCTTTAACACCAGCCACGGAGCGACCTGCGGAACTTGGAGTGTTTCACTGGGCCCCATCAAAATGTAGGTACCTTAAACACTGTACACGGAAAATCACGAACAGTACCTGCAACAGTTGATGGCGAAGTTGGGGCTGTGAGCTGGTCTCCCAATCTCCCTTTATGGGCGGTTCTCCCCCCTCAAAATGGTGGTCCTCCCCAAATTGCTTTATTATTTTTGCAATGTTTCTCTTTGGCCAGTTTTCAATAAAGTTAGGATGTGGGTTACTGAATTTGTCTGGGGGAGGGGGGTTCCAGGATAAGCTAGGATAAGATGGTCGAACCATATGAGCGCGGTGGCCTTGTGGCTCCTCACTTTGAACTTTATTACCTGGTGTCCCAGGCCAACTTCGCTAAATACTGGTACAGCAAAGACACGGAAGTGGTACATTTGCCGCTGGAGCGATATGGAGCATCCACCACTGATCTTCATTCAGTGCTGTTTTGTGACAGATATGCAGACTCTTGCACTTAAGACCCTGTTAGAACCACGGTCAATGCTTGGTCAAATATCTTTCGGAAACTACAGATCACAACTTACCATAAGGCCTGCCCGCTCTGGGACTTTACGAGCTTTAATCGCACGTTCAACAACGAACATAAAAAAGCTTGCACCCAGCTTGGCAACTGACCTTTGGTGATATGTTCCCAGAAGGGAAATGTGTGTCCTTAAAGGATTTCTCTAGTTGATCGGGCCCCCTCCAAATGCTGCTTTGTTATCGCATGCAGGCCGTGTTTAGACAGAGATGGCCTGCCTTCCCTGTGGAACCAGAGACGCACGAATGCATCAGTTCAATAGCGTCAGCAGGTGTGACGCAGCATGTGGTGTCTACATTATATTGAATAAGACAATTACACATACGTTCAAGTAACCTAATGAAGGCGATATGGGAAAGGGATTTGGGTATTGAAATGGGGATGAGCGATGGCGATAATGTTGTCAACTGACTAACAGGCCGATTCATGGAATAATTAGCGCGGCGCAAGTGGGCAAAAACGTGCGAATCGCAGTGGAATAGCGAAAATTGCAGTGCAATTGCGAAAATCGCACGAAAAGCAGCGCACGTCGATTCATGGAAGGCCGTGCGCGAGAAAACCAGCGTATGTGCGATAAAAAAGTGCGCGGCGCACGTTGGCGCACAGGCCATCTAACAGCGTGCGCCAGGTCACAGCGAAAATCGCACAGGCCACAGCGAAATTCGCACATAGCGCGGCGCACGCAACAAAAGTAGGCGGAACACGGGCGTAACACTCGGAATGGGGAACAACTTGCCAAAACGTGGGCGTCACGGGGGAAGTACAGGGCACAAGTGCGCGGAACGCCCACACGCTCGCCTACAACACGTATTCATGGAATAGAATAGGGGAAAAAAGCGCACGCTCAAACCAGCGCACAGGCACAAACACGACCGCCACAAGAAAGCAGGCGGTAGCGTCTCTGCGGCTGTAAGAAATGTGCGCCAAAAGGTGCGCCAACAAATAGCACCTATATACTGCCATGATGAATGTCCCATACTGTGGCCCTCCAGGAAAAATGACGTGCAAAGGGGTACCCACAAACACGGACACCCGCTGACAAAAAATACGTGTGCGTGTATACCGGGGTGCGCGGGAAGTCTAACACGCGATTTCAGCAGGGTACGTGCATCACAGGGGTTCGCGTGAAGTTATTCACGCGATCGGGCCTGGGGGAGCGGGCTACGTGTATTTCAGGGGTTCGCGTGAAGTTTCTCACGCGATCGTGCCTGGGGGAGCGTGCTACGTGTATTTCAGGGGTTCGCGTGAAGTTTCACACGCGATCGGGTCTGGGGGAGCGGGCTACGTGTATTACAGGGGTTCGCGTGAAGTCCCTCACGCGATCGGGCCTGGGGGAGCGTGCTACGTGTATTTCAGGGGTTCGCGTGAAGTTTCACACGCGATCGGGCCTGGGGGAGCGGGCTACGTGTATTACAGGGGTTCGCGTGAAGTTCCTCACGCGATCGGGCCTGGGGTAGCGGGCTACGTGTATTACAGGGGTTCGCGTGAAGTTCCTCACGCGATCGGGCCTGGGGGAGCGGGCTACGTGTATTCCAGGGGTGCGCGGGAAGTTCCACACGCGAATAGCCTGGGCGCGTGTATTTGAGGGGTGCGCGGGAAGTTCCACACGCGAATAGCCTGGGCGCGTGTATTTGAGGGGTGCGCGGGAAGTTCCACACGCGAATAGCCTGGGCGCGTGTATTTGAGGGGTGCGCGGGAAGTTCCACACGCGAATAGCCTGGGCGCGTGTATTTCAGGGGTGCGCGGGAAGTTCCACACGCGAATAGCCTGGGCGCGTGTATTTCAGGGGTGCGCGGGAAGTTCCACACGCGAATAGCCTGGGTGCGCGTGTATTTCAGGGGTGCGCGGGGAGTACCACACGCGAATAGCCTGGGTGCGTGTATTTCAGGGGTGCGCGGGAAGTTCCACACGCGAATAGCCTGGGCGCGTGTATTTCAGGGGTGCGCGGGAAGTTCCACATGTGATTTGACAGTGTGGGTCCTCCCAGGTGTACCCTGTACTCCCTCCACGGCCCCTGCAGGCAGCCCACACCACAGGGGACTACCCTGCATCCCTGGTCATGTCCCGCAGGCAGCCCACCCAACATGGGCATGCCCCCCAGCAAAGGCACATGTCTCCTTGAACTAATGAACACCAACTCATGTCCCCTTGCACCCCCACCCCCCAGCACTGTGGGGCACCTGCCAGCAGGCCCCCACCCATGTCCAACTCATGTCTCCCACCACCCCCACACCCCAGCCACCAGGGGCACCCTCCACCAGGCCCCCACTCATGTCTCCCACCACCCCCACACCCCAGCAGTGCAGGGGCACCCTCCACCAGGCCCCCACTCATGTCACCCACCACCCCCACCCCCCAGCCACCAGGGGCACCCTCCACCAGGCCCCCACTCATGTCTCCCACCACCCCCACACCCCAGCAGTGCAGGGGCACCCTCCACCAGGCCCCCACTCATGTCTCCCACCACCCCCACACCCCAGCAGTGCAGGGGCAGCCTCCACCAGGCCCCCACTCATGTCACCCACCACCCCCACCCCCCAGCCACCAGGGGCACCCTCCACCAGGCCCCCACTCATGTCTCCCACCACCCCCACACCCCAGCCACCAGGGGCACCCTCCACCAGGCCCCCACTCATGTCTCCCACCACCCCCACACCCCAGCCACCAAGGGCACCCTCCACCAGGCCCCCACTCATGTCTCCCACCACCCCCACACCCCAGCACTGTGGGGCACCTGCCAGCAGGCCCCCACCCATGTCCAACTCATGTCTCCCACCACCCCCACACCCCAGCCACCAGGGGCACCCTCCACCAGGCCCCCACTCATGTCTCCCACCACCCCCACACCCCAGCAGTGCAGGGGCACCGTCAACCAGGCCCCCACTCATGTCTCCCACCACCCCCACACCCCAGCAGTGCAGGGTCACCCTCCACCAGGCCCCCACTCATGTCTCCCACCACCCCCACACCCCAGCAGTGCAGGGTCACCCTCCACCAGGCCCCCACTCATGTCTCCCACCACCCCCACACCCCAGCAGTACAGGGGCAGCCTCCACCAGGCCCCCACTCATGTCACCCACCACCCCCACCCCCCAGCACTGTGGGGCACCTGCCAGCAGGCCCCCACCCATGTCCAACTCATGTCTCCCACCACCCCCACACCCCAGCCACCAGGGGCACCCTCCACCAGGCCCCCACTCATGTCTCCCACCACCCCCACACCCCAGCCACCAGGGGCACCCTCCACCAGGCCCCCACTCATGTCTCCCACCACCCCCACACCCCAGCAGTGCAGGGGCAGCCTCCACCAGGCCCCCACTCATGTCACCCACCACCCCCACACCCCAGCACTGTGGGGCACCTGCCAGCAGGCCCCCACCCATGTCCAACTCATGTCTCCCACCACCCCCACACCCCAGCCACCAGGGGCACCCTCCACCAGGCCCCCACTCATGTCTCCCACCACCCCCACCCCCCAGCCACCAGGGGCACCCTCCACCAGGCCCCCACTCATGTCTCTCACCACCCCCACACCCCAGCCACCAGGGGCACCCTCCAACAGGCCCCCACTCATGTCTCCCACCACCCCCACACCCCAGCAGTGCAGGGGCACCGTCAACCAGGCCCCCACTCATGTCTCCCACCACCCCCACACCCCAGCCACCAGGGGCACCCTCCACCAGGCCCCCACTCATGTCTCCCACCACCCCACACCCCAGCAGTGCAGGGTCACCCTCCACCAGGCCCCCACTCATGTCACCCACCACCCCCACACCCCAGCAGTGCAGGGTCACCCTCCACCAGGCCCCCACTCATGTCTCCCACCACCCCCACACCCCAGCAGTGCAGGGTCACCCTCCACCAGGCCCCCACTCATGTCTCCCACCACCCCCACACCCCAGCAGTGCAGGGGCAGCCTCCACCAGGCCCCCACTCATGTCACATACCACCCCCACCCCCCAGCACTGTGGGGCACCTGCCAGCAGGCCCCCACCCATGTCCAACTCATGTCTCCCACCACCCCCACACCCCAGCAGTGCAGGGGCAGCCTCCACCAGGCCCCCACTCATGTCACCCACCACCCCCACACCCCAGCACTGTGGGGCACCTGCCAGCAGGCCCCCACCCATGTCCAACTCATGTCTCCCACCACCCCCACCCCCCAGCCACCAGGGGCACCCTCCACCAGGCCCCCACTCATGTCTCCCACCACCCCCACACCCCAGCAGTGCAGGGTCACCCTCCACCAGGCCCCCACTCATGTCTCCCACCACCCCCACACCCCAGCCACCAGGGGCACCCTCCACCAGGCCCCCACTCATGTCTCCCACCACCCCCACACCCCAGCCACCAGGGGCACCCTCCACCAGGCCCCCACTCGTGTCTCCCACCACCCCCACACCCCAGCAGTGCAGGGGCAGCCTCCACCAGGCCCCCACTCATGTCACATACCACCCCCACCCCCCAGCACTGTGGGGCACCTGCCAGCAGGCCCCCACCCATGTCCAACTCATGTCTCCCACCACCCCCACACCCCAGCAGTGCAGGGGCAGCCTCCACCAGGCCCCCACTCATGTCACCCACCACCCCCACACCCCAGCACTGTGGGGCACCTGCCAGCAGGCCCCCACCCATGTCCAACTCATGTCTCCCACCACCCCCACCCTCCAGCCACCAGGGGCACCCTCCACCAGGCCCCCACACATGTCTCCCACCACCCCCACACCCCAGCAGTGCAGGGTCACCCTCCACCAGGCCCCCACTCATGTCTCCCACCACCCCCACACCCCAGCCACCAGGGGCACCCTCCACCAGGCCCCCACTCATGTCTCCCACCACCCCCACACCCCAGCCACCAGGGCACCCTCCACCAGGCCCCCACTCATGTCTCCCACCACCCCACACCCCAGCAGTGCAGGGTCACCCTCCACCAGGCCCCCACTCATGTCACCCACCACCCCCACACCCCAGCAGTGCAGGGTCACCCTCCACCAGGCCCCCACTCATGTCTCCCACCACCCCCACACCCCAGCAGTGCAGGGTCACCCTCCACCAGGCCCCCACTCATGTCTCCCACCACCCCCACACCCCAGCAGTGCAGGGGCAGCCTCCACCAGGCCCCCACTCATGTCACCCACCACCCCCACACCCCAGCAGTGCAGGGTCACCCTCCACCAGGCCCCCACCCATGTCCCCCTGCCCCCAGGTCCTGACGATACACAATCATGGCAGTAATGGGCAGCATACCCAGCACAAACACCCAGGCAAGGATTGCATCCACCCACATAGTGAATGCAATTACATGACACAACCCCAATGGCAAGTATGTAAATGAACACATGTCCGTCACACACACATACACAATGGCTGCAAGTGAATGTCAAAACCCATATCATGACATGTATGAAACCAAAGACAAAATAAGACAAGTGGAAGTAAAAATAAAAAATGTATTAAAGATTAAAAATAAGTAAACAAATCAAACATACAACTATGTGGATAATAAAATAAATGGTCCATGTTGGAGAACAAAAGTAAAAATCAAAAAACGAAAAAGGAATACAAAAACAAATGTTGACCAAAGCAATATCAAGTAGAAGCAAAAGAATGAAAAACCATTTCCACATGGTGAACACAATAATGAAAAAAGGAAAATTTTCCTTCAAAAAACAAACTAAATACAGGAATGTACCAGGGTCCATGAGCCCAACACCATAAAGGAAACCTACTACTACCTAATGAAAAAAATATATACAAAAAAGTGGCCATTGTCCGAGCGGTCCAAAATAATAAAAACAAATAAAGGAAACCTAACACTAACTAACTATATACAAAGGCAGCGGGCAAGTCCTGCGGCTCACTTGTTGATGTTGCTGGCCAGGGCATCATCGAACTCCATGTCGATGTCCTGGAGGCGGGACTCTGTCCTGGCCCCGAGGTCTCGCAGGGATAACCCCATGTTCAGCTCAAACTCCCTGCGAGCTTCCTCGAGGCACTCAGCCCGCCTCAACGCCCGACGCATGGAGAACTCCGCCCTGACCATGGCGAGCCGCTCCTCTTCCGCCCGCTGCCGCTCCGCACCTATCCGCTGGACCAACTGCTCCCACACGGAAGACACCACCATCCCAGGGTTGCCCTGCCCTCCGGCCGATGCCTGCCCCTCTGATCTTGATGGCCCCGAGCCATGATGCCTCCCACGTCGAGCCCGCTGCTGCCTCCGACGCCACTGCCTCTGCCAGCACGACGGCATCCAGGCTGATGGAAACCACCGACGCCGTCGTGCACGTGCCCTGCCTGATGATGCTGTCACATCTTCCATCTGCTGGGGTCCAGTTGCTGTGTTGTCCACCCCTGCTGGACCTCCGACTCCCAACTGTGGCAGGGATGGGATCCCCACCGAGCTGGCTGCATTGGTCGGGGCAGGTCCACAGGGGGCCCTGGTGGCATCTGGGCTGGAAGACGGCAAGGGGAACGACTGGTCGATAGCCTGCACAGAGGAGGAGAGGGCTGCCACATTGGCCAACACATGCAGGAAACCCCCGAACATGGCCGATCCCAATTGGGCCACGTCGGCACGGTGCACTTCGTGATGACGTGCGTGCTCCTCCCGGGAAGCACGCACGGCATCACGAATCACAGCCGTGCGCATCGCGACCCCAATCAGGACCTTCTCCGCACGGCCAGGGGTTCCCACGTCCGCAGGTGGAGGGGAGTCAGGTGACATGGACATCCCCTCTACCTGCGGACAGGCCTGGGACGGGGCATCCCTGCTGGTGCATGGTGGTGCACTCACAGGGTCAGGGACAGCGACATGCACAGGCCCCTCCACGGTGACCTGTGCTGCCTCCTGCCCCTGGCCCTGGACTGCACCACTTGCACCAGCAGGGATGCCCCCACCAGGCCCCATGTGTGCCCCAGTGGCGGCCTCCTCCTCCTCTGTGCAAACCACCAACCTGGATGGCTCCTCACCGTCTCCCACCGTAGCAGGCCCCTGTGGGGGCTCACCCACCCCTTCCGCTGCAGCCGTGGGGGCATCCCCGCCGCCTTGCTCCACAGCGCCGTCTCCGCCCTCTTCTTCACTAGCCGCTGCGTAGAGGGAGACAAAGAACACAAGCATCAGGGCACTGTACAATGGTCCCCTAGACAGGAAGCAATAGCAGATGAGCACCACTGTCAAAGTACACTTCCATCATGTCCCTCCACAACACATGGGTCAGTCCAGGCAAAACACACACAGTAACAGGCATGGTGCATGCCATGGACATTTCCATGCATGTCCAATGGACTCTTGAAACATTCAATGATATGTAACTCACATGCATCATGGCTCATGCCTATCACATGCACACACTTCACCTCAGTCACATCCATCTGGCCCCAAACACACCAAACACAGCGGATACAAGGGTAATTTGGCTGCTTCACTGAATCTGTGCATTGTCACACACATGTGTCATGCATCCATGGCATGCACAAGTCACAGACACGCAGGTCAGGCACACAGACATGGCTACCATATATGTACCTGGCATCAGCACCCATCCCTCACCCCCACCCATGTCCAGGTACAGAGACTGGCATGCTCTCATGTTCAAAATCTGCATAGGGCTCCCCATGCGGCATTTCAACACATGCAACAACCATGTGGATCACACATCACTGGTCGCACATGCATTACCATGATGTCCCTGCACACATACATGCATACATGGCCTATGGCACACATACAGGCAATTATCATAGAACCAGCACAACGCAACATGCCCTGTCTCACACAGTAATGCTTGGACACTTACCGCTCAACTCCAGACGGGCCTCCCTCTCAAGGATCTGGGCGTGGAGCGCTGGGCGTACGCGTTCCAGGACCCTCATCTGGATGGAACTCATGCGGCCCCGGCCCCCCTCCACGAGGCGCCGGGCCTTCACAAGGGTCCTGGACCTCAAGTCCTCCCAGCGCTTCTTGATCTTCAGGACGTCGCGGGTTGCCACCCCCTCCGTGTTGATGGCAACCACACAGTCGGCACAGATCC
Source organism: Ambystoma mexicanum (assembly GCF_040938575.1). Classification (NCBI taxonomy): domain Eukaryota; kingdom Metazoa; phylum Chordata; class Amphibia; order Caudata; family Ambystomatidae; genus Ambystoma; species Ambystoma mexicanum. Next base: position 1,314,939,179 of record NC_090922.1, on the reverse strand, counting down.
TCTGTCGTCCTTCCTTGCTGGCGCGGGACGATCCAAAGAGGGCATCATACTGCCCCAGGACATGCTCCACCAGGACACCAACTTCGGTGACAGTGAAGCTGGTGCCCCTCTGCCCCTCTGGCCTGGGGTTGCCACTGGTGCCAGATGTGGAAGTGCCCGACATGGCAACCCCAGAGGCAGGTGTGGGTGGGCAACTGGGTCCTGGGGCTGGGCTGTGGAGCGATGTAATTCCAGTCGGGAGTCTTCAGTTCCAGCAGGGGTGGACACAGCAACTGGACCCCTGCAGATGGCTGATGTGCAGGCACCAAATGGCAGGGCACGGTGGCAGCAGGCAGGCAGGCAGGCAGGCAGCAGCAGATGGCACGTGGGAGGCTGCTCAGGGCACTGGGGGGCAGTAACTCAGCCTTCTGGGCAGGAGCGTGGTCTTCCGTGTGTTTTCGCGTGGCCAGCTTGATACGGAGTGATTTGGCACATGAAAATCCTGCACGTCAGCGTGAAATCCGAGGAAAGGCCCTTAGCGCGTAAGCGCGTCAGCACGCATATGCGATTCTATTGGACCAGAGTCCCTCAGCGCGTAAGCGCGTCTGTGACGTGACCCGCACGGGTGTTCCCCACTCAGCACGTGATGACGGGGCACACGTGGAAATACTGCACGTCAGAGTGTCATCGCGTGTAATTGGACAAAAGTGCGCGTACACGCGATTGGCCTATGTACGTGTATTTAATGGGTGCGCGGGCACTTACACATGCAAGTACGTCAGGGAACCTGTATCCCGTGGTGCGTGTGAATTTCCACACGCTATTGGACTGGGAACTGGATTCCAGGGGTGCGCGGGTCACACGCTGTATCCCGTGGTGCGTGTGAATTTCCACACGCTATTGGACTGGGAACTGGATTCCAGGGGTGCGCGGGTCACACGCTCGCCTAGAACACGCGCAAAGCATAAATTTGCGGACTTTAACAATAACAATCTCAGACGCCAGGATGAACATACCGTTCCTAGCAGCAGTGGCAGTGGGCTACCAAAGGAGGAGGAGGAGGATAGTCAGGGCCAGAATATTCACACCCAGAACCAGCCTTTTCGGGATGCTTGATGACCAGGTGTATGGGAGGTACAGGTTTCCACCACACATTATACTGGACCTGGTGAGTGAGTGGGAGGATGACCTCACATCACCCACCCTGTGCTCCCAAGCACTCAGCCCCCTGGAGAAGGTCCTCAATGTACTGCACTTCTTAGCCACTGGATCATTTCAGCGGACAAGTGCCATAGTGGGTGGGGTGTCACAGGCCACCCAGTCACGCTGCCTACACCAGGTCTTGAACATCATCACTGCACGCCCATCAGTCCGCAGGCACATATACCTGCCCAGAACACCTGCAGAAAGGCATGCTGCCGCCCTGGATTTTTACGCTGTGGCACGATTCCCCAAAGTGCTAGGTGCCATCGACTGCACCCATGTGGCTCTACGTCCCCCCAGGGCATCTGAGCACATCTATAGGAACCGCAAGCACTGGCATTCCATCAACGTGCAGGTAGCATGTAATGCCAAGGGAATCATCACCTCAGTATATGCCAACTATCCCGGCTCCACCCACGACAGCTTCATTTACCGAATGTCCACCCTAAGCCGGGACCTAGAAGCTGGGCGGCATGGCGATACATGGCTGCTTGGTGAGTATGTATGCCACTGCACATGCATGCATGTTGGATACTGAGCAAGGTCACAACCCCACCAATGATACCAATCACCACCTCCACAGGGGACAGTGCCTACCCTCTCAGCACACACATGATGACGCCAATTCGGAACCCCACCACGCCACCCCAGGTAAGATATAACACAGCCCACATTACAACCAGGGGCATAGTGGAGCGCACATTCGGAGTGCTAAAGTCACGCTTTCGCTCCCTTGACCGTTCTGGCGGGCAGCTGTTATACGCTCCCCCAGTAGTGTGCAGGATCATAGTGGCAGCATGTGTCCTGCACAACGTTGCAACACGCCGGGGCCTGGCCGTGGACATGGTGGTGGCCCCACATCCCCAACCACATGCACAGCCGCTGCGCATGGGAGGGGAAAGGGCACGGGGGGAGGCAGCCCGTACACAGCTAGTGGCTAATTACTTCACATAGAAATCACACCCCTGTGGAGTGCACACTGCCCTGGCACATTCCATCTGACAATCAATGATGACTCAACCTGACACTGATCCTGAATGTCTGGAGAATGAACCGGGAATACCATGTCAGCCTGAGATTGTTCACCTGGAAGTGTCACAATGTGTGCATCCCTACCCACACAGACACCACCAATGCAGTTTTGTGAAGTTACACATTGAAGCAGCTAAAATGAATACCCACTTGCAAAATGCAACAAGAGGACAGTGCCATGTCAGCCAACCCAACCCCAGCACCGCCACACGACACACCGTGCCATGTCATGCTAATTGCAGGTAAACAAAGTAATCCCCACAACATGACATCAGTCTCACTATGTACAGTGGCACTATTAGAAACCTGCAACACCTGAAATGCTCACAGCAATGCCGGACCAACAACATACTTGAGCACGTACTACCATTAACATGACATCACAAATGTTACATATTAGTAGTCTCACCACCTGGAAATGCCTGCACTCCCACCACTACCAACTGTGCAGTGTTGTCGCCATGGAGAGTTGTAGGTGCACTGCTGCCAACATGGACCCCATCTCCAGACTAGAGGTCCTTGTGTGGACATGAGGAAGGGACCTGCAAATTGGGAGGTAGACACAGAAGAAGAGTTACACATCAATGCAACATGCAGTGTACAACACAACAGCAATATGCACTAGGAATGTATACACAGTATTGACTACAGACTGCCCACACAGCTCATGGGAGTCCAACGTCACTGTGTAATTCACTGTCACTTGGGCACACCCTTTGCAAGCCCATGGAAACGGGAAGCAGGAGGGGTGTGTGTGACTCAAACCCAAGCATCTGAACCAAATACATTACAATTCTGCATGTGCCCAGCCACAATGCAGCGTATGCCCACAGGAACCACGGAAGCCAACAGATCGTCCCAAAAAAATTGGGAATAAAAGAAATAAAAATAAAAATAAAAATAAGAAACAATCAAAAATGGCCATTGATGGGCCCGGGGGGGTTGGGGAGGCCACCCAGGAGGTCCGAGGACAGGATGCACACCAGAACCCACCTGCGTGGATCCTGGGAAGATAAAACACCTCCATGGGCTCATGGCCCACACGGCTACCCTATTGTGGGAGTATCACTGCTGTCGCTATTATCACCCTGTGCAGCTGCATCCGGAGGTGGTTGCACTATGGGAGGCAGCCCACGCAAGGCCCTAGTCTGCTCCTCCATGGCTGCAAGCATGCGGGTGTGGTAGGTCTGGTTCTGGAGGATGAGTGTGCGGAGGTCCCCATGCAACAACTCACGGGATGCCCGGACCTCCGCCCTCGTTGCCTGCATCTCAGCTGAGAGCGTACGGGTGAGACGCTCCAGCTGCTGTTCTGTCCTTTGGTGTGTTGAAGCCTCAAGCTCAACAAGAGTCGTCCTGAGGTGAAGGAGCTCCTGCCTCAGGGCTTCCCTGTGGCCCTGGGACTCAATGGAGATGGCCTCCTGCAGAGTCGCCAGTGCCGCCCGCCTGTCCCTGTTGGACCCCAACATGTCCTCCCTGTGTGACTGGCAGATGGAGTCGGTTGCCTGCTCTAGTCGCTCCATCAGCCTTTCTGGGGGGACAATGGAAGTGGCCACCCTATCCATGGCCTGAGCCATCATCTCGGATGATGCAGCCTGTTGGGTTGCCATACCGTAAATGGATTGCTCCCATGCGGTATTGCCGGGTGGCGTACGGCCACCACGTCGGCGGGCACCACACCTGTCTGGGGCAAGGCGAACTGCGCCTTGCTGTGCCGGCACTGCCTGAGGCTGCAGGACTGCATTCCCCCTCTGATCTGCTGGCCCAGGAACAGGATCAGATGTCGCGGAGTGTGACCCTGCATCCGTAACCACCGAAGGCGTAGCTGCCAACACTGACATCCCCATGGAGGGTTCTGACCCTGGTGCAGGTGGGTGAGACAGAACAGAATCCCTCCCTGGAACACTCACCTGCGACGGCACGTATGTCTCATCCGAATAAACACCTGAGTACAGCTCAGGGGAGGTGCAGCCAGAGACACCCCTTGAGAGCACGACCTGCAGCACTTGTGGGTTCTCCCCCACCACCACACCACGTCCCTCACTGGTGGTTGGTCGGCCCTCGGACCCCTCCTGGGTCTGCACCATCTCCACAACCCCAGCAGTATCAGGTGCGTCTTCCCCTGCAAAGACATGAAAACAAAGAAATGGAAACAGGCATTAACACCATGGCACACAATGAGGGCTGAGAAGCAAGAGAACCAGTACTTGATTGACACATGTCCCACATGACTAAAACCCTCCCATGCATGCACCCTCACTGCGTATGAAGTGCAGGCAAATGGCACACACTGATGACACCAAGATGGAAGATGAACACATTTTCTGCATGCTGCCTGGCAGTGGCATCACACATTGGCCTGTGATTGCCAGGTGAAACACACATGCCATCACACAGATGGCATGTACCATTGCTATTGAGTGAAGATGGAGAGGAGGGCAGCACCTATTCATTCAGTCCAGTTCCCGCATGTAATTGCTTTTCTAATTCTAACAGGTCAGATTTTTCACCTGGAGCTGCCAGTCTGAAATGGTCCAATTGCACAGGGACATGTGTGTACAAATGATATCCAGGTAACAAAGTCACTCCACTTTACCATACCCATGTCAGACATGTGACTAGTGGACAGCGACATGCCTAGTGAAAGTGGTGGAATGCAAACAAACTGACTGAATGAACAGTGAAAAATAAGCAAATATGTTGTGGCAAGGTGACACTTCAAGGGCAACTGGCGTGCAGTTGGGCTAGATGTCTACTGTTGGCAGAAGGGATACTGCTATGGCCAAATGCAGCTGCGCAGGAAGTATTGCATGAAGCACATGGCTGACCCATACGACTCAGGCGCACACACTCTCACCTGGCACACAAACAGAAGCCCTCACACACACACCATGCACATGTATGACACACACATGCATGTGCACTCACCGGACAATGCCTCGTAATCAGCCAGATCTCCCACGCCTTGGATCTGTTCCTCCGTGACGTAGGTCCCAGCGACTGACTCATGTGGAGTGAGTTCCATGTCTACTACTGGAGACCCACCTCCAGTCACTAGAGTTGCGGCATGACTTGAGGCCAGCTTACTCTTTGCCCTGCGCTTTAGGTCATTCCAGCGCTTATAGCAATCATTGGCTGTGTGCCTCACGATTCCAAGGGCACTTACGATGTCCGCAACGGTCTGCCAGTGTGCCTGGCATTGTGCAGGTGTGGTCTTGGATCCTGCAACAATGACCATCTCGTTGTCATGTCCGGACACATACTCGACAAGTGAATTCAGTTCGTCATCCGTGAAGCTGGGCTTCCTGGACGGGCCGGACTGTGTAGCCGTGTCTGGGGCATCAGCCTGTGCCGGACGAGCACTCTTCCTCTTCCGCTTGGAAGGTGGTGGTGATCCTGAGTGTCCTGCGCCGCTCTGGACACTAGGGGCAGGAGCCCTGGTGGACTCTGTATCAGGAGTGTGGGATTGCACACTCAGCATGGGAGTTGGTGCAGGCATTGGCTCTAGTGTGATGGTGTCAGGGGGAATGTCAGCAGCATGGACTAGGACCGACACTGTCCTGGCTGGGTGTGTGAGGGCTGGGGTGGATGGAGCCACAGCTGCCCCTGCAGCCTCTCCGCCCTGCCTCCTTGGTGCAGCAGATGACCTTGCTGCCCCAGATCCACGTGGCATGATGGCATCAACGTGCACCAGCGCACGTGTCGTAGCCCTGCTGACCTGGAAGTCAGCCATGGAGTCAGCCAGGTCTGGTGCCACAATGGGCTGGTCCAACAAGGGCTGAGCATGGATGGTGTCAGCCACATCAGCCTCAATGGGAGGGGGGGAGGGGGGGGGATTATGGGTGCCCGTGACTGGTCCTCCACACATGGGGGGACAGGCTCACCCTGCAAGTTACGACCACGTCCCCTACCGGATCCACCACGGCCACCACTTGTGGCTCTTCCACCTTTGCCACCCTTACGGAATCCTCGCCTCCCAGCCATGGCACTGATGTTAATGTGCGTATGGGAGTGGATGTAGACTATTGTCCTGGGCAATTGGGGGTCAAAGGGGTTGGGTACCAGATGGTAATTGTACCCTAGTGCTCTAGCAAGGCTGAATGTAACCCCTTTGGAAAGATGACGGGTCACGCAACGCACAGGAGGCCCAAAAAAGGGAGATGACGTGCACGCAACCCCTCCTAGACCACGTGTGCAGAAAGAAAAACCTGCACTACGCTGTGGCACCCAGAAACACAAGAATGAACGTATGCGTGTCACACGCAGCCTAGAATGACCTCTGAAGGGGTAGGCTACACACGGGGCAAGCACAGATGTTAGATACGTGCGTGACTCACCGTCTGCCTGGTAAACGAGCGTGTAAAAGGAGCACGTTTGGTTGGCAACACCCCCGCCAAAAGAAGATTTGTACGCTGTCTGAGGAGACAGGACAACAGTAGAAGGGAACACTGTTTGAGGTAACAGGCCCAGGTAAACCAGTAAAAGCGAAAGAAGAGAAAAAGCTGTCAGAGGTAACAGGGAATACGAACTTGAAACGCCGTGAAGTAAATCGCGTGTGAAACGAAAAGAAGTACAGAATTCACCCACTCGCTCTCCACGAAAAGCACGTACAAGGAAGTGGTGTTCTACGCGTACCTTTTATACAGGCCCACACGTCCAGCGTCACTTACGCGGCGTGTACGCGCTAGGGCCATTTCCACCAATTACACGCTTTGTCACTTCTGCGTGTAGGGACATTTCCTCCAATTACACGCTTTGTCACTTCTGCGTGTGGGGCCATTTCCACCAATTACACGCTTTGTCACTTCTGCGTGTAGGGCCATTTCCACCAATTACACGCGATGAGACTCTGACGTGCAGTCTTTCCACGTGTGCTCTGTCATCACGTGCTGTGTGGGAAACACCCGTGCGGGTCACGTCACAGACGCGCTTACGCGCTGAGGGCCTTTGGTCCAATAGAATCGCGTATGCGTGCTGACGCGCTTACGCGCTAAGGGCCTTTCCTCGATTTTCACGCTGACGTGCAGGATTTTCACGTGCCAAATCACTCCGTACCAAGCTGGCCACGCGTAAGCACACGGAAGACCACGCTCCTGCCCAGAAGGCCGAACTACTGCCCCCCAGAGCCCCGAGCACGCTCCCACCTGCCATCTGCTGCTGCCTGACTGCCTGCTGCCCACGTGCACTGCCATTTGCTGCCTGCACATCAGCCAGGGGTGCTGTTGCTGTGACCACCCCTGCTGGTACCGAAGACTCCCGACTGGAATTCCATCGCTCCACAGCCCAGCCCCAGGACCCAGTTGCCCACCCACTCCTGCCTCTGGGGTTGTCATGTCGGGGCAAACACCATCTGTGACCACTGACAACCCCCGGCCAGAGAGGCAGAGGGGCACCAGCTTCAGTGCCACCGAAGTTGGTGTCCTGGTGGAGCAAGTCCTGGGGCAGTATGATGCCCTCTTCGGAAGTTCCCGCGCCGACAAGGAAGGACGGACTCGGATCTGGACTGACATCGTGACTGCCATCAACGCGGAGGGGGTGGCAGTCCGGGACTTACAACATGTCAGGAAGCGCTGGGAGGACTTCAGGTCCAGGACCCTGAACAAGGCCCGGCGCCTCTTGAAGGCAGCGGATGCCAAGGGGCGCCGGGGCCACTTGTCGGAAGAACAGATGGGGGTCCTGGAACGCATATCCCCAGCGCTCCACGTCCAGGTCCTGGAGAAGCAGACCCGTCTGGAGTCGAGCGGTGAGTGTACATGCATCCTGATTGTGAGCAGTGCGTGTGGTGATTATTCGGTATTGTGCAGGTTGCACATCTGTTTGTATGGGGTCGAGTATGGGTGGGGGTGTACATGGCCGTGGGGCTGACACATGCGAGGGCTGTAATGTGTGAGACATGGATGGTGCTTGTGTGTGTAGGCTTGCATGGCAAATGCAGTTGTGCGTGCACACATGTTTGTATGTATGTGTATGTAAGTAGACATGTCCGTGATGTCACGCATGTATGTTGTATTGGGCTGCATGTATGAGCACTGTGTACATGTGCATGTGTGTGTATTTGACAAGGGTGCAACAGTGATGCAACATGGATGCATGTGACTGCGGTATGTGTAAGCCTGATTGGCAGATGTGACATGGATGCCCGTCTGAACAGTGCGACACTTGGCAGAGGTGTACACATGCATGCAAGTGTGGTGGTGTGTGTACATGTGTGGTGCACTTCCTGTGTTGCATGTGATGTCTGGGTCACCTTTGGCTGCTCATGCTGTTGTATGTGTATGGATGGTGGTGGCAGTTGCGATATGGCTGTGGTATGGCTCATGTGTGCGAGTTGCAATGACATGTGTGTTGGGGATTGTGATGACATGTCTGAGGTTTGCCAATGCCACTCATGTGCAACTGTCATGTGTGTATGTGTCCATTGTACAGTGCCCTGATGCCTGTGTTTTGTTTCTCCCTGTCTGCAGCGTCAACTGATGAAGAGGGCGGAGAAGGTGCTGTGGAGCACAGCGGCGGGGATCCGACCGCCAGCCGGAGACGCAAGGCCCGGCTCCCCTCCCGTGTTGTCATCTCGTCGGGGAGTGAGGAGTCCGGTGCCGCGTCCCAGGCCGCAGCTGCCGGGGCGAGGTCCAAGAGGCGGAGGTTGGAGTTGGACTCCTCGGCAGCAGAAGGGGCAGCTGGGACCCCACAGGGCCCAACAGGGGAAGATGGCACGGAGTCATCCAGGTTGGTGGGGGGTCTGGTGGAGGAGGAGGCCGTGCAAGCACCAGAGACGGGGTCTGGAGGTGGGGATCCCACTGGTGCTAGTGGTGCAGTCCAGGACCAGGGACAGGAGGCAGCACAGGCCGCCGCGGAGGTGCCTGTGTGCAATCCTGTCCCCGATCCTGTCCCTGCATCATCTTGCACCAGCAGGGATGCCTACGTCCAGACCCGTTTCCAGGCAGGGGATGAGCTGACGTCAACTGGCCTTCCTCTGCCTGCGGACGTGGCTATCCAGGTCCGGGTTGAGCCTGTCCTGGCTGGTGTGGCGTTGCGTCAACGGGCCATGCGAGGTGACCTGCAGTCTTTTCATGGAGAGACTGCACGTCATCTCGAATGGCTCGTTGACCACGTCAGCCTGCTGGGACAGGTCACCCAGACCGGATTCCTCCGTCTGATGGGGCTTGTTCCGACCCCCTCCTCAACTGGACCCCCTACGCGCCAGTCGTCCTCTGTGCCATCTTCCCACCCATCAGTCACCTGGGTGCCCTGTGGAGCTGCCTCTGACAGTGCGGCTAGGCTGGTGGAGGAGGCATCCCTGCCACAGTCGGGAGTCGGACGTCCAGCAGGGGTGGCCACATCAACAACTGCACCCCAGCCGGCGGAGGATGTGCAGGCAGCAGGAGGCAGTGCACGGGCAGAGGCAGAGCAGCAGCAGCAACATGGTGGGAGCCATGAAGGCTCGGGGCCTTCGACATCGGAGGGGCAGGCATCGGCCGGAGGGCAGGAGGACCCAGGACAGAGAGTGTCTTCCGTGTGGCAGCGGTTGGGCCACGCCATAGGTGCGGAGCGGCGGCGGGCGGAAGAGGCGCGGCTCACAATGGTCAGGGCGGAGAACTCCATGCGGAGGGCCCTGAGGCGGGCCGAGTGCCTCGAGGCAATCCGCAGGGGGTTGGAGGAGGACACGGCGTCGTCCCTGCGGACCCTCGGGGCCATGGAACTGGACCGCCTCCGGGACATCGAACAGGAGTTCGATGATGCCCTGGCCCGGAACACCACGGAGTGAGCCGCTGGACTTGCCCGCCGCCTTTGTATATAGTTCTTTAGTTTTAGGTTTCCTTTGTTTTTTCTTATGATTTGGAGTCGACGGACACTGCTCCACTTTTTGTATATAGTTGATATTTAGGTAGGTTTTTTAGGAGGTTTCCTTAGTTCAGTTGTGATGATGGACCCTTGTTATTTTTGTACATAGTTCTTTGTTGCATGGAGAGTTTTTACATTTCACTTTGGACAAAATTTTATGGATTTGATTTTCTACTTTTGTGTTTTTATGCGGACATGCAGCTTATTTTTTCACATTTACATTGTAGTTATTTTTCTTTCTTTACCATTCGTATTTTTGTCCAATACATTTTTTTTTCCATTGTTCACTGTGTGGTTTCATCTCATTGGTTTCATGCATGTCATGTTGTGTGTTTTCCCATTCAATTTGAAAATCTGTGTGTGACGGACATGGGTTCATTTGCTTCATGAACATTGGGGGTGTAACATGTGTTTTCATTTCCATGTGGGTGAATGGGTTACTTGGTAGGGCTTTTTGGCTGTGGAGGCTGACCATTACGCACATGATTGGGGATTGTGAGGACCTGGTGGGGGCTGCACATGGTGGCAGGGGGGTGGGGGTGGTGGGAGACATGAGTGGGGGCCTGGTGGAGGGTGACCCTGCACTGCTGGGGGGTGGGGGTGGTGGGAGACATGAGTGGGGGCCTGGTGGGGGCTGCCCATGGTGGCAGGGGGGTGGGGGTGGTGGGAGACATGAGTGGGGGCCTGGTGGAGGGTGACCCTGCACTGCTGGGGGGTGGGGGGGCAGGGGGACATGAGTGGGGGCCTGGTGGAGGGTGACCCTGCACTGCTGGGGGGTGGGGGGGGTGGGAGACATGAGTGGGGGCCTGGTGGAGGGTGACCCTGCACTGCTGGGGGGTGGGGGTGCAGGGGGACATGAGTGGGGGCCTGGTGGAGGGTGACCCTGCACTGCTGGGGGGTGGGGGTGGTGGGAGACATGAGTGGGGGCCTGGTGGAGGGTGCCCCTGCACTGCTGGGGGGTGGGGGTGGTGGGAGACATGAGTGGGGGCCTGGTGGAGGGTGCCCCTGCACTGCTGGGGGGTGGGGGTGGTGGGAGACATGAGTGGGGGCCTGGTGGAGGGTGACCCTGCACTGCTGGGGGTGGGGGTGGTGGGAGACATGAGTGGGGGCCTGGTGGGGGCTGCCCATGGTGGCAGGGGGGTGGGGGTGGTGGGAGACATGAGTGGGGGCCTGGTGGAGGGTGACCCTGCACTGCTGGGGGGTGGGGGTGGTGGGAGACATGAGTGGGGGCCTGGTGGGGGCTGCCCATGGTGGCAGGGGGGTGGGGGTGGTGGGAGACATGAGTGGGGGCCTGGTGGAGGGTGACCCTGCACTGCTGGGGGGTGGGGGTGGTGGGAGACATGAGTGGGGGCCTGGTGGAGGGGGACCCTGCACTGCTGGGGGGTGGGGGTGCAGGGGGACATGAGTGGGGGCCTGGTGGAGGGTGACCCTGCACTGCTGGGGGGTGGGGGTGGTGGGAGACATGAGTGGGGGCCTGGTGGAGGGTGACCCTGCACTGCTGGGGGGTGGGGGTGCAGGGGGACATGAGTGGGGGCCTGGTGGAGGGTGACCCTGCAATGCTGGGGGGTGGGGGTGGTGGGAGACATGAGTGGGGGCCTGGTGGAGGGTGCCCCTGCACTGCTGGGGGGTGGGGGTGGTGGGAGACATGAGTGGGGGCCTGGTGGAGGGTGACCCTGCACTGCTGGGGGGTGGGGGTGCAGGGGGACATGAGTGGGGGCCTGGTGGAGGTTGACCCTGCACTGCTGGGGGGTGGGGGTGGTGGGAGTCGAGTGGGGGCCTGGTGGAGGGTGACCCTGCACTGCTGGGGGGTGGGGGGGGTGGGAGACATGAGTGGGGGCCTGGTGGAGGGTGACCCTGCACTGCTGGGGGGTGGGGGTGCAGGGGGACATGAGTGGGGGCCTGGTGGAGGGTGACCCTGCACTGCTGGGGGGTGGGGGTGGTGGGAGACATGAGTGGGGGCCTGGTGGAGGGTGACCCTGCACTGCTGGGGGGTGGGGGTGCAGGGGGACATGAGTGGGGGCCTGGTGGAGGTTGACCCTGCACTGCTGGGGGGTGGGGGTGGTGGGAGACGAGTGGGGGCCTGGTGGAGGGTGACCCTGCACTGCTGGGGGGTGGGGGGGGGTGGGAGACATGAGTGGGGGCCTGGTGGAGGGTGACCCTGCACTGCTGGGGGGTGGGGGTGCAGGGGGACATGAGTGGGGGCCTGGTGGAGGATGACCCTGCACTGCTGGGGGGTGGGGGTGGTGGGAGACATGAGTGGGGGCCTGGTGGAGGGTGACCCTGCACTGCTGGGGGGTGGGGGTGGTGGGAGACATGAGTGGGGGCCTGGTGGAGGGTGCCCCTGCACTGCTGGGGGGTGGGGGTGCAGGGGGACATGAGTGGGGGCCTGGTGGTGGTTGACCCTGCACTGCTGGGGGGTGGGGGTGGTGGGAGACATGAGTGGGGGCCTGGTGGAGGGTGACCCTGCACTGCTGGGGGGTGGGGGTGCAGGGGGACATGAGTGGGGGCCTGGTGGAGGTTGACCCTGCACTGCTGGGGGGTGGGGGTGGTGGGAGACGAGTGGGGGCCTGGTGGAGGGTGACCCTGCACTGCTGGGGGGGTGGGGGTGGTGGGAGACATGAGTGAGGGCCTGGTGGAGGGTGACCCTGCACTGCTGGGGGATGGGGGTGGTGGGAGACATGAGTGGGGGCCTGGTGGAGGGTGACCCTGCACTGCTGGGGGGTGGGGGTGGTGGGAGACATGAGTGGGGGCCTGGTGGAGGGTGACCCTGCACTGCTGGGGGGTGGGGGTGCAGGGGGACATGAGTGGGGGCCTGGTGGAGGTTGACCCTGCACTGCTGGGGGGTGGGGGTGGTGGGAGACATGAGTGGGGGCCTGGTGGAGGGTGACCCTGCACTGCTGGGGGGTGGGGGTGCAGGGGGACATGAGTGGGGGCCTGGTGGAGGTTGACCCTGCACTGCTGGGGGGTGGGGGTGGTGGGAGACATGAGTGGGGGCCTGGTGGGGGCTGCCCATGGTGGCAGGGGGGTGGGGGTGGTGGGAGACATGAGTGGGGGCCTGGTGGGGGCTGCCCATGGTGGCAGGGGGGTGGGGGTGGTGGGAGACATGAGTGGGGGCCTGGTGGAGGGTGCCCCTGCACTGCTGGGGGGTGTGGGTGGTGGGAGACATGAGTGGGGGACTGGTGGAGGGTGACCCTGCACTGCTGGGGGCTGGGGGTGCAGGGGGACATGAGCAGGTGTGCAGGGTAGTCCCCTGTTTTGTGGGCTGCCTGCTGGGGCCGTGGAGGGTGTACAGGGAACACCTGTGAGGACCCACCCAGCCTAATTGCGTGTGATAATTCCCGCACACCCCTGTAATACACGTACCTGGCCAAATCGCATGTGAGAATTCCCGCGCACCCCTGTAATACACGTACCCAGCCGAATCACGTGTAGAACTTCCCGTGTACCCCTGTAATACACGTACCCAGCCAAATCGCGTGTGATAATTCCCACGTACCCCTGTAATACACGTACCCTGGCCAATCGCGTGTAGCACTTCCCACGCACCCCTGTAATACACGTACCAAGCCAAATCGCGTCTGATCATTACCACGCACCCCTGTAATACACGTACCAAGCCAAATTGCGTGTGATCATTCCCGCGCACCCCTGTAATACACGTACCCAGCCGATTTGCGTGTAGAACTTCCCGTTTACCCCTGTAATACACGTACCCAGCCAAATCGCGTGTGATAATTCCCACGTACCCCTGTAATACTTGTACCCTGGCTAATCGCGTGTATAACTTCACGCGTACCCCTGTATTACACGTGCCCTGGCTAATCGCATGTAAGACTTCCCGCGTACCCCTGTAATACACGTTCCCTGGACAATCGCGTGTTGAACTTACCGCGTACCCCTGTAATACACGTTCCCTGGACAATCGCGTGTTGAACTTCCCGCGTACCCCTGTAATACACGTTCCCTGGACTATCGCGTGTTGAACTTCCCGCGCACCCCTGAAATACACGTACCCTGGCAGCCTGGCTAATCGCGTGTATAACTTCACGCTTACCCCTGATATGCACGTTACCCGCTTTGCGTTCCTTGTTTGGCAGCCCTGTAAACTGGTCCAGGGTTAGCGCAGCCCTTTGCGATGATTTAGCGATTTTGATGGCTTTTCCTTGCGCGAGGGCGTTCTTGGGGGCGTTACTGGCGCTGCTGCAGGGTCGCTGCGATACTCTGCGCCACGGCTGGTTTGGGAGCCTAAAATCCATGAATACGCTGTGCGCGGAAATCGGTTTTAGCGCACGTGCCTGGCGCAGACAATCGCACGCGGACACTCTGCGCCAGCCGCTTGCGACACTTTTCTGCGAAATTCTATGAATTACCCTGTAAATCTGTTTCATTGAATGCTGGCCTCCGGTTGATACAATTTAAAGGGTTAAATCATCAACATTACACGCCAGCTAGACTAGCTAGGTTTTTCTCCGGTACCAGTGCCAGTTGTCTTAAATGTGGGCATATGCATGCAGACTCGTTTCGTATGTATGGCGCCTGCCCCCCTGTTCTAGAATTTTGGAGGGGTGTTGCAGGGATACTTGATTCCATATTGCATATTCCACCATCCCTCTCACTGATTAAGTACCTACTGGGAGACAAAGGGAAAATGCCCAAAACTTCTCAATGTCAGTTTAATGTGGCTAGCGTAGTTGCGTAGAAGCGTAATGAAGTACTGGAAGTCGAGACATGCCCCTAGTGTTGCTGAATGGCTATGTTCATTGATCAGGGTTATTGACCGAAAGGAGAACTATGTAGTAACTAGGACATCTGTGAGTCGACTTAAGAATATCTGGGGCCCGCTGAGGCGATATTTAGCGATCACTGTCTCTGGTGATCCAACGGGGAGGGATAATGACAACAATTACGCTCTGGCTGCTGATAAATATATGAGTTGCTGCATGCTGTTTTGCTTTGTACATTTCTGCTAGCTAATGGAGTTGCTCTTTAGACACATGATTATGTTTTCACTGTATTAATGATGTGTTTTGGGCCCTGTGCCCTACCTGCTCTGTGACTGTCTCATTAATAAAAACAGAACATAAAAAAAGAATGGAAAAGACTGCAGTGCTGGGATTGGGAATGTTGTGAGATTTCCAGAAGATGGGACGGGTTATGGGTGTTCGATATCATGGGTTGTCTACGATGCCCAGGCAATTTGAACGACACACATTTTATAATTTTATGAGATGCCCTGTGGGTTTCGGTAGTATAAGGAGGGTTGTATGGGTAGGTGGAATATCACGGCCCCAAGGCGGTATTTCCCACTAATATTCGGCAAATACAAAATCCTCGATCAGCATGGCACTGCAGTACTAAGTATATGACAATTATGTTGTGGAAGGTTGTATTATGCTGGTTTGTAAAGTGCTACCTTGCCCTGGCAGGCAGCTTCTTGGCGCTGTACCCGTGGCTGCAGGTCAAATGAAAAGACTTGATTAACAGCAACACGATAAATGGATGTCAATATCTGTGCTGTTCAGAGGGTGTGTGTCCCAGGAGGGCAAGAAGGCGTGTGGCATGCGCTCCTATGTGTATTCTGTGATGGTGGGGGGATTGAAAGGGGCTGCGATAGGTCTCGGGGGAGTGGAGGCTTTTTGAAGGGATCGCGCACACTTAACAACTTCCTGAATAAACATCTAGCAGAGCTTTAAAAATGTGAGCGATTTTTAAGGTAAGTGATGGCCCATTTAAGAGACCATTGTTTTTGACAAGGCGTTCTTAACATTTCCGTGTTAAGAAATGCAAAGGGTCATTTTTATTTTATTCTAAAAGCACACGCAAAACACCAGTTATCTACCTAAAGCTATACCCTCCTCCAGGCCTAGCATACATTGCAGTTTTAAAATAACTACATTATTTTCAGATGTTCATATTTAACATACCAAAAGTGCTAATTTTTGGTAGAATGTAATATTTTCATCACACCATATATAATATAAAGCCTGTATTTGTCAAACATTGAAACACAAACAGGTAACCTTTACCCCCATTACCTTTTGTTATGAGTCTTGGGGACTCATTCCGAGTATGGTGGTAGTCATGGCCCTATTTGCACCATGACTACCTCCCATACCAGTACCGACTCCGACCTGGTTCAATGGGGACTTACCGGTGTAGTCGGACCTTTACAGGACCGGTAAGTCCCCATTGAAATAGGCATTCCCCATTCCCATTTGAGCCCCCATAGGATTCAATGGGAATGGGGAGGGAGCTAATAACAGTACCGCAATTTGCAGTACCGTTATTACCTCTGTAGTCCCTTTGTGGGTCCCGTCCTTAACGCCTGGTCAGACCAGACGTTAAGGACGGGACCCGCAAAGGGACCTCGTAATAGGGCGCAAAGGGATTACTGGCACCGGTCTCCTTACCGGTGCTGGTAATCCCTTTGCGCCCACCTCAGAATGAGGTCCTTAGTCTTGAAAGTACATTTTCAAAACTCAAAGTGCAATTTTTGCTTTCAGCGGAATTGCATTCTGGTATTTGTAGTCTCCCATTCAAAATGGGGGAGAATAACACCACAATTGTATACCTTTTGCCTAACATGTTTCTATAAGGATTTATATATTTTTGTGAGTGCCTGACTATGGTTTATGTACTTTTTAAAACAGAGTACTAGGCACAAGCAGAGGAAATGTGTGGTGGGCACACATGTATCAGAGGGCGGACGCTACCCCACTTGGGTGATTTTGAGGCTGGCAAACTTGCTCAAGTGTTTGGATACAAGGATTTCACCCAGGCTTTCATGTTTCAAGTGCAGCCATTTACCCGCAAGACCACTTAAAAGTGTTATTAATACACATGCCTTGTTTTGGGATTTTGTTTTCTCTGGAATATTTCTCTATAGATTGTTGGTATTAAAAGATGGGCACCTTGTATATTTTGCCAATGTACTTATTGGAAAAAACATAGGGCACTATTCATAGAAAAGTGCACAGAGATCCCGCAAAGGCTGTGCGCCGAGAACGCCTCTGCGTGAGCCTGCATGCAGAAGTTTCCTGGCATGCTCTGCGTATTCATAGAATTGTTCGCGCAAAATGACCGTAAGTGCAAGTCGCTGCCGGAACGCCCCGACACGCCCCTACGCAAAGCAAAAAGAGCCTGATACAGTTAGCTTTGCATGCTCCTCAGGCATGAACACATGCACCTTTGAAAGGCGCAAAAAAGTCTGCACCTCTGGGACACTGTGAAGGATCCCCGTAACTATTACCGGCACCCCGACAACAGTCGTATAGATTTCTGTAATCTGGCGCACCCCTACGTTAGTTCCGAACTCTGTATACGTGCACACAAACCTAAATCCAACATGCAATCTCACTGGGATGATTCCTATGCGGAAGTGTCTGTGTGCCTGTCTTTGGTGGCGGATAGAATCAGGGCTTTGCGTGGACCTCCCCTCTACAAGAGCTTGTGCAGACAGATCCATGAATACGCTTCGTTCCGCGCATTTGTGGGTGTGCGTTGGACTGCCTGTGGCCCGTCCCTCATAATGCACACTTTTTCCAATGTTCTTCCCCATTTTCTGTGTTCCACCCCCTACTCTGGCCCCTCTGTAGGCCATGCCCATGCTCTGCAAGGTGTCTCGCACAGGGCGATTGACTGCACGCAGCGACGTGCCGAGCCTGCGCAAAGTCCCTGCAAAGTACAAAAAAGTCCAGAGCAGTCGATTCCATGAATCGACAAACGGGATGTTGCATGCCGTTTGGCGCACAAAGTCCCCATTTACAGCACAGTTAATTCCATGAGTCGGCCCATAGCAGGGGAGTTGCTAGGTCTGGAAAAGGCCCGGGGCTAAACTGATGTCGGAACTGTTGGGACTGGGGACTAGCTAGTCTTTTGGCTGTAGCTCCTGAGATTCTATCCGGGGCTACAACCAAAAGATCAGGGGCTATAGCCCCCTTAGCCCCCCCCTAGCAACGCCCCTGGCCCATAGGCTTTAATTTGACTTCTGAAACTTAACACAGTGAGGGGACGTGAGGGTGAAGAAAGTGCAATGAGATCGATCCATAGCAGAAGAGTTGAGCAATGTGTTAGCGGCAGGGAATGGGTTGCAGCAATCGGTAACAAAATGGGGACGGTTAGGACCTGGTGCAGGGGGCGCCAATCTGACACTTTGCCTAGGGTTGCAAAATTCCTTGCACCGGCCCTGCTCAGTAGTACCAACACTACATATTAAGGAACTGTCGCAAGTTCACAACCGTGTCCGTCCCTCGGGCATCGCTTTGCGTTTCTACCGATTCTTCTGGGACTTGCATCCAAACAAAAATAAACGCCAGCGAAAGGTAAGCACGGAAAAAGCCATCGGCATTTGGGCCATGAGCAATGCCCTCAGCCAGAAGCCATCTGGATATTGCTTGGAAATGGATGGATTATGGATAAAGTAATCAAAAGAGATTAGCGTGATTAGGGAGACATTAATCCTGTCAAGAAGTAACGGTCAAGCGTTATCCACCAGCAGGCCTTACTGGCTGGTCTATTGCCTGCGTTCGCTCAGCCCGCCCCCCAGCTCCTTCACCTAATTGGTGTCCATGGAAAGCCCTGCAGAGGCTGCTTAGTGGGGGAGACACAACTCTGCAAGGGGGTGCACTAGCATACACCCAAGTGGCGTTCACCATCACACGGTACACCTGCCATGCTCCAAAAAATGCGGAGGGGTAGCTCTGACATACGCAGGGGGAAAAGAGTGACATCACAGTAAGTGAACACACCTTAAAGTGAAATATGGACATTTCATTCAAGTTGTCTTTCCCAGTTGAAAGAAGTGCCCTGGACCAATTAGCACGCGCCAAAGAACAGATGTTCCTACAGCATTGCTCGCTTAGTGTAGAAAGCGCACGCACCCGTGTCCTGTACAGCAGAATGTCAATATGAGATATTGTACAGAGATATGATAAGAGATCCGTGTACAGCCAACTATTATCTTCACCCTCTTAAAAAAAATAAAAATGGGCATCTGCCATCCCGCATGGACCCGCGTTTTCCCTTTGCATTTTGGGATTTGAAGTCCAGGCTTTCGAAAAAAAAATTATTTCTCAAATACTACTCCTAGCATTTTGCAAATTTTAAAAAGGACACGACTCCCTTCTCCCGAATAGAAAAGGGCATGTTGGAATCTCGACCTGGGATCCGATTCAGGAGTGAAAGTGTTAGAGAGAATTATAACTTGAGACCAGTTTCACTCTAACACCTACTATTTTTTCCAGTTATTCACACATTGGAGGCAATGTAGAGCATCAAATGAGACGCACAGTAGAGGGTACACTCATGGGTACACTCATGGTAGGTTTCCAAATGCCTCCAGTTCATGTGTGCCATTAGCCATTAGCGGACGGTCGTGGCATATTTAGTCAACATTCTGGGACGTGTAGACAGAATGAGGGAAGTGAAACTACAGTTCCCAGAATGCAAAGGATTGTTAAAAAGCCAAGCAGTAATGACTCATCATGCCAGCATTAGGTGGAGAAAGCGCTTAAGGAGGCGTGGGAGTGTGGGGTTGTGCGTGTGGCACCAAGGGAGGCGGTACAGTAGAGAACACGGTGTGGGTAGGTAGAGATGTAGGTGTGGTGAATTTGTTTGGTGTTGCTGAAAACAGGGCAGGAAATTGACTGCATTTTCCTAGATCCATAATCTGACCTGCAGATGTAATCTCACTGGATCCGGGTAAGCGAAGAGCCCATCTGTGGCCGGGTGGCCGTACTTACCTCCTCTGATGAACAGGGTAGATCCTAGAGCCTGCTGGAGGGGGGATTGGCAGACGTACGCTGCCTGCACTTTGGCTAATGTGCTTTCTAATGTGTTTGGTGGGGGAGGGGCTGAGAGAGAGCTAAAGGCTGGCAGTGTGTGGCTGAAACACCTACCTATGGGCCTCATTATGAGTGTGCTGGTCCGGTAACAACGGTGCCGTAAGCTTACTGCCACTGTTGTTATCGGACAGGCCCACTCCAAGTCTGCAGGACGGCACCCGCCCGCAGACTTTCACGGTAGCACTGGCACCGTTTTTAATGGTGCCGGTGCTACTGTCATCCCCATTCCCATTGAGTCCTATGGGACTGAATTGGGAATGGGTATTAACGATTTTCCGGTGCCTGACTTCGTGGAACACCACAGTCGTAATAGCCCATTGTTTCCATGAAGCCAGGCGCAGGAAAAAAATCACAACTCCGGCGGCAGCCTGCCAGTTTTACCCGCACGGCTACCGCAGAAGTTTTAATGAGGCCCATATTTGTTTGGGTGGGGCTCGTGTGATCGCGTATTTAAAATAACATCTGACAGTGGTTTAACGCTAGCTTTTTCCCCAGGTTTTTTTCTTTTCCATTCCTATCCCGCAAACAGAAAAAAATGTCTTTTTGTTAACAGGGATTTTTTCTCTCAATTCCACTGCTTAATTTGTGGCAGTGTTTGCCAGGGCTCAACCCTGGAACTTATTTTTGAGCCCCAACACTTATTGTCTCAGACTCACTTTACTTATGAAGTGGCGATAGTCAGTGTATCCATCAACCACAATGAGCAGGTGCAAGCTGCAGTGTAACCCCAAATATGTTGCCACTGTGGGGAGCAGCTATGGGTGGTGGCAGCAATGGTGGGGAACTCCCCACCCGCAGTGTCACAGACATTCTAGAAAGTATTCAGGCCCTGGCACTTACTTTTTTGCAAATTAAGCATAATTCCATTCCTTTACTTTTCACAGAAACACGTAGGGAGGATTTCAAGCAGGGGAGCAGATGTTGCTGAGAATAATGTTCCAATACCCCCAAAACACCTGTGCCTCGAGCTCCACGTATTGCGTGGGAACCACCTGACCAGGCTAGCCAGGTCTAGCCAACACTGCTGTGTGACCTCCAGCAGCATGGGATTTATCCTGGGAGGATAGATCATGGGCAACGTGCTCGTCTTGGAAGTAAGACAACATGAAGCAACACACGTTCAATCCCTGGGTCTGCACTTAGAAACCTCTGGGTATTAAGCACAATATAAATAACCTCTCATATCGTGTGTCTTAATTCTGGAAAAGGATTTAATGACTGTCCAGCAAAGCCTCTCTGATCTTTGGCCAACAGCTCTTAGTTTGGGGTTGATCTATAATCTATAATACTGAGACACTTGGCAATCACTAAAGCCTGTTTTTATTAGAGGTGGAGTTCTGCTGCTAGACTAGTTCTTTAAAATGTCACTAACCCATGCACCTTACCAAACAAGATTAATGTATGAAAGGAAGAAATTAGTAAACATTGATAACAACAGTTTTTATATAGCACTAGCTCGCCCAAGAGCTGTAATAACAGCTGATATCATTACCCACCACATGGTACCCAATTTATCAACTTCGGAAGGATGAAAGGCTGAGTTGGCCCTACCCGGAGTCGAACCTGCGTCAGAAAACTAAGCACAGATGCCAGAAATAGGAACTCAGCTCGCTGTGCTATCTGACCGGCATTGCCCTGAGATGCCATGACATGGCATGGTTGTTCTCAATTAGTAAAAAGTACTTTAATAGAAATAGGAAGGAAAGAACAAAAGAAAATGCCTTCCCATTTGGCAGCAAGGATTAATGATAAAAAGAGCAAAAGAACCAGGACACAGCAGAGACGATCAGCAGCAAAGTTCACCCCAATCGCGGAGAGGAAAGGCACGGTTTGTGGCGAGAAGCAAGCCACTGTTCCAGTCAGGCCTCTCTTTGGTCTGGAGAGCTGCAGCTGGAGGAGTGATGGTCTTGTCCCACACATTAGCAAACTTCAGACTCTCAAAGGCAAGCTCGAGACAGCGACTGCTTCAGAAGGCGATGGTCAGCCCACAGGATGGTCATGGAACACTTCCAATAGCTTCTGATGGCAGGGTTCTCGTGCAGGTGTAAGAACTGGTTGTTCCCTACCGCCAAAGGGTCAAAGCACCAATGAAGGACTTCTAGGATCGATGCAGGTATAAGCAGGACCTTACTGGGTCTTGGCTTTGGCACTAATGATCGCCCTCGGCAGCAGTGTTCCGTTCTTCAGTACGATGCTCCTTTCCCTCCGAATCTTGAATCCAGTCGACAATTGATCTAAACTGTTGAATGGCTGCAGGATTCCCTTCTTATCCCAAAGCCAGACTGGGAGACTCCCCAGCCCACCAACGAAAACGATCTGCACCATTCAAATAGGTATGGGTCATCCAATCATGTACAGCCACAAACCCCATATCTGCCTTGCAAAAGACATCCGCCAGTGGGAAGGAGAGCCAGCCCACATATTCCTGCCAGGTAACGCGCACCCTCACTGTCCCTGGGAATTCAAAGCAAATAAATGTGCATGCCTTCTATGGCATTGTCCTGATCTGAGAAGGCGCGAAGAAGGCGAAAGAACTAGAGGGCCAAAGGACAGAGTGAACACCACACGGCACCGCCATTTTGTGTACATGCTACTTGAAATAGCATTATGAGGTAGTGCATACACCACCAGTGTGTCCTAGGAACATCAAAAAGGTAACAAAAACATAACTGCCGAAAAAGTAGCATGAGCATGAAGCACTCCTTCAGCACTTTGCTGTTAGGTGACATGTGCTACATTGAAACAAATCAGCAGTCTCACACAAATTAGAGTCCCCCTGCCCTCCAAAATAGGTGAGGTGAGCAAGGAACATAAAGCAAAAAGTGTCTACGTGGGTCTAAATGTCCATACAGGGTTCAGGCCATCATAATTAGCTTGAGGTTGCAATGCTGTCCATGGAAGGAAAGTTGCATAATGAAAACACTTGCCTGTCCGTAGTAGTTTGAATACATGAATAATATTTATTTCATATTTCAAAAAAGGTAGCAGGCGCGCCTCTCCATGGGGTTGCTGTTGGTACTCTTGTTCAGAGAGGAATTGCCATAGCATTTCGGTGCTGGACTGCCCATATGGGTGGGACAAAGACTGATATGCAAATGGATATTTCCCATCTGTGAAAGGTACAGTGAGCAAAAAGCGTGCGCTGCAAACTCTGCTCTCAGAACAGGTTATCATGCCATGTTCTTTCTGGAGAGGAGCGCCTGCTACCTTTTTTTAAAATATTTGCAAGGAACTTGGGGTTGGTCGCCCTAAGTTACCTGGGGGCAACCAGACATGGACTCCCTGCTCACTGTGCTCAGAGAGGTGCAGCTTCACCTCACTGATGAGGCCCAACAAGGCGGAAACACATGTATGGGGTTGCTGTTGGTACTCTTGTTCAGAGAAGAATTGCCATAGCATTTCGGTGCTGGACTGCCCATATGGGTGGGACAAAGACTGATATGCAAATGGATATTTCCCATCTGTGAAAGGTACAGTGAGCAAAAAGCGTGCGCTGCAAACTCTCCTCTCAGAACAGGTTATCATGCCATGTTCTTTCTGGAGAGGAGCGCCTGCTACCTTTTTTTAAAATATTTGCAAGGAACTTGGGGTTGGTTGCCCTAAGTTACCTGGGGGCAACCAGACATGGACTCCCTGCTCACTGTGCTCAGAGAGGTGCAGCTTCACCTCACTGATGAGGCCCAACAAGGCGGAAACACATGTATGGGGTTGCTGTTGGTACTCTTGTTCAGAGAAGAATTGCCATAGCATTTCGGTGCTGGACTGCCCATGTGGGCGGACAAAGACTGATATGCAAATGGGTATTTCCCATCTGTGAAGGCACAGTGAGCAAAAAGCGTGTGCTGCAAACTCTCATCTCAGAACAGGTTATCATGCCATGTTCTTTCTGGAGAGGAGCGCCTGCTACCTTTTTAAAAAAATATTTATTTCATGTGTACAATTTCATGAAACAATACAAACAGTAGTTCATAACAATAGAAACACACCTCCTCTACAAGTGAGTTTGACAAGATACAATTAATCACACCAGTTTTATAGAGGTGGTTAAAGTCTCAGGAGGATAGCTCGGGGGCAACGCGCTCGCCTTGGAAGCAAGAAGATGCGGAGCAAGGTATAGTGCAATTTTACCTAACCCCAAAAGTTCGACTCCCAAAAGTTAGACCCCCAATTTCCTGCATATATATATGTGGGGGGTAAAGTATATAAATAATGTATAGGGGTAAGGTAGGGGACTTTGGGGGGTCTCCCCCCCACATATATATTTGCGGGCAATAAAAAAAATGCGAACTTTTGGGAAGTCGAACCTTTGGGTTCGGTAAAATCACTTAGAACCGCGGAGCAACACCAGTTCGATCCTTGGGTCTGTATTTTGAGACCTCTTGGTATTAAGGCGTTATAAATAACCCATTACAATAAAAGGAATACATCAAAACAACAACCTCTGGAGAACGAAATCAAATTCACACTCCTACATTTTGTACAGAGCTAATAGGAGAGGAGCAGTAAGCTGGAACACAGTTCAGTAATTACTTATCCTATTTATAGGTCCCTGAATGGCTATTCTCTTTTAAGGCTGCTGCTTGGATCACATCCCAAATGGTTTCAAAATAGGATGACCGGGCAATATTCAAATTGTAATCATGTCTTACTTTGTATGCAGCAACAGTACATAGTTAAAAGAGCATAGCTTCCCTGTAAGTACTATTCCACGAGTCTGCAACTATCAAACCTGCAGACACAGAAGGCATTACTTTTCTTTTCCAATTCCAGTCTCTCGCATTTCAAAAGACCCATTCTGGTAGAAAGCTAAATGAGTGATTTGCAACAGACAGCCCCCAATGGAGATCGGTGGTGCAATTACCACCGGTAATAGTGCCGAAAATGCCCATACCGTCAGTGCATTTACCTCGAGCACAGCGTTGGAGGGGAATGCGTCAAGGTAGGGCCACACTAGGGATTGGGCGGAGCAGTAAATTCGGCAGTAATAGCGTTACCACTGCATTTTCCCGCTCTGGCCAATTCCTGATGAGTCCTTTTGTGTATGTCTTGACGCCTGCGGACTTTGTCGCGTTACAAATAAATAAATACAATTTAAGGTCATTTGACCTTCTGAGCATGCTGCTCTGCTACAACATATGGGGTGGGGGAGTTAATACACAGATGCAAGCATGATTAAACAAGGCTGCCTGCCCATCTCTCAATATGCTTGGAAGCTGCTCCCAGGCTGGGTGCTGGGATTCTGCATTAATGAGCTCCTTAAAAGCAAAATGGCAACAAACATGATACATTCGAAGTATTGTTCTAAGTACATTTATTTACACACTTACCCACTTATGTTCCATGCTTGTGTTATGGCTCCTGTATTCTCTTAGGGGCCGATTCATGGAACAAATGTGTGCCGAAAATCCCAGCACAAGCTGGCGCAAGCATGAGAAAGCAAGCGCACGTGCACGCGTGCGATTCAAGGAAGGCGCTGCGCGTGTTTTCCACTGGTTGTGCGCCAAATCTGTGCATGGCGCATGCGGGCGCACACGTCATCAAACGGCGTGCGCTATGCGCACAGGGAAAGCGCACATAGCGCGGCGCACACAACAAAAGTGGGCGGAACAGTGGGCGTAACACGCGGAATGGGGAATAACGCGTGAAAAAGAAGGCGTAACTGGGGAAGTACTGCATGGAACTACACGGAACGCCCACACGCACGCGAACAACCCGTATTCATGGATCTGAATACGGGAAACCCACGCACGTCGAAAGACACGCACAGGCGTCAACGCATCTGCCTCACGAAGGCAGGCGGAAGCGTCCCGCGCACAGTATAAAAGTGTGCAAAAACAACAAAGATGTATATACAGCTACGATGAATGCCCCATTTGTCGCAGCACTGATTGTGGGACACCGCAGGAAGAGGAGAATAGCCAGGGCCCGCATTTTTTCACCCCAGACAAGCCTTTTTGGGATGCCTGACAACCAGGTCTACGGCAGGTATAGGTTTCCACCTCATATCATCCTAGACCTGGTCAGGGAGTGGGAAGATGGCCTTACATCCCCCACCCTCTGCTCCCAAGCATTGAGCCCCTTGGAGAAGGTGCTCAATGTCCTGCATTTTTTGGCCTCTGGGTCATTTCAGCAGACTACTGCCATAACGGGGGGGGTCTCACAGGCCACGCAGTCACGCTGCCTACACCAGGTGTTGGCAATCATCACTGCACGCCCCTCAGTTCGCAGGCACATATACATGCCCAGAACACCCGCAGAAAGGCAGGCCGTTGTCCAGGACTTTTACAGGGTGGCACACTTCCCCAAAGTGCTCGATGCCATAGATTGCACCTATGTGGCCCTACGTCCACCTCGGGCCAGTGACCACATCTACCGAAACCGCAAGCACTGGCATTCCATCGGCGTGCAGGTGGTATGCGATGCAAAGGGAATCATCACCTCTGTCTATGCAAACTACCCTGGCTCCACCCATGACAGTTTCATATACAGAATGTCCGCCCTGAGCCGGGCCCTGGAAGCTGGGCAGCATGGCGACACATGGCTCCTAGGTGAGTACAAATGCCCGTGTACATGCATGCATGTCACACACACACAAAAACACAAACCCCAATAATCACAACCATCATCACCTCTCCAGGGGACAGTGCCTACCCTTTGAGCAACCACATGATGATTCCAATCCGGAACTCCACCACACCACCCCAGGTAAAATACAACGCGGCCCATATTGCAACCAGGGCCATAGTGGAGCGCACATTCGGAGTGCTCAAGTCACGCTTCTGCTCCCTTGACCGCTCTGGCGGGCAGCTACTCTATGCACCCCCAATAGTGTGCAGGATCATTGTGGCAGCATGTGTCCTGCACAATGTTGCAACACGGCAGGGCGTACCGTTGGACATGGTGGTGCCCTCACATCCCCAACCACAGGCACAGACTCTGCCCATGGGAGGGGACAGGGCACGTGGCGAGGAACGCCGGACCCAGCTTGTGGCCACATTTTTCACCTAAACTCGCACCCCTGCGGAGTGCACACAGGCCTGGTACATACCAGGTGACAATCGATGATGACAAAGAGACAATCAACTGTCACAACCTTACCACCCTGAGAATGTTGACATTGAAGTGCACATTGTGTGCATCCCTAGCTACTTAAACATAAGCAAGTACCAATAAGGTACACATTGACATGTGAAAAATGTAAAGTGGCATCAGACAATGATGCCTGACAAGGAATCAGATGAAATGACGGACCAACAACCTCCCACACAAAAGAAGTCATACCCAAATGCATTCCAACAGTTGCAGTTGTAACATAACAATGAATGCCTGCCTACATGCACATTGTGCATAGCAAAATCAACACTGAACCTTCTGTGTGCCGTGTCCACCTCATGCAACACACTGCTCAGCGCACAGCATAGTGAACAGCCATTGTGTGTGACGCACACCCTAAGCATCACATCTAAGCGACAAACTACATCAAAAAGCAAAATATGCATGTAGAGGAGCCATAATTGGTCATAGATCATGTGCTGCAGGGACACAGTGGGCACCAGAAGGCAAACAGAGTGTACACGTGGACATGGAAGTGTGGTTGTACATGTAGTGGATCATAGTGTGAGTTTGTGGGTCAGTAGGGACATGCACTCAATATATGCATGTGCAATCAAGTGACCATCAGTGTCCGCTACACATCACATGTGAACATTCACCATGTGTACACCCCAGCATGTCAAGCCACAACTATTCCCTCACACCTGAAAGCTAAACACAACACATGAACAGGCATTGATCAGCAGAATACATCATGTACATAGGATACCGCAATTACAATGTCAGGGTACGCTTCACACTGTAGGGCAAGGCAACTGTCAACAACAAAACACCCCCACTCCCTCACAAATCACCATGACCCACTGAACAACAGCACCTGGGTTATGTAGCCTTCATCCTTGAAGTTCACCTGGCCACAGGATCACCCTTCCCCTTTGTCAACATCTCCCACCTTGTGTGCAAAAGGTGTTCAGCACCCTCAGAGGCCACCTTGACTTGCAAAAACAACAAATCAAAGAGAAATCAAAGCAGGCCAACACAGAAGCCAAGCAAAAAGCCTGCAGGCAGCAAAACAAACCAGAAGAGCCTCCAGTAGATGACTTGAAGTAAGAGTACGTCACAAAGCCCAAGTACTACCACAATGACGTAACAACCAAGGTAGCACTGTAAAACAATGTCACAACAGGATGTGTACCATGTGTGGTACATAACACAGAATAATGCACCACAAACTGATGTGTACTGTCACAGCTCCCGTGTACAGGTGCAGGAGTGGCACGAATCAACCACCCCCACCGTGGTCGAGGTGCCTGCAAGGTCAAACTCACACAGGCCTCTAAGACCCTGGTGGGGAAGGAGGGACAGGTATTGCTATACTGGATAACCGGAATGAGGGGCAGGAGAGGGGGTAGGATTCACACAGGAAAGTAGGAAATGCACAAAAATGTACTCCTCACATCTACACATACACAAATACACCAAACCTGATCATCATGCACATAATAACAAATTACTCAAATAGAAGACAAAGAGAAACTTATCTCTGGGGTGAGTGCTGGCCTCCTGCATCTCAGGTCCAGTAACAGGAGCAGTTTAGTGCTGCAAAGAAAGCCACAGTTACTAATCTGTGCATGCCCATAACACACAAACACACCACCATATATCCCCCAAAGTAACAATCAATCTGGTGTGGATGCTTCGTACCCATACGTAACATTACCCCTGTGATGGTTCATACACAGTCAATGCAGTAAGTCATGCGCCGCTGTGTGCGTTGCAAATGGAAGACCAATGTGTCACGAATCACACAACATGCAATGTTCCCTGGGTAAGCAGCCAGACGCAAATAGCAAGGTATGACTTCAGAACAAGTCATGTTCCACCATGACCCAAATATAGTAGGTAGTGCATGTGTCAAATTCTACATGGTAATGAAATGCACTGCACACGAGTCTGTAGCTTGCTGTCTGTCCCTGTGAGCTGCTTCTTTCCATGTCTTGCAATGCTACATGGCTTATAAAAGTGCCTCAATGGACCATGGTGGACCGGAAGGTATGTGCCACTGGCCCTGCAGGTGCCCCAGACAACTTTCCCATCAACTAGCCATTAGTCCACCAACGCATCTCAGCTGTATTGTGCGCTTCAACGCCAATATTTGTCCAAGCCCTCCGTCAGTGCTGCTACTAAGCATGCATGTGCAACTGGCCAGGTGGATGGTCTGCTGTGTTGTGGCCCCCCTGTGCTGCTCACCTTGCCTGGAGTCCCTTGAAACACGTCAGCTGTTTTCGGATGCATGAGCGCAATCCCTGTGTGTCACGACTCGCTCCCTTCGCTCCCGTTCCCACCGCTTGGGGGCATGATTTGGGGTTTATTCCCTACTGGACTTTTCCTTCGAACATTATGCTACAGTGCAGTGATGAAGTGGGAGCGCTAAATCCCTATTTTCCAGGCTACATCCCTTCCGGATCCATTCCAGGTTTTTGGCAGCCAGCATGCTTCTTTAACCAAATGACTATGCTTCCCAGAATGCCTGGCCCACTGCTCCACCTCCACCCTTGCAGGACAAGGTTGGGTGGAGGATAGGTAACAGCTGTGGCTGCAGGTGCAGCAATCAGCACACCCGAGGCGTGTGCTCGTTAAGCAGCTTTAAAAGCCTCAGTCTTACTTCAGTCCAGCGCTGGTCATCGTTTGCAGTGTTCCTGTTTTTGACTAGTCCCTGGTTCCTGGTTCCTTGCCTTTGTACCTACTTCCTTGTTCCTGTTTTCTTGTTTCCTCCGCCCTGAATTTCGGATTCATGCGCTAATTGATTTCTGCTCCCTTGATTTCCCTTTTTGCCTTCCCCTGTTTGCAGGCAGCAATTCTCAGTGCTTTCCCCTTTTAGATGCAGCCCAGTTTGTCTGTGTTCTATATTTCTTTGACTCTGTCCTTTGCTGCTGTTACCCATTTGCCTTAGCCTTCCTCTTAGTTTAGTTTCCTGTCTTTTCCTTGGAGGGGTAGGGAGAAGTTTGCATAGGTTATTTCGTTTTTCCCTGCTCCTGATCCTTACTTTCTAGAGGATCCATTCCATGTTTTCCATTGCACTTCTGCATCCATTTCCCATTTGATCATTAGGTGTGGTGTGTGGTGGTAGCTAGCTCCTGTGTGAATGCTTATGTTTTCCCCACTAAGTTGTAATCCCTATTCCAACTTAGGTATTTAGTTTTCTGCAGCGGATCACGCTCCGCTGCCTTCCAGTCTCCGCCCTTGCCCTGCGGGCTCTCCACATTGCAGCGGATCTCACTCTGCTGCCTTCCAGCCTCCGCCCTTGCCCTGCGGGCTCTCCACATAGCAGCGGATCACGCTCTGCTGCCTTCCAGTCTCCGCCCTTGCCCTGCCGGGCTCTCTACATTGCAGCGGATCTCGCTCTGCTGATTCCCAGCCTCAGCCCTTGTCCTCTGGGCTCCCTGCCCGGCAGCCTGCCTCATTCCGGCTGCCTTCAGCCCTTGTCCTCTGGACCTCCCTACTTCTCCCATTGCTGTTATAGCCTTTTCTGGGTCCCAGATTCATCAACAGGATTCGTGGGCTAGCTGACATTCAAGAGGTGTATCTCGTCCTCGTGAGTACAGTTCTTAAGTTCCCTTATGTAATACCATCTAGAGTGTTAGTACACAGATCCTGTCATTGCTGGCCCTCCACGTGGGTTTAGCGCTGTCAGTACCTGTAACAGCAATTGGGGGTAAGGTGCTTGCCGACTTTCCTCGCGGTCAGGTGCTTACCCCACATCCCTTTTCATATATTGGTTTTGATGTCACACTCTATTTGCACTCCTGGGTTCTAGCATACCTGAGTCGTTGTTCCTGGGTGCACATTTCCCTTGCCATATTCGCTGCCTTTGTACTCGCCTGACTAATCCTGACAGAATGACCAGCCTAAAATTCCCATTGAATATGGCAAGTTTAAGAAAGAAAGGCAGCAAGGCCTCTAACAAGTTTGTACAGAAAGCTTCCCCTACATTTACCTGTGACAATCAAATCACTAGTCCTGACTCCAATGAACTCCTGGTCACGAATGGGCATTTACGTGCAAAGTATTTTTCCCATAGGATGGCACATCCTACATGGCCTGCTCCTAGTTCTATCTTTGGTTTTGATCCCGATTCTATGTCAGCACAAGCCTTAGCCGCAGAAAACAACACACTGTTAGACTTATTATACGAGAGTACCTCTGTTGTTGAACCCCATGATTCCAGTTGTGCTTCACCTCAGATAGAACAGTTTCATGATACCAACATAAAGAATGGAGGGATTTCTTGCATAACTTCTGTTTTCTACCCTCAGTCTAACGCATACTCTGTTGCACAGGTACAGACTGTAGTCCCTAATGCCAAGAGGTCTAAAGTCAATAGTTTGTTTAAGGGAAACACAGACCAAGTTGGAAAGATAAACTATAAATCACAGAACCTGCAAGCAATAGAGGACAATGTACAATCGATGCATATTCAGATTGCTAGTGCAGGATCCAGTCCTGATGCCACTATGCTTCCCCCTGTGCCTACTGATAGTGATGTACAGTTAATGCAGGGCATGCTAAGAGCTAAACTTGAGGAGTTAAGACAAAAACTCATTTCTGCACAAGAGGAAAATAAAACCTTACACTCTTTACTGAATACACCTCAGACTTTATCTGTTGATGTGGAGGAAGTGAACACTGTTCAGCCCCTGAGGGTAGAGACTTTGGTAAACCATGATATTTGTCGATATGTTAGATCTATTGGGAGTGAAGGTCTTTCGTCTAGCACAGCGCTTAATCTAGGCACAGGTTCTAACAATTGTTCTGCTGTTTATCAGGGATTGCAGTTAGCCGAAGAGTTACAAGCCACTCCTTTACCAAAAATACCCTGTGTAGCAGTTTTTCATAATTCTGAGCTAGCACACATACAAGCTTCTGATTTCCAAACACAATCCACAATGGTGGCATACACAGATTCAGTCACTACCCTAGGCTTAGGCCCTGCTCTTGATACAGCTGCTGAGACTGAAGTAGATGTTAAAGCTGAAGTGGAAAACAATGTTACCTCTGGGTTCACTCTTCCTTCTGCCACTTCTGATCAATACGAACAGTCAGAGACAGTACAGATTTCATGTTCTGATGGACTCATTCCACAGTATACTGAACCAAAGAACCGTCAGGCGGTTCCTGAACTGTTGATTGATAATCTGCCTCTTTCAGAAGCTAAAACAGAGGAATGGACAATAGACGAAATCCTGATTAACAGAGACTTTACTATGGTGATTCCACTGATTGATTTGGACTTCTACAAAGAAAAAGACTCTGTGTCACCCACTAAAGAAAGGGACTGCAAGGGTACAGCTCAGTCTTTGGTTACTGGTGCCAAGGAGTCTACTGCCCTAAAGGTGCCCTTCATTCCTGAGCCACCGATGGGTCTGTCAACTTCTGAGACTTCTGTCTGTCCTCCTACAACCATTGACTCTTCTATAATTCAATCCACAGCCCTGCCGTCATCTTTGGCACACCTGTCTTCAACCAATGAACCGCTGCCATGTCTGCCATTTACTCAAGAGCCAGTCCCAAAGACCTGGACATGTTTGTATCCAGCCACCGAGATTGCTCCAGCTTGCATGCCTTCAGCCTCAAGGTTTCCCCTGACCTGCCTGTCTTCAGCTACAGTGACTCATCCTGCAGATCATCCTTCAGCTTTAGAGCCTCCGGTAGTCCATCAAAAGAGCATGTCTTCAGTCCCGGAGTATACTGAGTATTTGCCTTCAGTTCATGAGACACCTGTATCCTGCATAGCCTCGCTGCCAATATCAGAGGTATACCTGTCTACACCAAAAGATTCGGCTGTGTTTTCTTCTGCGCCAGCGATTCCTCCTGAATCCCAACCATTTACAGTCGATGAACGTCTAGCCTGCCTTTCTTTTGCTTCAGGAGGAGCACCAGAATGCCTGCCTTTTCCACAAGACGATTCTTCCAACTGCTTCATTTTAGCATCAGTGCCTCCTAAAGATGCAGCATCAGAGTTTGAGACTTTTGCCAGCTCCCGCTTCAGAGTCATCAAGCTGGACCAAGTGGTGAGTCAGAACCACTCACTTGGGTGTGCACAAGGGGTGGTGCAGACCGGCGTATTACCTACAGGACTTGTGCAACAGAATTCCGCCAAGAAGCACCAGTCGGGTGCTAGTAGCCAAAGGAAGGGAATGACTGCTGCAGTTCAAGATGTGTCTGTTATTGCTCCTTCTGCGAGTCTGCCTGAAATACCAAGTACTGCGTCTATCACACCTATCAGGATGCCAAACATCCCTGCTGTGGTATCCCACGTGAAACAAGGTGGCTACACGACTGTCACCAGGAGTACTAGCCTTGTACAACCCATTGGACTTTCAGGTCTCCAAGGCGTAGAACATGTGCAGTCAAACCTAAGTCACTTTCAACCAAAAGCCTTTTCCCAGATGGATGACAGAAGGAATTCTGAACCTCTACCTCAGCCATCACCTTCTTTAATGGCTGAGCATAAACCTTTCCTGAAGCCAGCATTTTCCTCACCTCCCGCATGTCCACTCTCGGCAGAAAGGCTAACAGAACTTCTACCATTGCCTAAGGCACGTTGCACCAGCCTGCCTCTCTCCTCAAAGACTTATAAGGGTCCACTCCCAGTGACTGAGCTTCCTGGACCTTCCAACTCTGCTTCTGGTCCTGCAAGTCCTTCATGCCTTTCTTCGAACCATGTGTCTCTTCCTCATCAGAAACCACCGTTTCCAGCAGTACCACCTCCAAAGACAAAACACTCCTATCATGGAAGTCCATCTGCCTTTGTCCACAGACCACCATTTCCATCAGTGCCACCTCCAAAGAAAAAGCGCTTCCATCATGGAAAGAAGACGGCCGTAGGAGGGGGCATACTGTCACGACTCGCTCCCTTCGCTCCCGTTCCCACCGCTTGGGGGCATGATTTGGGGTTTATTCCCTACTGGACTTTTCCTTCGAACATTATGCTACAGTGCAGTGATGAAGTGGGAGCGCTAAATCCCTATTTTCCAGGCTACATCCCTTCCGGATCCATTCCAGGTTTTTGGCAGCCAGCATGCTTCTTTAACCAAATGACTATGCTTCCCAGAATGCCTGGCCCACTGCTCCACCTCCACCCTTGCAGGACAAGGTTGGGTGGAGGATAGGTAACAGCTGTGGCTGCAGGTGCAGCAATCAGCACACCCGAGGCGTGTGCTCGTTAAGCAGCTTTAAAAGCCTCAGTCTTACTTCAGTCCAGCGCTGGTCATCGTTTGCAGTGTTCCTGTTTTTGACTAGTCCCTGGTTCCTGGTTCCTTGCCTTTGTACCTACTTCCTTGTTCCTGTTTTCTTGTTTCCTCCGCCCTGAATTTCGGATTCATGCGCTAATTGATTTCTGCTCCCTTGATTTCCCTTTTTGCCTTCCCCTGTTTGCAGGCAGCAATTCTCAGTGCTTTCCCCTTTTAGATGCAGCCCAGTTTGTCTGTGTTCTATATTTCTTTGACTCTGTCCTTTGCTGCTGTTACCCATTTGCCTTAGCCTTCCTCTTAGTTTAGTTTCCTGTCTTTTCCTTGGAGGGGTAGGGAGAAGTTTGCATAGGTTATTTCGTTTTTCCCTGCTCCTGATCCTTACTTTCTAGAGGATCCATTCCATGTTTTCCATTGCACTTCTGCATCCATTTCCCATTTGATCATTAGGTGTGGTGTGTGGTGGTAGCTAGCTCCTGTGTGAATGCTTATGTTTTCCCCACTAAGTTGTAATCCCTATTCCAACTTAGGTATTTAGTTTTCTGCAGCGGATCACGCTCCGCTGCCTTCCAGTCTCCGCCCTTGCCCTGCGGGCTCTCCACATTGCAGCGGATCTCACTCTGCTGCCTTCCAGCCTCCGCCCTTGCCCTGCGGGCTCTCCACATAGCAGCGGATCACGCTCTGCTGCCTTCCAGTCTCCGCCCTTGCCCTGCCGGGCTCTCTACATTGCAGCGGATCTCGCTCTGCTGATTCCCAGCCTCAGCCCTTGTCCTCTGGGCTCCCTGCCCGGCAGCCTGCCTCATTCCGGCTGCCTTCAGCCCTTGTCCTCTGGACCTCCCTACTTCTCCCATTGCTGTTATAGCCTTTTCTGGGTCCCAGATTCATCAACAGGATTCGTGGGCTAGCTGACATTCAAGAGGTGTATCTCGTCCTCGTGAGTACAGTTCTTAAGTTCCCTTATGTAATACCATCTAGAGTGTTAGTACACAGATCCTGTCATTGCTGGCCCTCCACGTGGGTTTAGCGCTGTCAGTACCTGTAACAGCAATTGGGGGTAAGGTGCTTGCCGACTTTCCTCGCGGTCAGGTGCTTACCCCACATCCCTTTTCATATATTGGTTTTGATGTCACACTCTATTTGCACTCCTGGGTTCTAGCATACCTGAGTCGTTGTTCCTGGGTGCACATTTCCCTTGCCATATTCGCTGCCTTTGTACTCGCCTGACTAATCCTGACACTGTGCATCTGCTTGCGCACACATGCGCATGTCGGCACCACCAAATGTGTCCAGCTTCCAGACGTCCAATGGCCCATGTCTGCTGGCAAAGGTGGTCTGGGGGCTCATCCCCCTGAAAAAAGCGCATGAAACACATGATTAATGCTTTAAAATCATCTGTGTGCGTCTCTTCAGGCATTACATGACTGGACCATGTCAGAGACGTACATCACAAATCACAACATCAGCCCGTCTTTCATAGGCAAACTGTTGAACACACCATCTACGCCATGAATTGCAACAAGCACATGTACAGTATAGATAATAAACATACTACACAATGAATAGCAATGAATGTACACATCAATCATGAAACCCCCCATCTAGCGAATGAAGAACAGTGGTCAATAACCCCCCTATGATCCCCACTAGACATGCCGCAGATATGACAGTCCAGAGCCCTTTTGTAATAGGGATGGTTACACCGAACCATCCTTGCGAGCCAATGGATAAGGGAAGCAGGAGTGGCATATCTGAGTCAAGGACCCCAAGCTGTAAACACATACACAAGACAAGCTTGAAGGGCCCAGCTGGAACAGAAAGTGGATGCTCTCAAAAGCCACAAAGCACCACACCGTCATATGAAAGCACAATAGACAAACAATTTTAAACTATATGAACTAATTACACTAACTATGAAAAAGCTACATTACCTATTTAAGCTAACTATCAAATTGAAACTAAACTAACTAAACTAAAAGAAAAATCAAAAATGGCCACATACGACCCGGGGGATGGGGGGTCGGCACCCAGGAGGGGGGAGGTACAGGGTGCTGCTCAACACCCACATGCGATGATGTTGAGGAAAAAAAAAACTCCATGGGCTCAATGCCTGCAGAGCCCGACCTATGTGGGAGATAGACTGTCGTCCGAGTCTGGCTCTTCCTGGAAAGGAGGACGTGGCACAGGAGCCTGACCATGCCTAGCCGCAGCTTTCCCCTCGTCGGCAGCAAGTCTGCCGAACGGGTGAGCCTGGTTCTGTGCGGCGATCACACGTAGGTCTGCATGCAGGACCTCCCGTGATACACGTGCTTCCTCTTGCAAGGTAGCACGTGTAACACAGAGTTCCTCATGCAAGCCCTAGCTGGACAACTGCTGCACCACCCGGCAAGCATGTAGCTCAGCCGAGATGGTACGCTCAAGCTGCGCAAACCTCTCCTCTGCCCACTCCCTCTGGGACATCATAAGGACACCCAGAGTGGATCTGAGGGAAGCATACTCTTGCCTCAGGGACTCCATGTGTGCCTCTGCATGAGCAGCAATTGCTTTACGCAGAGATGACATTTCAGCCTGGCGTGCCCTGTCTGAGGCCGCCATGCCCAGCCTGAGCGAGCAGGTCATGGACCGTGCCGCCTGCTGCTGGAGAAGCACCTGCCTAGCAGGGGGGAGCACGGATTGGGCCACACGCTCCATGCTCTGAGCGATGTTCTCCATTGCTGCCCCCTGCCGTTCAGAATTGGCAGTCATGTCTTGCTCCCACTCAGTATACTGCGGTTGCGCGCGGCAACCGTGTTGCTGGGCTTGACCCCTGCGGGACCCAAGGACTGGGTGTCCTCGTTGTGTTGGCACCGCCCGCGGCTGCACAACTACATGCCCCCGTCAACGTGATGGCCCAGGCACATCAGTGACTGGTGTGGAGGGGGACCCTGCGTCCCGATCCACCACAGGCGGAGGTTCCAAGACTGTCTGACCCCTCAGTGCAGGTGTCGCAGACAGAGGAGTGTCCACATCAGAATCACTCACCCCTGACATATGGACCTGATGCTCGTCCAACTCGACATGGACGTCAGAGTGGTCATCAGTGCTGGACTCGTTACCAGCCAGAGACAAGATGGACTGTAGCACATGTGGGTTTTCGTGGTCTACCACCCCACTACCCCCACTTGTGCCGGTTTGCTGTAGTGATAACAACCCTGTGCTGGCATGACAACACCATCCTCTGGCTCCATTGCGTCATCATCTGAAAGTAGAGAGAAATAAGGTCACTACACATGTTAGAAGCTCACAACACACACACACAGACACCAAACACATCAAGCAGACATGTCACACACAAAATAGAACCTGCCATGCATGCTGGGTCAACTTGAAATTGCTTCTGTGATTAGGCATGTCAAAAGGTGTCAATTTGCACTGAAGTGGGTCAATGCAGTGCAGCAAATATGTACGTTACTCACTATCTGCATGTACAAGAACTTCATGATGTGTGTCATAAAATGTGAAGGCAGTGCAAGGTCAACTTCAGGCATCACGCGCAATGTTAATTCAATGGGTAGCATGTCTACAAGCAAACCACCCCTCCCTCCAAGTGCAAATGCAGGGATGCCTAGCATGGTATCAAAAGGCTGAATATAGAACTGTGTATTGACAGACAGTGTTGACTAGCATCAACACAGCAAATGATGATGGGACAGTAAGCAGGACACATGATGAAACATCTGGAGTACACCCACGTGTGAAGAAGACACTACACCAGTTGGACGGAGTCATTGGCCATTAAACAGGCTGAGGCCTGTGACACACACAGACTGCCAGGCCCTAAACATGTGTGAAACGCAGTACTGAGCAACAGTGGACATAGGAAGGCTGATGAAATGCCATGCAATGTATGTCACCCAGGACTTGTATTACAGTGATCATCCAGTTAAGGACACATAGGGGGATGCGTGGAATGCACATGGAGCATGAATGGGCACTCATGTCCCTGCGGGGCATCTGACCTTTGCACAGTACAAGTGAGATACCCTGCATCAAGTACTAAGGATGTACCACACAGCCTTGTGGCACAGTCTGGCAGATTGGCCGCTGGAAGTTAGCATCTACACAGGACGCATGAACAGGGAAGTACCCAACGGCAATATTGAAGCAGACCAGTGCAAAGGTGGAATTGGGGTGCAGAGCGGGGGGTGGAGGGGCAAGGGAGCATGCCTACATGGAGTACCCGCATGCAGGCAGAGGACACATGCACGTCACTCATGCTATGACATTGTCCCTGGGCTGAGAGGAGGGTCACCCCACACTACATGCAGAAGGGCCAGTGAGCTGGAACATGGACCAGAGGGGCATACTGGTAACCAGCATGTGAGTAGGGTGCAATAGTGGTGATGCAGACAGTCCCTGTCTGCTCCACATGTCCACCATCCAGCAGAGCAGACATGCATCAGGGAAGCATTGCATTACTTGCACATCAGAACCATGTACACGGAGTACCCGCATGCAGACAGAGGACACATGCACGTCACTCATGCTATGACATTGTCCCTGGGCTGAGAGGAAGGTCACCCCACACTACATGCAGAAGGGCCAGTGAGCTGGAACATGGACCAGAGGGGCATACTGGTAACCAGCATGTGAGTAGGGTGCAATAGTGGTGATGCAGACAGTCCCTGTCTGCTCCACATGTCCACCATCCAGCAGAGCAGACATGCATCAGGGAAGCATTGCATTACTTGCACATCAGAACCATGTACACGTGACATGTAGTGGCAGTCATGCACAACACATCACACAAGTAAAACACACACGTCCTCAACAAACACTCATGAACACTCACTGGACTGTGCATCAAAGTCTGGCATCTCTCCCACTCCTTCGACCGATTCAGATGGTATGAACTCGGCAACAAGTGACTCGTGCGGAGTGAGGTCTTCCTCCTCTGGTGCAGGCCCACTGCCAGTCACCAGAGTCAAGTTGTAATTTGAGGCACGCTTAGCCTTAGCGCTGCATTTGAGGTCATTCCAACGCTTTTTGCACTCTTGGCCGTGCGCACCTCATGGCCGAATGCACTCACATGTTCTGCAACTTGCTTCCAGTGGGTATCACGGTGGGCAGCTGTAGTCTGACAATTAGCACCCACTAGCATGTCACGGCTGTGGTCCCGCACGTAGTCCACGAGGAAGTCCAGTTCCTGTTTGCAGAAAGGCTTCTTCCTCGACGTGCAGGAGGTCGTGGCTGTGTGTGGGGTCCCAGCCTGTGCTGCAGGTGCAACCTTCCTCCTCTTGGATTGTGTCGCAGACCCTGGCTGGCTAATGCCACCCTGATCAGTATGGGCAGTGGGTTCGGTGGATTGAGCCAAGGGAGTGGCAGGTGGAGGGACGACCAAAGGCCTGACTTGTGTCAGTGGCAGCTGGGCGCCCTCTAATCTGGTTGGCAGACTCACAACCGGGGTGTTGTTGGGTGCATCTGCCCCTGCACTTGCCAACACCCGGCTGTTCGGGGCAGCAGATGACATAACTGCCCCAGGGACACGTGTATTGGTCAGGGCGGCCCTACGTGCCCCTACGGTTTCCCTCCTGGCCTGTTGGAAATCTTCCAAGGGCTCTTCAAGTGCCAACGCAGCCTGCGCTGGCAGACCCTGAGCCTGAGTGGTGGTGTCCACAGCTGCACCTGCAGCTACCATTACCCTTGGGCCCGTGGCAGTCGATGAAACGGACTGCCGGGTCACACGAGCGCCAGTGCCAGATGCAGAAGCTGCATCTCCCGGAACCACAGGGGGTGGTGGCATGACTGCACCGACACATGGCACAACAACGTGCTCAAGTGGGGCACCCCTACCTCTTCCCCCTCTGAGGCCACCCTGGACACCCTGGAGTCCCCCTACTCCCTGGTCACCCCGGCCACGTCCCTGACCACGCCCGCCACAAGGAAGACACCCAGCTGAGGCACCCCTCACCTTTGGCGGCCTCCCAAATATGGCACAGATGTAGTAGTGCCGGCACAGATGGAGTAGTGCCAATGGGAGGTGTACACCACAATTGACCTGGGCAATTGGGGTGAAGGGGGTGGGATGCAAGATGTTAACAGCTCCCCTGCACCTGCAAGGCTGTATGTGACCCCGGTGATGTAGTGACGGGTCACGCAATGCTCAGGTACCCCAAAACTGCAGTAAAACCGTGCACGCAACCCTGCAGCCTACGTGCGTGGAATCAACCTCCCGCAGTACGCGGTGGCACCCAGTAACACGAAAAACGTGTACGCGTGGGACACGCAAGCTACTATGACCTCGTAAACAGGTGTGATACACAGGGGCACCCGCAGTGGGAAAAATAGCGTGCGCGACTCACCGTCTGACTAGCGCGATGCAGAAAAACACGCGTAGCCAATACCCCCGCCAAAAGAAGAGATACATCCTTGATAGCTGTGAAGTTGTGATGGCGCGCGAAACAACACGAAGCAGCAACACACGTCAGTCTCCACGAAAGGCACGTACAGCGAATTGCTGGCCCCGCTCACCTTTAACCCGTGCTGAGGGAAACGCCTGCGCGCGTCATGTCATTTACACGCGTAGGCCCTTTCCTCAGATTACACGCATTCACACGTGGACGTGCAGTTTTTTCACGCGCGCTGTACAACTATGCCCACGTCATGAGGGAAACGCCTGCGCTCGTAACGTCACAGACGCGCTTACGCGCTAAGGGCCTTTCCTCGAATTACACGCTGACATGCAATCTTTTCACGTGCCAAATCACTCCGTATCAAGCTGGCCATGCGAAAACACACAGA
Organism: Ambystoma mexicanum; assembly: GCF_040938575.1. Taxonomy (NCBI): domain Eukaryota; kingdom Metazoa; phylum Chordata; class Amphibia; order Caudata; family Ambystomatidae; genus Ambystoma; species Ambystoma mexicanum. The sequence continues at coordinate 1,314,898,207 of NC_090922.1, read as the reverse complement.
AGACCACGCTCCTGCCCAGAAGGCCGAATTACTGCCCCCCAGAACCCCGAGCACGCTCCCACCTGCCATCTGCTGCTGTCTGACTGCCTGCTGCCCACATGCCCTGCTATTTGCTGCCTGCACGTCAGCCAGGGGTGCAGTTGTGGTGACCACCCCTGCTGGAACCGAAGACTCCCGACTGGGATACCATCGCTCCACAGCCCAGCCCCAGGACCCAGTTGCCCACCCACTCCTGCCTCTGGGGTTGCCATGTCGGGCACAACAACATCTGGCACCACTGGCAACCCCCAGCCAGAGAGGCAGAGGGCCACCAGCTTCAGTGCCAGGGAAGTTGGTGTCCTGGTGGAGCAAGTCCTGGGGCAGTATTATGCCCTCTTTGGAAGTTTGCGCGCCTACTATGAAGGACGGACCAGGATCTGGATGGACATCGTGACTGCCATCAACGCGGAGGGGGTGGCAGTCCGCGACTTACAACATGTCAAGAAGCGCTGGGAGGACTTCAGGTCCAGGACCCTCAACAAGGCCCGGCGCCTCTCGAAGGCAGTGGATGCCAAGGGTCGCTGGGGCCACCTGTCCGACCACCAAATGAGGGTCCTGGAACGCATATGCCCAGCGCTCCACGTCCCGGTCCTTGAGAGGCAGACCCGTCTGGCGTCGAGCGGTAAGTGTACATGCATACTGATTGGACGCTGTGCATGTCGTGATGTGCCAGTAGTGTGCAGGTTACACATGTGTTTTTGTAGGGCCATGTAGGGATGTTTATGAACATGGGCGTGAGGCTGCCACATGTGAGTCCTCTCAGGTGTGAGACACATGGATGGTGTATGTGTTGGTAAGCATGCTGGGCAAATGCAGGTGTGGGAGCACACATTTTTGAATTTCTGTGTATGTACGTTGGCATGGTTGTGGTGTCACACATGGATGGTGGTTCCTGCTGCATGTATCTGCACTGTGTACATGTGCATGTGTGTGTATTTGACAAGTGTGTAACTGTGATGCATCTTGGATGCATGTGACACTGACATGTAAAAGGCTGAATGCCAGATGTGACATGGATGGCGATCTCATCACTGTGACAGTTGGTGGACATGTACACATGCATGTAAGTGTGGTGGCATGTGTGCATGTGTTGTGCACTCCCAGTGTTTCATGTGACGTCAGGCTCACCTTCGGATGCTCATGCTGTTGTATGTGTATGGATGGTGCTGGCTGGTGCAATATTGCTGTGGAATTGCTCATGTGTGTGAGTACAAATGACATGTGTGTTGGGGAGTGTGATGCCATGTCTGAAGTATGACACTGCCACTCATGTACAACTGTCATGTGTGTATCAGTCCATTGTACAGTGCTCTGATGCCTGTGTTTTATCTCTCCCTGTCTGCAGCGTCAACTGATGAAGAGGGCGGAGAGGGTGCTGTGGAGCACAGTGACAGGGATCAAACCACCAGCCGGAGACGCAAGGCCCGGCTCCCCTCCCAGATTGTCATCTCGTCGGGGAGTGAGGAGTCTGGTGCCGCGTCCTAGGCCGCAGCTGCCGAGGGTAGATCCAAGAGGCGGAGGTCGGAGGTGGACCCCTCGGCAGCAGAAGGGGCAGCTGAGACCCCACAGGGTCCAACGGAGGAAGATGGCACGGAGTCATCCAGGTTGGTGGGGGTTTGGTGGAGGAGGAAGCTGCGGAAGGGACACACACAGGGTCTGGAGGTGGGAAATCCACTGGTGCTAGTGGTGCCGTGCAGGGGCAAGGGACAGGAGGCAGCACAGGCAGCCGCGGAGGTGCCTGTGTGTAATCCTGTCCCTGATCCTGTCACTGCATCATCTGGCACCAGCAGGGATGCCTACGTCCAGACCCCTTTTCAGGGAGGGGATGAGCGCACAACAACTGGCCTTCCTCTCCCTGCGGACGTGGTTATCCGGGACCGTGTTGAGCCTGTCCTGGCTGGGATGGCGTTGCGTCAACGGGGCATGCAAGGTGACCTGCAGTCTTTTCGTGGAGAGACTGCACGTCGTCTCGCATACCTCTTTCACCACGTTGACCTACTGGGACGTGTCACCGGTGCTGGATTCCTTCGTGTGCTGGACCTTCTTGCGACCCCCTCCTCACCTGAACCCCCTACGCGCCAGTCGTCCTCCATGTCATCTTCTCACCCATGTATCACCTGGGTACCCTGTGGAGCTGCCTCTGACCCAGCGGCCAGGCTGGTGCAGGAGACATCCCTGCCAAAGTCAGGAGTCGGACGTCCAGCAGAGGTGGCCACCACGACAACTGCACCCCAGCCGGAGGAGGACGTGCAGGCAGCAAGAGCCATGGCGCAGGCACAGGCACAGACACAGCAGCAGCAACATGGTGGGAGCAATGATGGCTCGGGGCCTTCAACATTGGAAGGGCAGGCATCGGCCATAGGGCAGGAGGACCCAGGATTTCAAGTGTCTTCCGTGTGGCAGCGGTTGGGCCACGCCATAGATGCGGAGCGGCAGCGGGCAGAAGAGGCACGGCTCACAATGGTCAGGGCGGAGAACTCCATGCGGAGGGCCCTGAGGCAGGCTGAGTGCCTCGTGGCAATTCGCAGGGAGTTGGAGGTGAACAGGTCATCGTCCCTGCAAACCCTCTGGGCCATGGAAGAGGACCGCCTCCAGGACAGTGAGGGGGAGTTCGATGATGCCCTGGCCTGGGACATCCAAAAGTGAGCCGTTGGACTAGCCTGCTGCCATTGTAAATAGTTTTTAGAGTTAGGTTTCATTTTCCTTTTCCTTTGATTTGTGGTGAATGGACTATGCCACACACATTTGTATATAGTTATTTTATTAGGTAGTTTCTTAGGTAGGTTTTGTTTCTTTCGTTGGGCTCATGGACCCTTGACAATGGATTGTACATAGTTGGACAATGGATTTATTTGAACTTTTTTATTTGATTTTGAACATGGATTAATGGATTTTTCTTTTGGACAATGGATGTACATAGTTGGACAATGGATTATTTTGAACTTTTTCTTTTGATTTCACCATGGATCAATGGATTTTTCTTTTTACGTTTCCTTTGGATTTGCGTTGGTGTAGGGAGAGTTTTGACTATTTTTCTGCTGGCAGGTGCCCCTCACTGCTGGGGGCTGGGGGTGCTGGGGGACATGAGTGAGACATGAGTGGGGGCCTGCTGGCAGGTGCCCCTCACTGCTGGGGGGTAGGGGTGCTGGGGGACATGAGTGCGTCATGAGTGGGGGCCTGCTGGCAGGTGTCCCTCACTGCTGGGGGTGGGGGTGCTGGGGGACATGAGTAGGACATGAGTGGGGGCCTGCTGGCAGGTGCCCCTCACTGCTGGGGGGTAGGGGTGCTGGGGGACATGAGTGGGAGCCTGCTGGCAGGTGCCCGTCAATGGTGGGTGGGTGGGGGTGCTGGGGGACATGAGTCAGTGATCACTAGTGCAAGGTGACATGTGGCTTGGCTGGGGGGCATGCCCTGTCAATCTGGAAAAGTGAATACCCTTCATTTGAATGACAGACGTAACTCGATGGCCGAAGGCCAACCGTCTTATGCACCGAATTATAGAAATACAGACTGCTATGCTTGACGAACAAGTGGCCATTTTAAACGTAGCAAGAATCGCCATTTTGCTTGTTAACCATTGCTCATTGCTTTCTGTCTAAAACTGCTTTGCAGCTTGCAGTTCTTGCGAATTCTGCTTACTCTGCTCAACTGTTAACATTGTTGTCTGAATACGAAAGGGCAAGGTCGCGGGACTGAGGAGTTTGTTGAAACTCCTCATGAGTAGCCCAGAAAGGAATGCCCACGCTCCCTCTCTGTAGCCTTGAGGGAGAGCTGCAGGTCATTTAATCATTTCACAGCTGCCAGCCAGTCTCGTACTGTGGTAGAATATGTTAGAATAAAACAGCTAAAGGCTTGAATTATGCTCTTCTTACGGCCCCCTTTGCAAAACCCTTTAGAGAGTGTCGGCTCCCAGGACACGAATAGTACCTCATAGATAGCAAAGCTTGGAATGTGGCTCTTCCCCCGTGTGCAGCTTGCTTCCAAGAATAGAAACACTGTGTTCTGTTCAACAACTAAAAGATGCCTCCGCACTTTCTAATTGCACATTGTTACTAGAATAGACATCGAAAGTATCATAATTGTCATACCCGTCGGAAATGTCCATCGTCATCCCGAGTTCAAAGAAACTTAATAAAGGGGGGTGTTAAACATGACATAGCTGATTGTATGATATGCATTTTGTATATATGTAACTGATGTACGTAATTCGCTCTCTTGCATCCTTCGAGGTCTAGAAAACTCACATCGTGGGGCGTGAGACCACAGTTGGCCAATTGGGACTATTTTTGCTTGCAATAAACCCTAGCATTGGGAATTTGAACCTCGTGTCTGGCGCATCTTTTCGTGTATGGTTATTGCCTTGTTTCAATATCACGAGGGACTCCTAGGGGCCCCTTTCAAGATGGCGCCCGAATAGGGACCCTCCCCCACTTGCCCCATCGTATACGTTGTAACGGAGTAAAGGCGGAAGAACGGCAAGGACGGGATGATCGAGCCGGGATCAAGAGGTGTACGGGGCGACCTGTAGAAGTGAGGAGAGATTCCTTCACAGATCTGCACACATCTGATCCCTGATCGACGTACCGGGCCAGAGGGCAAAGGAGGCGAGGGTCCCGAAGCGAGGCAGAGGCCAGAGAAGCGCAGACACGATGTTGGGAGAGGTTGCGTCAGGACAGGCGACTTGTTTTATCAGATGAGTCATTCCCCGATTCAAACGAAAACCTGATTTTTGGTAGAGTGTTGATTTTGCAAATTCAAAGGTCCAGGTAAAGGTTAGCTAACCAAAGGGGAAGGTTAAAAACATGCCTGGAGTACTGTCCACTTTAGCGGGGCTTTTCCGCTGCGGTAGACAGTCCTTGGAATATGGCCACAGTGCACCGCCTGGGGGAACCCCGGCTTATGACATGTATGCAAAATATGGTGTGGGTGCGATAATATTTTGTGAAATTTGGCATAGTCAAACTAGAAAGCAACAGGACCATCAGTGGCCGATTAATGGTAGCTTTGAGATTGCGATGATAGATAACGTAGAAAGGGTGTTGATAAGGAAAAAAGCGCGACCCGCAGCTTTTGAGACTGTCAAAGATTGGAGGAGGGAAGCAATGCTCCTACTTAGGAGTGGAGAGAAGCATGCGCATAGGCACAAATCGAAGCTTGAGGTAGCAGAAGAAAAGGAGAAGGAGGAGTGGACGGCAAGTCTAAGACGGGAAGGGAGACGTGAGCAAATGAACATAGAAGGAATATACCCGCAGCGGGAACTACACATAGCAGACGAATTAATGGAACATTTGCTAACTAATACGGGTCGAGGCCCAAAACCAGAATCGAAACCAAACACACCAGTAGCGACTGCGCAGGCCCAACCAGTAGCTCTCATACCCCCTCCCAAAGTGCAAGCACTTCCCCTCACGCAAGCATTAACCCAAGCCCCACCCACAGCTCGAGCCCTCCCACAAGCGCAGACTGCAGACAACACAATTTCCCAGCACCCAGGAAGGCCCTTCACAGATGCCACCTGTGTCACTTGTCCTATCCGCACCTCCCGCTCCAGAGACAGATTCAGCACCATCCGCCCCTCCCGAAGTCGAAATTGTGATCGGGGAGGCGAGAGGCGGGGCTGAAGGAAGAGGATTTTGACAGGTAACACGCAGCGCGATCAGCAAAGAAAGAAAGATTGAATTACAGAAAGAGGCAGAAAGGTACATAGAAGGAAACGATGGGACTGCAGCATTGGCCTCATTGTATGGGTACCGAAGAAGCAACGAGAGACAGGTAGTGTTGGAATGCATGGTGGAAATTTTGGTGGGAGAATGGAAAAAGATACTTGGGAATTTACCACCACAACGATTGTTAGATTTGAATAAGTTAGCACGCAGTGAGCAAAGAGATGAGGATGTAAGAAAACATGTGTACAAACTCATTGAACTGAAAAATGAAATGGAAGATAGATATGCTGAAATGTTTGCTACACCTGAATATAGTAGTGAGTGTATTAAGAAAGGTAGGAAGGAGGCGTCGAGATTGTATATGCAAAAATCGTGGCCGAGAGTTTTTTCAGGTGGTGCAAAGCATTTGCCCGTACCGGGACAAATAGGTGATAAACAAAGATTGCAGGCATGGGTGGTGGAAACAATGCGATGGATGTCGAACAAAAGAACGTCAGTGAAGGAAGTAAGTGAGACATGTAATGGGTACCCATTGGAGATGAGAAAAGAAGCAATGCGAACGATAGTAGGAGTGTTACTGCAGCAGGTCATTGGATACAATAGAGGTAGAGGAAATGCACGAGGCAGGGGAAATTTGAATAATATGCACGGGGTGTCATTGGGAGTAAATCAATGTGCATACTGTAAGGAGGAAGGACACTGGCGAGCGCAATGCCCGCACCTACAGAATAGAGGTGGGTTTGGCCAGAGAAGGCCTCATAGAGGACATCAGGGGTCAAATGGCCCAAGCAGAAATAGCATGCAGCAGCAGCAGGGATATACCAATGGAGGTACTCAAAACCAATCCTATGGTCAAAACCAAGCGCAACAGAACCAGGCATTGAACCAAAGTGTTCCGAACCAAAATCAGGGCGGGCAGGGCCAACAGAGAAATGATCAGAGTGGAGGACACCAAGGGGGAAATGGGAATATTTTTGATACACAGCCAAACACGTATTATAGCAGCAGCGGTGACTACACATCGGACGATGTGTTATTTTCGCAATCGGACAGCCCACGGCAGGGGTCGGAACCAGTGTCTATTCCCGTGAATCAGAGAGGACCCTACGTAGAAATGAGAGTCGGGAATAAGGAGCACTGTTTCCTTGTAGATACTGGGGCGCAGAAGTGTTTGATAGACCACCACTTGGTTCTGGAGATCCCACTGTTGGGGCAAAAGAATGTTTCTGTAGGGTTCGCAGGTACACCAGTAATTAACCCCATGTCCGAAGCTGTCCCGATTACAATAGGACCATTTACGGAACTGTGTCCATTTCTTCTGACAGAAAATTGTGGGGAGAACTTGCTAGGATTAAATTTGTTGAGAAAATTGGGGGCAGTTATACATTGTACGGCAGATGGGGTGTCCCTCACAATTTGGCCTCACAATGCACCGGTGACAGAATTTATGTCAAAAGCGTTACCATAAGAGCTAGGTAGAGTACCAACCTGTCTGTGGGCAATGCATGATAACGATGTAGGATGCTTGAAAATAGAGCCAGCAAAAATAACTTTGAAAGAAGGTGTTACATTACCACGAATTCCCCAGTATAAAATTTCTGTTGAAGGTGAGAAGGGATTAAATAGTATTGTTACTCACCTGGTGAGATTGGGGGTGGTTGAAGAAATTGCAGGTAGCACATGCAACAGCCCGATTCTTCCAGTTTACAAGAAAGGAGGCAATGAAGTACCATATCGTTTCATAATTGATCTGCGCGCATTGAACAAAGTGGTAGACCCACAATTCCCTTTGGTCCCAGATGTCACAACAATACTGACAATGATACCGGCCACTGCAGAATACTTTAGTGTAGTTGATTTGAAGAACGCGTTCTTTAGACTTCCAGTGGATAAAAGCAGTAGATATCTGTTCACGTTCACTCTAGGAGGTCGATCATTCACATTCACACACATTCCACAAGGATACACAGAAAGGCCGAGCATTTACAGCAGAGCGCTAAAAGAGCAGCTAGACATGTTAGAATTACCCAAAGGTTGCGTACTCTTGCAGTACATAGATGACTTATTACTAGCTGCTGACACAAAAGAGATCTGCAAAGAAAGTACTATATTACTATTGACACACCTAGCCATGGTCACAAGGCGAGTTTGAAGAAATTCCAGTATAATCAAAAGGAGGTGTCTTATTTGGGTTACCTACTTTCGAAAGAAGGGAGAAGATTAACACCAGAACGCATAGAAAGTATTTCTAGTATGCCTATTCCAAAAACTCAAAAAGGAGTGAGAACTGTAATAGGCATGGCCTCTTATTGTCGGCAGTGGATCAGTAATTTTGCGTTGATTGTGAAGCTGATGATAAAGTTAACTAAAAAGGATGCAGTGATGCCTTTACAGTGAGATGAGGAATGTCAGAAAGCGTTTGAGCAATTGAAAGCTGCATTGTGTGCTGCGCCAGTTTTAGGCACTCCTAACTATAAAAAGATCTTTAGACTATTTGTGAGCGAGAGTGAAGGATGTGCATTGGCGGTTTTGACACAGGAACAAGGTGGAAGAAATAGGCCGTGCGGCTATTATTCTTCCGCGCTGGACCCTGTAGCGCATGCACTACCACGATGTTTGCGATCCGTCGCAGCAGCTGCTGCATCAGTGAAACAAACGGAAGGAATGGTATTGGGGCACACTTTAATTCTGATGGTGCCACATGCCATAGACGTTCTATTAAACAGAACACAGACGCAACACCTCACCTCTGCTAGACTAACAAGATATGAGCTCATCTTGTTCGCACCCCACATCCAAATTATGAGGTGTAGCGCATTGAATCCTGCAGACTTAATGCCACTGCCCATAGCAGAAATTGGTGACAACGAATCACCACCTCATGATTGTTTAATGGTCACTGAAGAAGAAACAAAGGGAAGAGTTGACTTGAGCGACATCCCACAGAAAGAGCCAGATGGGGAGTTGTTTTGTGATGGCTCTTGTTTTAAATTACCCGATGGCACATCAACGGCCGCATATGCAATTACTACCCTAGAGAGTGTTGTAGAAAGCAGAAGAATCCCCTACAATGTGAACTCTCTGAGAATTTGAACGTGAATATTTATACTGACAGCCAGTACGCCTTTGGCGTGGTTCATAACTTTGGCCGACTCTGGGCTGAGAGGGGTTTCTTGACATCACATGGGGCCAGGATTCAGCATGGGCCTTTGATTGTACGATTGTTGTCTGCACTCACGTTTCCAAAGCGCCTAGCTATAGTGAAATGCGAGGCGCATAAAAAAGTAACATGTAAAGTGGGAGAGGAAAACGCATTTGCAGACAGGATTGTAAAACAAACAGCCACAGATTTGGGAAATAAAATGATGACAGTACAGACTGAGGAAGTACCTTGTATGATAGAGAATGGAGTTGCCACAGTCAAAGAAATGAAGGCTGAGGCCAAGACCAAAGAGATTCAGGGGTGGGCTGAGGGCTCTGCTGAGTTATATTTGGAAGGACGTTGAGTGGACAAAGAGACCAAGAACTGGATGTTGCCAAATTGTTACGTAACCGCAATGGTTACAATGGCGCATAGCCCTACCCACATTTGCGCGAAGAAGATGGTACAGCATTTATCCACAGTATGGAAAAATGAGCACATAAAAAAGAATGCAGAAAGGCTAGTGCAGAATTGTATTACGTGCCTGCAACACAATGTGGGGAAGGGAACCGTGACTCCAGTAGGTAGTTTTGGCCCACCCTCTATGCCATTTGAGGTGATCCATTTTGATTTCATAGAAATGGAAAGGTGCCAGAACTACAAATATGTGTTAGTGGTGATTTGTGCATTTAGCAAGTGGGTGGAGGCATATCCTTTAAAAGACCGCACTGCCATGTCAACGGCAAAAGTAATGTTGAAAGAGTATTTCTCCCGGTTCGGGTTGCTCCGTGTCCTGTGGTCAGACAACGGCCCACACTTTGTGGGCGCAGTAGTACTACAGATCTGTGCAGGTCTACAGATAGAGAAACGATTCCACAGTTCCAGGCATCCCAGTTCTGCCGGGCTTGTTGAGAGACATAACTGGATCTTAAAGTCAAAGATAGCTAAAATCTGTGCTGGGAGCAAGTTGAGTTGGGTGGATGCATTACCCCTAGCGCTATTGTGCATGCGCACGTCTGTGCAGGCTAAAACTGGGCTCTTCCCCTATGAAATTATAATGGGGAGACCGGCAAATGTATGGTGCGCACCGCAGCCCAAAAGATGATGTGAGGTCGAGCATCCTGTGTTAAGCACGTACTATGACCTTTTAATGCAGAAACTGCGTTTGATTCATCAGCAGGTGCAGGAGGCATTACCAGTACGATACACTGGACCGGGGCACTCGCTGGAGCCTGGAAGCTGGGTCCTGATTAAAAACTTTGAGCGGAAGACAGCATTAGCACCCAGGTGGCGCGGCCCCTACCAAGTACTTTTGCCGACGCAAACGGCTATTCGAGTGGACGGTCGGAAGGCATGGATCCATGCGACACATGCCAAAAGATTCCCAGGACTGCTGACAACTTCCGACGACCAGAGAAAGGAAACGGTCTCGGAAACGAAAGAAACTGTTGCCAGTCCATTGCCACAGCATCAGCCTGAGCGAGAAGTGAAAGTTGAAACAAAGCCGAAGCAGGAAGTGAAACTCGAAACAGAGCCTGAGGAGGCTGCCAGTAAGGGGAAAAGGCAAAAAATGCCCCAACGTTGCTCAGCAGAAACAACATCACTGCCGAGCGACACAAACCCTGCATTGCAAACACGAGCAGAAACAACGCGTGTACCCCTTTGGCACCCGCCAGTCTCTGCAAACGCACCAGAGCCAAAGAAAGAAACTACATCATTGCGACGGCGCTCATCGCCCATCATTGTGCCGCAGGCTGACACTGAGCCTGATATTGGAAGTGCAACGGCACAATTCACGGATCATACAATACCAGGAGTGAAACGGTATAATTTGCGGCCTCGACAGGCAAAGTAATCCACAGATCTTTGGTGCTTTTCTTTTGCCTTTGGTTCCACTCACGGACGGAGTAGGAGCCAGGGCGTAGAGGAGAGAAGTGTGAGACTTGTGCAAGTCGGACAATTCAAGACTCACGGCTCCTCGGTGCGCTTATAAAAAGTATATGTGTCAGGAGCCAGAGCAGGACAAGCTGGACGCACATAAGTACTAAGATTGATAGAGTACATGTGTCCTAAGCCAGAGCGGGACAAGCTGGATGCACATAGTACTCTATCCATAAAGAACTGTTCAGAAATCGTCTGAGCAGTGGGAGAAAGAACAACTAATCTTGCTCGGAGTGGATAAGTGATCTAGGCTGTGAAAGGGCTGGCAGAATTGAACTGTGACATTTTCGTTGAACTTTTCTGGAATCAAGAACGAGAGACATTTGCGACGAACTTTGCCAGCAAGAAGAAGGACGATGAAGAATAAGTCAAGACCGGTTTCAGCCTCCTCCTGCACCCCTGCTGAAAAGATGATAGTTTTAGAGACTATAAATTTAGGGAAAAAGCATAGTAAAAGGAATAAGGTACTGATTTGGACATTGGTCCTGTGTTTCTTAAGTATGGTAGTACCAACAATAACAGCTATTACACTATGGTTCCTGGAGTCCGCGCACCCATTAAAAACACTTTTGCCAAAAGCAGCTACTGAAAGCCCGGTTCATGTAATCACTGGTACTTTGTCCCCAATGGAAGAAAGACATAGAGAAGGATATGGCAATAATACATTGTTGCTCATCATGAACATGACCCATGCGGTTTTAAAGAAAAAAGATTGCTGGGTTTGTGCCCATTTACCACAGCACGGTGGGAAAGGGATAGGCTGGTATGTACAACCGTTACCATTGGTTTATTCATGTGAAGTATCATTGAGTGCAATGTTCTTTGGGAAATGGAACAAGAGTAATACGGGTCAGCTAGATGAGACCAATATGAATGAATTTGAGGAAGTGATCATGAGACCTGTGGGTTGTTCCATGTTCCACAAAGTTTGTGTGTTTTCACCAGATCCCATGAGGAAGAACACACGAAAGACAACAAGACTAGATAGATTACATAGGCAGAATAGACCGACCCCGCCAGCAGAAGAAACATCAGTAATGACATTTCGAATGAGGGATGAATGGAATAAAGATGCTGTGCCCCCTGCCTATACAGTGGATCACAGCCCCGAAACTGCTCCCCTATGTTAACAGAAAAAAGGTTCCTATAAAGTAGGAACGTTTAGCAGCTGCCTGAACACAGTGGTTTTGAAGCACGAAATAGAACCCATGTACGTAGGGGACCCTGTTTCCTTTATATGTGGGGAAAAAGCATATCTATGGTTACCTAGGAACTGGGGAGGTACATGCTACCTAGGTCTACTATTTCCAGGAGTGTTCCTTTTGAATACAGCAGAAGTAGCCAGACGAACAAAAGGTAGAACTCAAAGGAGTAGCGAGGATGGAATGATAGCAATAGATATAGCCAAATCATTTATACCATTCTTGGCCCAAATAGAAAATTCCTACAATATAAGAAAACTGTCTAGAATATTAAAAAATACAATAGATTCAACAACGGATATTTTATTGAATATGACGTTAGAAGAGAAAGGAATAAGACTAATGGCCCTACAAAACAGGATGGCTCTCGATATAATATTAGTTGATCGTGGGGGAGTTTGCAAACTCGTAAAAACTACCTGCTGTGTGTATATAGATGATTACTCCCCTCCGATATTTAAAGCAATCCGGAAATTACATGTCCTAAATTCCACACTCTCTACTGAAGAAGGGGGTTGGCGGATAGGATCCTGGTTGTGGGGACTATTGCGGTCCTGGGGATGGAAGTTAATTTGGATACTAATGGTGGTACTTGGTATATTCATAACATGTTGCTGTTGCATACAATGCCTACCAATAGTTGGCACTGAGACAACTGAGGGATGTACTAAGGGATGTATGCACATGGTGTCGAGAGGAAAACAAACGCATGGCCGAAATAACAGAGACACTGATGAAACAAAAACAGTAAAACAATTCATGGCTATAGACATTAATGATGAAGATGATGCTCATGATAGCATGAAAGGTTCAGACATAGATACCCCAGACCTATCCTCATCGGAAGAGGATGCAATGAATGAATAAGACGTTTGGCATACGGCCAAAAGGAGGGTTTGTCAATCTGGAAAAGTGAATACCCTTCATTTGAATGACAGACGTAACTTGATGGCCGAAGGCCAACCGTCTTATGCACCGAATTATAGAAATACAGACTGCTATGCTTGACGAACAAGCGGCCATTTTAAACGTAGCAAGAATCGCCATTTTGCTTGTTAACCATTGCTCATTGCTTTCTGTCTAAAACTGCTTTGCAGCTTGCAATTCTTGCGAATTCTGCTTACTCTGCTCAACTGTTAACATTGTTGTCTGAATATGAAAGGGCAATGTCGCGGGACTGAGGAGTTCGTTGAAACTCCTCATGAGTAGCCCAGAAAGGAATGCCCACGCTCCCTCTCTGTAGCCTTGAGGGAGAGCTGCAGGGCATTTAATAATTTCACAGCTGCCAGCCAGTCTCATACTGTGGTAGAATATGTTAGAATAAAACAGCTAAAGGCTTGAATTATGCTCTTCTTACGGCCCCCCTTCGCAAAACCCTTTAGAGTGTGTCGGCTCCCAGGACACGAATAGCACCTCATAGATAGCAAAGCTTGGAATGTGGCTCTTACCCCGTGTGCAGCTTGCTTCCAAGAACAGAACCACCGTGTTCTGTTCAACAACTAAAAGATGCCTCTGCACTTTCTAATTGCACATTGTTACTAGAATAGACATCGAAAGTGTCATAATTGTCATACCCGTCGGAAATGTCCATCGTCATCCCGAGTTCAAAGAAACTTAATAAAGGGGGGTGTTAAACATGACATAGCTGATTGTATGATGTGCATTTTGTATATATGTAACTGATGTACGTAATTCGCTCTCTTGCGTCCCTCGAGGTCTAGAAAACTCATGTTGCGGGGCGTGAGACCACAGTTGGCCAATTGGGACTATTTTTGCTTGCAATAAACCCTAGCATTGGGAATTTGAACCTCGTGTCTGGCGCATCTTTTCGTGTATGGTTATTGCCTTGTTTCCATATCGCGAGAGACCCGTAGGGGCCCCTTTCAGCCCATGGTGGATGGGCTGCCTGCGGGACATGATCAGGGGTGCAGGGTAGTTCCCTGTGGTGTGGGCTGCCTGCAGGGGCCATGGAGGGGTTAGAGGGCACACCTGGGAGGACCACACTGCCAATTCACATGTAGGACTCCCCGCGCACCCCCGAAATACACGTACCCCGCTCTGACAGCAAAATCGCGTGTGTAACTTCCCGCGAACCCCAGTAATACACGTACCCCACTGGCACAGGGCCAATTGCGTGTGAAACTTCCCGCGAACCCCAGTTATACACATACCCCACTCGCACAGGGCCAATTGCGTGTGAAACTTCCCGCGAACCCCAGTAATACACGTACCCCACTCGCACCGGGCCTATCGCATGTGAAACTTCCCACAAACCCCAGTTATACACGTACCCCACTCGCACAGGGCCTATCGCGTGTGAAACTTCCCGCAAACCCCAGTAATACGCGTACCCCACTCGCACAGGGCCTATCGCGTGTGAAACTTCCCGCAAACCCCAGTAATACACGTACCCCACTCGCACAGGGCCTACCGCGTGTGAAACTCCCCGCGAACCCCAGAATTACACTTCCCCCGCTCGCACAGGGCCTACCGCGTGTGAAAGTCCCTGCGAACCCCAGAATTACACGTGCCCCACTCACACAGGGCCAATCGTGTGTGAAACTTCCCGCGAACCCCAGTTATACACGTACTCCACTCGCACAGGGCCAATCGCGTGTGAAACTTCCCGCGAATCCCAGTAATACACGTACCCCACTCGCACAGGGCCTATCGCATGTGAAAATTCCTGTGAACCCCAGTTATGCACGTACCCCACTCGCACAGGGCCTATCGCGTGTGAAACTTCCCACGAACCCCAGTAATATGCGTACCGCACTCGTACAGGGCCTATCGCGTGTGAAACTTCCCGTGAACCCCAGTTATACACGTACCCCATTCGCACAGGGCCTATCGCGTGTGAAATCACCCGCGAAGCCCAGTATTACGTGTACCCCACTCGCACAGGGCCTATAGCGTGTGAAACTTCCTGCGAACCCCAGAATTACACGTGCCCCGCTCGCACAGGGCCTACCGCGTGTGAAAGTTCCTGCGAACCCCAGAAATACACGTACCCCGCTAGCACAGGTCCTATCGCGTGTGAAACTCCCCATGAACCCCAGAAATACACGTACCCCGCTCGCACAGGGCCTACCGCGTGTGAAACTTCCCACAAATGAGCGGGGTACGTGTATTTCGAGGGGTGCGCGGGGAGTGTTACACGCGATTGGCTTAGCGCGAGCGGGGTACGTGTATTCCGAGGGGTGCGCGGGGAGTTTTACACGCGTTTTCGTGGTTGGGGGCTGTATGCAGGTCCAGTGGCCAGTGCGCCATGTACTGGATTTGTGCGCTGTTCATGGCGCACGGGCGGGGTTGGGGGCGTAACTGGCGCTGCTGCAGGGTCGCTGCACCACTCTGCGCCACGGCTGCTTAGAGATGTTAAAATCCATGAATACGCTGTGCGCCGAAATGTGTTTTGGTGCACGCGGCTTGGGCAGACTGCTGGACGCGCACACTGTGCACCACCCGCGTGCGCCACTTGTGCGCTGAATTCTATGAATTACCCCCTTAATGTCAGGCTAAGGCCAGGGCTGTCACATGGTGTGGGGAGGCTGGGGGCAGAAAATGTGGTGAGACCACCTTACTATTTTTTTGCACTGGGCCAGCGGCACTAGAGCAATCAGGAGACGTGAGAAATCTCCCCATGAGTTTAATTATGGATGAACCTGAACATGGTTTATTATTAAGGCTGCAAATCAAATAAAACAAATTCATGTTTCTCTACTGAAGAAAAGTTTATTTAAGGAAGGTTTATTCCAGACTAAGTTTTGTATCATGTACGTAAATATATGTAAGATGGCATGAAGGCAGGCCTGCGGTGCGTGATGGCAGCATTAAAGCAACACCTGCCATTGTGTGCAAATGAAAGCACACATCATACACATTGGGTCTCATTATAAGTTTAATGGTGTGGCCAAAAGCGGTGGTAATGCTCTGGTAACAAAGTTACTACTGCGTTACTGCCACATTACTGCACTGCTGAACTATGGACTT
The DNA here is from genome assembly GCF_040938575.1 of Ambystoma mexicanum. Classification (NCBI taxonomy): domain Eukaryota; kingdom Metazoa; phylum Chordata; class Amphibia; order Caudata; family Ambystomatidae; genus Ambystoma; species Ambystoma mexicanum. The sequence continues at coordinate 1,314,882,227 of NC_090922.1, read as the reverse complement.
GGAGGTAAGGTGGAGAAAAACCTCAAGCAAAATGGAGGTAATTCGCCACCTTACTGCCAAAAAATTCCCATTTTGGTGGAATTACCTATGTCTCCACAGAAGGCTCCACAACAAACAAGCAAACAAAAGGCTTTGGAGGAAACAGGCGACTGCGCTGAGAAACAGGCAGCACAGTCCCCGTGTAAATAATGAACACGAGGGCACTGTGCTGCCTGGCACTCAGGAGCCAGCGCCACAAACCCTCACAAGCACGAGGCCCGGGGCAGTTTCCCCCTCCGCTCTTCCTCCTGACGGCCCTGGCTAGGTTTGCCCTATGGCACAATAGGCAATGCCAGAATGTTAAATGGGATATCATATTGTGCCTCCTTTATTATACATATTGGCCTAAACCCAGTCGCTCTGCGAAGAAAACGGCGTTGCATAGTTCTGATCTTAGATCGACTTCGCCGCCATTTTAGGTCTGTCCGCCATTTTGATTTCAATTCCAATGTAACTCTGTATTCTAAAATGGTGGACAGTGTTTCCCGCTTGTAACTGAGTCGTCCTGAACCTTGTATTGAAGTTGATGTTCAAACTGTCCGTTGGCCGAATGTTTGGGTTGAGTAAAGAGACCTTGTCCTATGCCTGACTTGTACACAGAGGATTGTCTGCACCAATAAGTGTGATCTGCGGACATACATCAACCACAATGTTGAACAAATACTGAACGTAGATACTAGCTGAACTGCATTGTATAGGACATGTGTTTAGGCTTATTGTTAAATCCAAGAATACACTGTTGTCATTGTAACTTGTTTGTATGTAAATTGAGGATGATCCATGTGCATATTGTCGGACAAGCCAGAAGTGAACTCGACACAAACCATAGACCATGGATTGTTAACCTACAGAGGGGCTGGACAATATTATTGGAAATGTATAAAATGCACAACTGTTTAGACGTCCAGTACCTCTCACTTCTCACACCGAAAGGGCTGGTATTCGCTGTGATGTACTGAGGGCCAGATAGCTATCTGATTTTGTTTCTTTGTAACTGTACAGTATTAGTATAAAGATCTGTGAATCTTTATAAACCCGTGTTTGGTGTATTTCCTTTTGGGATACTCAGCCTCGATACTTTATTTTGCTTTTACAGATGGTGCCCGAATAGGGACCCTCAAGATTGATGCCATCTCGTTGAAGCTTGACGCGGCTATCGGACCGGGATTGGATGGTGAAAAAGGGGGCCCATTTCTTGGATGAGACGCGATACCTCAGCAGTACTGCACAACCCGATTCCTGGACAGTGAGCATGCGGTCCGAGACGGCATCTTGACGAGGGTTTATATATCGAGGCGGGCAGGTTTGCCGAAATCACCAACCACGTGGGTCCTTTGAGTTCTTTGATATTCGATCGGACCTCCTTAGGATTTGATCAGGTGAGTCGTGACCCGATTCTTAAGTATCCTGATAATTTGTTTTGGCGTATTGCACTCGCGAGTACAATTATTGACCAGGTAACACCAGTATTCTGATATGCCTGGGAAATTATCTGCCTGCTTCAGGGCGTTATTCCGCAGTGACAGACAATCTTTGGAATTTGGCCGACCGACACCAATGGAGGGGTCGCTGGCATGTACTATGTACTGTAAGCACGGCATTGGTAGTATAGTGTTTAATGATATTTGGCACAGACAAACTAGACATTCTTCCGAACTTCAGTGGCCAATCAATGGTAGTTTTGAAATTCCTCGCATAGAATACTTAGAATCCATATTATTAAAGAAAAAGGCTAGACCTGCAGCATTTGATGTATTACAGAATTGGAAGAAAGAAGCTATGCAGCAACTTAGAAGTAGGGAAAAACATGCACACCGTCATATGACGAACGCTGAAAAAGCTTTGTTATATGATCAAAATAAACAGTCTGAGTCAGTTAGGAATATGGATAGGGCTTTTTCACTTGGTATCCAGAAAATGTATCCTTCTAAAGACTTTCATGTATCTGATAAGCTGATTGACAAACTTCTAAATGAACGAAGGCCTGGTGCCACTGCACCACCTCCGTATTTTCCTCTTCCTGCTGCTTTGCCTCTTCCTGCTGTTATTCCTCCTCCCGTAGCTCCTTCTGCTCCTCCTATTGCTCCTCTTGTTGTTCCTCCTCTTATTGTTGCTCCTCCACCTGCTCCTCCACCTTTGCCTGCTGTAACAGGTTTGGTAGATTTGCCTGCTGCACCAATAATAGCACCTTTGTTACCAAATGTACAAGATTTGCCTACTCTTCCTCTTCCAAGTGGTTCTGCACCACTTGTAGTTGATCGGGTAGCGGGATCGAGGGTTGTAACTCGTAATACTGTGTCTCCAGATAGAAAGCATGAATTGACTGCATGGGCTAGTCATTGTATGGAGAGGGGTGAACAAGCTGATGTTTTTGCCACACTCTTGAACTTAGACAATTTTCCTGAGAAAAAAGTTTTTATTGAAGGATTTGGAGATCATTTACATATAATGTGGAATAGATTAAATGATATAGATCTCCCGCAAGGGTTGAGGGATCTGAATATTTTAGCGTTTTCAAGAGATCCTGCAGAGAAAGTACATGAGCATGTCGAGAGGGTTTTTGAGTATAGAAAGGAGGTGGAAAGGTTACGGAATGAAGATGTAGATGGTGATAGTTTGGACACTATGTTAGTACAGAAACGGTTGTCCCTTGTCGTAAATCGATAAATGAGGAAACACGAATTTGTACAAAAGATGCGATTAGGTGGATTTCAGACATGTCGATAACTCCCATTGAAGTATATGAGTATATGACACGTATAGTCAGTATATGCTAGAAATGCAGAGGAAAGTGATACAGGTAATGGTAGAATACCTGCAGGATCAATGTATAAAAAGAAAGATTTGTTGTTCCGCAGAATTATTGAATATTTATAAGAGAGCTTTTTCGTTTGAGACTTCTTCAGCTGCTTTAGCGCTCAATTTAGCTCTGTTGCTCAGTAACCGTTCGGAGTTGCCTACTTCTCAGTTGCCCATGAGAGAGGTTCCTCCGACATTTGTCCCAAAATGTAACGCTCACCTGGTTCCCACAGGGGCGCTGATCTAGTCTGGATTACTGTGGCCTCTTCTAGCGTGATGCGCAGGACCCGGAACACCGATTGGACAGGACCTCCAAATTGTGCTTCCTTGGCCCGTAGGAATATCCTTCTGCAGATGAGAAAGGGGATTAACAGTCTGCAGAATGGTGTGCTAGCTCCCCCCTTTCCCCATCCGTTCCTCTCTATTCCTCCAAACCCGGTTTAAGCTCACCTTATGGTTTGGAAGGTTGAACTCTCCATCCTGCTTCTGGTGTAGGGGCGCGCGTTCGTCCAGTTACTTCACTGGTTTTCAGAATGGCGCTGGCAAAACCCACTTGACTTTCCTGAGCGATGCGCCGTAAGTATGAAAGTTCAAAGTTCAAGTGAGGCCCCCTTTATGCTGTCTTTCTCACCTGTGATCTGTCCTTTATTTCAGGTGCAGAATGAAGGTGATGCGTCGAGGGGCTAACCTGCCGAGGTGAGTAGTAATGAGGGCGATCCCTCTAGATGTCCTTATCATTCCTCTGAAATGTCTCTAGTCCTTTCCCCATAGGGGCCGGGGTACGGTACCTGCCAACGGGGCGGCGCCGACCCGAAATGTGGAAGAAAAGCCAGTAAGTATTATGGCTGTTAATCAGGCCTTCCTTCTGTGTGTCCTTCTGCTCACCTTTTGTTTCTTCCTCTCTCCCCTAGGTGCAGAGATGTGGCGTCCGATGCTGACAGCCGCGATGGAGCCGGGAGATGTCTCGAGGACAGGACAGGTGAGTGAAGCGTGGCGCTGCAGCGAGCAACACAATGCTTTTAAATTGAAGTCTTCCTTCAGGGATGCTGGCGAGAAGATTCCGGATGCAGGTAAGAAGCTTGAAATAATCCTTGGTTTTCACCTTTCTCTTCTCTTCCTTCCTTGCAGGTCTTCCAGGTTCAAGACGGGCGTGGCTGTAGTCCAGGAGCAGGAGCAGACGCGGTGAGCGTTAAGCTGCAGGAAGCAGAACAACGCGAAGCATGAGCTGCAGTCTGGGCGTGGCTTAAATATCCTCAAAAGAAGTCCCAGGTATGTATCCTTCCCCAACTAGGTATGTATCCTTCCCTGGCCACGCCCGAGTGAAAAAATAGTCCCTATGAAAAAATAGTCCCTTTCAGGTTTCAGGGAGGCCTGAAGCGTGCAGCATGGTCTGCATCAGGTAAGTACACAAAACACCTCCCTTTATGAACCTGGCGCCTATGGCGCCAGGACTGATGTCCAACATGAGCCTGGCGCCAAAGGCGCCGGGACTGAGTCCAAAGAGTCCCTATAAGGGGCCGCTGGGCTTTTACCCGAGGGCATGATGCCTGCTTCTGGGGGTGCTGGGCCTGGCCTGATGCTCCGGGGGTAGGCATCATGACACAAAAGTTGAGATTCCCGCTGATGCTGCAGCAGGTACACCTGCTTGAGATATTCCTGCACATTATGTGATGCAGTTCGTTCACATCCCGTTCTCGAGGCAGAAAGTGAACACCATTAAACAATCTATCCCCTACATTAGGAAGAATCCGACAGAGTTCTACAAAGAGATAGAGTCTGTCTTGCAATCATCAGTATTTACCTTGAGCGATATTGATTTGTTATTTCCCGTACTCCTACCTGTTGATTTGTGGAAACAGATTAGGACTGTAGACGATGTACCAGGGTTAGGAGATACATGGGATAATATGGTTGGACTAGATAGAGAAAGGCCAGCTGGCGAGAGACCGCCGCAGATAATACTGACTTTGCCTGATAGAAGAGTTACAAAATTGAAAGCTATAATTCCTGAAAGAAGGATTATTTGGGACAAACTTACTGCCTCTGTCCAAGGGAAATCTGAGGGTGCTACCGAATTCTTTAATCGGTTTGAACAAGTGTTTTCAGTTTTCAGTGGACAAGATTTGAGCACAGAGTCTGGGAAATGACTATTTGTGGACAAATTTGTGCGTGGATTGCTGCCTGACATCCAGTCGCAAATTATGTCCTCAGAGAGCGTTTGGCAAGCTAAGTCTCAGTCAGAAGTATTGCATATGGCTCAGTACTATGAGAATTGTGTCAATAACGAAAAAGAAAGAATTGAAAAGAGAAAGGGAGACTTGAAAACAAAAGTTCTGTTACAGCAAATTGTTAGAGGCCCTAGAGGGGGTAATTCACAAATTAGGGGTCAGTATGCTTCAGAGGGAAATGCGCCATTGGGTCCTGTAAACATAAACCAGTGTGCTTATTGCAGACAAGAGGGCTATTGGTGTGCACAATGCCGATCTTCCAGCAGAGGTCGAATAACGCTTTTGGTAACATGGGTAGACGATCCAGAGGCCGCCCTTGTGCAGGGGGTCCTGGTAGAAGTCAGTTTTCGCAAGATTCGCAGCAACCTTTTTCACAGGATAATCAGGCACCGAGTGTGGATAATAGAAACATTTTGATCATCCTTCTGCTGCTTACCTCTCTGAAGAACTTCCTTTTGACAATATTCTGTTTCGCTAGGATTGCCCAAAGCAGGGTTTGGAACTGACGCATATTCCCGTTAATCAGAAAGGTCCCTATGTTGAGATGTTAGAGGGAAATAGGAAACATCTATTCTTGATAGATACTGGGGCACAGAAGTGTTACATTGACCATTCACGGCTTCCAAACATTCCACTGTCAGGGCAAACCAATGTTTCTGTAGGGTTTTCTGGCACACCAGTAGTGTGTCCGGTTTCTTCGCCGGTACTGATTACTTTGTGTCCATTTACGGACCACTGTCCATTTCTTTTGACTATGAATTGTGGAGAGAATTTGTTGGGGTTGCATCTGTTGAAGGAATTAAATGCGGTAATTCATTGTTCTCCGGATGGAGTGCCTTTTTGACGATTTCAGCACAGCAACTTTCTGTCTCTCAGTTCTTGACCAGACCTTTGCCGCCGGAATTCAGCGATGTTTCAGAGTGTTTGTGGGCAATTGATGATAATGACGTTGGTGTTTTGCAAATTGAGCCTGTTAATATTATTTTGAAGCATGGAGTAAAGTTGCCACGTATTCCCCAGTATAAAATCTTGGTCGATGGTGAGCATGCTTTGAAATGCATAGTCTCCGATTTTGTGCACCGTGGGGTGGTTAAAGAAATTGCAGGTAGTTTGTGCAATAGTCCGATTTTGCCTGTGTACACCAAAGGCGATAATGCAATTCCTTTTTGTTTCATTATTGATTGACGTGCCATCAATAAGATTGTTGCTCTACAATTTCCCATTGTGCCTGATGTCACAACAATATTAACTATGATTCCGGCTTCAGCTACTCACTTTAGTGTTGTGGATCTTAAGAACGCTTTCTTTAGTATTCCTATACACAAAGATAGTAGATATCTGTTTGCGTTCACCTTAGGGGGACGCTCGTTTACCTTCACCCGTGAGCCGCAAGGTTACAGGGAGAGTCCTAGCATCTATAGAATGGGTTTGAAAGAGCAGCTCGACTCACTCGAGTTGCCCACCACTTGTACACTACTCCAGTATGTAGATGATCTACTTTTAGCTGCTGATTCAGAGAGCGCCTGTAAGGAGGGCACCGTGTTGTTGCTCATTCATCTAGCACAACATGGACACAAAGCTTTGCTTAAAAAGTTTCAGTATTGTTGAGAGGAGGTCGCCTATTTAGGCTATCTCCTATCTCCTATTTCTTCGGCCCTTGATCCTGTTACATGCGCTTTGCCAAGATGTTTGAGAACTGTCGCTGCTGCTGCTGCTTCTGTGAAACAGAGTGAGGGAATGGTCCTAGGTCATGCTTTAACCCTGATGGTACCTCACTCTGTAGATGTCCTATTAAACAGAACACAAACGCAACATCTCACCTCCGCACGATTAACGAGATACAAATTGATCTTGTTTGCACCGCACATCAAAATTCAGAGGTGTTGTGTTCTCTATCCAGCTGAACTTTTACCTTTCCCGCAAGGTACTGCTTGCAGTGATGAAGAGTCACATGCCTGCCTTTACACCACAGAGCAAGAGACGAAAGGCAGAATCGATCTAAAAGATACTCCTTTGAGCAATCCACAAGGGGAGCTGTTTTGTGATGGCTCCTGTTTCAAACTCCCGGATGGTACATCCACGGCTGCTTATGCAATCACCACATTGAGCACGGTTGTGGAGACCAAAAGAATCACGCATAACTCCACGCAGGCCGCAGAGATTATAGCATTGGCCCGAGCTTGTAAACTTTCCAAAGGGCTTACAGTAAATATATATACTGACAGTCAGTATGCTTTTGTTTTGGGGTGGTTCACAACTTCGGCACACTTTGGGCGGAACAAGGTTTATTGACCTCACATGGCACTAAAATCCAGTATGGCTCCTTGATAGTACGGTTACTCTCAGAGCTTGCACTCCCCACTCAGTTAGCAATCATGAAATGCGCAGCGCATCAGAAGATTATAGATAATGGGGGAAAATGGAATGCTTTCACTGATCAGATAGCCAAACAGACTGCCACTGATCTCTCTTCAGAAATGTATACTTCAAGGGAAGCCACAAATGCCTGTACTTTGGATCAGGGTATCGAATCTGTGAAAAACATTCAAGCTAATGCCACTTTAGAGGAATCTAAGAAATGGGCTGAGGGTTTGGAAAAATTGGATAATGACGGGTGTTGGGTGGATAAGGTGGAAGGGAAATGGTTACTGCCAGATGCGTACATTACAATGATGGTCGCTATGGCTCATGGTCCCACCCATATCTGTGCACGAAAAGTTACCAAAATGTTGCAGAATGTTTGGGTGAATGATAAGATTTGCAAAGTAGCCGAGCGCTTCGTCCAAAGTTGTATGATCTATTTGCAGAATAATGTAGGAAAGGGCACATCGACTCCTAGGGGTAGTTTTGGTCCACCTTCTGTCCCCTTCGAGGTGATACATTTTGACTTTATTGAAATGGAACGTTGCAACAACTACAAGTACGTACTAGTGGTTATCTGCTCTTTTACTAAATGAGTTGAAGCCTTTCCTGTCAAAGATGCCACAGCCATGACAACGGCGAAGACCATGCTGAAGGAATATTTTCCTAGGTTTGGTTTGCCAAGAGTCATCTGGTTGGACAATGGTCCACATTTTATCGTTGCTGTAATTTTGCAGATATGCGCGGGATTACAGATCGATAAACGGTTTCATTTGGCTAGGCACACTCAGAGTGCTGGGTTAGTGGAAAGACAAGACACAACGGCATCATCAAGAACAAGCTCGCTAAGACGTGTGCCGGCACCAAATTGAAATGGCCGGACGCCTTACCGATCATATAATTGTCTATGAGAATGACCCCTCAAACTAAGACTGGGCTCTCTCCATTTGAGGTGGTCATGTGTAGGCCAGCAAACATTTGGAACCTGCCTAAACCCTGCTAGCTACGTGATATTGAACATATACTTCTTTCTGATTACTGTGGACAGTTCACTAAAAATCTGTATTTGATTTACCAACACGTGCGAGTAGCTCTTCATGTTAGGTACGAGGGCCCAGGCCACAACATACAGCCAGGGAGCTGTGTCTTGATTAAAGCATTTGAAAGATCATCTTGCCTCGCACCTCGTTGGCGGGGCCCACACCAAGTTCTCCTTGTCACATAGACCGCTGTGCGAGTGGAGGGCAGGAAACATTCGATCCACGCGTCCCACATCAAGAGGATTCCCTTCCCTTTGCCACACGATACAGAAGACACAGAAACCCTTAGCAGTACTGTAAACAATGATTACGAAGCATCGAACAGCATCGAGAGTGCGTCGGAGACACTCCCTGAGCACGTGTGGCCTGGGGAAACAGCTGCTTTATCTCCACACTCTCCAGCAGATCCTTATGCACTGTAATAGGATTCAATCCAACACTACAGCTAAATCAATACCTAGTCTGGGATACTGAATGGAAACCCTTATTGATATATCTTTATGTCCAGTTCATGAGTTATGGATGACTACCCCTATATAACACCCCTCTCTTAGAATCCCCCTGACCCCACTGAGCCAAGAAGTAGTTCTGTTTTGCAAGTTTAAAAGGTTTATTTGAGAAATAAAACAAAATATAGATACCACGTTTTTATAATAAATTAATAATCGATATCGCCCCGCCCTTATAAATATAATGTTAATCAACAATGGGTAATCTGACACTAGCACACTTCTTTATAATCAATGAGGAGTTAGTGTAGGATGGATAAAGTAGCAAAAATACTTTTATGATTTCAAGGGAAAAGCAATGAGGAATAAAATTCAGTACAGAAATACTTGATATGGTTTTAGCAAAAGATAAGATAGTCACTTTTTCTCTGGCAATTCAACCCCCTCCCCTATGCAATGTAAGAAATGGAAGGAGATGGAAAGAGGAGCACACAGTTCTCAGGAATGCAATCAAATACAATACGAAATTCAGTGCCCCCCCAGCAAGCTTAGAGGAAACAGGTAGGAGTTTGAAACATAGGCCCAAAATGCTTTTTAAATGTGATGGCAATGGATGGGAAAATGTGCCAATGATTTTAATTCCCTCTAGAGATTCAGGGTGAGTGGGAGATGCGTGTTGGTATTAGTTCAGGCTCACTTTAGCAATGCTCTATGAGTTATTACCAAGTTACAAACGGATTTTAACAAAAGAAAGAATGGAGCTGCTATTTTGACAAGTGGAGAAATTGAGCCAAAATCGCAAATCGCGGTAAATTTCGTGAGTGCGTGTCTCGCGATTGCGGAAAAAGTATAGGGAGTAGGAAGTCGGTTCGTTGGAAAGGAAATTTCGTTCCTAGCCCAAACGGATCCAGAGATACGGACGATTAAATAAAGGTAGTTTTTCGGATTTAAAGTAAACTCAAAATGACAGGTGACAGCTTGCAACTTTAAAAATGACAGATGGCACGATTTCTAGGAGGCTGTTCTACTTAGGTTAAAATAGTTTGGATTAGATTATTTTAACTAAGAGATTGGTTCTGCACAGTTCTGCTAGGTACCCACAATATAAATTTGAAATAGGCCTCGCCACGGATCTGGTCAGGTTTTGGACTGGACTCCGGTTCTGGTCTCGGCACTTCACAGTGATCTGGGTCAGCTTTCTGGTTCTGCTCACAGCGGTCTGGGTCACTCTGGATCTCTGGTCTGGTCTCTGGCAATTGTTCTTGGCAAAAGAATTCAAACAGCTCGCCCGGCTGTGGAATAGTTGCAAATGATTTTAAGGATGCTGAGGCCTGCTGAGAAGAGTTCTCAGTTTGTGGGTTTAGGCCCTTGCTTTAAGTTCTGAAGTAAAGTTCTGGTCTTTGGAGATTGATGGATTTGAAGTCTGGATCTCTGGATGTGAAGTCGTCGGTCAGCATGCTCCGCAGCAAATGGAATTGAATGTCTCTATCTGTCCCAGCAGTCTCTTTTTATGTGTTTTGGAAAGTGGGTGTGTGCGTTGGTCATAACTAAACCTGCCCCTCTCACTTGTCATTGGCCAATTCCTCTTCTCTCCCTTGATTGGGGGAAGGAAATGGATTGTCAGCATGATGAAGTCTGTTTATGGGTCAGAGGATCCTCCCCTGGTCAGTTTGCCCACAAATCTATATTTGATTCAAATACATCCTTCCCAGATATACAATTTGTTGAAATTACATGTGCACATTATATATTCCTTATGGTCCATACTTGTCCGCCTCTGATCTTCCTGGGGGCTTGTATTAAAAAATGACAACATTTTGCGCTTTTTAACTGGTTTTGCAATATCGGACATTTACCCAAAATTACACACATGTGCGCAAGGAGTATGGACATTAATTGATGAAGTGTCAGATTTTTAACATGCAGACATTTGGAGTGAGACCCTATTTTCCGCTAGCAACCCCCCAGAATACACCACAGGGTCCTAACGCCTCTCAAAATGTTCACAGAAAAATCACAAAAATAATGATATTACTTATATAATTCTGACAAGTCCGCACTATGAGTTATCTATCTTTTTAAAATTATGCCCTGGTCAAAAAGGGGTGTGGCTTCCCACATCACAAGGTGGAATAACTGGTTTATCCACTTCCCCCAAGCTCAGCTGCTAGCAGAGGCACTGCCCCTCCCAGTTTCCCCTAAGAGGAAGCCACTTTTACGACGCCCCCAATATAACATTTGCCTGAGTCCAGGATAGGCCTTTGTTCAACTCCCTGTAGTCCCCAGCTGCTCCACCCCTAATCTAATCAGAGAGGTGACCACTCCTTTTGGCAAGGGGAGTGGCTGAGCAGGTTTCAACTCCTGTCGGGGGTAGTTGTCAGGCAGAATCCAGTTTCATTAAGCCAGGTTTCAGCTAAATGTCACTTTTTGTTCCCAGTTTTCTACATTCAAATCAAACTGACAATTTTTACCTATACATTAAATAATTACTTCCTTCAAGTCATTTCAGAATATAGTTTTACATTGTATCCACCTCTTAGCAAGTCTTTCCTTGGTCTGGTTTTGTTTCATTTGTGCAGTTTTACACAAAAGTCTGGTGGTTTTAAAACGCCGGCTTTCTGATAGTGGTGAGTACTGGTAATGCAACCATTTTTGGGATTAAGAAAATGAATTCCCCACAGTTCTGAGTTGCTTTTTTTGGCAATCAGCATTGCCATTCCCAATGGTTTCAGGCTACTGTGTGTGTAGCCCAATGGTGGTTTTAGGCAGTGCCCTCCTGTGCTCACAACATAGGCAAAAATGGGTGGCAGCCTATTCTTCATGTTTTCCCTGTGCACTCTCTGGGGAGTTCTGGCCATCATGATGTTTTCCATGCCAGTACTGGACAGTTTTATGGTAGGGCTTGGATGCATGGGTAAAAACATCCCACAGCACCATCGCCAAATTTTGTGTTAAATCCTGCTTTGAATTCACCGCTTCCATCAGGAAGTAACAACACGTTGTTTGCAGATCACTCAGTGCCAGGGATCACAAGGTATGATCTGCGTCCAAGGAGTTAGACTTACTGCACGGTTTGGCTGTGCCATCAAGGAAAAATCATTGAAGGGCTTGTCTTTTTGGCCCAATCTTTTGTACGTAAGGGAATCTGTTGGCTAGGGTTTGGGAAAGGACTAAGAAAACGCTTGATCTGGGGATCGCCAGCAAATTAACTTTGGTGTATTTGTTTAAAGAAACAATGCCTGCAACCGCTCCCACTCATACAGAACAGATAAGAGACTGTGTGACCAATTGTAAAAATTAACAATCGAATGCGTGGGCCCCGAAAACGTATTGTTGTCTTGTGATTATGTTAACTGGTTTCACAATAGTCATTGCCTTGGGATTTTGGTATTTGGAAGAAGTACATCCGTTTGAAATTCTGTTACCCACTTAAAATGTACCTACTGTCTCTACACCTTTTGTGCATCTGCACACTTTATCTCCTAGACACTCTCAGCACGGACAGAGTTACCATAACAATACTCTATTACTCATCATGAATGCCACACATGCCATTTTTAACAAATCTAATTGTTGGGTCTGCTCGCATTTACCGCAACACAGGGATAAGGGGCTGGGTTGGTATATTCATCCTTTACCTTTGACCACTGCATGCTATCCTTCTCTAAGGGCACTATTCTTTGGCCGATGGAACAATAGCATCTCGGGGAACATTGATGGAACTAACTTGAACGATTTTGAAAACGTGTTTTAACGCCCCTGGGATGCTCACTCTTTGCGAATAGGAGCAAGCCCAATGTTGCTTCTATTAGGCCTTCTGATTGACTGTCCCGTCCTTTTGAATCTCTGATCTCTTTCAAGATAGCTCCTATAGGCAATAGGGATGCCACACCACCTTCCTATACTGTTAACCACAGACCCGATTCAGTTTCTTTCTGCATAGAGAGGAATGGTACTCAGTCAATGGGTGATTTCAAGGGTTGCGCCAACGTTGCAAACTTGACCAGTGAGGACAGACCTTTTTATGTAGGCAAACCTGTCTACTTTGTTTGCGGTAATGTAGCTTTCCCATGGTTACCTAGGGATTGGCAGGGAACCTGTTATTTAGGGATTCTGATACCCGGGGTATTCATTGCTAGCACTGTTGACATTTCAAAGGCTCGTCCAAGACGGGATGAGAATGGCGATATGTCAGCACAAGTTCTGGGCGATGTAGCAAAATCCTTCGTACCATTTTGGGGGCAAATATTGAACTCTGAGGATATCAGAAGACTAGCGAGAGTACTGGAGAGGACCATCAACTGGACCACTGACATACTCTATAACATGACTTTAAAACAAAAAGCAATAAGGTTAGTGGCACTTCAGAACCGGATGGCATTAGACGTCATCCTGGCTGAGCGTGGTGGGGTATGTAAATTAGTGGGGTCCGCTTGCTGTGTTTTTGTGCCAGATTCCTCCCCAACTATCTTCAGGGCAATACAAAATCTGCACGTCCTTAGTTCAGAAGTGCATGTTCCTGAGGGGAACTGGCATCTTAGTGCTTAGTTCCGGGACTTCTTGCGATCTTGGGGATGGAAGCTACTTTCAGCCTTGCTGATTATTTTGGGTATTCTGTTTTTTTCTGTTGTTGTATACAATGGCCCCATTACACGGTAGGCAGTAGGGGTTTACCGGTACCGGTAAGGGCACCGGTACCGGTAAACCCCTACCGCCTTACTACGAGTTCCCTATGCGGGACCCGACTTTAACGGCTGGTTTTACCAGCCGTTAAAGTTGGGTGCTGCAAAGGGACCTCGGAGGTAATTACGGTACCGCAATTTGCGGTACCGTAATTAGCACCTTCCCCATTCCCATTATGCCCTATGGGGGCAAAAATGGGAATGGGGAAGAGCCTTGGTGAATGGGGAATTACCGCCCCCGCTCACCTTGGAGTAGGGCGGTAATTCCGCCATCCACCAAGGCGGACACGGTAAAATACCGGCAGCAACCATGGCTCTAATAGCACCATGGTTACCGCCTACCGTGTAACGAGGCCCAATGTCTTCCTGGTATGTTTTCGATGTTAGGAGGATGTTGTGCACAAGCAATGGGTACATTAAGATACAAGGTATATGCCCCTGAGAAAATGTCTAATGAATTTGTGCTCACGGAAATCTTAGTATCTGACCTCATGGCGATTGATATCTCTGATGGTGACTCAGGATGTATGGACATTGAGACGTGGAGTTACTCGTAAAGTGACTAGAATTAGTTTAGTGCTTGGCTTAGGCCAAAAGGAGGGTTTGTTAAACGGGATATCATATCGTGCCTCCTTTATTGTATATATTGGCCTAAGCCCAGTCGCTCTGCGAAGAAAACCGCATTGCAAAGTTGTGATCTTAGATCGACTTCGCCGCCATTTTAGGTCTATCCGCCATTTTGATTTCCATTCCAATGTAACTCTGTGTTCTAAAATGGTGGAGAGTGTTTCCCGCTTGTAACTGAGCCGTCCTGAACCTTGTGTTGAAGTTAATGTTCAAACTGTCCGTTGGCCGAATGTTTGGGTTGTGTAAAGAGACCTTGTACTATGTCTGACTTGTAGACAGAGGATTGTCTGCACCAATAAGTGTGATCCGCGGACATACATCGACCACAATGTTGAACAAATACTGAACGTAGACACTAGCTGAACTGCATTGTAAAGGACATGTGTTAAGGCTTATTGTTAAATCCAAGAATACACTGTTGTCATTGTAACTTGTTTGTATGTAAATTGAGGATGATCCATGTGCATATTGTCGGACAAGCCAGAAGTGAACTCAGCACGAACTCTAGACCATGGATTATTAACCTGCATTGGGGCTGGACAATATTATTGGAAATGTATATAATGCACAACTGTTTAGACATCCAGTACCTCTCACTTCTCACACCGAAAGGGCTGGTATTCACTGTGATGTACTGGGAGCCAGATAGCTATCTGATTTTGTTTCTTTGTAACTGTACAGTATTAGAATAAAGATCTGTGAATCTTTATAAGCCCGTGTTTGGTCTATTTCCTTTTGGGGTACTCAGGCTCGATACTTCCTTTTGCTTTAACAAGAAGTGAAGTCCCAACATGCAAGTGTGGGCCAGTTTCTTTTGCAAACGCTGGCCAGTCTGATTAGTCCTGACAGTCATCTAAAATACCCATTAACATCGACTGTGGGATTTTGTTGCAAACAAAGTGTTTTTTAAACAATATCTACATTTTGGGTTGCTTACACCCTGTGTCTTTTCATTGTTTTTTGTCTTTTTTATCTAGAAAAGTTTTTATGAATGAAAAACTGTTGAATCATTGAAATGTTTAATATTATATTTGTGGCAATGTGTGCCTTTTATTTATACACAATATGTGAAAATTAAATTGAATTGTTTTTTGTAAATATGGTATTTTCGTGTTGGGTTCATGATGTTTTATAATGATAACATCAATATGGTAGGTGTTTAAGCAATCACTGTTGGTCATTTTGAAACATTGTGGCAAAGGAAAGAGGGGTAATTAGATTCACTTTACTTTTTTTGCTCTTTAGAGATAGTTCCCTTTGAGTTCTAATCCCCCACAAAAAATTGGGAACTTTACCTGTATTTGGTAACAGTCTGATTAGTTACTTCACTATGTGGCTGGTAGGTTTGACCAATGTTACTGAGCAAATATTGTTTAAAATGCACAATTTGAAACCCGTTTTAACAGATACTCCGCCTTGGGTACCACTCAAACAATCTACCATGAAAGGAATGATTGGCCATTTGCAATTATGGCACACTTTTTCATTGGTGCCGGGCGAATGTTATGCCCATGTCCGCCCTGGCTTTATGCTTCTATTGGTGTAGTGGTTCTGGAAATTCTGCTGAGCAGAAACCTTTATATTCTTTTTCTTTGTAATATTAAGCATTGCCACTTGAGTAAATGTTGCTGCTTGAGGGAGAGTATAGTGGAGAAAGGAAATGCAGATGCTCAGCCAAGAAAAAAGTTTGACCAAATCGCTGACCCCTCTCTTGCCCACCATGCCATGGCCAAGAGAGTCAGAGAGCACCGAGGAGCAAGGCTGGGCAGGAAGACAGCCCTCTCCAAACCTGACTGAGGCCTGACAAGAAAATGGTGGCCACGTGCCAAGACCAGCAGAAAGCGAAAGAAGCGGTTCTGACTTTTATGTGAGATTCAAAGAAAGTTATGTTGGGAAAGAGCTGAGAATAAAGAGAGGCGGAACTGATCTGCATCCCTACATATTTATTTGTGGCTGTTCGGTTGCACTGTCGGCGCTCCCCATAAGCCTAAACGAATGGCAGCGAAGAAAGGAGAGAGTTGAAATGTGTGGCTTTTTAGCCATGTATTGACCTCCCATAGCCATTCACATCCACAAAGGGCACCTCCCCACCCAAATCACACACTACCAGGAGTTCTTTGAGCTAGCGAGGTGTCATGGGTTGTTTTCTTTTTTTTAAAATGTTATTGTTCATTTATCACGCTCTTAATACCAGCGAGTGGTTTCTAAGCGCGGGATCAGATTTGAACCTGTGTTGCACCATGTTGCCTTGTTTCCAAGACAAATGTGTTGCCCCTGAGCTATCCTAATAAGCTTGCCTAATGACTTATTTGCAGGCAGCTGCAAACTACCTCCTGGTATAATAAATTGTCAACACTATGGGCCTCATTACGAGTTTGGAGTCAGCCATGCCCTTAATAAGGAGTAGGATACCTGCGTTATTCATAACAGGGCCCTTGAATGACTTGCATGCAGTTTAGCCTTTCATGTGTATTTTCTTTCTTATTGTGAATAACCATGTATCATGTTTGTTTGTGGTTTATTCATTCTTTAAATATACTAGCTTTATGAAATATTGTTTCATTTATCATATTGTGTCAAATAAATTATACATTATTTGATCTTTATTAAAATTACTTGTTGTTGCTGGTACATTATCAATGAAATATACAGCAAATGTCAAAAATGAAGTAATTTAAGTAATTGCATTTTGTAAACAAGGTTGTGTGCTCGGTCCGATTCTGTATAATTTATTCACAGCAGACTTGAGTACTGTTTTCCTTAATAAGGGCATGGCTGATTCCAAACTCGGGTCCGGGTTCCCTGAATGGGGAACTACTGGGCCATTCCGACCTTGGAGGGCCCGGTATTTCCCCATTCACGGAACCCGGACCCGGACCATCCCCATTCCCATTTTAGCCCCGATAGGGCTCAATGGGAATGGGGAGCATGCTAACAACAGGCCCGTTAATGACAGGCCCGTTGTTAGCATGCTGGGCCGCTTGCGGTACCCGCTACGGACGTCTGGTAAAACCAGGCACCCAGAGCAGGTCCCGCGAGCGGACCTTGTAATGGGGCGGTAAGGGGTTAACGGCTCTGGCACATTAACCGGCGCCGTTAACCCCTTACCGCCCACCTCGTAATGAGGCCCTAAGTGTGCCTTCAGCCACTTGATATCTGGGCAATATGTCTGTACTTACATCTGTTCCTTTGACCAAATTCCTTTTATAACACGCATTGCAAAGCCGACAATGTTGGCTCTTGGATAGATATCAGATAGGACTTTGCCAGGCACTTTCATGATATGCCATGATTCTAAAATCCTTTGCCAGCTGTTGGCATCACATGGGCAGGTGATCCCTTCAAAGTAAAGTCTGTATAATAACCATTCCTGGGCTGACAAAAAGTTAAAACGTTTGGCATGCGCCCTGGTCCATTGGACCTCTAAAATGGAAACACAGTAATGATTGGCAGCACATTACCTAGTGTAGACCCGTGGGTCCTGATTCACAAAGCGTTTTCCTATGGGAATGCACCATTATAAACTTCTTCTGTGCAACTAGTACCTCAGTGAGTCTGATTCCCTTAGATAAGGAGTAGGAGACCTGCGTTATTCATAACAGGGCCCTTGAATGACTTGCATGCAGTTTAGCTTTTCATGTGTATTTTCTTTCTTATTGTGAATAATCATGTATCATGTTTGTTTGTGGTTTATTCATTCTTTAAATATACTAGCATTATGAAATATTGTTTCATTTTTCATATTGTGTCAAATAAATTATACATTATTTGATCTTTATTAAAATTACTTGTTGTTGCTGGTACATTATCAATGAAATATACAGCAAATGTCAAAAATGAAGTAATTTAAGTAATTGCATTTTGTAAACAAGGTTGTGTGCTCGGTCCGATTCTGTATAATTTATTCACAGCAGACTTGAGTACTGTTTTCTTTACACTTAACAATTTTCCACAGACAATACATGGCGTACATATACTGTGGCTTTCCTACGCTGACGACATTATCATGTTTGACCTCACCCCAATTGGCCTTAAGTGCGCTATAAGTTTGTTGGCAAATTATGCAAATATAAACGCCATGGTTATTAAGGTGTCCGGTCAAAGGGTCGAATACATTGTTTCGAAATACAATAGTTTTGAAACAAAAGGACTGGAAAAAGAAAAGTTGAATGCCTTTTTTAAATGTATTTTTTTTTGCTTTCGTATAGTAAAAAAACTGTTTTTTACACTAAAAACAGGGGTTTGGGGTGGGGACCCCCCCAACAAAAAAAACGTACATTCCACTTTTGTTTCGGTCCTTTTGGTTCGAAACTGTTGCATTTGAACCAATTGCATTCGACCCTTTCACCTACAACCGGTTATTAATACATCAAAATCAAAAATCTTGCGTATAAGTAAAAAAGGAACCGACAAGGGGACGTTTTTATGGCACATAGATGATGCTCCCCTCGATAGAGTGGTTGAACACAACTATCTGGGCTTTTCAATCACAACAAGCCCTTGACTTACATATTATCAAGCTAAGATCGCTCCTAAAGCCTGGAGAAAATGGTTAGCAATAAAACATGTTATTGTTCACTGCGGTGGGTATAACATCGAAGGCCTCTTGGAAGTATACCGCATAAGTATGGTTCCTACCATACTCTATGGCATGGTAGTTTTGAACCTTAAGCAGATTTCTTGTTTGAGGGAAACATTTTGAGATCCGTCGTTAAAGTGCCAAATTCTGTACCTGGTGAGTCACTGCGACTCGAGTTTGGGTGCACTTCATTAAAGACTTCTTGGTATGTCCAAAGACCCTCTGTATGCTAAATTATTTGGTAATATTCAAAATTCAAATGATCTTTTATTACTCATGGGTAGAGTTTTGGACCATACTGGAAAAAATTGTTTTCTTGTCGAACTAGAGAACACTGCTACAACATGCATTTCTAAATTGGGTCTAGCTGCAGATGTTTTGACAACCAATCCTAATTACGAAAACAGAATTAAAAAGAAAGCGAGATATTGGGATATGGCTAACAACGTCAATAAGTTATATGGTAAAACAAGGTATAAAGATGTTTAAAGACAAAGGTTTCACATACATTCGCCCTCTACTTATTTGGTTAAGCTTAAACTTTTTATTTTGTACTTACGTTTGAACTTGCTTCCTACTATGGGCCTATTAGGTTCTTGGCATAAAATCCCTCTGGAAGATCGTTCTTGCCGCCTCTGTCACATTGAAACTAAGACGTGTCGTCATGTTTTGACTAACTGCAAATCTCTGTGCATCTCTTATTCTCTTACTAACATCAAAGACTGTTAAGGCAATCAATTTTGGTCTACAATGCTTGGTGCTTCATCAATTGTTATTGTGGCTGCAGACTTTAATGTATGGAAGGAAGCATTGCGAAATTTTAACAGGGCATAAGTACGCCCTAAATTTTATATACATTATGATGGACTTGCTCTGTTACTTTTGCTTAGGACGAATGATACTTAAGAATTGTTTGTATGATAACCTTTTTTCCTGTGCATCTTAATTTTTTTCTTGTATAATTATTTCTTTTTTCTTTCTTATGTGTCTAAAGGTTTTTATAATAAACTAAGGGCGCAGTAAAAAAAAAAGTGCATTTTTACAATCATTCCTGGTCGGAACAGTTTTCTTGTGTTTA
Organism: Ambystoma mexicanum; assembly: GCF_040938575.1. Taxonomy (NCBI): domain Eukaryota; kingdom Metazoa; phylum Chordata; class Amphibia; order Caudata; family Ambystomatidae; genus Ambystoma; species Ambystoma mexicanum. Next base: position 1,314,862,345 of record NC_090922.1, on the reverse strand, counting down.
TCAAAAGTTAAAACTGTCTGAGCCAGATTGTTTGACAGGGATGCCTGCCGGTGTACACAGCCTAAATCCCAAGGGCAGGGGTTATATGATGTACCCTATTTTTTCAGTAGACACATTAGTTCACTTGGCTGGCTTATTGGTGCCACTACAGTACAGGTTAATGACACTTTGATCATTTTCAAGGAGCACAGTAAGGCTCATCCTCCAAAATCTACAGGCGAAACATTATTCCTATGGAAGAAATTGGGTGACATGGTTGTGGCATTATATGTACATGGCTCACCTCCATGGGATTACCAGAGACGCAACAAGCCAAGAGCGCATCTATCAGTTTGACAGTGCAGTCTGACAATCTAAAAGTATTCACATCCTAGACCTTTGACCTCTGGAAAGTCCTGCAATATTGACTATAGCTTCTATCACTAGTTGAGTGGCCAGCAGAATTTTTTATAGAATTCAACCCATCTATTGGGGTTTGAGGCTCTCACTCCCACATCAATGTTCCCTAAACATGGCTGATGCATGGCTGTTATTTGTTGATGTGCAGAAGAAAAAAAGGTGGAAGCAGAGGTGTAGAATCCTGGGAAGAGTAAGTTCAAAGAAATAGCCTTCCTCAGTCACCAACAGCGATGAATCGTAGGATGAATGAAGAGATTAAATAGCAGACAGATCTGGAAGGGACTGAGATTTTTTCCAGTGATGTCCTTCCTTACGGAGCACTGCATGAAGATAAATGGGAGTAGGGAAAAGGATCGTTGTGTAGGTTTGTGAGGGGGCGAGAAGGTGCGGCAGGAAAAGAGTCAAGTGTCATGAGAAAAAAGGAGTGAACAGTGAAGGAAGCTTGGTCAAAAGAACGTGAGGGAAAAGGTGAAGAGTGGGGGGAGATTGGAGGTGTGGATAAGAAAGAAGCATTAAAGGATTATAAATCAGGATGAGTAAGAATAGACGTGAGGATAGTTGAGCATGGGAAGAAGGAAGAGCGGAGGGAAAGGAAAGCAGAAAGTGATCAGAAGAATAGATAGAAGATGCAGTTACAGTGATATTAGTAGAGAGGAAGGAGAAGAGGAGATAGTGAGAAGAACCTGAAATGTGAACTGGAGAAGCGACATGAGTTAAATGATAAGAGTCATGAAGAGAAACAAGAGAAAAGCTTGAATGAATAGTATCAAGGTTGGCGGCAGCAAAAACAGCTCGATTCCAGCCGGTGGGGTGGCTAAGAGAGGGAGGGGTCACAATGTTTCAGCTTGAAGAGGCAAACTGAGATTGGACTTCACATCATAACGTCAGTGATTGCTAAATGCTCTGATCAAGTCATCTCTATAAATGTTCCCAGGCACCTCATTTAGGGGGTTGCCAGGGGTTGCACTTCTGACCCCTTAGGTCTACCTTGCTATCCCTGTGGTCACCCTGGTTACCCCTATAAAATTAAGTACTTTAAAAAAAAGAGTTTTCCAAATTGAAGATCCTGGGCTATGGCCAACGCCATGTAACTCTTTGTTTGTAGAGTGTCCGGCTTTCTAGTCAGGCTTCTTAAAAAAACAGGGGGTTCCACAAGTGTAACACTTTGAGCAGTGACCCTAAAAAAGAAAGAATAGGAATAACAAATAATGTGTCTTTCTGTAATTCTATACAATAATTGCTAGACTCATTAAAGGTTTATTTCAGGTACACCTCAGTGGGTGAGTCACGGATTTAGTCTGTTCTTAAACACCTCAAATTCACAATGAAGACAAAATACTCCAAAAAGCATTTAGAGTAGACTAAGCATCCATTTCGGACTATGTTAGAATAAGCATCAATTTCGGACTATTTTGCTTTTCGCAAGTTGCAGTTATAGCATGTTGTTTTCTGCTGATACATATAGTGATTCATTCTTGTATGAAATGTTTATCATATTACAGCGATATTGGAACCATATTTTTCATAGTGTACTTAGGAGCAATGCTATGTGATGCCACGTTCTGTTATGTCAAGGGGTAAAAGGTTTTGTTCCATTGCTTCCTGTGAAGTCACTTTAGGGTGGGGTCAAAGGACATCACTCCCTGTGGTGTCATCAGAGGTCAAGGGTCACGTGATGTCACTTCCGCTAACCCTTGCATTTTGGTGAAATGACTTCGCTGAATAGTCCACTTTTTAAAAATGTGCTCCCACTTTCTGTACGATAGGGCCCAAACTTTCCCACACTTTCTCATCAGCAGATAAAAACCCACCTCTCTGACTTTCCGTCCTCTCAGCTCATTTGTGTTAAATTACATTGGTGAAAAATGTGCACTCGCCTGGAGATTATAGAATTGAGGTGGTGAGTGGCTTTTGTTATGGCTGGCTAGAAATTTCCAACTTGAGCTTTTGCCCCTGGCAATATTATTTCACTCTTTATGGTTTTCCTTGCACATTTAATGCATTTGCTGCAAACATTGTTGTACCGCACACTGCTACCCAGTCAGGGGGTACTGTCTAAAATAAACATTAAGATAACAAATGCTTAAAGGCTCATCAAACAACCCCTGCATTGGAAGAAGAAAGAAAGAAAGAAAGAAAGAAAGAAAGAAAGAAAGAAAGAAAGAAAGAAAGAAAGAAAGAAAGAAAGAAAGAAAGAAAGAAAGAAAGAAAGAAAGAAAGATTGAGCATTAATAATGACTATTTAAACGAATTTGTGTGACACCAGTTTCCTTACAGGCTATTATTTGAATTAGTCCAGACTCCGAGATTTTTCTCAGTTATGTTGCCCCCATGTAAGGGACGATTAATGAGAATGTCCAAACGCGAAAAACACCTGGCACAGATCAATTGAAACACATTGTTGAGAAAAACGATCTCATTGAGAGAGACATTGAGCCTCATTAAGAGGTTGCCGGTCCAGTAACAACGGTACCGGTATGCTTGCCGGTACCGTTGTTACTGGACCAGCAAACTCCGAGTTGTGCTCGCGGGTGCCTTTCATTCCGCCAGGTCTGCCCTGGCGGAATGAAAGGCACCCACGAGCACAGCAAGCCTGTAATACCCCGGTAATTGCCCATCCGCGGGTGCCGGATTTTCATGCCGGTATGGAGGGAGCCTTGCCGGTAAAACTAGCAAGGCTACCTCCAACCTCGTAATGAGGCCCATTGCACAGCATCGACTGTGGCGTGGCACTAAATGCCTCAGCACCAACCCTAAATGCCAATGCGCATGCGCAAAGATCAAAGAAATCATGCACATGGTGCGATTGCAGTGCCCAATCAGGGCGCAAACACGGACAGAATGATATGATATGTGATCAATTATTTTTTTTAAACATTTTTTTTATTGGTTTATTTAAACCTTAGAAAAAGTGAACAGACAAAACATTACAACAACAGTACAACATAAATCCATCCACATCCACAATTCTTCTTATTAGTCCCAAAATGTTATCAACCTTTAGATACTCAGGTTGCATGATAAATCATTTATAAGGCGCCTGTGCACAAGTGAACTCAGAAGGAGGGTCTAATTAATGCCACACTTTCCGATCTCCTCTTGGTACATTCTCCTGGTGTGACCCATGACAGATCTTACCAATTATCACCATGGAATAGTTGTGGTAGCCAGAACATTGCAGAGTTGGCCAATTGTGATTCGTCTTTTTGGGGCTATGATATGTGTTTAATTGAGGAAACTATGTTGACCTCCCCATTGTTATTCAATGGCTACCATGTTTTGTCACAAGAAGTGACTAATGGTAAACTTGGGAAACCTTGAGGAGGGTTGGGCATAGCAGTTGACTTGACCCTGAGAGCACGATCTTATGTTTATGTTTATGTTTATTGAGTTTATATAGCGCTTTACTCCAAAGCGCTTTACAGAATAACGACAAGGCACATCATTCAGTGGCTTTTTTGCCATTGGAATTGAGTTGAATGGAGGTGAGCAAGAGATACCAGTAATTCATTTATATTGGAACCCTGTTAAGATCCCACTCTATGATGTCAGCTCGCTCTGGGGAATGTTATTGAGGTTTGATTGGAGGAGGGGACATGTGGATAACATAGTAGTGGGTGGAGATTTTTATTCAATGCGTGCTACACGTGTAATGTAAAAGTTAAAGGCATTTGTACGGTGCACCGGCACCAATGGAATTGGTCCCCAGGTGCTCAGGCGGGTCTGCAAACAAAAAGGTGGGGTGGGGTTACTCGGGTGAAGAGGGAGTAGGAAAGTGAGAAAGGCGATGTCCTGTTGGCAGCTTCAGTTTGGTTTTCACCGTGCGCTGAGCTTGGGTGTGAAACTTGAACTCACCCCTACACTCCAAATCACCGATACAGGTGGGCAATGATGTACTCAAGGGGTTTCTCATGCAAGGATATGGCAAGACTTCTTTGATATTTGGAACATTTTTGTTCCAAGAGAGTCTGATCTCTCAACTATGATCTACCCTTGGAACAAATGTACTTCATGCTCTTGGATCGACCATGTGTTTGTCTCTACGTCTCTAATACCCTAATGTTCAGACCTTACCATAAAGTTGACAAACGCTAGTGATGATTTGCCGCTCCCGTTCACTATTTCACTGAAAATTGAAATTCGCGACCAATAACATTGACTTTCTTTCATAGAACCTTATAGAAAGGGTACTTCAGTGAAATGGAACCACAGCCTATTAGCACAATTCAAACAGGCAATATATAGGCTTTTCTTAGCAAGAGAGGAGCAAGATCTGTTCTCGATTGAGTGTATGAATGATACCCTTGAGAAGTTCATACATAAGCTGCCGCTTTCCAACTAAAGTCACAACCTGTGTGTTCAACATCAGGAAAGCTAATGCAAAGAAAGTGAAAAAAAGTTGCATGGAAAGCTAGGTGGAAATTTACAGACACATATGCTTATATGGCCTCCCACAAAAGAATTTGGCAACGTTATAGAAATTACATTCAAGGACTAAAAGTCCAGCTCACTATAAAAAAAAACTGCCAACAAGCTGTTAGTCGTCTATGTCATCACTCATCCAAAGCGGCCTCAAGCTCTTTTCACTGGCTGCGTATCTCTCGCAGGATTCCATTCAAGCTTCAATGTGTGATCCACAAATCGGTCTTTGGATCCTGGCCTTTACTTATCTCAGTGAAGATCTCAAAGCATAAACCATTTCCAGGAACCACCTTGAGCACTTCGCTCCCTTGGCTCATGTCAGCTGATCCTGCCCACACTGTAGTGTGAAAGAGCTGGAGGTAGCTCCCTTTAATATCCGAGAACCCAGAAATTGAATCTGCTCTATCAAGATTTTAGATACATTCCTGATCTTCAATCTGTTAGGAAAATGCTGTTTACATCTTGTAACACTCATTCAGCCAGTATTGTGCACTCTGTGTCCAGCAAAGGTATTTCAGCAGCAAGAGGCCTGCATTGGACAACAGTTACATGTTACAAGTACATAACATAACATGAATCCACTTATACTTTATCACTGGTTGAATTCCGTTTTATTGCATTTTTTTTCTCTGAAACCTTTAACCTTTACCTTGCCTCCTGCACCCCTCTTTTCACCCTCACCCCCTTTCTTTATGCCCACCCAATCCACCACTTACCTACTTGCTGCAAAAAAAGTGGTAAACAAAAATGTGATCAGTTGTCATTCGACAGAAACATATAAACCCAGCTGTTGCAATTATTGTGTATACATATAATTTTCTCCATCAAGGCCTAACATGGATAGTGCTGCTTGCGGAGTCCCAAACAGCTCAACTTCCACCGTAAATCAAGATCAATTTGCAGCGTTATGTTATGTTACATGGGTTTGGTAGGACCACTTTAACGCCGGAAGTAGCATCCTCGTGCCGAAGAGCTAAACTGGAACTCTCTTCCAAAGGGCTTATGATCAACAGATTCAAGTAGGAATCTGTTGATCATCTTTATGCATAGTGATCCATAATGGAGCGTATGTGTCGAGGAAGTGTGTCCCACAGTGAGGCAGCACAAAACAAGAGGGTGCGCTCACGCATTTTTCTCTGTTTAGTTTTTGGGTTAGCCAAGAGAACAGCAAAGGGTCTAAGAGGGTGACAAAGGGCCTCATTACACGGTAGGCGGTAACCATGGCACTATTAGAGCCATGGTTGCTGCCGGTATTTTACCGTGTCCACCTTGATGGATGGCGGAATTACCGCCCTACTCCATGGTGAGCGGGGGCGGTAATTCCCCATTCACCAAGGCACTTCCCCATTCCCATTTTTGCCCCCATAGGGCATAATGGGAATGGGGAAGGAGCTAATTACGGTACAGCAAATTGCGGTACCGTAATTAGCACCGAGGTCCCTTTGCGGCACCCTACTTTAAAGGTCGGGTCCCGCAAAGGGAACTCGTAGTAAGGCAGTAAGGGTTTACCGGTACCAGTGCCCTTACCGGTACCGGTAAACCCTTACCGCCTAACGTGTAATGAGGCCCAAAGTGAGTAGTTTTAAAACTTGTGTTAGAAGAACTTAGGACCCACTCCACGAAATGATCCATGTGCCATACAATGTGCAATATTTGACCTGTTTGTGATTTGATACTGCTGTCCTCATAAGCACAAGTTCTGCGCCACTGCATCTACTTACCCTCCAGACCCCGCCCACCTAATCAGGATCTCTCTGAGATGTGAAGATTCTGATATGCAGAGACCTACCTGCAGATGCTGCTCCCAGAATACTGGATGAGGGCTTAGAGCAGGGGTCTGCAAACTTTTGGCTCTCCAGATGTTTCGGACTACAACTCCCATCAAGCATGGCCAGCATAGTCAATGGTGGGGTTCATGGGAGTCATAGTCCAAAACATCTGGAGAGCCGCAGGTTACAGACCCCTGGCTTAGTGCAACAAGGGTTTGGAAGCTTCTCACCCACTTTATCCCTATACCAGTACGTGGTGGCAGCACAACAGCGAAAGGGTGGAAGGCTGGGCCACTTAATCTTTAAAGAGCGACTCATCAGTTATTCTGTAGACTGCATGACACACTTCCCCCTACAGTGTCACTGCACCAGCAGGAGGAGCCAGGCTTTGTGGAGGAGGAGGTTAGGGTCGGTATAGGTAGAATAGGTCAGAGGAGTACATCTGATAAAAAAGTGTTCCACTGAATTGCTAAACATGTATTAAATGCCATATAGCCCCTGTTCCTCTGACACTGGTCCGGGGGCAAGGGTGTACTCCTCCATCTCCCCAGGCCAGGGACAGGCCCCACAGGAACAAAACACCCCTAGTCCCCAGACCAGCTGACAAGGCCCCCATAAACCAACCGCCCCTACTCCCATACCAGCTGCATAGGACCCACCGGAACCAACCACCCCAACTAGCCAAACCAGCTGCATAGGACCCACAGGAACCAACCACCCATACTCCCCAGACCTGCTGCATAGGCCCCACAGCAACCAACCACCCATACTCCCCAGACCTGCTGCATAGGACCCACAGGAACCAACCACCCCTACTCGCCAGACCAGTGGCATAGGACCCTCAGGAACCAACCACCCATACTCCCCAGACCTGCTGCATAGGCCCCACAGCAACCAACCACCCATACTCCCCAGACCTGCTGCATAGGCCCCACAGCAACCAACCATCCCTACTCCCCAGACCAGATGCATAGGACCCACCGGAACCAACCACCCCTACTCGCCAGACCAGCTTGCAGGCCCCACAGTAGTCAACCACCCCTGCTCCACAGTCCAGTTGACAGGCCCCACAGGAACCAACCACCCATACTCCCCAGACCTGCTGCATAGTGCCCACAGGAACCAACCACCCCTACTCCCAAGACCTGCTGCATAGGACCCACAGGAACCAACCACCCCTACTCGCCAGACAAGCTGCTTAGGACCCACAGGAACCAACCACCCATACTCCCCAGACCTGCTGCATATGCCCCACAGCAACCAACCACCCATACTCCCCAGACCTGCTGCATAGGCCCCACAGCAACCACCCATCCCTACTCCCCAGAACAGCTGCATAGGACCCACCGGAACCAAATCACCCCTACTCGCCAGACCAGCTGGCAGGCCCCACAGTAGTCAACCACCCCTACTCCACAGTCCAGCTGACAGGCCCCACAGGAAGCAACCACCCATACTCCCCAGACCTGCTGCATAGGACCCACAGGAACCAACCACCCATACTCCCCAGACCTGCTGCATAGGCCCCACAGCAACCAACCATCCCTACTCCCCAGACCTGCTGCATAGGACCCACAGGAACCAACCACCCATACTCCCCAGACCTGCTGCATAGGACCCACAGGAACCAACCATCCCTACTCCCCAGGCCAGCTGCATAGGAATGCACACTGAGCAACCTCCAAATAGAAATGATGTTACAACAGGGGATGGTGCTGAGCCCCGAGTACTTACCTTCTACAATCCAATGTTATACAGACCCCAAGGTGGATTTTTTAGGGATCCAATGGTGACCATTTTGTATTCATAAAAACTCCAAATATCCACCTAAATATTTACCTTATAAATAAAACTTTCTTTTCTGCTCCCCTCGCGTGAATTTACCTTATCTACCCAGATCTATATAGATCTCCCTTACCTAATTACTACCATGCCCAATATTATCTATATTTGTATATATCTATAACTACCATATAAACCCCAACATGCCCACACGCTTACACAAACATACATACAAAGACATTTCAAACAATAACTGACACACATTCACGTTATATTACAAGGGGGCGGCTGCTGCAGTCAGCCACCCCTTCTCAGTACCTCAGAACACTGTCCTGTTCTCCCTTACCTAATTACTACCATGCCCAATATTATCTATATTTGTATATATCTATAACTACCATATAAACCCCAACATGCCCACACGCTTACACAAACATACATACAAAGACATTTCAAACAATAACTGACACACATTCACGTTATATTACAAGGGGGCGGCTGCTGCAGTCAGCCACCCCTTCTCAGTACCTCAGAACACTGTCCTGTTCATGCTGGAGAAGAGGCTGCCTCCAGCTGGAAAATGGTGCAACCCTACCCTAGTACTAGATCCTTTGTTGGTGGTGCCAAATTCACCACATGCCTTTGTGTGTCTGTTATCTTTTAGGTGGGTTGATCCATCATGTCGTGCTACCCGATCGCACCTATGAGAAAGTGGGCAACAATCACACATTGGGCCTCATTACAACTGTGCCGGTCCGGAAACAACTGTGGCGGTAACCCTACCGGCACTGTTGTTTCCGGACCGGCACAGTACAACTCTGCGGGTGGGAGCTGTCCCGCCCGCCAGGGTCAGTCCAGCCAGGCGGGACGGCACCCGCTCGCAGGGTTCTCACGGAAGCACCGGCACCGTTGTTAACGGTGCCGGTGATCCCGTGTCCCCATTCCCATGGAGTCCAGTAGGACTCCATGGGAATGGGGACTAACAAAATTACCGGTGCCTGACTTTCCGGCCACCGGATTTGGAATAGTACAATGGCACCGGGATGTCTGGCGCCGTTAATTTCTTTAGAGTTCTGCAGCAACCCACCATTTTTACCGGCTGGGTTACTGCCGGGCCCATAATGAGGCCCATTGTATTTTGTTACTTTTCAGAGCAGACTGCTTGAGACATACCCAAGGTGGTGTTTTTGGTAAAATGTGTTGAAAATAATGCATTTGAAAGCATATTTGCTGAGTAACATTAGTTAAAGCTAGTGCAGTTACTTGTGAAAATGGCTCACTCTAGCCAAAAACGTGGCCGATTCTGGCCAAAACACAGGCCTGTATTAGAATCATGTGCTGACACATCAGGCATTGCCCTATTGTCCTATAGGCCAGTCCAAGCCTGTTCAAAGGTCTCTCTGAGGTGGCCACGTCAGCCATGTGGGGTCACCTATTCACCACTGCATCCCGCGGGGCCCTTTATCCTCTTGGCCAGTACGACCCTGCAGTAAATGATATGCACAAAAGGCCTTGGTGCTGCCTGGGCAGTACTCGGGGTAAATGTGCAAATGTGTACTGTGAAAATCCTTTAGGTGTGGCTTAGGTCTTAGATGCTCCAGACATTTCCTCAACGGCTTCAAGTGCCACAAGGAGGAATACATTTGCAATGTGAGCTATATAAACGGTTCCACTCGCCCTAAACCCAATCTTAGTTACCTATACACTGGAAAATGATGTTATTCTAAATTCCATCTTCTCGGGACAGATTAATTTCCTACGGGGATGAGGTCCTTGGCCAAGAAGCACATGATGTCAGAATAACACTCATTCTACCTGCCGGCTGCGATGCTAGTTTACCTGGCAGCCGTCCCTAGATGTCAGAATAACACTCATTCTACCTGCCGGCTGCGATGCTAGTTTACCTGGCAGCCGTCCCTAGATGTCATAATAACACTCATTCTACCTGCCGGCTGCGATGCTAGTTTACCAGGCAGCCGTCTCTAGATGTCAGAATTACACTCATTCTACCTGCCGGCTGCGATGCTAGTTTACCTGGCAGCCGTCTCCAGATGTCAGAATTACACTCATTCTACCTGCCGGCTGCGATGCTAGTTTACCTGGCAGCCGTCTCCAGATGTCAGAATTACACTCATTCTACCTGCCGGCTGCGATGCTAGTTTACCTGGCAGCCGTCTCCAGATGTCAGAATTACACTCATTCTACCTGCCGGCTGCGATGCTAGTTTACCTGGCAGCCGTCTCTAGATGTCAGAATAAAACTCATTCTACCTGCCGGCTGCGATGCTAGCTTACCTGGCAGCCGTCTCCAGATGTCAGAATAACACTCATTCTACCTGCCGGCTGCGATGCTAGTTTACCTTGCAGCCGTCTCTAGATGGCAGAATAACACTCATTCTACTGCCGGCTGCAGATGGCAGAATAACACTCATTCTACCTGCCGGCAGCGATGCTAGTTTACCTGGCAGCAGTCTCTAGGACCATGGGGCTCTTCCCTACACACAGCATCTAATCCCTAGCGCACGTGGGCGTCAGATGAGATCTGCGGACTAAGCCGCTTCTCGCTGTAGTGCCAGAGGATTTGCTGCTATTGTTCTGGCAATTCACTTAGGAGGAACAAAAACAAGGCTGTCCTGCAGGGAACAGTAAGTTCACCCAGCGGGAGATCTGCTAAGGTCACCTCTGACTGCTCGATTGCCAAATGCTTATTTCCAAGACTTTATTTTCCAGATCTGATCAAAGCATCACTGAAATGAATCCAATATTTAACTGAACATGGAATTGCAATCAGGGATGGTTAATAGATATGTTTACAATCCAATTCAGTGCAAATGTGTATATAATGCTGGAGAATGAGCTGCATGTTGCTGTTTCTTTTTTTAAAATTTTAATAATTTTTATTGTTCAAGATATTAATAATGATACAAGTATTAGCAAGTTACAGACCTAGGCCCTCATTACGACCCTGGCGGAAATCGAAAAACGATGGCGGAAATGCAATACCGCCATCGAATAGCGCTCGGTGCGACTATGACCCGTCACCGCAAAGTACGATGCCATTAGCGACACCGTAGTGAACGCCAACGCTAACTGCACCAAGTACGCGCGCGCGCGCCATGCCAAACCGTAAATACCACCATGGCGCAAGGGTACGCGAATTCCGACCCTAGCGGACATGTACCTAACGCCATCAAGCACGGCGGAAAGTACCATTCCGCCATGGTGAGAAGTACGGCATCGCGAATCAACCGTAAACGGCCCCACTGAGTGCCTGTACACCGCTCCCTGCCCACATAGTACAACTCCCCGTAGGTGCAATGAAGTCACAATGCAACCAGTGAAATGTACAAGTCACCCATGCATGCCAACGAACAAAAGAATCACAAGAGGGGCCAATGGGAGCTGCAGGGCACAGATGGCACGAATACAGAAGCCATTCCAATGGACATGACCACAGTCCCCCACCAAGAAACGCACGCAAACACAGGCACCTGTGACCAGCAATATTTCGAAAATCACATCATTCCACCAGTCCACCTGGCTGACCGGCATCTGTTACACAAAACCTAATCCCCCGCCCCTGAGCATGACATCATTCAAACAGTCATATTGGCAGCCCTCATCCCTGACCTCACTGGGCTTCGTAGGCAAACGCGCCCAGCACAGTACCACGCAACTATACTCCGAAGCTGGAACCCAATGCAGATCTCCTCACAATACATCGCTCCCCAAATAGGAATATGCCACATCACTTGCAAAGAAGAACGCTACACGGCCCATATCAGAATAGAAATTTAATGCACAACAAAATCACCAAGCCCATACAGCCATTAGGCCATGAACTCCAAAACACATTTCACCATTGTGGGCTGCATCCGCAAGAAATGACCAGCTACTTCTTGTGTGACGCCCTGTTCCATCATGGTACACAGAGCCACATTCACGTACGAAAAGGCAACATGGAAGCGCACAGAACCGCAGGGCCGTCCCAATGGGGAGGCACTAGTCCAGCTGAAAGGCCGAAATGTTGCTCCGAGCCACTAGTACTGCGTAAGGGCATGTGGCCCATTGGCGATCGTCCCATAAGATCGTAATGCTGCTCCACTGATTAACACGAAGCAGCAGGTGTCGGGAGTAAAAGCCATCTGCAGGAGTGGCATACAGATGGCAGTGGCAAAAGGGGAGGAGATACCTGTCAACCAAAAGAAAAGAAAAAGAACAGAATGGCCATCAGAACTACATTCGAACAACTCACTTCAATGATCACACTAAATCCACAGCCATATGCATGCTAGCCCACTCCAAAGGATCATCACCACCCAAAAACCACTTGCGACTCATAACTATCTATATCGAGGTGTAAACACCATCACAAACGAGTGTACCTGTGCATGCGTCTGTGAAAACAGAATCCATCAGATGGGATTGGTAACGTGCATGGACACAAGTGTCTGAGGGCGCGTCGAGACAGGGAGGGCTCAACAAGGCCAGATAGACGATGGTCCCACTATGGCAGCCCTGCATCACATAGCGCAGGGGAGGCGGACAGATTCCAAGAAGCCCTGTACATGGCAAACACTGTATCAAATCATCTGTCCATGCATCCATTCATCATTCCCTCATCCCGGGATAAAAACGCCTGAATATTTACTCACATAACATTAGAAATATCCATTGAGTCTGTGCGTTATGCAGCCTGCAAAATCCACAGTGCCCCAGCCCGTAATTCCAGTGTTGTGAAGTAACATGTATTTGGGAACGTCCGGCCTCATCGCCCACGTCGCTATTGCGCATCCCAAACTATTCATATCAATCATTGCATCCTCGCCATGGCCCCTGTCTCAAGGACATTGAACAATAGAACGTTATATTTGCAGTCAGACCTGTGGGCATCTCCTCGCCGCTAGCTGATAACCGAAAGCGCCGCCCTTCGAATTCCTCATTTGCAACATCACGTCGAAAAGGCATCTGTGGCCGCTTGAAATCACAAATTAATCCATCTAGTGCGGCTGTGTGTGAAAATGGCAACTGCCTTCACTCACAAATGGGACGCCCCGCCCGTCGTTGCAACTCGGTACAGTGATGCATGAGGGCCCACCGTTACTCGAGTACTACGTTCCACTGACCCTTCACAAGTCTGTTCGCGACTGCAAAGATTGTATGTGAAACAATGGGACCATAGCCGAATGAACATATCAACCAATGTTACACGGCCATCGGGTACAAATACATGATTGCAATAGCAAGATGCCATTCCTCGAATTGCAGCGTTGTGTGCGGGACGTGCTCGGCCAAAGGGGAGAGAAGCTTGCACAGGTGGAATGAATCACCACAGGTGGAGGCCATACAGCCTGAAAACACATAAATTGCACACCCAGTCTCCTCCCACAACCACACCCACTCCGAAATGCTACCGGCAGGACTCGCGATGTTGGCCCTGGGGGACCTGATAGCACTGCAAGTACTCCAACTCCAAGAAGAAGACGAACACCAACTTCAACCGGCCGCACGGAGGAGACGCAGGAGGAGGAGGAGGGCAAGGCAGGGCCAGCAAGGGCCGCCAGCACAGCCACTACCACCACGCAGGCAGCCCGCAATCCCACGCCTCCGAGCACATCCGTTCAACCTCACTGATGAGCAGATCCACACCCTCTACCGTTTGGACCGGGACACCATAGCCGCCATTGTGGACATGACACAGGCTGACCTTGTCAGCATGATAGATAGCCCAACCGCCATCCCACCCCTACTGAAGGTGGTGTCTGTACTCCACTTCCTGGCCACAGGCACCTACCAGCACACAGTCGGACAGTTGCATGGCATTTCTCAGCCACTGTTCTCATGGACACTATTGCAAGTGCTCGATGCCCTCCTGCAGCACGCAGACGACTACATCTCTCTACCACGCTCGGAGCAGGAAATTACGAACACAAAAGTGGGATTCCATGCACTTGCCGGCATACCGGGTTGCCTTGGTGCCATCGACTGCACCCATGTGGAATTGGTCGTCCCACATGCCATGGAGGCCCAGTACCGCAACCGAAAACAATTTCATTCTCTGAATGTACAAATGGTGTGTGACTCCAACAGGATCATTACACATTGTTGTGCCCGATTCCCTGGATCAACCCATGATTCTATGGTCTTGAGGAACTCTACAATACCACGCTACATGGAGCGACACGCAGGGAACAGATCCTGGCTACTCGGTGAGTCTCATTTCATGCATGATGATGTGGGGTATGTGATTCGGCAATGACCTGGCAGGAAGGGGGGGGGGTGTGTGTGCGTACGTAGCAATGGCATTCCACATTATACGTTTATCGTTCACATACAGGTGATGCTGGATATCCACTGAAGAGATGGCTCCTCACACCAGTCCGGAACCCACGGGACCAGCATGAGGAGGACTACAACCATGCCCACTCACGTACCCGTGTAGTCATAGAACAGGCATTCGGCCTACTGAAGACTCGTTTCCGCTGCCTCAGCAGGTCTGGCGGGGCACTCCTGTACCGCCATGAGAAGGTTGCAAAGATGGTGATGGCATGTGTCATGCTCCACAACATGTGCGTACGTAGAAATGTGCCCATGCCCCCTGACGCAGAACTGCAAGCACCTGAGGATGGTCATGATGAGGGTGGGGATGTGGCAGCACCTCAAGGAGTCTGCGAGGCACAGGAGGGCCGTGACATTCGTCAGCATCTCATTGATGCATGCTTCTAGCACTCACGCCTGGTGGCTGATACATGGACACGGTACTCGTGGCACTGTGTGTGTCTGGTACATGCACAATATGGACTGTACGCCTATGATGGCCTAGTACACAAAGATCATTGTCCACACATCTCATTGGTTGATCGTGCATTGTTTATGGCATATGTGATATCATGTTAAACACCCTATCGACCCGCCACCCAAGTGAGCCCAACACACCCCCTCCACCCTCCTACCTCCCTCCCGAACACCAGTGTCCAAAGATGCTCATTGTCAGTGGGCAGTCGCTATTGCAAGCCCCCTCTGCGGGTATCAGGGGCACCCCTGCCTGTGGAGCGCAGGTTCCTCCCAGATCTACGTTGGGGGCTGCCCTGGACGGAACTTGCAACGGATGATGTCTCTGCCTGCTCACGTCCATGCATGTCCCTAAGGGTTTGTGAGAGCTCAGTGAGCACACGGCGCACTGCGGCAAGTTCGGCACATACGTCTTTGGACGTCGCATGCAGTTCCCCCCTCAGGCTCTCGGTGCTTCTCTCCATTTGGACTCTCAGGCTCTCGGTGCTTCTCTCCATTTGGACTCTCAGGCTCTCGGTGCTACTCTCCATTTGGACTCTCAGGCACTCGGTGCTACTCTCCATTTGTGCCCTTAGTGTCTCTGTACTTCTCTCCATTTCTGCCCTAAGTGTCTCAGTTGATGTTTCTATGTCTGCCTTAGTGCCCCCACATTCATCGGCATGGTCCTTGAGGAGCGTGGCCAGTTGCTGCTGTTGCACGATTAACTGGTCGAGGGACTGTTGCCTCTGCTGGGCCATGGCCATTTGCGGTGGTGTCACAGAGTGGCTGTTCGCCTCATGTTGCCCTGCCACAGGGCTTGTGGGGGATGGCCAGTCGTCGTCTTGTGGGTGCCCCTGCGTGGTATCCTCATGTTGTACGGGATGGGACAGACAGGGGGATTGGGACAGGTCATGGATGGATCTGACTTCGACATCCCCGTCTTCTGTGTCGGAGCATGCTGCCATCAATGGGGTGTCACCTATGGTGCTGCTGCCACCAGAGGCAGTGCCTTCTGTGGCATCCATTGGGGGGACCTGTGGTGCTGCTGTTGTGGGCATGCTGGCTGCTGGGGTGCCTGTTGATGTTCCCTCCTCTGTGCTGCCACCTGATTTGTGCTGCTGCCGTGTCTTGATGCGTGCAGCTGAGGTGGAGGGTCTTTGGCCGTTGGTCTTGGCCCTCTTTGCAGGTGTGCTGGTAGGGGTGTCCTGAAGCTCGTCGTTTGGATCGGACCCTGTGGTGGAGTAAAGGAGGGCAAGGGTTATTAATGGGTCTGTGGGAATTGGAATGGCATTGTATCACATGCATTGGGGTGGTACCTGAGGGTGATTTGGGTCGGGGCCTTGGAGGTGCTTTCATTTGTGTGTGGAGTGAGGGTGCAGTTGTTTGGCAGCCTGCAGTTAGGGTGTGCCTGCTGCACGTGTAGTGGGTGTTTTTGGGGTTTTTAATTATTTATGTATTTATTGTGTGTTTTAAAGTGCGCTATCAGGCCAATGTGTGTGGACGTTCTCCTGGCCATGTGTTTCTGTTGCACTATGTGGACACATGGTACTTCACATGATTGGACATTGTGGATTTGGCATTGTTTTATTTGGGCCACCTACCTGATTCTTCGGATGTCTGCACTCCTTTCTCCATCCCTCCGACTCCCTCTATGCTCTCCATTCCAATGGTGGAGGCACAGATTTCTTCCCAGGGGGTCAACTTGATGGGTGATTCCGATCCTCCCCCGGTGGCTGTGGCAATGTTGCGGTTGGCAGAAAGTATGCTACGGACGCGTATCCGCAGGTCGTCCCATCGCTTTCTGCATTGCTGTGGGTTGCGGGGTGCGGTCCCCACCGCACTTACCCGCTGTGCCACCAGAGCCCATATGGCCTTCTTGTTCGCAAGTGCCGTCCTGGTCATTTGCGTGGAGAAGACGGCGGCGGCATTCTCCTGGAGGGTCTCTGTTAGCACGGTGAGTTCCTCACGGGAGAAGTGGACCTGCCGCTTGCGGTCGCACGCTTTCTTCGCTACTTTTCCCATTTTTCTTGGTTTCGCTAGGGTGGATGACGGGTTGGGGTGTGTCTCAGGGTAGTGTTTTTAGTGGTTGTGTGGATTTTGTGGTTTTATAGGTGTACGGCGGGATGTTTCCCGTTCCGGGCCCATGTTTTTACTTCCGTTTCCGTATATTTACGGTCACCGTACTTTCCGGTTGGCGCTCACTGCGGTGTCCGCTAAGATGGGTGGCGGTATTGCACCTAGGGCGCCGTACGGCGGCGGTGTGGGCCGTTTTGGGGTAATTTCCGCCATCGCGGACTTTGCACTTCCGCCATGCCGTGGTGCTCGTGCCCGATGGGTCGGAATGGGCCGCACTTTGCTCCATCGTGCAATGGCGGAAACGCTATTTACGCTGTGGCGGTCCGGTCAGTCACTTTCCGCCAGGGTCGTAATGAGGGCCCTAGAGTGGAACAGTTAACTATAACGCATGAACAGAGTAAACAATCATAACAAGCAAGAACGTGATCTTTTCCAGGAAATTCATTAGTTGAGTTAACTAATTACACCAATTTAAACAAGAAAAGATTAGAAATTGTAAATATTGCTAGTTGAACATGAATTATTATAAAACAAGTCTATAAAGAGTGACTAATATGGAGAAAAGAATAGAAATAGGGGGAAACGCACTGGGAGACAAACAGGAGACATACAAGATACAGATGGGTGCAGGGTAAGGGGGGGAGAATGGGTATAATACATTATGGGCCTCATTACGACCCTGGCGCTAAGTGGTTAACGGCGCCGTAAAAGGCTGCGGCGTCGTTAACCACTTAGCGCTTTACTACGAGGTCTCTTTGCGGGACCTGACCTGAACAGCTGGTCTGGACCAGCCGTTAAATTAGGGACCCGCAAAGGGACCTCGCAGACAATTACGGTACCGCAATCTGAAGTACCGTAATACCCACCTTCCCCATTCCCATTGAGCCCCATGGGGCAAAAATGGGAATGGGGAAAGGCCAAGGTGAAATGAGTAATTTCACCATGGCGGACTCGTTACAACACCGGCACCAACCATGGTGCTAATAGCGCCATGGTTTAGCGCCGGTGTTGTTATGAGTGCCTATGTCATAAAACTGATCTTTCCATTTTGGTGATAATATAAAACCGATATTTGTATATAAATATAGACATCAGATCAGTAAGGTGAATATGAGAATATATCTTCATGAGCCATGAGCAGTTGCATTAAAACAGTTAAGATAACAGGTGAAATAGTACCATTTAGCATTGTGTTTTGATTGTTAGCCATGCACATTTCCAATTTATGAGTTTGACAAATAGCGTTCCACCATGCTTTAGTGGAGAGCAAACGAAAGTCTTTCCAGTTAGCTGTGATACATTTTAAGGCTATACATATAAATAAATCATATAATCTGGTAGAGTCTGGTGGAATATATGTTGTAATGGCCAAACTTCCTAAAACTATATTCACAGAAGAAAACGGAACATCAACATAGAAGATACGCTTAATGAACTTCCAGATATCATGCCAAAATGTGACAATATATGAGCATTCAAAGAACATGTGCATATATAGCAGGAGAAACACCACATGACCAACATTTAGCATCATTATTCGGGTTAGCATTAGCTAATTTAGCCGGAGTAATGAAAGCTCTATGAATGAAGAAGTAGTAGTGTTGTGTAATGTTTGCTGAGACCGATAGTTGTTTAGTTTTAGAAAACATGTGGAGCCATATCTGATCTTCAAACCTATATCCTAAGTCAAATTCCCACTTCAGACGAATTGGGCATACTTGAAATGTTGAGGTGAGCATATTATATATTTTAGAGGCTCTAACTTCACCAGTCATGGTTAGCTGTAGTAGTCTGAGGGCGTCAGGAGAAAGAATCTCGTGGGAAAAGTGACCAAGAGCATCAAGACATGAATTGATTAATTTATTGTAAAACTGAAAGACAGTCTTGGGTATGGCAAATAATTTAGAGAATTGATGGAAGGAGAGAATAGATGGACCATCTTTAATGTGTTGAATGAATCTAATTCCTTTTTTGATCCATGCTTTGTGATTAAGGATCTTTTTTATTTATTACTATGTTCTTATTATGCCATAGTAACGGGGAAAGGTATTTATAGGGAGTTTTAGTATGGGGGAAGTGAAAGGTTTGTAGGGCTAAAATGGATGCTTTATTAGAATCCAAGATGTTCTTTGAGGTATGGTTAAATATATATATATATATATAAATATAATCAGTAATATTGTGTGGATGAACCGTGTGTTTTTCTAATGTACACCATGTAGGGGTATCAGCGAATTCGGGATCTGTAAACCATTGGCGAGACTGTTTTATGAGAAATGCTGAGTGATATAATTTAAAGTTAGGGAATTTAACACCTCCCATTTCATAAGGAGCTTTAAGCTTAGTAAGTGCTATTCTCTTGCTTTTTCCTATTCCCCAAAGAAAATTTAATAATATGGAATATATAGATTTGAAAAAGGAAAGGGATGGAGGAATGGAGAGAAGCTGAAGATAATAAAGTGCAATAGGGGTTAGCATCATTTTAATTGTGTCCAAACGCCCCCACCAGGAGAGGTAAAGGGGTGACCATCTGGATGTAAGGTCCTTAAGAGTGTCCATTAACGTTTTAGTGTTGAGCTTCATGGTTTCTTGAATTGTAGAGGCAAAACAAAGTCCTAAATATTTTATGGAACCACTACACCATTTAAGACCAAAAATGTTGATGTCGTGCTTGAGGCAGTAGGGATTTAAGGGCATAATTTCTGATTTTTGTCTGTTTAGTTTATATCCTGAAACATGACCAAACTGAGATAGTGCATCTAAGAGGTTAGGAATATGAAGTCTGGGGTTTTTGATTAAGATAAGAATATTGTCAGCGTATGCAGCAATTTTAGTAATTGAGGCACCAGCTTGAATTCCCGGGATACTCTTGTTGGATCTTATTAGTTCTAGCAATGGTTCAAGTGAAAGAATATATAATAATGGAGAAAAGGGCAGCCCTGCCGCGTTCCTCTGAGCAAGGGAAAGAATGAGGATGTTTGTCCATTCAAATAGATCGCGGATTTGGGAGCTGAATAGAGGAGTTTGACTAATGAGATACACTTTTCACCGCAACCGTGCCAGTGTAGGGTTTGAAACATAAAATTCCAATCTACATGATCAAAAGCTTTCTCAGCGTCTAATGCAATGGCAGGGTAGACCTGATTATCCTTTTTGTCTTTAACTGCTAGGATTATGGCATTAAGTATAAGTCTAGCATTAGAGGATATATTGCATCCCTTTACATAGCCAGTTTGATCCGCTTTAGCCAGATTTGGGAGTGAGGATTCAATTCTGTTGGCTAATATTTTAGCAAAAATGTTGCTTTCTATGTTGATTAAGGAAATGGGTCGATAGTTACTCGGGAGGGAAGGGTCTTTGTTGGGTTTAGGGAAGATTATCAGTAAAGCTTCTGAGAACGAGCCAGATGAAGATTTTTGTGATATAAGGTAAGAAAAAAGTGTTTTGAGTTTTGGAATTAATACTTGGGATAGATTGATATAAAATTCACTGGATAGTCTATCTGCTTTGCCTTTACCAAGGCTACAAATAGCTTTATTGATCTCTGAGGAGGTAATCTCATTGTCAAGGTGAGAAAGATCTAATTTGGGTTAAGAAGTGTGGCTAATATTATTAAGAAAGGAATCAATATTGTCTTTTGGAATAGAGCATTCTGGAGTATAGAGATCAGTATAAAATTTCCTAAAGCATTTGAGTATTTCATCAGAGTGGTTATGAGATATGCCTTGACTGTCTTTAATATGAGATATTTGCACTTTTTCCTTTTTGGTTTTTAGATAAGAGGCAAGCATTTTGCCTGCTTTATTTGAAGTTTGATATATCTTTGTTTTGTATTTAAGTATGGTCCCTGCTGCAAGTGCCGTGATTTCTTTATTGATTTCAAAGTGTAGTTTTAAGACTTGTCGTAAGTTTGATGAGTTAGTGTCAACATAGTAGCGATTTTCAGCAAGGGTGAGTTTAGAGTATAGGTCATCTAGGTGCTTTTTCCTAAGTTTTTTGTTTCTACCGCTGAGGGCCATTAAGTGACCTCTTAAAGCAGCTTTGAATGCATCCCAGTTATTAACAACAGAGGTATCACAGTCTTGATTGTTAGTAGAATATTGTTGGATAAACGCTTTAATGGATTGATTAAACTGTGTATCATTTAAAAGGAAGTTATTAAGTTTCCATCTAGTAGCCGTTTTGTTCCCTTCTGCGAGGCAAAAGGACGTAATAACCGGTGCATGATCTGATATAATAATATTAGAGATTTTAGAATCTATAATGAATCCAGAGAGGGTTTTGATTGTAAAAATATAGTCAAGGCGTGATAATGTATTATGTGGGGGAGAATGGAAGGTCTAGTCTAATTGTGTGGGATGAGATGTGTCAATTAACCCCGTTTCCGCTAAGCAATTTGCAAAGGATTTTTGAGTTTTATTGGATTTGAATATGAGCTGGATTTTCGGTCTAAAAAAAGGGTCAAGTACCTGATTAACATCTCCGCACATAATCAAATTGGTAAAGTTATTTTTAAGTATCATTTGTTTGATTGGATTCCAAAAGGGGGGTCTGGTAGTGTGGGCCCATAGATGTTTAGAATTGAAAGTTGTGTAGAGTCAATTAAAAGTTTAGCCCAACCCATCTTCCATTGGTTTCAGCATCTTGGTCAATAATTTTGAAGGGTTGTTTTTACTTATTAATATAGCAACTCCATTTTTCTTACATATAGCAGGACTGGAAATAATTTATTTAACCCAGAGAGATTTGAGTTTCATTGTTTCTTTGTTGGATAAGTGAGTTTCTTGTAGACAGGCAACCGTAGGCTTAAATTTGTTCAAGTGAGCTATAACTTTGCATCTTTTTATGGGATTTTTACAACCCTTGATGTTCCATGTTATGCACTTAAAGATCATTTAGTCAGAAACATATTGGTAGACATGCAACTTATAACTGTAAAACGATAATAGAAACAGATCCTTAGTCATGTATTTTAAATCATATATACCCAACTGGAAACACAGGAGGATAGAACATAGAGGATAAGGGAGGGGAGAAAGGGGTCTGATCATATATTGGGAGGACTCAGACAATGAAATACTAGTGTTTTTTAGATCAGACAGGACATAGGAGAAGGATCAGGGTGGAAAGATAAACCAGGGATAGGTACCGCCAACTGGGTCGCCAAAAAGAGCAGAGCGACCAACAGTGGAAGAGGGACACCACAAGAGTGTCCACCTCAATCTGTTAAAGTGATTGGATAGTAATTGCATTAGGTAAATAATAGAATTAAAATGAAAGAAAATAATTAAAAACCATTTATACATGTTATAAGGTCAATATTTCAAGTAGTAGATGGTGTTGAGGTAATTGCCGGAGAGGAGGTGTCCATGCCGTCACTTTTTATGGATTGTATGAAGGATCTCAAATCAGCTGGATCATCAAACACAGCTGTGCGACCTTCATTTGTTACCTTGAAGGAGCATGGGTGGTATAGACCATAGCAAATATTTAGTTGCTTTAGAGCAGGACGAAAGGCTAGAAATACTTTTCTTCTTTGAGCATTGGATCTGGCCACATCCTGTGAAATAAATAGCCTGCTACCATGCCAGAAGAGTGATTTGCGCTCCCTTGCTGTGTAGATAATAAGTTGAAGTTGAGAGTATTCCAGTAGGTAGAATATGAGAGTTCTGGGCAGCGAACGAGATGTAGAAGAGGCTGTTGTTTGACCAATTCTGTGAGCCCGTTGTATGTTAAATGTTTTTTCCAAGGGCAAATGTAGAATGGCTGGTAAGAATTTTTGCAGGAACAAAATGGGGTCTGATCCCTCCACCCCTTCTGGTAAGCCTGAAATGCGTAGGTTATTGCACCTGCTGCGATTTTCCAAATCTACGTTGTGCTTTTGGAGATCTTTAATAGTTTTTTCTAATTGTGCAACTCTAGGGGATACATCTTCAAGAATTCCTTCTCTTTTCTCCACCTCCTCCACTCTGTTGTTGACACCCAGCCACCTTTCATCTAATTGCTGTAGCTTAGTGTTAGTAGTTTCAATAAAGGGTTTAAGTGCCCTAATTTCCGCAAGAATGGCCTCGATAGCAGGATCAGAGATGACAAGTGGAGGTGGTGAGTCACTTTTTGGTCTTTTACGATTTGTTGAGGAGGAGGTGGCTTCTTTTGCAGATGATGCATTTTTTTTATTTGCTTTATTAGCAGCCATATTTGGCGTATGTTGATTGTGCTGCCTAGACGCACATTCATGCACCTTCAAAACAGTGTGCGGGGACCCCGCAAGCATGCATGTATCTCGAGAACCCTGTGCAGGGTCCCACATAACTGTTACCGACACCCCTATGACATGCACACAATTTATCATAATGGGGGTAAAACTCGAAACAATCTGTGTGTGAACCCACATAAACCGGCCGAGCACACCACTATGCAGTGTACGTTCACCCCAAAGTCTGATCGTAACCCCTGCTGTGTGCATGCACCCCTAAATCCGACATGCAAACTCACCTCTGTGCTGCGAATCCTATGAGCAAGTGTCCTTATACCTGCCTTCGGGTGGTAAGAGATTGCGCGGTCACTTCCATTAACATGCTTTATATAGAACAAATATACATACAATATCACCCAACCTGTGTTGGTACTCGTTTATCGACCTCAGAAGGATGAAAGGCTGAGTTGAGGTGTTTAAGAACAGACTAAATTAGTGGCTCATCCCCTGAAGAATTCCAGATAGACACATTATTTGTTATTCCTATTCTTTCTTATTTAGGGTCACTGCTCAAAGTCTTAAACTTGTGCAAACCCCTCTTTCTTTTTTAAGAAACCTGAACAAGAAAGCAAGCTACTCCAGAAACAAAGAGCCACATGGCGTTGGCCACAGCACAGGAGCTTACATTGAAAAAAGAATTGTAGCAAGGGAGACCACAGGGGTAGCAAGGGAGACCACAGGGGTAGCAGCTGCGACCCCTGGTGACCTCCAAATAATGTCCCTGAACAGCTACTTAATCGGTTCTAGCTCCTCCCCTCCAGATAATCAACATAAGGTTGGCGGAATGGATTTACCGGTTTACCGGTAAATAAGGGTAGAATAAGGGTAGATAGATCAGAAACTGTTCGTAATGTGGGATTTCCTTTTAGCAATTTGTCACAACCTGGAGTAGCCAAATGTTCATTTGCTATGCTGATTTAGTCTTATCTATTCAATATTACTATATTCCCACCTTTATCGGCTTCTTTGATCACTATGTTGGAATCCTGAATGAGGTTGGTAAGTGCCTGTTTTTCTGCTTTGGTGAGATTGTCAACCTGAATGTTTGTGTGTTTAGAACAATCCATGTGCTGGTGTAAATCTTGTATGACTGCTTGATAAAATGTATCAATTACATTTTCATTTTGTGAGGGTGGCACAAATTTAGAAGTGTGTTTGTGTTCAGGTAATTTCAAACTATGTTGATGAATACCTAATTCCTGATGTACTGCCAATCTGCTCATACTTGGATCTTCTGTTAAAGACATGAGCAATGTTGTATCCTCAATGTATGCTATTGTAAAATGACTCACTGGTTGGGAAATCAGTCTGGGCCTATACTATTTAACCTGAGTGTGAATTGTTTTTTTAAGTTTGAGCTTGCGGATAAATTTGAACAGGTCAATTTGGAAATCAATCAAATCAGACAAAAGGACAAACCTTTATTCAATAAGGACAACTCTCCTGTGGTTAAGATTTTGGATGACAAATTGAATACTAAATTTTCAGAATGGACTTGGCTTTGAGATTCCTGAGACTTGAGCGTGTCAAACGTGTGTTTGCGTTTCTCCCTGTATCTATCCCTTGATCCTCTTCCTCTGAAGATGTATTTGGTGTTGCGGTAGCTCGTCCTAAAGGGACATTTTTGAAACGTACCTGTTTGTTAGGAGTGGGTGTCAAATCCTGAATATTTCCCTCTTTATATCTCTTAATTTCAGCCATGAAACCCCTCCTGCGATGGGATAATACAGGAGTTGGAATTTCTCTACCCTCCTCTTCTGTGGCCTGTACCCGTTCTTCCTCAGAGTCTACCTCAGAGGTAGCTGGTGTTGTCATGGGTGTTTTCACCATGGGACCAATGTTATCTTTATCATACTTTGCCTGAAATGTGTAAACTCTATCTTTGTTATAGTCCCTCTCACCACAGAAATATTTTCGAAATTTCCGGATTTTAATTTCATTTTGATAATCCTTAAGTATGGAGTGCATTGTGTCATAATTCTTTTCTTTAACAGTGGATGGGTTGCTCATATTTTCAATTTCTTTATGCAACTCATCAATTTGTGTAGAAACCCTTCCATGTTCACGCTCTGCATGGGTGATCAAAATTTTTAACATCTTTTCAGAACTCAATGTAAGGTTCTCCTCCCATTCCTGGGAGAGATCTCTGTTCTCATCATGGGTAAAATCGGGAAAAATGAGTATGCGTAGGCCTCTAGGGATCATACTGTGTTCAATGTAGTTGGCTAAGCCTATACCAAATACTGTGGCCCACTTGACTTAACAAGAGGGCTGAGCCCCTCTTTTGGCAGATCTGAAGACTTACCCAGAAGTAACAAAGAGCAACTCAACTTTGGACCCTGGCTGAAGGTACCGTCTGCCTTACATTTTCCACCAGTGAAGGAAGGCCAAGATATGCAAAGAGGAAAGCAAGTCCAGCCCCTAAACATCTCTGTTTAGAAGGAGTTAAAGAACTCAGAGGACCCTCCAGCCATTCCAGAACCGATACCCAGCCAGCACACAGCATGTCCTGCTAGGATCTGCAGCAAGCTTCCTGGGCAGGAAGTGCAAGACGGTCTCTGTACCTACAACGAAGGACAAGGCAGCTGCCTGCAACACACTCCCCAGCTGTGGGCTGTCCACCTTAAAGGACGACATAAGTCCATTGATGAAGCTGGGATTAGAGCTTCAATGAGCATTTACAAACATCCACCTTAAAGGACCTTTTTGAGTCAGAGTTCCTCGATCCACAACCGATGGCAACGCTGACCGTTGTCAAGCCGCTGTCGCTTAAAGACATCCAAGACTTCTCGACCAGTGCTTCAGAACCGCCGATCAGCACTGAGACAACGATTCCTGACCCTGATCTGCCATGTAGGCCAGCCTGCAGCCATTCATCCAACTTCGCTCGCTGAACCATCTTGCCGCCCGATACTCAGCAGCTGACTCCTATCTTGAACTCTGTCACAGAAGCCTGAAAAGTGCCCTGAAGCCGACTCAACCCTTTCGAGTACCAAGAACAACTACAGCACAAGGTGCATTGTAGTTCTGCCCACCTGGTCCTTCCCAGAAGGCCCCTAAAGACATATTAAGGCCCATTGTGCTTTTGTGCTGAAGCACGTAAACCTTAAATAGTTGTGGTTATTAACCATACTGAATACCCTCCTGTCGGTATCCGGTGTACATCCCTTTTCCTTCTTCGAAACTGGCTTTCCTCTGCATTCCCTTACAGTGTGGGTTGTATTTCGTAGTCTTGTTAGAACTTTATGGTGTTATATAAATAAAGTAGATATTTTTGATACAACCTTGACTGGATTGTTCCTTTTATCATTGGGCAATAACTGTACTTTTGCTGTGTTGCAACTAACCAACGATCCGCGCGACCTGTCGGTTACCAAAATTGGACAAGGAGGTTTATAATTTGCTTGTTATTCCAATCTCTTTGGATCCATTCTGGTATACTAGAGGTGGGTATTCATCCCTGAACCACTGGTGCCCCGGAAGTTGATTTGTCACAGACAGTAAATTCATTCTGTTAGTGTTGGAAACTGAGTCACCAAATAAAGAGGAAGACACGTAGTGTGGATAAACAGCCAACAGTATTGATTCAATTGACAGAAGCATGAGATCTTGTTATCATCATGCCCCACACAAGAGGAAGATGTGTCATCTTTTGCTAAATCATCTAACATTTAGAGAGCTAAGAATTTGAATTATGCAATCGTGCTGCATCTAGTCTATCACCTCACAAAATTAAAGAGAATTCAGAATTTGGCAGACTTTTAAAGGGTTGAAAGGGCCATCATAGTTTAATAGATGACAGAACAACATTCCAAGTCCTATCTAGTTTACTATTCATGATCTGATATGATATGACATGGCATTTATAACGCGCCTATACACAAGTGTTTCAAAGAGTGGCGAGGCAAGGGAGGAGGAACAGAAGGAAGACAGAAACATTGAGATCGCGCAAGTGCAAGGGAGGAGGGAAGAGGAAAGTGCAGGGGGGCAAGGGGAGGCGGAGAGGGAAGTGCAATACATAGGAAAATAAATAAAACAGTAGGTAAAAGTGTGACCAGCTATTGGTAAGTGCAGGGGTAAGTGCAGACATTAAGTGTCAAGAGCTGGTGGGGAGTGTAGAGATACAGAAAAACAGAAAAACAGCCCCCAACTGCAGGGGTTTCCCGGGAGGCAGTGCAGGTGTGCAGCTGGCATGGAAAGGGACCTGGGTCCGAGAACAGAGGGTAGCCAGGTGACCAGTGCAGTTTCAGTCTGGAGTTCAGCAGGGGAGACGAGGAGAGAAAGCAGTAGTCTGCTGTAGTACTGTGTCCTACATTTAGTGTCCAGCTATTTATTGGAACTGACTAATATTCATCCTAGGTCTTTGGGCACCACAAAGTGGATGCTCTTGCATTGGGTGTTTATAACTCAACAATAAATACTTAAATAATGCATTCTTTTAATTCTATTAATGATTTTGCCGCCAAACATAGTAATTTGCTAGACAGTACTGTGCTGTCACTGCCCTATCTGAAAAGGGCTTCCTTGTGTTTTTATGATGATGTGAAACCTCCTCCAACAAGTATCATCTCATGGGAACAAACTTCAGGCGCAACCACATTGGTTAGCTGGATTAAATTACAATTATATTTTTTCTCATTCATTTTAGTGTATGTGACAAATTCATTTTTCTTTTTCACTCATAGATGATACCATAGTAGTTGTGTCTTGGTATTACATTTTGTTGACAGATGAACTTCACGTAATCATGACCTTGGGTCCATTGGTTAGGGATGACTGGGCTAATGACTACCCTTTCAAAGTCTCCAAAGAGCTCTCTCTTTACAAGCTGACTCTGCTCATAGATCTGCAGCACTGAACTAACCACTTGCTCAACCTGCTAAGGATGTGGCCATGTGGGGGTCAAGTGAAGGGTGGGGGCTGAAGGAAGGCAACATGCCAGCGTTCAGTGAGGTGTGATATGAATAGGAGAGGTTTTGTTCCTTCCTGGATTATAGTAATCGCCCAGCCTACCTGAAGGTAGAGACTGTTCCAGATTGTGGGTGCATAACATGAGAAGGCCTGTTTGTCTTTGTGTTTTCTGTCTTGCAGTTCTAGGTTTCCAGTCTGCAGCTCTCATGGTGCGTTGCATTGACCTTACCAGAGCTTAAGTATCTTATACCCTTATTCAAAATTGGCACTCACGTGGACTTCTAACTGATGAAGAGAAGCATTTTTTATTGGTTTCCTATCCGGTCATACCGACCATGTATTTCCTTCCCAAAATCCATAAAGAGTTTTCTCAACTACCACAAGTCAGACCTATTATGAGTGGCCTGGGATGGGCCACGGAAGGACTTTCACAATACATAGACACGGCTATCAAAGGCATGGTTCACATTCTCCCAGCTTATTTGTGAGACACAGCACACTACAAATACTTCAATCAATTCAATGGTCTGAACATTATTTGTTAGCCAGCTTTGATGTCAAATCTTTGTATACCTCAATCGAGCACCGTTTGGCGCTTGATACTATAGATTTTACATTCAGAAATCACTCTTCTTCGTGCACAGAGCATGTAACCATGATCAAAGAGTTCCTGGCATTCACCCTAGATCACAATCAGTTTTTGTTCAATGGTCAATATTATGTACAAACCAAAGGCGTGGCCATGAGGGCTAAGTATGCTCCTTCGTTGGCCAATCTCTTCATGGGTTATTTTGAACATCACTACATCTTTACAACACACCAATTCAATTCTAATATTGTGAAATGGAAAAGATACATCGATGATGTTTTATTGGTTTGGAATGGCACTAAGGAATCTTTTCAAGAATTTGCTAATTATTTAAATGTGTCCCACACAAATTAAAATCTTAGACTTATCCATCAGTATTGTAAATCAGAAGATACACACACACAGGCGTTTAGAAAACCTACTGCTGTTAATTCGATTTTGAATGCTACGAGTTGTCACAAACGTACTGTTATTAATAACATTCCATTTCGAGAATTTTATCGAGCTCATAGGAATTGCAGTACTCAAGCGGCCTATGAGAATGCATGTGTACAGATTAAGGAGCGGTTTCTGAAACGTGGGTATTCAAGACAATCTATTCAGAAAGGTATGCAATGTACCAATGACATATCACGTGATACTATACTTGCAGTTTCTCAATCTAAAAAACCCACTGACTGTACCAAAGTGCAAATCACCACGAAATATGTTCAAAATTCACACATGTTGGTTAGATTGCTCAACAAACACTGGTACATTTTAAAATTGGATGCAGTTTAAGTTCTTATATTACTGATCGACCTAGGTTTATTTTCACGTGTAATCAGACGCTTAGAGGTCAGCTTTGTCCCTCTTTCTTTGATCCAAGGACAGAGAGAGTTGAACAACTGACTTGATTACCTCCTAAACCCAAAGGCTTTTTCAAATGTGGGATATGTAATTTTTGCAAATTTTCAATGTGTGCAGATTCTTTCACGTCATAATGGTCTTTCTATCCATATAAGGGACTTTCTGAACTGTAAATCTAAATATGTGGTATATGCGATGTTGTGTGTTTGTGGTAAAGTGTATGTGGGTTCTACAATTAGGGAATTGAGGATCCACATCAGAGAACAGTTTGCTCATTTAAAAAAGTGCTGATCCCAAATTGCCACTTGCCATACATTGACATCAAATGGATGATGTCCTTAACCTTCGCTTCATTGGGCTGATGCAAGCTTGTGTTCACCCAAGGGGTGGTGACCGACAAGCATTATTGCGCCAGTTGGAAGCACGAACCATATGTCACCTTAGGTGTACTTTGGTGGGTCTTAACACAGACACGGAATTACATGTGTTTCTCTAAATGTTGGAGGGTTGTGAGCCAGGTTTATGTGGAGATATGTCACTCATTGAGCATTATTCATATTTTGACGTCAGGAGAATCAGCAATATTTGGCTGTTACTAATTGTTAATGGACGAGTACCACATGAGTGACACCAATATCCTGTGTGGTACACCAGTAGTTAATAGTGCCCGAATCCGGATGAGCTGGCGGCTCAGTGCCTGACTGCAATACCAAATTCAACTCTATAAACATTGCCTTTTATTTACATTTTTTTCTTGTTTTAATTTCTCATCTTTTTACATGTCATCATAGAAGTGGTGTTGGGCTATTTACTAGTGGTGTATTTTTTTGGTTCTCTCTGTGATTGTCATCTTAGATGGTAGAGGTGGAAGGGATTTTGTGATGCATCATTCTTCATCTCAGACCGTGGGTAACCTTTTTTAGGTGTAATGTCACTTATATTGGATCTAGTCCATATGTCATGTTGTCTTACTATAGTCTTGTGCGCGTAATGGATGCTTATTGCTTGTACCAGAGTGCCTGGATGGCATAGTGTTTAGGGATATGGTAATCATTACATAGCCCTGCATTGGGCGGATTGATTTAGACTTAGCCTTTATTTATATTTTGCATCTTTTTAATATAATTTTGCATGCGGTCATCAGACCATGTATACTTTCTAACATGAGCTGATTATTACATGTAATTGAATTTACTTAACACGGCATGGATGAGGAGTTGTATTGATAGAGCATTCTGTGATTGGTTGAGCACCAAGGCACACGTGACGAATCACGTTTATATTTTTATATCAGTGAGGTGCTTTACTCGGATGACATGGTACCGAGCAGCATCCAAGTGGCTATGTGGACGCTTTAGCTTGTGCAGGAGACGGCAGTTTCTTTGTTGAGGCGTATACATAACGCTCGCGCTTGTAGCAAAATAGTTCTGCACTGACTTTAAGTGCGTGGTCTTCGTATTATTTTGTTTTTAGATGCAGGTCATTGCTTCATGATACACTTTGAAGCTCTTCAGTGACCCGACGAATGTTTATTTAGATTGTTTGGCTGAACATCCTGCACTATTAGGTAAATTACACCAAGGTGTTATTGGCTGTAGATTACAAGGTACTGGGGCAAACAAACCGTTTTGGTTCAGGGACTTTTCACTCTTGCATATTACTTGCATTTTTTATGCTTTCTACACAGGTTCGTTGGAGACGACTTTTGCATTTATTTCAAATACAATTTTAAGCATAGCAGCATCATCAGTAGGACTTCAATAAGGTAACATATTTTTTGACCGAGCGATAGCTTGAGCATATTGGGCTGCACTTAAGAGGTGTGGTAGTGGATCGAGGAGTACTCAGTGTTATTAGGGCACACCAGTATTAATATCACTTTTGGTTTGCGAGCAGGCACTCTTTCCTGGCACGGCCACCGGCAATTCGGGGCTTCAGTTTATGGGCAGTACATTTCATGACCTAGCCTAGTTGGGCACATTGTCAATATAGGTCTGTGGTGTATTAGTGGGTGAGTTACAACATGCTGGGTTTGTAATTGTCAGGTACAGCTGAATGGTCCGTTGTATAATTTTGATTGATTTACTCTGTTTAACAATGAGGCTAATTTGGCCTCTGGCCTATGTGCTTTCCTTTACTTTGCCATGATCTTATTGTCTATTTCATGATGACATGGTCCTGGAACATGTATGACGATCATGGTTTAGTGACCTTGGTAATGTATGTATTCATATTTTGACATTATTTTTTAATGTGTTTTTGTTATCCCATGTATACATCCATTGGAATCGACATGCATGTATATGTCACAATTCAAATGTATGTTTTTTTGTGGATATTTTGATGACAAAAATGTTTTTTTGATTCATTGGTGGTCTGATTGTATTGGTTTGTGCATGTAATCCAGAATTCTTTTTGCCTTGAGAAAGACCGCAGAAGGTTGAACCACGTGTCAGCAAATCTTTCTGGCTGATGAAAAGCACTTTGAATACAAGATACATTGGACATGAATTTTGTGTTTCCATTCTTGTTTCATTACAATTAATCATTTTATTGACAGTTCTTTTGAAATATAGGGAGTCTAGCAGTGCAATATATTTAGTGGGGTTTAACCTCTGTTGGTTTTGTTGTCCCTAAGCCTACCTCAATGTACCAATGCTGGGGTGCCTACCAGCAATCTCCTGTATGCGTGAGGTCATAACCAGAGTGCTTTGCAACAGGAAAGGTAAAGTGGTGAAAACAGGAACAAGGTCACACCCAGACCTAAATTGGCAAAATCCTTCTGTCAACAGAAAGAGCTCTGGCCACACTCTGTTGTGAGACTAGGTCCCACTCATCTTCCTGTCTGTTGTTGATCAAAGAGTCTCACTGGTCAATGTTCCTCTCTGTGGTTCTTTATTAAAGCGGCAGGTCTACCTGAAGCTGCCGCAAAACCAGACTCTCTGGCTCCTCCAAACCACATTCTTATACATTATAAATGGGATCCTCCTAGCAGGGTGGCCTACTGTAAACAACAGACCTAGGCATGACAGTTCACTTGGAATTGATACTAAAGGTGGGAGCTGGCTTCAGGTTGACACATTTACATATGAAAGGTTGTTTGGTTTCCTGTCTCCCTTGTTATCCTCTGCAACCGCTTTGAAGTACCCTCTGGTGGTATGTAGATTGTTGCCACCAGCTGCAGGGTCTAACAAAAGAGCAAGTTGTTTTCATGGAGCCTTTGTCAGTTAATCAGGCTGTCCGTGGCAGGGGGGAGGTTGTCCTCCCCCTTCCTGTAGATGACATTGTGTTCTCCTGGCTGTCACATTCCTAATAAATATGAGAGTCCAGACTGTGCCTGTAGAGTGTGTCCACACCAGAAGACACAGGTCTATGTTTTTGTCGTGGTGTGAGCATAGGAAAATGTGTGGATTAGCCCCACACATTTTCTTGAGGTTGGTCTACCATCATTCCATTTATGAAGCATTTCAAAAAAGCTAGGCGAGCGCAAGCCCATCATGCAGAGGAACACATTCCTCACATGCCCCCCAGCCTCAACATGTGAACCACCACCATAGTGAGGGTGTGTCATCATCTAGGCAAATGTACTGGCTTAGGCTATCTGCATTTCCATTCTCGGAGCCTGGCTTGTACTGGATGGCATTATCCAATCCCTGTAGGGATATGGCCATTAACCATCAAATAGGACGGTGGTCTGTTTGGAAAGTAAAGTGTGACCCAAAGATGTATGGTTTCAGCTTCTTTACTGCCTACACGATGGTGTAAGTCTCTTTTTCAATGATGGTCCAGTTTCTTTCCCTTTGTGTCAATGGCCTGCTAATTTAGGCCACAGGTCGCCCTACCCCTGAGAGTTCAGCTGCACTAACACTACTCCAATACTGAAATCACAGGTGTGTGGATAATGAACTCCTGACCATAGTCTGGCACTTTCAGAACTGGGGCCCTGGACAATCCATCCTTCAAATCCTGAAAGGAGGTTTGACAGGTGGGGTAACAAGTTACCTTCTTTGGAATTGTCTTGGAAGTTGCATCATTCAGGGGCATGGCAATTCTCCCATACCACTTGATGAAAGACTGTAAGTACACGGTGAGGCCTAGAAAGGCTCTCTGTTGTGCCTGTGTGGTGGGGATGTCCCAATCCTTCACAGCTTGTACTGTAGCTTCCAGAGGTTGTTTCTTACAACCACCGACCAGGTGGCCTAGGTAAGTCACTGAGCCCTACGCTATCTGACACTTTGTGGTCTTGATAGTCAGACCTGTATTTTGCAGTGCTTGAAGCACTTGTTTCGGGTGGGATAAGTGGTCCTCCCAGATGTGGCTGAACACAGCAATGTTGTCTAAATAGGCGGCACTGAAGTTTTTCAGTCCAGACAAAACCTGGTTAACAATCCTCTGAAAAGTGTCAGGGGCATTCTTCAATCCAAAGAGCATCACAGTAAAATAATAATATCTTTTTGCGGTTGAAAGTGCTGACTTCTCTCTCGCTCAATCTGTCAAGCTGACCTGCCAGTACCCTGCCGTGAGGTCAAAGGTACTCATGAACATGGCAGTGCCAAGTTTGTCAATAAGCTCATCTGCCAGAGGAATGGGGTGAGCACCTCTCTTGGTGACAGAATTTATCATCCTGTAGTCTACACAAAAGAGCGGACCTCAGTCTTCCCACCACTGGTCTTTTTAGAGGCTAGTACGACTGGGCTAGCCCAGGAGCTGTGGAATGACACTATCACTCAGAGGAACACCATCTTGGAGACTTCCTCCGTGATGCTATCCCTGGATTTATCAGACATCCAGTTAGTCCTGCTCTTCAACAACTTACTGTCTCTAGGGTCCACATCATGGGTCCACCAATCTGCGCAACTTGCAGTCAGTGAACAATAGCCCAGCAAACTGCCCCAGTAAACGATAGTCTGTCAGTTGCTGTTCTGACAGGTCAGTTGCAAGGTAGACACTTTCAACTGACCCATCTGTGGCTTCAGTGTGCAGGAGGACTGGGAGGGGATTGGTCTCGCCAGTCTATCCATCTGTCACTAATGCTATGATCAGGTCCTCCCAGCTATAATGGGATTTTAGCCGGTTGACTTGAAAAACCCTGATCATCTGTTTAGGCCCTTTCACGTCACTGATATAATTCACCTCACTGACTTTTTCACGCACACAATAAGGCCCAGTCCACTTGTCTTGACGGGCACTGGGTTTGACAGGTTCCATAATCCACACCCAGGGGACTGGAGAATAAACGTCTGGTTGTGCCACTGCTTCATCAGCTCATCAGCTCCTGACTGGCTTTGAGATTTTTTGTCAACTGTTCCATGTACTTTGTCATTCTAGACCAAGGCCTAGAAAGGCTCTCTGTTGTGCCTGTGTGGTGGGGATGTCCCAATCCTTCACAGCTTGTACTGTAGCTTCCAGAGGTTGTTTCTTACAACCACCGACCAGGTGGCCTAGGTAAATCACTGAGCCCTACGCTATCTGACACGTTGTGGTCTTGATAGTCAGACCTGTATTTTGCAGTGCTTGAAGCACTTGTTTCGGGTGGGATAAGTGGTCCTCCCAGATGTGGCTGAACACAGCAATGTTGTCTAAATAGGCGGCACTGAAGTTTTTCAGTCCAGACAAAACCTGGAAAACAATCCTCTGAAAAGTGTCAGGGGCATTCTTCAATCCAAAGAGCATCACAGTGAAATAATAATATCTTTTTGCGGTTGAAAGTGCTGACTTCTCTCTCGATCAATCTGTCAAGCTGACCTGCCAGTACCCTGCCGTGAGGTCAAAGGTACTCATGAACATGGCAGTGCCAAGTTTGTCAATAAGCTCATCTGCCAGAGGAATGGGGTGAGCACCTCTCTTGGTGACAGAATTTATCATCCTGTAGTCTACACAAAAGAGCGGACCTCAGTCTTCCCACCACTGGTCTTTTTAGAGGCTAGTACGACTGGGCTAGCCCAGGAGCTGTGGAATGACACTATCACTCAGAGGAACACCATCTTGGAGACTTCCTCCGTGATGCTATCCCTGGATTTATCAGACATCCAGTGAGTCCTGCTCTTCACCAACTTACTGTCTCTAGGGTCCACATCATGGGTCCACCAATCTGCGCAACTTGCAGTCAGTGAACAATAGCCCAGCAAACTGCCCCAGTAAACGATAGTCTGTCAGTTGCTGTTCTGACAGGTCAGTTGCAAGGTAGACACTTTCAACTGACCCATCTGTGGCTTCAGTGTGCAGGAGGTCTGGGAGGGGATTGGTCTCGCCAGTCTATCCATCTGTCACTAATGCTATGATCAGGTCCTCCCAGCTATAATGGGATTTTAGCCGGTTGACTTGAAAAACCCTGATCATCTGTTTAGGCCCTTTCACGTCACGATATAATTCACCTCACTGACTTTTTCACGCACACAATAAGGCCCAGTCCACTTGTCTTGACGGGCACTGGGTTTGACAGGTTCCATAATCCACACCCAGGGGACTGGAGAATAAACGTCTGGTTGTGCCACTGCTTCATCAGCTCATCAGCTCCTGACTGGCTTTGAGATTTTTTGTCAACTGTTCCATGTACTTTGTCATTCTAGACCAAAGTCTAAGTACATAGTCCACACACACAAAACCCATGGTGGTAACCTCAGTAGTCACTGGCCCCTTGAGGTAGAGACATATAATACAACAAAAGGTGGTGCCAGGAATACGAGAACAACAGAAGAAGGAAGGCAGATGAATTATATAATTCAAATCCTTATTTTCATTTTTATTTAGATTTGTATAAAAAAACATAGAACCTTTTAATCAATTCTTAAAAAAACACATTCTACTAATCATGCATTCATACATTCACTCACTAAGTAAATCTCTAAAACATATAGTTATTCTGAGATGTTAAGAGGATGACAATTCATTTCCATTATAATATTAATGGTTCCAAACAACATTTCATAATAGATGACAGTTCATTCTAGACAAAATATCTACATAGTCCACCACGTCTAGTGTGATGAATGAGGGGTTACCCTCCAATCCCTCTCTCACTAGACTGAGGGGACCTAGTACAGGGTGTCCAAACAGAAGCTCAAAGGTGCTAAACCCTAATCCGTTCTGTGGCATCTCCCTGTAGGCGAACATTAAGCATGGTAGGCAAACATCCCATTTTCTCCTCAGGTGCTCTTCCAAGCCACCTATCATGCCTTTAAGGGTCTTGTTGAACCACTCAACAAACCTGTTCTTTTGTGGATGAAAGGATGTCGAGAACTCGACACTCTTCCTACATAGCCTTCATATGCGCAGACATAAAGTTTGCTCCCCTGTCAGAAATGACTTCCTTGGGCAAAACAACATGGGAATATATCCAAATCATAGCCTTCGCACCCACAGGGTCTTTGATGCTCCTCAGAGCGTCAGCTTCAGACCTAGTGGCATGGTATGCCACCACCGAGATGTATCTATTCCCTGAGCCAGTTTGGCGATCCAAAGGAACCACAATGTCCATGTCTATTCTCTCAAAAGGCCACCCAACCACGGGTAGTGAAATTAAGGAGGCCTTTGTGGCACCGCCTGACTTGCCAGAAGCCTGACAAGTGAGGCAAGACCAGGCAAATTCCTTGACTTTTACACAAAACTGGGGCATAAAAAGTGCGCAGAAAACCAGTCAGATGTCTTAGTAACTCCAAATTGACCCGCTAAAGGAATTTGGTGAGCCAAATTCAAAAGGAACTTTCTGTAGCATTGGGGAATCACCAACCTCCTGCTGCCCTCACCCTCAGAGTCTGTTGGCTCACTGTCTGGAGTCCATCCTCCCAGTACACTTTGAACAGTCTAAGGGCCTCGCCCTTAGCCTGCTCCTCCACTTGTTTCCACAGGCCCATCAGAATGGGACACTCTTTCTGGACTTTGAAGAAGTCAGTCTGATCTGGGTCCCCGCTGTTGCAAACTCATCCTAGCATAAGTTAACAAAAAAGCGAACACAAGACAACATTTCAAAATGGTTTCTATTAGAGAGAATTCTGTAAACTATAATAGGATAGATGAAACCATACAGACTGCAGTCTCGCAGTATTGAAATATTATTTTATAGTTTTTTTCTATAAAACGTATGAAAGTAATCCAAGACACTGATAGTTACAAACATGGCAAAGGGTAAATAAATGAATGTAAACTATACCAACCAATATAAACAAATAGATAATGTGAATTAACAATGAACCATACTCATGTAAAATTATTTGTCAAAAAAACTGAAATATGTCTTTCTTGCAGAAGAGCACATACTGAAACAACCACAGGACTCACAATCTCAAACACTCACCATTACATATCCCTCAACACATACTTCATCCTAGTAAATCATTTACAAAAAACAAACTAGATGTTCATAGTGCATATTCTGAAACAATTCCAAAAAGTTGGTAATTCTATCCCAGCTGGTGCCACTCTTGTTTGGGGATTGTGCACCACTGTTCTATGTCTGACAATGTCGATACATCCTGCTTAGTAACACACTGCTGATACCTACTATAACAAAAAAATACTAAACTGCTGCAGCAGTAGTAAAGAGCTCCACAGGATCATATCTGAATTTGTGAAATCCACTTGCACCACTGCCCCTACCACGCCCACACATGCACTATGCAGCTCCCTCTCCCATCACTTCTACAGAACAGAACTGGACAGTACGGCCACCGTTAATGCCAAACTTTCCAACTCCACCTACCACCAAACATGTGCCACTCAATATCCCACACACCCAGCAGCACTGACTGTCAACTCCTTCAAAAATCTAAAACAAAGAATTCCTCAAATTACTGTCCAGCAGCAGACCCTCTGGGTCCGCCCTTGACCCTTGCCACGCCTCCCACCTCAAATCTTCTCATCCATCTGTGCAGGAGAACAGTCTAGATCCATACTCAATAACTCCATCACCTCTGGCTCTTTCCCAGACCCTTTCAAAATAGCGCACATCGAACCCCTTCTTAAAAAGGCAGGCATCAACCTCATCCAGCCATCCAATTACAGACCCATCTCCAAGACCAGATTCCTGGCAAAACCCATTGACCGCTCTGCCCACTCTCAACTCAGCCATTTTGCCAAATCGAACAACCTACTTGACCCAGCTCAGTCTGGCTTCCGGCCCTGCCATGGAACAGAAACCACACTGATCTCGATCTGCGACGACCTCAAACTCATGGCAGACTCTGAAGGATGCTCAGTTCTGGTTCTCCTTAATCTCTCAACTGCCTTTGACCTTTGACACCATCACCCACTCAATCCTTTTAGGGGGGACAGAGGTGTTTGTTCCCCCTCAACTTTCATGGCACACCATTTTGTCCCCATTCATTTGGCTGAGGCATCTTTTCTTCAGATGTCATGTTCCCTCCAACATTTTCAGCAAAGTTGCTACACTGGGTTCCACTCCCTTGGAATCCAAGGCATGGCGCTGAAATGGATTGCCTCGTTCCTTGTGAACAGGAGACAAATCACTATCCTGCCCCCCTTTATCTCCTCAGCATCTCAGCATGTCCAGTGAACACCGGAGTACCCCAGGGTGCTTGCCTCTCCCTCGCTCCTTTTCAACATCTATCTGTCACCGCTGCCAGGCATCATCCGCTTGCACAACCTCACCTGCTACAATTATGCTGATGACACCGGAATTATCCTGAAAATCCCCAAGATGAGCTCTGGTCAGCCTCCCGACCTAGCAGTTTTCCTCAGTAATATAGACCGAGGGATGACCAGAAACCACCTCCTTCTCAACCCGTGGAAAACAGAGATCATGGTATGTGGCAACATTGCTATACTGCTATATACCCTCAACCACAACCATGGCATGCCTCTCGCTGCCCTATACCCACCACCTAGAACACAGTCAAAAACTGTGACTACACTTTGGCCTGGGACTACCTTGTCCCACCAGATCAATAATGTATCCAAATCCTGTCACTACCACCTCAGGCTGCTGAGGAGCATCTTCCCTTATCTTTCATTCCCCAACAGACTGACTTCTATTATGTCAATTGTCATATCCAGACTAGACTATGCGAACTCCTTGTACCTAGGTGCTCCAGCATATCAACTTAACAAACTCCAAATAGTCCAAAACCCAGCTACTAAACTCCTCCTTGCTCTCGGACGAAGAGACCACATCTCACCTGCTCTCCGTACCCCCCATTGGCTACCCATTGGTCGAAGGGCCACTTGAGAAATCCTATACATTACTCACCGAGCAGCGAACAAAGCCGGCCCCACATACTTCCAAGTGAAGACTGCGCTACCACCCTACACGCGCCCTAAGATCTAGCACAGCGCTCCTTCTAATGATCTCAGCCTCCAATTCAGCTAGACTTGGACGGTCAGCCTACTCGACCTTTGCACCAAGTCTATGGAATTCGCTACCTCCCCGCATTCGAAACATCCGGGACTAGATGGCCTTCCATAAAGCAGTAAAAACATAGCTCTTACCAAATCTGTGAAAAGGTCCACCCAATGCCATTAACTCATCCGCCAATGACTAAAGTACTATGAGATTCAAGCCCTAATCTCAAATTCAATATGAGAGTGTTATGATGTTGCTGTTCGTATAGCAGCCTAAGCTACCTGGCATGATAAAGCTGGGTGGAATGGAATTTTATATGCCCCTAGTTCTGATGAGGTCATAGAGTGTGCAATGGACTGCGGTACTCTGAGTGTTCTCAGTTTGTCAGTTGATCTTGCTTAGTGTTTCTGTAGGGAGCCCATGTTGATGTTGGGGGTCTTTTCCCTAGTTAACTTAAATAAACCTATTTCTGAAGACTTACCAGTGCCTGTCGATGTCTTCGCAACAGAGAGCTACCGAAGACAGCTGACCATTTAAGTAATTACCTCTCTCCGGAAGACATAGAACAGTCTGGGCAAGGAAGTTGGCCTATGGACCAAGGACTTACAGCCTATGCAACTGTAAACCTCACGCACCTAGCTCAACTGCCAAAGCATAGCCGGTACTATATGATCAATAGATGCGACCCCTGCCTACTTCAAAAATAAAAAATAAAAAACACAACAGTGCACCAGTGACATAGAGGTAACTATGCTTGGCTAAACTCTCTGCATACAATAACCCAAGAAGCACACAGCAACCCAGTTTATAATTACTCTAGAGACCTGAAAAAATGGGCCTTTGAAATCCAACTACAGAGCGTATGGAAAAGGGCAGACCGACCAAGGCAACACTACTTACCCCACCGACCTGGCTTCCTCTCTGGAATCCACTACCACAAACCACCAGGGCAGACACGACCGGTACGCTGAGCTCCGAATACACCGCAAGTAAAGAGGCCACCCACTGACATCAGCAGACACGCATTCCTACCAATATGCTCACTCTCCACTTTGCATCAACACACAGTAGAATGCAGCTATACCCCACGACAAAATCGGCCTAGCAGCTCACATAATCTCTAACACATGCCACACGGCAGCCCCACGGCAGCCAGAAGACTGCCTTGGAGACCACCCTCTATGCTGCGCATATTGCTCTGATCTCTCACATCCCCCGCACGACACATAGCAGTAGAATGCAGCTCGCCCGGGCAAATCACTCTGGCTACACACATATCAAGTGCACCCAAGCACTATATGCTTCACTACTCTCTCAACTGATATGGACCACGGTCCCCGAGGGCGTTCAACTTACAGTTCTTTGAGATCATTCCAATGGTACATAAGGCACTATACAAATGCACTATAACATAACGTTTTATGAAATTATTGTAATTAATTAGGAACATTGTAACTATATTGGAAATACTTTTTTAGCAAACTATATTTTCTAGTGGTAGTGTAATATTTAATCTTGGTATCTGGTCATTGCATCGACTGCCAAACCGTCAAATGTCATACCATTGAAAAAAAAGCATTGAAACAAAGCATCAAATGCATTTTGTTAAATGGTAAAGGGTTTAGTTTATTTATAATGGGTTTTTAAGGTTAAAAAAGGGGGGATGGGGAGATCCCCCCCATTTAAACATTTTTTTCGATGCATTTTTTTCAATGGTATGGCATTCGACGGTTTGGCAATCGAGGCAATGGCTAGGAACCTTCAATCTTGGCCATTGTTATATTGTGTGTACGCTTCTAAATGTATTTAGTAGTTGGAATCGACTTGAAGATATTTAAATATGTCTGTCTTGTATTAATCGTTGATGTATGTCGACTATATAGTACTAATACAACATTTTCTTAAAACGATGCGTGACCAATATGAAATGTATACACAAGATACCCAAGAGCATGACTCCGGCTAAGAGATTATCCAGATGAAAACAGGGAAAACATTCGTTTTGTTGGCAATGAACAGTTTTGAATAGGCATGCGAGGCGGTTAGAGAGAACTCCTCATGAGACAGAAGGAAGCTAAATACAGGTTTGTAAGAGCAATTACACAGAGATTAAATACTAATCATGACCTCAATGTATATTTATAACAAATGGAACAGATGCAGCGCTAACCATGGCTCTTATAAAGATCTGAAGCACAGCGCCTAATCTCACTCAATTAGTGAATGGTACGAGGAAAGCAGAGAATGGCTACAAGTAGAGTGACAACACACCAGGCATGGTTATATCAAACACATCCCCACAAGGGAACAATTGTAATTTCAATTTCAAATGAAAATCTTCGATCTAACATTTCCACATATCACATTTTACCCAATACATTATCTGTAGTACACAATATTTTATTTCAACTAATTCTTGGTTGGACAATAATATGATTAGAAGATTCTGTAATTGTGCAAACAATAGCAAAAGGAAGCACCAACATAAGGAAGCACGTGCCTTAAGCAAGATTTCATTATAAAAATGGCTGCTTTTAGCAATGATTGACCATTTTAGTAACAACAGGCACTATGCCAGTCCTGTCACTTGGTTAATTAGAAAAGCAGGAACTGGTTGAAGAATTCAAATAAGGAGGGTTTTCCTTTATACAATGGAAATTAAACTCTCATAATCTGGGAAAATGTGCATTTTGTTCATATATTTAGCACAAATTGGCATATAAACTCTATCACTAAACAGCTGTGTAAAACATCATATTGAACAGTGTTATTACACAATGGTCGTGAAAATGTACTAGCTTGTCCAACATTGGTTACCATAGCAAACCTTCGACCAAATCGAGTGCTTGTTCCATGCGTAGGCCTGCTGAATTAGAAAGTTAAACAAACAGGCTTCCTTGAACTAATATGCCTACTTGCAAGTCAATTCCATGTACTCAGTCATTACAAAGACATTCAAATGCAAGGCATACTATCATGCCACTCCAAATTGGTCACTAAACATTATTAAAGCATAATATTGTCTTTCTTCTGTTACAATACTGAGATAAGTCACACACAAAGGCAAAGGACGCCTACACCCAGAGGCAATCTGGTGAAACCCAGTGTCACACCCTTCCCTCTTTCTCACCTGTTTGTCCTTAATGGCAGTCTTCTTGGGAACTCCTTCCTTCTTCCTCACTGATCGGGACTTGTACAGGAAGGGACGTGAGTCTTCGGGTTCCAGTGTGAGGAGTGCCGACTGCCTTAAGCAGGTTGCGTTCAGTATCCAGGAAGGTTACAGCGGAGGAATCCAGGAAGGCAGGGTATCTGGTGTCCAATGCTCAGTGGATGCCGGGGCGCCCGCAGCACCGAGCACGAGACGGATTCCGGGAGGAAGGGGAGAATGGCCTTACCGAAGCGAGGCAGGAAAAGGAAGAGATTCCAGGAAGGAGGAAAAAGTAGGTAACTGGAAGATAGCACTGAAAGAAGAGAATGATACACGCGCCAAACTAGGTCTAGGAGTCGATCTGGTGGACCGTACATACGGTTTCAACAAAGAAGTGTGGAAGACAGGATGTATCTTCTTCCAGGATTCTGGAAGCTGAAGTCGAAAGGCCACTGGATTGATGATTTCCTTAATGGAGAAAGGTCCATAATACTTGGGAGCCAGTTTGTTTGGCGGTAGATGTCGAGGTAGGAGTTTCGAGGATAACCAGACCTTGTCCCCAATTTCATATGGAGGGCTGGGTCTCAGCTTGGTATCTGCATATCTCTTGACTTCTATCCTGGCTTTCTCCAGGTGATCTTTGGCATCCCTATGTACGTGTAGCAGTCTTTCGATCCAGGAATCAACTGAGGGAACTGGGGTAGGATGTGGTAGAACTGATGGAAGAACTGAAGGGTGAAACCCCTGACTGAAAAAGAAGGGACTGGTCTTGATAGCCGAATGATCAGAGTTGTTGTAAGCAAATTCAGCTACCGGAATCAAAAGTGACCAATCATCCTGGACATTGGTAGCAAAACAGCGTAGGTATTGTTCCAGAGTCTGGTTTACACGTTCAGTTGCTCCATTAGTCTGATGATGATACCCCGAGGACAATGCACGCTGGATGCCTAACATTTGGCATAGATGTTTCCAGAACTGGGATATATACTGAGGTCCTCAGTCGTAGATGAGGTAATCCATGAAGCCTGAATATATGTTTTTAAAATATCTCTGCCAATTCAAGTGAAGATGGTACCTTGTACAAGGGTGTGAAGTGAGCCATATGGGTGAACAGATCAATAGTAACTATTATAGTTGTATATTCCCTGGATGGGGGCATTTCCACGATGAAGTCTGTGGCGATTGTTTCACAAGGGCGTGTTGGTAATGCGGGTTGGTGTTGGAGACCTGCAGGTTTTCTGTTATCACACTTGTTTTTATTGCAAACAGCGCAGGTTCAGATGTAAGTTCTTAAACCATCGATCATCCTCGGCCACCAGAATTGGCTCAGAATGAGGTGGAGAGTTGTAATGATGCCTTGATGCCCCGAATGGAAGATATCATGACAAAGGCTTGTGGTCTTATCTCTCAATCTTTGTGTGGGTACCACCAATCTCTCATGCTTGAAGAGATAGCCATCCTTAGAAACCAGGCTCCATTGATTTGTCTTGATGCAGTACTT
This sequence comes from Ambystoma mexicanum, assembly GCF_040938575.1. Lineage (NCBI taxonomy): Eukaryota > Metazoa > Chordata > Amphibia > Caudata > Ambystomatidae > Ambystoma > Ambystoma mexicanum. The sequence goes on along the minus strand of NC_090922.1, from coordinate 1,314,817,576 downwards.
CCAGAGATCTGAAGAAGGTGTTTCGGCACGGACATCTTCCAGGAAGGAATTGGCCTGGGTGGCAAACACGGTATTAGGAAACATCTTCGGGAAGGCACATGCTTCGACAGGCTCATAGTCAGGATGCCTGGATAAGGCATCTGCTATAATGTTGTTGGTTCCAGGAAAGTGGTGAATGCGGAACTGGTACTGGGCAAAAAAAAAGGCCCAACGGGCTTGACGACTATTTCTGCATTCCAGGGACTGTAGGACGTGCAGGTTTCTGTGATCGGTCCGCACTTGCACAGGATGTTTGGCGCCCAAGAGTAGATGGCGCCAGTCGGTAAAGGCTTGTCGGATGGCCTGTAATTCCTTCTCCAGGACAGAGTAGTGGGTCTCACTGGGAGTCAAGGTGCGGGATAGGTAGGCAATAGGATGTTCCCTCTTGTCTTCAAATTCTTGTTTTAAGACCGCCCCAATGGCATAGTCTGAGGCATATGTTTCCACCAGGAAGGGCCTATTTATGTCAGGCTGAGCCAGGATGGCACCTTGAGTAAATCTTCGTTTTAGTTCCTGAAAGGCTGTCTTTTGAGCAGCAGACCAATTAAACGGTGTGTCTTTCTTTAAGAGTGCGACTATGGGATGCACAATGTCTGAAAATGTAGGGATACATTTTCTGTAGAAATTTGCAAGTCCCAGGAAGGAATGAGTCTGTTTTACTGTAGTAGGAGCTGGCCAAGAGTGTATGGAGTCAACCTTGGCAGAATCCATTCCGATTCCTTTGGAACTCAGCACAAATCCGAGGTAATGAATGGTCTGGACATGGAACAGACATTTTTCAGGTTTGGCCAGGAGTTTGTTTTCTCGTAGTCTTTGTAAAACTGCATTTACATATTCCTGATGGACTTGGGGGTCGTTGGAATAGATCATTATATCATCCAGGTATACGATGACAAAAAGGAATATATCTGAAAAGACTTTATCCATGAGCCGCTGAAAGACCGCATGGTCGTTGGCGAGACCGAAGGGCATTACCAGATATTCAAAATGGCCAAAAGGGGTTCTGAAGGCTGTCTTCCACTCGTCACCTTTCCTTATCCGAATGTGGTGATAGGCACCCCGAAGATCGAGCTTGGTGAAGATGACTGCACCCCGAACTGCCTCCAAGATGTCAGAAATGAGCGGTAGAGGGTAACGATCCTTGAGGTTGAGACCGCGGTTGTCCAAACATGGTCGAAGTTCTTTGCTATCTTTCTTTGGTACAAAGAGTAGAGAGGCACCGGCAGGAGATTTTGAAGGACGAATGGTTCCATTAGCCAGGTTGGTATCCAGATATTGTCGTAGGGCTCTTTTTTCAGTTTCAGATAGTATAAACATTCTGCCGAATGGGATTACGGCTGAAGCATCTGTTTCGATGGCACAATCCTCAGGTCTGTGGGGTGGAAGAGTTTGAACAATGGCTGTTGAAAACACGTCCGAGTATGGTTGATATATCTCAGGCACTTGGGTAATGTTGGACACACATAAAGGTGATTGTTCGGAATTCCGGGAGTTCACAGGGGGGTTATGCAATGAGCCTTGAGACAAACAATGGGACAAGCAGAATTCAGAACCTAGAAAGAGGGATCCGGCTGCCCAGTTGATGTACGGGTTGTGTTTCTGGAGCCAGGGCATGCCTAAAACCATGGGGTAGTGAGCGGCCTTTATAATATCAAAACAGAGCTTTTCCTGGTAGTTGTTTATCAAAAGCAGCAGTTCCTTGGTTTGGTGAGTAATAGGCCCGGAAGATAATGGTCTCCCGTCAATTCCTTCGACAGGTTGTATTATTTCTATGGGTTCTCGAGGAATATTGTGTCTGACAGCCCAGTCATGGTCTATGAATACTCCCATGGCACCGCAGTCCACTAGAGCCAGGATGGGAAATTAGTCTTTCTCAGTGGGTGATAAGATTGTTTGGAGAACCACTAAGGTGTTTTGGCCAGGACCATTTAAGGAAGGAAGGGATGTGGAGCTGGCATCTTTCTCCCGAAGCTGTGCTCTGCTTAGGACCGGGAGATGGCATTTCCCGAGTGCCTGGGTGGTGCTATAGGGCATTCTCTTACAAGCTGTTTATCAGAAGCACAATACATGCAAAGTCTGGTATTGATCCTACGGATCCTTTCTTGCAGAGAAATTGGTCTGTGGAAAGCACCCACTTGCATTGGTTCCGGGTCTGATGAATGTTGGATGGGTGCTTCCTTGAGGCAAGGGTATTCCATGGTTGTCTTTGGGGATGTTGTCTTTGTTTTTCTTTTCTCTGCCTTTCTCTCCTGGATTCTGAAATCGATCTGCAGGGATAAGTCCATTAGGGCCTGAAAGGAACTTGGGCGGGCCACTCTGGCTAACTCATCCTTGACTTCGTCATTCAATCCTCTCCGGAATAGGGTGAAACTAGCTTCTTGTGACCAATCAGCTTCTTTAGCTAGTTGTTTGAAATGGGTCACATAAGTAAGCATATCCCGACTCCCTTTCTGGAATTCCAGAAGTCTTTCCTGGGCGCTCTAGACGAGTTCTGGTCAATCAAACATGGCCTTAAAGGCTTCTATAAATCCGTCATAATTATCCAGGAGTGGGTCTCCCGAGTTAACCAAGGGAGTCGCCCATGTTAAGGCATTGCCAGTGAGGTGAGATATTATAAACCCTACGTTTACCGCGGGGCGTGGAAAAATAGTAGGGTTTGAACGTGACATGCACTAGACAGGGGTCAAGGAAGGAACGCAGAGACTTGGAAGAGCCATCATATTTGTCCAAAATACCCCCGACCATGGCGCTTTCTTTGAACGCGGAATCCCAGTACAAGACTAGTTGTTTTAATGCCGCATTCGGCCTTGAGATTTTGAACCTCTGTAGTCAATTCTTGCATTCCTCTCATGAGGTCTTGGACTGCAGCCTCCATGTCTATTTCTGATATCAGGTTCTTGCCGTCTCAATCTGTCACACCCTTCCCTCTTTCTCACCTGTTTGTCCTTGATGGCGGTCTTCTTGCGAACTCCTTCCTTCTTCCTCACTGATCGGGACTCGTACAGGAAGGGACGTGAGTCTTCGGGTTCCAGTGTGAGGAGTGCGGACTGCCTTAAGCAGCTTGCGTTCTGTATCCAGAAAGGTTACAGCAGAGGAATCCAGGAAGGAAGGGGAACTGGTGTCCAATGCTCAGCGGATGCCGAGGAGCCCGCAGCGCCAAGCACGAGACAGATTCTGGGAGGAAGGGGAGAATGGCAGGAAAAGGAAGGGATTCCAGGAAGGAGGAAAAGGTAGGTAACTGGAAGATAGCACTGAAAGACGGGAACGATACACAAGCCGAACAACTCGGATCAGTAGCGTTGAGACACGCAGAGCCGCGGGGGCATGCCTATTTTCTAGAAAGCAGTGTTACGGCTGTCCATTGGGGTCTCGCTACTTCACTTTCCCGTGTGCCAATGCCTGCGGTTTTGCCCAGAATCGGGACTCGCAACATGGAGAAGCCCGAATCTGTAAGCAGCACAATAGTGTTTCTCGCTCCTCAGACCGAGCGAGTAGCCCCGCCCTCGACTTCCGGAATTGTATATCCGGCTACTGGATCTTCGGTACTACGCGTTGCTTCTCTATTCAGAGTCGCGCTGCACACCGTAAGTTTGTTACTTTTTCTATTCAACAATTGCTATCTTGAGTTACTCTCTTCACTTCCGTCATTCATTCTCTTCCCCTTTCTCGTTCTGAACATTAGAATTCTCAATCCTTTTCTTTGCTCTGTGAATCAACAGGAAGCCATCTCCTAGTTTCAACAACCGCTCCTGCCGCCATTGGTTTGTAGCTTAGGTCTGTTTAGCTAGACAGAGTTGTGATTCTCACGGGTATTTCCTCACACCTAATCTTGTTGTTATTTACAATCTACATTAGGAACCAGCCTTAGACATCCTTTTCAGCTTTCTATTCCTTCGAGTTCAAGACCCGTAATCGGCTCTATGCTATTCATCCCTGGGGCTACTGTTCGTGGGTAAGATCCCAATCTCTTATTGCATTTCTCTTTTCACACAATTGGAAATATTCTTACTCCTTATATGTTCTATTAGGCGCTTTGCCAACATTAATCATCAGATTGAGATATAAAGACCTAGTAGGGAATAGGCTTGTCAGGGTAAGCTCCTTTCTATACCCTCTACTATTTCACTAGACTTGGAAAACCATATTCTTACTTACCTACATTTCTACTCTTTTGAATTAGAATCCTTCCTGACAAGAATCCGGACCACATTAAAACTAGCGTGAGTCTTCACCAGCTGCTTGCAGAAACCCACGCACTCTAGCAGCGCATCACAGGGTTTTTTCCCCTATTGGGGTTTTCCCTGGAGATTCCACTTCTACCTAGACTTTTGGCTGGGTTTAAGAGGGGTTTTTAGGTAATTCTCTCTTTCATCTATTACGAGACTGTTGACCATCACAGAGGTAAGTGTTATTTACAACTGCCAAGAGACATATTTGGTTTCCAGTGCTTTATTATTATACAGTTATTACAATCAGCGAGTTGCACGTAGACACTAGGGAGCAGCGTTTCCGTGCTGTCGGCCATGTTGGGAGGATCACCGACCTGATGTTGCGGTGCATCATGGACCACGAAGTCCAGAAGGGCCGGAATCGGTGGTTCATGACACCCAGAATTATGGAAGCATGCTAAATCAAGTGTAAAGTGTTTCTTTCATGATGTGTAGCAGATTTAAAATGTTGTCATTACAAGTACTTGTTACAAACACTATACATTTAGATAATGAAACACTCATCCATATACAATGTATTATATGTTGCAGATGAGTTGTAAATTGACCAACAAACTCATCTTTCTGCACTTGTCCACTACATGAATTCCATAATTGTTATAGTGGTGAATACTGAGCATTGAAATTAAAGTTATAAATTAGCAGGGATCATCAGATAGGTCACAAATAATTTAATATGGAGGTTCAGTAGTAATTAATTTGAGAATATATATGAGTCATTAAGTTAAGCAACATTTTCATATATTAACAACAGACCATGTGAATAAAAAAAAATTAATAATCAAGGGAATCAGTGAAGCACACTAATACCCTATTACACCTATTACACTAGCACCCCCAACCCTATTGTTTTTATTTCTAGACTCGATACCAGTACTTCGGTCAATAGAACCTACAACAATTTAAGTGTGGGTACCCCAAACTGTTTACCAAGTATACAAAAAGTAAATCACAACAGTTAAGAGATTCCGGGGGACTCATCACTAACTGTGTTATTGCCACTTTCTGCAAATCTACATAGTAAATAACCAGCCCAAAATTGTTTAGGAAAAAATGTCTTCTTTTTTGTATTTTGAATATCACATAACGAAACGTCTGCACTAGAAATGTATCATACTTTTATTTTTAGAATACTCTCAGGAGCTTTTAATCATGATTAACATATGAGATGTTTCTTATTAATGCAACATGAGCGGAACGTTTGACAACACCCTACCAAGGAATGACATTTCAGACTTTAAAAAGCTTGCAGAAGCGAAAATATTCTTGTCTAGGGAATCAAGTAATTTGATTATCTAGGGAGTCATAGGTTTTTGTTTTCAAATAGTTTGCACTTGCTTTTGTTTTCTCAATATCATTAAACAAAATTAACTTAAAATTTGAGAAGGAAAATGTATTCTCTTCTCCTTCACTTTATAAGAGTGTATTAAACATTAACCATATATAGTATGATCACAAAGTGTAACGAAAAGGAATCCATCCCACTCATAGAAAGTGTCTTTTTGTGTCCTGTGGCAGGTTTACAGAGTCTAAATATATCGGTATAGGGCTAATAGACTTCCCATCACCACAATAATCGTTGTAATCAACTAATCAACATGTTTTGTCTGCAGCACCTATTTTCTCCTGTGAAAGAACCCAAGCACAGATTACTTGTTTAGGTGTTCTGTAGATCTGAACTATAGCTTGGATTGTAAGAGGGTGTACATCTGTGTGTTAACAGGACAGTGTATAGCACTGCGGCGGCGAGCAACGATAGAGAGAGCAAGAGAGTGTGTGTGTGTCTTTGTCTGTGTCTGTGTGTGCGATTTGAGCTAGGTAAATTGGGCAATTTCAATGTTGCCATTTGCAGGATATTTTACACAATTATTTCACAATAATCTTGCAGAATATTTTACACAATTTCACAATATTCTCCCAATTCCATTACGCATACACAAAATAAAACAGATTGGCTGGTTTCATTCCATATAGAATCATTTATTTATTTAAATTTTTATATTATACTCAAATATTTCTCAAGATCAGGCTCTAAGTGTGGGATGAGGGTTTTAATAGTAGAGCTGGATGACATCCAGTACTGAATGAATTGCAATAGAAATATCTTTTTAAATATCTATTTTTCAACAGCAGCAATCAGAGCAGTGTGTGCTACCAGTGTGAATTTCTTTATAGCTAAATTTGAGTGACTACACATTTGAGATGAAAGCAATGCACTCTTATCACTCATAGTGCTATATCATAGATATATCGATGATATGCTATTTTTGTCATTGTTTCATTGCATATTGGTGAATGCATGTTCAACCTTAACAATTTTATACAGAGGTGGGGGCGCTGCTGTGTGCAACGAAGATGGCCGCCTGATTGAAGAGCTCCGTCCCTCGAACATCCTGAAACTAAAATAATCCTTTTCGGAGCCACTGCAAGTGCTAAAACTCCGGTCGGCAGGTGTACGAAAACGTACACCTCACGGTGGGCAAAATCCGGAAAGAAATCACGAAAGGAAAGGCTGAATATTCTCCACGCGTAGCAGCAGCGGGTGACCCATCAGGCTCCGTGCCGATCCCCAGAACCAGAGAGAAGCTACAATACGCTGTGGCCCCACGACTAGCACAAGGCCACAAAAGGAGAGGAGCACTCGAAAGCCCAACATGTAAGGACTCAGCCACCCGACCTCCCCTGCGGGATACCGAATTACTGGAGCAGCGTGAACGCACCTGAATCCCGAGGTGTGCTCCACACCAAAGCAAGCGGAGCCCAGCAGAGATAGACCTCCAGACGCCGGACCACAAGCGCAAGAGCGGGAATCCCGCGTGGACAACCGCAAGTGAAGACCCGACTAAAAAGGGGTCCAGACACGGGCCGACCACTTCTCAGCTAACAACGGAGAAATACGCAACCATACACGTGGGAGGTGACCATCCATCCGGGAAAGAAACTAGAGTGCCGATGCACTAAAGGGTCCCAATACTGAAGCGGGCAGAATACTTGGACAGACCTAATCGAAGACACCAGAGGACGGGGCAGTACGAGATGAGAACATATGCAGTCCCAGCACAACCCGCAACGTGTTGGGAATCCCGGGGAGAAGCGCAGTGCTGGTGCACAACATATCCTGAGCCCAGAGCCTCAACTGGTACAAGCCGCTGCAGCGAATTCACCACCTCACGCGGCACACCGCACAGGGCCCATCAATACCGCGGGTGGGAACACAAACCTCTGTAAAAAAAAAAGGGACAAAATCCCCCAATAAAACAAACGGAACTTGCTGCAATCCTCAACAACTACCAAAAATTGGGGAACATGCAGCAAACCACCCTAAGCGCCAAAGCAGCAACTAGATACGGGCCTGCATGTGGTGAGCCCGACATACATTGGAGGAGTCAGTTCATCCAGGGAAGGGACCAGAATGCCGGCACACAAAGGGGTCCCTGTGCTGAAGTGGGGCTGGAAACTCGGTCAGCCTGAACGAGGAAGCCAAAGAAGGAAGCTGAACGGGACAAAACACTCGCAGTCCCAACACCATCTGTAACGTGTCGAGAACACGGTAAGAAACGTAGTGTATTTGCACAACACTCCCTGAACCCAGAGCCTCAACTAAAATAGGCCGCTGTGGCGAATTCATCCCCGCACACCGCACAGTACCCATCAGATATCGCAGGGGGAACGGGAGCCCCTGGAAAAACCCTTCACTGCTGGCAACCATCAAACACAGAGGAACACACTGCGAACCACCCCAACCTCCAAACTGTACTGGATACAGGCCTACACGAGGTGCACCCGGTATACGTTGGAGGAAGAGACCGCATTGCTGGCACATTAAAGGGTCCGTGAGCATGGTGAGAAACAGTCCAAACGAGGAAGTGTAGGCACTAGTGTTGCTATGGCGATTTGAATGTGGTGTCCGGAGCTGTACAACAGCACCTTCTAGATGTGGAGATTTGTTGCTGGGGTGTTCCCGGGAAATACTGGTATGTTCTGAATATGCAGATGTGGGTGTGGGGTCAGTATAGTCTGTTCTGGACACGTGTGAGAATATGTTTCCTGGGTAGTCTAATGTTTCTGTTAAAACACTGTATTCTTAAGCGGGTCCTGGAGGTGCCGCTGCGTAATAATATTAATGATGACAAAGACTTTTTATTTATATAGCGCTTTCACCAAACCACTGTACATAGCACATTTTACATCCAAATATCACCCACCTGAAGTTGGTGCTCATTTATCGACCCCAGAAGGATGAAAGGCTGAGTTGACCTTGCTGGGATTCAAACCTGTGTGAGTGCAACAGCAAGAACTCAAGCCACTGAGCTATCTTATCAGCATATTATCTGAACTGTAGGTGCTGGCATGAAAGATGTGGTCACTGTGCATTATGTTGCAGACTTGGAGGTGTCCTCTGTGTGGCAGTGTGTTATGATCTGGCAACGTAACTTTAAGAATTGTTTTACGTGCAAGCTTGGGTCATTCCTATCAGGATAGGAGCATTTCATGTGGGTATTATGGGTGCATCATTGCGTCATATTAGGAAAATAATGTCCAGTGCATGCCATGTGGCACTTTCAAGTTCATGCAATTGTGCAAGTGCATAAGTGTTGCAGATGTATAACTTGGACCGGTCATGTATAGTTCAAGAAGGACATCCTGGTCTCCAATCCAGATGAGAGGTCGTCTTGGCCTCCTTCCTGTCCTCCTAACCATCATTAATGTCTATGTAAATGGGATCATCATGGTCCAGGGCACTCAGTGCAACCTCCACCTCCTGGATAAGAATCTTCCACGTCTTATCAACTTCCTCCCTTCTACTACTACTCTTTCTACCACCTCTCTGGCCCCTCTGCCACCTTCCTCATCTACCTCTCCAGCTCCTCTGCCACTCACTTCCACCTCAGCTGCCTCCTCTGTGGCTCTGCCCTCTACCTCCTCTCTGGGCCCTTTGCTATCTAGCGCTACCTCTACCACCTCTCTGTCACCTTCCTCTTCTACTGCTCCGGCTCCTCTGCCACTCACACCCTCCTCTCTGGGCCATTTGCCCCCTCCTTCTACCTCTGCCCTCTCTTGGGTACCTCTGCCTCTTCCACTGGGTGCAACTCTCTCCTGTACCCCACCCTGGAAGTCTTTCAAAAGTGTCAACCTGGTCCACCTAGCTACTCTCAATGCTCACTCTGCTGTCAAACACTCCTCTGACATCTGCCTCCTCTTCGAAGACCTTGATCTGGATGTTCTCGCTCTCACTTAGACTTGGTTCACAGCCAGCGCCTCCCTGAGGGCTACAAGATCCTCTCCGAACACAGGCCCGGAGGTGGAGTGGTCCTGATCTTTCCTGAGTGGGTCCCTGCCTCTTTCATTCCCACCCAGGCATACTTCTTTGAATGCCTGGTCTGCAGGCTCTTTATCTCTCCTTGCCGCTCTCTGACTTTGCCCACCATCTATAGGCCAACTAACCAGGTCGCCCTCTTTCTCTCTAAATGGGCTGATTGCTCCTCCTCTCTCCTTGAGTCTACCCCAAAGCTTTTCTTCTTCATGGATTTCCACATCGACTTGGACTCCTCTGACCACTCTGGTCCTTTCCGCAACCTTTGTGACTCTCTGTCCCTCTCTATTCTTCCCTCTGGTCTGACACACTCAGCCGGACACACCTTGGATGTTTTCATCTCTTTGGACATCCCCCTCTCTAACCCTCTCACTACTCTACTCTCTTTGACTGACCACTTCCTACTTTCCTCTCCCCTGAAGCTATCTGTCCCAGTGGCAAAACCTACCCCAGCACAGCCACCTTTGTTTGCGCTCATTCGACCTATGAAGCGGGTGTCGGTTGCCGCTTTTGCCTCTTCTTTCTCTCCTCCTCCTACCTCTATGGCTGAATTCACTCTGACACAGCCTTATCCAACCTTCATCTCTCTTTCTCCAATGCTCTCGATATCCATGCTCCTATCATGAGAATCTGTCTGAAGCCTCCTTCCAAGTGCAATTCTTGGTATAACTCCGACCTGGCCTCACTGAAATGCATGTTCAAAGCTGCCGAGCAGAAGTGGAGGGCTTCAGGCACATACTCTGACACGCTGGCCTGCCACCTGCTCCAAATGACAACACAAACTCTCCATGTTCTCCAAGAAGAGGTTCCCCATACAAGTCTGCATCTTCGCTGCCTCTAGCAGCATGACCAAACTTTTTAACATCAACAAGGAGCTGGCCAATTCGACTGCAGTCTCTACCTCTCCTGTTCCTTCCCAGGCCCTCGGTACGGCCCTGGCTTCTCATTTCACCACTAAAACTCAGCACCTCCTGTCCACGCTATCCTCCTCTCCTCATCTCGCTCCCTCTATATCTCTCTGGCCCCCTCCAGCCACCTTTCCCCCTTCTCTTCTTCTCTCCTCTGTCTCTCCTATAACACCTGATGATGTTTCTAGACAAGTCTGGTCCATGAAAGTTTCATTCAAACAGGTGTTCCCCTGCTTCTCTAGAACCATTAAGGACAACATTGTTTCCCTTGCTCCAGCCTTGGCCAATTCCTGCAATCTTTCCTTTGCCACTGGATCTTTCCCCTCTCTTCCCAAGCCCTTGTTTGTGCAGCACTCCTGAAAAAGCCTTCTGCTGATCCTTTCTGCCCGGCCAACTATTGCCTGATCTCTATCACTCCTTTCCAAACTAGCCATCTCTCAGCTAAACCTCGACACTCAATCTGTTGGTTATCTCCATCACCATCAGTCTGGCTTCAGATCAGCCAGAGGAATGAACAGAAACTCCTCTCCTGAACACCCGTGCAGAGCTACTCTCCAACCTCCACTCCAGCTCTCTGTCCTCAGCCTGCTTGACCTCTCTTCTGCCTTTACATGGTCAATCACCCCACCCTGATAAACCATCTCAGTGTGAATCTTGGCATCACTTGTCAGGCTCTGGTGTGGTTGATCTCCTTCCGGTGGACCGACCCTGCCAGGTCCAACTTGGATCATTTCTCTCCACCACCTCTCTTTCCACATGTGGTGTTCCCCAGGGCTCCTTCCTCTCACCCTGGTCCTTCAATGTCTAGCTGGCCCTCCTGGCACACCTGATTGCTACTTCGTCCTCTAATGTTCAGGGGTTATGTGGATGACACACAGCTCTCTTTCAGGCTACCCTCAGCCTCCTCGCTCATTCCTGACTGTCTATCCGCTATTCAGGGATGGTGCACCTCTAATGCCCAATGCCTTAATGCCAGTAAGACATGGATCCTTCCCATTGGGACCCCTGCTCATGCCTTTGCTCTCTCCCTCTAGCTGCTCTCCTTGGGCTCCCACCCCTGACCCTCCTTTGAGGCAAAAAACCTCAGCGTCATCTTCAACTCCACTCTCTCCTTCTCTCCACACACCACGGACCTTGCCAAGAAGGTCCACTTCCAGCTGCACCTCCTCAGAAGTATCCTACCTTTTCTCACCTTCCACCAGAAGCTCACAGTCTCCAGAGCTCTGGTTCTCTCTAGGCTGGACTACTGCAACAGCCTCTTTCTCAATCTTCCTAACTCTACTCTTCATCCTCAGCAACTAATCCAGAACAGGACTGCAAGACTTATCCTTGGCTTCAAGCCCAGGGACTGCATCTCTCCAGTTCTGAAATCTCTCCACTGGCTTCCGGTAGCTAGGAGGATCAAGTGCAAGACCCTTTGCATCATCCACAAGGCTTTTTGGGGCCATGGTCCTCTCTATATCCAACACTCCCTTCCTAGATTCCTTCCTTCTAAAGCTCTCCGCTCAGCTACATTAAACTCTCTGTGGGTCAGATGTTTCTCCAAACAGAGAGTGAGGGCAGAACTCTCTCCTCTGCAGCTGCCTTCCTCTGGAATGGCCTCCTTGCCCCTCTCAGACTTGAGCCGGATAACCTGAAGTTCCGGAAACTGCTCAAGACCTTCCTCTTCTCTTCTTCCTTCTCTCTCCCTCTCCTCTGCTAATCTATCTGTCTACTCATCCTGACTGGTAGCATAGTTGCCCTCAGATTCACACAGGGTGCCAGCCCCCCGCTTGACCAGTCACCCTGCACTACCTTCTGGCCTACACAGCACTTCCAGTCTGGGACTGCACCTGTGTAGTGCTCTGCTGTTCTCACACTTACTCAGAGTCTGCTGCCCTGACCGCACTTCCCCTTACCCCTTCCCTGCACTTCCCCCCTAATCCTCTCCCCTGCACTTTTTCGCTGCACTTGCATGATCTGAATGTCACAAGGCCTAGTAAGATTGCTTGTCTTGTCACCCCTCTGGCTCCCCTCCTTTGTCATGTGGCACCAGGAAACACTTGTGTAAAGGTGCGTTATAAATAGCAAAACATATATCATATGTGGAACACTATGTATATCATAGCTCCGCCTCAAAACAAGATAATCCACACATTACAGACCACAGAGATACAGCTTTGAAAGCCATACTTTGGGGAACCTCAGAAAAACATATTGCTGGAGATCCTTTAGGGCAGCACCACGTTTCAGAAATCATAATATTTGTGGACAATCTACACCGCTATCCGCCGAGAAATCCGAATGAAAAAGAAACGAGACTGAAAATGCCGATTTTTTAATCCAAATGTGTTGATTTTTTAGCAATAGATTGGGAGTGGGGTAAGGGGATACATTAGGGTAGGGGGAATGTTGGAGGGGGGTGCAGGGGCGGTCCCCCCGCATTTCAAGTAATGCATTTGAATAACAATTATTTAGCATTTTCTGCCTGTGCATTTTCTACTCGATCTTTTCATGGACAACCATTTACACCTGCAAAAAACAACCCATACAAACCTGGCCGTAGGGCAACAAAAATAATTGAGAGGAGAAAACTGCACAAGACAGTGCACCATAACTGCGAATGCTGCAAGGATGTTGGACCAGTGCCATAGACAGTAAGGGGGGTGGGGTGGGTGGGGGGGGAGGGGGTGGGGGGAGTGTGTGTGTGCGTGTGTGCGTGCGTGCTACATAGTTTTAAAATGTGTTCATATGGATTCATTTAGAGGGTTGGTTTATTAATGGTACACTTGGGAGGGTGGGTGTGGGATACAGAGAGTTAAAGGCAGAGGATGCAGGTTAGGGAAGGAAAGGCAGATGCACAAACAAGTCTTGTTCATTGGGTTTGTGTACATGCAGCTGTTCGATGAGCAATGATTGAGTGAGTGACTGAGTACGATTGTTTATATAGTGCACACTATGGACTAAACCATGAACCTCCCTGAAATTAATGGTGAGGGTGTCAGAGTGAGATCAGAAATTGACAGGCCAGGAAGCGGGGTGTACACTAGTACCACGTCCAGTGTTCCTGTGAACCCTTCCTCTGGGTATTTGCAGGAAGCAAGACCTTTCAGGTCACTGAACAATGATCGTCTTTCACTTGGACATCGACGGACATTGGACATTGACTCTTCTGTACAACTATTTCCATGGTGGCTTTCGCAAAACAAAATGGCGCCTGGGTCACTTTGTATATGGAAGCCACAGCAGTGCAGTAATCCCATCACAACTTTAAGTGCACTTAAGCAAGCCACACGCACAGCTGATTAAACCCATGGCTTTTTTCTCTCAAGATACACTACATCAGAAGAATAACGTATACAATGTCTCATGAAATGGAAATAATGTATGTATTTCATCTTATGGGAATGAATTGTGCGCCCTGAGGCCTGCCGTGCAGGCATGTGGCGCGCTATATGAAAATTCAAATAAATAAATAAATGATGTACACATTCTCTACCCTTCCAATGGCAGAGAGGTCGGGTTGGAAAGCACTGTCCTTGGATGACCTTACCTTGAGACGACCAGCGGGAGAATCAGCATCTTTAGCATCCGCATCAGCAGCTCTCCAGGAAACTGGAAGTAGCTTATTTCCTGCAGAAAAAAAACAGATGTTAATGGACGGATGGACATATATGAGGATGTTTCCACCATGCTGGGAACATGGCAATCAGAAATGAAATACGTGTAGAAAAGACAATATTATGCTGTAAGATCATGTAAGTGCCAGAAGATTGAATAGCATCAGAATTAGCGGCATTGTTGATACCACTATATATTACACTACCAAATAATGTTGTAGGGGCATAGTCGATGTATCTACAGTGGCCCCATACAAAAATGATGATGGCACTCATAGTAAACGCCATACCAGTGTTGCCCCAGTAACACACATTCTCATGCATCATACTACATTTCCTTCGGGAAATTATGAATGCAGTCTTACCAGTCCCATGCAAGTCAAAAAACCTTACAATATGGTCAAACCTGCATCTTCAATAGACCCGAAATAGTGTAATATTAGTCTTACAAACCCTGTGCCAGTATGGCCCAGTAAAACACACTGGCACGCCACGGTCATGTGTATTGTTACTTTAGCAACATTATGGGGACAAATTGGTCTACGTTGATCCAGAAAAATTGTGATGGCATTTAAAAAATGACTTATCTTTACTCCCCCGCAAAAGAAAACATAATTCTGGCATCTGCACTGCCCGAGACAATTGAAATGTCCTTCGAAAAATACGTCATGCCAATTCTGCCCCAATACAACTAATAATTGCATTCGCATGACAATATGTTTCTTGAGGAAACACTGACATGGCGTACATTACAGGCACAAAATTGTGATGCCAGTCTCAGAAATGCCATGTTCCTGTTTTCCCAGAAAAGTGGATTCTCATGCTGCTGTCTACATAATCTTCAGAGAAATCTCCTTCCTTTCTCTACAGCGCCACGCTGGTATTTCCCCCCGGAAAGAACATTCTCACGCTGGTTTGACCACCTCGCTTGATTTGATTTTTGATGTTTAAATTTCGAACGCAGCTATCCTGAAGGAACCAAGCGGCATGCCACATCTAGGCGCAGATTGATTAAGAATACATAAGACACAGCAATAGCTACTCAAAGTGCAATTTAACTCGAATAAAAATGCTTTAAGCTGTTTCCTAAACACAGCCAAAGACTACATTTTCCGTAGATGGAGAGTCAAACAGTTTGAGGTACGGTGGCCAGCCACTGAGAACCTTCTGTCCCCCCATCGAACAGATTTAGAAATTGGAACGGCTCATAGGTCTTGATTCATAGACCGTAAAGGTCTTATGGGGTTATAAATCTTGATCTTTGCGATTAGTATGGTGGTGCCAGGCCACGCAAACATCTAAAGACTAGACACAGCAGATTAAAACGGATCCGCTGATGGACCAGCAACCAATGGAGTTTCCTCCGAAACTCCGAAACAGACTCTTTCCATAGTAACGAAAAAAATAGACGAAGTGTAGAATTTTGGGCTACTGCAAGGCACTGCAACTGGTGTTTAGGGCAACCTACCAGGAGCCCATTGGAGTAGTCCAGCCTGGCATTGACAAGAGTACCCCCCACAATCGATCGATCCCTTTCTGAGATAAGGAGAAGAAGAGGTTTCAACATTTTCAATTGGAAGTGCACTGATTTAACCCTTTAAGTGCCAAGGATGAGTATGCTTGTCCTTTTTGCATGGACTTGCATAATAGCCTTGCACTTATTAATCATCTGATTAATATGCAAGTTGTACCACAAATTTGTTTGCCAGATGCAACCTAAAATGTTTACACATTCCGTCTACTTGGATGTAATTCCAAACAGTGGGGGACATGGGAATATTGGAAAAAGAGTTTCCACATTTTTTTGGGAGCCAAAAATAATAATTTCTGTCTTATTGGCATTAAGCTAGAGCTTGTTATCAGGGATCCACATTCGAATTTTCTCTTGGAACCTTTTCAAGACAACTTCAACAAAGACAGGCCAACAGTACACATCAAATGATGTGCTTTCCAATGAAACATGCCTGCATCCAATTGAAACACTGCATAGCTGGTTGCACTATATAACTGAAGCAGCGGCAGAGATTGTGTGCCACTATCCCATGCTTTACTTGTCTGTCTACCTTACCCATATGGATGGATATACTTGAGAGTCTTGCACCCCACACCCATAGAAACACACGTGTCATCCCACCCCGAGACCTCATTGGCATAGATGATGGCATACATGATTGCCAAATCAGTTCTGCCAAAGTAAGACCTACCACTTCTACTGGCACTTGTACTTCTAGTTGTATGTGATGCATATTGTGCCACACACTACAAGATGCTCTGAGCGCTGATAGTACTGAATACTGAATACTGTTTGCACTCGTACTAGTTTGAATGGTACTTATATGAATTTATATATGTATAGAGATGTCAATAGCCAAACCTAGATGGGAAGTAACAGAGCGCTCTAGAAGACGCATAGGTCGGATATAACAAAGCAAAGGCGGGAGGGGGGCAAGACAGATGCAGGGCAGAGACGTACCCTCCATCCGGTAATCAGCGACCAACAAGAAGCTCTTTTTTAGAATTATTTTTATTTATTTTAATTAATACAAAAAAAAAAACAGCAGTACAATCAAGACCCCAAATAAACACAAAGCATACCTCTGACTTGGCCAAAACTACTAACAAGAACCTCTTTAAAGTGTTGCTGTTTTTTCTCTCCCAAAGCGAGCTGGGTGGTGGCCATCCTGATGCCCACTGAAATGTTGTCCCATAATACAGGTGTATAACGAGTAGGGTTGTTTTCTTGTTTTTTTCCTTCTTTCTTTTTTATTCTTTTCTGGTCTGATGTTGTCGAATCTTTTTGTGTTATGGAAATGTTGAATTGTCGTCCTTGGTAGGAGGGGGCTTTGGTTGTCACGTCCGATTAGGTGGCATTGGCATGGCGTGGCTGAAATTCCTTGCGCCTTCGCTCTTGATCCTGGTTGCCTGCTTCCTTTGTGTCTGGAACCTCGTGTATTATGTGTTTGTGTGTGCTGTGTGCTAGGGGGTTCTGTTTTGGGCACAGAGGAAGTTATGTGTTGGTCAGACCATGCTCGCCCACTATTTGTAACTCTGGTCGGAAGCCCAGCTCTGGCAAGCACTCTGTCCCTCGCTGCCTCATCCCGTCACTCAGAGGGTGTTTATTGTGCCTCAAAGCCTTGCTGTGCGTTAGTCTCTCTTTGTTGGTAGCATTGGGTGGATTTCACGGCAAATAACCAGGGATTCTGGCCCAGTCCTGATCATCCAATGAACACCTGGCATCTGCCATTTTTTACATGTATTACCCTGACAGTCAAAACACCGCCACTGGCAGAGGCTCTGTGAAATGTAGAGAGACCCACAATACTGTTATCGCCCTGCCCTGCTATTGACATAGAAACGGACAATGGGGGCCTGCACCTTTCATATGCCAGGGCACTCTTTCTCTTAATCAAAATATGTATGCCTCTCAGAGCCCCTGTAGCTGCATTTCAGGAAATTAAGACTAATCCCATGCATTCTCTTTCCCTTTCGCTGCCTCTCCCGATCCGTGTTGCATTCTGTGCACAATGCATCTATTGGCGAGTTAGAGAGAAAGAGACGGCGAAAGAGAGACAGACTTCGGCAGAGCGACAGAGTGATACTAGTCACTGGAGGTCATTACGACCCAGGCAGTAAGTATCTGATATTACCGCCATGACGTAATGAACGTTTACGCCGTGGATCGATGGCGGAAAGAGCGTCACATTCCGACCCATCGCGCACGAGCATTACGCCATGGCGGTAATGTAAATTACGCCATGGCGGAAACGGCCCCTACCGGCATCGTACGCCGCGCAAGGTGCACTACCGCCACCCATCTTAGCGGCGACTGTAGTGAGCGGACACCGTAGTTAGCGGTGACCGTAATTAGCGGTCACCGTAAATAAGCGTAACCGGAAGTAGCGTCATTGCGGCGGAACGGGAAACAGCACGGCGGCCATCTTGAAAAACACAATCCATTGCCATCCTCCCCAACCATACCAGATCCAACCCTGACACCTGTCCCAACCCATCACCCACCCAATTACCTACATAAAAATGCCCAAAGTTGTGAAGAAGGCATGCGATCGGCAGCGCCAGGACCGATTTTCTCGGGAGGAACTGACCATGCTCGCTGAGACTCTTCAGGACAATGCTGCTGTAGTATTTTCTACGCAAATGACCAGGCCGGCAATAGCCAAAAAGAAGGCCATATGGTCCCTGGTGGCAGAGCGTGACAGTGCGGTGGGGACCGTACCCCGCAACCCACAGCAGTGCAGGAAGCGGTGGGATGACCTGAGGCTCCGCGTCAGAAGCATCATCTCCGCTAATCGCAACCTGGGCCTGGCTACTGGGGGAGGATCTGACTCCCCAATCAAACTCCAACCATGGGAGGAAATATGTGCCAGCACAATAGGCATGGAAGGCATCGAAGGTGTAGGAGGGATGGAAAGAGGAGCGCCGACATCAGGCGATGAAGGTAGGTGCCTCAAATCAAGACATACTATAGTCACTGAAGTCCATTGATGTGTAGCACAATGTTGCCCTAGAGTGTAAATGCAACACATCAGCTGGACACTGCCCACAGCCACATGCGA
This sequence comes from Ambystoma mexicanum, assembly GCF_040938575.1. Classification (NCBI taxonomy): domain Eukaryota; kingdom Metazoa; phylum Chordata; class Amphibia; order Caudata; family Ambystomatidae; genus Ambystoma; species Ambystoma mexicanum. The sequence goes on along the minus strand of NC_090922.1, from coordinate 1,314,798,913 downwards.
CCTCCACCCTGTATACATGTAGCATGCACACCCTAACTGCAGGCACCCACATACCTCCATCCTTATTCCCCAAAAAAAACCGAGACAATCTGCATGCCCCTGCCTCAAATGTGCCTCATCTAGTGACCAAAATCATGTCAATCATTGCCATTCCAATGTCCGCAGACCCATCAATAACGCTCTCCCTCCTTTGCTCCACCACAGGCTCAGAATCCAACCCCGAGGATGAGGACACCCCTGCCACAAAAAAAGCCAAGAGGGCCAAGACCACCGTGCACAGACCCTCCACCTCAGCTGCAGTGAGCCAGACCCTGAAGCAGGCAAAATCCTCTGCCAGCACACAGGACGGGCCACCGACAGGCACCCCAGCAGGCAGCAGGCCAGCAGCAGCAGCACCACACGTCCACACATTGTCCACCACCGAAGGCACCGCTTCTGCAGGCAGCAGCACCATAGGGGAAACAGCTGCCATTGCAGCATGCTCTGACTCCGATACAGAGGAGCCCGATGTTGGACGCCCCACTGACCTGCCTCATTCCCCCTGTTTGTCTCATACCAGCCCCCATGAGGATCCCACACCGGGGCACCCAGAGGAAGAGGACTGGCCATCCACCCCATGCCCCGCTGAAAGTCCACAGGAGGGGAGCAGCCCCTCCGTGACACCACCTGCAATGGGCATGGTCCAGCAGAGGCAACAGTCCCTTGAGGATGTCATTGCACGTCAGCAACAGCTGTCCACACTCCTCAATGAGCATGCTGCGGAATGTGGGGGGGCTAGGGCAGCCATAGAACAATCTACAGAGACCCTAAGATCCGAAATTGAGAGGAGCACGGAGACCCTGAGGGCTGCAATGCAGTCCACCTCAAGGGACATTTGTGGGGAACTTGCCGCCGTGCGCCGTGTGCTCTCAGAGCTGTCCCACACCCTTCAGGACATGTATGCACGTGAGCAGCCAGGGACATCCTCCGCTGCCAGTTCTGCCCAAAGCAGCCCCGTCCGACGATCAGGACGGAACCTGCGCTCCACAGGCAGGGGTGCCCCGGGGGCCGGGAGAGGGGGCTTGCAATAGCGTGTGCCCACTGTTACAGGCATCTTTAGCCACTCACAGGGTGTGTGTTGGGTTGTTCAGGGGGGAGGAGGGAGGGGGAGGGGGTGTGTTGGGGTGTTCAGGGGGGAGGGGGAAGGGGGAGGGGGTGTGTTGGGGTGTTCAGGGGGAGGGGGTGTGTTGGGGTGTTCAGCGGGGAGGGGAGAGGTGGGAGGGGGAGGGGGCGTGTTGGGGTGTTCAGGGGGAGGGGACAGGGGGAGGGGGTGTGTTGGGGTGTTCAGGGGGGGGAGGGGGTGTGTCACAACAATTTACAATTGAAATACACATTTTACTTTTTCCCAAATCAAATGTGTGGACATTTTCATTGCGTTTGTGTGCTTTATTGGTGTACAGTCCACAGTGTGCATGACCCAGAGACACACAGTGCCCCAAGTGCCATCTCCATGTGATACACACCAGCCGTGTGTGCTAGAAGCATTGGTTGATGATAGTTTGACGCATTTCACGCCCCTCCTGTGCATCGCCTCCTCCATGAGGTGCGGTCCCATCTGCACCCTCCTCATCCTCATCGTCAGGTGGTTGCAGTTCTGCGTCAGGGGGCAGGGTCACATTTCGTCTGACGCACATATTGTGTAGCATGACACATGCCATGACCATCTTTGCCACCTTCTCATGGCGGTACAGGAGTGCGCCGCCAGACCTGCTGAGGCAGCGAAACCGTGCCTTCAAGAGGCCGAATGCCTGCTCAATGACCACACGGGTACGTGTATGTGCACGGTTGAAGTCCTCCTCGTGCTGGTTCTGTGGGTTCCGGACTGGTGTAAGGAGCCACCTCTTCAGGGGATAGCCTGCATCACCTGTATGTGGGCGAGAATGTATGTGTCAGTCATGACGTCTAATTCAGAACATGATGTGCCACCATGGCTTGCATCCAACTGTTACTTTGGACCACTTCTAAATGCACTAATTGATTCACACTATGCGACCGGTATATGCTCATGGCTCTCATGGCCTGTTTTGCATGCCATCAACCAATGTATGCAGAGGGGTCGAGTGCCTTGTGAGTGCCCATCCACTGTGTTCGTTCATGCCGTTTGTTTTGGTGGCCTGGCACGTGTCCTGTGATGTCAATGCTCACATCATTGCAACATTGCTGTCGGCCTCATCATGACCCCAGTGAGCAATACTGATGTTGATAGGGACAGTTTGGGGGCCCTGCTGTCTGTGTAATGGTGTGTTGATGTTTCTGTCCGTCATGTGCCTCCTTCGTGCGCAGTTATGGGATACAGGCCTTTCGGTTGATGGTGTTTGGTGACGTGCATGTAGGTGCATTTCGTTGTAGTCAATGTGGTCTGAATTGGTACAATGCACTTGCAGATGGTTGTGTCATGGTTGGGACACAACCTCATTCACATGGTAGGGCTGCATACATCATGTATTGGGTTTACTGGTGTTGGGTGAAGTTTGGGTTGCTTTAGGGTATGATCTGGCTCCGTTGTCTCTGCTACTCACAGCTACTCCGTTGTCTCTGCATCATTCCCCCCCCTTTCAGCCAGGTGGAGTATGCAATGGTACGTCGTTCACCTACCCACTTCACATTTCCATGGTCATGACATTAGACTCACCGAGTAGCCAGGATCTTGGGCCTGCATGTCGCTCCATGTAGCGTGGTATTGTGGAGTTCCTCAGGACCATTGAATCATGGGTTGCTCCGGGGAATCGGGCACAGTATGCATCATTCCCCCCCCTTTCAGCCCGGTGGAGTATGCATCATCCCCCCCCCTTTCAGCCAGGTGGAGTATGCATCCTTCCCCCCCTTTCAGCCCGGTGGAGTATGCATCATTCCCCCCCCTTTCAGCCAGGTGGAGTATGCATCATTCCCCCCCTTTCAGCCCGGTGGAGTATGCATCATTCCCCCGCCCCCTTTCAGCCAGGTGGAGTATGCATCATTCCCCCCCCCTTTCAGCCCAGTGGAGTATGCATCATCCCCCCCCTTTCAGCCAGGTGGAGTATGCATCATTCCCCCCCTTTCAGCCAGGTGGAGTATGCATCATTCCCCCCCCTTTCAGCCAGGTGGAGTATGCATTGGTACGTCGTTCACCTACCCACTTCACATTTCCATGGTCATGACATTAGACTCACCGAGTAGCCAGGATCTTGGGCCTGCATGTCGCTCCATGTAGCGTGGTATTGTGGAGTTCCTCAGGACCATTGAATCATGGGTTGCTCCAGGGAATCGGGCACAACAATGTGTGATGATCCTGTTGGAGTCACAGACCATTTGCACGTTGATTGAGTGGAATTGTTTCCGGTTGCGGTACGGTACCTCCATGGTATGTGGAACCACCAATTCCACATGGGTGCAGTCGATGGCACCAATGCAACCAGGTATGCCGGCTAGTGCATGGAAACCCACTTTGGTGTTTGCAATCTCCTGGGCAGTCCGTGGTAATGAGATGTGGTCGTCTGTGTGCTTGAGGAGGGCATCGAGCACTTGGATAAGTGTATGTGACAATAATGGTTGTGAAATGCCATGCAAGTGCCCCACTGTGTGCTGGTAGGTGCCTGTGGCCAGGAAGTGGAGTACAGACACTACGTTCAGTAGGGGTGGGATGGCGGTTGGTGTTTCTATCATGCTGACGATGTCGTTGTGTGTCATGTCTACGATGGCGGTGATGGTGTCCCGGTCCAAACGGTACAGGGTGTGGATCTGTCAGATTTATCATCACAAACAAAACCAGGCACCCAGGGCCAGAATTGGGCTTTTCAACATACTTTCCACTGAAATGCCACCCCTTGCTTCCACCAAATACAAACACACGTGTGGAGAGGAGGAGGGGGTGGGGGGAGCCCTGCTGCGACTGGCAAAGCAAACTGAATAGCTTTTTTAAGTGGTCATTTAGGCTTTTAGCTCCCCCACTGGCTACTGGTGAAGATGAACATGTTGCCATCTTGATAACCTGCATGCCACAGATCAATGGAGTCTGATGGTAGTATACGCTTGTGCGCATACACACGCACACGCACTCTCTCTTTACGTTACATCCTTTAATTTACTTCCGGGCCAAAAGGTGTTCAGTAATCACGGACATGTTACCCTTTGGTATGGCAGCAGGGAATACCCACAGAGATGGGTAAATTTTGCAGTGCGACTTATTACATGAAAATTCAATGATAGAACCAGGGAAATCCCCCATTGTCATATGTTTAGAAAACATTATCCATTATAAATATATAAACCCCAAAGCCGCCAACCCAAAGTCCCGAGAGGATAGCTCAGTGGCAACGTGCGTGCCATGGAAGCAAGACGACACGAAACAACACAGGTTCGATCCCCAGGTCGGCGCTTAGAAACCTCTGGGTGTTTAAGCATGTTATAAATACGCAACTAAGACAAAAACAATTACGCAACTAAATAAACAAAAACAATTTCTTTAACAGCGCCTCGATGCCTGCGGGCTGTGTGAGCGCTTTAAAAAAAAATGTAAATAAAAAAAAAAAGTAAACCCTTTTCCTTCTTGCCACTGTATTTATTCTTCCTATTGCTAACATATTGATTTTGTGTCAGGCACGTGTGGTTTATGGAATGGCATTAAAAACTGCTCAAACTGAAACTACTTGGCAGACGGCACATCCAACAGTGCAAGACCAAGACTGCGCAGCACTTGCTTACTGCAGCCTTTCCAAATCAGATTGAAAAGCACACTTAACGGTATGAACGGTATACCGGTATAAACAATGTGACGGTTATTATTGTTCAATTAAGTGGTTCACGGTATCTTTAACGGTATACCGTAATACCGTTACATCCCTAGCCTGGAGACGAGATACCACAGAAGCTGATGGAGACAAGGATGAAATCCCGGCTTGACTCTTCTACCAGCCTCGCCTTATCTCCATACAGAATCAACGGCAGGAGGGGCTTCAGTTGTAAAGTCGCAAGAAGTCTGATTTAAATGCCTGTCCAAATTGGCAATGAAGGAAAATATCCACATTCCACCAGACAGTCATGTTTCTTTACATTTATTCAGCACAGCAACAAGGGGAACAAAGGAAAGTAAAGCCACTCTCATAGGAGTATGACAGCGGGAATGCGCTTCCCCCCTCATAAAGGAGGTAGAAGAGCTCTGTCTTCTCAACATTAAGCGGACGGCATTTGGAACCCATTCTGTTTCCCACAGCAGTGTGACATTGGTCACTGGTGTGAAGTTGGTCTGGGTCACTGCTGGTGGAGAGGCAGACCTGTCTGTCAACTGACTAAAACTCACAGGCCAGCAGAAATTCGAAAATCAGATGGGAGAGGGGCTGATGAAAATATTGAATCAAATTGGGGATGGGAGACACTGTGGGACTGGACCCCCTTGCTAGGAGGAGAGAAATCCACTCAATCCTGCTGAGGTGGGCCTGTCCTCTAAAAGAGGTGAACCGGACAAGTGCCGCCAAACTGACTCTGACAATGAATAGATGTTTGGTAAAGATCTCAAAAGTCCACCGGGTCAAGGGGCTCTGAGAAATCTGTACGGATCAATAAGGAGAGAGTGTTTGAGTACCGGATCTGCCTGCCCTGACAATACAGTGCATCTAACAAACAGAGGTATGCACGAACAGGAACTCCTGGAAACACCAATATGGATTCTCATAGACATTCATAGAGCACCTCTATAAGGAAACACCCCCAGGGAGGAGATGGGGAAGTCCTATAGGTACGCAAAACGCCCTTGCCAGAACCACAAAAGAGGCACCATGCACCAACAATGACACACAGATGTCATGGAGGGCCTGTAGACTTAACCCTCTGTCCTAACTACATAAACTTGTTACCCTCTCTAAAGTGAGGGGAAAGGAAAAAGGTTACACCCTGATTTAAACTGCATGAAGTCAGCCCAACTTCAAAAAAACGTGGTCTCACAATGACAGTGCCTTGTTAAAGGCGATCGCTTTTCTATATAAAAATAAAAACACCTAGCATAACAAAACTGAATTATAGAAAATTGATACAGAGTAACATGTGTCGCAATACCAGTCATTTAAGACATGTGTAACAGAAATGCATGAATGCCTAATGGAAAATAAGGTTTGTATGTCCCTTTCTAGAGACAAAAGAATTACCTTCAGAGATAAGATCATGGGACAAGCTATTCCAGCGCAGGGAAGCGTATACCCTAAAGCAGCTCTCTGGCTATGAACTATAATAAAGAGGTGAAGCGTGATGCAAAAAAACAAGAGGGGTCCTTGGAGTCCCTCTGTCAGACATTAGTCCCGGTAACGAGAGCCTTGCCCTGATTCTTTAGCTCACGGCTGCAGCCGCGGCGGGTTAATGCATCCCGCCAATGTTGCGGTAGGACGCGGGCCCCGGCAGGACCCCGGCTCAGTCCCACTTTTTGGAGACTGCCGGGGCCCGGCCCCGGCAGGCCCCGGCCCACTTCAAGCACTGTCCCTACTGGCCTGTCGCCGGTACCCACAGACCCCATCACCACGCCCCCTCCCATGCACAATAAGACCCCCAAAAACACATGTGCCTGCTGTTTAAGTGAACTGCCTGTGCAGTGCACTGAAAGTGCAAGTTTCAACTTCTTCCTACACATTAATTTTAAAACGAAACCATTCCGGAACGGTTTCTTTTTAAAATAAAAGTATAGGAATGGTAAAACTAAATTAAAAGAAGTAGAGGAGCACCGCTCCCGACCGCTCCGTCCACTTCGACCACTGCTTTAGATGACTGGGTATGAGGACTCCTGGGGAGAACATGCTAGAAGGATGACGCAGTTGTAAAAGCTGATGACAGGCAACACTAGTAAAAGACCCCTTCCCAGTCATTTGAGCAGATGCGTCTATGAAAGAGTTGTCTTGATATTCTTGGGTTCTTACGGAGGGTTGGAGGTGGGAATCCACAGTATGCTCCTGATTGCTTGCTAAAGCAGAGGGGAGTCTGGTCATGTGACTAGATGCCAGGCCTCTGTGCAAGAGTTTTCAAGCTGCTCCTGGTCCTTACAGAGTAAAGGTTCCACTGAATTTTCTTGAACAGCAGCTCAAGCACAGGAGGTGAGTATTGTCATGACACGATAATGGGCCTCGCTATCTGAATCTTCTTTCCACTGTCGTGGGTTCAAAGATTGTCTAGAGGCAGAAATTCAAAAAGCCAGAATGCATGATTTGGCTGAATTTCGGCCCTTTGAAAATTCCGAACGGCCGAAAAGTTCACGCAAATCATGCATTCGGTACTGGGGGAGGCAGTTGTGTCTCCTGAACCCTTGCTCACTATATTGATGTCCCCCACAGCCGGTCCCGAAAAAGAAAAAAGGAAAGGACCCTGCAGCGCCAGTTCCCGATCACGGAAGCAAAAGGGAACAGGCGTCGCAGGGACACAGCGAGTCGGCAGCAAGGTAAGTATGGGGTGTGGGTGTGGTGGGGGTGTGGGTAGGGGTGTGGGTGGGGGCGGGAGCCAAGTCAGAAATGTTGTGGGGAGAAAAGACCAAAGGTTATTTTGGAAAAATTATCTTCAGTCATTTCTACCTCTGGCTTTTAACCCCGAACCCAGAAATCCACAGGAGACTTCTGAATGCCAGCTCGAGCGGATGAGCATGGTCATGTGACCAGATACTGGGTCTCTACAGAGGAGTTTTCTTGCCGGCCAGACGTGTTGAGGCAAAGAGAATGCGTGAGTACTGGATAACTTTGTCACATAGAGGCAATATGAATTTCCAAGCAAAGGGCGTACCAGCACCGGAAGCTGCATGCAAGAAATTCTAACTCCAGGCCCTTGTCACAATGAATACAGGGAGACCTGGACCCAGGGCTCCGTGTGTGCAGGGCAATACTATGTGCCAAACCAGTCGCCTTGAAACACAACTTTGACTGGTCTTCAGTGCAGTTTGTTGATCACAGATGTGTAACTCCTAAAATAGTCATCACTGCAATCATTTTCTTAAAACAGCTGCCTCTATGGTCACAGCAAGCTCTGCATGAGCAATGCTCATGGAATCTAAACATGTTTGAGCTAACGCACGAGTAACGAGATCGAATCCTGCAGTGGCCGAAAGCAGATGCCCTCCATTGAGCGTTGTTTGGTGATAACATTGTGCCCTTACCAAAAAGACTACATTTTCCATCTGGTTGTAAATTCAGATATTGAACTTGAAATAATAATGTTTGCAGTGAAATTGAAATCACCAAACTATTACATGTTGCTGCATTTCTGACACGGCTGCTGTTTGGCATATATGCTTTGAAGCCTCATTTTGAATTGAGTGTAAATTGCACTGCCAATGCGTGCATAACCTGGGCATTTGTCCATATTTGTACCAACACGCTTGCTCATTCCATTCGCCCCCTTCGACACCCCACCAAGGAAAAAGATGCAGATGAGACCTTCTTCCTTTGTTGGCATAAAAGGCTGCAGATTTATTTTCACTACATTCTTTATAACTACCAAATTCAAAACACTGCTAACAAATTTTGTGAAAATAGTTCTGAAGGTGCGGCGACCAGCCCACTGCTCCGTGTCCAAACCTTGCTTCCCTCCTTCGCCCTTGTCCAATGTAGGTGAAATCTCCCCCAACCATTCTTGTTGGAGCCCCGCCTGCCCTTGCAGGTGTTCCTGGGCTGGGGAGTGCCGTTTTGTCGGGGGAAGCTGAGCCCTCAGCAATACCTCCAACGCTCCTGCCGCTTTGGCCACCAAGGGGTGCTTGTCGCAAGAAGATCGAAAACCCTTCCCACTTTTCCACAGCTTGTCAGTAGTCTGTATCTTGCCACTGGTCGCCAAAACACTGCCATGCCAAAGGTGGGTCCACACCCACCGTGGCTCTTCCCTTTCCTTCCCTTATAATTCCAGCAGCTTAAATTCCAAAAGAACAGATCCATGCCTACTGATGACAAATGCACACCGTCCTTCACATAGTATTCCGGGGATTTTAAATTGATCAGCCCATGCATGATATGCGGGAAACCTCTGCCCCTGCAGAACTTAGCCATTGCCACGTTTAATTTCCTCCTTGATTTCTCCACTGCGGAATGGCTTACTGCACCCCTCCATTCCTGTCTTGGAATGATCTCGGACCAGATGATCTCTGTCTCGCCCAACTACAAGGACAGCTCCTGTAAAGTGAACATCATTTCCCTCATCAAAGATCCCTACCCAAGCTTGTCAGGTCATTGCCACCAAGATTGATGATCAAAACGTCGGGCCTGTGCTGCTTTCCCAACAACTTGTCAATGTGCCCCTGCAACTGTGCCCATCTCATCCCAGGCACCCCATGCCACCAGATCCGGTACTCACCGGCGGTCATTCACTCTCTTTCCGCCGTCCAGCTGTCCCCGGCTCTAGACACAAAAGAATGCCCCACTTCCCAAACAGTCCCCTCCTTCGAGCTGCTGTTAATTGGAAGGAGATGAGGAGGTCATTACTACTACATTTTGTCCGTCCTTATGTACCTCCTGAAATAACCCAACTTCCATCCCCCGATTCTCATGATTGCCTCCGGCCCCATGCCCTGTTCGGCCACCAATTTGTCCGCCCCTATTCTAAAGGAGTGTGTACCAAACACTCCTCCTATTGCTCCCATCCCTTTCAAAGCCATATCCCTCACACTCCTGAACTGGAACCTGCTCAGGGCCGACCCATCCCTGTGCAAGAAAAGGGGGGACCCCGTACCCGCCTGTTGCCTCTCGTGTAAGTAAGTCATCAGTCCAGCTACTAGACCCACTATGCTCCCCTGGGTGCTATAAAGGGTGACTGTCCGCCCCTTACCCCTCTAGTCGGTCTTGGACTTTCTTAGATAAATGAACGGCTGCTCCTTATATAATTGCACATCCTCCAACCTTAAAAAACTAGAGCCCCGACTCACTCTATTCTCAGGAACCAGCTTGCTTACTCTGTAGGCTCCAAAGAAGGCCACTGAAAAGGCTGCTGTGAATAAAAACCCCTCACCCTTGCTATGGCAAACAGAATGCAGGGTTTCAATTAAACTGTGCAATTGTACAATATCAATGGGCCGCTTTTCGTCAGGCTTTCTTCCTGTTTGCTTTGCCCAACCCTTCATTGCCATTGCGATGTAGTGCTCTTTGGTAGGATCGGGTTTCCCCCCGAGCCCGATTTGCAGCCAAATGATAAGACATCCAGGATCTGGTTTTTCCAGTCCGCCATCCCCATCCAACAAAGGCGTGTACTGGTGCTCCCCTTTGCCCTTCCATTAAAATGTATTCTTGAACAGCCAGGAATCGCTCCCAGCACCCCTTGTACCTCCTTGTTGTGCCCGGGGCCAGGGCAGTGTGAATTAGAGAGCTCAGATTACCTCAACCATGCCCCACCGCTGCACCTTGAATGGGGTCATCCTCTTGCTTGCCTCTGGACAGTTCCCCCGAAATGTCTTCCACTGCAAATGAGAGGGAGAGTCAGCTGCCATGTTCTTTACTCCCGGATTGTGTTGTGCTATTACCTCGGTGTTTAATTTGACCAAGCTTGTTGTCAGCTCTATGAGCAACTTCAGTACCCTCACATTGCTGGACTTCCCCTGATTAATGATTTGGACTACTGCCAGGTTATCTGACCACAGAACCACCCTGCTATTTGCTAATGACTTTCCCCAAAGCTTGAAAGCAACCACAATTGGAAACAGCTCCAGCAGGGTGATGTCCCTGGAAATGTCCTCCTGATGCCATGCTGCCGGCCAGGCCTGTCCGCACCAGTCACTCCCCAGAATGGCCCGGAATCTGTGTGAGCCTCAAGAGTCAATAAAAAGCTTGAGTTTCTCGCTAGTGGCCCACTACCCACTCCACAATAGTACCCCATTGAAATCTCCCAGGAAAACATCCCACATTTTGAGATCCTCTTTCACCTCCGCCCCCAGCTGCACATGCTGACATTTATATGGCCCTAACATCGTCGACCCGGCCTTCTATAATAAGCTGTTTGAGCTTTGTGCCTCATACCCTTTGGCAGAAATAGTGCTTGGGGCGTGACATGAACACTATATTGGATATAACACTGGGTCGCTCCAGCGCCTCAATTCGATCACTATCCAGGGCAGCTCAAGCAATAATGCGTGGTATTTAAACACAGCGGCAAGCAGACAGACGGACCGAACCCTGGCTCGCTTAGTTAAGTCGGTGTCCGGGAGTCTGCATATTCCCTATGTCTATGCATCTGATGGCTCGATAGCTTATACTAACACTGACATAAACAAGGTTTTCTATAACTTCTACCGGGCCCTATACCAACCTAAGCCTCAAAGCGACACTGTGCAATATTTGAATGGTATACCCCCGACTCTACTCTCCAGTGCGACGCGCGACACACTTGAGGAACCTATAACACTGGAAGAAATTCAGGCAGAAGCTGTAGCGGACCTGCACCGGGGCAAGACACCCAGCTCGGACGGGCTGAGTGCAGAGTTTTCAAGGAGTATTCTGCCCAGCTGTCTCCGTACTTGATGCAACTCTGGGAAGAGGCAGTGAGGGTGGGAGTGCTACCTGACACTGTATGAGTAGCCATCATTATACTTCTGCTCAGACCTGTCAAGGCACCAGAGGAATGCAGGTCTTATAGACCACTCTCCCTCATAAACACAGACGCCAACATTTTTGCTAAGGTACTTACGCTGCGACTATCCCCCTTGTATTGTATTTGTATTTATTTATTTATAACGCGCAAACCAGCAGGCCCGGAGGCATCAGGGCGCAATTTGTAAAAGGTTACAGATATGCAGGTATAACAGAGAATCATAAACATTTACACATGGGATCCGATATGCAGGTATAACAAAGAATCATTATATACATTTACAAGAGGATCTTATATACATATGTACAGTAGTTTCAGTGCCGATAGGTGATAGTAGCGGTCGGCAAGTCAGGGTAGGTCAGGAAGAAACGCGAAGCCGGCCTTAAAGCTGGTTGAAAAGCCAAGATCTAGTATTGGCTTTGAAGGTATTGAAAGAGTCTTCCGCTCTAATTGAAACAGGGAGGGAGTTCCATAACTTGGAAGCTAAGACGGGGAAACTTGAGCCCCCTGCTTTTTGCAATTTAAATCTGGGGATCGCTAGACAGTGGGATTGGGCTGTTCTTAGAGGTCGGGAGGTAGAGTGGCGCGACAGTCGACTACCAAGGTAGATCGGGGCTTTGTTGGCTAGGCATTTGTGCGTAAGGGCGAGTGTTTTGAGTGAAATTCTCTGTTTGACAGGTAGCCAATTTAACTTACTTCTGGTTTCTGTGATGTGGTGGTGTCGGGGAATGTTTAAAGCGGCACGAATGGTGTTGTTTTGTGTCGTTTGAAGTCTGTTCAGGTTCTCTTGGCTGGTGCCAAGATAAAGAGCACTGCAATAATCAATTTTAGCCATAATAAGGGTTCTCGCTAGCGTAACGCTGTTAGACGTAGTGAGGAATGGTCTGCAAGCTGCGATAAGTTTGCATGTGTATGCAGACGCAGATCTGACAGCATTAGTTTGTCGGGTTAATGAGAGTGTGGCATCAAGGAAGAAACCTAACGTTTTGGTATCTTTTGAGACACGAATGATATTACCATCTATGTTGAATGACTGATAGGACGGCTCTAGTCTGCTCAGGTGTTGTGCAGTGCCCAAGATCAGGAGCTCCGTCTTGTCATCATTCAAGCACAACTGATGTTGGGCCATCCAGGCTTGGATGACCAAGTAGACGTCGTTAAGGGCCTTGGTGTCACCTAGATAATCACCAGTGATGGGGATGAGTATCTGGGTGTCGTCCGCATAGTTAGTATAGGAGACACCCAGATAGTCAAGCACATCAAAGAGTGGTTTCGTGAAAATGTTATAGAGTGTAGGTGACACACAAGATCCCTGAGGAACGCCACAGTGAATCGGGGAAGGGTCCGCGGCTGCGGATGGGGCAAAGACTCTCATGGATCTGTTGCTCAGGAAAGATTTGATCCAAGCCGCAGCCGAGGAAGAGAAGTTGGCAGCTGAATGGAGGTGCTCGCACAGGATCTGATGGTTGACCAGATCGAATGCGGCTGAAAGGTCGAGAAGTAGTAGCATTGCTAGTTTGCCTTGATCCTTTAGATCCTCGATTTGAGTTTTAAGGTCTAATAATGCGGTCTCTGTCCCGTGTCTGGGGCGGAAACCAGATTGTCGTAGACCTAGCAAGTTATTAGTTTCCAAGTAATTTTGGATCTGAAAGTATGCGGCACGGTCTAGGATCTTGAGCAGAAATGGTACAGTGGTGATAGGTCGGAAGTTAGTGGGAATGTTAGGGTCTAGGGAAGGTTTTTTAAGCAGTGGGATAACCCAAGCGTCCTTCAGATTGTCCGGGACAATACCTGTTTGAAAGGAAGAGTTGATGAAGGCCGTGATGAATGGGGCCAACTCATGCGCTGAGTCCTTGATAGTAGGGGCTGGGCACGGGTCACCTTGGCAGTTAGTTGGCTTAATTCTAAATTATATTTTCTACCTCTGCCACGGTAAGCGGAGAGAATGCGAATGGTGTGATGTTGGTAGAGTCTGGCAAGGGGGCCTTAGTGAGGGAAGGAGCGTGGTTGTCGCGCTTCAGGCTGTCCTGTTTATCTTTGATTTTGTCTTGTAGTGTGGAGATTTTATTTAGTAAGGCTGCTTGGATGTTGGCACACCATTTACTATCTTTCACGCATGTGTCAGGGGGGGCGACTGGAGTTTCAAGCTCTCTTAGGATTTTAAAGAGTTCCTTGGTGTTCGAGTAGGCTTGAATAATGCGGTTGTTGAAAGATTCCTTTTTTGCCGTGATGATGGCATCTTTGTAGGAGAGTGAGGCTAGAAGGAAACTGTCTTTATGCTCGTCTGAGGGGTGGCTTTTCCATCGATTTTCGGCACAGCGTTTAGCTTTGCGGAGCAATCTTAACTGTGGTGTGAAACATGAATTAAGATAAGCTTGAGGTTTAGCCTTTCTAAGTTTGAGAGGTGCTATACAATCAATGGCAGTTCGCATTGTTTGGTTGTAGGTGTGTGCTAGTGAGGTGGATCAGAGTAAGAGTTGGTGGCTGTGTTAAGGGACGGGAGTAACAATGGGAGGAGTTTCTCCTTGGTTATATCTTTTTTGCTTCTAGTTGGGAGTGCTGGGGCTAATGGTGACGGGATTCGTGGTGTGGCTTCAATGTTGAAAGTTATAATGTGATGGTCGGACCATAGACAGGGGGTATTGTTAAGGACCTTGATATTGCAATTGGAGCCAGCTACCCAGTCAAGTGTTCTACCTTTAATATGGGTAGGCTCTTGGATGTATAAGGTAAGGCCGAGGTCAGATAGTGCGATCTCCAGGTCAGAGGCCACAGGGTCTTTTAAGTCACCAAGACCTAAGTTAAGGTCGCCTAGGATGATTGTTTGCGAATTGTTCTTTGTATTGTTGAGGAGGAGAGTGGAGATTTCACTGACAAAGGTAGGTGCGGGTCCTGGAGGTCTATAGATTAGGTGCATGGTGGCTGTTTGGTTAGGTGTGAGTGCTAGTTTGACAGACAGCAATTCGGCTGATGTGAGTTTGGAATCAGGTAACACTCTTAGGTCAAGAGTATTTTTATGGATGAAGGCCACACCGCCGCCTTTGGAAGAGGCGGTGGAGCGGTCACATCGTGTGATGCCGTAGTTCGGCGGAAGGGCTAACGCTAGTAAGGGGCCAGATGCGGCATGAAGCCATGTTTCGGAGATAGCTATGAAGTCAAGGTCAGACGTGGTGATGAGGTCAGCTATGTCAAGTGCGTGTGCAGGGAGGGATCTAGCATTAATAAGGGCACCTTTGAACATGGGCAGTTTAACCTCGGTGGTGGTGGGTTTGCATGTGGTGGCAGTTGACAGAGATCCAGGAGAGAGGGGGGTTTGTTTCCTGGTGATGTGACGGATGTGGCGCAGGCGTAGGCGGAATCTGGTGCCTAGTCTCTTATTTCTAAGAGAGAGGGGGCAGGGTTGGTTAGGTGTAGGTTTCCTAGCAAAGTGATCCAGCCATAAAGCTGGGTCGTTGAGGTATTGGTTGGTATGGCCTACAGCGGGTGCTGCCGGGCTCATTCTAGGTGACACGAGAGGTCGTGGGGGTGCCATGCTGGTAGAAGGCTGGTCCATTTTAACCCAGAGTGTGGAGGTTGCTACCGTAGGAAGCTGGAGAACTTGGGCAAGTCGAAGGGATAGTGTGTAGAGTAATGGAAGGAGTACACTGACGTGCATGATGACAGTCCTGGTCACCTAGGTGAGAGAGGAAAGCTAGGTGGCACAACAACCATGTACATAGACAGGGGCCACCTAAGATCAAATTGGCAGTGAAAGGCAAGGGCCATAAGACTAAAGGCACAACATAAATCAGGGCAAAACACAATCAGTTGTGGTCTATTGGCGACCATAAGGCACAACACAATGTAAGCAAGCAATGTAAGTGGCAGCTTCAGGAGACATCTTCATATTCTAATCCCTAAATTCGTATATATCTACAGTCCATAAATACTAATTTGAGCTGCCATTACCTTCTAATAATGAAGAATCTGGAGCGGAAAGGGCAAAGTTCCTGGCCCCTGGCTCCTATGGCTCCAAACAGGCACCCAACAGGCCTTAGTATGGCCTTTGTTGTGGCCGGCGTTTCCGCCTGCCGGCGGATGCAGGCCGAAGAAAAGTAAAGATGCGGCCTCGTTGTGGCGCCGCGATGCGCCCGGAATTGCGGGGTCAGGCGCTCCGTTAGGACAAGGTCAGGCAGGCCTTGCTCCGAGTGCCTGCCTCCTGGAGCTGGATTCTGGCTTCGGGGGGGTGCGAGGGGCTCCTGCCCTCTACCCTTGCTGCAGGTGCACATGGTGCATCCTGATCAGGCAGGATTTGTACCTGGCCATTCGACGTCGTTGAGCCTCCGACGACTGTACAATGCCATGGCCCAGACTCCACGTGGCGCACAGGCAGTTTCATTAGACATGCAAAAGGCATTTGGTACTGTGTCATGGCCGTTCCTTTTCCAGGTGCTGTCCAGTTACGGATTTGGGGCTCGGTTCATTTCCTGGATGAAACTCCTTTACCCGCACCCATATGCCCGAGTATGCATAAATGGTTGCGACTCCCCGATCTTGCTCTTGCGTGGGGGAACTAGGCTGGGGTACCCATTGTCCCCATGGTTATTTGCGCTAGATATTGAACCATTGGCAGACAAGATGCGAGGTAAGCATAGCCGTGCCGGTAGAAAGATAGGGGGGGACCCGGAAGTTATATCATTATATGCCGATGACATATTGTACATAAGGGATCCCAAAGTCAACTTAGCTAGAGTACTCAACACAGTGGTGGGCTTCGGAGCATACTCAGGTTTACACCTGGATAGCAGTAAATCAGAAATGTGCCCCCAATCAACCGGGACAATAAACCCACATACACTATGGGGTTAAAATGGGCTGCACAATCTGTTCGCTACCTGTGTATAGTGATTGCTCAGACACCTGGCCTCACCCGAGAACTAAACTATGGGGTCTATGTGGAGGACCTAAGGGCTAAGCTACAAAGTGGGGGAAGATACCGATGTCGTTGGCAGGGAGATTGTCCCTAATCAAAATGGTGGTACTGCCCAAACTGCTCTATATGTTCCACAATATCCCACTTTTGCCTGGCCACACGCTGCTTCATGATATTACTGCTGAATGCACTTCTTTCACCTGGGCGGGTGGCGCGGCTCGGATGAAGGGGTCACATCTGACCAGACCCTATTATACTGCACAATCGCTCAAGTACATTATGCAACCTATCAGACAGCGAGCAATCTCTTCCTCCTGAACGCCCGCTTGTAGAGGGTGAGTATAAGACCCACTTCATTAGCATCACTATTGGTGGGAGGTACATATCAGGCAATTCAACAGCTGGACACTGCGAGGGCAACCTGGAAAGCATGGAAGAAGTTTAATGCTTAGGGGGCACAGGCACCAATATACGATAAACTTCGTCCCCAGTGGGGGCTCCCAATGCTTCCTCCTACCATGGACGGAGGTATAGTTAAAAACTGGAGTGCAGAGGGAATCCCTCGGCTGGTGATTTATAAGTGGAGGGTGGTTTTGTAGACTGGGGGTCACTGAAGACAGCTGTAGGGGAGGGCCCGTTGCAGACACTGTACTATTTGTGCATGCATGCTGCGTTCCTGACGCACTGGCCCACATTCCCGAATGAGCCTCCAACACATCCCTGTCTGTCATATATCTTACAAAGGTCTGTAGTCAAGGAAAGCATTTCCGTATTATATAAACTGGTGCAGTTGATGAACACTGGTACTACAATAACTAAACGCTTGAGGTGGGGTAGGGACCTCCAAATAGAATTTACAGACTCTCAATCGAAAGTGATTTGCTCCTATCATATCGAGGGAGAGTGTCATTAAACTCTAAGTTCCAACTCCTATATTTTAAGGTTTTGAATAAACTATATTACCCCCCCATCAAGACGGACCCTATTTAGGATCGATAGGGTCAACGTATGCCCCAGATGTAGAGATTAAAATGCACACTTGCAACTCCTGCCTGAAACTGTGTGAATATTGGGATGCTGTTAAAACCACCCTGTCCGATGTACCAGGTGGGGGCAGCTGGATCTGTCAGTGTGTGTCTGTATACTCGGCTACACTGGCCGTGACTCCTGAACTTCAGACTTTTCTATCCTCATGAGGTGGACGCATAAGCAACCCCCCACAAGAGAGATGTAGATGAGGGACCTTGTCTGGGCGAATGACACAGTGGAATTGTAAATCACTTTACTGCTACCGAATGTCAGCCGCCCAAAGGACATATGGTCGAATTTTTGTTCCTACCTAGCAGGGGTGACCCATCACCATGAAATTAACAGCTAATACTGTTGTTTGTACTGAGTTTGGTCAGGCTTCACTGCTCAATATTTATTTAATTTGCATTTTTAAAGCGCTCACACAGGCACTGTTACAGGAATTGTTTGTTTTTAGTTGTATTTTTTTGTCTTAGTTGTGTATTTATAACGCGCTTAAATACCCAGAGGTTTCTAGGCGCGGACCCGGGGATCGAACCTGTGTTGCTTTGTGTCATCTTGCTTCCAAGGCAAACACGTTGCCGCTGTGTGCTGATATTGTTTACACACACCAAAAAAAAAAAAAAAGAATCCTTACTTCTAAAATACTTTTCTGTCACACTTTAAAGCTATTAATCGAAGAAACTCAATTTATCAATCAATCAATTTATTTTATTTCAGATTAGTTAAATCAAAAAAGCACTTCATATATTTCATAAACAAGTCATAAATACTATGCTAATAAGATAACAGAATATAAAAACAGTATCTAAAACCATTGAAAACTCCAAGATATAATCACATACAATACATTTCTTAATGCAAATTACGTAATGTGTCTATACAAGGAGAAATAGGAATCATAGAATTTCTCATGCATCAATCTTACTGGAGCTCCTAATCGACTCCAGTTAATAAGCGAAATTGGGCCTCATTACGACCCAGGCGGTAAGGCGCCGTTAAACCCTTACCGCCTAGTTACGAGGTCCCTTTGCGGGTCCCGACCTTAACGGCTGGTTTTACCAGCCGTTAAGGAAGGAACCGGCAAAAAGACTTTTGAGGTAATTACGGTACCGCAATTTGCGGTACCGTAATTACCGCCTTCCCCATTCCCATTGAGCCCATGGCGGAGTTGGTAAAATACCAGCGTCAACCATGGCGCTAACAGTGCCATGGTTAACGCCAGGGTCGTAATGAGACCCATTGTTTGCATGAAGTTTGTATTAGCCACTTTAAGGACGGTAACAACAGTTGCAGATTTGAAGATCTGACGGGACAATGACTCTTTCCATAAGGTGTGGCATCAGAGTTCCCCTCCTTATTCTGTCTTATTTTGAGGTTAAAATTGTAAAATGTATTTGTGTCTCAAGTACACCGGGGCAACGTGGGCACCAGCGTGCAGTGTTACCATAATTGTGCCATCTTGCAATAAAAATGCAATAAAAGACAATAAAATGGGTCTAAATCTCGTAAAATAAAACATGCTCGAATGGTGTGCACTATATCCGACAGGGGTGTACAGAAAAACAGCTTATAATTCTTGATAGGACATTTTATTAATATCGCGACTATACGCAAATGGTTTCTTAATTGAATTATGTTGGAAGATTTAGAAGCTCTACGGTCTGCCTTCTGCCAGTTTCTGCAAGGATTTCCCCTTAACAACCAAGCGACTAGTCTTCTGCAGTGTTGCTGGAAACTAAATCCAATGGGCGTGTCCCTGAGCAGGACAATTATTTTTTCATGTACGCGAGCCAATGTTTACAAACGTCGTTTGGAATCAAGAGCGTACGCACGCTTTATGTCGCGTGCTTATTTGGTGAGCTGCCGGAAGTTAGCAGAGGAGAGCAAGAATGTTCCTGCATGTTATTTCTTATTTGCTTATTTTAAACCACAGCTCGACGCATAAATGAACTGCTTCAATTATATGTTTGCAACAAACTGCCTTTTTATTTTTTTGTATTTTGAATGGGATTTAAATGTATTGAATTTATCAGCACCTGGAAAACCACTTACATCAGACTTTGCAAGAGACCGAGAACTAAATTGGATCATTTTTTTGGTCATGTATTATAAGGAATAAAGCACACTGCAATATGTAAAAAGGATACTCATAATCCCTTCGAGTTCTGACACTTTATACAGGAACCCGGCACTCTGCTTCACCCTTCAGTTTGGTTGTGTAACTCCTCAGTGGTTTGCAAAGTGATTTTAACTTACTGAGCTATTACTATAGCCAAGGTGTGGCAAATTTTGACACATCAAAGCGCTCAGATGCCTCAGGGCTTGGCGCGCTATACAAATAAATAAAATACAAATACAAAATATTATAACTAGTATATACAGTGTGGTGTCCGTATTCGTGACACCAGAGTCAAGGTGACTACTTGGTATGAAAAGATGATTCTGGGAGGCTTACAACTTTGTCCGCTTCTGACGGGTCTGTACCAAATATTCCCAAAACTGTGTTGTAGCCCTAGAGCTGTATTTGGAAAGATGGCTGAGGTCCGCAGAAGTAAACACCACAAAATCGGGAATAAGGATTGGGTTTAGCTGCCTCTGTTCCTAGTTTCGTGAATTTTGATTCAGTGATTTTCCTCAAAACCCTCAACATTGTACATTCTGGTGCACATTTTCAGCTTTTTGCAACCAAACAACTAACATTTATTTTTTGTATGTAAAAAAAAAAAAGCAGATGATTATGAACAACAGAGGATGGAGACCCGCGATTGGCTGAAATGCAAGAATTTGAAAAAAGGTGACATCCATCGTATGGCCTCTTGCGTTTGATTGTGAATAGAAGGCTTATTTGCATACATTGAATAAAAGACCTACCCTTCTTGTTGTCATTTCAGTCTGGATGAAAAATGGCGCCGCTACCCAGAAGGAGGGCTGTTTAGTTGCCATGCCATAACATGGCGGAGGGCCAAGGACCCCCACGCCCTCTCTCTGAAAAAAAAAGGGCTCTCGGAAAAGGACATAGGGAAGTGACCTGAAGGGAAACTGACCACACAGGAAGTGAGGGGCGGGGGAGGGGGCTGCGGAAAAGGAGAACCAGGATTGGCAGGAAAAAGGTATGTTGGCACCTCTCAGGTGACATCAGAGGCACAGGGCAGGGGCCTTAAATACCAACTTCAGGATTGTGCCGGCCTCCTTTTCCTGTTTCCCTTCTAGCGACACCAAAGTGTTTTCCCACCCACCACTCCCTAAATGTTGTTTACTTTCCAGGAACCCTACAGTTGTTATGTTATGTCTTGTTGCAGATGGCGGTAACACAGACGATCGAGCAGAGCAGAAGCCTCTTTGCAGAGGAAATGACCATGAACAATCAGCCCCTTGTATAGCGTGACACGCAGGGGTGGAAAGGTCTGTAAGCAGGTGCACCCCCGTTTCGAGCTTCCAGACCCAGCTGGTGGAATGAGCGAAATAATCTCTCTCCCCACAGCCCAATACAGGGGGCACACGATTCATCCCGAGCAAGAGGCTCAGGAAGGTTGGGACAGCGAGACCTGGATTATGGACAATAATGTGCATTGATGACCTAAAACTGAAGGAATACCAAATGAGCCCGGTGCATGAACAAAAGAAATGTGAAGTATATGCCCTGCCTATTGTTGGGGGGGTGCTGCTCCGGGTCACCGGGCAGCCCCCATATGTCGATGTTGACTTATGTGTAAATAATTACGTGTGTGGCAATTTACGGCCTTGTTGTGTCTACAAATATAACTAACCTAAGTTTATGGGCATCAAGCCTGGAAAGCGCTGGGCAAGTAAACCAACCGGAAAAGAAAGTGGGGGGCAGGGGTCCAGTGCCGAATGCCCATGTTTTGTGAATGCTGGGTTTTAAAATGCATATACATTGTGATCCTATTATTTAAAACATTCTTTAACGGTTTAATAGATGCCAAGCCCAAACAAAGCACTGGCAAACTGGACGGCCAGTCCCGGGGTAGGAACGTGATGGGGCCTCATGCAGACACAGCTAAGTATTAAGGTAAGGTGAGAGTTTATAGGAGGCAGGAAGAACGCTTTGCTGTCGGGGGGCCATTATCGGAACAAGGAAGGATATGTTCCAGGCTCGTTGGCTCGCATTTCTGCTCCAAATAGTCAGATTTGTATCACTTTCCTTCTTGTCTTGGTCACGAATCGCCGCCATACCAGGGGATGGCTTGTCCTGTCTTTGCTGTGAAACGGGTTAATGACAATGTGATAACATGGCCGTTCTGCTCGCAGGTGTCCTGGGTTCCTTTCATAGATGAGAGGTTACACTTACGTTCTGGCTGTTCTTCATTACTATGAAACAATGCAGTTTTGCCAGTGCGGTAGTCAGAAACAACCCAACCTGCCAACGTCACACAATGAAAACGGGGAGTTTGTGCGCAATGTATTTTTGATAATTGGCAGACACGCTGCTGTATACAGCCCCATAGCTTTGGGATTGTCACGTGAGCCTAGTAAGGATAAGGTTGCCTGTTTGAGACTGATTAGATACTTGTATTGTATACGTAGAAGCACCAGCTCTACAGGAGCTGTTGTGAGTGCTGTATGTGATTAGAGAGAGTTCAGTGAGTGCTATCTTACAAAGCCCCCTGCCTGGATCCAGGGCAGTGGTCTTCAAAATGTGTGACGGCACCCCCAAAGGGGCCCCAAAGGAAGTCAGGAGTGGTGGCCGCAGGGGCAAGAAGGCTCTTTAAAAAGGAATTACAATGAATACTTTTAATGGAAAATATAGGCACATATAGCTTTTGCAGCAGTAGGGGGGTCAGAAGCAATATTTCACTGAAAGGAGTGGCTCTGTATAAAAAATGAGGTGTAGGGGATGGAGGAGCCAAGTGCCACCACATGCTGCATGAAGCTCGATCCGGTGATAGCATGGGGAGGAGCGCCTGACATCAGCATTATTAATGCTATGTCTGATTTGTAGCAGACGCATGTCAACACTGTGAGCCCAGAATAGCCATTGAAGGGTTGTGTGTATTCTAGTAACATTGTCTGACTCTTGCTCAGCCAGCAGAACAATAGGCGTGAATACTCTCTTTGATCCTCTGTGAGGTCAGATAGCACCTCTCTCCAGCAGGCTAGCTCCCAGAAGGAGTCAACCGGAAAAACACGCTTTAAAGGGAACCCCCTAAACAAATGGTCCAGCATAACACCCGGGTGTTCCATACTAAAAGAAATGTGGAGTGCATACTTAGGGGGCCAGATGGGTTTAGAGAACCAAGACAGAGCAGAAGGGAGGAAGGATTTTTCCATCTTGGTTTTTCTTCTTGGCTCCTACACTTCCTGCACAGCAAGCACTTTTGGTATGTTGTCAGAAGGCAAAGGTCAATTGTTGCCTTGACAGCGATTGGACTCTTAAAGCAGGCTGGCTTTTATCCAATCCTGGGTGGCTTTTTACTTTTGTAAGGAAGGTGTCTCCCAGTCATTCTTTGATTCACTTCACTGTATCTTTAAGGACAGCAGGAAGAATTAATCTGTATTCTTTTGGGAGAGCAGTACTCTCCAAGCCCTCTGCCAGAGGTGAACAAGGTGCTCCATTGCAGAGTAAGTCTCTGTTTGCTAACCTTCCCTAGGGCACATGGGTGAGGTGAACTTCTTTTAAAGCAAGAGCTGTCTCTCTCTCTCTCGCTGCCAGCTGCACTGGTACCTAAACACCTCACTGGAGGTGAAGGACTCCTTCAGGTGGTAGCTAGCCATCCGGGTTCACAGTGAAGAGAATAAGGACCAATCTTTTCTATGAGGCTTTGTATTTGTACTCACAGCACCAGAAGAAGCAATGCAGATTTTCTGCATTCTACAGCATTAAACCCTGTCAAACAATAACCAACCACGTTCAGACGTCTTCGAGCGGCCAGGACCGGTGTTGCTGCCTTTGACACTTCTCCAAATCTCTTTGAACCATAGTTGCTCCATTTAACAAACTATTTCACTGCTGTATTGCACCAGCTGAGTGAATACCCTGCCCAAGCTCAAACAAGAAGTTTGCCACTGTAGAAGCCTTCAAACCACCATGTCTTGAACAGCTCTTTGTACAGCACCTCCAACGACAAGCATCTTCAGCATTGAACCAAACTCAACCGTGGTGTCACTATCATCCCACATCATTGGAATGCTCTATCGCGCTGTTAAGAGTTTCATCTCGAGCCCAACTCATGCTGATTCCACTTCTGGAAAAATTTGACTCACCACATCCAATCCTAGTTGGACCCACTCGCACAAGTCTTGTTTGGTGTCGTCGAACCATCAAGATCTGAGAAAGGTACTGTTGAGATGCCCCACCTCCTAGTCCCGTTTTGGGACCTAGAGATTGCTAAGCCACCCATTTGAACCTTTTTCGACCAACACATATTCATTTTTGGAGACATTGTGATTTATTGCCTTTCACTCCTGCTAAATTACCCAGAGTGCTTGCATCATCTACATTCTGCATATACTGTGTTTATTACATGGTGGGTGTAATTAAATTATATATATTTTTATAGGACATTTATTTAACATTCCTCTATTTTAGGCTATTGTACTATTGCTGTTGGAGTTGGTACAGTCTCACATTCACATCCCTCTTAAGATTGCAGCCTTCCCTTTGCCCACATTAGCACAAAAGGAGAAGGATGTCTGTCTCTTCCCTGTGCTGTTTATGATTGGGATCACTGTTGGTTTGTAGAAGTGTGAGGGCTGAGAAGGTTGTTTGGCCACTGCTCTTCCTCGTACTCCTGCAGGGCATTAGTCATTTTGTCACAACAAAGTTTTGTCACATTTACCTCTAACTCCTTTGAGAAGATCCCGATCATAGGTTGGCTCACCAGTTCACCTGCACCACTGTGGTTCCTTTGCTTTTAGACTCTGCCCCCTAAAGTTGTCACAGAACCCCCTACCTCCCTTGAGACATGATGGCAGGATACTGTAAGGACCAGAGGCTGCCTAATCTGGGCTGTCAAAGGAGGAGAGTTTAGTTTTTTAAGTTCATAGAGAAAATGTTGCCACAAGAAGGTTGGCATCAAAGAAACACCTTGTGCGGATTAGACAGCAAACTCTCTGAATGTTTACTGCATACAAGGGTGACAGCACACTGAGTACCTTTCATTTAATTTCACATCACTTACAGTGGAGTGCTACGTTATGCAGACGCAAACAGCAGAGCTGTGAATAGGGAGTCTTGCACTAGATGGACAATGACAATGAATGTGGATCAATTTGATGGGGGCCAGGCTTAAACTCCACAGATCTAGTAGAATGGCAATTGGAATGGCAGAGAACCTCCATCCCAAAGCAATGACACCAATCAGATTTACAGTACAATTATAACTGTCACTCAAGTGGTGCTAGCGAAAGGATGGTCCCCATGGCCAAGTCTCTATATAACCCAGGAGCTGGGAGAGAGCTGTGTGTGGGTTTTGAAGGAAAGACAAAATGCTTGTGCAGTAGCACCTGGAGCATATCAAGTGCTGGACGGGATTACCATAACTACTAATTATGGGTCCAAATAACCAGACAGACTCAAAAAATATGGCAAAATACTCAATAAAACAGAGAAATCTGGTAAGCATAACAAGTCACAGCTTATTCACTCTCAAATATATTTCCATTACACAAAGGTTTTATACCTCAACATACATCAGCTATGACATCATCCTACATGGCAAAAAATAAAAACCTATTGGGCTTTTTAAGGTAACATATATACCTAGAGCTTGTTTAGGTGTTACTAACCTCATTGGCTGCTCTTTATCTGGTAGGCACGCTCTGTGGGATGATTCAACCCACTTTTTGCTCTACTATGCGGCATCACTGTGTTCTGATAGTGCCAGAAACATCAAAATGGCTGCAAAACCCTT
Source organism: Ambystoma mexicanum (assembly GCF_040938575.1). Taxonomy (NCBI): domain Eukaryota; kingdom Metazoa; phylum Chordata; class Amphibia; order Caudata; family Ambystomatidae; genus Ambystoma; species Ambystoma mexicanum. Next base: position 1,314,773,554 of record NC_090922.1, on the reverse strand, counting down.
GTGCGCACCAAAACATCTGAAAATCGCACTTTGCAACACAAAAAGATGGGTGCCCAATCTGCCATGCATGTTGTCAGTGGTGGAAAAGTGATCTCACTTCTGAAATATGTCACTGGGTTCCACAACAAGTGAAAATGGAGCACAGAGGGAAAAGCAGTGCTCTGCCAAAGAAAATCCCAAATCTTGCTTTAAATATTTTTCTTTGTTGCTGAAACTGCAGAATGCCGGCACAGAAACATCCTTAACCATCCAAAATTCTTGCTGGGTGCGACAATTCACTTAGTGCAAAAAATCATGGTGAACTCAAAATGTCTTGAAAATTTGGAAGTATTAAAGAAACTTCCACAGCAAAAGTTGCCTGCCTGAAAAATCTGTCAAAATCTGGGCGCAGTACCCTCGGCCGCCTGAATGACAGCTGTCAGAAGCCTGCATTAAAACTGTAAACCTGTACAAACTGAAATCTAATGTTGGAAATCTAAGTGGCCTGTTACTGAAAGTAATCTATGTTGTAATTGTAAATTAAGCCTGGCTAAAAGCCACCCCCAAACTGGAATAAAAGCTTTCCTCCCAGAGGCAAGGCCTCTCTCTACACCAGGAAATCACACCTATGTGACGATTATAGGGTGGGGGAAGAATTTGATCTGCCAGGGGAAGAAGACAATGGACCTCCTCCAGCTAAAGGAAAAGTGAAGTGTGACGAGCCATAAAAATGCCTCTGCCCAGGAGAAACTGGGTGGCGATGCTCCTGGGTCCCATGGAAAGGCCAAAGGGGTGGAGCCAAACTACCATTTGTTGCTTAACAAGGACAAAATACACATTTTAAAAAGAATGATAACTTACTATGTAAAATTGTGCAAAATATATAAATAACAGCATTGTTGATGTAATTTTTGGATGCACAGGTGAAAAGGCGCCAGAACTCTGTGTTCTGAGAAGAAACTGCGGAAAAAGGGACATTACAAAAAGTGTATTTCTGATAGAAGTATGAAACTTTATACACGTATGCCCATGTTCAACGTGCACATTTGTAGACATTTGCTCCAAAATTTGACATTGTGTTCCAGATGAAAAGGGCAAAACTCTGCCAAAAGCAGACACAAGATCCTACAGCGACGGGACTTGGAAGAGTATCTGGTGAACAAAATATGTAATCTGTATATATGCCTGTTATAGAGGTTGCACATTTGTAAATATGTATTGTATCAAAAATAGATTTTGTGTTCAAGAGGTTAGGGGTGGACTCTAGGCCTCATAAACCCATACCATAAAAGATGACACACGGTTTTCTCCTCCTATCAAGGAAGAGGGGAGACCTTGAACAAACCCTGTCAGAGGGGCGAGTTTAGGCTAATCCAGCACACACACCCCTTTATCATAAGCATAAATAGAGACAGCTCAGCACTCAAAAGGACACACACAGATTCACCCACTAACCGATTGCTGGCGGAGCACCCTGTCACAGAACCATCCTTCTTACTCCCTCCAGAAACTCCAGAAACTTGGCAAAGCAGAAACCCATTGCATAGCTGAACCATTTTCAGCTAGGGCTTAAATTTCCAGAACTAGAACTGACCCCAGAAACCTAAAGGGGAACCCAGAGACAGCCGGGCTGTGCTGTACTGCTTGCCTGCTGAAAATAATGATCATCAGAACTAAAAGATCCAATCCAGTTCGGTGCCGTGCTGTGACCAGAACCAAAAGACCTGATCCAGTCCTGTCCCGTGCTGTGAACAGAAACAGTGAAGTCCGAGGTGCCCAGCAGTCTGTCCCAGAACCGGAATCCCTGACCAGAATCCCTGACCAAAAATCTTTACGGACCAGAATCCTGACGGTTCCATGTAAAAACATATCTAGTGAGTATCTATAGATAGAACTGTGTCACTAGCATATGTGCTGTCCATAGTAATCCCTATCTTAAACCCATCCTCTTGTGTCTTCAGAACCTGCATTGTTAGGAGTATTTTGAATTGTCCAAACTCTCTATCTCTCCCTTCTATCTTCCTCCTGCACCAGTATTGTTAACTATCTTTGCGCTAATATTTTTCATCTGAAGAAGACGAGCTCCTCGGCAGGCAGTCGCCCTGATCAAGTGGCTGTGCTTCTGTGTGGTATTTGTTTCTTCATAGTCATCCCTTAGTGTACGAAATCTCATTTGTCATTTTAAAAGCGCATTCCTGTTTTTCATTCTTGCACCTATCTCGAAAAAACGACCTCCACTAAAACGTTCATGAATCTCTCAATTTTGATGCTAGAAACAAAACTTCTGCTTGTAGCCAACAACCACAGCTTTAATTTGCATCTAAAACCGAATCCCAAATCCATACGGTTCTCCTGTAATCGCGATTATCGCACACTGAAAAGTTTGCCGCAAATTTTGTTTTAGGGAAATCCTGACACGTGTAAAGCAGCTTTTGATTGCTTCCAACCTTAATTTTAAGATTTCACATTGTTTCTTAGTATCAAATCATTGCTAGTGTTTGTGTACAACTATCCAAAGTGGCTCTCATAAGAATGTAAACAATTTCAGCAATTTAAACCATATTTAGTGTTTTTACCCAATCCGTTCTCAAGATAGCTTTAAAACCATTCTGACTGACTGCCAATCAATTCTTTTTTTCTCTTGTGTTGCTGGGGGTGGGGGGAATTGGGATTGATATTTTGTTTGAATTCTGCCATTCCTGAAACCTGTTCTCTCTTCCATCTCTTTCCATTTCCTGTTGGGGGGTTGAGAGGTGTGCAGGGGGAACTAGTAACCACACTGCAATCTGATCTGAACACACACACAAAAGTATAATTTCTGTGCTGAATTGTTTTGCTCAATATTACGCCTGGTGTATTAAATAGATTGTTTAGTGTTACATCACCCCTTTGGTGATTATTGTGTACCTATTAAACATGTTGTGATAAATTTGTAAATACATAAATAAATATTTTAACTTTGCAAACCAGCCTGATTCCTGGTTCAGTGTGACCGGGGGGGGGGGGGTTCCAGGAGAGGTGCGCGATATGAGTGGTACATCATTCAGAATAAAAGAACTTTTAGACACAAATAAATAAGGATTTCAGTTGTGCATTACACACTAGGCTTTGACTTAGGTGTGTGCCAGATTGAAATCACTTACTGTCTGAAACAACCTGTAAGTATGTATAATACAGATAATAGTAGAATAACAGCAGTGGATTGGCTTCTTGTATAGTTCATCATCACTTAAGCCATCCTGATTGGTTGGTATCCTCATCTAACCTTGGACATTCGGCTCTTTAGCATCAAGTAAGCAAAACAAAACCCAGTGCGGGGAACAACGTCAGACAACTGCCCACTTCTTTGTAGTTGACCTTGCTGACTGTTCTCTACTCAAAAACGTTTAAGGGAGTGAAAGTACATTGCTATCTTCGTCTGGAGCGTTTATGAATAGGCCTTGTTTTCTGGTCTTGTTGTGAGGAGACCATGATTTGTCCATTTTGTCCTTTTATTTAGTGCTATTTGATTCAATTATACTGGGTGCTCTTACTCTCTTTGACCTCTGGAGACTTGGCTGCTCCGTCTTGCATATGCTTTCCATGTCTTTAATTGTACAATACTTGGCACTTGCAAATGTTTACTCCTTTGTGTAATCTAAAAGAAATATCTCTTACGTACATGGTTTATCCTCTTCAACTACTTTTGTACTTTGCAGTTGCTTCCAACTATGGCATCCTTCATCTTTAGCCAAACAAATATTCTTTGTTCTTCCATGATTTTGTATTTCAGTGCCTGTTAGCTCTGCAGCCTTGGTCTCTCTCCTTGGGGTTTTCAGCTTACTATTACATGAAACCAACGCCCATCTTGTCATCATGGCTGCTTAACCCGTCTTATATTGTCTACTGTAGCAAGCTTCTATATTTCTCATCTACCTTGCATTTCTGCGTATATTCATCTACTGCATCTCTTCTTACTCATCGTCTCAGTACAATGATTTCTTCATATCCACATGTTCATTTACTTTGTTACTTCAGTTACATCTTCATTCTTTAAGTATTCGCATATCGTTTTAGTCCATCATCGTCTCTTCTCTTCATGATGTCCCTTTACACCTGTCAGATTTTACTAATAGTTCTTCTATGGCTGATGGTGTCTGCAGATTTCCTTCTACCACTTCAGTTCGAGGGTACATTCGGTATGGTCGTCTGAGTACATAATGTCTTTCATATCTTCGATGCAGTATTGGGATGATACCAGGTGTCATGCACAGTGCTTTCTTACTGTTCTTCCAATATGACGGAGGTGAGGGGGCGGGCTTCATTAGTGATGTGTACATCTCCTTCTCTCATGCTGGATAGAGCTGATGATGGACAGAGAAGGAGATGGAGGTAGAGCAGGAAACCCATAAAGCACGACTCAGAACATGCATCAAAGGCCAAAGGTGCAAGCAGATCACCTTGTCATTCACACCATATCCTTTCACTGAGAGATAATATTGAAAGCACACTCCATAAATTTTAAGTTTAGACGTTTAGACGTGCAGAAAGACGGCAGCCATGATTAACCAGCCATTATGCGCTAAGAGTCAACTTGGCATGCCTATAGATATAGGTGCACGTGAGTAGGCTCAAGAGGCAGGGAGCAAGGTAGGTGATAGAGTAAGTATTCATTAGATGAACCAAGCATTAATATATTTAGGTGACGAACATGACATATCAGCAGTAGGGAACTTATCTTTATGATAATACATAGATAGCAGCTCACAAGATGTATATACATGGATAGAGGTATTTATAGGTAAGACTTAAGCCATGAGAAGGATGGCAAAACCAGAATAACATATGGATAGAGGTTAGCCTTAACCGAATTTACACGTACACATCAGTAAGACTAGTAGTAGCGAGAAATGTATTCAGTAGCTATGAGTGTAGATAAAAACACTAAGGTGTTGAGAATGTAACACATGATATGTATACATACATACATTAACGCTTTATAGGTATCTAGGACTTAATAGTCCGCAAGATGGAAGACAGTGCATATGCTAGTTGAATAGCAGTCCTTAAAACATTAGAGATGGTTTTACACAGCAAAATACAGACAGCTCAAGCCAGAACTAAAGGAATACGCAGCAAGGCCAGTGTAAAGTCGCACAGTGTTTAGTTAGAAGTATGATGTGAAACTCTTTCCCAAGGACAGCACAAAGGAACATGACTTAATTTTTTTTATTTTTTATTTTTATTTATTTTTTATTGAAAGTTTAGCTGAAATAAATCAACTTTTTTTTCAATTTAACAAACATTACAACATTATTAAGTACAAGAAAAAGATTAATATCTTCAGTATTTACATTGCTATAAAATCAGACCGTAGACATTAAAACAGTGGACACTAGGTTACAGAAAGAAAACATTCTGAATAAAATTAACCTGTTCATATAGAAAAAAAAATCGCTAACTGATTACTATCAAGCAGTTTCATCATCACTTTTTCCATAATTCATTACTCATATAATCGAAGGGCATTGAGAAAGTTCACTGATGCGATGAGTAAACTCATGTTAGAAGAATTTAGCAAACATGTCCATCTCAGGTTCGGTCGAACATTAGCAACTTGTAGACATATGCTTCATATAAACATTGTTTCTTAGTGGGCACAAAGCAGTACATTGAACAATAATGTGTTCCAACGTTTCTTTTTGTAACACATTACTACAGAATCTACAAAAGTTATCTGACATGGCAATTTGTTTGCGCTGAGCCAAGATGTCTCAAGTTGGCCAAAGATTGAATCGCATTCTCAAGATTGCCATGCGAACTTGAGGAGAAGGGGATTTTAACAGATAACTTTCCACAGACCCCATTTTCTTATCTGGATATAATTGACTAGAAAAATGATTATATCGTAGGCACAATGCACAGGTTTCAATCCAATCATGAAAAAAGATTTTTCTTTTGACTCTTTCAGCGTTCTGTATAAGTGTTTCCATGTCGACATCTACTGTAACCATAATTTGATAAACATAGGCAGTCCATTTCAGAACAAACCGATGACTCGAGGTAAACAGATATGTGGACCAGATGGCTAGAATCGACTCATCATTGGTGTTCACAAGACATTTTCTGAGTAGTGCGCATAACTGCCAATGATATTTTGCACTAAGCGACGTGAGACCTTGTTCATATCTTATACACGGGCCAGGTGTTGACTGTGACACATTTAGAATTTGTCTCTAAAATGTGGCTTCTAATTTATCTAGATCTTTGACATTAGTACTATCTCTTGCCTGTAGACCATACAATAACACTGGTGTTACTTTTTGTTGCCAAAAGTGTAGTGCAGGCCTAATGGTAAATTTGCCATATTTATAGAGAATCAGTTTAGATTGAGATATTGCAGAGATCAGTTTGTTTTGCAATGACTGTTGATGTTCTATGGTAGATGAGTTGGCTTCCAATTGGGAACCCAAGTATTTGTAACATGGAACAATCTCTAAGGTGATATTCTTAACCATCCAGATATACTTGCTTCTTTGTGATGGCTTTGGAATATTAGCTATTATCTGCAATTTCTTTATATTCATAGACAACTCATTATCTTCGAAGTAAGTAGCGAGAGCAGATATTAGCTTCTGTAAACCTGTCGGGGTCTTGGAAATGAGCACAAGATCGTCAGCATACCATAGTGCTTGTATCACAGTACAATTCATTTTAGGCGAATCCAACGCTATAGTGAGGACGAGTTCTTGAACATCATGGATGAAAAAATTAAATAGGGCCGAGGCCAGTATACATCCCTGTTTCAGCCCTCTCGACGTTTCAATCACTGCAGATAACAAGCCCATTGTAGACAAGCGAACCTGAATGAACGTTGTTGAATGTAAGGCAAATATACTATCAATTAAGTCTTGCGGACATTAAGCTTTAATTAGCTTTTCAATGAGTTTCACACGGGAGACTGAGTCAAACGCAGCATTTAAGTCAACAAATGGGAAAAACAAGGATGTTTTTGTGTTTTGCTCTTGGGCTTTTAATGAGTTGAGGATCATAAGATTAACTGAAGTCCCAAGACCACGGACAAAACCTGTTTGATTCCGGAGTCCGGAATTTTCTGAGATTTTAAAATACGCTGAAAGATGTTATTCAGGATTGTGGCCCAATGCTCAGGATGTTGTTTTAGCATGTAGTTAGTAATACCAACCAGACCCGCCACTCGCGATGATGAAGACTTATCTATTAGATCTTCTATAATATCCTCTGAACATTCCAGATACCAAAACGTTGTGGGTTGACTTTTATATTCAAAAAGTTGAAAGGCCGTATCCGCATAGAGGGACGTGAAATGTGATATCCATTGAAATTCGGAAACTCTGTTTCATTGGGACTGCAGATTATTAGTGTTTGCATTTACATTGAGTAGCTGCCAAATTTGTGTAGCATTCTTGTTTGATGTTGCTGCCAAAAATGCCTCTCCATCCTGTTGGTATAGCTTGCCTTTGTGGGATCTCACCCAGTTTCTATAGCGAGATTTTAACGCCTTGCGAATTTTGCTCCTCTCAATCGAAGGAAGATGTCTAGTTGCTCGTAATGCCTTGCGATGATCTTTTTTTGTTTGAAGCATCATTAGATCAAAAGTATGAAGATGTGATCTTCCAGATGGGATATAGAGATTTTTGTAATGTGACAAAGCCTCCACATATGAATTTGTATTCTGCGATTCATCTTGCATCATCAGAGTTTCATTTAACGATGTCAAGTTTCTTGGAGGCCACTTATAGCGAGATTTGGCATTATTAATGGTCAATATTTGAGGCATCCATTGTTGTTTGTCACGAACATTCTGACTATCCCTTGGCCAAGTCAGCATGAGCATGTGATGGTCACTTCTTGATTGCTTTATTACCTTGAAGCCAGTTGCTAACATAAAGAGCTCCTCCGATAGTATATATAATCAATAGTGATTGTCGAGGATCCTCTTTGCCACGTCACCTGCGATGGAATATCTCCCGGGAGTGATCCATTAGCCATTCTCATGCTAACATGAGTCATAAAACTACACCATTTATTAATTTCCTGTGTTTTTTTCCATTTATGTATTTAATGGAATCGAGATTAAGGTCTCAGCTAGTAAAACAGATGTTATTCCTTTGGTTTTAGCAATGATCTAAAACATTTCCGAAAGATCTTTGTAAAAACGGTCATCAGAGATGGCTGCCGGATTTCTGTATAGATTAATTAGTGCCAACACTTGGGAATCAATCGAGATTTTTTACCATTTGTATGAAATTATTCGGATTCGCTCAAGGTTGTAATTTTAATCTCGAACCTAATTTGACGGCAACTAGAAGACCTGCCATCGGGCGACCCTTTTGCGCCGGAATAGCAGGAATGATGGATACTTCATGATTTTCCCATATTGGAATAGAGCTTATCCAGGTTTCTTGTAGGGCTACAATATCCGCTTCACGGAGAGAATAATTATGATCTGTTAGTAAATGAGTATAGCCCCTCGTATTCCAACTCACTAATGACAGGGAACTAGGTTTCATCCCACTCACATTTTGCTGCAATGGTGGTTATGTTTGAGGTATGTGTGAGTACCTAGTTGTGGATTCATCAAGAGTACAATTGGAACACTGACATTCGATTATTGGAGACTTAAGACTTGTTTGTCTTTCTGAAATGGTCTCACAATTTTTCCTTTCTGGATCTTGGCCGAGTAAGAAGCCCATTTTAAAGAGTTCCATTCTAACTTGCCATAAATAGTTCATCACTAAGCCAGACTTCATCCATAATCGAACAATGGCAAGGTTCACATCACATATAAATTCCACTTGATCGATGTCTGATGATGTTAGATCTCCTAATTCCGGCACATCATTAAAGATATTAGCACGTGATAAATCATATTGTGGATGTGGAGCAGCACGACATTTCAGTATTAATGTGTGATAATTTTCAAACGCCTTTTTTCTTTTATGGTCCATCTTTTGCTGTTTGACTGAGACTTCTTCAGTTTTAGTTGGATTTTTGCAAACTGACTTACTCATCGCGCTATTCGTCTTTTGGCGTGGTAGGGATTCATGGACCAAAGTATTGTCGTCAGAGAATGTAATTTTATGGTGGTTTTCTCTCGATCGCGTAGGGACATTCGACATCTGGAAATGGGTTGCAAAATAGGTTTCAATTGCGGACTTGATATTCTCATTCTGTTCGTGCCACGTGCCGATGTCGGGTAGATCTTTTATTAGTAACAGAGCAGTCGACTTCTTTGAGGTAAGTTGATTTATTTCTTCTCTGTATCTAACTTGGTGTGTTTCGGGTGAAGTTTCGCTGGAGAACTCTTCATGAGATGGACTGTTCACCACAGGATTCTGTTTCTCTTTTTTTGATGCTAATACCTTTGCTTCATTGGAACGTTGAAGGAGATATGAATCCACCGCGGTTTTAATTTGATCAATCTGCAGTTGGTTGGTTTTTGTTGGAGCAACTTGACGTGTAATCTCAAATGGCATAGCAGAATTTGTGATGCTTGGGACGGCTTCACAATTTGTCAGAGGATTTGTTTTGTTGTGAGCATTCAGATTCACTGTGTCAAGTGCCGTAACCAATTGACTTAATGGAGAATGGTTCATAGGTGGCTGTGATTGATGTGGTGTTTGATTTGAAGAAGCTATCTTTTCAACCAATATATTGGCTCTACTCCGAGGATAATCAGGGGGCTTCATAGATCCAGTCAAATCCACTATGTGCAGACGTGAAGAAGAAATAGACGTTTTATTGCTTCTTTTTGTTGGTTTAAACGGTTTGGTAATAAGGTGACTCGCTCTACCCTTTGAGCAAGAGCGTTTATTGAAGACTTCATAAGGCACTTTATTAGTTTGTTGATTAGGTATTCTAGGATTGTTATCAACACTTATCCAAGAAGAGTTTGGATCAGTTGTTTTCGGAGCATCCACTTCAATTGGGCAGATAACATGTTCAAATGCAGGAAGACTTAATGGAAGTGTTGCAGGTATGGTCAGAATTTCTACACGCCTGGATAAGTCATTTATAGAAACTTTATCTTGATGAGATTTCTCACTCTGAGACGGATGTGCTTGAATCCATAAGGTTATTTGGTCAATCTTTGCTGATTGTAAGTTGATTTTATGTTCAAGTGTTTCAAAAAGCTTGAACAAACTTTGCATTGTTGTATTTACTGTCACGAGCGTAACTTCCAAAAGCCCTACATTCACTGGTGCACCTTCTTTTTCTCTTGAAGACGCACAGTGTCTCGGCGTTGGTAGTATATATGAGGCAGCTTCGGAAATAGTGGAATCCATTGAGCAACGCTGATGGTAGTCCGTGGCCGACATACTAGGTGACGCGCTCTTTCCTCTGACAGTCGTGTGAGTAGGTACTTCTAAAAATACATCCTCATTAGTTTCAATGCCTTCGGCCTCTTGGATTTCTTCAATTTGTTCTAGTTGTGGTTTCGAGATCTTATCTTTGTCAGATTGTTTGATTGTTTGCAACATAGTATTATCAGACACCGGAAGATCTTCAAGCAGCTCTGGTTCCGCATTCGTCATTTTAACATTTGTTGAGGGTTCACTTTGGAATAAAGAGGGCGTAGGGACCTGGGCCATTTGATTCAAACAGGTTTGTATTTCATTTTGTTTCTGAGGAGTACTTCCAGGAATAATATTTTGTTCTGGGTAGGCAGGAGTACCTACTTCAGTGGAATGACCCTTCTGTGGTGTTGAAATCGTAGCGTGTTGTGGAGTGTTTTTCAATGAGGGGCAAAGTTGCCTAATGTCCTTACTCTCCGTGGGAGTTTTCAATCGCATTTTAGCACGCGGTGTGAGTATGATGGACGTAGATGATGTGACTTTTCTTAACTTACTTTTTAGTTTAGTTGCACTAGCACTCAAAGGTGAACCTAGTTGAACTGCCGAAAGCGGCATGTTGGATTTAAGAGTGTACGGAACACTTTAAAGAAATAAAAACGATGCAACTCATGAATCATTACAAAGAACAAGCATATTTTAGCCTTAAATTTTGTAAACAGAAATGATTATAGAAACAGAGAGAAATAAAAGTGTGCAAAAATTAAAATTAAAATGTGTGCACGAAAACATTCAACACACGGGTGTAATTGGAAAAGCAAAAAAACGATATCAAAAAGCAAAAAACATAGAATACCTAGTCACAACACCGCAACACCACGGCTAAGCGGCAAAGCGGGACTTGAGGGGACTTGCTTGGGTGCGCGCACGCAGTGCGCATGCACACCAGTTTATATAGTCCCGCCTCTCAAGAGGCAATGCCTAAAGAAAAAATGTAAACACAGGGTGTTCTAAAATGTCTTATAGCACTATAGCACTAAGTGCAATGAAAGTCAGTATTCAAGGGTGGTAGATTCACCTTCTGGGGTATGTAGTTGAGCACGAAGAGAGCTTCCAGAGACTTGTAAATAACGCGACCAAACAGGAGCTGCAGCAACAAGGATCACCTGCGGCAAAGCAGGACTTGAGGGCATTTGCTTGGGTGCGCGCGCAGTGCGCGCACACAACAGTTTATATAGTCCCGCCTCTCAAGAGGCAATGCCTTCTGGAGTATGTAGTTGAGCACGAAGAGAGCTTCCAGAGACTTGTAAATAACGCAACCAAACAGGAGCTGCAGCAACAAGGATCACATGACTTAATTAGATGTTGCTAGCAGAAGCAGGGTCTGCAAGGGGAAGGGGTAGAATTCCGCGTTGGGATTGGTTGTGAAGGAGAATGCTCAATCCAGTCTCACACATTCAGCAAGTTAAACATATGACTAATAGAAGTTCTACCCATGTTCTATAAACTAACAAATACAAGTCATAGCCCTGGTGAGAACAAGACTATGTGCACAGATATGCACAGGACAACGTCATTTAGACAGAAGAGACACATTGCCTCCTGTAGGAAAATATCAGTACAAGAGTAGAGACATATACAGTGGAAAACATAAGCTCCCAGCACATGGAGAACTCGAACTAAGGAAGGTTCAGAGGCCATAGCTCAACATAAAACGATGCAACAAAGGTTATACATCGATTGCACTCCATTTTCTTAAAAACCTCAAAACTAAGGCTGTCTTTCTTGCTGCTTACTGGTCTTCCGCTAGCGCCCAGATGCCTCCGGGCATTGGTTCATTCACACTTAATCAATATTAATGTAATGCAATTAGGACCCATCAATAAATTGCACGACTGGTTTTAGTTACCATATCACACAATCATATAGAGGAAAAGCACACATAATCTCGTCAAGTGCTCGGTTCAGAGCAACGGTTCTAGGAGCACTTCACATGAGATCATGCACATGAACCATGAGAAAGGAAGTAGAGAAGTTGCACGTTTCAGAAGTCACAATAATATGCTGCTAGTTAATGCAGCCTGAAGGGTGAGAATGGTAGAATGGGGTGGTAAAAAGGGTGGAGGCAAGATGCAGCAGGAGTGAGAACATCGAAGGGACAGGAGAGTGATGGGAAGAGAAATGCAAAGGGGATAAGAGGAAAGAGTAGAAAAGGGAGAAGTGAAAGTAAGAATGTTACATGGGGACTCTGAATCTAACACATTATTTATAACGCACAATCCCCAAAGCCCAGTACAACACTAACGGCTGGATAGTGCAGGGAAAGTTAGGAAGTCCCAAAGGGAGTTTTGTGACATTAGGCATTTTGCATTTAGGTCCTCACCACTAGCAGAAAATAGAACTATACAGTAGCGGTCAATCTTCTCTATCTACTAACATCTACTTGCGTCAGGGATGCCTGTGTTTAGGTGGCGATGCTACACCAGATGAGAGAGAGTGTGACAGCGCTAGGGCCCACAATATCTTCAAAAATAACCCTTGAACTGCCTCTGAAAACAGAGTGATTATTTTGCCATCTGCAACATGACCCACATCTGTAAATAAACATGTGTTACTACTTTGGACTAGAAAAGGGATGTGTATGGGTACACTGTGTTGCAAATATTACATTTTAAAACAATTCTGATTAGTAACATTAGTCAATATACCAACTGCAGCGCAATAACACATCAAAATTTTCAATTTTGGCCCAAAATACAGGCCAACACTTGAATGTTTGGCTGGCACTTCGGGCATAGCCCAATTGCCTTGTAGGCCAATCCGAGCCCAGCATGTCTCCATAAAAATAAAGCTCTACTCACCCACTCGGATTGACAAGCAGACGTTGTTTACAACCGGGAAATCACTGCAAGAACCTCCATCAATCACAACCAGCTTTTTTGCAATGGGCTCTCCATATTCCTTGGCCAGTCTAGATGATCCGCCCACTACACATAATATGGTCCCTGGCCTAAATTCAAGAGTAATTATGATCAAAAAGGAGGATTATAATCATGTTGGAATGATAGACCTTGATAGAGTTTCCCATCAGCATTTGGAGATACATTGTTCTCCCGGTCTCACACCTCTGCGGTAAAGTTTGCTCTTAAGCGGTTGCTTGGAAGCATCTGTCTCAGTACGGTCCATCTCTGAGTGTCTGCATCTGCCTTCGGTTCTGCTTCCCGCTTCACCCGCTCTGCAACTCTCTTCTCCTCTCCCGAATTGAAGGTGTTCACCCTGTTTAAATGTCCTGCGCAACTGATTTCCATTGTGACAACTAGTCTGCACATTTAGCTTGACGTTTCCTTTAATCCATATTAACTCCTTCTTCCGCTTCCTCATCTCAGTACTTGAGGCTTTATGGGAGTTGGCGTGCATAGGAGTTTAAGACCTTTTAAAGTTATATTGCTTTAGATTTTTGTTTAAATCAATGGTATTCTACTCCGATTGAGCGTATGCCATCAGTATTTTAGAGTTTATAGTTTCAGAAGGGGGGGAAGAATTGTGCGTCTCTTCAAGTGGACTCATCACTTCCTCTCGATAGTCGACCCCTCCCACACAATCCTCCCTCATAATATGACCCCCAGTGTCAGGATCAGGTAGTGGCTGCTGTCCCCTGGCCATGTGGGTAGAGATCATCACCGGGGAATCAGTGTTGACTCTGCAGGATTCATCACAGACCATTCTTCCACAAAAGATAACCCTGGTGTTTCGCCTATGATTGTAAAGAGCTCCATTGCTTCCCAAAGCTAGGTCCATGCTCAATAAATACCCTAGTAATAATAATAATAATAGGTACGTGAAAAAACTGTGTGCGTGCATGTTGTGTGAGTGAGTGCTTATGGTAATGTGTGGATCTGTTTTGTGTATGGGAAGCATGTGTGTATTTATGCATGGAAGGGGGTTCAGAAAATCTGGTGTGGGCCTACAGAGGACCAAAGCAGCAGCAGGTGAGTTGGGGATTATGCACAGCTGGCATGGACTTGGACTTCTTACAGTGAAATGACAGGCATTATGGGCAAAGCCAACATATGTGTGTTCTTATGTTGCAACACTTAAATATTTTGGCACAGCCACATGATATGTTTTCTTACAGTAGCATAACCAGCATACGGCCAAGACAACATATGTGTGTTGCCGCATGGCATTACCGTGATATATATTGATGCAGGCAACATGGGCATGTATTCTTATAGAGGCCTTACTTGCATTATGGGCAAAGCCAACATATATGTGTGTATTTATCCTGGGAATATTGGCATGTATGGCGACTGCCAGCATGGGATTTTCTTCTTAAAGTGCCATTACTAGCATTATAGGCAAATCCACCATGAGCGTGTTCTTATATGGAAATGCTTGCATGTTTTTACAGAGCCAGTATTGACTTGTATTTTTACAGTAGAAGTACTGGAATTATTGAGGCACTCAGCATGAAAAGGTCTTCATAAACTGGGCCAGTCTGGTATATATTGTGGGCATAAGCATCATGAACATTTTCTTGAAAATGCTCCTCTGTACTATTGGCGACCTTGCAGCTACTAGATTTTTTGCATGATTTAACCTACAAAACTGATTGTAAATTGTATGGCTTTTTGCCCAACTGTACACAAAACATGTGCTGTAAAATGTATAATATTAACCCATTATTTAAAAAGGATGTGGAAGGGGAAAACTCTCCTGAAACTCTATTGGTTGGTGGGACATATGTAGGCCCCTCCAATGAAAAGATTCACCATCCACCACTAAACGTTTGAGTTGTACACAATGATTATACCTTGAAGAAAAGAAATAAGGAAAATAAGAGAACCATTTGCGCATGGATAGCAGATATCTAGCAATTGCATCAAAAACTGCAGAAGCTGAACTTGAAAAATCTAGCAAGATACACAAAATGTGTAATTGGCTTGTAGGACTCAGGTGCAGAATGCACATCTAGTCAATATTCCTTTCCAATATTGCATTGTGATGAAGCTCAGGCGTCCCCCAATCATAGGAATCCAATACACACAAGAGATAAAGGTCCGAAGGTCCAACTAAAGAATGATGGCAAATTATTGCAAGGTTTTTTCATTATACTAGAGGGAGCAGAACACCCTGACCCACACACCAACAACACACCTCGCATTCAACACCATCTTATCTTCCTTTGGAAGGTGTTCAGATAATGACAAATCTTTAAGCTGAGCTATGAGTAGTATCAAAATGAAAGCTGTTTTTGAAACCTCTGATGACAACGACAAATCCCAACTGGGAACGATGTAAACGCTACCTACATTCAGATTCTTGAGTGGCTGACCAATTATGCATAGATCAGAACATGGTCTGCAAGATGTTACAGGATGCTCAACCCTAACAGGATCCCACATTTGTGAACAGCTTACCAAATTTAAAAAGAACCACAGAAATATGTTCAGTGAGAAAATTCACTAACACAAAACCGAGGGACAATTTTGTGAACTATTGATTGCAAATTTCTATACCATGTATATACTGCACTGTACTTATGATAAGCATACAATGTACTAAACCAGTGTACTAGTGCCTTGAAAAAGCCCAAGGAAGGACGAAACAAACACACGTGCCTCCTAGCGGAGTTATGCTGGCACAAACTGTTATAAATTGGAGGCACAACTGTTATGAATTATGGATATGAATACACTGAAATGATTGAATCAAAACCAAAAAGCTTTTTTCAATAGCTAGTGCCAATTTGAAAATCATTGAAGAAAAACTATATGCGAAAAACTGCATACTTTAAATGCACAAGGGCTAACATAGTAACACAACTTTCTAAACGTACAGACCAGTCAGTAAATACTGGCCTCTATGTAGCCATGCAGCCACTGACCTCTAATAGCCTGGATTAGTCAGAAACCTAATTAACCACTAGAAACTAATAAAAAGGGTTAGAGTGCACCGACTAATAATACTCACCAATTTCAAAGAAAACATTAGTGATGGACAATCCTGTCCCCTGCACACTGTTACTACTGATAGATAATCAGTCAGAGTTATTTTAACTTCAGAAAATATATCATCAAGTTTTTAAATATACATTTGTATTTTAATTCATAAAGGTATAGACAAAGGGCCTCATCTGAGTGCGGCGGTAACGGTATTACTGCCACATTTAAGGGCTGGCCCTATCACAAGTTGGGTTGTTTTATCTCCAGCATTTTTCTGGAGGTGAAGATCCCATTTAGCGCCCTGTATTACCGCCAGCTGTATTTCATGCGTGGTATTAGCACTGAAGATTCCCCAATGGGTCCAATGCACCCCCTATGGGGAATGGGGATTTGCAGTTAATGTCTAACCCGAGATCCAGCAGTAATACCGCTGGACTGGTGGGCGCTAACGATATTACAGTTGGGCGGTATTACAGCCAGGATGCTGCCTATCTCGTGATGAGGCCCTTAGCGCCCTGCTTTTGGCGCAATTACTGCTGGCTGTATTAGCACGCAGTATTTGCGCCAAAATTGCCCCATTGGGTCAGATTGACCCAATGGGGAATGGGGATTTACCGTTAACACTTAACCTGTTGTAGAGAAGGAGCTAAGAAGCCAAGGCCATATCAGACTGGGGTGAGCAGACATTGGATACAAATTGTGTAAAAGAACGAAGCTCCTGTTCAGAAGGCATGGACAAAAACAGGAAGACGTCAGAGGTTTATTAAAGAATAGTATTTTAATACACTGAAAGCTCGATTTCATGGTCTTCAGTCACGTGGGGAGAAGAATTTGGCCGAGCATGATGGTCACACCTACGCACGGAGGCAGAGCGTGCCTTCACTCCCCTGAATTCTACAGAGCAAGGAACACTCTCAAGGCCGAGTTCAAAGGCCTAATTGACAGCGGACCACTGAGGTGATGATGGATGGATATGTTAATTGGCGGGAAGCTATGGTTAAGAGTAGCTCATCAGCACCTGGACTCTCAGCATGTGTGCTGCTAACGTAGGGGGGGAAGGTACTGACAGAGGTTAGAAAGTAACCAATGATAGAGGACCGCATGATCAAGGGTCCTATAGTTGTGTAGCCAATTAGACGTTGTATATTTAGTGACGTTCATAGTGACATATTTTGGGGAAGAGCTTAGTTGCCCCACCTGATGTTAAGAAGCAAACCACATTGTTCCACTGCCCTAAACGAGTCTGGATCGTATACTTAGATGATCCTTTTAGAACCTATCACACTCACCATTAGGTTTTTGTAGTTTGCCACATAGGATGACGTAAGTGATACGTAGGTTAACGTCACCTATGATGGTTTTTTGGTATAAAACAAGCTTTTTTTCCAAATGCTTTGAGATCGTGATGAGGGACGTCCATTGTACACCTTGTTTTAGATCATTGATATTAAAACAGTTATCTTTTGCCAACTAACTTGAGTTGTTTCTATTATTGATGTTTGAATAAATTCTGCATCCACCATCCATCTCTAAGGTATTGCTAACCCATCTTAAAGGGCTGGGAGAACCCCCAGTTCACCATGATCCAGCACTAATAACGCCAGACCAGCTGGTGCTAATGCAATTACAGTTGGCCGGTATTACCGCCAGGATACCGCCCAACATATGATGAGGCCCAAAAAAACTAAAAAGCTCAACACATTTCGGGATTTCTCTTCATCAGGAGCACATTTTTATTTATCAAATCTTCTGAATACTTCAATCATCTAAAGAGTAATTAAATAAGGATAATCATTATTTTCTAATTAACAATTCTCCAAGAGCAGTAAAATATACTGCTGGTATTCTCACATGGTTTCCTGATTCCATTTACATGGCTGATTCTTGAGGTGAGTATATTTTCAGGATCATTTTTCTCAGGACAATTGTGTGACTCACTAGATTCCCAATTCTCAATCAGTATCTGTATCTGTTCGACAAGTGAGAGAGAAGAGTGCTAAGTTATATCATCTCTCTCTGTCTTGATATGTAGGTCACATTTTTTCATAACAACTAATAGTGCTTACCTTTAATCAGTGCATTTGTCCAAAATAGCTCAGTCTTAAGTATGTCTGTATGTCATGTGATAGAGATTCATCAAATTGACATGATTGTGTGATCTAGGTAGAAATATAGATCTGTGAAATCTATGGAGGATCATGTAAGATTCAGTATGATGCCCACCAGTCCATTAAAAAATGGACTTCATCAAATTAAATAAATAAACTCACCAATCAAATTTGGAATGGAATATGTCTTCAGTTCTATTTAAAGCAGATACATTGATGAATATAAAAGATTACATTAAAGAAATCATTGAAAGACTAGCTTATAGCTATTAAGTTATGATAACTTACCAACAGTCTTAACCGAGTTCTAATATGACTGTTCTCATGCAGCAGCATCCTCGTGTATGATGCTGTTTAAATGAAACATCAGAACGACGTACTAGTGTTGTGATGTAATGACGTGATGACATCACACATTGGGTATTCTCGGCCTAAGCAAACCAACAGCGTTTTATTTCCTTGCTTTGATGTTTTAACAAATGAGCAGGGCCTTTACCCGAAGGATTGAGTCCTGTATGTTTTTGCAAACCACAAAGCCGAATAGGCCCATGCACATGGTTGTGTCTTCTTCTAATGTTCCTGATGCCTAGGCTGGGATCAAGAGAGGAGGCCTGGCTGATTCGCTGCAGGGTCACGCAATTGCTGAGAGCAAATTGCTCAGAAACCACTTGAAAGACTCCACAACGGTGACAATTTTGGTTGCCTGGGTCTCGCACAAGATGCAGTGTTGCAATGCAAACTCAGTATATCAGTCACAGATTTACACTGGCGGGCCAACACTCAGACGCAGGGCTATGAGATCCCATTAGGCTATCTGTACTCTTAAGGGTTAGAATGCTCAGTCCGCTGATTGCCAGACTGTTGATCTATAAGAGAATGGCGACCATCACCTGTGGTGGCCGCATTGCTGTATAGCGGCTGTGCTATGTGTTTGTGTGAAGCTGGCTGGTGGTATGCCATGGCACCCACTGGACTGTTATTTCTGAAGCCTACTTAGCACTGCATTCACACACCACATTCACACTTGCTTTCAGGAGGTAGAAATTCATTTTGAAGCTAAAAAGGAAGTAAGAAAGTGAATAGGTTATCTCCATAAGTCTCGGGTAGCCGAGGGAGACTTAGCCTAGTCTGAAAAACCTGACTAGCTAAAGTTTATTTGGGCTACCTAAAGATTTGGAAATAGCTCTACTGACTTGACTATTTGAACAAAAGCTTGCGGATAAATGTGCACATTTGTTGGCTACCGATTTTTGTCAAGACAACAGTCACACAGTAGATCTCTACAAAAAATAAATCAAGGAGTGTCAAGCAAAAACTATAAGCATGTGACCTTAGCAAACCTTTTATTATAATGTGTGTCTTTAAGTCCTGAAAGTACTGTGGTAAAATTCAGAGATTTATTTTAAACTCCTCTTACTTTGCATTCTGCACTTCATAGGCGGTCATTACGCGTCGGACGGTAAGGGATACCGGGCACCGGTAAGGAGATCGGTGCCGGCAATCTCTTACCGTCCGAGGGTCTGACTACACGTCCCTTACGGGTCCCGCTAAGGGACCAGGGCGCTAATAACGGGCTGGCCATTAGCGCCCTCCCCATACCCATTGAGCCCTATGGGGGCTCAAATGGGAATGGGGAATGGTTTGTTCAATGGGGACTTACCGGTCCCGCCAGGGTCGGACTCCACCGGTAAGTCCCCATTGAACAAGACCGGACTCGGACACGGTATCGGAGGCAGCCATGGTGCTGGTAGCACCATGGCTACCGCCCATCTCGTAATGAGGCCCATAGTCTTCTACATATAATGAGGAAACTCAAATTTGCATTTTGCACTTCATAACCTTGCACATATGATGGGGATAATCAAGTTTCAATCTTACCCATTGGGACTTAGGTGTTTATAATGATTTCTTAAATATTGTCTGGTGTTTTTATCATGCGGTTTAGTGGGCAATCCAGTTTTATAAACCAGTGTATTATTTAGCATTTGAAAGCGAAACTTTAACAAAAGAGTGTACCTTGCTGTATATCTAGAGCCTGCAAAAGATGTGATCAGTTGCCTAAATTGTAGGATTGACTCAAACCCTGGTTTAAAAATGTAATCAAAGTGTGTAACATTGGGGAAACCACCTTACCCGACAAAAATGGGATTTCCTGGAAATAATACATTTTGCTATGTACTGTCACAGATGGCTTAAAGAGCCCTCCAACTCCCGGAGACGGTTGAAGGGCTGTTGCGGAGTTCTTTTGTAGGGCCCTAGGGCCTTCCCTCACTTGTATCTAGATGTAGCATCTGCCACTGCCCAGGCGTTCCTAGATGCTAAGTTAGTATATATAGCCTATTACCCTTCATATCTAGATAGCTATCCATGGGGACCTTACCTAATGGCTTATCAGGCTATAGTGATGCTCGATATATACGGTAACAGGATCAAATCATGCATTTCATACAACAAAGTCAGTTACCTCTTGGGTCACTCATGGCAAACCATGTCAACTATGGCCTTCTTAAAGGATCATACTTCATCGACTACGCTATATAGTGACAACTTTATTTGAGATGTACAACAGATAGTTCTTGGAAATGTTCTACATAAAATCTTTGATTTTTCAGAACAATTTGTAGAATGTCAGTGTGCGTGAAGGAATTTCGATTATCAATGTATTATATTCGTACAAATGAGAAATACAAAGATCATGTGTTTTTGCATTTGATAGTACAGCAGCACATGTGTTCAAGACAAAGATTATAAAGCGAAATGAGAAAAAACAAATCATAATAGCAAACATTTCTAATTTGTTTTTAAGATGTGTGTATACTTGTGTGCAAATAAACACAATAATCGGAATTTCGGGCATAGGTTATACCTGGCATAAATTACTCCAATCTCTAGTCAGGACTTCTGAAAACAGGATTCACAAAGTTGCGATTGAATTCAGTCGTTCCTCTCCGAATACTCCAGATCACTCTTCTCTTCGACCCTCTGGTTATTCTTTCCTGAATACTAAATCCACTGTGACAAAACCCTATCAATCCCATCCCTCTGATTATCATGTCCTACAATCCCAACCTGCTCAGACAAAACCCTACAGTTCCCACAAATCTCCCTGTTTGTCTGGTCATTCCAGTTTGTTCCACAAATTTCACCCATGCAAATTTACCCAATTCCCTAGCAGGAGAAAGGCATACAATATCTCTTCCTCTCTATACCCCGTAGGATATTTGAAATCTCTAACTTCCCCCCCTTTCCGATACAAGCATCTTCCGACAACAGACTTGTAATAGGACTGTTTACCTGACATGTCCCGACAAGAGCATCAGGCAAGGCCAGGCAACTGACTTGAATCACGCACACCTGATGGCCCATTCCTTTCCGCGTAGGGATAAAAAGTGGATCAAGATGGCCCAGGACAAGGTAGGCAAGAAAGGTGAGCACGGCAGACAGTACGAAGAGACGGCTAATCAGGTACGGCAGAGCAAAAGAAGGAGGAAGGTGGCAGGAATCAAGAGGGTGGCGAGGAGAGAAGTGGCCTTATCCTTTTCAACCCAGGCCCGCATAACCTTTGTGGAAGAGAACTTAAGACCGTGAACAATGGCACGAGTGTATGGCAGTTGATGTCAACAGTACACGGGGCAAGACTATGCTGATAAGAAGGAGCGAGAGAAGCTCCCACGCCCGTGGTACTGACCTTAACTCCGGAAAAGCCAAAAACCAAGCGGTTCATCACATCCGGGGAGTCAAGGGGAGAATCGATAAGAACCAGGCTGTGTTGAGTGAGAGAATCACAAAATGGCAAATGTGAACCATGTTCAAGGAACTGTGAATGAACTGCAAAAAATGTTAAAGGTGGAAACCAGTTGCAGGAGGAAAACGGCACCACGTGGGTGCTAACTCAAGAGACTCTGGTCGAGCCACACATGAGAGAAACTACAGATACTAGCAGGCCATAGGAGAGCCAGCGGATTAGGTCAAAGTGGTCCTACTGAGGGTCCAGAAAAATCCCTGTACAATAGAAAGACTTTCATCTACAAACTGTGAGTAAGAAAGGGGCAAAGTCTAAAGTCACAAGCAGCAGTGTGTTGACAGACGTGAACCCGGCAGAGGGATGTCCACTATGAACTGTTTAAAAAGACATTGAAAGGGAAGTGAATCCCGCTAAAGAGAAGAGAAGGGTCCGAGGCCGACCAAGGGAAATCTGGAGAAGCGAAGGTTCCAAGCCCGACCGAGGGAGATCCAGGGGTGAATCCTCACCCAAGTATTGTAAGAGGGGTCAGTGCACAGAAGAGGGGGACCCAAGGGTGAAGCCATCACCCTACGTGAACTGTAGCTAACAATTCAAGTGAAGGTAAAAAGGAATTGAGAAAGCCAGAGTGAACCCAGCGGAGGTTGAAAGCAAAGAGGGGTGTGCGCCCAGAAGAGGGGGACCCAGGGAAGCCATCACCCAAGAGACATATAGAACAGAGCTTTGTGTTTGTTAATTATTATGTGAACTGTGGTAAACAATTGAGAAGGGTCAGAACCCAGAAGATGGGGACCCAAGGGTGAACCCATTACCCAGTGACCATTGGAAACAAACTTCCATTTGTTAAAGGAACTTTTGTTTTGTTATTTGAACATGTCAAGTTCTCGAAGGCAAGAGACTTTCAAGTGAAATGAGATTTAGCCATCAACAGCCCTGATAATTGAGAGCTCGAGAGTGTGTCCTGAGAGCTACCATTAGAACTGTCGTCTCATGCTGGAGAAGCCTGAGACTGTACTGTGCTACAAGATCCCACCTTACTTCGTGGAGACCCAGGCTACCGCATTCTGATGTATTATTTGAGAACACTTCTTTCTTTTCTTGAGAACTATCCCACACCCTCTTTTGTATTAGTTGTAAGGTTTGGCAATAGGTGTCTTAGTATAGGAAACTTTAATTTGACGCGAAATCACTAGGACTGCCTTATTTTTCATTTGATGGTTGACACTTGCTCCCATTTTAGAAATGTATGCTTAGGGGGCGTGGCCTGGAGCGCCAGCGATGTGGACACTCCTTTAATGGCCTCCGCTTGAGTCCCGCGGCATCCAGCGAAACGCAGCCCTTGCAGCGGGCATCCAA
Organism: Ambystoma mexicanum; assembly: GCF_040938575.1. Taxonomy (NCBI): domain Eukaryota; kingdom Metazoa; phylum Chordata; class Amphibia; order Caudata; family Ambystomatidae; genus Ambystoma; species Ambystoma mexicanum. The sequence continues at coordinate 1,314,750,111 of NC_090922.1, read as the reverse complement.
CAATAAACTGCTATTCCAGGGAAGCATGAGAGACTGAGGCACCCCTTGGAATCTTCGGCGACGGCTGGCTGACACAGAGCTTCTAGAATAGCTCCTTTAAAGATTCCCCCCTGGGCCCTAGATTTTGCCTCCAAGATGGCCGCCGAGTGCGACAACCCCAGTCCGGGGAAGTGAGTGTCGGCCGGAGCGACTGCGAGGCTGCCTAATCGAGGCATAACCAAAGCAAGAGCCGAATAATCGACCCGTGTGAAATCGGAGCGGAGCTGAGGGATCGGCGAAGAGCAGGGCCCCCCCCCTCCAGCCCCAAGCAACTGTCAATACAACTGCGGCATCCCGGAGGAAGGCGAGCCCCTGCTGCTGATGAGCCGGCGGTGGGAGTAAGGCGGACCCATGGATTCCAGGCAATCGGCCTCAGCTCAGCCCCTTACGCGGGGCCGTCGCCCCATCTGCAGAAGGCCCCGGAGCCTTGCAATCCTCCCCGAGGTGGGACTCGACCTACATCAGTAGCGGAGCTGCCAGAGCCCGAAAGCGCCGGATTTCGCGGAGTGGTGGCCTGGCCTCTGCACCTGCCCGAGGAACCTGGCTGAAAGCGAGCGGCAGTACAGCCGCGGTAGGGAAGCGACGGGAAGCTCCGGAATCCAGGTAGGCGCCCCTGCGGCGTTATACAGCCTGCACCTGTTGCTGTCCCCCCGCTCCTGATCTGCGAATTGCGCGATCCCAGCAGGCCTTGTCCCAAGCCCCTGTAAGGCCCCCGCTGTACTGGGCAGCCAGAACAAAATAAAAGCATACAAGCAGGATTGGTCCAGGGAGGCCTCGGTCTGTCTCTCCCTGGAGGTGGCACAGAGCATTCCCCCTCGAGACCAGTGACACGGCGAGGAAGAGCCTTCCCTACCATACAAGCCCCGGGAGATAGCGGCTCCCCGAACCCTGTGCGTTATCTGGGGAAGAAGTGAGGACAGGCCCGGCCTGTCAGCCACGGAGGGCTGATCCTGAGCTACCCCCCCCATCGGTGTGCCCACGCCCATCACACAACGCCCAATCTTCCCCTCCGACCCTACCTCTTCCTGGGGCGCCCCGGCCCACCGTCCCTACCACTGGCCTGCTTGCTCCTGGAGGCGGACCCCCTTGGCAACCCTGAAATTTCCTGCTGACGCCAAACCCACATAACAACACTAAGGACCTCTCCCAGAGGGGCCCTGGCTCTTTAACGCCTTATACAAAGATTCAGACCCCCACCTGAGTAGAGGACCTACGGATCAACCTATTGTAACATCCTATCTGGACTCCCAAGATAGAGCGTTGAAATCATCACAATGACGAAGGCCATAAAGGGAACCAAAAACTCGTATATCTCCACGATGTTGTTAACAGCAGATAAAGCCAAGAAAACAGACCCTCAGAAACTCACCCCACAAAAGCCCTCAGAAGAGCAGGGAAAGTTGGCAACGAAAGGGGATATCCAGGCCTTTATGCTGGAGATTAAGGAAGAATTTAGATCATGCATCTCCGAATTCACCACGAAACTAGAACGCACGGACCAACGGGCTACAGAAGCTGAACAGAGACTGAGTGAAGTCGAGGACGTGACTCGGAGCCACGATGCAGCTATAATAGAGATGCAACGATCGATTCGGACCCTCCAGAATAAAAGCGAGCTCCTGGAATTTAAGCAGGAAGACCTGGAAAACAGGGCCCGAAGAAATAATCTGCGCATTCCCGGAGTGCCCTCATCCATCCCAGATAAAGACCTCCCAGAATACAGTGGAAAACTTTCAAACCCTTCTCCCACATTTGGACCCAACTGATCCTTGACCGAACCCACAGGCTACGCCCGAGACGAGGGGTGACCACAGATCCCCCTCCAGACGTGATCACTCGAGTCCATTTCTACTCTACTAAAGAAGCTCTTGCAGCGATTAGTCACACTAAAGATGAACTATCCTTCATGAGCTCCCACCTACAGATCTACCAAGACCTCTCTCTGATGACCCTCCAAAAAAGGAGAGCTCTCAAGCCCCTGGCCCAATTCCTACAGAGCCAGAAGATCAGATACCGGTGGCTATTCCCGACAGCCCTCTCATTCACCTACCAAGGGACCCAGCGCTCGATAAGTCACCTGGAGGATGCTGAATCGATCCTACACTCAGCTTCTCCAAGATCTTCGCCCTCTCGCAGTCCAACCTCTACTCCAGATGACCTAGGCCAGCCTCCTCGAAAGCAGGCCCATCAGCCCTGGTCAAAAACGCAGAGATGCCGAAAATAAGACAATTCTACGAGAACCTCGGCTCAGAGACTCCTGCCTGCTGAAATATGTAAACTGATAAGTTCGCTGCGGGACCTTCGTGGTCCATACCCCCCACTCCAAGGTGTATGCCACCTTCTCACCCTTGGAGACGAACGAAGACTGATGGCCCTAGCCCTGTTTGCTATTGGATCACTGAAAGCCCTGTTGGCTGGGGGACTGTCCGGAAACGAAACACCGGCCTCCCCTAAAATGATACGTTTATCCTCCCGTTGGAGGGTACAGAAAACACGATCACTGGAGAGCAACAACGAAATTAAGCCCACGGATGATGCCTGACCCCCACCGTCCCTCCCCTCCAATGATCTCTCAGTCACTTGAAGCAAAGCATGAAACCCTACAGCCACACCAGAAAGTGTGATTCCTGACGCTCAACGTCAGAGGTTTGAACTCACCACAGAAGAGAAAGTCTATTCTACAACGTATGCAGGACGAAGAGGCCTCAGTGGTATTTCTCCAAGAAACCCACCTGATCCCAGCGGATTTCACTAGGCTTCGAAACAGACAATTCCCGCTGCAGTTTATAGCATCGAATGGCACCAAGAAAAGGGGAGCAGCAATACTCTTCGCCAAGGATCTCTGTCCTCAAATTCTAGATTCCTTACTCTGCCCGGAAGGCTGATTTGTAGCGATCAAATGCCAGATATATGGCCAATTATACTCGCTGATCTCGGTCTATGCGCCAAATGAAAAGCAGGAAGAATTTTACTCTACCTTGGAGGAAGCCCTATCACAATTTATATTGAGCCACACAATAATAGGGGGGACTTCAACGGGGTCCCTGACCCAATTAAGTGTTTCCGAACTCTAGATGTGGTGGATACTTGGAGAGTTCTACACCCATACTCCTGTGACTATTCATTCTACTCCTATGTTCACAGAACCTACTCCCGCCTTGATCTCCTGTTGGCTTCTCCCCAGGCATTGGCTTTCACAGACGACGTTATCATCGGCCCCAGAATCCTATCGGATCATGCCCCAATTATATTGACGATGAGAGCCCACGACCCGGATCCACCTCCGAAACGCAAATGGTCGCTTTTCGACCCGATTTTGAACGACATGGCCCTGAGAGACGTGACGGCGAAAGCTATCAAAGACTTTTTCAAGGAAAATAAGAATGAGGACACCTCACCAGCCACCACATGGGACGCTATGAAGGCGGTGGTGAGAGGGGTCTTGATCTCCCAAGGGGCGGCTTATCACAAAAAGAAGCGACAAATCCGCCAGGCCCTACAGGACGAAGTGGAGAAAGCGGACGCAATATGCAAAGCAAAGAACTGGACGCCTAGAACCCACCGAGCTCTACAGATAGCCTGAAAGAAACTGGAAGCTCACTATGCGGAAGGCACAGCCCAGATGCTGGCCAAAACTAAGCAAAGTTACTATGCTAAAGGTAACAAAGCCAACAAATTCCTGGTGGAGAAGCTGGCAAAGATCAAGAAGAGAAACGCAATCCTGGGCCTCCGGGACTCGCAAGGGAGAGTCCAATTTACAGAAAGAGACAAACAGCATATTGCTGTGACCCATTTTACAGACACAATGACGGCATCTCCTAGATCGCTCAGAGACCAACAATCCTACCTCCGAGAGGAAGCTCTTCCCCAGATCTCCAAGACGACCATAGACGAACTGGAGTCCCCGATCTCGAGTGAAGAAGTAGACAAAGCCATCAAGAGTCTTAAACCAAGAGCCCCAGGCCCCGACGGGTTCTCGACCCGCTTCTATAAAATCTTTCACCCCCAGTTGGTGACCCCCCTGACGACTCTTTTCAACTCCTTCGCTGGCTCTGGAACAACTACCCCATCGAGTCGATCACAGTCTTGGCGCTGAAACCAGGGAAGGACCCGAATGATATCACGGCATACAGGCCGATCTCCCTATTGAATTTGGACGCCAATATATATTCAAAAGTTCTGGCCAACCGATTGGCGAAAGTACTCCCGGACATTATCGACCTGGAACAAACAGGCTTTATAATGAACAGATCGGCCCCAGACAACATTCGCAGAGTCCTGAACTTGGTGGAGATCGCACAACAAGACTCACAAAAACTGACAGTGCTGGCTCTGGATGCGGCTAAGCCTTTCGACAAAGTGGACTGGTCCTTCCTCCGACTCACTCTAGAACCTTTTCACTTTGGTCCCGCATTTCAGAAATTCATCCTGGCGAATTATCAATCCCCGAAAACCATGCTCCGAGTCAACGGCTTTCTATCTGATCCGATCCCCCTATCTTGTGGGACCAGACAGGGATGCTGTCATGGGCGCTACTCCCGAGGGGCCAGGACTGGCCCAGCGCCCTCGGAAGCAGACCCGTCTTCCACTACTCCGGACCCAGCAGACCCCTACAGGGGCCCTTTGGACCGTGTCCTGGCGCCTTTGGTGCCAGGCTCATGAAGGGTTTCAGTCCCGGCACCATAGGCGCCGGGCTCATATTGATAAACAGTGTAATAATGCTTCGGTGGACTTACCTGAGGCAGACCATGCTGCATATTTACCCAGAACAATCCAGTCTTTTTGAAGCCGCCAGCCATCAGGGCTGGGAGGAACTATTCCCTCCATTCAGGATCTCTTTTCTTACCTGGGTGGAAACGGTGGAAGAACACACACCGGAAGCACTTCTCTGCTATTCAAACCACGCCCGATGGAAAACACATGCTTCGCGTTATTCTGCAGCAGCAGCAGGACGCTCACCGAGTCGGCTCCTGCATTCCAGGTCCAGAGTCATCTTCAGCTTCCGCGCAGCAACCTGTGGATGAATAAAGACACAATACAATACTTGCCAGATCCCGGAATCCAGTCACCGGCAAAACCTGCAAAGAATAAACATAAGGTTAGAAAAGTGCAACTCGCTCGCAGACGCGCCCGTTTACCTGATCCATCCGTGATTGCAACAGAGCTAACCGCGGCCTTCTCTTTGGCAGCTTCTCTGCACCTGAAAGGCAAAGGACATAATTAAAAAGGGGTTCGGGTGAAGGCAGTCGCATTCATCTTAACTTACCAGTTTTTGCACGCGCAGAAGCGGCCGCATCAACCGCAGCATCCCGGCACCTGAAAACTAGAAAAAGGACATTATTAGAGGTGCCATTAAAAGCGGCCAACGATCATTATACTTACGTGTATCGGCACGTGCAGTGGCAACGGATATAAAGCCCGCAGCATCCCGGCACCTGAAAACTAGAAAAAGGACATTATTAGAGGTGCCATTAAAAGCGGCCAATGAACATTATACTTACGTGCATCGGCACGTGCAGCGGCAACGGAAAACTATGCCCACAGCATCCCGAGGCCTGAAACAAAGGAAAAGGGACATTATTGAGGTGCCCATCTTTTAAAGCCTAAAGACTACAGTATACTTACAGGCATCCGCTCGTGCAGTAACGGCGGCATCGCTCTTCGGCATCCCAGCACCAGTGCCACAACTAAGGCCGCAAAAGACTTGAGCCTCAACACTGAACTCATCCAGTGACGTAACTGGAATCCATGGACCCCTGCACCAGACGCAGGATGGAGAGCTCAGCATTTATACGCCTAAGGTGAGAGCTCGCCGAGACAAGTAGAAAGCTAGGCTGTGGGAGAAACTGGCGATTGGTGGGAGAAGGAATCCCATCAAACGGTGATTAACCCTTTTTCTTCCACCTGCAGAAAACTTACCCTGCAAGTCAGACATTCGATAAGAGGAAGCCCAGTTCTGAGAGTCGTCCGAGCTCTACGCTTCTCAATTGAAGAAACGATAGCAGCCCAGCCGGGATCAGCGCCTCCGTGGGAATCAGGTGAGCGTTACAGAACGCGAAGCCCACCAATAACCTCCTACCCAGGCGCTATGGAAACTTCCGACACAGACCAACTGGCCCAGTTATTAGGGGAATTAAGAGCTGAAGTTCATGCTGCCCGCCAGGAAACGAATGCCCTTAGGAGGGAATTGATAATATCAAAAGAACGAACTGATGATCTCGCCAGACAGTTATTACAGACACAAGCGGGGCAAACCCCGCTACCTAATTCAGGAGGGAGCTATATCCCAGCGGCTTCAGCCAATCCTGTTCAAATCAACCTACCCGGAAATGTGCCATTGGCACCGCCTGAACGCTTCTCTGGTGACCCTAAAAGGTTTGCAGTTTTTATAAATCAATGTCGATTGCACTTTCTTTGTAGACCTGTAGCCTTTCCGACTGACCAGACTAAGGTAGCCTTTGTGCTTTCGTATCTTAGCGGCAGTGCAGCTGATTGGTCGATCCCTCTGGTTACACAGAATGACCCGATCCTTCGTGATTTCCCGACCTTCCAGGCAAATATGGAAAGACTTATTGCAAGGCATTCCCAGGGGCAGGCCCTGGACAGCGAACTCCTTTCCCTACGACAGGGCAATCAAGATCTTTTGGCCTACATTGCATCATTCAATAGGCTAATCGTGGAAACCAGATGGCCTGAGGACAAAAGAATCACGCTTTTTCACAGGGGTTTGCGTGGCGAACTCAAAGACGTCCTTGCCCAGGTAGTGAATCCTCCTCAGGATTGTTCAGAGTACATTGATTTGGTGGTCCAATTGGATCACAGACTACAAAACAGAAAGGCGGATCGATCCAGGTTTGAAACACGAGTGTTCCCTAAGCCTCAAAGTCACACCAAAGGAGTTGAAGCCGTTGAACCTATGCAAATTGGGGTTGTAAAGGGTCCCCTAACCCAGAAAGAACGCGACAGGAGACGACAAATGCAACTATGTCTCTATTGTGGAAATTCAGGACATTTTCTTCGAGATTGCCCGGTGAAACCACCTAAGAAGACAGTGGGAGCTTCTGATAAGAGTTCTGAAAAGCCTGAGCCGGGAAACGACCTCGCCCGACAAGTGTAGAGGTCCGCTTGCCGAGCGTAAAAACCAGTTCTTTGACCTCGCACTTCATAATGCCAATGGTCCTCGTAAACCCAGAGCAACCGGATTGTTTGCATGCAATTAAGGCATACATTGATAGCGGAGCAGTTGGAAATTATGTGGACCGCGAATTGGCTTCCAGGATGAACTTACCTCTTTGTCCAAAGGTGGTTAAAGACATCATTACCACGGTGGATGGGACGGAAATCGTCTCCGGACCAGTGACCCATACCACTACTGAAGTGACGATACTAGGCCAAGACGGGCATCAGGAGGTAATTGTGTTCGACGTGATCAAGGCTCCTCAATTCCAAGTAATTCTAGGGATTCCTTGGTTGGAGAAACACAATCCTCAGATTGATTGGCGAGCAAAGACGATAAAGTTCCCAGAGTGCACACCAACTTGTTATCCACGACCCAACATTGGCCTAGCGTCAGTAACGGCTGATGGTCCACAATTACCTCTAGAGTATCGAGAGTTTCAAGATGTTTTTCAAAAGGAACAGGCTAACACCTTGCCACCCCACAGATCATACGATTGTCAGATAGATTTGCTACCCGGTGCAACTCCCCTTGCAGTAGGATTTACGCCCTTACCGAGCCTGAGAACCTTCATCTGCGACAGTATTTAGACCAGTACCTCGCCAATGGCTTTATCCGTCCGTCGAAGTCCCCTGCATCCTCGGCTCTGTTCTTCGTACCAAAAAAAGAAGGTGACCTCAGAACCTGTATAGATTATCGTGCCCTGAACCAGATAACAGTAAAAAACCGGTACCCCTTACCTCTGATCCCGGAACTCCTTGACCAGGTAAAAAACGCCTGTATTTATACTAAGCTTGATCTCCGGGGAGCTTATCACTTGGTACGGGTCAAGGAAGGAGATGAATGGAAGACGGCCTTTCGCACTAAGTATGGGCTATTTGAATACCAAGTGATGCCCTTTGGACTATGCAATGCACCGGCCGCCTTCCAATATTTTATGAATGATGTCCTCAGAGAGCTCATTGATGTCTGCGTTGTCGTCTCCAAGATGACATTCTTGTGTACTCATCTTCAGAAGCTGACCATCGAAATCATGTTAGGGCGGTCCTTGAAAAACTTCGCCAACATAAACTTTTTGCCAAGCTCGAAAAATGTGTTTTTCATGTCACTGAGGTCGAATTTTTGGGATTTATTCTGACACCCAAAGGAGTCCACATGGACTCGAGAAAAGTAGACGATATCCTCAAATGGCCGTCTCCTACTTCCGTGAAAGGCGTTCAAAGCATGCTAGGCTTTGCCAATTTTTACCGTAGATTTATTCCAGAGTTTTCACGAGTGGTACAACCCATCACTGCCCTCTTAAGAAAAAATAAACGCTTTGAATGGTCCACAGAAGCGAAACAAGCCTTCCAAGAGCTAAAGGCTAAATTCAACTCGGCGCCAATACTGAAACACCCACGCCTGGACCTCCCTTACATCGTTGAAACCGACGCCTCCAGCTTAGCAATGGGAGCAGTCCTATCACAAAGAGATCCAGAGACTAACCAACTGCATCCTGTGGCATTCTGGTCTCGCAAGTTCTCGGCGCCTGAGATCAACTACACCATCACAGACAAAGAGCTTCTAGCGATTAAATCAGCCTTTAAGGCATGGCGGCATTATCTCCTCGGGGCCAGACACACCGTCACAGTGATCACCGATCATCGAAATCTGCAGTATCTGAAAACCGCCAAGGCTCAGTCCTCCAGACAGCTTCGCTGGGCTCTATCCTTTGCTGAATTCGACTTTGTGATCACTTATCGCCCCGGCAACAAGAACGGCAAAGCGGATGCTCTTTCCCGAATTGGAATGGGAGATAACGTTGCCAATCCAGAACCTGTACCAATAATTCCTGAACAAAGGATCGTGGGTCTGATTTCTTCACAATCCATTGAGGATATTGAAGAAAAAACTAAACAACTTGTAACCTCACCAGACTTACTGAACTGGTTACAAAAAGGAAAAGATTTCACCGTAAGCAATGACTTGTCTTATTTCCAAGGACGATTGTTCCTACCACACGCCGATTTACAAAGACAGGTAATCTCCTGCTATCATGATTCATTAATTGAGGGTCACCCTGGCATTGCCAAAACCACAGAAAAGGTGAAGAGACACTTCTGGTGGCCTTCGTGGAGAAAAGACATAAAGGAATTTGTGATGTCCTGCGGTGTGTGCGCTCAAAACAAGGGTCAGAAGAAGAGGCCGGCTGGTCTTCTGCAACCATTAGACATCCCACTGTGTCCCTGGCATACCCTTTCCATGGACTTCATCACAGACTTACCCTCCTGTTCCGGGTACAACACCATTCTTGTTATTGTGGACCTGTTTTCTAAAATGGCCCACTTCATTCCGCTAAAAGGCTTACCTTCAGCATCAGTCCTAGCCAAAGTATTTCTAGAAAACATCGTCCGGCTACACGGCTTCCCGTCAGTACTAATCTCAGAAAGGGGGAGCCAGTTTATTTCCCACTTTTGGCGTAGCTGTTGTCGATTAGCTCAAATTGATGTAAGACTTTCGACCAGCCATCATCCCCAGACCGACGGGCAAACCGAGAGAACAAACCAGACTCTCGAGCAATATTTACGATGCATGCTACAACAGTCGGAGAGTAACTGGAAGGACATCCTTTGGATAGCTGAATATGCTTACAACAATTCAGTTCATTCGGGTACCGGGAAGAGTCCCTTCTACATCTTGTATGGGATTCATCCTCGAACCTCCAACCTTGATCCACCTCAAGATCTTGGAACACCCGCCGTGGATCAATTGCACACCGTTATTACCCAAGCTTTTAAGGAAGCGACTGCACATCTACAACAAGCTAAAGAGAGGTACAAAAAAGGAGCAGATCAACACCGAAGCAATGCCCCTCAATACCAGGTTGGGGATCAAGTCTGGCTGTCCACCAAACATTTATCGCTTAAAGGGCCTCGCACCTTCAACCCCAAATACTTGGGACCATATCCAATTACGGCCATAATTAATCCAGTGGCCGTTAAATTAGAATTGCCAACCCATATGAGAATACATCCTGTATTTCACGTATCTCTTTTGAAACCCATGCAACCTGGAACCAGATTGACCAATCCTCCAGAGCCCATTCAAGTAAATGGGGAGCCCGAATTTGAAGTAAAAGACATTTTGGACTCTAAAATCATCAGATCGAAGCTATTCTACCTAATCGACTGGAAAGGCTACGGACCTCAGGAAAGGTCATGGGAACCCTATGACCACGTCCATGCTCCTCGTCTAGTCCAGAAATTTCACCGAACCTTTCCCGATAAACCAAAACCCCCGGGGAGGACAAGTTTGGGAGGGGCCTTGAGGGGGGGTGCTGTCATGGCCGCTACTCCTGAGGGGCCAGGACTGGCCCAGCGCCCTCGGAAGCAGACCCGTCTTCCACTACTCCGGACTCAGCAGACCCATACAGGGGCCCTTTGGACCGTGTCCTGGCGCCTTTGGCGCCAGGCTCATGAAGGGTTTCAGTCCTGCTTACCTGATGCATCCGTGATTGCAATGGAGCTAACCTCGGCCTTCTCTTCGGCAGCTTCTCTGCACCTGAAAGGCAAAGGACATAATTAAAAAGGGGTTCGGGTGAAGGCAGTCGCATTCATCTTAACTTACCAATTTTTGCACGCGCAGAAGCGGTCGCATCAACCGCAGCATCCCGGCACCTGAAAACTAGAAAAAGGACATTATTAGAGGTGCCATTAAAAGTGGCCAACGATCATTATACTTACGTGCATCGGCACGTGCAGTGGCAACGGATATAAAGCCCGCAGCATCCCGGCACCTGAAAACTAGAAAAAGGACATTATTAGAGGTGCCATTAAAAGCGGCCAACGAACATTATACTTACGTGCATCGGCACGTGCAGCGGCAACGGAAAACTACGCCCACAGCATCCCGAGGCCTGAAACAAAGGAAAAGGGACATTATTGAGGTGCCCATCTTTTAAAGCCTAAAGATTACAGTATACTTACAGGCATCCGCTCGTGCAGTAACGGCGGCATCGCTCTTCGGCATCCCAGCACCAGTGCCACAACTAAGGCCGCAAAAGACTTGAGCCTCAACACTGAACTCATCCAGTGACGTAACTGGAATCCACGCACCCCTGCACCAGACGCAGGATGGAGAGCTCAGCATTTATACGCCTAAGGTGAGAGCTCGCCGAGACAAGTAGAAAGCTAGGCTGTGGGAGAAACTGGCGATTGGTGGGAGAAGGAATACCATCAAACGGTGATTAACCCTTTTTCTTCCACCTGCAGAAAACTTACCCTGCAAGTCAGACATTCGATAAGAGGAAGCCCAGTCCTGAGAGTCGTCCGAGCTCTACGCTTCTCAATTGAAGAAACGATAGCAGCCCAGCCGGGATCAGCGCCTCCGTGGGAATCAGGTGAGCGTTACAGATGCCCCCTGTCCCCCTTGCTTTTCGCCCTAATTATGGAACCCTTGGCCCAGCCAATCCGTCTTAACCCCAGAATTAAAGGCCTCCAAGTAGGTCCTACCCAGAATAAAATATCGTTATACGCGGATGATGTGATGTTAACCATAACAGACGCCATCGCTAAGATCCTCCCTGGCGGAACTTCACTCCTTCGGTAAAGCGTCGGGATTCGCTATAAACTTCATGAAATCATTCGCCCTAGGGGTGGGACTGAACTCTGAGGATAAAGTGTTGTTCGAAGCCCTCTGCCCGATCCGACTATTGGAAAAGGCGATTCCCTATATGGGAGTCCAGATCACAGCCCGCTCAGAGGACATCTATCGGGCGAATTTTCAACCATTATTTAAATCCCTAGAAGAGGACCTCGATTGTTGGCGTTCACAGGAGATCTCATTGCTGGGCCGGGTAGCGGCGTGCAAGATGAACCTCCTCCCACGACTCCTTTATACTTGCTCTGCACTCCCTGTCATGATCCCCAGGCCACCCCTTCAACGTCTCCAGAGGAAGGTGTTACATTTTATCTGGAAGGGTAAAAAATCAAGAATCCCAATGAAAACGATGTTGACCAGTCCACACCTAGGCTCCCTGGGAGTCCCTGATCTCCAGAAATATCAGATGCAGCGCAATTAGCCCGCACACAAGCCTGGATCATTAGCTCAAATCGACCAAGATGGACCGAGTTGGAACAATCCCGCTTGCCTCTCCCCCTCCGCTTTCTTTTGCATCTATCTCCCACCTCAAGAAGAACATGGCCCACCATGCTACCCTCCACCAAGCATACCATGAAAGCCTGGGAATGGACACGCAAATATAGGGGCATCCCAAGGGACCAGAGCCCATCAGCCCCAGTCTTCCATAACCCGACATTTTCACCAGGAGCCCATCCCGCGAATTTTAACAACTGGATCGCAGGAGGTCTCGACTCCCTGGGCCAGCTCTTTGAAGGGAGCTGCCCTCTCACCTTTGACCAATGTAAGAGCACCTTCAACCTAAGGGAAACAGACAGATTCTCTTACGCACAGCTACGACATTGGCGCTCCCATCCATCAATTCGCGTGGCAGCTACTCAAGAATTGGACCCCATAGAGCTGACACTAGCAGACCCCCTATACCAAGGTCGGATCTCGACGATATACAAGCTATTGCAGACAAACTCTCTCACCACCAGAGCGACCTACATGTCTCAATGGGAAGCGGACCTGGATCATCCGATAGAGGACCAGACGTGGATAGACATTTGGGCTCGTGCCCATTCCTCTTCCTATTGCATCACTAATCGAGAATGTGCCCATAAACTACTCTTACGATGGTACAATCCTCCACTCCGACTACACCACATCAACCAGTCCTTGGACCCCCGCTGTTGGTGCCAATGTGGCCTCCCAGGATCATTCATACATATGTGGTGGTGTCCAGTGGTAGCAAAGTTCTGGTCCCAATGCACGCTGGCGATAGCGGACATAACGAAGATCACGTTGCCCCTGGAGCCGGAATCAATCCTACTAGGAGCCCCGATCCCAGGCATATACCCAAGATCTGGCAGAAAATCAGCCCTCCTAACCCAGCTACTCTTAACAGCCAAGATCACGGTAGCCCGAACATGGAAATCTCCAGAGGGCCCCCTAATGATCCTGTGGTGGCTAAAACTATGGAACATTTTCATATCAGAGAAAATCACAGCTGCAAGTAGGGGTCTACTTCATCGCTTCACAAACATCTGGTCGCCGTTAATAGACTACGACGAGAGCTATCTGGCTCTAACATTCAAGCCATGTGCGGTGGCAAACGCCTTATCGGTGGAGGACACAGACATGGAACGGCGGGCAGACGACCAAGCATTGAGTGAAGACTGAGGGTTGGCGGGAGGAGGGGGAGGGCTAGCAGAAAGAAAAGGGACTGATTGGGCTTAATAATTTTCTATAATTTTGTTTGTTATGATGTATGCTCTCTCGTGTATCGAACAAAAAATAAACAAGTTTAAAAAAAGAATAGACGTTTTTCCAACCCCCATACAGAATTCATTGTTCAATAAACACCCTTCATCTGTGATCACTTGTGTCTGTCTTACTTGTTGCCACCATGAGTTCTTCACAGAGGTCTGTTGGCTGTTACTGGCCATGTACACATCCTGCCAATGGGGTGATTGCTATTGGCACCCTGTGGCCCTGTCCGGGGTGCAAAGAGCACAGGGACCGGAGCTATAAGCTCCGGTCCAGCAGGTAAGTGTGGGGGAGGGTGCTGGGGGAAGATTACCTGTTGCCTCCCCACAATCAATATGGTACCACCTGCGGAAGGGCCTTGGGTGGCAGGAAAATGCGGGCGATACACAGTGTGTTATCAGCAGCTTTTCCAGTCACCTGATTGGCTGAGTGCCCTTCCCCAGGTAAATGTCACATGTGTCAGTATGTATTCTTTTTTCAAAGAACACAACCCTTCACATGCGCTTTCCAAGACAATTGCGCACATTGACTGTATTATTTACATGTGTGCACTTTGCACAGTTTTTGATATGATTTTTTTCACCAGAATGCAGCATTTTGGCTAAAACTTTCATCTCTAGATAAATTGGACATTCTTTGGTGAATCATGTATATACACTTTTGTGAAGTGAGCGTAGCGCAATGCAGGCTACACCTTCTTCAGACATAAGACAGTTACTCTTGGAAATGTATTTGTGAATCCTCCCCTCATTCACTACTCGATGAAGTCTATTTATAATTGATTAATTGGCAATAGTTTTATCCCATTTCATGTCCACCTTCCCCACCCACCAGAAATGTTCTGCATAGATAGGAGGCAGGTGTAACTATCTATTAACGGGAGCAGAACCACGTAGTATGTTTGGATGGGAGCTGCGGAGCTACTGTTTAAGATAGTGGCTAGGATACCCCAGGGCACTAAGCAAATTGACCCAGTTCCAGAGAGTAGCAGTGAGATTCAGTGATAATTGTAATTGGTTATTTATAACGTGCTTAATACCCAGAGATTTCTAAGTGTGGACCCAGGGATCGAACCTGTGTTGCTCCGCGTCGTCTTGCTTCCAAGACGAGCGCGTTGCCCCTGAGCTATCCTCCCGAGATTCAAATATAATATAAATAGGGGGTCTCTTTGAAGGGCATAGTACAGGGGTGTTGCTAGGTCTGTAGAAGATCTGAGGCTATGCTAATGTCAGGGCTGTTGGGACTCTGGGTAACTAGCCTTTTGGCTGTAGCCCCTGAACTTCCACCCGGGACTACACCAAAAAGACCCAGGGCTATAGGCCCCCTTCAGCCCCTCTAGCAGCACCTCTGGGCAAAGAATAAATAAAAGTGTGGCTAAGTACTTGACCAGTAGGGGCTGTTACCCTACACAGTGGTATTACACTATGACACTTTATTGTACACTGAGGCATGAGAGGCTGCAGCAGTCAGGATTCACAACTGTTAGCTCTATGCTGCCATCCAGCCCACAGTGATCCAACAAGAGGTTTACTAACGCTATAAACCCTCAGCACACTGGGGGTGAACTTGAGGTTCCGTGGCTAGGTACAGCAGGTAATGGAGCAATGTAGGCACATTTAAATGTTAGGCAATGCACACATATTGAATCTTAAATTAATTTGTATCTTCTAAAACGTGTTTACCCATTTTACTGCACATCATGACATGTTATGATAAAAAGAATGTATACTGCGCCCCTTACTACTAAAGTGGCCTTGCTGCACAGAGGCTTGTCCAGCTAGTGGTGTATGATGCCCCTGCACGAGGTCTTTGGCTCTGAAAGTGTACAAACGTTCGAGTGCAACAAAAAGGTATGAATCCTAAAAAAGTTAAAAATTGATAATGTTCACAGTTCCAGGGGATGACTCCCTTCTCCAGATTTCTCTTCACCAAAACAACATTTGAATAAGGATCACAGTTCCAGTGGATGAGTCCCTTCCCCATGTTTCACTCCACCAAAACAAGAGTTCAGAATGGATAACCAGGTTGTTTATAGCCCAAGAGGGTACCTCCCTCCTCTTGGTGTTACAATCTACTTCAAGGAAATGATGCCCTTTCCCAGGTCTTTTCACACATTCAATGC
Organism: Ambystoma mexicanum; assembly: GCF_040938575.1. Taxonomy (NCBI): domain Eukaryota; kingdom Metazoa; phylum Chordata; class Amphibia; order Caudata; family Ambystomatidae; genus Ambystoma; species Ambystoma mexicanum. The sequence continues at coordinate 1,314,734,404 of NC_090922.1, read as the reverse complement.
AATTAATAATCCTAAGGGCATGAGTCCTCATTGGCATTCTCCTTTCAAGGTACCACAATTTTTGGTGCAGGTCCCAGACTCGCAGAACACCTGGTATATTATCCTGCCAGGTTCTCTTCCACATTCACTCCAATTCAAAATCCTAAGGGCATGAGTCTTCCTTGGGATTCTCTGATGCTGTTCATTCCACACACTTGGATTTGCCTGGTACATTCTCCTTCCAGGACTTTCTTATGCAGTTCTCTTTACACACTTGGCTTTGTCTGGTATGCTCTCCTGCCAGAACTTTATGCAGTTCACGTCAGACAGTTGGCTTTGACTGGTATACTCTTCTGCCAGATCTTTAATCACTCTTAGAACCTCATATGCTTTACTGTGTTGCCTTCACCCTTCTTGGGTTTTATCTTCTCCAAGTCCATACTGTGGAACCCTGACCCCAGTGCCACTGTCTAGGACCTCTGATACCTTGCCCGGCAGTGTTTCTGTGTCCCAAAGCTTTCCCTGGGCTCACCCTTACTTTCTCTGCATTCTCTTCCCATCCCAACTCCGAATTTGGTGTATCTCTATCTCTTGCAACTTTCTCTGACCCTGTAGGAACCTCAGGCAGGCGTACAGTCCTCAGTCAGTGTCCCAGCTCCCTCAGCTGCTGGGAAGTGCAACTTGCTTCCTTTCGCTTCCCCACAGCCTCTGTAGGCTTCTCTGGGCATGTCGCTCACTGGGCAGCCTTCTAGCTCCATATTTCCGCTTCAACCTCTATGCTGCCGTGAGCCATAACGCTACAAGTCTCTCTGCTTGTCTCTTACTCAGATGGCTTGCTTTCTCCAGCAATGGTTAAAACTCTCTGGTCTTCTTCCCATCTGACCTTAGCAGACTCTGACCCCCAGCTTTCCTCCTCAGTTGGGTGGCTATCTCTCCATCTGCTGAACCTGTCTCTCCTTGAGTCTGTGCAGGTCCAGCAAACTGTGATCGCCAGCTTTCCTGCTCTCTCTCTCTCATTCTGCTGGGCCAGGCTTTCCTCCTTGGATTTGTCAGAGATTCCATGGCCTCTAAGTAAGTCTCCTGGTCTTCCCTTTTCTGGCTTCTCTGGACAAGCTTCATTCCTTCCATGTGGTTAACCTAAGGAGGGTTCCTCTCATAATTGCTGAGTCTTTCCTTGCCTTTATACTGGCTCTGGCCAATAGGACTTGAGGAAAGACTAGACTGCTTGTTTTAATTCTTACAGGTGATCCTCATTCTTCCATACTTCGCCCTCGTCACATTACTGATCGTATAACTCCCTTGTGAGTCATTGGGGATCTTTCTTGTCACAGTACTGGGAAAGGGATCTTCATTTAGGTAACTCCTATTCTTCCTCATCCCAGTACTTTTTAGGGGAATGGTAGTATAAGTATTACTAATGAGCCTATTAGGGAAGGGGTTGTTATTAGCAAAACCACAACACATAGAAGAGAGGTGAATTGAATCTAGGTTGTTTTTATCAACTGGGTAAGGTGGAAACCATGTCTCATCTGGCAAGTCACCCTTAGCTCCATGGGGGTCATCTCTCCCTCCATGATCCTCACTCAAATATCTGCCCTCAGGGTTCGGATCAGAATACATCTGCCTTACCCTGGCCACATGAGGGGAGGTACTCCCCATGGAAGCAGTGATGACATTACCAGATTCATCACAGCTATCAGATATTAGTGACATGTAACCTTTCAATAGAAATAGACTAGACGCTGCACTCCCTACCTGGGGGAGAGAACAACCTCCAAATCTACCATCCAGAGTACAACTACCTTCATGTTCACAGCTACATTTTGAGCTGTAGAAATATGTGGTCTGTTTGACTGAATTCTTAGGTTCTGAGGGGTATTCCTACAGCCCCCAACCTACCAGAATGCAAAAATGGCATTGCGCTGCATAAGCATAACTGGCCAAATTGCATGGTAAGCAGACACCCTAAATTGCATTGTAAAAAAGCAAGCAACAGACACATTCAAGCCTTGCAATAAGGATATGCAGTATACAAAATTCAAGTAGAGATTGTGAAAAACATTAGTAAAACAAATGAGTAAGCATCAAGTATGTAAAAGGTTATGGCAAAGAGTTGTGTACAAACATAGGCAACGTTAAATGCCGCAACTTTTGCACACCGACGCCACACTGGATGGCACTCCATGCAAATTTGATCTCTTATTATGTTCATACTATTCATCTATACATCTATCCATGGACTTTCCCCATACCTTGCTGACTGCATCTCTCACTACTCTCCGTCTCAAAATCTAATATCCACCTCTCCACCAAATCGTTTCCATCCCCCGCACAGGAATGCCTCCTCCCACTTCTGTTCCTTCCCTCCAATTTCCCTCCTCCATTGAAATGCTGTGCCTGGAAATTAAAGGCAGGTCATCAGTGGAACTGATCAAGACCAGAATTAAGCTGCCCTTTTTAGCCAAGTTAGGGGAACCTTCCATCCCCTTACTACCTATCACAAACTGACCCCAGCTTATCCCACCTGAAAATGTCACTCCTGTATGTAACTAATGTAAATATGTATATTAAGCACAAGTTATGTCACTAGGCCCCTATTGCTTAGCCCACCTTTTTCTATCCATAGACTCTGCCCTGGCCTATATCTCATTATACTGTCCCTACATCAACGGGTTTACTCTCGTCCAATCATCCGCCCTCATAAAGGCTCCATATCTATGGATTGCCTCTGTCATCTGAATTGCTTTTTATGTGCGTTATGTCTGGGTGAAATGACTATGCTAATAAAATACAGAAACACACACAGCAGCTCAATGGAGGACCTCAGATAGCAGGAGTCTGTGTGGCTGGAGCTTTAGCAGGTTTATATTGGTGGTCAGTTAATTGTATAGAGCCTGGAGCAACTGTGTGTAGTGGATCCAGGTTCCATCACCCCATCTCTTTCAAAAGATCAGTTCTGGGACAGCTGTTTCTTTTGCAACACCCTTATTATCTCTGCATATTATTGCTGCCCTTTTTCCTTAGTAAGGAAATTGAAAAATTGGCTTTGGGCCCATTGTTTGCTTACATGTTTCATGTGTTATCTTTGACTATGTCATTGTTTTTTTATTTATTTTGGTATATGTTTTTACAGTAGCAGCTCTACATCAAGCCATGTGCTGGAGGTAAAGGCTCTTCCTCACCCCAAACTCTGGGACCTGACCGGTGGTAGCACAGAAAATAAATCCAAAACTCCCTGGGTCAATAATGAGAGTCCTGCCCAAGAGTGTGGGGAGTTTTTTTCCTAATGAACTATAATGAGATGGAGATATAACAGATGTTGAACTGTTGTTTTTTATATGTAGACCATTTTTCGAAAAAATGAATTGCTGAATAAGAGATTGATGAGATGAGTATGTATGTGAATGAATGAAAAGTGAATGGGTCACAACGTCATAGGAACTGTTTAATTTTACTTTTAGACTGTGTACAAATAAACTAATAAAGACTTGGAAATTGAAACCAAGTTAAATATAAAAATTATCTAGGCATTCCGTCATCCTGATTTGTCCACTAGTTCGAGTGATCTACCTGAAGAACTAGGGACGTTAAAACAGGTACCCCTTATATATTTTTGGCTTGCAGGCATACATGTACCGAACATGATCTATTCACAGTGGCAGAATGTAATGACTCTGCCATACCAGTCAATGGCATCGATAGTGGTGGGGTGGCATTTCAATTGCAATGTGAACAGGCTCGGTCATGAAGAAAGGTCGAAGCGCAGAGACTGTTGACGTGTTGAAGGGCTAGTATCATACAGTGTGGTGGCCTTGCGTCATGGTACCACTTCTGTTGCTGTACACAGCAGAGCTCTCTAACTTCATGCGTGGGTTCTCGGCTCCAGTCACCTGACTTGACTCCAACATGTCCACGCATTCTTGGAAAGACCAGTCACGGCTGTAATATCTGCAACCCGTCTTATGGAGCTGGGTCATTCTGCGGAAGGGCCTTGGGTGGCAGGAAAATGCGGGCGATACACAGTGTGTTATCAGCAGCTTTTCCAGTCACCTGATTGGCTGAGTGCCCTTCCCCAGGTAAATGTCACATGTGTCAGTATGTATTCTTTTTTCAAAGAACACAACCCTTCACATGCGCTTTCCAAGACAATTGCGCACATTGACTGTATTATTTACATGTGTGCACTTTGCACAGTTTTTGATATGATTTTTTTCACCAGAATGCAGCATTTTGGCTAAAACTTTCATCTCTAGATAAATTGGACATTCTTTGGTGAATCATGTATATACACTTTTGTGAAGTGAGCGTAGCGCAATGCAGGCTACACCTTCTTCAGACATAAGACAGTTACTCTTGGAAATGTATTTGTGAATCCTCCCCTCATTCACTACTCGATGAAGTCTATTTATAATTGATTAATTGGCAATAGTTTTATCCCATTTCATGTCCACCTTCCCCACCCACCAGAAATGTTCTGCATAGATAGGAGGCAGGTGTAACTATCTATTAACGGGAGCAGAACCACGTAGTATGTTTGGATGGGAGCTGCGGAGCTACTGTTTAAGATAGTGGCTAGGATACCCCAGGGCACTAAGCAAATTGACCCAGTTCCAGAGAGTAGCAGTGAGATTCAGTGATAATTGTAATTGGTTATTTATAACGTGCTTAATACCCAGAGATTTCTAAGTGTGGACCCAGGGATCGAACCTGTGTTGCTCCGCGTCGTCTTGCTTCCAAGACGAGCGCGTTGCCCCTGAGCTATCCTCCCGAGATTCAAATATAATATAAATAGGGGGTCTCTTTGAAGGGCATAGTACAGGGGTGTTGCTAGGTCTGTAGAAGATCTGAGGCTATGCTAATGTCAGGGCTGTTGGGACTCTGGGTAACTAGCCTTTTGGCTGTAGCCCCTGAACTTCCACCCGGGACTACACCAAAAAGACCCAGGGCTATAGGCCCCCTTCAGCCCCTCTAGCAGCACCTCTGGGCAAAGAATAAATAAAAGTGTGGCTAAGTACTTGACCAGTAGGGGCTGTTACCCTACACAGTGGTATTACACTATGACACTTTATTGTACACTGAGGCATGAGAGGCTGCAGCAGTCAGGATTCACAACTGTTAGCTCTATGCTGCCATCCAGCCCACAGTGATCCAACAAGAGGTTTACTAACGCTATAAACCCTCAGCACACTGGGGGTGAACTTGAGGTTCCGTGGCTAGGTACAGCAGGTAATGGAGCAATGTAGGCACATTTAAATGTTAGGCAATGCACACATATTGAATCTTAAATTAATTTGTATCTTCTAAAACGTGTTTACCCATTTTACTGCACATCATGACATGTTATGATAAAAAGAATGTATACTGCGCCCCTTACTACTAAAGTGGCCTTGCTGCACAGAGGCTTGTCCAGCTAGTGGTGTATGATGCCCCTGCACGAGGTCTTTGGCTCTGAAAGTGTACAAACGTTCGAGTGCAACAAAAAGGTATGAATCCTAAAAAAGTTAAAAATTGATAATGTTCACAGTTCCAGGGGATGACTCCCTTCTCCAGATTTCTCTTCACCAAAACAACATTTGAATAAGGATCACAGTTCCAGTGGATGAGTCCCTTCCCCATGTTTCACTCCACCAAAACAAGAGTTCAGAATGGATAACCAGGTTGTTTATAGCCCAAGAGGGTACCTCCCTCCTCTTGGTGTTACAATCTACTTCAAGGAAATGATGCCCTTTCCCAGGTCTTTTCACACATTCAATGCAATTAATAATCCTAAGGGCATGAGTCCTCATTGGCATTCTCCTTTCAAGGTACCACAATTTTTGGTGCAGGTCCCAGACTCGCAGAACACCTGGTATATTATCCTGCCAGGTTCTCTTCCACATTCACTCCAATTCAAAATCCTAAGGGCATGAGTCTTCCTTGGGATTCTCTGATGCTGTTCATTCCACACACTTGGATTTGCCTGGTACATTCTCCTTCCAGGACTTTCTTATGCAGTTCTCTTTACACACTTGGCTTTGTCTGGTATGCTCTCCTGCCAGAACTTTATGCAGTTCACGTCAGACAGTTGGCTTTGACTGGTATACTCTTCTGCCAGATCTTTAATCACTCTTAGAACCTCATATGCTTTACTGTGTTGCCTTCACCCTTCTTGGGTTTTATCTTCTCCAAGTCCATACTGTGGAACCCTGACCCCAGTGCCACTGTCTAGGACCTCTGATACCTTGCCCGGCAGTGTTTCTGTGTCCCAAAGCTTTCCCTGGGCTCACCCTTACTTTCTCTGCATTCTCTTCCCATCCCAACTCCGAATTTGGTGTATCTCTATCTCTTGCAACTTTCTCTGACCCTGTAGGAACCTCAGGCAGGCGTACAGTCCTCAGTCAGTGTCCCAGCTCCCTCAGCTGCTGGGAAGTGCAACTTGCTTCCTTTCGCTTCCCCACAGCCTCTGTAGGCTTCTCTGGGCATGTCGCTCACTGGGCAGCCTTCTAGCTCCATATTTCCGCTTCAACCTCTATGCTGCCGTGAGCCATAACGCTACAAGTCTCTCTGCTTGTCTCTTACTCAGATGGCTTGCTTTCTCCAGCAATGGTTAAAACTCTCTGGTCTTCTTCCCATCTGACCTTAGCAGACTCTGACCCCCAGCTTTCCTCCTCAGTTGGGTGGCTATCTCTCCATCTGCTGAACCTGTCTCTCCTTGAGTCTGTGCAGGTCCAGCAAACTGTGATCGCCAGCTTTCCTGCTCTCTCTCTCTCATTCTGCTGGGCCAGGCTTTCCTCCTTGGATTTGTCAGAGATTCCATGGCCTCTAAGTAAGTCTCCTGGTCTTCCCTTTTCTGGCTTCTCTGGACAAGCTTCATTCCTTCCATGTGGTTAACCTAAGGAGGGTTCCTCTCATAATTGCTGAGTCTTTCCTTGCCTTTATACTGGCTCTGGCCAATAGGACTTGAGGAAAGACTAGACTGCTTGTTTTAATTCTTACAGGTGATCCTCATTCTTCCATACTTCGCCCTCGTCACATTACTGATCGTATAACTCCCTTGTGAGTCATTGGGGATCTTTCTTGTCACAGTACTGGGAAAGGGATCTTCATTTAGGTAACTCCTATTCTTCCTCATCCCAGTACTTTTTAGGGGAATGGTAGTATAAGTATTACTAATGAGCCTATTAGGGAAGGGGTTGTTATTAGCAAAACCACAACACATAGAAGAGAGGTGAATTGAATCTAGGTTGTTTTTATCAACTGGGTAAGGTGGAAACCATGTCTCATCTGGCAAGTCACCCTTAGCTCCATGGGGGTCATCTCTCCCTCCATGATCCTCACTCAAATATCTGCCCTCAGGGTTCGGATCAGAATACATCTGCCTTACCCTGGCCACATGAGGGGAGGTACTCCCCATGGAAGCAGTGATGACATTACCAGATTCATCACAGCTATCAGATATTAGTGACATGTAACCTTTCAATAGAAATAGACTAGACGCTGCACTCCCTACCTGGGGGAGAGAACAACCTCCAAATCTACCATCCAGAGTACAACTACCTTCATGTTCACAGCTACATTTTGAGCTGTAGAAATATGTGGTCTGTTTGACTGAATTCTTAGGTTCTGAGGGGTATTCCTACAGCCCCCAACCTACCAGAATGCAAAAATGGCATTGCGCTGCATAAGCATAACTGGCCAAATTGCATGGTAAGCAGACACCCTAAATTGCATTGTAAAAAAGCAAGCAACAGACACATTCAAGCCTTGCAATAAGGATATGCAGTATACAAAATTCAAGTAGAGATTGTGAAAAACATTAGTAAAACAAATGAGTAAGCATCAAGTATGTAAAAGGTTATGGCAAAGAGTTGTGTACAAACATAGGCAACGTTAAATGCCGCAACTTTTGCACACCGACGCCACACTGGATGGCACTCCATGCAAATTTGATCTCTTATTATGTTCATACTATTCATCTATACATCTATCCATGGACTTTCCCCATACCTTGCTGACTGCATCTCTCACTACTCTCCGTCTCAAAATCTAATATCCACCTCTCCACCAAATCGTTTCCATCCCCCGCACAGGAATGCCTCCTCCCACTTCTGTTCCTTCCCTCCAATTTCCCTCCTCCATTGAAATGCTGTGCCTGGAAATTAAAGGCAGGTCATCAGTGGAACTGATCAAGACCAGAATTAAGCTGCCCTTTTTAGCCAAGTTAGGGGAACCTTCCATCCCCTTACTACCTATCACAAACTGACCCCAGCTTATCCCACCTGAAAATGTCACTCCTGTATGTAACTAATGTAAATATGTATATTAAGCACAAGTTATGTCACTAGGCCCCTATTGCTTAGCCCACCTTTTTCTATCCATAGACTCTGCCCTGGCCTATATCTCATTATACTGTCCCTACATCAACGGGTTTACTCTCGTCCAATCATCCGCCCTCATAAAGGCTCCATATCTATGGATTGCCTCTGTCATCTGAATTGCTTTTTATGTGCGTTATGTCTGGGTGAAATGACTATGCTAATAAAATACAGAAACACACACAGCAGCTCAATGGAGGACCTCAGATAGCAGGAGTCTGTGTGGCTGGAGCTTTAGCAGGTTTATATTGGTGGTCAGTTAATTGTATAGAGCCTGGAGCAACTGTGTGTAGTGGATCCAGGTTCCATCACCCCATCTCTTTCAAAAGATCAGTTCTGGGACAGCTGTTTCTTTTGCAACACCCTTATTATCTCTGCATATTATTGCTGCCCTTTTTCCTTAGTAAGGAAATTGAAAAATTGGCTTTGGGCCCATTGTTTGCTTACATGTTTCATGTGTTATCTTTGACTATGTCATTGTTTTTTTATTTATTTTGGTATATGTTTTTACAGTAGCAGCTCTACATCAAGCCATGTGCTGGAGGTAAAGGCTCTTCCTCACCCCAAACTCTGGGACCTGACCGGTGGTAGCACAGAAAATAAATCCAAAACTCCCTGGGTCAATAATGAGAGTCCTGCCCAAGAGTGTGGGGAGTTTTTTTCCTAATGAACTATAATGAGATGGAGATATAACAGATGTTGAACTGTTGTTTTTTATATGTAGACCATTTTTCGAAAAAATGAATTGCTGAATAAGAGATTGATGAGATGAGTATGTATGTGAATGAATGAAAAGTGAATGGGTCACAACGTCATAGGAACTGTTTAATTTTACTTTTAGACTGTGTACAAATAAACTAATAAAGACTTGGAAATTGAAACCAAGTTAAATATAAAAATTATCTAGGCATTCCGTCATCCTGATTTGTCCACTAGTTCGAGTGATCTACCTGAAGAACTAGGGACGTTAAAACAGGTACCCCTTATATATTTTTGGCTTGCAGGCATACATGTACCGAACATGATCTATTCACAGTGGCAGAATGTAATGACTCTGCCATACCAGTCAATGGCATCGATAGTGGTGGGGTGGCATTTCAATTGCAATGTGAACAGGCTCGGTCATGAAGAAAGGTCGAAGCGCAGAGACTGTTGACGTGTTGAAGGGCTAGTATCATACAGTGTGGTGGCCTTGCGTCATGGTACCACTTCTGTTGCTGTACACAGCAGAGCTCTCTAACTTCATGCGTGGGTTCTCGGCTCCAGTCACCTGACTTGACTCCAACATGTCCACGCATTCTTGGAAAGACCAGTCACGGCTGTAATATCTGCAACCCGTCTTATGGAGCTGGGTCATTCTGCTCTAGCTCCATCCATTGAGGGAAGTCAGACAGCTATTGTTAAAAGACTCTCTCATAAAGTATTCTGAGACTCCTGCTTGCAAAGGCTCCGCTGAAGGAGAAGTAAATAAATGAGATGAAAGGATTCATTCTTATAAACTGTTGAGCCCCGAAGGATAAACATAACAGGTGACTTTGTAGAGTGCACATTCGGCAGGAGTCCTCTTAAAGCAGGATAAGAGTTGTTCCTGGTCACCAAACTCAATGACAATTATTTTATCGACCTTGGGAGGATAAAGGTCTGAATGGCTTTGAAAGGACCTGTGACCATGGGCCTCATTACACGGAAGGCGGTGAGCCATGGCGCTATAAGCGCCATGGCTCATGCCGGTAAAATACCGGCACCGCCTTGGCGGAAAGGGGATTTACCGCCCCATTCCAAGGTTGGAGGGGCGGTAAATCCCCTTTCCGCCATTGCCCTTCCCCATTCCCATTTCTGCCCCATAGGGCTCTATGGAAATGGGGAAGGCGCTAATTACGACACCGCAATTTTGCGGTGCCGTAATTAGCTCCGAGGTCCCTTAGCGGGTTGGATTTTAACGCCTGCAAGAAGCAGGCGTTAAATCCTCCAACCTGCAAAGGGACCTCGTAGTACGGCGGTAAGGGTTAACGGTCACCGTTGCCTTTAACGGTGACGTTAACCCTTACCGCCGTCCGTGTAATGAGGCCCCATGAGTTCAAACATTGTAGTACAGGCCCCTATGAAAAGACGAGCACTGTAGGGCAATCTGTTCATTTATTTAAGCAATGTAACCCGAGCAGGGGGGCTTTACCGATCAGGTAATACCCTGGGGCATAAGCAACAAGCCTGAGCATAGCAAAGGCTTTAGCATTACCCTGGGGTATTACCTGACCGATAATGCTCTGCTGCAAGGGTTATATTGCTGTTAGTACCCCAGCATAGTGTTTTTATCTCAAGTTGTTAAATAGCGTTTTTGCCATTTCTCTGCTTGAGATAAAACTACAAAAGATGGCTGCTATAGATCTGGGATAAAGGAACTACAGATGGCGGTCTCCCACTCTGAGGAGGGTCAGAGTGGGGTCTATACCGTGTGGTAAAGACCCCATTCCGAGCCTCCTCATTGGCTGGGCCATGTTTCTCATTGTTACAAGCTGTATCTCATTGTACCAGCTGTATATTTTAGGGAGGGACACAAGCACACAGCGGAAATAGGAGGTAGTGCTGCAGCGCTAGCTTGCGCCTAGAATACTCTTAACTCCCTCTACCTAGGCGCACCCTCATACCAACTCAGAAAGTTCCAACAGATTCAAAACTCTGAAAAAAGGTTCCTCCTCACACTATTCCACGGAGAATACATGGCTCCCGCACTCAGGACACTCAGAACACTCCACTGGCTGCCGATCAGCCGACGAGCCTCCTTCAAAGGCACGTGCATTACCCAGCTCACAATTCACAAGAAAGGCCCGAAAATCCGCCCCACCAGAATCCTCAGAACAGTCTCCGCACACCTCCTGATAGTCCCTCCCTTCATGTTCTCCAGATTGGGAGATACCTGTTTCTCTGTCCGCGCACCCACTTTCAGGAACACCCTCCCCCTTGCACTCCGCCTCAAAGAGGACCACCTGGCTTTCAGGAAAGCCATCAAAACCTGGCTGTTCCCCCTGATTCCTGATCCCCGCCTCCCTGATGTTATGTACACGTCACTGCGTTAGATGGGTAACGTGCTATGAACGCTGTGGCATGACTCCGGAAGAGGAGAGTCAGTCGCGGGCACCAGACCAACGGTGTGGCTGCGTCTTATTTACAGCGCATCACAAGCCACATGCATTCCGGCCCCAGCCCATTCAACATGGGCTTGGGCACTAGAGGGCCTGCAGGCCACGACACCACACCCGTGCCCTCTCCCTGCCTTTCTCACACACGTTTCATCCTGCAGTGCCCTAAACCTCCACCCCTCCCCCCCACATGCTCTTCTGTCAGTTACTACCCTTCCTTGTGGGACACCAAGCACACATGGAGGACTCATGTAGTCAACCTAGCAACTTGCACCAGGAACTAATCCTGACAGTTGGCCAGGTATTGTGCTCATATGGGCTTGGAGGGTGGGCAATGCATCACACTTAAAAAGCACCTTGCGAAAATCATGCTGGTCATTCCGTAGGAGGACAACTGGACACCTCGGACCCATCACTCGTGGTTGGCACTGTATGTAACTCTAAAGCACAGGAGAGTGTGCCATTCGCTGCATGGAATCATGAAATGGGGACCTTGTTTTCACACTAGAAGGCACTTGGGATGGTAATCTCTCACTCTGAGAACCTCTCAGAGGGTGAATATTTTCCATTCATCTAGCGCCTAGATCGCCTGTGAAACATAGCACTGCTCCATGTACTGAGAAGGAACCCAGGAAGTAGCCACTGTTATTTGTGCAGCTAACCCACTTCTCCTCTCGCACTCAACACCTTCTCCACTTAGCGGAAGGGACAGGCTCACACCACACACCGTGCACTCACAAATACTCATCACCTCTGCCATAAGAATGAAGTTACTTTTAACGACAACAATTAGAACTGTATCTTCTTGCAGAAGTCTTGATTTCCTTAAACACAATCCCCCCTTTAGTCCATAGTATACCTCTGCTGCGCCCATACACACTCCATTTACACATGCAAGATTAGCTGGGTCTTGGCCACCCTCGCATGATATGATATGATATGATAGGTTATTTATAACGCGCTTAATACCCAGAGGTTTCTAAGCACGGACCCGGGATTCGAACCTGTGTTGCTCTGTGTTGTCTTGCTTCCAAGGTGAGCACGCTGCCCCTAAGCTATCCTCCCGAGATAACTTCCATGGCTGAAATGCACACACATATAATATAATTGCAACTCCTAAATTCTCCCAAACTTTTGGACTCTGTCCCTCTGAGGGCGTTCAACCAATAGCGCGTTGGTACCATAATTATGGTGAAAAATGCTATAAAAAATGACAAAATGAATTCCCATGTGCTGTCACAGACAATATTCATATCCCCCTTAGTATATGCCTTCTCTTGGCAGACCCACTTTAAACAATAATAACAACCCCTTATTTGTACAGATTATACTAAAAAGAAAATAGAACAGCCCACACCATCATATACCCACCCAATGGAACTTGTATCTATTAACAAAACCCAATATTCACATTTGATACATTGACGGGAAGTGGAGGTTGTTAACCTTGGTTACTGTTCAGAGGCATTAACTACCCAAATGATGTTTAAGCGATGATACACATGAATTGTATGTACAAAGAAATGTAGATACATGGTGAAATAATGAGTGATGCCAACAATTGATGTCATGCCTCACTTCATAGGAAATGTGATCTGTGTTGTAATGGGAATTTTCACGGGTGATGACACTGCAATGTCAATGGGATGTCATCATACATGTATTAAGTGCTGATGTTGGGCTGTACCTTAGGTTAATGCACTTAAATTACAGTTTCATTTCCTGCCTTCCTTGTTGTTGCATATTGCACTTGGGAACAGCCGTAAAGCATTGCCACTGCATATTTTCGAAAGTCAATTGCACCATTTAGTGAACCTCTTTTTGCATGGGTTTTACTTGTAAGGAACATAGCAATGAGCTTAGGTCAATGAGTAGTGCTTCCCTGTGCACCATCTCCTCCGAGGGCAGAGTGAAAAGATTACTTGCTTTTAGGGTCAATCGGTCTCTTGGGTACCTAGTCCTGATCTGCCATTGAACCAACCCACCTTTGGAATACCTTAGTCTTTGAAGTCTCCCAGAATCACCTGATAACTGACCAAAGGGACCGGATAATTAGGAAATTAGTCCGGGATCAGAAATCATCAAGACCGGAAACTGAGATCAGAGCTCATGAATCCTGGTTCTATAATTGGTAGTTAGCCACTAACCCACATCTCCTTCCAACAGGCTAGAATTACACCAGGTCGGTCTAACGTCAAGGGACTACTAGGCGGCCATATGGTGTGTACCCAGCATTGGGGAACACCAAGTAAAATTGATTAGCCCGATCAGCATCCTTGCTATTCCCATTGCTAAGACAGGGGTACGCTAAAATGGAACATCGCTTCATGCAACACCTACATTGCACACTGAAACCCACATGTCAGTCACAAGCGCAGAGGATTTGACAACATGGCTACGGAGTATCTTCCAGTTTATCCTTGACCGCGAGCGCTCAAGTAAGCCCACCCTCCCAACTCCACTATTCCCCATACACAGGAGCTCCCAAATCCTAATAGTTCAGGAAATGCAAACATCATTCATTGCTTTTACTGAGTGAAAGTTTGACAATGGCAAAAAGGGCCAACTCCTATTTGAGGTGTATTTTCAATTTAGTGGCTACACAATATCGCATTCAGATGTTCTCCCGTTCGACCAAGTAAGGGATTCAATTAAATCTGGGTCAGGTTCTGTTTACTGCACTCTCTGTCTAAAAGCAGCCAGCAAACCAGTGATCGAATATAGTTATCCAGTTTAATCTAAAATCTTAAATATACCCTCAAAGCTAAATTGAACCAACAGTAATTTCATTTGTAAGAATCTAAAGAGATTTCAATTTTAGTTTAAAATCCAAAATCATAAAGGTTTCATTTTATGGCTGGGGTCAATCCACAGAGAGGTCATCAGAGGTCTCTGTTTTTCACTCACCTGCTGAGACAGGCGACGAGTCCTCAGGAAGAACCCCAGCAGACACCCTATGATGACGGACAAGACGGACAAGATGAGCAGGCCGTTCCTCTTACAGACATCCTTGGCGCGAGCCAGCATCGCGTCCACAGTCACCGCCATGGCGTCCTCAGTGGTCCTTGGGGGTGGGCCCGCTGCCCATTGAGACAGGGCACCGGGGTTCCTCTTATTGGAACGGACAGGTCCCACTCTGCAGAGATCAGGCCACGGCGTTCCCGGCCCCGCTTAACTGACCTACAAGGTCGCCCCTCGGCCAATAGCCACCGAGGCAGCCTGCTGCCGGCATTATTCTTCCAAATTAATACCGATAATCCTATTATCGACTGCATCACTAGGAACCCGCAGGGAGATTAGCGAGCTCTGGGGAATGAGACGTGGGATTGCCATGCTGTCCAGCTAGAAGCGCTTCAGAGAAGCCAACAGAGAGATGGAGCTGATCACTGCGCATTTTCTAATGCGAATGCCGAAAATCTCGCGTTTCTTTTCCGAATGTTGCACTTCTTCCTGCAAATCATAGGTCAAGTCCTAAAAATTAAAGTGGGGGGACTCATCAACAAACGCTATGGGATGTGACATCGCCAGAAATTAGCATATCAAGGTGAAATATGCACATTTCATTAAATTGGCTTTGCATAACCACCGAAATGGAACAGGACAAATGGAATTTGCCTTTCATTAAATCAACACACACACAAAGACAAGAGAGGATATTTTCTTCTAATAGTGTTTTTGAAAACGTTAAAAGGTGTGCATGTTTTAAACTCCAAGAACCAATAAAAATTTCCCTGGCACTTGCAGTACCGAAATAGGACATTTCACCTTTAGTTGTTTGTTATTTTTCATCAAGTTATATAGTTTAGTGGTGGGGTGTCCGGCCTACAAACCTGACGACTGCGGTTTGACCCTTGAGGTCAGCTTTAATTCAGAAGTTCAAAGAGGACATTCAATGTTTCTCATTTTAGCTGGGGGGGACTGAGTCTCCCCTCTGAATAAAGTGGGTGGACTCCTTCCCACCGCGTGTACCCTCGACTTGAGCCCTGCTGCAAATAAATATGGAGCAAGATCCCCTACAACCCGCTCCACATCCCCCATGCGGAATTCATTCCTCCCCACTTACCATCCCAGATGGAAGGGCAGCAATATTTGCAGCCCAGATCAGGCAAATATTGTGATGAGAAACCCACTATCCGACAGCAATAGTGATACATCTACTAATCAGAAATACTCAACGTGAAACAAAATAGCACAGTGTGGTCAGGGCAGTGAAGCTGCGTTGGGAAAAATTGAAATGGGCAAATGACTTGCTTAATTGTTTGTAAAACACTAGCGCATTGCAGGTGAACCGTGTATGTTGTTGAAGAGAAACATTTTGAAATGGGAATAGGATAATACTGTTTTAGTTATATAGCTTTCCTTTGCCAATGTGTTGAACATAGAACACATTTACATACAATCATCACCCAACCGAAGTTTGTACTCATCGACCTCAGAAGGATGAACGACTGAGCTGGCCTTGCTGGGATTTGAACCTGCAACCTGCAGATCACACATGGATCGCAGCAGCGAGCATTTAACACGCTGAGCTATCTTACCGGTATATATCACTGAATAAAAACATCACCAAAAATGTTCCTTCCGTGTGGAGCTGCTGTCACTGTCCAATGGAGGACAGGTTGTTTTTATTCTTTTTCTCAAAAGGTTGTCCCATCACAGTCCCGGTTCCCTCACCAGTTCTTATTTTAAAAGGTTTCTGGGCAGGACTCAGTTATGTGGGCCGTGATCTCAGCCACATTCCTCTTCATACCACTCTGCTAGGCTGAACCT
Organism: Ambystoma mexicanum; assembly: GCF_040938575.1. Lineage (NCBI taxonomy): Eukaryota > Metazoa > Chordata > Amphibia > Caudata > Ambystomatidae > Ambystoma > Ambystoma mexicanum. Next base: position 1,314,718,164 of record NC_090922.1, on the reverse strand, counting down.
TTAGTGATTGTGCAACTGAGAACCCCCTTACCCCACCATTGCCGGCAAGATACCTCCGAGAGTCAAGCGCTCACCTCAGACTTCAGAGTTGATCCCGCAGGAATCCCTACTGCAGCGAATTAGCACTTCACCTTTTCAATAAACGTGCCATTGAATTGGAAAATAACAGCATCAATTTGACTGTGCTTAGAAGTGGGAGGAATCCAGAATTAAGTGCTGTATAAAAATGTGATATTTATATCAGTATCTATATTTTGCAAGCCCTCTGATGCATTGTTAGAAACAACGTAGTGGGGGATTTCGGGGGCAAAATGAAGTGCACATATGTCATTTGCATACATTATCCAAGGTGTCGGGAAGAACCTTAAATACATGATAACATGTCACCTTAAATATCTGAGTCTTCTGCTGTAAAGGAGAGCATGTTTATGTAGAAGGACGATGATCCCGGCTATAGTACGGACGGTGCCTAGTGTGGAATGATCTGTCAGCAGAGCAAGCAACAATCCTGGGTCCCATACTCCCATATGCATGCCATCACTCCACTTGGTGTCTGGGCATGGGTTTAAAACTAACTACATTCTGCTGTTTCCTTTCTCTAAAGAATTTTGTAACTTGGATAGATTATAAAGGCTTAGGTGGGTGCCACATCATCATTTCACATTGATGACCTTACTGAACCCGGCGACTGCCTGTGTATACCCAGTAGACATTTTGCCCCTTTATTTGCAGTTTCTTCAATTTCTTTTTTTGTAAAATGTGTTTACTAGGTTTTCAAAAAGATACAAACAGTGAAAAAGGAACAAAAAGCAAGTAAATAAAAATACAACAACAACAACATATCATCAACTTGCTAACGGTGCCGGTGCTTCAGTGAAAAGTCTGCCTGGTGGTTGTGCATGGCAGTTCTGACCCTGCTGGGCGCAATGGCATCTGCAGGCAGACTCGTAGTGTGGCTTTCCGGAAACAAGGGAGCCGGTAAGCTTACCAGCACCCTTGTTTCCGGAGCGCCACACTTGGAATGAGGCCCATTGTATGGTGAGCGCTGAAACAAACAGTGTATGAAAGGCATGTGATAAACAACGCAAGTAAAATTGAACAGCAGCTGAGTGATTGAACTTTAAAACCAAGCTACGGTACCTTTGACAGAGTGGTCCAGCACCACGTGCATGCTCATTCGAAGAACTCTGTAAGGTATCCAACTGAGAGTTGACAAAGGTGAAAGAGTGGCAAAGAACTGTGAATCGAAGTGGTCCTGCGACGGGTCAAGCAAAATCCTTTGCACAATCGGAAGTTTTCTATGTAGATACTGCCAAGAAAGTTGATGACAAAGTAGATAAAGTTGGTCTGAGCCTGAACAAGGGGGATCAATTGAATTCTTCGGATTAAAGCAATTTTGTGTTGTGTTTGTGAGTGAATTAAATTGGTCCGAGCCCGGCGGAGGGAGACTGATTGGACATTGTGTTAAAAAAGATCTGAGCTTGGCTAACAGGGATCCGGGGTGAACCGTGAATCACCCGAGAAATTGGATACAAGAAAATCCTGCAAGCATTGTGTTGAATCGGATTTGAACCCGGCTGAGGGGGATCCGAGGTGAATGGTGAATCACCTGAAAAATTCAGTACGTGTGAAACCATGAGAGGAAAATAATGTATTGTTTGTTTGTCGCATCAGTCCTTCTGTAAATAGAGACTTTGAAAGGCAAAGAGACTTGGGCATGGAAGGCCCTGATGCTAATGTTTCAACTGCACCCTCGTGCTAGAGAAGCCAGAGACTGTGCTAAACTCGAGTGTGCCGCATTGTCCCGTGCTGAAAACATGGGGAAGGGAGGCCAACGGCCTCAATATCCTGACATATAATTTCTTGAACTCTTCTTTCTTTTACATAACCTTGTTTCCCACACTATTTGTATTTAGAGGTAACGATTGGCAATATGTTTTTTAGTATAGGCCCATTTGTTTTGACAAGACACCACTAGGATTGCGTTATTATTTTTTGATGGTGGTAGCTTGCTCCCATTTTTAGATTTAGGATTAGATAGGCATTTTTCAAACCTTTTTTGAATTTCAATAAACACCCTTGAACTGTGGTCACTTGTGTCTGTCTTACTATTGATACCATGCCTTCCTTACAGTCCCTCACATCCAGGACCTTGCCAAGAAGGCCCAATTTCAACTCCACCTCCTCAAAGGAATCCTTGCTTTCCTTACCTTTACCCAAATGCTCAATGTCTGTAGAGCTCTGGTACTCTCTATGCTTGACTACTGCAATACCTCTTCCTTAATCTGCCCTCTTGCTCTACGTCCACTACAGCTAATCCAGAATAGGGATGCAAGATTTATTCTTGGCCTCAAACCCAGGCACTGCATTTCTCCAGCACTAAAAAGCCTCCACTGGCTCCCGGTTGCTGCAAGGATTACATTCCAAACCCTTTGCATCATCCATAAGGCTGTCTGGGGCCTAGGACTATGCTATCTACAAATGACTCTCAGTAAAGACACTCACCCCAGATCTTTACGTTCCTCCTGCACCAACTCTCTGCATGTCAAGCCATTCACTAAACAGCGAGCTAGTGGACAATCTCTTTCCTCGTCTGGCTCCCTCTTATGGAACAGCCTCCCCCTTCCTCTTTGTCTTGAGCCAGATCTCCTCAAATTCCAGAATCTCCTCAAGACTTTCCTTTTCACCTCCTCCTTCCCCCTCCCACGTTTGCTGAATCCCACAGACACTGAGATTGGTGACCAGGGCCCTTATGTGTCCAGCTGGGTCCTGGCCTCACACCCCTATCGCTTTCATCCTCCGCCCACTGCCAGCACTTGCCTTAGGCGCCCACAGTCCTGCACTTATTTATTGGCAGTCGGCCACTTTCCAAATGTTTTCTGCCAGTCACTTAACAGCTTGCAACTTACTCCCTAGCACTCACTTCCCTGCTACTCATAGCACTTACCCCCCTTATCCCACTCTCTCTGCACTTGCATGCTCTGAATGCTCTCAAAGCCTAGTAGGACTGCCTCTCTCTGTCACTGTTTTATTTGCCTTTCACTCCCATGTTCCCTCTCTGTTGCTCTGTGGGCGCTTTGGAACACAATTTACTTGATGTAGAAGCACCTTACAAATGCACAATAAATACATAAAATAAAAGAATCCCCTTTCGTCCAGTTGGCGTACTCTGCGATGAGTGCCATGTTGGTGGCTATTTCGACCCATTCTGCTGTGGTGCTGTTGAGATTTTGCAGTCTTGTATTTGTATTTTATTCTGCTTTATATAGCACTTTTAACCGAGGTGCTCTTTTTGTGGTTTCTACTTCTGGAGGTGGAGTGTGCAAGCCTGCAGCAAAGAATTGTTTAAAACACCTTTATTTCCATGAAGCGCGGCACGTAGAGTGCAGCGCAGTGGTCTGCTGTGGTGCTGGCGAGATTCTGCAGTATTTTTGTTAATTCTACTGCTGGAGGCGGAGTGTGTGAGCCTGCAGCAAGGATTTGTTTACAACACCTTTATTTGCGCAAAGCACGGTGTGGAGAGCAGAGCAGAGAGTGGTCTGCTGTGGTCAACTGGTGTCAACTCAAGCAAATCCTTTCTGCGAGACAGGAGTTTGGTGAGTAGGAGAGGAAAAAAGTTCTGAATAACGCACGTGATTGTTATAGACTGATACACAAAACACAGGTAAACCTGCAAATATTTCCAACCCAGAGAGCGGGCGTGTCATAACTAGGCTTTGGTGTTTGGATAAGAGGCATGCCCAGGTTGACCCTCGTCTCATTGAAATCCTTGAGTCGGGTGTCATGTAACGGGTGTTTTGTCAGCATAAAGAAGAAACAATCAAAGTGAATAAACACCAAAGGTGGGCTCACACGCGGGAGCGGTGTAACCTAACGGTGCAAATACAACATGAACCTATCCGCAATCTAGACAAACCATGGCACACATATATACTTTGAGAAGTGAGGTGTTATGGGATGATCTGAGCGCCCCGGAATTTGAAGAAGCAACGTGGGAAAGAAGTAGAGTAAAGAACCAATCTAAGAGTCACTTCAAACCTGCATTACGCAGGCAATCGCAGTGTTAATATCTCAGGGGAATTCCATGTATGACAATCAGGCTCCCTCGTCCTCAGGTTTAAATGTACAGGTGGACGTGGAAAATCTCAACACCAAATCACTTAACCTCGATGGAAGCACAAGCCAAAAGTTCAGAATACGCAATCACGTTAAAAAAATGGATATCTGACATTTTCCCAATTCCGAAAAGTCGTAATTTGATTCATGTTGTCCAGCTTGAAATATGTGAGACAGTGGAAATATTGGGACAGAGTCGAGAAATAAGAAGAGACCCTCTATCCACTACGAAGCCAATGAATACAGCAGAAGGAGGGCAAGTTGACCCTCAAACATCTCTGGAAATGTCATTTGACCTGAATCCCATCTCAGTTTCAGAGACGGATTTGCCGCAGATTGACTGAAGTCCTAAAGAGGAGCAACATAAGGAGAAAAAGACATTTATCACCCGGGAAGAGTCAACAAAGATGAGCTCAAATGAAGGGAGCGCTCCTACCCTCTCTGCACTCAATTTTGCGCTATCGTCGTTAGTAACATTCTTTGAATTACTGAGAGGCGAGATGCATCAACACACAGGAATACTGATGGAATTAACTAGAGAAATGGAGGAGAGTGAAAGCACTCTAGTGGGATGAAAAACTGCAATAAACTCAACAGTGGAAGATGTCTTGACAAACATAAAATCTGAAACAAAGCAACAATCTCAATTGTTGACAGTTTTGCAAGATAATTGGGAGGGTGCAAATAGTGAATTGAGAACACTGAATGAGAATGTGAAAGCTATGACACAAGAGATGTATCAACAGAAAAAATGTGGTTTGGTAGTGGATAAAGTTATCCAGGAGAGAATAGAGCTGCAATTGAATGACACGCCCCCTCAGAGTCGATTATGGAGGAATGTATACGTCTGGCACAGATATCGGAGGAGGAGTATCTACAAAATTGTCATGCCTGCTGGACATATCTCTGGACCGGGTTACCACCTCTCCATACAGAATGAGGTACACCCATAGAACCGCTAGACCATTCTATTCGAAATGGAGGTTGTTCGATGCATCGCCAGGAAAACGACGTCTGCATTTTTCACGTTGTTAAATTCACGTGACTTAGTTCCGTCACGTGTGTCACGGCAGTACATACATAAGCAGCGTGGAAACGTCGATCGCTGC